>NC_066847.1:14388038-15668458 GCF_001640805.2 Lates calcarifer
CTTTCTCACAAAATGTCTGTTTCATTTACATTTTATTTGGTGTGATGAATCACTCACTTTGAGGATCGAGGCACCACCATCTCAGCGAGTGTTTCATATGTTTTCTGCCAGTCAGTGTATGCTGTCCTGAAAGAACAAGCAGGATAAATGAACCCTTTCTCCAACATTATGCAGAGGCAGATTTCTTTCTATAATCATTTTTTCCTAAATTGCAAGATTGTGGTTGACTGGTGAACCGATACTCACTTTGGTACAACTACCAGCAGAGTGATGAGGTACTCTGAGTCAAGCACAAAGTCTTCCTTCTTGACAATGTCAGCCAGGCTCCTGGTCAGCAGGCTCCCCCTAGTGGCACACAACAGTGTTACAATAACATAGTGAAGGTGTTTGGTGTTTGGTGTTGACACAGCATTGCAGAGTCACAGTAACTTTTCAGACCATGGCTGACATGGTCATAGAATATGCGAAGCAATCCTTAAAGTGAAGGGAACTGTTGACCATTATAGTTGATTACATGTGCTGTCAGCCAACGTTTGCTTCTGCTAACAGTCACACTGATGTTGTTAAGACTAGGGAAAATTCCTTTTTGGCATTTGTGACTTATTTCTTAACTGCTCTGGTGTTTGCTGTGGTGAAAAACTTTTTCTGGAAATGTATTTTAGTGTCTGGATTTCTTACGCATTCTTCCTTTCTAAGTTCTGCAGGTTTCCTTTCAGGTTGTTGTAAGCTGATGCTCTTGTCTTCAGGTCATTGTCAATCTGGGTTACTTGCTGTAAAAGATGAAAAACAAGACTTAATGTTTTCTAACTGAGATAGAGTAACATGGCATTTATGACACACCTGTACCCACGATTTCCCAATGGGAAATAAAACCCTATCCAGACACTGTAGTGTTAGAGCCCCACTACCCATTAAGGTCCAAAAATAAAAAGCAGGCATTTTACATGAATAGAAATCAAATATAAATCTAAATGCTTATTTGACCATTACTCATATATTATCCAATCCAATGGACAGACCCACCTTTGAGATGATTTCAGAGATGTTTTAAGTGACTGTTTGATGGGATATTTTGCCATGTCCCACTGAAATCTTGTGATGTAGGTGACAAGATCAACTGAAAAAGACAGAAAAAGACGTGTTTTGTGTTGTGATTACCCACCTTTATGACATTATAGCAAGCCAAAAGTTAGGTTCTTTGTAAGTTCTTTCTTTCTTTCTTTTTCCTCTCTCTCTTTTTTTTTTTTAACAATGCTTTCAAATACAATTGAAACAGTTACCTGTAGTGGTACCTAGTCATGCAAATAGTTTCCATTTTATTTGCCAAGATTTTGATATATCCTTCACAGACATTATTGTGTTAAAAAAACAGAATAAAATTGAATATATATACATACATATACATACACACACACACACACACACACACACACACACACACACACACACACACACACACGGATTATATGTGGATTTCTGGGCAGAAATCTCTGGATTTGATATCTAAAACATTGGCAAATAAAAAACCAAAAACATATGCATGGTTAAATACCAAGGTTACTGCAATTTGATATTTGACTCTTACAACATGACTATATGAGACTGTAGAGAACATTTCAACCAGCATTAGTGTGCCTTGAGGTGTATTTTCCTCAATGGAAGATATCATGTGAAAAATATGTAATCTAAATATTATGTTACTGTCTACTTGGTTATCAGCATATTTTCAGTAGTAAAGCAGACACTGTGTTGTAATCATCACTGTACCTCCATTGGCCAGCAGGTTCTCCTGTACTTTGTCTCGACTGTCCTCCAGCACGTCGGGCCATGTACTGAGCTACCTTCTTCACCACACTGTGAACAGCCAGGAGACATCAAAACACACCATGTCAACACAAACTGCATGCACAAAGCCAGAGAAAACCACACATTCATCCTGCACATGTTCACATGACCACCATGAACTCATCCTCCCAATCTTACACAAACATACACACACATCAAAGAGTTTCACATATTCCTGTTAAGATGATTTCCTGACAAGGTGATTTATAATATGGCAGACTCTCAGATTTTTGACCATACTGTTCACCAGCACATCAAAGAAGAACTATGACTACATGTGAATACATAAAAGTAATGGATAAATAGCTGAAACATCCAGCTGACAACCAACCTAAACACTGACAGTTCAATTATTTGAAAAAAGATTATCATAGCACTGTCTACTTTTATATGATTAACAGTTTTAAGCAGAAATGTGCCCAGAGGAGTGAAGCCAAGCAAGAACTCAGCCAAGTCACATGTCATGCCTACAGAGTTCATAAGAAAGTACATCTGCTGTAGGGATTTAATTTGAACAATTTTAAATAGATTTTATTGTTCATATCACGACAAATGAAAACAACCTAATCAATTCAAAGCTCAAAAACAAACAATAAATATATTAATGGGTGCAATTTTGAAGAATTCACCAATTTAGATATTCTTATTTTTCCAATATATGCTAGATGGAAACTTCAAAAACGAACTAGATTAAAGACAGGCTGTAGTCAAACAAGTGAAACCTTGTTGCAAAGTTGGTCTTTCTCACAGTCTTGGAAATATCCACAGAGGAAGCAAAGCAGGCCTCGGCCAGTAATGGCTGTGTGTGAGTTTTAGATGTCATATTTTTCAAAAGACTATAAATTGCAGTCAAACATACTTGCGGCACATAAGTCATTGGGTATAAATATGACTAAAGAAAGAGCTGCTGATGTGTCACCCAACTGTAAATAGCCAAGTTTAGACTGCGAGGCTCGCTAGCCTCGCGCCCCTGTGAAATTCCTCATTGTTACAAGGTAAGGGAAGGGATTAGGGAGTGGTAAACCCGCTACATCAGAGAGTCTGTAGTGCTGCACAGGTTAAGGGAGATTTTTTAGTACCTTTTATATAATACAGGCTGCATTTTATGTGATTATAAAAGGTCTATAAAGTACCAATTCAATCACTAAAATGATCATCCTTCAGAGGAAGAGAATCGAACATTTGAGGTAGCATACCTTTCAACAAAGGAGTCTAATTTGGCCAGTTCATCCGACAGTCCAACCAAAACATCTAGTGTCCCAACCTGTTTTTGGACAAAAAAGCAAAAAATAAAACACCCACAAATTATGACTTCTGACTCATCAGAACTGAGATCTGTGTCAGCAGGGTTGTGTTTAAACAGTGACATCTGGAGCTAAATCAGCCTACAGTGACATCCAGGGGCCCCTATGTGCTTAGGATGGCGCCTTTTTGTCCAGGACCACTCATGCATTGCTAACAGTTCCAGGAGAACACTGCAGCCCCATGTGGCAGTGAGGTCAGAGAGGTTACTTCACCTTCAGCACAGAGCTGAACTACTCTGTGGATGAAAATTTCACCTGACCAACACTTCAACATGCTGGCAATGGATCTGTGTAAAAGCTGCTTCGCATACACAGAATCAGCTTACTCTTGACAGTGGATACATATAAGGTGAGTGATTTTGGTATTAGCTTCTATTTAAATAGGAAGTCATGAATTAAGCAAGAGAGATGATGAGAGGTGAAAAAGTATAAAAGACAACAAACAGTGAATAAATCCAGTGCTAACCTTGAGGTCTGGTATGCTGAACTTGTGGTTGGTGGAGAGGTTGTTGGTTCGTGTGGTGGCTGCCATCATTTTGTCCCATGTTTGCTGGCAGGTCTTCTCTCCAGGTGCAGAAATCAACCAAAACTCTGTCATGGTTTCAGCACTGGTGCAGCTAGAGAACCCTGAGAAGAAAACGATATTTAGACTAATGTAACTGTCTTTATTATTTTTCAGTTAGTAAATCTGTGAGGTTTTATTCCACCCCTCCCTCTGAGTCTGTCTTATTATGAATATTGCTGCTTTGAGTACAATACAGTTACAGTACAGTGTTTACAGTGTCGTTATTTTTGGCTAAATTTTAGCTCTACAGCTCCTTGTGCTGTTATCATGAAGTATAATGATACTGTTTACCACTAAGCAAGCTAATGAAATAATGCTACAATGGCAACAGGAGCTCATTCGGGGTTGAAATCCATTACAAAAAGAAAATATTGTTTTTCTGGCACTCGCTTTTATTTCCTTATTGCTACATAAAGTTTGAAAACCATAAACTACGTTCAAACGACACTGTATATCAAACGAAGCTGACAGAGAAAGATAGTTAAGGTCAAGCAACATCCAGCAGGGATTAGCTACTGTTAGCCACTTAGCTTTCTCCACAACAACAACACAGGTGGCTACTGTGATTGTTTGACAGTTTCACTCACCTGTGTATCAAAATGTGGCCGTTACCAGTTAAAATATGGCGGCTTGTAGTGTTTCTATGGCTCGATAATTTTCATAGTTGCCATACAATACAGTTCGTGAGGTCTCCTGACAACAGCAACAGAGTCAGCTGATCTGCCAGAGGAACCGGAAGGCCTCTCTCACCCTCTGCTCACTGAGGAAACTCAGCAGCGACCACAGCTGGTGGACAGGGAGTACTGCAGTGCCACTGGTCAAGTCAATAGCCCAAAATCACAAATAACAAATATAGGCTACCTCAAGTGGCTTAAACCCTCGATGAAGAAATAGTCAGTAAACAAACCTCTTTAAAGTGGCAAGATGATATCTCTTCTAGGACAGATAGATATACAATAGATGCCATGTGTTCAGAACATTAAGATGACAATTAAGATGCCAAAATTATCAATAGGCTGACAAAATTACCTTTCAATTGTAAATTTGACAGACATTTGGCTACAATCTGATCCTTGTGGGTTATCAATACTCAGGTTCAGTGACACTTACTTTTGGCACTTTCTTGCAAGCATACAGGACAGAAGCCTTCAGATAAAGGGACCTTTATTTTGTCTTTGTTATTTTGTCGAACAGGGTCAAAATTTCTCTGTCATAGTCACTTTAACTAAAGTGAATTTAGGTGAGGGATTTTTTTTCTTCCATTTTTGATATGGAATTTCAACACATTTCCTGAATTACAAGACCCCCACCCCAGACATGAGCCTTAGTCAACATTCCAAGGACATTATTACCTTATTAGAGAAGGAGGCAGACAAACTTGGATGCCAAGTCAGCAGCATTTGAGACTTTAGAGTTACTAAATTTGGAAAAGCGGGGTCAGGTTTCCTGACTTTGGGTGTCTCCTGTACAAAATCTAAGGAAAACGCCCCCAAAGGGACATGTTTATAGTTCAGTGGGTCTGGGGTTCATTGTTTGGGACACAATGCTTGGTCTGCCTGGAGCCAACCCTCAACATCAAACGGCAGGGTGAGTTTGCCCATGGTTGGCTAGAGGCCAGTCTGCCGGGATGTTATCAGGACACACACACACACGCCACAGTCAGTCTCTCTGTAGAGCCCAAGCTACTGCTGAGTCTAGTCTATATTCTCTTCCGGTTCAATAAGAGAGAAAAGTGTTGTTTTAGCAATAAATAGAATTGAATAGAGAAATAACTATTTAGAGGCATAATGCTATTCCCTGTCACACACCCTGTTCAACACCGTCCCCTTGCATGAACTCCTGTAACTCCCTGGAAATAACTGTGCTAACTGTCATGCACATGGTCTGTGATTTTGTCTCAAAATTGTGTTTATGGTTACTAAATAAGAGATGCAAGTGTTAAAGTATTAGAATAAAATAGAAGCATTAAAATGACTAATTTTGAAAAGGTTGTAATGGGCACACTGCCACCACCTGCTCTCTTCCTCCATTTCTTTAGAAAATGCTCCCTGTTTTCCCTCCACTACTAACACAATGAAGCACCACAAATGTTTGTTGTTGAATCAGTCGTGCGTTCCGGGAATGAAGGCCTGTCTAAATGCTTTGTAAATACTGTCTCACTGCACATCACCGCTTTAGCCTTTAAATTACCTGCACATACTTTACTTGAAATACAGTGACCTGCTGCTTCCAGATATGCTAGCATGCTCACACACACACACACAAGCCTAAATACAGACTAGTGTGTATATATGAGAGTGGATACACAGGATGCAGTGTCTAGGATACACATGCAGTATGTAGGCTATATCTGTGCAAATGCTAGTCTGCACACATACATGCTGACACACCGCTCACTTTTCTAAACAAATATCACAGAAATTATCACAGTATCTGTATTTAGTTTTATTCATAGGGACTACCTGATGATCTTACTTTCTCAGAAGCAGTGTACTTTTAATTATAATATAATAATCTCAACTAATGACACAGAGTTATGTTAGGAAATTTAATTAATTAGTCTGCAGTCTATCTTGGCAGAAAGGAAATCAGGGTGAAATGTGCATCATTTTTTAGACTGTGTTATTGTTTGACCATCATGGTATATCTTGCTGTATCTCTCCACTACTTTGATACTATTGTTGAAAATGACATGTTGTGGGAAAGCCCAGAGATAAAGATAATTCCTTTTAAGTGGCATATTGTACACTGTTGAAAAAAAAAAAAAAAAAGGCAAGTCATAACAAAAAATATTACAAAATTATGAATTCAGTTAACTAAATGTCCAGTGAATTGACCATTTAACTCATCAAATTAAGTTATTTTGAAATAGAAAAAAAAGTGTGTATATAAAATAAAGCTTTTATTATCTCAACATTATGTAAATTAACAGATGTAAAAATTGTGTAATGTAATGTGTTGCTCTAACTTGGTCTATGTTAAGCATCATTTCTAAATGGGATAAACTCAGAGCCTTAACTTTAAAAAAAAAAAAATAAGTTGAATTGCTGTGTTGCTTAAGTGTTGCCTTGAAATTTTGAGTTTTATCAACTCTTTTTTTCCCCCCAAAAAATGTGGTGAGGCATTGAATTATTATTTTTTTATTTTTTGTATATTTGTTATATTCCTGCAGACAGTTGCTTTATATTGTCCTGCTTAACATTCAGATCAGCAGGAGTAAAGGCTTGTTTGGAGTCCCTTTCACTTAGTAACATTCTTTGGCTAAAAGGGTTGAAACCACTGCTGAGTGTCTCAAGCAACACTTACAACACTAGAGTCTGTTGCATAACACCAACTCAGTTTAATCAGTCACTCATTCAAATATGGAGAGATAGATTTACAGATGTCTTAACTTGATTGAGTTTTATTCATAACATACATTTTATGCTTAAAAATATAGATGGTAGTTAATATGTTTCAATAACTGTTTCATTAATATTTTTCCTCTCTGATTGGAGACGTTTGGTCGTTAAGGGTTAACCTATGCTGGGTCTTTCTAAGTCTGTGTGTTGATGTAATCTGTTTGCAATGTTTGCAAATAAGAATTCCTGCTGCACAATGCAGCCACTGGAGTATTTGCCTTCACAGTGGGTGGTACACATGTCCCACTGTCGCATACCCAGTAGCTGCGATGGCTATTATGATCCAAACAATGGAAATCAAACATTGTGCTTTACTGGAAGCCACTTTAGATGCTATGTGTGATTAGACTTATATATACATAGGCTCATTTAGTGTTAGAGAAAACAGGCACAAAACACGGAACAGCTTTTGTGTTGCAGTCCGAGGAAAAGACGTTGCCTCTCCAGGCTTTACAATGGACTCTAAGCAATAGTTTTATTGGTGAAACAAATGCTGCTATTGTTTATTTTTCCCTAAGGAGAACTCAAAGCTCATCTAACACTCTGAGGAATTTCACAGTTATGTGAATGTGAATTCACAACTTTTCTGGTTAGCTGTAAAAAATGACTTATCGTGCACTGTTACATGATATTGGTCTGTAAGGATGGTGAAGATTTATGCTCTGTACAAAGTAAACACATAATCTCCATGTAGGAATTAGGTCTTTACATGTTTGATGAAATGTTTATTGAAGCCTAGAAATGCTCACACTGCCACACTGAATTGCCAAAAACTGTACAGACTAAAATGGACTTTGACTCCAGGACACAGGTATAAGTGGATTGCTAGAGCAAATACAAATCCCAAAGGCAAACTAATAAATACTCTACTTTCATAGATATATTTCCCAATAATTCTAAAAAATCCATAAAGAAATTATATTGTTACCAGTGACAATTAGACACATGGATATTTTAATGACATCTGATATACTTATGGTGTGTTGATCTCTTAATACCAGAGTGATGTCATTATTGATATGGAGTAAAAATAGCCCTACGAAAAACATTACCCTCCTGTTTAGCTGACAGTAGCTGAGCTTTCCCTGGCACCCTCCTCCTCCACTGTTGAGGAGGGAAAAATGCAAATGTATCTCCTTGAAAAAAAAAAAAAAAAAAAAAAAAAAAACACTGACCCAGACCCTGCGTTTTCAGAGGCAGGCACAACTTCTCAAAGTCACAACAACAAAGGCAAAGGGACGACAGAATCCAGTTTGAGCTTGAACTTGAAGACAAAACACATGCATCTATCTGCTCATTACTCATGGGATTGATGTTTTGTAACTGTTGATTTTGGCTACAGAAAAAAGGAAAATTCTGCAAACTCCTTTGGACAGCATTTTCTCCTCATTACTGAGCCATGGGAAACACAATGAAGACATAACACAGGTAATCTTGAGGAATGTGACACCAGCCTATTGAACAGAAATATCAATTTTAGTCAACCCTGGTGTAATTTAGTTGATAAGGATACATTTCACTTTCAGTTTCTGGAAAATAGTGTTGTAAAAATAGAGAATAATAAATAGAGTACAGAATATAGGCTAACTGTAAATTAGTATAAAATATGTATTGAACTGTAAAATAAAAGAAGAATAACTTATGTATTTAAAACCACATTATTATTATAATTAGTATTACTACTGCGACTTCGACTGGGGGATAATTATTGTTGTAATTCATGGCTTTGTTAATAAATGCTCCACATGACATCTATTATCACGTCGGAAAACTGAGGTCATTGTTGGTTTTGACAGTTCTAAACTCCGCCCATCTAAGATGTGTCATAACCTCCACACTTAGGTACATTCAGAAAGGGAAATTGTTAATATAATTTCTAATTATTATTACTTAAGTCATATTAATCGTGAAAAAAAAATCCCCAAAGAAAGCTTTACTGGAAACGATATTTTTACAGAAATATTTCCACATCGGTGTCTGTCATTACTCAAAAAACGTTGTCATTATGTTGTGAATATGGGTTTTATTTTGATACTTTAACCGGATATCTTACTGTTAAATTTGGTGTGCTTGACACTACTGTTTGAACCGTCTGTAGGTCCGTCTCACCGCTCACTCGACCTCCGCTGTTGACGTCTGCATGGTCAAAACAAATGAGCCGTACTAGCTAGCACCTATAAAACATCGAACAACAACAAAAAGTCGACCTTTTCTACCACGTCCATGGCAGTTATCCTTTTCTCTTCTTGTAATCCCATCACTCTTTAAAAATTCCGCCTAAAAAGAAAAAGCGTTCTGTCCCCTCTTTTGGGTTTTCAGCAGACGTAAGTAACATTAGCTAACCGCGTTGTTAGCTTGCTAGTTAGCATTTTGTTAAATCAACCGGGTAATGTAGCATAAGCCACAAGTGCTGGCTATAATGAATTGAAGACAGCATAATGGTCAGTAGCATTATTACTGAAATACGTTACGTACACAGTAATGTGCAGAAATATGTACCATGTATTTTGCTAGGTAGCTAGCTGTCGCTAATCCTAACGTTACCAATGAATTCAACGACCTGTTACAATAGCAAGCAAGGTAGCTTAAGTAACTTAAATCAGACACGTAATTTACGGTTTAAAAGTAGTAGCAGGCAGTGTGGTAGTTGGCCAGTCACGCCTTTGAAGAGTGTCGAGACACTGTCTACCGTTGTTTTTTGTTATCATAGAAACGTAAATCAGTTGATGCAAAACTGCCAGTCACGATTGCATCAGTTCAGTACTTTATTATGGACCATGATCCAAAGTACCATTTCAAACTTTAAAAAACAATTATTTCAGATATAAAGTAAACCATAAATACATTTTTTCCTTTATACTAATGTGCAATTTCCATACTCTCCTGTCAGTGTTTTTCAACACTCAGCCCTCATTTTGTCCATTGAATTACATACCAGTATTACCTTACCCCTAACGGATTTGATGGTACAGTGCACAGGTTTAAAGGTAGACTGGAGTATGTCTCAGTGTAGAAACAGTTGCTCTCCTCATTAGAACTATTTCTCTGTCAATGACTGATTCCTGTGTGTCCTGTCCTCATCTGTCCCTTTGCAGGTGTACAACAACTATCCAGAGGATTTAGGGGCAGCTCTATACCGAGAGCCATTTGACTTCAACGCCGAGCCACCTTGGGATCCTAGCTGATAGTGGACAAGTTCATCCCAGGACTTATCCATGTGAGTAAATTAGGTGTAACTACATATAACTGAAGAATTAATGCACCTTTTGGATTGCATTGTGTATATTGTTGTAGCAGAGACATATTTCAAACAAACACGTTTTCTTTTGCATTTGTCCATGTGTTTGTAGGGATTTGCATTATTTATCAATACATTGTGACAAATTGCTTCACTTAGATTCTTGACAGAAGGAATATTGCCATATTAACAAATAGCATACCTCAGATAAGTCACAAACAATCTGTAGTTATTTTAAATCTAATATTTTAGATCCATTTTTAGCACTTCTAAAAATACTAATCCTAAAATAACAGGACATTGTGCTCTGGACTGATTTTTTTTTCTGCAGTAGTTTTTCTCTTGGTGTGATTTAGCTGCTGTAAAGAAAAAAATATTTGCAGATGAAATGTGAAATGCATATTGATGCCTATATTACTATTACTTCTCTCAAGGGGGAGATGGTATGTGAAATACAGTTAAACATTTTCCATGTTACATAAGGTCTTGGTTGATTTTTAAAGAGATGATAGGGATGAGCCATCACCCATCCTCTCTTAACAAGTGTTTCAGCAGAGATTTTAATAAAGCCCACACATTGGTTCTATAATTGCAGTAATTCAGTTTTTTTCACAATGAAATCAAAGAGGTACTGCAAATTTACCTTTCTCCTTCTGTTTATTCTTTTGTTTGTATCAGGCTTGTCATAGTAGTCTATAACACAGCAGCCTCTCTAGGCACATTGTTTAGTCTCCCCATTTAACCTCCCAAAACCACAGTCATTTCAGGTCTCGTCCAGTCACTACTGTGGCTCTCTGACGTACTGTGCAACATTATTGAAAGTAAAGTTGTGACTCGGACACAGACAGTATTGTACCTTGTTTAATGCCATCAAAAAGAACCTTTACGGGTCACCAGCTCAGGGATTAATGGTGATTGTTGGGAGTAATTGATGGTAAAGTAAATGAACCCTGTGCCCCAGACTCTGTGTTTTCACAGTGGCTTTTCAGAAGAATAGGCCTCTTCCACAGAGCTGTCCCATTACATGGAACCTGTTCTGTGGTCTGATTGGATGCTCACTGAAAATAACTTGTTTGATTGGAGATCACATCAGAGAGTTTTAGTCTCCAGCTAATGAATAAACGAGTGTTGGACAACATAAACAAATATCTATTGTCCAAACACAGTTAAATTGTTTGGCTTATAGAGCTTCGTGTCTTATGTTGACTTTTCTCTTTTCTTGTGCAGTTTGTTGCAAAAGTCTAGGACCCCAGGGGCTCGAGAGCAAACAAGCAAGACCACTACAGATTAGCCACATTCTTTATGCCTGTCGGATTAGAGGAAAACGGTTGAGAGGATGAAGGGAATCGCTGATGAACCACAGTATTCTGTTGGCCTATTGGAGGGAGGCACAGCACTTTGTGACGTAATTGACAACCACATTTATGAACAAACTCTGGTAAGGAATCTCACTGTAACAACATGTACATTTAGCATGTACTTATTAACCTGGACTTCTTACTGTCTCATAATGTTCTCAAATACCTGTCATTGTATTGTGTTGCGTTATTTGTTATATATGGTAATGTTACATACAGACACATTTTACAAAAGCTTGCAGTGTGTATGCTTTTCTGACCCATCCACATGTATGTTCCCTTCTTCCTCAGTCTGAGAAGAATGCATTCTTTGTGGCAGACCTGGGAGTCATTATGAGGCAGCATGTTCGCTGGCGAACACACATGGCTCACATTCGACCCTACTATACTGTCAGATGCAACAGCAGTCCAGCTGTTATTGAAGTTCTTGCTGCTCTTGGCACTGGATTCATATGCACCAACAAGGTACTCTCTCACAAACATGTAAAATCACTGTGGTCAGTTCAGGTTTCTCCAGAAAAAATAATCATAATTGCAGTATGCACTGTTTAGGATGCACAGTCTTGCATACTTAGAAAAAATATTGCCCAGTTAGTTACTATCCTCATTTTACAGGGTATTATGTTCAGGCAATTATATACAAACCCCCCAGCAAGTTCTGGTACATTTATGTAGAATAATATTGTTGAATAGTTACAGAGGCACCAGCAAGTGGTCAGTTTACTTCAGTACCCACCTTTGAAATACTGTTTATTTGGAATATGGTAAACCAGGATTGACATGAAATGTGATGAAATGTGTGTTCACTAGCCCACATACTGTGTATTAATGGAATACACCTCGGTATTTGTCTCTCTGTATGTCAGTCTGAGCTTGAACTGGTGCAGAGCCATGGTATTCCCTCTGAAGATATCATCTACGGTGGTGTTTGCAAACAAGTCTCTCAGATTAAATACGCTGCTAAGAACGGCATTGACCTTCTGGTGTGTGATAATGAAGCGGAGCTACGCAAGATTTCTCGCTGCCACCCCAATGCCAAGTAAGTGTTTTGTATTAGTATTATCAAATCAAGCTGTAAAGATATTCTTGGCAGCAGAATATTTCTGATTTAGTGCTTGCCTTTTGATGTAACTCACTGGATTACTTTCAGAAGAGTTAACAAGGTTCTTTATTTCCTGTGTGTTTATTCAGGCTGCTGCTGCAGGTGTCAACAGAGGCATCTAGCCCAGATGATGAGATAAGCATGACATTTGGCTGTTCCCTTAAGGACTGCAGGCATCTGTTGGAGAGTGCTAAGGAACTGGGTGTGCAGGTAGTAGGGGTCAGGTGAGGCCTGCAGAAATGTATTGTCACTGGTTATAAAGCAGTTTGAAGAAATGCAAGTACAGATTGCGTACAAAGACTGCTGCTTAAAATTAACCTACAAACCTACTGCAGGATAAAATTTAACTTGTTGTTAAGGTGACAAAATGACCATTAAACCCTCACCCCACCACCCCACAGGTGTCACATTTCCAGCTCCTGTGAAGATGACCAGGTGTATGTTCATGCCATCTCTGATGCCCGCTGTGTCTTTGATATGGCAGTAAGTGATCTTAAATATTGTTATGTAGCTTGTTGCACTGTTGAGTTTAGTGACTACCATTTCCATTACCTTCTGTCACACACTGTCGACTTTTGGACGCTCGTGATTGTTTTTAGTGTCTTGGTTACACATTTACAAACCTGCATCTGTCTCAGGAGGAAATTGGCTTCAACATGAAAATCCTGGACATTGGAGGCGGCTTCAGTGGCTCTGAGACCCAGCTGGAACTTGTTAGTATATTTCTGTCTGCTGAATTACATTCTCTTGAAACTATGGGGAGACAGTTTTCAAAATGTACCTTGTTATATATTTTACATCATGCTGCCCAGTCTGATTTAAACCAATCTTCCAAGGTTGCTGTGGGTTTATATTGTGTTAAATGTGAATTTTGAAGGCCTGCCCATTTTGCTTCAGATTTTTTTACCACTGTCACCTCTTTGCAGATTAATAGTGCAGTCATGTCTATGATGGACCTATACTTCCCTCTTTCTACTGGGGTTTCCATCATTGCGGAACCTGGCAGCTTCTTTGTGTCCTCTGCTTTCACCCTGGCTGTTAACGTCATTTCCAAGGAGGTGGTGGCACGAGATCACCAGGACCAGGCACATGGTCAGTGGCCTCATATTCCCTTTCAAAGGCTGATTTGCTGACAAGCAATGAGGAATATGACTCAACTGCTGAGCCAAAGAGAACTACACAAATGTCATAAACTGTTTGAAAATGAATCTATCTAATTATCTCTCTGAACAGATGATCCATCTCCCAATGATGAGCCAGAGTTTCAGTACTACATGAATGAGGGAGTGTATGGATCATTTTCCAGCAAACTCTCTGAAACACTGATTGCTGCTCCATCTGTTCACAAGGTAAGTCTCAAAAATTCTCTGGGCACAATGCATCGTGATTCTGAAAACATGACATACCCATCATAATGCTGAAATAAATGAACTGTGATGTGACTGATGAAGTGAGCGCTGTGTCCTGAAGTAATCCTTTATACTTCTGTGAGTGACTAATCAGCTGTTTTAGTGACTGTAGCGAGTTGATCACTCTCTAACTCTTATTCCTCTTGCATAATAATTTTCTTTGACAGCCAATTTTTTTCAGGGCTCATCATATGTAACAGCTTTAATTGTTGGCTGTTTTTTTCCCACATTTCATTTCTGCACTAAAGACATTAGGAGACATTGTGAAATTGTTTTTACTTGTCTTGAATTTATTTTCTCTGTGGGAGCAGAACATGTTCCAACAGCTTCAGAAACTCCTTTTCAGGTTAAACTGAACTAAGCAAACACTTTTAAGGCTGATAAACTCTGGAATACTCAATATACACAGACTGATAGCACTTGCTAGCCTAGTGACATAAGAAGGCTACAAACAATCCAAAACCACCACTCTAAAAGACCATAGTTACACTAGTACCCGCTCCATTCAAAATCATTCAAAATGAATGGAAATGTAATTGTATAGTCCTAAGATGTAAGAAAACCCACATATTTAAACCTAAGTTTCAGGGGAAAAAATATTTCCTTATATTTTGGTTAATAAAGTACCGTAATTTCCAGACTATAAGCCGCTACTTTTTTCACACGCTTTGAAACTTACTAATTTATAGATTTTTACGGGCTAACGAGCTTCATGCTGCAAAAACATTTAGACACCTGTGGCTTATAGACAAGTGCAGCCTGTATATGTACTTTTTTTTTTTCTTTTTAAATTTAGTGGGTGCGGCTTATAGTCAGGTGCACTCAATAGTCCAGAAAGTATGGTATCCTTTCTTTGGCACTGTAACCAGACATTTTAACCTTAGTTCACAATAAAGAAAACACTATATAAAACTGGAGTTTACACTAAGAAGGTATAAATAAACTCAAAGGTCTTAGTTTGTTTTCATTCTTTCATTATACATATATATAGCCTTAGATGTGTCGAACCATGAGCCCTGTATCATGTATTGAACGGAATCATGAGTTGATTGAATTGTTACTCACCTAGATGTAATGATAACTTATCTATTCATTCAAACTTTATTTATACAGGATGATCCAATAAGAGTTGTTTACTCTCACAACTTACCTTAGTTTAATGAAAAGGATTGTTGTGATACACGTACAAACAGATCGCTCTCTTCTTCGTGCGTTATCAAAAGACATCCCAGGATGCTCCAGTGTTCAGCAGCAGCCTGTGGGGTCCCTCTGGGGATGACCTGGACCAGGTAGTGGAGCACTGTTTGTTACCTGAGCTCAACATTGGAGACTGGCTCATGTTCACCCATGCTGGGGCCTACAGTCTGGGTCAGCCACTCTCCACCACCACTGACTCATCCCCACCCCCTGTGTACTATGTCATCTCCTCTAGAGACTGGTAAGGACAGGTGACATATTTTTTACATTTGGAGTGCATTTCAGAGATCACAGTTCCTTATTTCCTGTGTATAAATGTGCAGTTGACTCAGGTTTATTTTTCTTCCACCAGGTTTGAGATGCAGGACACTGGTGTCACCCATGAGGCTACACTAAAGAACTTCGCATTGGTCCCTTATTTCCTCAATTCCTGCCAAACAGAGGCTGCACTCTCTGTCCCAGCTTAGCAGACATCAGGCCAGGAAGGCTTTAACTTCCCTTACTGGTTTCAGCTACTAGCTTTCCTCTGTTCTACATTCCGCTGAGATGAACAGAACTAACAGTGCAGATAGTGCTTGAAATTTCTGGGACCAGATTGAATTCATCTCACAAACCCCAATGTACAGTGTAATATGTGGTTAGACCTGGAAAACCCAAGTAGATATTTATTAGTGTGCAACAAAATGGATGACTCCAAAAGACAAATGCATTCTTCCCTTTGCATTGGGCATCCCATAGCACTACAGTTTACTCTCATACAGTAGACATATAATGATTTTAAATAATTATATTTGACAGATTTATTATCTATATCTCCACTGCTGTTGCCAGTCTTTATGAGTAAGATATGTATCCCAGAGTGAAGCATTGTATTTAATCAGAAACAGAGTTCTGAGACCTCATGAGGTGCTTTGCCTCAAGATGTGTTTTCATGATTTTAATTGGTTGTATAGTTTATTTTGTGTGATAAAAACTTGATTCCACTATTACCTTTAAAATTTGTTTTCCGTATCAGTGTTTTAAACTGGAGGCTTGCAGCACTGTACTTGCTGCACATATGAATGTGCATTCACTCATCTTTTTGATGCAGTAAATGAAGCCAATGTGATCAATGTGCAGTGTCACCACTCCTGGAAAAAATTGTGTGTCTGCTCTGGTGTGGTTGGAAAGCTAATGGCAGTGTAAACTGGGAATTCAGTAAGGTGCTAAATAGCTTGCTCCCAAACTAGTGAAGGACCAGCAGGTGACTGCTATGCTGCAACATAGCAAAGCAGGTTTATCAAACAGCATGTGCTGCAGATGGAACAAGGGAAGTGTTGATGGATAACAGATCAGCTGACATGAAATGCATTTTTTTTTGTAAAGAAAGCATCATTTAAAAGCTAGAAGCTTTACTCTCTTGCCATTTTTGTTGTATTTGTTCAAGAATATATTTCAACATTTATGACTGTTTAAAGAATTTTACATTGTCTGACTCTGCAAGTATACTTGCAAAGTGTGTATCATACCTGTGAGCTTGTCTTCCAATCTGTGTGTAAGGCATGATGAATTATCAGGGCATTTGCCTGTTATTAACTAGTAGCTGTGCTTGTCAACATGAACAGTAATAAACACCTCATTGACTGGACTGTGAATCATTATGTCTGTGTTTTATTACCATAGATAGACCATAAATGTTGTAGTGAAATCCCACTGCTGTTGTACAGAAATAGTTAAATATTTGATACCTCTTTCTCAAATAGTTTCTTAATCCAATTCTTATTCTGAATGATGTCAGGCCAAAGGGGATTTGATTTGAGGAGCTAAATATACAGTCTTCACAATATCACTACATGTGAAATATGTTATCTCTCTGGATGTGTCATCTGAATGATGATGTCTGACCCATGGGTCTTTGCATTTACACCTTGCATTAGCATGCATTTTTCCTTATCCAGATGCAGATAGCACTTTAATGCCAGGTGTAATTGGTGTATAAAGAGATCTGGACAAAATAAATATGTATTCAAGTTTAATAAAGAATTCTTCTTTCCCTCCAAGAAAAGAGCACTGTGCAAAATTGTTGTATAACAAATAGATTCTCATATGCCACAAAAGAAAAACTATTCAATGTTCTTTGGTCAAATTTCACTGACAGGTAAACATACAATTAGCATGATTTGTAAAAGTGTTATGTACATTTGATACTTTCAGTGTAACTGCTCTGTTTCAGGAAATACAGTAGTTGGAAGTCAAATGTAAACAGATTCATTACCTTCGTTCATTTTCAACTATACTTATTAAGCAACAGCAGCAGCAGCAAAGACTTCACATGCAGTTTAATTTACTGTTAGGTTTAGCAGTGTTATGCAACTGTTCAAATTAGGCACACAGTCCTCTGTGCTGTGAGACCCACCAACAAAAAATCTCAATTGTACAGTTTCACAGTTTTTACTTTGGCGTCTCATTTGGATCCTTTAGAGTATTGTAGAAGCAGAGAGGTCAGCAGTCTGGGTGACCCCTAATGTCCAGCAGGGCGTCTTCCTTGCTGCTAGGTGTCTCCGGGCATGCTTGGCCAGGTGGTCGCTGCGCATGAAGCGGGTGAGGCACATGGGACAGACAAACTTTTTCTCTCCTGTGTGGGTTCGACGGTGGCGAGACAGCTCATCAGAGCGAGCGAATCGCCTCTCACAGCCCTCCCACTTGCATTTGAAGGGCCTCTCACCTGATTCAACACAGACAGTGAAATGGAAATTGAGGACTTTGAGGCATACACTGAGAATGTCATTCAATTTACTGTCTGCACAGGAAGCTGAGAATTGATACGTAATATCCACTTCCTCGACACCAGAAGTACAGTACAATTAGTATTCAACCCTTCATCTCTTACCTGTGTGTGTCCTCATGTGGGCCTTGAGGTGGGAGCTCTTGAAGTAGGTCTTGTTGCAGTCCTCATGGGGACAAATATGACTGCGTACACGGGACAACTCAGGCTGAAGGGGGCTGTGTCTTTGCTCCAACACGGTGTGACCAGGTGCAGGGGGCGATGGCTGGTAACCTGGTACCACCAGGTGTCACCAGCGCTGGCTTAACGTAGAGAGTCGGAACAGCCTGCTGAGGGACAAGGAGCATTAGGGGGCCTTTTGCAACCTGTCCCCCAAGGAGGAAGACCTGGGCAGAGGATGCCGCTTGGGTTTGTGGTTGCGGTAGTGCATGTTGTTGTTTGTGCTGCTGTTGTTGTGCTACGTGCACAGTTGTAATTGCTGATGCTATAGGTAGTGGGTGTTGCCTCTGACTCTCAGTGCCTGTGAAAGGTTTTTGCACAACAGTGGTGGGAACAGAAGAGACAGGAAGAATCTGGCAGTAGACAGGCACAGGAGAGACTCCATTAACACCAGCTGGGACAGAGGAGACAGACTGAGGTGTGTTTGATTTATCACCTGGGCCTGAAAGACTCATTCGGGGCTGGCTGATCTCTAGCCACATTAGGCAAAGCAGAGTCAGAGTGCGTTATAATAATCTTCTCAGAGTCTCTACTGTTCAGCCCATCTTCAAAGTTCAGCTCATTTTTAGAGTCTCTTGTATGAACGTGGGTGAGACTGTCCTCCTTCGGGACAGGGTGGATGTTACAGCAGCAGTGCAGGCCATCCGCAGTGTGGCGGATCACACTGGTGCACTGGAACATCTGCTGGGAAGTAGCAGCACGTGAGTGTGGATGAGTCTCTTCTGTTGGCTGCCAGGTCGGACTTCTGGCTACTTCGAGTTGATGCAAGGTTAGCTGCTGAGGGTGGATGGCTGGCGTCACAGTGGGGTGGGCTGTATGGTGGTGTCATACACTGAGAAGAAAGGAAGGTTTTTTTTATTATTGACCAAAAAAGGATTTTTTTTGACTGGCAAACTTAAACTTGCAAAAAAGACCAAAATCATATTCTAGACCAGGTTTGCAAAAACTTAAATTACAGTAGCCTTGTCGTTAAAAGCCTAAAACATGACAACTCTTAGCCCGTATGGATCACTTACCAAAGGATGATCCTGTAGCACTGCAGTCCCAGGGGGGGCAGAGTCGTCCTCTGAACAGTCTGAGGACGGAGTCAGGGGTCTTAAGTGTCTAAGCCTGAAGCTTCTACTTTTCCAGTGCTTAGTCATGGACATCAGAGCCTCCACAGCCTCCATGTCACCTGCACCCATAGAGACGTGCTGGAATTCACTCTGGATGTCCGAGTGGAGCTCCTCAATATCCATGTTGTAAATCTGGTAAAAGAGCAAAATGAGCACAAGACAAAACAATAGAGAGTTCTTACATTAGATTTGGATAATGCATCTTGTAACGAACTTTTCTAGAATACTTATACAATCATTCATAGATTATGTTAGCAGCCATACTTCTCAGCATCTCAGCAGTACTCAATCAAAGTTTTAAAGCGCATTGATTTTGCCATTCACCAACATATACAGAATAAGTAAAGGAGCATGTGAGTTGAGCATGATCAGCTGCTGCTCTTTGAACAGCGCTGGGGCCCTTTCACCTACTTCTAGAGAGGACAAAAGCACCAACTGTGCTGCTTACACAAACAGCTACACAACACCTACAAAGCCCTCCCCTCCCTGACCACCACACACCGACTACATAGTTATCATCATAGTCCCCAACAACTATCACTACCTGATAATTTAATTATGACTCTGCGATATGAGCTTAATAAAAAGGTCATAAAAAGGTTTGGCAGCTATTGTCATAAATCAAAAGCAACCGCACTATCAGTTAATTGGTGTTTTTTCATTAACATTTCATCTTTATATAACTTAAATAAAACAACTCAACTTATCAGAGGAAAAGAGATGTCATGCAAGCTAAAGGAGGTAAAATGATCTACTTACATCTTATGTTTGTGAGGTGTTCAGGATCCCGGTTTAACCGCTGACCACTCGCCCTTACGTCTTATGTGAATACATGAAACCAAAATTACACGTTTCCCGATTCTCTCGTCAGCCTCGTTCCCATTCATCGTTTCAAATGCGGTGGGGGAAAGGAAGGGCGTGGCTTAACGTGTCACCCAATAATGAGCAAAGGTGTGTTGGGCACCGACCAATGGGAGAGGGACTCGATGCGTGATCGAGGGCTGACGGCACCGTGGAGACGGCGTGGTACACAACAGCATGGGCGTGTGAAAAACATTCTTGTCTACACTCCCCTCAATCACCCCCCACCCCCACCCACCCAACACACACACACACACACACACACACACACACCAATTCCTTGGATGAGTCACTTCACCCCCACCTTCTGCCAAAGCAGACACACACCTTCTATTATGACTGATCATGTTTTAAAGGGATGAAATTTGAAAAAAAAAACAAAAAAAAAAAAAAAAGAGATGATCATCCATTAGCAAGGTGTAGCTTTTTAACATAGGTACTTCCAAACTGAAGATCATATTTTGTAGCCTCACAGTAGATTTGGAGGTCATGGCTAAACAAGTAGGGGTTCAGACCTGGAAAACATTCCCCATTAAATTTGATGTGTAACTGATCTAATTAATAGTTTGTTGTCTTTAGGCATGACCAAAATTTGTCCCCTGAAATATTATCAGAACTTCTCTTCAATATGTGGTTGATATTAAATGGAGGTGTATGTCTGAACTCTATCACCTCAGAGAGATAAAACCACTCTGACAACATTTGTCAATAGTAAGGCCTAACTTCATTTATTTAGAGGTTTCACACAAATTGAAAATTAAATGATAGCAGACTGTGAAGCATTAAATAAGTTAAAACACTGATGTAAGAAAAAGGGAGAAATGTGTCAAAACATGGAGTGTAATAACAAGCTGATATTTGAAGAGATTTAAATGTGAAGCAATGGGAGGGTGGCTTAGACATTTTGTCATTATTGGCACTATAAAGCACTTTAAACTTATTTATACCTGAGAAACACTGCTAATGAATTTGACAGTGACTTCAGTATATAATATATATTCATTCATAGTATATAATCACTTTATTCGAGAGGGATTTTTTTTTCTTCTTTCTTCTGAACGTCCATTTCTCATCTGGTTAACAGGAAGATGCATCAACAAAACTGCTTAAGTTGAACCGACTCCTCTTTCTTGTCTATGTTTTCCTTTTTAATAACCAGATCAGCAGCCCCCTTGTCCTTTGTGGGAGAAAGAGGTCAGCTAACAGGAGATGGCCTCAGGCAGCCCTGTGGATTAGGTAAGTGTCAGCTGTCTAGACCTTCCTGCACTGCACAGAGAACCAGAACAAAAGGCTGGCTGTAGACACACAATGGAGAAATACACACATGCACACAGACACACAGTACTTTGTTTCTGGCACTGTGGGATGTTCCTCAAAAGCATATCCAGGAGTGAGTTGGTAAAAGAGAAAAGTCTGGGTGAAATAAAGAATTAATTCTACATTCATTTACTGTTTGTTTTGTTACAGTTCATTTACCCCCAAAAATTAACATCTTAAACATCTTTACATTCTGATTCCAGTTTAAACTGAAACCATTGTTTACAGTTCTGTTTAGCTATGCTGAGGAAGTCCCTCTTATTACAACATGTTAATAATTTATTTTATTTATATATACCTGATTAATATTTATATAATGTTGTATAGTTCAGTGAGCAGAGAGATAATCTCTTTAAATAAATAAATAAAAAAAGCTTGCTTTAATGCTTTTTGGAACAATGTCTACTTAAAGCTGTCAAGCTGTCATCAACACTTTTGTACCTGGGTACATACAATGTTTGATTGCTCAACTGACTTATACATCACATTACAGCAGCAGCCTCTTCAACTGCTGCTGTAAGTCACTTTAATCAGCATGGAAGGCACTGGCCCATGAAAACAGCTGTATAGTGTCGTCTTTGATTCTAGTGGGAGCTTTCTAAAATCTGAGAAGAAGTCATCATGGTTATGTATTGTTAAATGGGAGCATAACATTTGAAAGACACGGCCATTTAACAGACATTGAAGATCTAATGAAAGATGAGCTGCACATGGCAAGTGTGGGATCCGGCCTGATTCTAGGGACTAAAACTGAGAATATCACAGCCTCTGCTACATCTCATTCTTTTTTAATCTGTCTCTTGCAAGTCTCACAACTTTATGGAAGTGCAATAATAAATTGCTGGGGTGCTCCTTTAACTGATGTGTCTTAATAATGAGAATTATGAAGATATCAAATTAATTTCCTGAAGGCATTCTTAAAGCCTCCATGTGAAGGATCTGAAAAGATCTTACTTTGATGCCATCTGGTGTTACTTTAAAAAATGGCTTTGGCTTCACTGCTGACAAAACTTGTGCAAAAACTCAGCTTAACAAACTGAGGACACTGACACTGTATCACCTTCTAAAGGTGGGAAAATTGCCTATTCACACTTCTGGCAGATAGTGAGCAACATTAGCATATTTTTAGTCCTGTTTTAGTGACCTGGTAAATCTGAACCAAAAGAGCAATCAAAACAGACTAAAAGGCTCAGCAGCTTGTTGGTTGGCTGACTGTTTTGTGCTGGTTTATTACTACTAGCGATTTCATTCACATTACATAAAGTTGTTTAATCTATTGTTATGATTAAAATATTGATTTATGCTGCTTTAAACCAAGACATATAATACTTCTTACTCTTACTCTTACTCTTTTATAATGTGTTATGTGAAACAAAATTATGAATAGAACTTTATCTATTTCAGTTGGATTATCAAAATAATAACATTGCAAAATGAGTAGTCATGGCATAAAAGAACTTACATTGTAATTGGTTCTGTGCCATGTTACTTACCGGTCCTTGCCAATCAGGTTGCCCTAGTTTTATAAGAATGATGCAATGGAGACCCAGTTTCTTGGTCTGTGTTAACTGGTTACAATAGCCATGGCCTTTTGAGCAGAACTTTACAACATCCTCATGTATTGTGCAATAGACAAATGGATTTTGTTAGAATTTAGTGGCAGCATTGCACCAGAACTTACAGCTTCCTATACAGCATCAGCCAAATTTGTTACTGAATGAGTGAGACTGAGAGCAAGTGAGACTGGGCCAGCACAGACTCAATCTTTGCTTTTGCTGTTACGGGAATGGATGTTCCGAAAAGTAAAAGCCTCTTAAAAGACACGGGCCAGGCACAGCTCATTACTTCTCTTTATTCCTTATACGTTTGCAGGCCAACATAATGCCCTTTAAGCTGTGCAGCATCTGTGACTTGATGTTTGGAACTGAGGTTTTTTGGCCAAGGCCTGGGCTGACCTGTGTTAATAGGCCTGGAGAGTTAGCCTCTCATGGTTAGCACTGCCCTGGACCAGTACAGATATGTCACAGCCAGTACTGAGAGGAGTTATTTTGAAGTCTTACTTTCCAGCTAGTGATCGTGTTACCTCACACTTGTAGTTGGGACCTGAGTGAAAGGCACTGGTGCTAGTCCACTCATCTATGAATGAATGTGGATGCTTGTTCAAAAACCAATCAATGGAGATGGTTTAGCTTTGGGTCTGTCTGGTCTCTCATTGCGAAACGTAACACACTGAATTCAACTGAATTTAAAAACAAAACAGTTCAAATACTTAAATTGAATCTACCCCTGTCGTGTTGTGTGTTGTATCTGTTTTGAGGGCATACTTTCATTAAATGGCAAATTTCAGCCTTTTCAAAAAGCTCCAAACTCAGTAACCTCTTCTAATGAAAGTGCAGTTTCCTGGCTCTGACTCTTTGTACCCATATTTAACAACACCAGAGGTTATTTGATAACCCAGTGCCCAGCTATCTAAAAATAGCTCTGGAGATTTCTGGGGTTTTGTTTGACTTCAACTCTTGGAAAAAAGCTTACAGGGTGTTTCACAGGGGCAACAGAACTGGCGTCATTAACCTCTGTGTTGAACTCAGTAAACAGAAAAAAAATCTTGAACTTTTACCACTGCTGGTTACATGACATGTGGCATTTGCAGCAGAAAGCAAGACCCATAGATTGAATTAAAATGTGCTTTAATTCCAAATAATGATATCAGTAGTTTATTATTTTAACTTGTTACTAACAATATTGTTCTTTTAACCTAATATGACAAACATGGATATTTAACACCATTGCTCACATAAATGACAATGCCTAAAATGGGCAATGTACAAGTAAATACTACTAAAGTTGGTTTAGTTTATTAAAAGAGACTTTCAATAATGAGCTGATTATATAACATTTCTCTTATTCTTCTCTACAAATGTACTTGATGTTTTACTAAACAATTCTTCAGTTAGAGTTCTGACAATGTGAGTTGCATGTCAGACTAGAAAAGGGAATAGAGTAACAACAGGATCAATCATTTGGTTCAAATAGTCTTTGCTGACTAAGTGGGAACTCTTGCTGCAGATGATAAGTGAGGAACCTGACCTGGGGCAGTGTCATACTTCATTTTAGATTGTCCTGCCACGTCCTTCAGTAGGAAGCCTCAGAGTTTCAGTTCCAGTTTTGTAGGACATTTTTTTTAAACATCTTACTTTGAACCAAAAATATTTTACAGTAGATTATTCAGTTATCAAGCTCTGGAGGTATATATCCAAATGCATGTATCAGTTTAGTCTTAAATACTCTGAGTAGCAGTGAAGAAAGCAACAAATTCTTTCTGGTTTTGTACGGCTGCCTGGACTAATTCTGATCTCATTATGAAAGGTAAACCCTGCCATCTGCTGGTGTAAAAACACAAAAGCTTTTATTGGATTAGTCTGTAAATTAGAAAGACAACAAGACAATATCCTTTTGATTTTTACATTAAAACATTTGGTTTAAGCAGATCTTTTTATACAGCTTTTTATTTTCTCTACCAATTGGCGATGAAATCAGG
Organism: Lates calcarifer; assembly: GCF_001640805.2. Lineage (NCBI taxonomy): Eukaryota > Metazoa > Chordata > Actinopteri > Centropomidae > Lates > Lates calcarifer. The sequence goes on from NC_066847.1 coordinate 14,413,272, forward strand.
ATAAAGGTGAGAGGATTCTTATAAAGGTGCATTATACTGAAAAATATTTTAACAGCAGAAACACAAAACTGGATTATCAGTATATTGGAGCTATCAGATATCATCCTTTAATCCTTGTTGTGTGGTGCCCCCCTCTGCCTACTGGCTGCCACATCTAGGCCAGCTCTCCCTCTTATATCCAGCAGGCTGGGAATCAAGCACTGCCCAAAGACCTTTCTTTTGTCTATTTTACACATGTTTGACCTTGAGGCCACATTTCTGCAAATCCTGCCTTTTTCTTATTTCTAAACCAGAGGACTTTATTTGCACCACTGCTGTTTGAATAATTTCCTAACATTCACTGGGTTTTTCATGGTTGGGTTCAGTTTCCATTTGTAATGCTTGTGTAAGAATAGCAGCATCATATAAGGGTCCCACATGAATTTTGCCATTCCCAGACTGGTGCTGATAATGTGCCAAATATAACCATGTTGTTCTCTCAAGATCTTGTGACATAATATTAAGTCTTGGTTAGTTACTGAATGGTGGTTTTTGTATTGACCTCTTTTAGCAAGAACCAAAATGTCTCAAAATGATAATCTAATTGTTTATTCTATAGCTACATGATTAATGGCCATCATCATAGTATTATATATTTATATAATGTGAATGCATGAACCTGATTGTAGCTGTAAAAGGTAGCAAAATTCTAATATGAAATATCCTGCAAGGTTACTTTGTAAAAAGATGTATCACATACAATAAAAATGTATCTTTAGTGATTTAACTTATAAAGTATATGGATAAAGTCCCCAAAGAGGAGGCCCAGGATAATATGGTGATCATCCATATTAGTGCATTATTTTACGTTTGGACCAGTGAAATTATTTACTGCACTGCTTTGTAACAACACAAAAACACACTTTTTTCGCCTCTTTAGACCCCGAATGATCAATCAAGCTTGTATTTTAATATCCTATTGTCTTAGCTTTTTGGATTCTATTGTCTTAGCTTGTAAAGATACAACCCAGAAATGGGCTATTTAACCCTTTCTCTGGTCTTTAGTACAGTAGTTTACCTGCAAATTACTGCATGTACTTAAAGATGCAAATAAACAAAGATGCATCGGGTGAACAAGATGAATCTAAAGACTGAAGAATGCCAGAGTGTTGTATTTTGAATACACTAGTAATGTTTTTTTCTTGAGGCCAATCCCGTCCAATTTAACACATTTCCTGTTTGTGCTCGAGGTCCAACCAGCGGAGCGGTTGCATGTGTACTAATCAACACACAGAGAAGAAGCCTGGTAGAGCTAAGATGGCGGCATGTGGATGAGGAGGCTGGGATCCTAACTCGAGGTTTTTCGCCATTAAACGATTCCTATGAATCCACATATACACAGTAATCGAAAGAATAACAATTTCCACATCTTCCACACGTTTGTGTGTGATTTTGGATTGACCCCATGACATCTATACACTTCGTGGTTCACCCGTTGCCCGGGACGGAGGATCAGCTCAATGACAGGTATTTTGTTGCGGCCCATGGAAAAGAAGAATTTGAATCAGTATTTATGTGCGGGGTGTGATAAATAGGGGTGTGACTGTATTTATGAACGATGTTGACATTGTCATGCGTGTGGATTCGGGTTTTAATTATTTAAATGACCCCCCCAGGGTTGAAACAAGGCCCGGCATCTTGAACAATCCTCGTTAGCTTGCTGCTACCTAAACAGTCGGTCCAGTGCTAGTTGCTATCCCGATAACTGGCTATCGTACGAATAGCTAATGCTAGCAGGCTGTTTCCTTGGTTCTCTAGAAGGATTGGCTCCCAGTCAAAGTTGAGATAGACAATGCGGGTTGGGGGATGGGGGAAAAGAGAGGGAAATTGAGGTCGTAAAACATAACGTTGATGAGAAAATTAGGAGTTTTCGTGTATCGATCGCATATACACTCATTTGATATGTGTCCGTTTTTGTTTTGTGGGCGTCTGGTTGATTATCATGATCAATGAAGAAGCTAACGTCAGCTAACTGATAGCTAGCTGCTAATGCTAGCAAGCTAATTCGCTACCACGCTCTTGACAAAGCCAAATATTTGTATTCCTGGATCTTTTGTGACAGAGTGTTTCTGAAAGTTTTATGACACAGTTTGCTTGCTAACACGATCGAAATGTATTACCTCATTTGTCCGGTTTTAACATTGCGCACTGACATAAATATCTAAAATATGAAGTGAGACACAGTTAGCAACATTGCATACTCATTAATCCTGTTATCGACTTTAATAAGAAGACAAGAAAAGGCTTACAAAGTGTGTAAGATGGATTCTTCAGGGTTCACGTGATCACATGTTTTTTAAAAATGATTTTCACTGTTAATCAGGCTCCAAGTATCTACAGCGTACACGTAAAGTAAATTGGATTGCACACAATATTGTTAGTAGTGACATGCTTCTTGCATATATCACGCTGCGTTTAATGGGGTTTCTGTCGGAAATGTCCAAACTGAAAAGATCATTAGTCGGTGGTAGTTTGAAGAAAGGTCCAGGACATTGTGTGTGACCCGTATTTTGGTAGAACATGTGATTTATAATAAACCTATTTATATCATCCATTGAGATTGAACTGATTAATGAGCTGTTCTACTTAAAGACAAAGAGGTTGAGAAGTCAGTGTGTTTTTAGAATGACCTTGAGATTAAGAACTGGATATAGGCTCAGGATATTTGGACCCTTTTTGCAGGGTGGTGTGCTATCTAACTCTGCTATCTAACTCTGGGAGCAGGCTAGGTCTGAATGCAAGGACGGCTTAGTTTACTCTGCTGGTTACGAATCTTATTGAAAATGCCACTCAGACATCTTGGTGGTATGGGCCATTGGTTCCTTGAAGAGGTCAGGGCTGTTTCATCCCCAGGCATGCATGCCATTGCATGCTACAGTCACCATGTGCTGCTGGGAGGCCCCCTCCTCTCTCTTCCCTGTGAAGTTACTTGCAGTTGTCAGGGCAGATAAGTGCTTCTATCTGAAATAAAAAGGGTTGGTCCAGCTTGGCTCATTAGAGGTGCTTGCCTGGCATGGACATACGATCAGATTGACTGAGGTCTGCCTAGACACATTAATTTAGCACAGTGGAATGGCAGTGCTTATAATTTAAGAACTGGTCTCCTGTTGTTGCACAGTAACAAACATGATTTGTAACAGTATTTGAATGAATAGACCTGACATTAACATGTAGCTTGTATTCACATAGTCCTTACCTGATTCGTAAGTGTGTTGTATTACACTTACTACTGATGATGAGTTTTCTGTAGTCAGATGAAAATGTAGTTGCCTTCCACCCCAGAATGCCAGTTGGCATTTGCTGACATCCTTTCATTTGAGTTTGAATCAGGGCATTCATCAGAACAGTTGCCTCAGTGCTTCTCTATCTGTGTATAATGACTATGTATGGAAGAAGCAGATTGCAGAACCATATATTTAAGGTGACAGCATAGTTCAAAGAGGTGAACCTGTGAGGAGTTTAGAGTTTATGTTTCTTTGACAGAAGTCAGGATACAGTTCATCTTAGACCACATATGTGCTTAAGCATATTTGGATAACTGCAGTCCCTCAACACTATTGGCTGTAAATGGGTTACATGAAAAGGTGAATCAACAGTTTGTCATAGATAGTCAGTCTGTATTGGATATGAGGGTGGAGCATATTTTTTCAGAATGTTAATGTCATTACGTTGTTAATGGTTTGCACTGCAGATTTCCAATCATCTGCAATAGCCAAGCAATTAAATTAGGCTGGCTGCTTTGAAAAATGATAAAACAGAATATATTTAAAGCTTAGAGCAATCTGTGAGTGTATAGTAAAACTGGGTAACATATAATGATTGAACATAAAATTATGTGACTGAAAGTTGTATAATGTAGTATTTATTATTCCATTGGGAATTTGGGATTATTTTTGGATCACTGCAGCGACTTCAGAATCAGAATCAGAATCAGACTTTATTGCCAAGTAAGTTTGCACATACAAGGAATTTGTCTTGGTATATTGGTGCTAAAGGACAGTTATAGTAAAAGAAAAGAGTGAAGAGCAAGAAGAACTATATTTACAAGGAACATAAATATACATAATTAAGAAGTAAAGTGTAAAGTGTAGAGTGCAAAAATGTGGCAGTGATTGTCCGGATGTGCGTTAATATAATGCACTTGTGCCAAAGTTGAGTCTTGAAAGATACTCTCTAACTCTGACTTGTGCCTCTTGCTGGCATCTTCTCCTTAACAATAGATACTAAGGTTCAGGGGTACATTAAAATTTTAGAGTTGTTTAAACATTCCTTAGGAAATTTAAACTAAATTAAAAGAAGTAATAGTTGTAACTAAATACTCTAAATACTTCTGTACGATTGGTTACTCTATTGAGTTGCTCAAATGTGTCTTTGTTGGCATAAGTTTGAGCACTCTTCCAGGTCTGAGACATGTGCTCTGTTATCCTGTGTGTAGTCCACAATGGTTCACAGTTTGTTACAGATGTTCACATATCTAGAGACTTGTTAATGTTATGTGGGTCAGATTCTATGCTCCTAATTTGCCTCATTTGTTTGACATAAATCACAAGTGGTGTATACTAAACATCCTGGGATTATTAGGCTTAATCGGATTTAACTGAAAAGTTGAAACCATTTGACATGCTTCTAAAATGTCTCTGTTAGGGTGATATGATGACAGTAATTTCTGTGAAATTGTTTGTGATATATGTGGTTTGTGTCAGGACTGTCTTTAAATTTCATGAATGAACCTGCATTACTTAAGTCTTAAATAGGTCTGACTTGCATTAATGTGGTTTTTATCTTCTTGTCAGACTCCGTGAAGTCTCAGAGAAACTCAACAAATACAGCTACAACAGGTGAGTCTGTCAACACTGGAATTGTAGGCTGCTTTGCACACTGATCAACTGTTGGAAACAAGATCCCTGTTAATTATCCATTATATTGTCTCAACTGTTGTTTTACACTTTTTCCCCTTTTCCAATGCAGTCATCCACACCTTAGTTTGCTGGAGCAGGCCACCCTGAAACAGTGTGTTGTTGGTCCAAACCATGCTGGATTTCTCCTTGAGGTAATGCTGCAAGACATTTTATCATGAGCATTAATCAAATACTAAGGGAACTAGAGAATATGTTCATCAGTTTTCCACCAAAAACAGTTTAATATAATCTGAAGATTTCCTTTTGCTTTAAAACACAATATAATTTGCTTGTATTTTACTTTGTGGTTCCATTAATTGTGAACATAGGCTAGCTCTAATAGCTTGGATGTATTGTTTATACATAGGACACAACCCTAATTAGGCTAATCCAGTTTGAACAGGGCTATAGACATGCTTAAGAAGCATGTAGTAATTGACCTCAGTTTGTTTATTTGAGCTTTAACTGAAACCTGTGTGTTGATTGTGGAATTAAATGTTGTGGCTTAATGCTTTGCACTGCAATTGTGCTTTAATAATCACACTCTGTCAATATGTAATGTAATACTATATGATATGGTTATAACGTGAATTATTTCTTCCAATATACAGCACCTGTATGATAAAATAAATTGGTGTGCGTGTCGTTGATCTGGATAGTCATGAACTGTCATAGACTCAGGTGTTGTTGGGTTTTGATTGTTTGACTCTATGATATTGTTAATGTAGGAAGTAATTTTATGTTTGTCTTTACATAGGCTTTAGTCTCTAATTTGATGCAATACAGTATGATTTTTTCATTTGTTAAATTTGTGCACACTAAATAACATGAATGCATCTCTTCTAGGATGGACGCGTGTGTAGAATCAGCTTTGCTGTCCAGCCTGATCGCCTGGAGCTCAGCAAACCGGATGGCAGCGATGGGTGAGAGACTTCTCTATGATGGGATCTGTCCCGGAAACTGTTTTAGCTTTGGCATTGAGCTGGAAAACAGATGGCTTGTGGAGATGTTTAGTTCAAGATGCGCTGAACATGCTCAGGCTTTCTGATGGTGGTTTCTGTGATTTGAATGCCATTTGGCACTTGTGCCCTTTTTGGCTGAGTATGAGGCATTTTGACATGGTTTCACTTTTAGAATAATACTCTTAGCTACAAAGATTTCTATCATCTTACATCTATCAAGAGTGAAATGTATACCTGAAATATCTCAAAGATGTATTCCCAAAAAGTCCTCTGTTGGGCTGCTGTGGGACTGACCAATGCTGTGTTTTTGTGCTTGATGAAATGTTGATATCTATTCAGTGATTCCCTCAATAGAGCTGCTTTTCAGAGATTCCCCCCCCCAAAAATTACTCTGTAGGGACATATTTGTTTTACCAAGACAAATATACTTTTGTCTTTATTCTAATCTTCGACACCAAACAACCAGCAGCAAGAGAGTCCCAAAATTGTTTGTGTAACTTTTTGAAAGCCAGTTGCCTTTATGGCTGTGCAAGTGTGTGCTTCTTGCCGTGTTTCTTTTTTTTTCAAGAAAAAAACAACTTTTTTACGAGCTGCTTTGTTTTGTGTTGGCTATGAGCATGTATTTTTGGTGAATGGCTCATTGATAACTGTCGATATATTGCCAGCAGAACAACATCCAACAGTGATTTCAGACTTTTCAAGGCCCCTCTAGCTGCTAAATATGCATGGCTGTAAAAGGCTAAGGAGCTTCTTGCTCCAGACTTTTCTGCAGAGCACATGTTTTGTTCACTGCTTCAGACTTGCAGAAGAAGATGAAATGTAACAGCCTTTCAGTCAACATTGTTGTGGGTTGCTTGGAAGTCTATGGGAAAGAGTATCATAGGTTGTCTTTGGCAAGTATGTTAGCTTACTGAACAAGGCCTAATATGTTACTTTGAATTGTAACATGAGTTACAAGGATTGTGTTAGTTTGTGAATGAGCTTTTTCTCTGTTGTAATGATTTGAATGCCTATTTCTGTATGTAATTGTCCTATATTACAGTGCGGTACTAAATGTGATTGTATTATTTTTGTTGGAAATTATTTTGTTGAAATTCAGTGTCATTGTAGTCTCTGCTATATGAAACGCTGGCAAAATAGTCATAATTAAGTTCCCTTGCCACAGCAAAACACATCAGTTAAGAATATTAACTAAAGTACTTTTGGTTAAACTCAGAAGACATCCCATTGTAAGAAATCTTGAAATAGGAGCAAGCAGTCGCAGCCCTAAACCCCAAGAACTTTTAAAAATGGAAAGTCTTGAAGGAGGAACGAGTTGCAGCCAATTCTGATTCCCAAGGGTGTTGCCATGCTAGTCTCCAAAATACCCCGTCCTGTTTCACAGTATAATATTAAGAGAAAATGAATCCTGAACCAAGGGGTATAATTTAATAAATACCTGGAGTAAATTTAGCTTCTGGTAACCCAGGTAATAAAAAGTTTTTTGGTCCTTCTGGGACTTCTGTAGGTTTGTAACTGATCTCCCATCTTTTGTTTCCAGTTCAAAGTTGAGCAGTGGTTCAGGGACAGGAAGGAGCTCCAGGCCAGGCAGGACTAGTGATCCGCCCTGGTTCCTGTCTGGTTCTGACACACTGGGCAGACTGGCAGGCAACACCCTTGGGTAAGTTCTGGCAGGGTTGACAGAAACAAATGGTCCTGTGAAAGCACAGTGCTTAGAGCATAGCACTGACGCTGCAGCAGTTTAGGGGTGTATTCCTCACAGGCTTCAGTGCCACATATTAAGAAGAGAGAACTTTAGGGTGCTGTAAAATGTAACAGATAAATGTGTTCACAAAAGCATATATCATCGACCCCGCTAAATTTACAGCATGCAGTTGTTTTCTTAGTGTTCTTGTTATTTGACAACTGGAGAAGCCATTCCCTCTTCAAAACATACCTGTTGTGGGTCCTGATATTGAAGTTGTGCAGAACTGACAGAGCTGCAGAATAACCCTCTGAACCTGCACCCTTACACTTTAACGATGAAATAAAACAAAATGATGCTTTAAATATCCAAAATATGTACATAATATATTTATTACTATACTGTATCATTATACTTTTATGTTTCTACACTGTTAATTTCTTCCCTCGTGTAAGTGCTGCTGATACAAAACCTTGTCAGTCTGGATTGCCCTGTCTCTGCTGTCAAAAAGGCTGAATCCCTTCGTACCCAGATGTGTGCGTGTTTTGAGTCTGCTCTGTTAGTCAGATGGTGTTTTTGGCAGTCGTGTCTGACCATGGCCTTGCACTGTATGTAACAGGAGTCGCTGGAGCTCTGGTGTAAACGGAGGCAGTGGAGGAGGTGGAAGTGGAGGTGGAGCAGGGGGAGGTGGAGCTGGAGGTGGCAGCAGTGGAGGAGGAGGGGGCGGAGGAGCAGGTGGAGGTGGAGGCACGTCGGGCAGGTCGTCAACAGCGGCTCGCGATTCCCGCCGACAGACCAGGGTGATCCGTACAGGAAGGGATCGTGGCTCAGGCCTTCTGGGTAGCCAGCCACAGCCAGTTATACCAGCTTCTGTCATCCCTGAAGAGCTTATTACTCAGGTACAAAATTTGTAGAGTTTATGCACCCTATCCCTATCCTCATAATTACAATATTAAAACATTATTGTCAGGTTTTTCTAAAACAGTTTTCTTACTGAAACAGATAGATATTTACACACTAATATGCAGCCACAAATGAGCATCAGTAAACTCTGTTTTTACCATGTTGCCCTTTCCCCAGGCCCAAGTAGTCCTTCAGGGGAAGTCCAGGAGTGTGATCATTAGGGAGCTCCAGAGGACCAACCTGGATGTCAACCTCGCAGTCAACAATCTGCTGAGTCGGGATGATGAGGATGGAGATGATGGAGATGATACGGCCAGCGAGTCTTACCTCCCTGGAGGTTTGTCAAAAAACAAAACAATAAATGGGGCAAATGTGATTGTATTGGATTTTTTTCTTTTTTTTTTCTTCTTGGGTCAAGAGATTTCTGTTAACTATGTCACTGTTCAACACTGAAGGTCAGGCTTAGCAGCACTTCAGTATTGAGTAGTATTTATTTATGATCACTAAAACAGTATTTTCCATAATCATAAAAAGAAAAGATTATTATTATTTCCATTATTATTCTTAAATGTTGCATCCATCTGTGCCCTTGTTCCATGCAGAAGACCTGATGTCCCTGTTGGATGCAGACATTCACTCTGCCCATCCCAGCGTGATTATTGATGCTGATGCCATGTTCTCTGAGGACATCAGCTACTTTGGCTACCCCTCCTTTAGACGCTCGTCACTGTCTCGCCTGGGATCCTCCAGAGGTAACTCAACAACTCGCCTCTGTCTAGTGAGGGGAGGGCAGGGTATGAGGGAGGCTTTGGTGGCAGCACTGGTGATGGCTGGTGTTTATGGGGATGTACCTTCACTGGCTTCAAAGGACAACACAGCAAACAGAAAAGCTGGGCAGTTTTTTCAGTATTTTTCTGTTCCAAAAAAAAAAAAAAAATCAACTCATTGAAGATTTAAATATAAAAAAAGTTTTTAGAGGTAAAAATGTTTTCCTTGCCAAATAGATACTTCACTGAGTTGTAGGGTATATGCAGAATAATGTGCAGTATCTGAAATTGTATTAGCTTGTTTGCTGGGGAAATTTTCTCTTCAGTCTGGTTAGCTGGTTTTGTAATAGGAATGTTTGGTGTTACAGGCTATAAATGTTTGGTGTTGTATGGTGCATGGCTGTAGTACATACTGTGAGCTCTCTGAGAAAGGCCCGCTAGGCCCACCTGTCTTAACAGGGACCCTTTAAGGCAGTCTATTCTAAAAACCTACCTAGCCCACTTTTAGCCCATATGCATGCTTCCTTTCTGTCATCCACTTCCTCTTCTACCTCGCATTTTAACATCTGAGCGTGCGAACTGACTCACTCACCAGTATAATTTAGACTCCCACTCAATCTTCAATATTGCAATTTTGATTTGCATTACAGTAATTCTAAAGACTCTATCTCTCTCTATCTCTCTATTCTAAAAACTATGTTGACGGGTCTTTCCCAGAGAGTGGCTTACTTCTATCCCACTGGTGTGACCTTATTGCATACCAGTTCTCCTTCTTCCCTTAGAGCGTGACTCAGAGCTGTTGCGTGAGCGCGAGTCTGTATTGAGGTTGCGCGAGCGCCGGTGGTTGGATGGGGCCTCATTCGACACAGAGCGAGGCTCCACCAGCCGTGAGGGTGAGCCCAGCCTGGACAAGAAAAGCATCCCGGTCCAGAGCCCTGTCTCCCTGGGAGAGGAGCTCCAGTGGTGGCCTGACAAGGTACTCAAAAAGATTTTAAACACAAATTACAAATCCTTCACCACGACATAGCTGATGAGGTTTTGTTGGCAAATTGAATTCATTTGACATTTAAATTTAAGTTTTGCTTTCACTTGACATCTCAAATTTCCTTTTCAGGATGGTGTGAAGTTTGTGAGCATTGGAGCCATGTTCTCAGAGCTGGTGGCTGTCAGCTCCAAAGGAGAGCTTTATCAGTGGAAATGGAGTGAACCTGAACCCTACAGGAATGCACAGGTGGAAAAATTCAACCTATGAATTGAATTACAAAAAAACTGCACTATATGTTTTTTTTTTTTTTTTTTTTTAAATGAAACACGGTATGCCGCTACCTATATCATATTGTATCATGCCTAAAATATTAACTTTTCTGCCTTTAGAATCCTTCCATTCATCACCCACGTGTATCCTTCCTGGGCCTGGCCAATGAAAAGATCACCTTATTATCTGCCAATAGCATCAGAGCCACTGTAGCTACAGAGACCAACAAGGTAGATGATGATTACTCCTTGACATGAGAATGTGTGTGTGCTCTGCTTTGTTCATAATAACCGTTTTTAATCACAAGATCATTCTGATAGCCAAAATACAAACAAATGTTTGTATTTGTCTGTCGTTACTAACATCACACATATTTATTAAATGAATTGTTCAGTAATTCATGTTTGTGTGTGTGTGTGGGTTATAGGTGGCAACCTGGGTGGACGACACACTGAGCACAGTGGCCTCCAAGCTGGAGCACAGTGCTCAGGCTTTCCCTGAGCTGCAGGGGGAACGCATGGTGTCCCTGCACTGCTGTGCACTCTACACATGTGCACAGCTGGAGAATAGCCTCTATTGGTGGTGAGAAGAATATTTGTTTTCCATTAAAATACATTGAATGGAATTATAATTCTTTGTTTTTAACAATAACATTAGCTCCTGAACGTCATCATAAGATTGTTCTCCTGCTAAGTGTAGGGTCATAGCAACCACAGGAGTGTTCATCAATGTCATAGAACTGAATTTATGTAGTATTCAGTTATAGAAAGCATAGTTTTAAAAAAGGGTATGCTTTGTCAAGTTATAGGCTTTTCTCTCTGTTTGCATTGTGTAGTTGTGATTGTTAAGTTTTGCACATGCTTAACCCAATTTTCTTACTTTTCGGAATCCCCCCTGGAAATTTGTTCTTTGTTTGTTCCACTGAGTAGCCCTTACTCGTAACTGTCTTTTCCTGTCTTCTGCCAAAATACACAACAGGTATCTAGCAAACAATGTGAATCCTCCTTGAGACCTGACATTTAGCAAGCATTACAAAGTGATGTCTTTGTCAATACGAAGGGAGAATGGTATATGTCAGGGACGGGTATCATGAATGTCAGTGATGTTTTGACACGTCACTGCTTGCATTTGTCTGCAGGGGTGTTGTGCCTTTTAGTCAACGGAAGAAGATGCTTGAAAAGGCCAGAGCCAAGAACAAAAAGCCAAAGTCCAGTGCTGGCATCTCCTCAATACCCAACATCACAGTGGGAACACAGGTAAGACACAATTTTTAATTTTCATTATTATTACAGAAGTGATTCAGTGCTGCTTCTTTTAGGATTTTTTTTTAACATTGTCTGTAGACTTATGACTAATGTTAGGGGCTTCATGTAAGTCTTTCAGTTAGTGTCAAACAAATTTCTTGCTACTAATAAATGCAATGGTTTCTTTCCAAGGTGTGCTTGAGGAATAACCCCCTCTACCATGCCGGTGCAGTGGCCTTTTCTGTCAGTGCTGGGATTCCCAAAGTGGGTGTCCTTTTGGAGTCTGTCTGGAACATGAACGACAGCTGCAGGTTCCAGCTGCGCTCACCAGAGAGCCTCAAGAACATGGAGAAGACCACTAAGACCCAGGAAATCAAGTCAGTTTCACTTTATGTAGCAAAAATCTGTTTTTAGAATAGTCTTCAATTATTTTATGTCAGTAAACTTTTTTTTTTAAAACCACAATTATAAGTATAGAGTATGAAGCTATACTAGATTTCATGAATCCAAAAGTAAAATTCCTCTCTCTCTCTCTTTGTCTTACCCTTTAGGACTGAAAGCAAGCCAGAGCTGGTGAAGACTGAGATGGGCCCTCCTCCCTCCCCAGCATCTACCTGCAGTGATACCTCTTCCATTGCTAGCAGTGCCTCACTGCCCTACAGTATGTCATCTTCTCTTCTGCTATCTCTGCCTCTTAACCTCTAGCTCTCTCAACAGTACTCGAGTCTTGACTTTCCTCTCTATCTCCCAGGCACAGAACCAATTTCTTCCTCACTCTGTGCTGTCATTAGCCCTTTGACTTTGAAACAGATGGTGCACAGGCTTTTTATCAGCAAACACCCCCCTCCCACTCCCCACGGCTGTTTCCCTGTGAAGGAAGTGTGGCTAGCTCACAGTGTATACTGTGGTATATTTAGTTGCCTTTTTACTTATCATATGACGCACGCAGCTAGCTGTCAGTGTTGATAATTGATTTTCCTTAGTCCACACTATAGTTGTTGACACCTGATAAGCAGTATACTGATATGACCCAAATCAGGACTATAATTCTGAACCATTCCCAATTCTTTAATGTTTGAATTATTTGAGTATGCAGTGATCAAAGTACTAAGTTGATATGTGGTGTTACTTGCAGAGCGAAGGCGTTCTACCCCGGCTCCTAAAGAGGAGGAGAAGGTGAATGAGGAGCAGTGGCCTCTCAGGGAGGTGGTGTTTGTGGAGGATGTTAAAAATGTCCCTGTGGGAAAGGTGGGTGCATCTGAAATATGGTAATACGTAGAATTGGAATAATGAGTAATGAAAGTAAGATCTTCTGTCCCTCCTCTGTATATGTATGTTTCTGTGTCATAACATTTCAGTTTCACAAATTAATACCTTCATATTCTGTCCTAGGTTCTTAAAGTGGATGGCGCTTATGTCGCTGTGAAGTTTCCAGGGACATCAAGCAGCATGAGCAACCAGAGCACTGCTGCTCCCACTGACTCAGACCCATCATCACTGTTGCAAGACTGTAGACTCCTCAGAATAGATGAGCTGCAGGTACAGACATTGATCAGACTACTGTTGGGTCTTCAGACTTTGACTCTGAGTTCAGAGTTAATTACTGAAGTATGTTTCTGTGTGGATGTGAGAATCTGTCCTGCCGATATTGATATTCATTGACATTTGGTCTGCTTCAATCTGTTCCTGACAGGTGGTCAAAACTGGTGGGACTCCTAAAGTTCCTGATTGTTTTCAGCGCACACCTAAAAAGCTTTGTATCCCAGAAAAGGCTGAGATTCTGGCTGTGAATGTTGACTCCAAAGGTGGGTCTTTGGTATATGTCAGTATGTGCTTGTAGATTTGTATTTTTCTATGGAGTATTTCCAACTCTTAAAAATCTTGAACATCTCTCCACCCTCCAGGAGTCCATGCAGTGCTGAAAACTGGAAACTGGGTAAGGTACTGTATCTTTGACCTAGCCACAGGCAAAGCTGAGCAGGAGAATAACTTCCCTACTAGTAATCTGGCCTTCTTGGGGCAGAGTGAGCGCAATGTGGCCATCTTTACCGCCGGACAGGTAAGATAACCTCCTGAAAGTGTGACATACAGTTACAGATAAGCATGACATTATGTAGAGAACCTTAGTTTCTGCGTATTAAAAACATTTTATTCCACCCAGGAGTCTCCTATCATCCTCCGAGATGGAAATGGCACAATCTACCCAATGGCCAAAGACTGCATGGGTGGAATTCGAGACCCTGATTGGCTGGACCTGCCACCTATAAACAGCCTGGGGATGGGAGTGCACTCTCTAGCCAATCTCCCCTCAAACTCCACCATTAAAAAGAAAGCTGCTATCATTATTATGGCTGTTGAGGTAAAAATGACCTAATCAGTGCAATGTAAAAAAGACTTAACATAAGCTAACAAATAAATGGTATTTAGTTTATACTTGAAAGTTTCTCCTCTAGCCTTGCATAGTCCATCCCACCAGTGTTAGTGGCAGTTTTTTTAAAATCAAATTTGTCCATGTTTTTTTTTTTTTTTTTTTTTTTTAACATGTTTCTCTCCAGAGGTAAATGTGGCAGAAATGGCATCATGATCAGTACTCACTCTTCATTTTTGTCTTTTCCAGAAACAGACGCTGATGCAGCACGTGCTGCGTTGTGACTATGAGGCGTGTCGGCAGTACCTGGTGAACCTTGAGCAGGCATTCCTACTGGATCAGGGCAACCAGGCCCTTGCAGCACTTCTGGGCCACCGCTGTGATGGAAACCGCAACATTCTCCATGCCGCCGTCTCTGTCTGCTTCCCTGTTAGTAATAAGGAGACCAAAGAGGAAGAAGGTAAGCTGGTGTATTAGTCTGTCAACACTCACTTAGGGCTTGATTTAACAACATAAAGACTCTAATTCTGATGTAAATTATATCAGAATAGTATTTTATCTTATTTTGCTGGTTACAGTTTTCTTCCCAACATGTCTCTGTTTTAGACTTTGCCATGTTTATAAGAAAATGGAATTGTGAAAGAAAATAACTTTCTCTCTCAACACACTTAGAGCTTGGAGTCTGCTTACTTTTATTGGCTTAATTGCCTGCTTCCCTCTGACTCCCTTCTCCATGCTTAGTGATCATGCTGTTTCATTTCAGAAGCTGAAAGGTCTGAGAGAAACACATTTGCAGAACGCCTGTCTGCTGTGGAGGCGATTGCCAATGCCATCTCTGTTGTTTCAAGCAACAGCTCTGGAAATAGGACTGGCTCTTCCAGCAGCAGAGGGTAAATAACCAACTTCTCTGATTCTGTGCTATTTTGCTGAACAGTTTGTGCATAAAACTGTTAGTGTTATTTTTGTACACATAGCTGCTCCTTAAAATAATCTCTTTGCTTTCCAATTACAGTGAGCAGATTCTCTTGTATCAGAACACAAGCATTGTTGTTTTTAATTTCAGTGCCATGCTTTACTTTGTATCACCTTTAGGCTGCGTTTGAGGGAGATGATGCGGAGGTCTCTAAGAGCAGCAGGTCTTGGTCGCCACGAGTCCGGCCCATCATCCAGTGACCACCAGGACCCTGTGTCTCCACCCATTGCCCCACCAAGTTGGGTCCCTGACCCCCCACCAATGGACCCCGGTTAGTGCATCTTAACAAGACTCTAAAAATTTGTCAGTTATTTCTTCTGTGACATTGACTGCAGTGACACTGTAAGGCTTAGGCATTTAACCATGAAATTGAACTCTTCCCTTGCCTTTGTGAGTGAATCTAAGACTTTGTGTTATGTTTCTTAAGGTCAGTGAAATCTGCAAATCTTATGTAAAAAGACAAAGCTGTGAAAGATTTGTTATTATTTCATCAACAGATGGTGACATTGACTTCATTCTAGCACCAGCTGTGGGTTCACTCACCACTGCCTCCACTGGGAACAGCCAGGGACCCAGCACCTCCACCATACCAGGTAACAACATTTTCACTAGAGGAGCAGAGGAGGAGTGAGGGCAAGATTATATTTTTACTGCTAGTCAAGATTTGTGATGATAAAGGGAAGTTCAGTTGTGGGTAGCATATGGTTCACACTGCAAAATCATGACTTTCTTCACTTGGTGCTTTTAAAGGTATGCTAAGCTAATACATTTGTAGAGAAGCAGAGAAAGTATTGTGTATTTATGTAGCTTTGATACATATCTCTACAGGTGAGGTCATTCTAAATATGTTTACATGGATAAATTATGGCACGTGGTCGAATATATGTAATCTTGGTGGTATCAGTGTAAATTACTGCTTCATCAGCAGTCTTGGGCATTCACATTCTATTTGAATATGCTTGGTGTCTGTCATCTAACGCGTTGTTTCCTCCATATAAGCAGGACCGTCCACTGAGCCATCTGTGGTTGAATCTAAAGACAGGAAGGCCAATGCCCACCTTATCCTAAAGCTGATGTGTGACAGTGTTGTTCTGAGGCCACACCTAAGGGAGCTGCTCTCTGCAAAGTATGATTCTTTATTTCTGTATGAGCATGCTTACAAATACTCTGCACAGAAGTGTACATTGGATCTTTGCTTATCTGTCCCTCTAAATTGCTCATGAACATTGTTGTTGCTGTTGTTTGACAGGGATGCCCGAGGAATGACTCCATTCATGCTGGCTGTCAGTGGGAGAGCATACCCGGCAGCCATCACTGTTTTGGAGGCTGCTCAGAAAATGGCCAAGGGTAAGTTAATAAGTCAGCTTTCTGTGTACTGCTGTAAGCTGATTTCATTAAAGGGAGACTGGTATGGTCACAGACCTGTGCTTATGTCAGCTCTTTGCGCCTAGTATGTTTTCTATCTATCTATCTATATCTATATCTATATATATATGTATATATATATGTATGTGTGTGTGTGTGTGTATATATATATATATAAACTCGTAGGGTCCCCGCCCCAACACACACACACACACACACACACACACACACACACACACACACACACATACATACATACATATATATATATATATGTGTGTGTGTGTGTGTGTGTGTGTGTGACCACCTCTATGAGTACATTCTGAGAAAGCAGCACACTTACTGTGAATCTGATATAATTTTAACTGGTTAGGTAAGAGCTGGAATGTTGGAGGTTATCCATGAGTTATGTGAATCCTGACCTATTTTGCTTCCTTGCTTATAATAGTGAACTATCATGTTGTAACTCACATTCCTCTGTTTTCATATTTTCCTTTTTGCCCTCATATTTCTTGCATGCAGTGGGAGACCCAGGCATCCCAGAGAAGGAAGATGCAGATTCTGTGTTCATGGAAATGATTTGCCCCTCTGGGACCAATCCAGATGATTCTCCCCTGTATGTTCTTTGCTGCAATGACACCTGCAGTTTCACTTGGACTGGAGCTGAGCATATCAACCAGGTCAGCCCTAGAGGATATCATTACACTGAAATTTGGAGAAAAAGAATTACAAGACTTGTTTTAGACTTAGCTCAGGCCATGTGCACAAGTATCAAGTAGTTCATTCATTTCATATATTTGTTATGTAACTTGACAACCAATTAATTCAAGATGGAAAATTTTTTTACTTAATTATTGCTACTCACGATGTGCAAGCAGCAGAATGAACTATTTCCAGCAGACACCAAAGTAGACAGCATAAATATATTACACACATCAGGCCAACTAGCATAGCTTTGTGCTCTTTCTGCCACTGGAACCTCACTCATTTTGAAGATTGTTTGTGAAGCTCCTCACTACGTAAAGTTCACTTGAGAGTTGACACACTGACATTTTTCATCACACTGACTTTTTATTTAGGATATCTTTGAGTGTCGAACCTGTGGTTTGCTGGAGTCCCTGTGTTGCTGTACTGAGTGTGCGAGAGTGTGTCACAAAGGACATGACTGCAAGTAAGTCCTAGTTTTCAGCATGACTTTATTTAAGCTTTGTAATATCAATGCCAGCACCTGCATTTAGACAATGTCACATTTACAATTATAAATTTGTCTCTGTTTTTCCAAGGCTGAAGAGGACTTCTCCCACAGCATACTGTGACTGTTGGGAGAAATGTAAGTGTAAAACACTGATCGCTGGCCAGAAGGCTGCTCGTCTCGATCTGCTGTACAGGCTACTCACAGCCACTAACCTGGTCACGACACCAAACAGCAGGTAAGACTCCAGTGCTCCCTGTACTGTTACTGGTTTACATCATCTCCACGTCACATAGAGTAGTGTTCTGTCTTTTGTGCTTTGTAATCAGTAAGTGACTGTGAGTATTTTAGGCTATGTTACCTCAACTATATTATATTATCTATATATATATTAACTATAGTATATAGCTGATGAAGAGCATTTATATTTTGAAACTGAAAATGTGATATTTCTGACTGATCTTTTGTTTCCATCTACAGGGGAGAGCATATATTACTGTTTCTGGTGCAGACTGTTGCCAGGCAGAGTGTTGAGCACTGTCAGTACAGACCACCACGTATCAGAGAAGACAGGAATCGCAAGGCTGCTAATGCTGAAGGTAGGTTGACCATCAGTCTCTCATTTTAACTTTAACCATCAGTACAGACAAACATTTTTTTGTATATTACTTTTTAAAATGTTAATTTTCTATTATTTTCTCACAGTTCTGACTGTAGTCAAGTCTGTAGCTATCCAATATGTTATTTCCAGAAGGCACCTGATGTATGAAATCATTATTATTCTTTCCTCTCTTTTAGACTCTGATATGCCAGACCATGATCTAGAACCTCCTCGCTTTGCTCAGCTGGCTCTGGAGAGGGTTCTGCAGGACTGGAATGCCCTCAAGTCTATGATCATGTTTGGTTCTCAGGAGAATAAAGACCCGTGAGTATCACAGCAGAACAGCAGCCCCAACATTAAAATGTTGTTGGTAATAAGAGCTTGAAAGACTGCATTTAGTTTGTGGTGGCTAAAGAGCTGAAAAATGAGAAAACCCAACAGCGATGTATCTTTCCAAAAACTATATACCAGTGATGTGGGTTTATCCACAGATGTCCTTGTGGGCAGTTTTTTTTGCTGCCTTTTTTTTTACTAGTCATACACCAGTCCAGCATACTTCATTGAGATTGCTACTGACCTAATAGAATGCATTGGTATCATCCAAATGTGACTGATGTAGTTAGAGCCTCATGTTACCTTACAAAGAGAATTTTAATTTCTAATCATTTCCACACAGTACACAGATTAGTACTCTGTAACAGACAGTATTTTGAGTTGTGTAATTTTGGTCTCTCCTAGACTTAGTGCCAGCAGTAGAATAGCCCACCTCCTGCCTGAAGAGCAGGTCTACTTGAACCAGCAGAGTGGCACCATTCGCCTTGACTGTTTCACCCACTGCCTCATTGTCAAGTGTGCTCCAGACATCACTGTAAGTCCAGTTAGTCTTTCCTAATGCTCTCTGGTCCTCTCTCTCTCTCTGTCCTATTTTGTTCCTTCAGTTTCTCTATTTATTACACAGAATTCAAAGTGTGCACACAATGTTGAATAAAAACTTCAGTCATTTCTACCTAAGAAAACACCAAATGATACCACCTAGATGTCACAAATAATTATGCATTTTCTTCAGGGGTTTTTTTGCTCACACCCTTGCACTTGGAAATATTTTGGTCATCCGTGGGTGTTTTTATTCTCTTGTATTAGTTCATAGACACTTTACTGGGCACACTGGTGAAGGAGCTGCAGAACAAGTACACTCCTGGCCGAAGAGAGGAGGCAGTCAATGTTACCAGGAGGTTCCTTCGCTCTGTAGCCCGGGTGTTTGTCATCCTCAGCGTGGAGATGGCCTCTTCCAAGAAGAAAAAGTAAGGACATATAACATTAAGGCTTTGATGTCCAGTTCTATAGACAAAGGCTCTAAGAATTAACTGTAATTTGAGTTATGACTGCCCCGGCTCAATTTTAACATACAATGAACCTACAATTTTTGGCACCTGTTATGACATGATATTTTGAATTGTTAAAAACACTGACTCTGTCTTCTCTCCATTTCCTCCACAAAGCAACTTCATCCCCCAGCCCATCGGGAAATGTCGGCGAGTCTTTCAGGCTCTCTTACCCTATGCTGTGGAGGAGCTGTGCAATGTAGCAGAGTCGCTGATTGTTCCAGTGCGGATGGGTATTGCAAGACCTACAGCTCCTTTCACTTTGGCCAGCACCAGCATTGATGCGGTTCAGGGCAGCGAGGAGCTCTTCTCTGTAGAACCTCTGCCGCCAAGACCCTCCCCTGATCAGTCCAGCAGGTTGGTTGGTTTTAGTGCCTTCATTTAATAGGTGGAGTCACATGGTAGTTTTTTTGGCAAGTTATTCTAGAGTACAGAATTATGAAGGATTAAAATGTGCATGCAGTGAGATGGTTAAAAGCCCATTTTAATGTGCTGAAGTAAAGTGTGATGACTTAATGTTTTTCAAATCATTGAGTCATTCAGTAGAATTTTACTCAGAGAGAAGAAACTGAAATAAAGAAGAAGCTTGATTTTTCTTATTCACTTGATATAAAGACTTCTGGGCTTGTGCTTCACTTTTCTCAGCTCCAGCCAGACAGCTGCCTCTTATATCATCAGGAACCCCCAGCCACGACGCAGCAGCCAGTCTCAGCCTGTGAGAGGAAGAGACGAGGAGCAGGATGACATCGTTTCAGCAGATGTGGAAGAGGTGGGGAGCCTCATTATAAAATCATTAAGGCAGTAATGAACTTTCTATGCAAGAGATTCAGGATGCACTGACATTTTAACGACTAGTTTAATGTTTCATTTAGTTTACTCCTATTACATTATAGTCGTAGATCAGATCTGGTTTATTCAGTCTTGCTTCAGAGTTTTCTCTCTCAGTTTCTGATTGTTTGTTTCTCAGGTTGAGGTTGTGGAGGGAGTAGCAGGGGAAGAAGACCATCATGATGACCAGGAGGAGCAGGGAGAGGAAAATGCTGAGGCAGAAGGACAGCATGACGAACACGATGAGGATGGTGAGACAAACCCTACTTTTTATAAGTGGAAATAAGAAATAAGTGACAGTGAAGTTTATTTTATTTCACAAATAATTACTTGAACCTAAAAACCGTGCCAACAACAAGTGAAGCATCTGCTTGTCTTTGTTTTTTGCTTTTAGGAAGTGATATGGAGCTCGATCTGCTGGCAGCAGCTGAAACAGAGAGCGACAGTGAAAGCAACCACAGCAATCAGGATAATGCTAGCGGCCGCAGGAGTGTCGTCACAGCAGCAACTGCTGGCTCTGAAGCAGGTTGGTCAACAGCTGTTTTTAATCTGTCCCTTTAGATTTAATTTTAGATTTTCATTTAAATCCTTCATGAAACATTTTCCTCAGTTTCAATGTACTGTTCCTTTTTGAGTTTTTTTTCTTTTCTTTTTTTTTGGTGGTCATGCGGTCACCAGTCTTATTGACCTCCTTTAACTGACATCTCTCCAAATTTTTGTAAGGGTCCAACTGCTTAGTAAATAGAAATTGGATTTCTGTCTTGCTGCACTGTGGTGTACTTTTCCTTGAGTTACCGACTAATTCAGTTCTTAGAGAATCACTAGAGCTTGACAGCATTTTGGATTGTGGGGATTTATGTTTGGAAAGCTAATGATACAGCAGACAAAATGGTCCCTGGCTGAATACCCAATGTATTTCATTTGCAGGCAGTAGGGTGTCCTTGGCATTTCCTATTTTTGGTATGAGATCCTCTTTACTTCAATGCATATACAGATGTCAGGGCAAGAGTGAATTTGCAAAGTGCATACACAGTTTCCTGCTGAGAGTTCCTTCAGTTCGTCCCCTCACATTTCACTGTTACTGTGTCATTTTTGTGTCATTTTTAACTAATACTTTCCCTCATCACAAGTTTAGTCTTGTTCTTTCATCCAAATAACAAACTAATCAACTTGTAGCCTTTTCCAAATGGTGTGGTGTTTTTTCTCCTTGGTCATCTAAGATGTGTAGTTTCTACTAATAATGTTATCTTGTCATTATTCAGTACAATTGAAATATTGCTGTTCTGTCTCTTAAATGACATTTCCAATAATCCTAAAACACACAGAGGATAATACCATATATAATTAAGCACAAGTTGATCAACAGAGAGCAGCTGTTGTTTTGACCTGATGCCTCAGTGTTTTCATATTAGTGTTGTTTGGCCTTGTAGTGGTGTGATTCACTAACCCGCACTCCTGCCTGGAAAAATCTGATGTGAGAGACAAAAGAGAGAGAGAGGCGAGATGAATAATCAAGCCTTTAAACTTGTCTCCTTTATCTTTTTTCCTCATCCCTCATCCTCCTCCCCTTCCTCTCTGAAGGTGCCAGCAGTGTTCCGGCCTTCTTTTCAGAGGACGACTCCCAGTCCAATGACTCCAGTGACTCTGACAGTAGCAGCAGTCAGAGCGACGACGTCGACCAGGAAACATTTCTTTTGGATGAACCACTGGAAAGAACAACTAGCGCTTCACATGCCAACAGTGCAGCCCAGGCTCCCCGTTCCATGCAGTGGGCTGTAAGAAACACCCCCAGTCAGAGGGCCACTGGAAGTGCCCCCTCCAGCTCATCAACACCAGCTGGTCAGTAAAGTTTTGCCTGTTTCTGCACTTTTAGATGTTTAGATGTTTGGTTCTCCAGATAGTGTCGCAGAAATAGTGCATATTAACTATAACCAATGTGATCTTTGTCTTTTGCACAGCAAGCTCCACAGGCCTGATATATATTGACCCTACCAACCTGCGCCGCTCCAGTGCGATCAGCTCCAGTGCAGCAGCAGCGGCAGCCGCACTGGAGGCCAGCAACTCCAGCAGCTATCTGACATCTGCCAGCAGCCTGGCCCGGGCCTACAGCATTGTCATTAGGCAGATCTCAGACCTCATGAGTCTAATTCCCAAGTACAACCATCTAGTCTACTCACAGTATCCTGCTGCTGTAAAGCTCACCTACCAGGATGCAGTCAACCTGCAGGTAAGATGTAGCGCCTTCATGTGGTGATCAAAATGAACTCAACTCATCCACAACTGCACCAAAATATTGGTGTAAAATCTACATCATTTAGTAGAGTAAAAGATAGTATAATAACAAATGACCATCCTGTCTTGACAATGAATTAGTTAATGTTTGACATTAAGTAGGTAGAATGTTTGGATTTTGGTCAGAGTTGGCTCATATAATTCTGAGCATACGCTGCAGTCTAACACAAAAAATGTAAGAAACACTAACTATTCTGAATGTGTGGGTAATAGATAATAGCCAGAAATGACATAATAATTATACGCATCACTTACATTATTATAGCATCAGAATATCTTAAAGAATGACAACACAACAAAGTGCCACCTGCAGAATCATATCAGGAGCTCCCTGCCAATCCCACCCTTATTAAAATGTAAATGGCATTGTACCCATGTCATTTGGCACAGCAGTGACTGATCATTATCTGTTTAATAAAATGCTGATCTGCCCAGTGAATTGAATGAGACTAAATGTTTGTTGAAACAGAACTATGTTGAAGAAAAGCTGATTCCGACCTGGAACTGGATGGTGTCCATCATGGATTCCACTGAAGCTCAGTTGCGATATGGCTCAGCCCTGTCATCTGCTGGAGACCCTGGTCACCCCAGTCACCCACTCCACGCCTCTCAGCACTCAGCTCGCAGGGAACGTATGACTGCACGAGAAGAGGCCAGCCTCCGCACCCTGGAAGGACGCAGGTAAATGAAATAAACTAGGGTTATCTTGTTTATTTTTTTCCCACTACTTAGTTTGATCAGTTGATTTATTTGTTAAACTGTTATGTCAAGCTATTTAGTTAAAACGAGTCTTTAATGGAACACCTGAAGAGCCTTAACACAAGTTTAGGTATACAATTCAACAAGAAGACCTGAGGAAACCACAGAAGAAATTAGAAAAGACAGCTCTTTACAGTCCTAATCTAATCCTTCATATTGTATTTTTTGCTTGACGTGCACTTATAAGGTAAGCATTGTTTTTACTCGTTCTGCATGTGTTTTGTATTTGTTTCAGGAGAGCGGCCACTCTTTTGACAGCTCGCCAAGGCATGATGTCGGCACGAGGCGATTTCCTGAACTACGCCCTATCGCTGATGCGCTCCCACAACGATGAGCATTCTGATGTGCTTCCTGTACTGGACGTGTGCTCACTGAAGCATGTGGCGTACGTCTTCCAGGCTCTCATCTACTGGATTAAGGCCATGAACCAACAACCACACTGGACACCCCACAGATAGATAGAAAGAGGTAAATTAAGAAAACAAGGGAAAATGCTGTCTTTGTATTCCAAAAATGAGAGTTTAATTCAAGGGAAGAGTAATTCTGGTCTGTTTACAGCCAAAAAGAGGCAAAATCCCACATTTGATGCCATTTCTTTCATGCTTTCAAATTGAATTATATGCCACCAAATTATCAAATAACCTATATAGAATTGCATATGATTGCCTCTACAACCTCTACAGCCACATTTTCACTACTGTTTATGTTCATTTCACAGTATCTTGCTTGATGAAGAAAATGGACAAATGATTGTTGTTAGGGAATTTGATTAACCACTGCTTAAAATTTAAAACATGTGTGTGTACCTGTGGTTTAAACAGTATTTATTTGTATTTGTAGGAATCGAGAGATCTTGGAACTGGGTTTGGACAATGAAGATTCTGAACATGAGAATGATGAGGACACCAATCAAAGTAAGTCAGATGATTACTTGATAATATGCAATGCATAATAATAATAATAATAATATTGATGGCCTATCAACTTATAATTTTGTTTTTTGTGTGATAACAGTTGCTTTGTTTCTGCTTACTTCAGGTTCAACTCTGCAGGACAAGGATGAAGACCCGGTACCAGCTGAAACCGGTCAGAATCACCCTTTCTTCCGACGTTCTGACTCTATGACCTTCCTGGGCTGCATCCCGCCCAACCCCTTCGATGTTCCCCTGGCTGAGGCAATTCCACTGGCAGATCAGCCCCACCTCCTGCAGGTCAGACCATGTTGCTGTGTCCTTCTGTGTCACACACAGGGGCCTCCTAAAAAGCTAATGTGGACACAATACATGCATATTTGAGTCTAATAGTGTCTAGTTTATATTTGTTGTGAAGAGGCTGTGTTTTGGCAGAGATGCCTTGAGCACTTGTTCACTTGTGGCACAAGCAGCAGCAGTAGTTTGAGGTGACAGGCACCACACCACACTAGGGACTGGGTACAGTCACCAGACAGACAGACAGACATAACTGAAAGGAAGATATTATATGATGGCCAAACAACCTCTGTGCCGTCAACTTTACTTTACCTTCAATTTTACTTCCTCTTTCACAGCCTAATGCCAGGAAGGAGGATCTGTTTGGTCGTCCCTCTCAGGGCTTGTACTCCTCCTCCTACATGGCAACCAAAGGCCTAGCTGAGGCAAGCATGGACAGGAACTGCCTGGAGGTAAACATGGGCTCCTCTCTACCCTCCCCCTCTCAGGTATACCACCCCTCTTCACTGAAAAAACACTCTGGCAGCTGTTTTCTAATATCCACACAACAAAGCCCATTAAAATATTGAAGTAACTCTACTTCTAAATGGAAATCTGTAGAAACTATCCAAAATTCATCATTTCCTATTCATTATTTCCTCTACTCTTTGGAGGCATTGGAAATAATAGATAGCAAATAATAATGGAAATGTTGGATAGTCTTTTTGCTTATGTAGACATTTAAGTGTGAATATTGGAACACAGCCTGTGTTCTTTGTCCCATTTCCACATTTCCATCCTTTCATCATCACACTGTCATCATCTCAAGACAACACATCTGTTCACACTACTAAAGAACTACTCTGAACCTCACTAAAACAGATCCTGCCCACTAAGATGTCTTACTCAGCCAACCTGAAGAATGTGATGAGTATGGAAACCGGCCAGCGGAGCACTGAGAACCAGTCGCTGGCAGAGCAGGAGCTGGAGGCTTCAAAACCAGGCCCTTCACCACATGACCTCGCTGCCCAGCTGAAAAGCAGCCTGCTTGCTGAGATTGGCCTCACTGAGAGCGATGGACCACCTCTACCATCATTCAGGTAAACATCCGAGCTGTGCCATGGTCTTAGCTGAGGCTGCAGCTGAAATTGTCCTGAGAGAAATAATTGTCAAGGAAAATTTTGTTTCTGGGCTTGTTTGGCAGAGAGGCATAAAAAATTAAATGACGATATTATAGCCCTCAAGAAAACTTCAAAAATATATGTACAATATATACTTTGTAATACTAAGATGGTTTTAAAATATCAAATGTTGTGTGTCCTCTGTCCAGACCTCACTGTAGTTTCATGGGGATGATGATCTCACATGACATGCTACTAGGCCGCTGGCGTCTGTCACTGGAGCTCTTTGGTCGTGTCTTCATGGAAGATGTTGGAGCTGAACCTGGATCAGTATGTTTTCATCTCAGCATTTTTTTTAAATCTATGTAAAAATAACAATTGTCTCTACATTAGCCTTTCTTTTATAACTCAGAAAATGACTCGCACAAAGAATTATCTACATCAACCAAACACAGTCGTATTGCTCATGTGTTTAAAGCTTTCCTAACATTATATATGCACACCCAGCAGTAAAATGGGTATCCCAGTTTAGTCTTCTCTCTTGCTTTTTTCATTCCATAGTTTTAACGTAACAATGGTGTTTTAGGTTCTGATGGGAGCTTATAATAATTTGTCTTTTTTTTTCTTGTTTAAATCTCAGATCCTCACAGAGCTGGGTGGCTTTGAGGTAAAGGAATCCAAGTTCCGTCGGGAGATGGAGAAACTGAGGAACCTGCAGTCCCGTGACTTGGCCCTGGAGGTGGACCGGGATCGAGACCAGCTAATACAGCAGACAATGCGTCAGCTAAATACGCACTTTGGCAGGCGCTGCACAACCACACCAATGGCTGTACACCGGGTGAAGGTCACCTTCAAAGATGAGCCAGGCGAGGGCAGTGGTGTGGCCCGCAGCTTCTACACGGCCATCGCCCTGGCCCTCCTCTCCAATGATAAGCTGCCCAACCTGGACTGTGTTCAGAGTGTCAGCAAGGGCATGCAGGCCAGCAGTACGTGTCATCACGATTACAATTCAAGTATGACAATACATAGAAACTATACTGCATTATGGAACTTGATTTCATTGTTACATTCAATCATGCTTTTGTTATGCTGAAAGCAGTTATCACATGCGTGAAAAAGAGATTTTGTTACATAAAAAAACTAGCACTTAGAAATTAACATGCTCTATTTGATGTGGATTTGTGTAGATCTAATGCAGCGTTTGAGGAACAGAGACCGGGAAAGAGAGAGGAGAAGTGGAGGGCTTCGAGCAGGATCTCGGAGAGACCGAGACAGGTAAACTTAAACTTAATTCCTCACCTTTTTGTTCTAAACCAAAAAATGTCTGGGCTGTGTGAGCCGAACCTGTGTGTTTGGCTTGTACAGAGACTCAAGGAGGCAGCTGTCCATAGATACGAGACCTTTCAGGCCTTCATCAGAAGGCAACCCCAGTGATGAGCCTGACCCTCTACCTGCACACAGACAAGCTCTGGGGGAAAGGCTTTACCCACGTGTTCATGCAATGCAACCGGTAATAAAACATCTGCATCTGTTAAAGCTCTGTGTTATCATAACTTATTTAATAATTAGCAGATTTGCACAATACTTGCTTGCACATTGACAGGCCCACTCAGGAGTCTGCATACTGTTGAATGATTTCTTGTTTGAATTTAGGATGTTTCCTTGACTGCACTTAGACCAGCTGTGTGTTTGTCTCCTCAGGCGTTTGCCAGTAAAATCACAGGCATGTTGCTGGAGCTGTCCCCTGCACAGCTGCTGCTGCTGCTGGCCAGTGAGGATTCTCTCAGAGCCAGAGTTGAAGAGGCTATGGAGCTTCTCATTGCGCACGGAAGGTGAAATAACCACATCAGTCACACGGCCAAAGATGTGAAATACAGTGGCCATCATTAGTCTTCTGTAGTGAAACATATAGATGGAGTAGTGGTAAACAAATTTATATCAAAATGAACTTTGTACAGAACTATGATGAGTATTCCTTGAACAGTTAACAGAAAGAATCGATGTTCCCACACTAACCAAATTCTTCTGTCTGTTGTCTTCCCAGGGAAAATGGTGCTGACAGTATATTGGACCTGGGTCTCCTGGAGACTCCAGGAGAAAACACAAGTAAACTCAATATCTGTCTATTGTACTTTCCCACTATGTAGAATTACTTTAATTTCTTACCTGCTAGTTATATTCTGAAACATCTGGGGCCCAGTCTTCAAATGTGGTTTAAGTAATTCAGGCTGGTAACAGGCTAAAATAATTCTGTTTATTTTTATTCAGCTAATTTGGCTCTTGAGGATTGATTTGTTCATCCTGGATGAAGACATCTTGTGCTTCTGCTTTAAATTAAAGTAAAATGACCAAAGCTGAGATTAACTGCATATTAGCAGTGAATGTGGTTAGACCAGAAGTGATGCTGGTGCATGATTGGTGAGGTTCTTCCCCATTGAAATGCAGGAGACATTTCAGTGGTAATTAATGGCCTGCTATAAAAATAGATATTTCTAAAATCTCTTGCTGTAAATGCATAAACATTTTCAGTAAATTGAGTTCTGCTGTTGGTTATTCAATAAGACTTGGTGTTCAAATAACCCCATCCCATTTTAATGTCAAAATGGATGCCGTATGTTCTGGCTCTGTTGGTCTTTTATCAGTCAACTCAGTATCTCAAAATGTAGATTGTGTGTTTTTTTTTTTAGTAGTTTTATTTAGCCCTGCTTATCAGCCAATTTGCCATATTTAACACAGCCCTACTCTGTTCTTTTTTGCGTGGTTGTAGCAGCAGGAGAACCGTAAGCGTCATGGTTCGACCCGCAGTGTGGTGGACATGGAGCTGGATGACCCAGACGATGGGGACGACAACGCTCCTCTCTTCTACCAACCTGGCAAACGAGGTTTCTACTCCCCACGACCTGGCAAGAACACAGAAGCCAGACTCAACTGCTTCCGTAATATTGGCAGGTAATACATTTTGATGTTCTGTCCAGTCACACAAAGAATTACATTTTGTTAGTGTAGTAAAATAAAAACAAGATTTTCCCACGACAAGAAATGGACAAAGTTAGGGTAAATGTATTAAAGGTTGAACGAAGTGGGAAAGAAAAAGTTGAGTATTTTATTTTCCTTCCAGAATACTGGGGTTATGTCTGCTGCAGAATGAACTCTGTCCAATCACGTTGAACAGACATGTCATCAAAGTGCTGCTTGGGAGGAAGGTAAAAGAAAATATGTTTTTTATTACATATTTTTGCAGCTGCATTTAAAACCCTACTCCATGATGTTGGCTCTTTTCAGAATGAAGTTGCTAAATGTTCTTCTGTTTGCTACTCTAGGTGAACTGGCATGACTTTGCATTCTTTGACCCAGTCATGTATGAAAGCCTGCGGCAGCTGATCCGCCATTCACAAGCTGGTGAAGCAGATGCAGTATTTGCTGCCATGGACTTGGCCTTTGCCATTGACCTTTGCAAAGAGGAAGGGGCTGGACAGGTAATGGACTACACTGTCATTGTGTCATCAGTTGTGGATTTTAAAACTAAATGTCAACAAATACAAACAGTACACATTTGTAACCTTTGTTCTTACACCTCTTAAGGTTAATTTGTTGGCCTGGTTTTCTTTTTGTCTTTGGTTGTCTGACGTACATTATTTGCATCACTGAACACAGGTTCAGATTTTGTAAGTAAACTATGAATACTCTCAATGCCACATATTAAGTGATTGTTGATGCCTTCTTCCTCTGGTTCAGGTGGAGCTTCTGTCTGGTGGAGTTAACATGCCAGTGACTCCCCTCAACGTGTACGAGTATGTGAGGAAGTATGCAGAGCACAGAATGCTGGTTGTGGCTGAGCAGCCGCTCCATGTAAGTAAAACACTACCAAACTTGGTGTGTCTGTGTTTTGGCCACCGAAATGTGTTTTCATTCTAATTCTGGGTTCTGTCTGTCAGGCAATGAGGAAGGGTTTGCTGGACGTACTTCCCAAGAACGCCCTGGAGGATCTGACGGCTGAGGACTTCAGGCTGCTGGTCAACGGCTGCGGAGAAGTCAATGTCCAGATGCTCATCAGCTTCACCTCCTTCAATGATGAATCTGGTATGGCTGCTCTGTCTGGATCTTCTTTACTCTGTTTGCATCCATCCATTTTCCTGTCTTATCTCTGTTTCCTGTGTTTACATAGTAATAGAAGATTAAAATTTTTGATGCATTATAGTGAGCAAAGACTTGTTCTTCATCCAACAGGGGAAAATGCAGACAAACTACTGCAGTTTAAACGCTGGTTTTGGTCCATCGTGGAGAAGATGAGCATGACTGAGAGGCAAGATCTGGTAAGTCTTTTTTTTCCTTTGTAAATATACTTCAGAAAACAACAGTTAAACCTGATCAGTTATTATTGGTGGTGCATTACCACTATTACATTACATTACACTAATGGTTAGGTTATTGACACCATCCTTTCCTGAAATGTTTTATGGAATAATCAGAATGATCTTATATTCATTATTTTTGACTTGTATATGTTTTTTTATTTTTAAGAAATGCACATCTTTTTCTTACATTCTGTACATATTGCTGAAAATGTACTGTTGTGTTTGTCTTTATTGTGAATGCTAAAGAGGGGGGATGCAAATGAATTGAAAGTCTGTATTTAACCCTATTTTTATATAGTAAAATGTACTTGAAGTGACAGCTTTTAGTCTGATTTCATTCTCAGACAGCAAGTGATGTGCATGACTTGCACCACTACTGAACACAAAAGAACGTATTCAATATCAGTCACGTGTTCAAAGCTTCCTCTTAAGTCAAGCCATGGACTTGAGCATTACAATTTTTTTGTCTAAAATCAAATACCATGGTGACTAATGTGACTGACTATATTCCTCCTCCTTAGGTGTACTTCTGGACCTCGAGCCCGTCTCTTCCAGCCAGCGAGGAAGGCTTCCAACCGATGCCCTCCATCACCATCCGGCCTCCAGATGACCAGCACCTCCCCACAGCCAATACCTGCATCTCACGTCTCTACGTGCCACTCTATTCTTCAAAACAGATACTCAAACAGAAACTCCTGCTAGCTATTAAGACCAAGAATTTTGGTTTTGTGTAGAGGCTCGACAGAAAAGAGTTTAAAAAAAGGAAAAAAAAAAACATGTTTACTGTTGTGTAATATTTACCTAGCTCCATTTTTGTAGATTTATTTTTTGTCTATACAATTTTATGAAATTCGACATACTGTCGCTATCTCCCCAGGCGGTAATATTTGTTTGTGTTGTGAACACAAACGGCTTGTTATTTTTATTTCAATTTTTATTGCTTTTTTTTTTTTCTTTTGTGTTAATGAAGAAGAGGTATACAGTCCAGAACATTCCTGCATTGGCACTGTAAAATGTAAAGCCCACAGCTCTGCTCTATTGGCTTAAACCTTTGCTTCCCAGGAATTTGGTTTGACAGAATGCTGTCTGCCGAAACCCAGCCAAAGATGACAGCAGTAGAAGTATTTAAAAGAAGAAAAGAAGACACACTGTGATTATAAGTTTTTTCCTTCCCTAGAAAAGTACTATCACTGACAGTTCACTGCTGCCTTTGTGGAAAGTCCTTTTTTTCTTGTACAGGGGGAGTAGGGAATTTCAAAATAAACTTGGATGCAAATAAGTTGTCCGGTCTTTTTTTTTTTCCCCCTCACTGCTTTATGTTCACAGTGATAGGGAGTTTAATTTCAGATTAGTGTGTGAGGAGGCTGCTGTAATAATCCATGAGTCCTGAGTCCATGTTTTTATTTATGTTTTAAATAAAATCACAGAATATCTTGTGATTCTCACCATACAGCTTGGTCATATATTCATAATAAATAGAAGTTGGGCTTGCTTTTAGGAAATATATTACATGTACACACTTGTCAGTTCATTATCTTGAACTTGACATTTATAGATTAACCCTCAGACCCCTCAGCACTAGCTGAAAATAATGCATCAGTACCAAACTCACCAATTGATTTTGTTTCTTGTGCTGAATTTTATATATTCCCATTTTACAAGTTTGATCTCCAATTATTGGTATTACAGTCTTATTCTGACCTACACACCGAACAGGGCCCCTCACAGGCTACCAGGTATTAGCTAGTGTACTGTTATACTTGTAGTTAATAGTAGTAGTGTTTTAGTAACTCTATTTATGCCGTTTTGCAGTGGACTTGTAAAGCAAGGAAGTTTTTGTGTATTTGCATTATATAAACAAAACAAATGCAGAGGAAAAGTCTTACAGAGTAAAGTTTAACTAAATATTATTTGTATGGTTGGAAAGTATAAACGACAGAGTAAACGTAATAAAGTATTTTATTAAATATACCTGAAGACCATCTATCACTGGTGTTTGCGGGAGGACTGGAACATTTTTTAAACAGAAGGTTTTAACCAATCATCGTGGGAGAATTCATTGCCCCACCCATCTCATTGGAGCTGTCATGGCTCGTTTTTGTTGCCTTCATAACATTTAGTAAAAAACAGAATTTAGTACATCCGCTTAATTAAGTTGTTCAGGTCAAGTGAACTTATGACAATGACAAAATCAGAATGTGTTATTCATGGAGCTAAAGGCACCTTGACAATAAATGACAGCAAATGTACAATAACAAATATTGGTAAACAATAAAAAAGCACAGTTATATCTTGTGCATCGTTCCCCTATTCAATCTGCCACTGAAAACACGTCTTAAAAATAGAAATAACTACGGAAACAATACGCTGTGTTTAACTTTTTTGGTCATTAATCACGGACTTCTACGACACGCATTTGCAATTTGCATGCTTAAATTTCCGGTTTACAAACGTAAGCGAAGGCAGCATTTCTCCTCCAGTCAAAACGGAGCCATATGAGGTGAACCTGCTTTACTCGCGGTCACAGTGGATGCATTGTGGTGGTGCGGTGGTCAGCTAACGGTGGCATATTATCTTACGATGATTTCAGCCAGTTCGCTGGCTAGTTAGCTAACTTGGTTTGTTACCGCAGCCTATAGAGCATTTAGACAGCTAGCTGTCCGATAAGGCCGATGTTGCTGGTGGAGGAGGGGATGAATTTATTGTTTTCCATCATGTCGAAGTCGTCCCGTTATTTTTAGCTAGCACTGCAGGCTAGCGCAGCTAATAGCGGCAAGCTAAGCGTGACTAATTTGTCTGTTGTTTGTAAAACAATGCAAATGGAACAGTGGCAGGACGCGGCCTCTCAGCAGGTCAAGCTGCTTACAAATCGTCTGAATGAACTGTTGTCCAAAGGCCTGGACCTGCTGCGCTCCGAGCTCGGTGTGGATTTGGGACTGAAGCCTGAGCTTATTCCGCCATGGGTGATCCTCTTAGCGGCATGTACCGGGTTGGTGCTGATGGTCTGTCTGTGGGCCTCCGCCTGCCGGACTCTTTTTAAGAAGCGACCTGCTGTAAACCCCGTGGACGACGGCATTGAAATAAAACGCGGTGTCAGTAAACCGGTCAAATCTGAGGAACCGAAGAAAAAGAAGAAGAAAGCAGAAAAGGCACGTAAATGACACTGGTCTACACCCATGCCTAGCTGAACAGTACCGTAAGCCAGGCTAGCTGTCATGCTAACATCTAATTGACAACTGAAGCTAACTTGCATACTTTCACCCCAGGCTAGTGTCCAACCTTGCTGAGCTAGCCTTAGGCGGCGTTATATTGATTGACTGTAACATTGCTGAAAATTGTTAATGGTCCTCAACATTTTATCTACACGTGTTCTTTTCAGAAAGCCCAGGCTAATGGGAGAGCTGTCTCTGAACCACAGGAAGAAGCCATAGTATCGGAAGAGATAGTGCCACATCACCAGCCGCTGCCACTAGAAATCAAAACTGAAAAGGCTGCAGAGGTAATTTGCTGTACCAAAGACATATGGCAACACATTCAGCACAATGTGGTGGGACCTAAACATCTTTATGTCTCAGTTGTGATATCTGTTGTACATGATGATGTGATGAACATTTGATGTTCCCTGGTTGTGTGTTTTAATGGTTACACCTCACTGCTATTGCTTGTGAGTCGTAAAATGCAGTTGAGAAAACACCACGTTTTCTCACTGTCACCCTGCAATGATGTTACAGGAGCAGCTGCCAGTGTTGGGTTACAGTTTTTAACCTGCAGATGCAGCATAATCCTGGGCGATGGCTTCCTGGCTTAGAACAGTACAAGCCTTTCATCTAATGCCCTCCTCTGGATACCACAGAAAAACAAACAGTGGTCCTAATGATGCTGGAATCAGAATATGTAATTGTACAAACACCAAATGATTGAAATGATGCTTACAAAAGGGACGTGTCACAGATTTAGTCTTGGATGTACTTTCATTTATAAATAGATGTGGCTGGAGCATGCCGATTTGATTGACTGTCCATGGGTTCAGTGTGCATGAGTTTGCATGCCCAGTTGCTGTTTTTGGAGGTGAAGTCCACTGTAGCCTTACCCCTATTTTATTAGCTCCAGCTTCACAATCACAAGTGTGTTTTTTTTTTTTTTTTTTTTCCAGATACTTAAGCTTTAATTTCTAAATTATGTATCTCCACTATGTATCCTCCTTCAGACAAAGAAGTCCAAGAAGAAGGCCAAACAGGCTGTAAAGGAGATCAAGACAGTAACTGCAGATGGCAAAGAACCAGAAGAAGGTGAGATATAATGAATCACATCATTATTATTTTTTTTTTCCATAGTATTCTCTGGGTATACTCTGTTATTTTAGGAGGTCTGTTTCATTTTGTTTGTTATTAAGACACTATTTGCAGTAGACAGGCCATTGCACCAAATACAGGAAAAAAATTCTGCACTAATTTTGTAATGAATTTGGTTAAAGACTGGTGGAATGGGACCAGTCTGAGACTCAAAACGTATTTGGTGTGTATTTGAACAGTCTCTGCATCTATTCCTTCATCCTGCTTAATCCATACCTTATTTCCTCACTAATCCCACAAGGAACTCTTGCAGTATTTTGCAACTAATTCCACACTGCACTCACAATGTTACTTTCCAGGCACATGGGAGACCAAGGTCAGCAACAAGGAGAGGCGTGAACAACGCAAGAAGGACAAAAGTTCTAGTGATGGCTCAGCCAGTCCTGGTGGAGGTGACACACCTGTGAACAATCCCCCAGAGCAGCCCAAGGTCTCTGCAGCCCCTGCGCCTGCAACTCAGAAGAAGAAAAAAGGTGGCTTTAATCTTGTATCATTTTCAATTAGGTTGTGATTTGCTTATTTTGAGAAGTTTTAAAATTGAGAAGAGGGAAGGAGTTTGCAGCCATGGGTTTTTACTTGTATACATGCACACAAAGCACAAAACCTCTGGATCCATCTTGGATAAACAGCCTAATTTGGCATCTAGAGAGAGGTCTGTATAAGATGTTATTGCATTTATATGGTCTCCTGTTGACAGGACAGACTATAAAAACAGGCATTAAGGGAACTGAGTCTCAAGTGAGTGTTACAGCTGAAGTGTGTGCTCTCTCTATCAAAAACAGCCTCATAAGGATGGTGTTCATGGCCTGTATTGACCTTTTCATCCTTTGTTCTCAGGAGAATCAACAAAAGTGAAGGCAGAGAAGGCAGAGCCTGTTGTACCTCAAGGTAATTATTAGCAGAAAATGCTGAAGAGGCTATTGAATGATTACTAATTCAGAAAGAATGATGGTGTCTGTTTATTCTGGCTGAGTATCAAGTGTTTCTCTTGGTTTTAGTTAACAACAGAGAGGTGGCAGCAGTCACTGCTGGTGTGACTGACATGGCAGTTAAGGTTCCTGCTGCTGCCAAGACAGGCCCCTGGACAACCAGCAGAGAGCCAGTGTCATTGTGGAGATCAGAGATAGATGGTAAAAATGTTTTCTCCCTATATTTAATTGCTGAGATATTAAACCATATATGTGCTAGTGTGATATTTCAGAACTTAGGGGCATTTCATGAAGAAGCTGATACCTGATATGCTCTCTATGAGCAGTGTTAAATGGGTTGCATTGATAAATACACTGATGCTAATATTAACTTTATTAAATGCGTCAGGTATTGGGCAGATGTGACTGATGCACATTAAATTCTGTTTCACAGTCACTCTTATGAAACTGTGTGTGTTTCAGAGTCGTGGACTGTGATTGACAGGGGAATGTCCACAACAGAGCTAAATCTGTCTTTCACAGGACTGGGTGTTGGTACAGCTGGTAAGTATACACTAAACAGTTGATTTGACAAGTAACCCTCACCACTAGATGGCAAAGTTTCCCAAAGCATCACATATTTCTGGTAGGTTGACTCACTGTTTCTTGTCTCTTTCAGAGCCCCAGCCAGTGAGTGACCTGCCCTGGCTCAGTCAGCCTAGAGTGGACGATGAGTGGTCTGGGCTCAGTATGGATAATTTTTAAAAACTCTTATTTAATTTTTTCTTTATTATTTATTTGACTTCATTATTATGGCACTCCTTTTACACTTAAAGTATTTTCTGGTGGTCTTGGTAATTTTTCAGATGGTGGTTCAGTCGACCCCAGCTCTGACTGGAACGCTCCTTCTGAAGCCTGGGGCAACTATGAAGAGCCCACTCCTGAGCCCCCACCTGCTCAGGAGCAGCCTCTCCCCTGAGCCTGCTAAGGTCAATCTGCTGATCGCAGCCGCTGTAAGTACATCCCAGGCTTGAAGCAAAACTAAGCATTATGGGAGTTACCTGGACATGTTAAAAATTGCAACCTAGTAGTTGATGACTCCTGGGCTCAGACCTTAGGGCAGCTATCCTGGTTCTTCCCCTTCTGTTGCTGTGCTGCTCATAGTTGTGACTCAACTGAGTGAATATGCACAGGCATTTTTGTTGTTTTGCTCTTTATTGCAATCCCTGAACACCCACAACATACCCACACAGTTCATTAACAGTGGCTGATTAGACACTTCTCAAGGATGTGTGGATGTGCATAGTAGATTCCTTTCATGGCACACATTTTCACTCATAGCAGAGCACACAGTTGTAGCTGATGCAATACATAATCAAGGTAGGCATAGAGGGTGGGATGAATTGCTGTTCTCCAGTGTTATATCTTATATTACCACATGATGGCACAAAGCAATTAATTTTTATATTTGAGACAGAACATGCATAACTGAACTGTCCTTTTATCTCATTTGGAGATAAATGAATTGTTCAGACTTTGAATATTGTCTTATACATTTGTGTTCCTTAGGACAATGATGAGGATGAAAAAGACAAGGGGGAGACTGCTTCTGATGGAGCAGCTAAAACTAAAAAGAAGAAGAAGAAGAAGAAGAAGGCTGCCGAGGAGGGAGGAGCACCTTGCCAGGTAAACTACTAGTGAGAAAAACACAAAAACACACACAATTTTGTTCCCTTGTCTTATGTGATGGAAGTCGACTGAATTCATATTTTAGTCTCTAGCCTCACTAAAGTTTATCTTGAAGTCATGAGACAAGTTAGATGTATACTCTGCATGTGTCCTGTGAAGGGCGAGGAGCCAGAGAAGGAGGCAGCTGCACCTGCAGCCTCAGTGAAGAAGCAACCACCTGTTCAGGAGAATATTGCTGCCATCCAGCCTGTCAAAACAGCTGCTGCTGAGGTCAGTGGAGCTAATGTCTAACGCAAGAGCATGTGGTCTAAAATGTCACAGAATGTTTCCTCTTCTGCCATATTAAACATTAAACATTCTAGTTTAAACACAGAAGCATGCGTTTCCCCTGTGTAGTATTTTAGTGTGACTTGTGAAGCTGATTCGTCTCTTTTGTAATTGCTTTGATCATGCTTCCTTTTGCTGCAGTGATCAAACCTTACTGTG
This sequence comes from Lates calcarifer, assembly GCF_001640805.2. NCBI lineage: Eukaryota > Metazoa > Chordata > Actinopteri > Centropomidae > Lates > Lates calcarifer. Next base: position 14,450,882 of record NC_066847.1, read on the forward strand.
TTTTATTTTTCCTTTTAGGTGAGAGTGGAGCGACCAGTGAAGGACAACATATCCCTGAAACCCCCTGTCACACAAGTGCCACAGAAGCCAACTGATGGAGAGCCCACTGCCAAGCAGAACAGCCTTCCTACTCCAACTCAACAAAGTAAGCACATTAGACTGTCTGCTTTAATACCACTGAATCACTGGGTGGAACCAATAGTTTATTTTCTGAATACAATTCAAATTTTTATTGTGATTATTTTCTATTTAGAAAAATTGCAAGAAAGCACAAGTGCTCTATGTATTATCTAGCACCTAAATAACAGTGCAAACCTGCTATGCGAGATGAATCAGATGAGGTGTTGCAGTTACTTGCTGTCTTGCGAGGTTGATACTGTTCCTCCCAGGGTCATACCAGTCATGTATGAGAAAGAAAAGTTTGCTGCTTATACTAGCAACAATTTAGTGTACATTTAATAAGATATCACATTGCTGACTCTATATTACTCACTGGTACTTCTTAAAATGTCTGTAAGCTTGCATATGTGTAGTCATTATTCTCCCATTTCTGAATTGAACCTGATTTTTGTGTTGAGTGAGCCACTTTAAACCATGTATTTATTATAAGCAAGCACCACATCTGTCCTCATCGTGTATAAGTGTGTGTTTGACTGTCTTGATACAGCACGATGCAGATGAATCCTAGGTTATCTCTTCTAACACTATCCATCCGCATATCTGTTTATTTCAAGTTTCATTGTGATTGTTGATTGGAGAGAAATAAACTGTTACCTTATTTGATGAAATCTGGTTTTATTTAGTTGTTTATCAATTTACTCTCATACTTACTCTTCAAATGTGATTCTACAAATCACATTTCTCAAATATGTATCTCCCCTTGTATGGCATAGTGCATATGGCCATGATGCACCTGTATGGCCATTGTGCATTAATTTAATAACCAGCTTCATTGGTGTAAATGGACTTGTTTACAGTGGCTTCACAAAGGTGTTGCAGTTTTTGTGCATCATATTGTCAGCTGTCAGGTGTCAACATATTAGGGGAAAAATACACAGAACAGACATCTGAGCCAACACAGTACATACCCTTAGCACTCACACTACCTAACAGTTCTATAAAGACTTGCACTCGGTTTACAGATGTAAGCCAAAATGAGGTGTGACCCTCCTGATGAGGTGTGAAAACTTAAGAAAACAAGGAATCACATGTTTAGAGATGTATGACTGATCTCCCTCTCCCTTTTTGTGTTTCCGCAGAGAAACCTGAGGAGAACCAAGCGCCCAAACCAGCAAAGAAGAAGAAGGCAAGGAGAGAGACATGAGATCGAGTCCACTCTGCAGACCTCTGTATGCAAAAGACTTCATATCCTGTTTATGCAACACCTTTTGTGACAAGAACTTTGAACTAAGGTCTTCATGATGAACTTACCTTAAAACCTGTCTGGAAAATGAAAACAACTTTTATACACGTTGAGTGTCAGTCGGTGGATCGTTGAAAACTGAATCTAGATGCAGTGCAATCTAATGTGATGCGGTGTTAATGATTTTTAAGTATGCATTTGATACTCTGATTCTGTCTTCTAATTCTACTGAATCAAATAACTGATTGAAGGAGCTGTATTGTAGTAATTAGACATATAGAAAAATACTGATCATATTTAGAAAATTGATGTTGTGGTGGCTGACGATTGGAACTGATGGTGTAGAGAATGGAAACAGTCAACATACATTAGGTCACACAACACTGGGCCATAATGCTGAACTGGCCTTGGCTTTGCAGTCTTTTATTTTGCGATGACATTTGTGAGCCATAGTGGTACAGTGAGCACTGATGGGCGGAAAGAGCGAAGAGATCGAACGCTAATTTCACATCAACGGTTTTGGCTCAACAGGGTGTAAACATTTGTGGCATAAATGACACATGAGCATCATTAGGCGCAGAAAAGGGAATCTTGTCTGCTCTGTATTTTTGCATTATTATGTGTGACTACAACATTTCATTGACCTAGTCCATCTGGTTTGTACCTTGTCTGACGTTGTACTGCGGTGTGTTGACAACTGTTTCCTTGTTGTTTTTACTATCTGTGGCTGCTTTGTGGCTGGAGCCGTGTGGGGGCCCTCTGATCGTAGATGTACCATTGCAGTGTCATCAATCTCTTCATGATTTTCCACCTGTGGTTGATTTGGAAGTCTTCAGAATCTTTTGTAAACCTGTTTGTAATAAAAGTTAAAGCCATATGTAAAAAGACTAAATAAAGGCCAGTTTTTCTATATTGGGGCTCCTTTATATAATAGTTTATGGGTTGGCTACCCAGCACTGTGTAATGATTAATGAAACAGGATGACAATGCATAGGTTCATGAGTGCTGTCACAAAATGAAACATGGGAGAGCAGACAGCTTTTCACCTTTGTAACATACTCAGCCTACAACACAACAGAAGTGGATAGGAAATCAGAAAATTAGCTGAATGCTTGATATTTGAACTAAAACAAACGGAATACAGTGGGGGATGCTAAATTCTCCAGAAGCAGATCAGTTTTTCCTCACAGGGAGAGAACAACGCCACAGCGCTGTGTAAAGACAGGACCTGTAATTTCTAGATTAAAGTATTTAATTTAAGCCTCCTCTCATGAACTTTCTGGAAATGACGGGTTACATCATCGGATTTGATCCTATCAGCTCTGTCACACGCTGCCTTGTTTATTATCTGCGGGACGACTAAATGCGCCCTTGTCCCGCTGCGTCAAACTGACAGAGTTAACCAGGAAAAGACCGGAAGCAGGATTTTCTGTCTTCAGAATAATAGCGCAGTATCAAGCAATTATCATTGTGAAGCTGTCTAAAACTCCTGTAAACAACTGAATCACTGACATGTCCTCAATAAATAAACTTTAGACTATGTCTTGTTCCTAATTCTATTCTCTAGGTTGTTGCTTTGTTGCGTACAGCTAATTTCTCAGACACTGATGCACCTAGTCTAAAGGCTAGATGTTTATTTTGCATTTAACCAGCTGAGCATAAGACCAGGCAATATGACCTGTTTTTGTGCAGTAACTTAACTAGCAGCTTTTTCTTAATGCAGTAGTTAGCAGCCCCAATGTGAGAACATGCTAAAAGATAACTGTGCAATATTTAATTTAAAAAGACTTATATTGGTCTGCCTACCAACATATAACTTGCATTTAGGTGATAACTATGTGAATGGATTGTAGTGTTGCCTTAAACATTTCCCTTAGAACATTATACTGTTATACATTATACTGCACTAAAAATGGCAACACAAATTCACTATCAGGATTTTATTTTGAAACCGGAAGCTACATTTTCACTTGACGGTGGTTTGACGCTGACCACAGCGTTTCGTTAAGCTGCTCACAGTGATAAGTAACGGTCAGGTCAGAGGCAGTCGAATCCTGTTCGTCATTCTTCGGTGCAGACCGACGCTCAGTGGACGTGTCCCCGGAGAGCGGAGTCTCTTTCTTCATAAACACCGCCTCTGTTTGTAGATGCTCGCGCGGCTGTGATAAAGCAGACAAGATGATGATCTCCCCGTGGGACCGCTGGTACTCCACAAGCTGCTGTCTGTGCTGCCATGTCCGTACAGGAACCATCATCCTGGGGGTCTGGTACATGGTGAGCACCGCCTATAGTTTGCCACCCACTGGATCCATGTAGACATTCAGAAACACCATCACCAGGGAAAACATGACCTCATCCTCATGTATGCCAGGTTTTCTGATTGTGCTGGGCTTTAGAGTGTGTTCCATTAATACTTACATTCTTACTTTCAGAAAAGGACTGATTTATTTTAAGACCATGTCATAGCAGACTGTATCAGTTTGTTATACGTAAAGTTACAAAGGTATACTTGACTTGTCTATATAGGAGGGCACTGTGAATGAATTTTTGATGGCTTTTACCTGCTCCCTACAGATTTTTGAGTAAATTATTATTTTTAAAATTGGGAACATTTTTCAGATAGGAAGTAGAACAAATGAATGACAGCTTTTTCAATTACTGTACTAAATGAGAACATGAAAATATAGGCTACATACTCTTTTTTGTTATAATCTTGACGTTGAATACGAATGAACTGCTGGATGGATGATCTAGGGATGATCTGCTGATTGCACCAGTCTGTTGTGTAGCTGAATTTACAGGACAGGGTTAACTAAACCAAACACCACATGTGGAAAAATCCTCCCTCTGCTCCCTATGAATAAATTAGCAGTGGGCCTCTTCAGGTAGCAGGTTTTGTGTCATGCTGCCTATTGACTGCAAAGAATTTTCCATTGCATTCACCTGATCAGTGGGGATGTATGAGTCATCTGCATAATGAGCTGCGCCAGCCAGACCAAAACAAAAGCTTATGTATGTGCCTTGACTTACAACTTTTGCTGTAGATATTATAGCTACACTATTTCTAGGGATGAGGTTTAATTTACCATTTTAGGTTTATACAGTCACTGTAGGCTACATATTTATATCCTCTTTACTCTATCTTATTAAGATCAATCTATTAAATGCCAGGTGACAGATTTAGAGAGCTTGACATGTCACAACACATTCAGCATTTATCCTTTTACTCCTGCTCCACTATCTCCTGCCCATATTGCCTGCTGTCTGTCTGTCCATATTGTTGCCTTTATCTGGCCATATGTCCTCTGTCCCTAAGCTCATCAATGCGGTGGTGTTACTCATCCTGCTCACAGCGCTCAGTGATCCTGAGCAGTACCACCTGACCAGCGCTGAGTTGGCTAATGACCTGGACGTCATGGATGATGCCAGTAAGTAGCCCAGAGGGCTAGTGTACAGTAAATATCCCATATTTAGTCTCACACAACTATAAACCAGTTTAGGGAGAACAGGATACTAGAGACATTTTAGCATTCTAATATATATAATATATATAAAATAGTTTTCTGATTCTGTTACATGTAATTAGTCGGGTAAGCAGCTTGTTTGCATTCTGTAAGAAGACCCCATTGGCTTTTGCCTTGTTTCTTTTCTACCTGAGACTAAATCTCTTAAAATTGACCGTGACAGTTGACATCTGTGTTTGTGAGGTGACAGGCTCAATAGGGTTGTCAACTGACTAACAGAATGATTTATTGTTGTTAGAGGGACCTCACACGTTTGTCTAGACAACGGTCAGCACTTTAAAAAAAAAAAAAATCAAACATCCAAAGCCACACACGTGCAAGCCTAACGTCCATCTGTGCAGAGCATTTGAAAAGCCTTCTTAACAGACCAGGTGTACACTGGAACAGTCTGACTGGAGGTGGGCCACAGCGTATGCTGCTGGTAACCTCTGATTGGGAATGACTGTATTGTCCCAGTTCCAGGGGATTAGGACGTCCTATGATCCATCACTGCAGGCTGGGCCAGCTGCTGCCACCCTCACATTAGGAACACACACTTGCATTAGTAACAAAAAATGACTTCTGATCATCAACAACACTGTAATGTTGTTCAACAAGCTGAAGTGACAGTTGCTGTGTGGTTTAACTTCTGTTACTCCATGTGGGTTGGAAATATGCCACTAATATCTCTGAGAAATAAATCTAGGTGATTCTAGGCTCTGTACTGTAGATGTTTTTTCCTGTCAAATAACTCAGATGTCTTTGATACTGGGCCTTTGCTGACAAAGGCACCAGCCCTTATTTTTGGTGCATTGGCTCACAAATATAATTCAGAGCTGCATTAAAGTTTGTACTGCAGCACGACATCAAATCTTCAAAACAGGATATTGAGCTTCAAGACAGAGAGGATGCAAAAATAAGCCCACCAGGTAATCAACAGTGCTCTGCTGTTTCTATTTTATTATATATTTTGCTAGCCGTAATGAACACTGAAGGAAAAAATCATGGATCTCTTGCTGCATGCCACACTAAACAAACTCTCTTTAAATGAACAGTTTGACATTTAGGGAAATATGTTTGTGGCGAGGTAGAAGAGAAGATTGATGGCACTCTCATGTCTGTGTGTTAACTACAGAACCTAAAGCTTGCCTCCAATTGTACAGAAATAGTTACAGCACATTATTCAACAGTTTTTAGTTTTATTATTCTATAAAATATAGGTAAAATGTGTGAATTAGTGATCATTAGAGGTGCTGATGGGCAGAGTTTCCTATCTCTGTACAAAGCCAAGCTAACTGATTCCCCCTGCCACACATATTTTGATTTTGCCTGGTGCTATCGTTATGTAACTGAATGATTAGTTCTGTTATGTTGAGTTGATTTGAGGTCAGGCTGACAGGAAGCGAATCACAGAGTAGAGGTTAATTCCTTGTCTGGTTGACAGATGCAGCATGTCATTTATCTTCTGCACACAATTTGTTTTGCCCAGATCAGCCCGACATGATGTTCAGAAATTTGATTTGGAATTGAATGTGCCTCAACCAAAGTAACCTCACACTGACTGAAATAAACAGCCACCATAAAAATCACTATAATTTGTATTTCTAACTTGAATTTTCTTGCTGCTCCAGACATGTGCATCGCCTCAGCGATCTCTCTGCTGATGATTCTCATATGTGGGATGGCAACATATGGTGCATACAAGGTAAACTGATGACAATTATACACTGAATGTGTTAGTCACACTGCAAGAGTGGGAATCAGAGAACCTGTATGTGTTTTTGTGAGAGTCTGTGTATGTTTTTTTTTTTTTATTAATGTTGCTAGTCTACTGCCACGCTCAGTACATTTGTTTTGGGAATCCTTGAACACGTAAACAATCCAAGTGCCATCCCTCCTGTTTCATAATTTTGAACACACTGTAATCTCCTTGTGACCCAGTTTGAGGATTGATTTATGTCCACACTGTTGGTTAAAGAGCTCAGATTGAGTCTCTGCTCAGATAAATATATTAGCCAATCCGAAATACCTAAAATAAATATCTCTTTTTCAGTTGCGTGCTGCCTGGATCATCCCATTTTTCTGCTACCAAATATTTGACTTTGCTCTCAACACCCTGGTTGCTGTTAGCATCGTGGTTTACCCAAACACAATACAGGACTACTTGCAGCAACTGGTAAGAAACCTCGAGTGTTTTCCTCTTAAAAGTGAAGTCAGTGACATCTAACAGCAAGATATTGACTCCTCTATGGTTCACAAAGGTTTTTGCCAGTATTTGGCCTGTTATTTCATCACTTCGCATGACAGTATCCATGTATGGCCACAGCTGCCTCTACTGTCTAATGAGTGGTGCTCCTCTAATGAACTCTCTTGCTGCGTACTGAGTGTTGTTTTTCTGACTCCTGTGCAGCCTGAGAACTTCCCCTACAAAGAGGAGATTGCTGCTCTCAGTAATGTGTGCTTGGTCCTCATGGTGCTGCTCTTCATTGGCTGTATTCTCAGCTTCAAGGTAATATTGTCTAAGCTTTATTTCCACATTTTCTCCATATGTTGAACATAGTTCTTTGCAGGCCTGACATATTTGTAGCACAGCACATTTTCTTACAATAGAAGGAGATGTATTATGTAACTTTGTGACACAGGCTGGTGCTGCTTTTTATGTAACTTTCAGTCCAGATGTGACTTCATGATGTTTTAAGTGGGGTGGAAATAGATTTTTGCTTCACAAATCCTGAGGAATGTAGACCCCAACAACAGTGTAGGACATGAATTTTATTTTATTTTGTTTGGTGAAACATAGTTTCCTTTTAATTATCTTGGGAGGTGTCCGGCATGAGCCATGCATCTCCAGCAGATGTTGTCCACAGCTTTTCACAGCAGCTTGACTTGTTAGAGAAGGAAAAGCACTAATAGCCTGAAACTGAAACAGCTAATTGGAATTCAGTTGTCATTCATTTTATTATTTACACTATTTGTACACTTGCTCATAATAGAATGGCATTGTGGTTGTTGTTGTGGTCATGATGATACTCTGTATTCTGTCATAACCAATGTTCAATCTGAGATCATAAGACAAAGTGCCAGCTGTTGACACTATATATACACAATATTCTTTCTACTATCATAGATAAGTGAGGTTTCACATTTGTAAACACCATGCAGTATCTTCTGCAGCAGACTGGGAGGTAAATTTAGTGTTGCAAATGCATCTCTGAAGATTCCTGTGGATTGAAAAGCAGAGGACATAACTGAGCTGTCGGAGCTTTAAAGCTGCTTCTTAATTAGGCTCATTATCGAAGTTAGAGAGCTCGGTCTGGCTTTGGTTCGTGCAAGTGGATGGATGTAGCAGATGGTGTTGTGTTTGGCTGGGGAGTTCCAGTAGCAGGCATCCTGCAGGGAGCCAGATGATTGCTAGATGACAGAGAACAACAGGAACTTGTTTTTTTTGCTACTCTTAAGTGATATATAACCCTCAGATAGACCCTGAAAACAGAGTCAGAAAACAACAAGTGAGGGAATGAATTATTTGATATGAGTTTCTTTGAATAACACACTGGTATTCTGGGAATAGGACAGCCTCTGATTCACTATGAGACACTGTTGTTCATGTTTTCATGGAGCCATCTGTGTCTGTCTGAGCACAAAAAATACATTGCAGAGATGCAACACTTGCACTATAGCTTCCCGGGGGACAAGATGACCTAATTATATTTTGGAACACCTTGGTACAATAATTTCATGGAATAATAATGTGGAAAAGAAGGTTTGCTTGAAACTACAGTGATGCTGGAACTTTGCTTGAAAATACTATAGATACCAGCTATGTGTTGCGTGAAGACAAGACAAATATATTAATGAATTAACATAAACTGTGAGAATAATGGAGAGATTATATTGGATGTTTACATTCAGTTCAATATTTTGATCTATGTTTTTGCTTTTTTCTGTCTGATATCAGGCTTACCTCATAGCATGTGTGTGGAACTGCTACAGATATGTGAGTGGCCGGGGTTCCTCTGAAATCCTGCTCTATGTTACGACCAATGACACCACGGTACGTCACCTCTGATGATCTTTACTCTACCCATATTACCATGATGACTTCAGAGTATAAAGGTTAAAACTGATGATATCAAATAAATGTTGTAGATATATTAATTCAGTTAAGGTAGGTTCAGTAATTTCCTAAAACAGCTGGACAATATAGTTTTTTGCAAACTGTATTCAAACAGGAGTAAATGTAGCAATTGTCCTGGACTGTTTTCAGGATTAATACACATAATACACAACAGGATAGGTAAATGTGAGACTAAGTCAAACTAAACTACAATATCCACATCCATAGTAATGAAGGAACATATCACCCAGTGCAATAGTGTGACTCACTGGTGATTTTTAGTAGATTTTGGACAACAGTGAAATTCTATGGCATATTAGACAAGGCATATCACACTTCAGTTACACAGGTTGCTGGTTGTGATTTCTTGTCAGTAAGAAAGCAAAGAATATGACTAGACTTTTCCTTTAAACTGAGGTGACACTGCGCTGAGTCTGTGCTCCATTTAGTTCAGTTTACTGGGATGTTGCACTACAGTTAAACAAACCCTGTAAAAAAAACTTTCAGTCAGACCACCTGTGAGAATTTTTATCACATTTTCCAACGAGCTGTTACTAATGTCTTTGTGAAAAGCTCAACAATTGTCACCTCAGCTTTAAAAATATGTACATTCCTCGTGCGCAGTGTGCAGCTGGACAAATACTTTTGTCAGCATTAAGTGTAGGAGAAATATTTTCACAACAAATGAAAATGTCTGACAAGCAAAGCAAATGGTTTACAAGTCAGCAGATGTTAATTAAATACACAAGTGAAGAGGAACAAAATGTCTTCATTCTGTAGGCCTATGTGAGCAACGCTGTGTTCCACATCTTTTATGTCCATGTTGTCATCTAGAGATCCAACATAAAACAATGCCTGATCTTGATTTGCTGCTTCTTTTACTTTTTAAAGGAAACAACTCATGTGGAAAAATGATTTCCTTATTCAATCCAGACTGCAAGTCCTGTTTTTTGAACTGCGTAGGTTTCCTCTGCTCAAGCTAGTCTGGCAGCTGTAAAGTCATCATGTTGTGTGTGTGTGTGTGTGTGTGTGTGGGGGGGGGGGGGGGGTATAATGTTGCGCTGTCATAGCAACAACCACTGGCTGAAGCACAATAGTAGTACAGTGAGCTCTGTCTGACTGTTCTGGGTTCTCCTGTCGGTGTCCTGTTGCTCAGGTCTGGCCCTCAGACCATTTACTACCCACACATCTATTATAACTACTTATACTTAGACAGAAGAAAAATGAGGCTTTAGAAACACTAATGACATGTTGTGTCTATCACAAAATGCACAACAGCTAAGCTGTGAGCTGTAAGCTGCTGGCTCCATTAAGACTGAAATCTGACCCTGCAGTGTGTTGGTTTTCACAGGTATTTTGTGAAATCTGTACACCTCAGTCAGCAGCTTAAGACTCCTCCGAGTTTAACATTCCACACAATTTGAAACAATCCGCTACACTGCTTTATACACTGTGTGGCTTTATGTGATGTTTTGGGGTTATAAGAAAAAGAAACGTCCACAGGCTCCTAATGCATAAAACACCTGAGCTGTAAAGAGAGAAACAGGAGGCCACTGACATCATCAGTGAAAAGTGCCAGAAAAACAGGAGTCTGCCCCTTTATTTCCTACCATTTGCCTCACCTCTGTGTGTATGCTTTTTCAGTTAGAGCCAGGCATATTCAATTAGAGCTCCCCACAGATCACAGGTGTGTGGCTTTTGGATTGTAGCTTGCATGGCTGTGTATCAGTTATGCTGTGGTTGGGTCACAAGTCCACTAATGCACTCCATATGAGCCAAGTTCCTGGACATGGAGAAAAGTCACTCACTCTCACAGTTAGGTGCTTTATTTTATATGTAGGGAGCAACTATAAGTTAAGTTAATAACTGAAATACCTCAGAGAACAAACTTTATGGCACACTTGAGAAAAATGGGAAGATTAATTGGTGACTGGTCATTTTCACAGACTAATTTCTGCTTTTGGATGTGTAAACCTACTCGTAAACACCAACCCTCTTCTGGAAATTATGTTCCTACACAGCTAAACTGCAACAGAAAATATATTTGTGGGAGATGCCATTGCAACCGGATTATGTTTTCTGTGAACATAATGAGGAGATATTGTTCATTTACATATTTGGCAAGTCCCAAAAACGTTGATATGACGTATGTTTGCTGTTGCAATTTAGTTGTATAGAAACATTATCTTTAGGAGAAAGGGTTAACATCAGAAATCTTCCAACATATGCTGTCAGTTTATGATTTTGTTTACTCATGGTGGGAGTTCAGCTCTGGATCTGTCATCTATCAAAGAACAGGACACTGAGCAGAAACAGTGTGATGCAGATGGACAGCCATTAGCCCAGTTTACCAACAGTCACCACGTAGCCCACATTTACTTTCAGTGTGAGGGATAAATAATAGAAGATAAATGAGCAAATCTGCCTTTTAGTTAGAATTTAAAAATAAATCTGGATGCCGAGACCTGCTTTGTTTTTTCAAATGGCATAGTGTCCTATATCTTACTCATTACCCACATTCTCTCCATATACTACATTTCCTTTTTGTTATGAAAGTTTATGAACATGGGGAACATTACACCTACATAGCATTATCAGTTTGACTCACTACTGTTAACATTTAAAGCACAGCTGTACTAGTGGCATGGGGCCACTAACATGGCTGTACACTCTTCTAATCTGCAATATACCTTTTTACCCTGTAATTCATTTCATCTGATTTATTCTGGCGTTTTGGTCTCCGAGTGGTTCTTGTCAACCAGTCTGATTATTGCTGTGTATAAAATGTGGCATACAAATATTGTTTCCTCGCCTTAAATACTTCAGTTGTACACGTTACATAATCATATTTGGTTGAAATCCCGCAGTTTGAATTTCCTTTCTCGGGTCTTACAAATTCATTTAATTCTTCTGTTTGGAATTGCACCAAAGCCGGTAGTATAGTATTATGCAACTTTAACAAATGAGGCTCACATTTTGACACAACTATAATAATATTGCATTACGAGTTTGATGCTGTTCATATTACAGTATACCTGCGCATTTGCAAAGTCCAGTGAAACAGCAACTCATATTAACCAAAAGGTGTTTTTCCTCTTCTTTCCTCCTCGTCTTCAGGTGCTGTTACCTCCATACGATGATAGTGTCAGTGTCCCACCCAAGCAGGCTCCTCCACCCTACATCACTGCTACAGCATGAAGACATTCCCAGGGTGCCGCGTACTGGACCCTGCTGTTAATTAAACCCCAGCAAAATTTATGCACCACACTGCCTCTCCAGTGTACAGTATATTCATGAATATATTGGAGCTACACACACATTACAATCACGCATTACACTCACGCATGCACTGACATGTACAAAATCACGTCGCACACATATGCACATGCACACACCACTATCACCACCGTGACCTCTCATCCCTTCCTCTTATTTATTGATGATATTCCTCCTATAACTCTTCCATGTATCCTCTCTGTCTCTGTTAGTATAATTCCAGAAATGACATGCATTTTTATGCATTTGAATCTGGGTGAAGTAACATATGAAAGCACTAGAAAGTTTGATAGATGATAGATTACATATATTTTTATTAACTCTATTTATGCTCTGTGTGTGTCTGTGATAGTATTTTGTGAGTCCTATCTTTGATATTCATATTTAACTTATGCACAAATGCAAAAATGATGTTATTTCCCACAGTGATGAGTGAGGAGTCATCATATGTTTCCTGAATGTCTTGTCTCTGCTCGTGATCAGGGTTGAATTGCCTTCATTCATAACTTTCTCTCTGATGGGGTGCACTGTCTACACCCATGTGTGAAGTGTCACCTTGACTGGAAGTTTTCCCAAAGAATTGCACCTGCCTGTATTTTGACATGATCATAGAGCAACCTAGTGTATACCGAACATATCACCTTCTTTTACCGTTTTATTCAACCGCAGACAGAAAAGTCTTCTGTTATAAAAATCAGGAGTGTTGGGTTGTGCTGGTTGACCCTCTTAACTTTTAAATGTAACTGTGTGTTTCTACTGATTGACAAGAAATGTCTTGAGCTGCTATTTATCTATTTTGACAGCACAGAAGTAGCACTGATCTGGAATCAGTTTGCTCTTTGAAGTCACTATGAATGAGTTTCTCAAGGGAACCTTTTGCAATGACTATAGATTGGGCTTCTCTACGTTTAGGAGCTCAGTAAATATGGACCCCGGTTGTGTTTTTGCAATTAAGCCAATAGGAGCCTCTGGTCTGTGTAAACACGTGAGTCTGTTCCACCAGATGCAGTTATATTGGCAGGACTGCTCCCTGGACACAAAATGTCCTGCAAGGACACAAACGTCAAAGCTAAGGACTTCTGCTGAATGAAAAATAAAGATGTGACATTTATTTGTCTATTAAAATCTAATTTCACCAACAGATGTTTGTGTTTTATTTTGGAGGTGCAGCTTGGGTATCAACTCAAAAGTAAATTTGTGTTTGAAGGATCAAGTTGAGACTAATTTCCACAAGGACAATGTTTCTGTTGACACTGACTCTGTCGTCTATCCTGCCCTCAGAAACTATTTATAAGAGGTGTATAAATGTGTTCATTGTGTGGCAAACAGGTACCACCACAGTGGTTGGATTTGTGATGACTGCACTTACTAGGTCTTTCCATAACTTGATGTTTCACAGCTCCTTGACATGGGGACATGGAGAGGTCATCCAAGCATCACTTGTAAAATTACAATACACCTCTCTCACAGTGGCTATGACCTGTTAGACTAACAGGGTTAAGACATGTTAACCTCCAGATATTAGACTTAGACTTAGACAAGACTTTATTGGGATGACTCCCTCAGGGAAATTAAGATATCCCAGTTTTACAAAAGTTAATTCCACAAATGTTATGAATTACATGAATTACAATTATTATAAGTAGACACTATCTGACACAAGTGCAAATTCTGATCTTTTAAAGGTCATTTAAGCCTTTACATCTGTGCGAGACAAATTTAACACCAAGCAAACACAATGGATTGTATACAAACTTGCAAAAAAGATCCAATCATCACTGCATGCTTTGTACACACACTCTTTAAAATACATAAAGGATGTCATAAATATTGGAATTTAATGGCTCAAATGCCCTGAATCTAAATTTATAAGGAACAAAAAACGTACATTAAGTCATTAAAATCTTTATTATTTATTTTATGAACAAACTGAGAAGTTTTAGGGTTAACTCCGCTTAGATCAGCCATGTTAGCAAAAGTATCTGAATGTGAATGAAATCCACAGTTAGTGTTTTACCAGTGGACAGAGCTGAACAAGAGGCGTCCCCATAGTCAGAGGGGGAGTAAACAGAGAAACAGAGAGTGGATGGAGTAAAGAGCAGAGCAATGAAAGAGCATGCACAGATACAAAAAGGGCTGGGATATATGCATGTTTACAGTCTGGGGCTACCAGACAGATTTTTCCTGCTGGAACTCCCCTCTTGACTCAGTGTTAGGATTTCTTGACTTTGCACTGTTTTCATTACAAGGTAAGTTGCTTGATTTTCCTGAAAGCACAAATCTGTTTAATTGCTGGAACACTGCAGACTTAATTTGCATATTTCTTGCATAGTTTCTTTTTAATACTTTTTTGTTAGCTTTTCGGAAAACATTGTAAGAAGAGGAATCATCAGCTGTTGTCTTTTCTGTATTTACTAAGATCTACATTAGGAAACAACTTAGTTTCCATTTCCTGCATCATGAAAAGCCATCAAAGTGAATGTGCAAAACAGAGATCAGGTCCCATAAAAACAGTTAGGTACATGCTGTTTTTGTGCTTCATAGTAAACACTACCTTGGCACTGATTCGTGAGGAAATGTGAGAGGGCTTACTCTGTGATAGACACCAAATATTCCAGTCACACACACAACCAACAACATGGGAATTACTGTGAGAAACTGTAAAGGATAACCTCATGTTTTTGTTCCTCCTTTGCCACTGATGTCTTTTTTTTTTAAATCAAAATAATTCTTCATCACAGGCTTAATGTTTTGGAAAATGCTTTTTCCAGCTGGTATACATATTAAATGAATCATCTGCAGAGACATGCCAGTAAAGGACAGAGTTGGGGAAAGTTAGAATTCAGTGATAGTAGCATGTATGTCTGTGGCACTGCACACTTGTTACACTGGCTGAGATATTAATGAAGAAAACGCTGTCAGACCTGTGGCAGAGAGACATCAAACAGATGTGAGGTCAGAGGGCAAAAGCTCTGTGTGGCATGCAACATGGATATGTGACCCCTGCAGGTCTCAGGTCAGCAGCTACCGTATACATATCTGTGTGGGACTGTTCATCGACCAGAGCTGCAAACAGACTGAGCTCTGAGTCAGTGTCATCACCCTGTACAGAGCTGAAAAAGATGTACAGAACTCCATTTAGAAATCCAGAAATTCTGGTAGCCTGGTGGCATCTTACCTTAGAACTTAAACTCCTCTCATGTGACTAATGCCAAATAATTCTGTGTTTGAATGTGGCTCTATTTGTTATTTATGCACTGATCACAAACAGGGCTCAGACAGCAGCGCAGCCTGCAGTCTGAATATGACAGATAATGAATGGTTCTCCTGGGGACTGGATAGGGAAACAGTCTGTAGTACTTGTCAGCCTCTTTTAAATCACTTTAAACCACCTGTGCGGTAAAACATCCAAAAACTCATGCATATGGAGTTTTGGTGACTTCATATGAGGGCAGATGGCAAAATATGACCTTCCTACATAGCTCACGCTTGTCAAGAAACACATTCCAAGGAGGAATGCTGCTATAAATTAATAAGTAAAGATGACACATTTATAAACATAACATCCTAATTAAAATTGACATTTTCCCTTGGCTTTGCAAGTCCTTTGTCATTCTGTGTGTAATACAACTACTCACACTAAAATGTGAAATCTGAAGCTGGGCAGGTCAAATGTGCAAGAGGTGAAAGTTCTTCCTATTTATATCCCTCTTTATCGTTAACTTACTGACACAGAGTCACTATATTTGTTTCCTGTGAATATAGGTTGTGAGGAGGAGGTAACACTACGGACAGGTGACAAATTAAAGGAAAAACCAACTTAAGGGTCTTACTGAGGTGTTGGGCCACCACTTCTTGACATTGATTCTACAAGCCCAGTACTACTAGTTTGAATGATCCTGAAAAGTTTTATGGCATTTCACAATTAGGCAGTTATCCAACAACATGAAGAATCAATGCAATAAATCAGTGACTCAAAATAAGTCTATAAAAAGTCCTAAGATTCAGAGTTGCAGAGTTGCGGTGTTCTCCAAAAATCATAACTACCATCACCCAATTAACAAGATTGTCTGTTGCTGAGGATATTTTAATGCAGATTTGGATCCAGATGCAGTTTGAACAGGGAGTGTTTCTATCCTCTCTGTGCCCTTATCTCTCTATAAATGCTGCAGATGTCACCTCTTATCAGAATGAGGTTCCTGGCCTTTGGCCTCTTCTGCCTGTTGTGCTGTAATGCAGTTCGGCTGGACAGACGCCATCCCAGACCTATTGCAGCCAGAGGTCAAAATGAGACTGTTGTCCAAACCAAAGCAATGGGTAAGTGATAAATTAGTGACCAGAATATTAGATGTTAGATAAAGATATCAAGTTGAAGAACTCTTCAAATTATGGCCTAAGTTTGGTTCCCTGATCACACACCACCTCCATGTCTTTCATCACAGAGAGCCCTTGCAAAGCCATCCCGCTGGATTTTGTCTTTGTCATCGACAGCTCTAGAAGCATCCGTCCTAATGACTACGAGAAGGTCAAGACCTTCATTATCAACCTGCTTCAGTTCCTCAAGGTTGGCCCCAATGCCACAAGGGTTGGTCTACTCCAGTATGGCAGTGTGGTCCAGCCTGAGTTCTCCCTCAAGACCTACACCAGTAAGGCTCAGGTGGAGCAGGCGGTGAGGAACATGGAGCACCTCGCCACAGGGACCATGACAGGTCTGGCCATCCAATACACCATGGAGACTGCCTTCACAGAGGAAGAGGGGGCACGACCGGCCAACTTGCACATCCCACGAATTGCTATGATTGTGACCGATGGGAGGCCTCAGGATACAGTGGAGGAGATTGCAGCTCAGGCCAGACAGGCTGGCATCCAGATCTTTGCTATTGGAGTGGGCAGGGTGGACATGAACACCCTGAGGGCCATAGGGAGTGAGCCACACTCGGAGCATGTGCACCTGGTGGCCAATTTTAGCCAGATAGAAACCCTCATCTCTGGGTTCCAGTCCAAACTGTGTGGAGGTGAGGAATCCCATCTACTTATTACTTACTACTTATATCTACTTATTTCACTGGCCCACCTCATATATGCAAGTATGTTTGTTTCATTTGTTTGAGTCTATGTTTTGGTGAATGTCCCCTGCATGCATTAGTGTCAGAGATGTGTGAGGTTGTGGACCATCAGTGCCAACACATCTGTGTGAGCAGTCCTGCCTCGTACAGGTGCAAGTGCAGGAGAGGCTTCATCCTAAATCCTGATGGCAAGACCTGTAAAGGTGAAGGAACTCTTTTTTCTGATCTGTTCTTTTTTATAGGTTAAAGGTGACACACAGTCATCATCCTTAGAGCCTTCTTGTTACAAAGAAGCTTCACTTTCTTACGCAATGATTGCATTCGATGAGGGCAACTGCAAAATTACAAGCACTTTTGTATCCCCACTGCACTCTGCAGTTAGAGCTAGTAAATACGTTGGAGCAACAGCTGAGAGCCAAACAGTTCTTTCAGGAGCTGGTGGAGACCAAAACACAGCTGAAAGGAGAGTGAATATTGGACTCACATTCATCCAGAAGATGTAAACTCAAAAGGAATGCTAATACTGCTCTGAATCTGGTGGGCATGTAATTATGCATCTGTTTTCTAACAATTTACAGCACAGGTGGTAAGTAATATGTCAGTGTGCTGTGTTTACAGCTTGTTTTGGCTGTCACCAGTTGGCTGACAAAACAGTCAGGTATTGCAGGTTTAAGTCTATAAATTCCTCGATAGATGACAGTTGGATTTCTCTCTGTAGCTGAGGATATGTGCGCTGTGGTGGATCATGGCTGTGAACACATCTGTGCCAACCTGCCTGATGGCTACGAGTGTCGCTGCAGGCCAGGATATAAACTCAACAAAGACCTGAAGACATGCAACAGTAAAGATACATTTCATACATTACCAGGAACGCTTCTCTTTCTTCTTCATCTCTCCCTCTTTTTTGTACTGTGTACTGCATGTTAATATGATTGTCTGTATAGCAATAATCCAAACTAACCCTAACAAATATTACCCAGTTGTATATACACAAGAATATTTTCAGCTCCATCCTATTCCAGTGTAGATATCCCTTGAACCAGTTCAAATTTTAACAACACACACACACACACACACACACACACACACACACACACACACAGAGACACACAGTGAAGCACAAACCAGTGGAAGTTTTAATGTAAGTCCATCAAAATTAAACACGTTAGACCAATGTTCTCCAGTACACCATGATTTACTGTGCCGGTCTTATTTATGTCTGAGGTTGTTTGTGGTTCCCCCCCCAAAAAACAGTTTTTTTAGATAATGGATAATGGACACCCCAAAATGTTGGGTGAATAAAGTGTGGTGTACTGGAGAACCCTAGTACAACATGTGTAGTTTTGATGGACCTCCAATCCAAATGAAAGCCAGCATTCCTCCTACTAGTGATGTTGTTCCTCCCACGGCTGGAAAACGTCCCTCTTGCTCCTCTGGTGGACATTAACGGGAAATTAAGTGGGGGTGATTTCCTGTAGGAAGTGTGCTTTTGCAATCATCACAGCAGCTGGTGAAACGTGGTGTATGCAGGGTGTCATAGTATCACCAAATCAAAACATGAAGGAGCGTTTGATCTGGTTCACAGCTCTGCACCTTTACCAGAGTCTTTTTAAGAATAAATATTAATTCTGAGAGAATAAAAGACTGTTTTGTTCTTGTATACAAGGTATGTGTTTATCCGACAGTCCTTATTTTCATACAAAATATCAGTTGTACCTAATTAACAGATATTCAAGTAATCCCAGCAGCAGTACTAGAAGTAGATCAGCTGAGATTCATCCCCCTCAGAAATAGACTGCTGTGACCTGGGGAACCATGGCTGTGAGCATGACTGTGTCAGCGTTCCAGAGTCCTACATCTGCAGGTGTAAAAAGGGCTACGTCCTCAGTCTTGATGGCAAAACCTGCAGCAGTAAAAAAAAGATTTGTCTTGCAGTACTCAGGTAAAAACACAGCCGCTTCACAGCATCAGCTGAGCAAAGAGGAACAGGTCGAAACAACTTCCATACATTCACAACTACTGAGAACAGAGGAATGCTAAATAGGACAAACATCAAATGAAGTCTGGCACGTTAAAGCTGTTACAGATAATGAACAGCACTGTGTTAATAAAACAACCATCTCTCTGCTCTTTTCTGTTTTATATCCAACGTTACCCAGAGATTGATTACTGTGCTGATGGCACGCATGGGTGTGAACAGGAGTTTATGAATACCGAAGGCTCTTGTGTGTGTAAATGCAGAAAAGGCTACACCCTCAGACCCGATGGGAAAACCTGCAAGAGTAAGTGTCTTATTTCAAAATAGTAGTTCAAGGACTTGTTTATACTTGTAGAGAACATTTTAAACAATGTGTTATTAATTTTCACACTATGTGTAATGCTGCATACTACTTACCTATTTTCCATGCAGGATTTCTATGATTTGGCTCTGAAGTGGAGCAAGAGTCCAACATTAATGCAACTAGAATATTAACAAGAGTATATGAGAAATCTGATTTATTGATGACTCTCTTGGATCTGGCTTCAGATGTTCTCACGGAGTATGTACATGAAAACTGGTCATGTTGATCTCCAGGCCTCAAGATTATTTTACCATCTGATAATAGGAGGGATACAAGAAAGGAGGAGTTCAGTGTCTGGAACATACAATAAATATTTTTCCCACAGTCTATCCATGAGATTTTGACGCACACATGTAAATCTTGGCCTGGATAACCCAAGTTTTCTAAGCAATCCCCTCTCAATCCTAATGTCCTAACAAACTGACTCCTCCCTGAGACCGATTGCTTAATTCACAGTGTTTTTTGTCTGATGTCACCCAGAGATCGATCACTGTGCTGATGGCAGTCATGGGTGTGAGCAGGAGTTTATAAATACAGAAAACTCCTGCATGTGTAAATGCAGACAAGGCTACACACTCAGGCCTGATGGGAAGACATGCAAGAGTAAGTATCCAATGTTTCTCTCTCTTATTTCTGTAACTTCAATGAAGAAAGAAAGATTTTCCTCAAAATTCCAAAGTATAATGTCTTAGTGATTTACATCATGTGTAATGCTGCAAGCATTAATATCTATTGTAGATGGGCTTGAACTTATGTTGCATGTGGTTTAGTCCAACATGAAAGTTGATCACTCTCTTGAATAAAAGGCATACCTTACTGAAGATGTTCTTATAGGAGAAGAATACGTGTAGAAATTCTGGAATCAGCTCAATCAGCAGGCTTCACATCATCCTGATACATCTGATTATATTCACAAAACATATGCAACACACCACCATGCAAAGCTTGAATGCAATGCAAGTAAAAAAGCCCGTGTGTGATTTTTTGATTTATGTAATTAAGATGCACACATGATGCATTCAATCACCACTGATGATAAATCCTTTGTATAGGTCAGACTGGAAAGTAGTAAAGAGTTATTCTATTTTCTCAGTAATTACTGCTTAATGTGACTCTTCCCTGCAGAGATTGATCACTGTGCTGATGGGAAACATGGCTGTGAACAGGACTATATGAGCACAGAAGATTCATGTGTGTGTAAATGCAGAAAAGGATACACACTCCAACTTGATGGCAAAACATGTCAGAGTGAGTCCAAGATATGATTTGAATATTCAGTTTCACTGTTACAATATGATGCCACAAAATAGAATTGTCTTATGTTGTAAAATAGATTATCCTGACTTTAGTCTTGATCATACAGTTAACAGTATAAAAAAATAAAGAGATGATATTTGTGTGAGGCAAAGTGAACACGTTTCATCAGCATGTTTCTCTCCCCTGTTGCAGTATTTGAATGTTACATAATTCTGAATGAATTTTGAACCATTTGGGAGGTCAGTGCTAATCCCAGTGTGTGCAATAAATAAATAAATAAATAAATCCCCTCCCCCCTGGATTAAGGGAATATTCCATGTTCACCAAAATGAAAAATTGCCATTTTTACAACAACTCATTTCTCCACGTTTTAAAAACATCAAGAATTTATGAACACCATACCAATTCTTGTCTCTCTGCAATTCAATTCACAGGTCTGGATCTATGTCAGACAGTGGACCATGGTTGTGAGCATCAGTGTGTCAGCACCACTGACTCCTACATCTGCAAATGTTTTGAAGGATTTACGTTGGCTGAAGATGGCAAGAGCTGCAAAAGTATGACGTTAGTTTTCCTTTGATATAGACCACTGAATTCAAAATTTATCATATATAAAAATATATAAAACATGTTTATGTCTTTGTGTCTGACAGAACCAGAGTGTAGTGATGGAGTAATGGATCTGGTTTTTGTGATTGATGGCTCTAAGAGTCTGGGCCCTGCCAACTTTGAGCTGGTCAAACAGTTTGTAAATGGCATTGTGGATTCACTGGACATTTCCAAGACAGGCACACATGTTGGCCTTCTTCAGTACTCCACCAAGGTCCGCACAGAGTTCACCCTGAGCCAGTACACCGCGGCACAGGACATCAAACAGGCCGTGACCCGGATGCAGTACATGGGGAGAGGTTCTATGACTGGCTCAGCCTTACGTCACATGTTTGAATTTAGCTTTTCAGCCAAAGAAGGTGCCAGGCCGAACATCCCACGTGTCAGTATTGTTTTTACTGATGGAAGATCACAGGATGATGTTTCTGAATGGGCTAATAAAGCAAAGAACTCTGGTACACACATTTTTACGGTGCAAAAAATTTCAAAATCTTGCCTTGCAATCCAGATCGTGGCTCGACACTTCGCTGCATTACAGATTTTGATCAAATCACCCCTGCTCTGATGGCAGTTTGTTGTCCTGTATCTGTTTTTTTTTATTTTCAGGAGTCACCATATATGCCTTGGGGGTTGGCAAAGCCATTGAACAGGAGCTGAGAGAAATAGCCTCAGAGCCTGATGAGAAACACCTTTATTATGCTGAGGATTTTGAAAAAATGGGAGAAATTACAAAGAAGCTCAAGTCCAGGATATGTAAAGGTACTCCACACATGGCGACACTACTCTGTCAAACAAGAAATTGAGCTCTTGGTTCAAATCTAGAATATCAGGTTACTAACAGAACTGTTCAGTGGTCTTGAAAATATTCAGTAAATAAAATGGCGCATCGCTGCCACCTACTGCTGCCATTAAGATTAGAGTCAACACCTGTGTCATTTTTAAGTGAAGCAGCACTATGCAGTGCTCTATATCATGTAACAGTCATTTCTACCCTGCAATCCTGTGCACTCCTATCTGCATCCCACCCACATATGCTGCATTCTCTACAGGCAGAGACAGGAAGGAAAAAATGTAGGCAGACAAAGATAGAGTGAGGAAAAGGATAACAAAGAGAAGATGAAAAAAGATAAACACATTCAAGGTCAGAAAGATTTTCTCATCTCGTTTATTCTTTCCCCACAGACAAACCATCTGATGTAAACATGTGCCAGTGTGAGAACGTGATAATGTTTCAAAACCAGGTCACGGAGAAGCTGAAGAACCTGGTGCAGAATAATATCCTTTCTTGAACATTCAGTATGGTGTTTTGGTAATCTTGGACAGATCTGCCTAGTATCTGCAAAGTATTGCCCAGAGATGTAATATTAGAAGAAAAATGCAAATGAACAGACAGCTACTTGTAATTCCAGTTTTAAGTCTGGGTATTTGCCCCTAAGGATGCTTTTACAGGACAGACTACATATTAGCACTTGGTTGGTTGTTACACAATGACCACCAAATGTCCAGCAGTGCTCAAAAGTGCAAAAGTGCTATGCATCATTTGTGTCCTGTGTTCTGCCTCAATAAATGCTGAAGAACACTAGGAAATAATGCAATATGGAGACACGATGGATTGTTAAGTCCAATATTGTGTCCACTAAAGGAAAAACGTTCCAATAGGTTCATCAGAGGTCAAAGACTGTACAATAATGTGGCACAACAAACATGTCAGAATTCTAACACGTTGAGAGGGACACTGTGCAATTTAAAGGTTTTATTAACCTAGATTTCCATGTACCATGACAAACTAATGACTGGAACATTTAACAGGGTTAAATAATGTAGCTCTTTTTAGCTTCCTATGACCGGAGGCCCAGATCATAAACTAAGCTACAGGCATTAGCAATGAACACAAACTGACATCATACATTATACAAAGGTGAAGGAATAAAATTAACATTAGCTGTAGATTGCTTTTCAGATTTTATTATTTTGCTCTTTGTAATTTAAAACAGAATTCATATTGAATAACATACACATAGTTATAACTTCAGTTTTGAATACCAAATAAAAGTCCTGCATTTCAAATCATTCAGAAGTAAAAGCACAAAGGTATTAGCAACAAAATGTGTGCTAAAATGTCTCCTGTGTTCTTTTATATGACATTATTAGATTCTTAATACTGATGCATTACTAGCTGGTTGAGGTGGATTTAAGGTTTAACTACTTTACATACAGTTAGCTAATTAGCCAATGGCCAGTGGAAAGATATTTAGTAAAATATTGGGTATTTTTACCTCTTTGTGCACCAAGCAGTTATTCAGATTAAACTATCTGATAAATTTACAGGGGAAATCTTTCTCTCTATGGTGAAGCTTCCAACAACTAATGGATTTGTGAAATGCTAGACAAGGGCCTCAACTAGATACAGTTTTTGTAAGGGGTCAGTAAGCAAAAAGGTTGGGATCTAACAAAATAGACTGAAACTCAGCTAATATTGTGTATATACGATCTTAATCTGAAAAGTAATTTGTGACTATAGCTGTCAGATAAATGCAGTGGAGTAAAAGCTGTGATATTTTTCTGAAAATCTAGTGGAGTTAAATTAAACTCCAGTACTTGAGTAAATGTATTTAGTTACATTCAACCACTAGAGGAGTCAGTAGACAGAACACAGGTAAAAAAAATAAGACAGAAGTCAGTATGGTGTATGTTGCCATGATTTAACTTGCATATACTAATATAAGCATGGAGAAGCACAGCTCCACCTATGCAACTTAGAGACATGGGGCTGGAGCTTTGCACATCCTCCTTTTCTCCAACTTTTATGTACATAAATTCTCTTTTTCTAACTTGGCTGATTGTGTTTTTCTCTGGATCCGCATCTTTCCTTAACATGCCTACTCGAAGTCATGTCAAAGAAGCTGAAGACACTTGAGAGTCAAACTTGTGCACAAATAAAAGGCTGAGACTTGTCCATCCCCCCTCTGGCCTGCAGCGTTCACAAGATCCTTTTAATCCTGCTCGACAAGCTATGCAAATGCAATGCTTTCTACGGAAGCTATTTATATACTTTTGTATACAACACAATGTATTCAATGTATTTTTGTTTGAAATGTTCTTTGTTATGTAATGCTAAGTCAAATAAATAACTCTTAGAACAGGAAACTGACAAATATATGATCCACATCATGTTTTATTAGGTTTTGTGGTGATCTCTGTAGAGGTGTATTTACTATTCCTTCACTGACTCCAAAACTGTAAAAATAGGACCAGTAGAGAAATAAATGTGTTGTACATGTCTGGTCTAAACATTGCCACAAGGTGGTGGATCTCTTCCAGGGGGGATACTCCTATAAAGGGGAGGACACACACTCAATACACACGTTTGCCTCCTCCTCCAGTATGAATAGAGTGACTGTGAGCAGGAGGCAGTCAAGGAACATTCAGCCGTAGTGAGCCTGCACTGTATGCTCACAACAGATCGTTGTCTGGGGCAAGAGGGCAGCAGGCCATGCATGAACACACAAACAGAGAGATAATGGTGCCCAGCTACTCTTAGGAACTAAAGAGAGTTTAGCTGTCCATGATTTCACTGCTAGGCAGTCTACGTCGTTGCTAACAGAGAGCTTTGGAACTTTTGTTTGCTCCTTGATAGGTTCCAAGTTTTTTGTTCATCTCAAGCTTTTTTTTTAAATCAAACATGGGGTGCTCCTCGTCCAGCGCACAGACTGTTGATCAGGAGAAAAGACCAGGTACAAAGCCAGAGGAGAGCAATGGAGATACAGTGGGTAAGTTGTGATTGCCTTCATGGAGTTTAAGTGTTTAAAAGTGTCATTTATCTTTGACTGTTCATGTGTGTTTTAACTGCTGAGTGTGAAACATGATAAGCATACTTTCTAAGGTTGCTCTGTTACTTTCTGAGTCTAGTCTTGCTGAGGGAGTGTGCAAGTACTGCTGTTGGGTCTGGTACACTGTGTGCTTTTTCATTTTCTCTGCTGCACAGCACGCTGCAGTGGAGAGAATTATTCATGTTGAGCCATTTTCTCATCAATGCCTAGAAGTACTCGGCATTTATTTTTAGACATCGTCTTCGTTTTTTGGCCTGATATCCTCTGACAAAAGCTGTAAACTGCACTGCATGATTCACTGATGAAATTAGACCTGAGAAGGAGCTGATTGTACACTCATCTTTTATTCTCTAAGTCATTCCATAAAGTGCATCAAGGATTTAAATTCATCAAGGTAGAATTAAGCTAGGACTGCATGTAACTCCTACAGTAGCACTGGGTGAAAACCAGCTGGGAGTGTTGAAGAGTTGATTTGCAGCCTGAGGCAGGAGTTGTGACCCAACCTGTTTGCTGCCACTCTGCAGTAGCCTGATTTGTGACTTTAGATATTTTTCACACCCACAAAAGAACACATTTTCTCCTAAATCAAATGGATGTGATCCAAAAGACAGTGTGCATCTGCCTCATGTTTTCCAAAGTTTGTATGCAGCCAAAAAGCAAGTCACTTAGATTATAATCTGTGTATGCATGATAAGGAATGCTTGAAATCTGCTCTGGGAATTTACAGTTCTCACACACAATAGATGCAGGTTTACAAAGGCAAAAGAGGCGAGGCTAGAAAATTGATGACCTAGTACAAAGAGCCCAAATCCTTTCAGGCTACTCCACTTAACAGACAGCAAAGTCTGACCTGAAACAGTTTTGCATCTAAACATGGAGTCATGATCTGTTGGTAATTGCCTTGGTTTGTCTGGCTTTGCATATGTATTCTGTGTTCAAGCCTGTGCAGACACCCACCAAGAGGCCTGACACAGACCATGATTGTCCATTCATAGGTCCAACAACCTACTGGCACATGGCTATGTCATGTCAGGCACAGCTGCATGTTCAGTATGTTCTCACTGCATCCCACCACCCCATAGACACAACATGACAGTAACTGCCCTTGTGAGACAGTTTTTGCATATAGTTGCTTTGGCTGCAGTCAAGTTCATCATCATCATTTGATTTGGATAAGGAAAAAATGTGGCTTAGAGTTTCTGAGAAAGTAGCCTAGTGTTATGTACTTATACCTGACATTGTTCCTCTGGGTTCATGTGCAGCATTTCCATCTTCCACTATGTCAGTGTATGATGTTTGTGTCAGGGCATTGTTCCTCCAGCCAGTCGGCTATGGTCACCTGGAGAAGCTTGGGTCATTTTCCAGCCCCTTACATCACCCTAACAAGAAAACCAGTTATTGTGCTCTTTGCCCTCTAAAAGTGGCTGAATGGGCAGAGGTTTAAATCATACAGTATACAGCCTGTTTAACAAACCAACTGTATGCCATCCAAGCCACCACTGGTCCCATCCCCTGTCAGAGCCCCTTGCCACCACCACCACCACCCACCCCTCCCTCTCTCGTGCTTCTGGCCAGCCACAGCACTGTTTTGACTGGGATCTCTGTCATCTTTGGCTGCTAAATCATGTTGACACACAAGTCATCCATGCCTGGTGAGGCCGTCTCTGTCTCGACCCAAACACACATTCAGACTTTTCAACGCCAGTTTCTGGCCTTGTGTTCAGACAACAGCTTTCTATTCTGTGGGATATTTGGTCTGAGAAGTGGATTTCTGGTTAAAGAATCGTAGCCTGATGGAGAACGTGTTGAATATCTTTCAAAGACAGTCAAACTTTCTGCAAAGATTTAGAGGATGTTTAAAAAACCACTGTCTAAAACACCACTCTCCTACTTTTACAATTCTACACTCTTTGCTCAAGTGTGAGTATTCCACTCCTCCTAAATACTTTTATGTGTTGCGTGTTCTTCCACTGGCTCTTTTTTATTCGAGTTGCCAGCCCGTCACATTCCCTTCCACCCATCACTCTCAGCCCTTTTTACCTCTTGTGACAGACAAACAAAATCAGGAAGCTGCAGCGTCCAAACCGTCCGCCCATTCAGCCAACTCAACCCCTCTGGTTTGTCTCATTTGTGAACAATGTCCACCCAGTTATCCCTAAAATAATAATACACATCAAAAGCTTCTGTTAGATTGTTATGATTCTTGTAACTGAGATGTGCAGGTCTCTGACATTTGAGTTGAATTATCCAAGCCCGCTATTGTTCCTAATCTACTCTAGTTTCTCCTAAGGCTTGTTCATATGCACAGCTTTAAGAACAGGGAATAAGAATAAAAGTATAGCCATCTTCAAGCCATCGTCATGTGTATTTTATTTCCTCTGAGAGTGACTTGCGTGTCCTCTGGGCTTTGGACAAACACAGGTTTCAATAAATCATATTTTCAGCTACGGAAATGAAAGGATGTTTTCCTCAGCACGCGCTCTGTGTGCCCCTTATTGCTTATTTCCTATCTCCTGCATTCCATCCTCATGTGGTAATCCATATTGAGATACATTATTGTCCATGTGCACATAAAAGTTTTTTTTTTTTTTAAATAAGATGTTAAATACAATAATGTTACTTAATAATATATAATTTTAACAGATTTTCAGGACATTATTATTTTGAAATCAGTTATAGATGTTATGTTTTTATTCAAGAAAAGACCATTCAGAATGACTTAATGACATATAATGAATCCTTACAGTATAGCACCTAATTTTTGGATAATTAACATCTTAGTCTGGTACATTGTATGAAAACTGATTAATTAATGACAAATGTGGTCATTTGTCAACAAAAGCATTCAGGTAAATAAAGTAGTTCAGGGACAGATTCAGACCCCCTACCAAGTTTCTGACTAAGTCAAATGAGTAACCTTCCTGAGGACTTTTTGTTGTTCAGTTGTCATGTAGTCAGTGTTACAGATTAACAGGACATCACCAGCTGAAAGGCCTGATGAAGATTGATGAGTGTCACATGGTTGTCAGTTGTAAATCCTAATCAAGCTTTTGTTGTCCCTGTGTTGACAGCAGTCAGAAACGGTATCATCGCAGAAGATGCACAAACCATCGAGGACCAGATGCAGCTGCCGGTGCAGACTGCTCTACCAGATGATCTTCAACCAGGAACTGATGATGAGACAGAGGCTGTGGTAGTGGCCCTGGAGGCCCAGGAGGATCTTGGCTCTGGAGAGGACCTTCTGGCTGCTCCTGAACCACAGCCAGAACCTGCTGCCCCTGAAGAGTCAGCTCCAGAGGCTCCAGCTGCTGCTCCGGCAGAAGTCTCCCCTGAACCTGAGGCTGCTGTAGCTGTGGTGGAGGAACTACCCCCTGTGGAGGAAGTTGCCCCCGTAGAAACTGTAGTGGCTAAGACCGTGCCTGAGGTCGAAGCCCTTGTTGAGGCTACAGAGAAGGCCCCTGCAGTGGAATCTGTTGTAGCAGAGGCCCCTGTTGTTGTTGAGGAGGTTAGTGCTGTGGCAGCTGAGGCCTCTCCTGAAGTTGCCACCCCTGCTGTTGAACCTGTTGTATCTGAGCCAGCAGAGGCCCCAGTGATTGTGGAAGAGGCAGTAACCGTGGCCACTGAGGTCCCTGCAGAGGTGGCTGCTCCTGTGGAGGCAGAGGTTCCAACTGACAATGTGGTACCAGAGACTACTTCAGAAACACCAGCTGAATCCTCGGAACCAGGTGAAATTTCAGCACCAGCACCAAGTGAGGCTGTGGCAGCAGGTGAAGCTGTAGCACCAGATGTGGCCCCAGCACCAAGTGAACCCTCAGCGCCTGTAGAGGCTGCAGAGCCTGTAATAAATACTGAGATTGCTGTGGCAACTATTCCAGAGATGCCTCCATTATCTCCAGTCACAACTGAGGCAAAAGCTGAGACTCAGCCTGCTGCTGCTGAAGAGGCCACAGAGCCTCCTGCCCCACCAGCAGAGGCACCCTGTCCCACAGAGGCTTCTGCTGCTCCAGCTCCAGAAGCTGAATCTGTTGCTGCTGAGACCTCAGCATCCACACCAGCCGCTTCAGAGACGCCTGCAGAAGTAGCCCCAGAAGCATCACCAGCAGCTGCGACCTTAGAGTCCGCGGTGGACAATGCGGTCCCAGCAGAGGCTCCTGTGGTTGAGCCCACCCCAGCAGAATCTGAGGCACCCTCAGCACCAGCCCCTGCTGCTGACCCAGTCCCTGAATCCTCACCTGAAGGTATGAAACATTAATGCCTCAAGATTACTCTCTTTCCTATCCTATCATAAATTTTACATCGTTTTCTGGCATGTTCAAATAGAGAAATAACTCTTGGCCTACTTTTTAAATCAATCTTCCTTCAGCAAACATTATAAATAAATTATATCGAGCAGACTTTCTTCATATTCCACACGAGACAGCTGACAAACTGCAATGCGGCATTATCACGTTTCCTCCAAAACTGGTAATGACTGAAGGGTAACAAAGATATGGTGCTGGGGGACATTGGCTGCCATTGTTAAGGAGTCTACTGTATGTCTTGAGAGAGTTTGCGACAAACCTGTCATGCTAACTTTGATTTGAACATGTCAGCTAATTTTAACCTGCTTGTTAAGGCATGAATGACAGAGTCTGACAGTTTTTGGGTGGAGGTCAAACAGTGCAGTATTGCCAGTGGCTGAAATAACTGGGAAATCTATACAAACATGTGTTAGTCATTTAACATGTGCAAACAAGCAGAAAGAGGTGAGAAGGAAGGAGGAGCTGAGTCAGTGATGTGCAACAACAGATAAGATCTTGTTCACATCCAAGTAAACAATTAATGGTCCTTCAAATAACCAATCAATCTTCTTGCCACATGTGACCAAAGTAAGAAAGGCAGAGTTTTACAGCATCACCCCCTCAACGGTGCTGTCATTGGTAACTAAGCAGGTATCCAACACATGTATGATTAACAACACCAAACTCTCAGTAAACCATTCTCATACAAAACAATCCCTCACAAAGGGTCCTGTGTGCACTCCTGTGATTGGTTGGCGCTGACAGGATGAATTGGATATTGTAGGGCCTGTGAGACTGAACTGATAACATAGTGTGAAGCACAGAGAGCAGCCATACACACTCTATAGCCTGTCTTGAGTGTGTTGATTATAGCAGGAACATATTGTCAGCACAACAACTCCAGTCACACAACTCGCACTCATTGTGTTTTGTTGTGAGCTGCCTACAGAGAACAATAATGCCCTGCAGCTTCAAATTACACAAAACAATGTAAATACTATACAAGCCGGACTGGATTCATGCAAATGCAAAATTTGGGAATTTTCAGAACTCATTTTGAAGAGAAATTCTTTTAATTGCTATAAGATTACTCAGCAAGATTCTGCCCATCACCTGCATGTATTTCATTTAATTTATAATTTGTATGTATACAGTGCTTTTCTTAGAATTGAATGTAATGTGTTTCATTATAGAAACAGACATATTTGGCTGCGATATGTGGAATTTTACACAATTTTATTACAGAGACCAGATATTCTCTGGTTAACATATAGGTGATACCCAAAGAATACATATACAGAATTACTGACTGTTTGCTTTGTTAGGAAAGAAAGGCCTGATCAGAGAAATGAGTTCAGTATATACATGTTCACAGTTTTATGGTATAGCATATAAACTAATTAAATGTACCTCCAGTGGTCAGTTGCCTTGTGTAAGGGGCAGTGCTTATGGTTCTCAGTTAAGCCTGCACCCCACTCTTGACAGTCAGAGAACATGTTGTACTTTTAGAGCAGAGACGCCCCTCCAGGCAGCACGTGTGGAATACTGGTAGACCTTGCATAACTTTTATGAGACTTTCTCTCCGGAGGCTATGTTGTGCGCAGGCCAGACCAATTACCATACATTACAGTGTGTGTGTGTGAGTGTTCAGAGGGCAGGTAATCGCTAGTAAACCAGTTCAGCAGAACCAGATGTGGTTGCGCCGGAATACTTGCTCTTCACTTCTCCTCTGTGGGCTGATGTGACAGCAGTTATGTCCTCATTTTGTTGATGGTGAAGTCATATGTCAAACAAGCTTAAAGTGCCTTCAGCATGAAAGACTAGAATGTGGCTTATATTGAATTAACATGTCATGTATTGATTTCCTCTCATTGTATGTGTGTGTGTGTGTGCTTGTGCAGTGGCATCTGCAACAGGAGCCACTCAGGATACAGAGAGCGAGAAAACCAAAAAGGAGGACTGAGTTGGTAAGAGCCTAACCACAAACCACACTAAATCCAATGCAAATACTATGGGCTTGGGCTCATTCAGTGTTGGGTTACTGTTAGGGTAGTCATGGCATGCACAGGAGCACAGTAAAACATCCTACTCTATAATGCATAGTATCCATCAACAGCTTTTTTGCTGGGTGCATAGAGTAGATAAATCTTATGACAAAAGGGTTGAATGTCTATATAAATAGTAGAAAATTTCTAAGTCTGACAAGTTTACCACTGTAACTGAAGCACTGTTCTCAGTGTAATATTTGAATATGACTCACAGACCTGTATGGCAGATGTTTCAAGACTGTTGTCTGTTCATTCTCTTATCTTATTCTCTTTCAGGTGAAAGAAATCTATGAAAAAAACAATGAAAACTCCTAAAACTACAAATGCCATGTGTACTGGAAGAAAAACACTACAACACTACATTTACAGTATTGTCTCATCATCTCTCACCAAACCAAATTACACCAGAAACATTAATATACAAGGTGCCTTAATAACTTCTAGGAAAGATCAGGATTTTTCCTTCATTTTTAAATATAAATCTTTATGATGAGTTTTCCTACTGAGACCTGAGGTGCCTGGAGCCACACGTAGGCCTTTGTATGCAAAGTGCTATGAAAACACTTAAGACAGGTAACATGAGACAAGACAGTGCAATACTCTGCAAAACCTGTGAACTCTTGCTTTAGAGATTGTTAACTCATCAGTGACTAGAGTGGCAGTGTGCTGAAGAGTAGAGAGTGATTCTTACATCTTTGACTATTTAAAGTAGCTGCTTCTGAGGAATACAAGCCAAACACAACTGTGAATAAAATTATGCAAAGAGATTGAGGTGACACCCAACTGTGGAAGAACACTTATCCAAAACTGATTTTAAAAGTCCTTTTCACAGATTGATTTTTTTTTTTTTTTTTTTTTTTTTTTATTCTGCCATAAATCCACATTTTGTTTGGTGTTTACACATTATTTAATTGCTGCCTTTGTAATGAGGTTCATTTAATTAATAGGAATGACAGCACTAAGGAGTGTACAGTGTAATACTGATAAGCACTACTGTGAGTCAAATCCATATTCTTTAAAAAAAAATGACAATATCACTGTATTGGTTTACATCGAAAAATCATGTATGAAATATGTGTTGTGCAAGGAAATAAAAATGCATACAGGTGACTGGATGCATGTACAAAAGATTAGTAATGAAATAATGAATCATTGCCAGGTTGATCTAAGTACTGATATGTCATCCTGCTGTTTGATGAAGCCATTTCATGGAGCTGTACTATACCTACTCTTGCTGAAAATGAAGCCATTTCCAACTACATTTAAAGGCCTGGCAACATTTGTGCAATATGCACATTGGTTTTGCTTTGAGTGCATTACATCTCCATACACAGTAGGAGAACACCTAGTGGACATGATATTTAAATTCTCATTAATTCAAAGTCTTAGAAAATAATTTTAATTGCTTAAGATGTGGTGGACGCTACGGGGAGAAAAATCTGTTTTAATGTCTGATATCTTCTTTTCATCTGTTTCTTTCTCTGTAATATATTCAGTCTGTCTGAGCTTTGTCTGTGATTCTGCTAACCTTTTAGTGTACAGAATAAAGTTTTACTCACTAATACATGTGCTAACTAAAATGGGACTGTTTTATTGTATGTGTGTTTCCAATACCTAAACACTACATGTTTTATACTGAAAGGAACATTCATACTTAAAAGCCTGTGAATATTCTCATTCATCCAGGTCATAGTTATCTCAAGGAAAGTTTTAATCTGATGAAGCCTCTTGGATCAGAGGTGAAACGTCAAACATGAGACATGTAATAACAGCAGGCCATTTTCATTATACAAAGGCACAAGATTGATCTTTATCCACCACACCAGTCTCACCTCCTACACAGAAAGTGGGAAAGTATATCTCTGCCATTCAAATTGCTATTGATATTATGTGCACAAAACGTGCCCGGGCGTGACCACGTCATTTAAAATGAATGCTTTGCATAAAAGATGCCTCAGCTTCTCTTTTTCCCATGGTTGACATTATGCAACACACCTGTTGACATACTGTACCATATGCTGACATTATGTTAGTCTTTCTCTGAGAACAATTTTTTTCTGTTGGGTTTAGACAAATGAATGAAATTAAGTTTTCGATGAACTCCTAAAGCTCACATATGGACATGGACTTCTGTAATCTATATTTTAAATCATGTTCCAGGACATAACCCACACTGTCTTATGTATAAATGGATTTCCATGCTGTACAACCCTGGGTGCATCAACAAATCCCCAGTAGGTAAGAACTTATTAATCACCAACTAATGAGAAATAAAAAAAGAAGTAAAGGTAGATTAAAAATATTTATTATTTATTTATATTTGATCATTATCCATCATCTGACATAATGTGAGAAGACACACTGTCATGGGTACAGCTCATGGTCAGCACAGACTGGTAGAGTATTCCTCTTCAGTTTTGTAAGTGAAATATAAGCAGAGGAGATTTCGAATGCAGTGTTGTCTCCAAACATGTCTTATCAGTGTTACTGAGACAGGAGAAAGTGCTCTGAGCTTGTTAGTCTGCAAGGTGCAAGGTCACCCTCAACATATTTGTGACAGTGATAAAGCACTTAAAACACTACATAAGATGATACATCTATAATTAAAATGGTTAATATTACACAGAAATTATGCTGTGTCAATTCTTGCTTCGTCTACAAAAAAGGACCCATATATTCTTCAGTGATTATGGGTTTTCCAGTTTTTATTTTTTGATAGAGATGGTTGTGTTAGGAAACATCAGTCAGAGGGCCCAAAACAGCAACTGCTTCAATCTCAACCAGTCCACCCTGCAAAGAGAGACAGAGAGAGAGCATAGCTTTCAGTCTGGTTAAATTCACAATAGAAACAAAGGAAAAGAGCACTCGAAAAAGACTTACTCTGGGAAGAGCAGCAACCTGATAGGCAGCTCTGGCTGGGTAGTTAGTGCTGAAGACTAGAGAAAGCAACACACTGAATGGCATGAAGTTACAACAGACAATTTTAAACATGCTGACATTAAATGAAACAATCTTGGTCTTAACTGGACAGTCAGTGTCTTTTTCTTACTGACTGATATAAAAACGTTTTTCACAGCAGATACTTTGATTGTCACAGGAAGAAAAAGCACAGTGTAACTAATACCATCAGTTAGGGGTTCTGTTCCATTGTTCCAGTCAGCCTGCACAAGCAATCATTAGATTTAGTAGTTACACCTGTGCTTTTCCTACTAAGACACATCATTATGTCTGCTGTCAGG
The DNA here is from genome assembly GCF_001640805.2 of Lates calcarifer. Taxonomy (NCBI): domain Eukaryota; kingdom Metazoa; phylum Chordata; class Actinopteri; family Centropomidae; genus Lates; species Lates calcarifer. The sequence continues at coordinate 14,485,812 of NC_066847.1, forward strand.
AGCGCTTTTGTTACTAAACCTTCAGTATATCTAATTTATGAGAGCTTTTTTGTTGTTGTAGATATATTGTATCAGGTGGGTCAAGAAAAATCCTGTTTGAAATTAACACTAACATCATGGGTGAACCCAGCATGGTTGAGCGAACGAACAAAAACAAAACAGCTTTTTTCTGTGAAGTTTCCTTGTAGTACAAAAGAGAAAAATGCACTGATTTATACAATTATTAGGTAACTGTTATTATTGAACATACAACAGGCACAGGGAAATGTAGTGCAATAAAGCCACAACAGTAAGTATTTAAAGGTCCTACACACGCTTGATACACCCACACAGGTGTTTTCACTTATTCTTTTTGATTAGGTCTCTTCAGTGGACTGTGAAGGTGTGTGCAGACCAGGCTTGATTAGAACCTGTAAGGGCTAGAGTATTCATAGCTTTGTCATTCTTATTGGATCAAAAAAGTTCAGTGATCTTGTGTAATTCAAGCATAGCTCCACCTAACTTTAACCTGAGAGGAATAAACACCTGTGTTGCTGTTCAAGAAGAATGAGGGATCATAACTGTTTTTCTGTACTTATCTAACAGCTGGAAAAGTAGTTTGAAGTCCTTAATTACTTTACAGCTCTTGAAGCTAAAAGTGGTTATGCTCAAAACATGAGCAAAGTGAGTATTTTACATATTGCTTCTCGGTTCCAATGCAGGCATTGTAATGAACTGATTTCCTGGTTGTCTGTGGAACATCAGATTTGGCATGCTGTCTGACATTTAGTTTTAGACCCAATCCACTGGCAGCAGCAGCTCAGGTTTCACTCTGCTTGGTGACTCCGTACACTTCAGCAGTCCCTGTACAAGCCCATTGAAAAAGATCACCTGTGTTTGTTTCTGTACATTTGTTATTGATAACAATTATCTCAAAGATATATCCTAAAAATATAGTGCTCATAAATAGATTTCTTTACTATAGAGGAAATGAAATTCTATGTAATCATAGATAAGTGCTCAGAAAAAATAAGCAACTAATCTCTCATTCTGGGTAATAGTAAGGATAGTATGTATAAAGGCATTAATCAGGCAGGGTCGACATGTATAAAAGTGAAACATTACCTACAATTAAGTAGACTTAGTTAATGTGAGTTATGTGGATTGTGCTGACACCTAGTGGCAAAATCTAGGTTGCACAATTCAAGTGACAAACCTTTGCATGAAGAGTCACATGGAGGTTTTTGATCATGACAGATTCTCATGGTCAAAATGACACGACAGCAATGAAAAACTCCAAAGAGGAAATCATAATATTAAGTAAATCAATCATACTTACACTGCTTGTAAACATTGTTGACATTAGTGAAGTCATTCATGTCAGCGAGGAGCACTGTGGTTTTGACAACTACAGGAAACAATGACAAAATTAATAGATGAGCAATGTAAGATGACAGAAGTTTCCTACAAGTGATCTGTTCAAAATGCAAAACTTTTCAGACAGTGAAGTGTCTCTCACCATTCTCATAACCGCACCCAGCAGCTTTAAGGATTTCACCCATATTTACAAGAGCCTGGGGAAAAAGGTTTTCAATATAGGTGCTCTGTTCTTAAGTGATTTATTTCAATTTGTTAATTTGTGAGACAAGCTGGTAGAAAATGATATGAGAGGAATTAATTTAGTTTCAGTAATAAATTCAAGGTATATTATTTATTCATACTGTAGCACCATCTTGGATTGGATATGCAAAACCTAAGCAACTTAAACTTGTAAAATAAGTGAAGTTACAACCACATTATACTCATCATTACAATAAACAACATTATTAGGAACACGTAATATTATGTTAAGACAGTTTATCATTTTGTAGTACTCCTGGTTAGTTTTGTAAAGGGGGCACCTGTCTGGTCTGAGCCTGAACACCACCTTCCACCAGCTGTCCACTGGCAGGATCCATCCCCAGCTGTCCTGAGATGTACATTGTCCGATCCACCACCACTGCTTGGCTGGGAGACACACAAACAGAAACAAAGAATTATATCAATTACACAGACTGATTTCAAATTAAGTGCTGTCCAGTCTTCTCGTCTCGTTTCCTAATGCTCTGCATTGCCACAGGTGAACAGACAGTAAATAAAAAAAAAAGGTTCACGTTGGGTTTAGAAAACATAACACACAATGTGAGAGTTTAAAGTGCAATCCAAAAATCTGTACTTTGGTCCTGAAAACACATCTAATTTGATGACTATAGCTCCACCTCCAGCCATAACCACTGAGCAAAACAGTTAACTCTCCAGTGCAAGAAATAACTGTGGAAACTTTATGATCACATTGAGGAAAACACCAATCACCAACCAATCTCACAATATTTTAACACCAGCCTATGCTTACAACGTGTTATTGTGATTTCTACTGCGTTAGCTGTAAACCAACTGTAACTTGGCGCTTCGAGCTTTCAGGCTGATGGTCCGACATCAAAGCTCTTCTCACCTGTACGGGCCTATAGCAGCAGGAGCTTTTGTTGTGCTGATAATCCTCCTGATTAATGCAGCCATTCCACTGAAAATATGTCGAGCTAACTCAATTGGACAGGCGCTGAAATATGTGACAGTTCAAAGTGAGCTGCAAAGCAAAGGGAGAAATGCACTAAATGACATAAGAACGTCAGAGCTGCTTTACCGTAAATGGCATTTTAGACGCGCTAAAATGTTTTCTTATTTTTCATTTTAGTACGAGTGAAGGTATACAGGAATATTTCAATGAAAGAACATAACAGGACATAAAATAGGACATAATGTCGACAGATTATAATATGAAATATTATTAAATATTTTTGCTGTGCCCATATACTACAAACCCCGGAAGCAAACATACGTCAACACCCACCCACCCATACCCGAGGTACGGGTGGACTCACCCCTACCCTGCCTCTGATTGGCTTACTCTGATATCCTCTCCCTAATCATAACCAATTACCACTCTTCATGCATAAACCTAACCCAACCAACGAAGGCAACAAGTACTATCCAATCAGAGGCAGGGTAGGGGCGGGTCTTTACCCACCTCGGGTGGGAAAAAGCATAAAATCAACCAGCATGAGGAAAGTTCACATGGTAGCTAGCAAATAATAAAGAAGACACTCGGAGCAAAGTTTCTGACATACAGACATACTCGGTAATGTAAAGGTGAACGTAGGTATAATAGATATTCTGCACTAAATTTTAAGATACGCTTTATTCGTGTCTTTGGTCGATAAACAAACTTCAGCATTACGTGGAGTAATGTAACGTGGTCAGCTAGCTGACGTTAGCAATAGGCATAGTGGCAAGTCATGTAGCTGCCTCAGGTGCTAGCTTTTCCTTTAGGAAAAAACACGTCTGTCGCCTGGCGTCTCAAATTTGCCTTCTTGTTTTCTGTAGAAAATGTCTGCAGCTAAAATGAAACTGCGGGAGAAGAAGATGAGAAACCAGCCCGTCAATATACAGTACCCATCTTCTCCCCTGACTGAGGAGAGCAGCACACAGAACGGAGGAGACACCCCGGTCACCGGTACTGTTCCTTCTCCGTTTATGTGTCATTGTCTCTGCTTTTGCTCTTGTGATGCTTTATGTGCCCTTCTCAATACTACTCATTCTCTCTATGACTTCGTCTCCTGTTGCTGGTGCACGGTCACCATTTCACAGGGTCAGCAAATGTCAGTCTGCATCCGGTCCATCACTACTATTCATCACTGACTTTGCATGTCTCTGTGATTTAATCAGTTGTATCAGAGGGTTGTTGAGGATGTCATCAACAATAACGCATTTTGTATACAGGACACAGTTCGTGTCAGCTCCAAGTTTACCGTTCTACTTATCCAAACACTGGACCCATTCAGGGTCGAACTCACTGTGGGTCCGTAGGTAGTGCAGTATTATCATGCTGCATACTGCCCTACCCTATTACCCTGCCCTACCCTCAGTCTGTGCTTGTTCCTTTGAAATAATTTAATTGAGCACATATTTGTATAGGGATGTGCAAAGACTGTAGGTATAATGTCAAGACAAATATTAAAGATCCACTCTTAAGACAGGACCACACAATTATGGAAATATAAGAGTACAAGTGTCACCTTTAAAATCCTTACTATCTCCACTATTACATTTCTTTATTACCAAACAATTTTAAAATAACCATTAAGCAATCGCCATAGAGATAACTACCCCTCAAGGTTTGGGAAGTTGTCCGTTATGCCCGGTCAGTGAACCAGACACATTCTTATTTTACTTGCGAAGACCCCGAAATGACAAACTGATGATCTTCCCAAAGGTGGAGGCGGTGGTCCATCTAACATCCATCCATTGCCAGAGAAGCTGAATAGTCCTCACCACAAGGGTGGATGGGTCCGTGGACACCAGAAAGATGGTGGAAGCTATGACAAGCTTATGCCCAAGTACATCACCGGTAAAGACAATGTCCTTCTTCTATAAATTCACACTGGACTGCATCATTAGATGCTTTTTTTAGGAGGATTGCATAGTGACTTCACAGCCCAGTGTAACTGTTTACTGACTTGATAGCTATAGAGGTCCATCTTTCATTATATGTTATGCTGCAGGCCATAGGATATTGTTTTTATTTTTAGATCCGTTGCTTTCATGTAGGGCAGTTTTGCTGGTTTTTTTTTTCTGTCCTCCTTCAAGAAAACATTAAGTTTAGTTCAATTGAAAAACTGTAAAAAATCACAAAATAGAAGAAATTAATCATGAAATTGCTTTTTCACTGCAAAGTGCTGTGTCAGTGTCAGATGAATGACTTATAATTCAGTGTCTCCACCCTTCTCTCCTGCTACCATTCCTACTCAGCTGGTGCTTTTGCTAGAGCCAGAGCAGCAGAGGTGAGCACCATGTTGAAAGCTGTCAGGAAGGTAACAAGCAGCTGCCAGTTGTTTGCATCCCTGCCCAACCATATGAGGAGACGGGCCATGAGCCACAACACCAAGCGGTACCCTCGCAGACTGAGAGATATGGCGAACAGACTGGTAACGTTCACGACATGTTTACGTTAAGCAGCTTAATTTCTCACTTATGATCTTATGACTTGTTTCATATACAAACCATCCCTCTCTGAGTATCTCTGGCACGTTCAGTGACCTGTTCCACTCCTCCCCCAGCGGGAGAAGAGCCTCCAGGCTTGCTCTAAGAAGAAGGAGCAGACGAAGCGCCAGAGCCGCAAGGCTCGCCGCCGGCATGGAAACCTTCTACTGGAGTTCAACCGCCGCCAGAGGAAGAACGTATGGCTGGAGACGCACATTTGGCATGCCAAGCGTTTCCACATGGTTAAAAAGTGGGGATACTGCCTTGGGGATAGACCAACTTACAAATGTTACCGCCCCTGCTACAGAGCCATGAGCAACCACTGTTTGCTGCAGGTGACCGCACAGACTGGGGATGCATTTCTTACTTCATTTACCTCAGAAATTTAGGATTGAATTGTAGGGGCTTTCAACACTAGTAAATTCACCACAAACCTTCTGGTTCTGTCCTCTCAGGACCTTTCTTACTACTGCTGCATAGAGCTACAAGGAGAGGAAGACAAGCTACTGGCCTCTCTGTCACAAATGACCAGTAAGGAAGCTGGTAAGTATGTTTCCCAACCCTTTCTCCACTAATGACTCTAAGAATATCAGATTTCTCATTTCCCCCATGCATTCTTCCTCTCTGATTTTTGTTATTCAGATAGTGGGTTGCTTTTTTAACATTCAGAGTAACTTTTTTAGCTTGTTTGAGTCAAATTATCAACGCACATGCAGTCTAGTTTAGTTTCAGTAGTTAAAATATGCATGTTGGGGTGTATTTTTCAGGTCCTACATTTGCTGCAGCACTGTGTATATCAGGGCGAAGACAGGGCAGTGTGGTGCTTTACAGAGCAGGACATTACCCCTCGCAGCCCCTGGGCCCTGTCACCTTTCTCTGGAGGCCCCGTGTACATGGCTCAACTCACAGACAGCTGTGGATTTGGGCTCATCCTACTATTAAACAGGTTTGAGGGATTTTATAGGTCTAAATGGTTGTTGTTGACTAATGCTTATACATAGAACCATCAGTATTTAGTGTTCTGGCAAAAAATGTTTTTGGTGAAAGTTTGAATTTTAGTAGGTATGAATCATTAGAGAGACAAGGTCAGCATAACTCTTAATTCCAGATACTGTGTTCTCCTTCCAGGATCTTCTCCCTGAGTTACAAAGTGTGTGCCAGTGCTGCGAGGCTGTAGTCCCTCCAGTTGTGCCTTTGGTAACACCTGCAGAGGTAATTCCTACCCCAGAACCAGAGCGTAGACCTGAAAACACCCCTGAGGCCATGCAGATCCACAGGACTAAGAGAAAACGGAACTGTAAGGATGCCAGTGGACCTCCTGCCAAGAAGATCCTGGGAGATGGAAAAAGATCTCCCTCCACCCCAGTCACATGGAGGTCCAACTCAACTGGAATAGTTATAAAGTTAGTAGAGTATTCAGGTTTGATTCAGATACAAACCGAGTAAACACATGGCTTGGATTAATAATTTTCTGTGAAAATGGTGGTGATTTTTTTTATTTTTATTTTGCACTGTTTGTATTTGACTCACGGATCTGTTGCAGTGATCTCACAATGGAGATTGTACGCTATCGCCTGATTGGACCACAGTCTCATTCTGTTCTGGCAGAAACTTTGGAAGCTGCTACAGATTGTGATGTAAGGATCTCTGTATTATCAACGTGAAAAGCAGACAGCTTCTGAGATATATTTGCATTTCCCACAGAATAACTGTGTATTTGTTTCTTCTTTTTTAAGGAAATTAATAAATCCCAGCCATCCACTCTTTGGTGGCCTGAGCACTGCAAAGACGAGAGCAAGATGAATCTGCATCGACAACAAGTTGACATATTTAACATATTGAAAGGTTTATTGTTATTTCACAGTGTGAAGCAAAATATTGCTATTTTTGTCTCTTAGTACTTACTTTTGCCATTTTGTATGGTTTATGTAACAATGACTGTTTTAATTCATCTAGACATCTATTCATCTGGAGAGCTCCCCTCAGGCACAGTGCTGGGTTTGACTGTAGATGACCCCAGGCTGACTTTACCAACAAAGAGGGTTAAAGCTTTGCCCTGTGTAAAGCAGGCACAAGGTAAAATCAGACCAACCAAACAGGCAGAGGAGTTTACAACAGATGGTTAAAGGGAAAACCATAGATTGTTTCCCCAGAGTTGAATCATTCAGTAATTATCATCATCCAATCACACTCTCTGTTTCCTAACCTGGACTTGTACGTCCTACAGTGTGTGGATGGATGTAATATTTCTTTTCGGACAGTATGTCCCAGCAGAAACCTGACCATTCAATAATACACATGCATAGCCGAGCAGAGAATCAGTCTGTTGTGTCAGGTCCTGAGGTTGTTTCAGTGAGTACATATTTGGTTCTGTGCTCTAGGGGGCCCCTGCTTGGCCATGCAGATGTTCCAGGTTCGAATCCTGGCAGGACCCTGTACTTGAAACACATCCTTAGTGACTGTCAACAGCGGATTCACTCGCAATGAGGAGATACTTCAAAGATAAACCAGTGCTAATTTCTCACCATCATAATGATCAGTTCTAGTGAAAATGTTGTCAGTCCCATTGCTATAGAGCGTTTCATAGTTTTCATATCCAAAATGTTATTTGAGATTTAAAAGCATAAGAAAATATAAAGTACTAATTTTTTTTGTTAGAATTCACAAGGACCTTGACTAACACCTGTAGCCATGACAGCCAGGATAATAAGGCCCAGGCTTAAAATAAACAATATTACTCTTAGTCATTGCATAGTAAACATGTAATCCAAGATCCTCTGATCAAAACTCTGGCTTTGAGAGCTTCATATGTCATTGATGTTGATGCTGGTAATCCAGGCGCATGCCATGTGTTTGTGCTGTGTTTTTCTTTCAGAGGTGGATGAGGAGAAGAGGAGGGAGCTGATGCTGCGAGGAGTACCAGAACTCTGTTGTCAGAGTTTCCTGTGGGAGCGGTCCATCCGGGACAACGTCACTGATAACAAGATATCAGAGCAGGTAGCTTATCGTATTCTTACTACCAGAAATGTCATACATTCATTTTCAGTTATCATCATTATCATCTTTTTTATGCTAACATATCAATTTCTGAAAGTACAGATAAGATTACACGTCACTCTAATCTCTAGTCATTTCTATGTATGGCCACAGGAGTTGAACCGTATGAGGAGCGAGGTGCTGGTGCCAGGTTCCAGGCTGAGCCCCACTCCCCTGCAGGGCAGAGTCCCCATCCTGCTGGTTCACCAGCCTGGCAAGCAGGTGGGACATGAGATGAACTCCTGGGGTGCTGGATGGGACCTGCTGCTTCCTAAAGGCTGGGGCATGGCCTTCTGGGTCCCACTGGTAGGTAGCATTGACAGTGCTTTTATTTGATTTTAATTTTACTGTATTATCTCTTTGTTTCTGCCAGGATGTAGCAGTTTTGGAACAACTGCATTTTCCATTGCATTTTTGGTACATTCTAGAAAATGTATGTGGTTGTCTGCACATGGAAATTTGTAGGCTCCCATAAAATGTAATGATGCAACACTAACAAAAAGTTGAATCAATAATTTTTTAGGATGAGCTTTTAAATTTGAGTATGCAGATGAGATTTGCTTTTTCTTTGTTTGACTTGCACCTTGGATGCAAGTAGTATCAGAATTCTTCTGTTTGACTTTATATGTAGTCCAAATGTTGAAACAAGTCCTTATTGAAACCAAAAATGTATGTTTCCAGGTCTGTCTCATATTTTGTCAGAATAGGTGCTGTGAGGATGCATGTATGTAATGTATAATACAGTGGATGTCAGTGTAGAAGACTATGTGAAAGATGTTTTCATTACTTGGTTGCCTTCAGGTTTGCTTTGCACTTAGGTTTGCTTTATTTGTCAAGTTGCCCAAAATCCAATGTTTACTTATTTCTCCCTCTGCCAGGTGTACAGGGGAGTTCGCATCGGTGGGCTGAATATGAGTCTGAAACACTCTCAGAATAAAGCAAGCCCCCACTTCCCCCATGATTACCCAGACTGTCCCGCAGGCATTCGTTTTCAGGAGGAGCAGGAGGCCGAGCTCCTGGATAAGTTCAAAAGGTCAGCTACAGACTGAAGCTGAGAAAAGGAAACAAAATACTAATGTTGTGTGTGATTATTATTATCAGAAAGAGCGGTATTCATTGCAGAAATCTTGTCCTGCCAAATCTTTTGTATATCTTGCAGTAATACTCTGGCACATAACTAGTATGTCAGCCTGCTGACAGAAAACAGAGTCTCAAGAACTTGCCCAGAATATAAATCTGTTTTACTGATGGACATGTCTCTAAAGTTTATTAAAATTAACCATTAGCAAACTTAAAATTACCCTTTAAACTGTAACTGTTGTCTGTTCAACTAAAATGAGGAGACGATGATACTCTTGTGTTGGAAATAATATATAGGTCTTTTGCAGTTTGACTGTACAGTAATCTGCAAGGAAACAATTCACGAGCCCACAGCCTAAGTAACATTGTAACATTGTCAGTGTATCAGAGGTTTTGATAGAGGGAAGCACTCCAAAGCTCTGACCCCAGTTAATTTCCATTATGCAGATCTTTCCCACCGTGCAGATGAGATGGTAATGAGGCTGCATGCTGCTGATCCCCTACTATCCACTGCTCAACGGTCATGATTTGTTACTTAAATTGGTAGGGTTGCCCCAACAGTTTGACAAGGGTTTGACCTTCTGACCTCTTCTGTAGGCGTCCGCCTGCCAAAAGGACCAATTACATTAAACATGGCTGTCTGGCTCCATTCCGTTGCCCGTGGCAACAGCTGGCTGAGGAGTGGGAGCTTATCACAAGGGAAGGAAGAGAGGAGAGGAAAAGAGACAGCCAGACCCAAACCAAAACAGGCGCTGACACAGTTACGGAGGTGGAGATGACATCACATCCAGATATCACTGTAACAAAGCCTCCGAGCCGCTTCGCTGTACTAAGGTGAATTTTTTGTTTTACTCTTGTTGTAATTTTGTTTGTGATATATACTGAAGATTTATTCTTTTGTTAATACTCCACTTTTACTTGTTGTTAAAATAAACTCATCAGTAAACAAAAACTCAAAACACGCACACCCACTGTAGGTCTTTTCATGCATTTAACATCCTGCACATCTAAATCACACCTCTAACAATATTAATTCAGTTGACTTTTAAAGGTCTCTTAAGCAGAAATGTGCACAGTTTTTGCAGCTTTGGAATCCAGTCATCACTTACTTCTTTCCTCTTTTTTTTTTTTTTATTAAGAGACCCCAGTTCAGTTTTTGACAAGCTTGATGCATGGCGCTTCTCCAGTCTGCCTCCCTTTCATCATAATGTCCCTGATGAGAATCCCCTAAGTACATCCAGCCTTAAATTGCTGCAATACATCACAGAGATTAGTAGAGGGGAGGAGTTGCATCAGTTCTCATAAAACCATCACACAAGCTTTGAGTAATGACTGACTTTATGAGAAAAAAATTGGATTGATTTTCACTGTCCATCGGCTGCCTTTTTGTTTTCAGCATTAGGGATTTAAAAATGTTCTTACACAACATTTTATGTCTCTCAGGGTGCTAAATGGAGCCAATGAAAATGCACTTTTCCTTTTGAATGTTAATCACCTTTTATAAATGGATATTGGTTGTTTCTTTGCTTCCTAGAAACAGAAAGTCTCTGAGGCTGCTCTCTGGTTGGTGCAGACCCACAACATCTAAAGGTCAGAGACCGTGCCGTGTTGGTGAGGTGCCACCTCTTGACTCTTCAGCTGCAACGTCGTTTCTCACAGAGCATGGGATGAGTCTGGTGTGGGTGCGTCTGTCATTGCTGTCAAAGGGCAAACCAGAGCTGCCATGCCATGGTGTGTGCGCCAATCACAGAGGACCTGAGGCTGCTCAGCAACAAGTCAGACTGCAGCAGCCCCCAGGAGCCGCCACATAAAAACCACTTTAACAGCAGACTTAAATGCAGAAAGAAGGGCTCCAAGAAACTGGCTACAACCTCGTCCTCTGATAAGACTGAGGGGAGTGGGTCAGACCTTCCCTCTGCTTCTGAACCAAATCTCACTTCTGTGGAAGATGCCAAATCATCCTCTGAGACTCCCACAGATCTCATTTTCGGGCTGTGGCCAGACCCATTGCCGAGCATCACCTCTCACTGCTCCCGAGTGACTCTAGGCTGGGTTACACAGGGTGACTTCTCCCTGTCTGCAGGCTGTGGGGAGGCTCTGGGGTTTATCAGCGTTGCTGGTCTCATTAGCACCCTCCTCAACCAGCCGATGGAACACAGAGGAACATTGCTGTTGCGCAACCCCACTTCCCTGAGTTACCGCTTTGCTAAAATCAACATAGAGGTCTGACTGAAACATCTGACCCTATGCAGAACCTGATTTCCAAAAAGCACCAAATTCTGCATTATTGGAGAAAGATACAACAATCTGCCGCAACAATAGAACCAGTCACAGTTTTTAATGTTGTAGCTAATTGTTGTACACAGATCTTTTGTCCTGCAGAGTCTTAAGATAATATGCAACCAAGTTTGCATGATGCTTCATTAACTAAGTGATTTCCCAGAATCCCTGTGCCTTTATAATTGCTTTCATATATTGTGCGATCATCTACAGTGTTGGCTGAGGATTTAATGGCATCCACCTGGAATGACTAACAGCTACTGGGTGTCAGTGTTTAAAAGAGGATTTTCAGTTGTAAATGTTATTACTCTGGAAAGAGACATTCTTATTGTTTCAATTTAATAATTTATTTGCATATTTGTTTTAATACTAGTTCCTTTGTCAGAGGAATGCTCCACAACGGGATCAGTAAAATAATGGAACTGAATGAAAACCTTAGTTTCAGTTACAAAGATTAGTTTAGTGTTTTATCAACCAGGTTTCCAAAAGAATTAATTTATGGCTTATTGTACATCCTCTTATATCCAGAGCAGAGTGTTTACGTTGGTGGCATTCTGTTGTTTTTAAAAAGTCAAGGGTTTAAATATCAGAAATGTCACTTTCTGTTTAAAATGCCACAGCACAGAAAAGGTTTTGTTTGAACATAAGCTAATAAAATACTGGACTTGACAGAATATGTCATCTGTGTGTAATTCCTGTCACCTTCACCTGTGTAAAACCACACAATGGCTACAGCACACTTAATAATTGAACCTCCAACACTGGCACACATTATAGTCTGGCCTTATAAGTACATGCATTAAACTACAGATACTTTTAACGTTCATTCTTTTTATAGTTGTGCTGGCATGAGCAGTGGTTTTCCACACATCCCATAATGTGTAGGTGGCACATAAGAGTTTTGTTGCTTGGCAACACCTAAGTTTGGTAGCAGTTGAGTATGTAGTGTGAGGTTTATTTGAGGTAAAGATGGGTGGCCAGACTGTGCATTAGTGCTCTTTAGACCCGTTCTATTGTAATTCCTTAGAAAAGAATTTCAGTGACATGTGCTCATTTCATTAAAACCTGACACATGAATGTCAGCAACTTCAAAGACGGTTTATAGAACACAACCACTTCTCTTTGTCATTTCAAATTAGGTGATTTCACATCACCTCAGATTAACTTGACATGTAACAAAGATGTGTGGTCATCTTTAACCTTCCCCCACCATTAGAGGGCAGTAGTGCACTTATGTTTCTATATGACATAAAATCTCCAGACTACTGAAATCTTAGATTTTGTCCCTGTTTATTGACAACACAAAGATAATTTACACAGTTAATTAACATAATTCATATGTTTTATCAGAAGTCATTTTTCACCGTGGCCTTCTAGACCCATTTTTCAAATTAAAAGTTGCTGCTAATAAGGCATCTGATGTTGCTCTTTGATCCTGAGGTGTTTTATCTCATTTAGAGGCCATCTCTCTGCTCAGGTATTACTGATTACCCTGCTGGAAATACTGTTAACACAAGAGAAACAAAATTCTCTGGGATAAATAGAACTCCTTTGAGAGAGGTCCTCACCATTTTTGGCAATAAAAAATTAACACCAATATGGCCACTGATACTGGCGCTCAGCTGGCACTGGCTTGATTTACTGCCTACCATTTATTTCTATAAATGGAGATATTATTGAAGTACAGAGGAAGAGGCATGCACACACAAAAATCTACCAAAATTACAGTCCCAACAGATGGAGCTGGTCCTAAGAATCGTCTGTTTGGCCAGCTCTGTTGCACATGAGTTTGGCTGCCAGTGATCCGTATGTCGGATTCTTTGCCTCGGGCTGCACTTTGTCTGTGTGCCTTCTCCCTGTGAACACAGACAGCACAGCTCATTAGATGGACCCTGCTGCCAGGGCTGCAAACATTAGCAGTCAGATAACTGCAGGGTCAGTGTTGGCAGATTCATATTGTCACTGCTGGCTGATCAATGCACTACACTCAAAATAAATAGGTCAGCACACAACATACTTTGTTGTGAAGAGAACTGATTAAAAGTTGATGAAAAAGTTACCTGGGATCCTGTCCATTGCGATGAAATTGCGATCTTGTTGCTTTATCTTTGGCCTGTTTCGGGCTATCAGGAAAACTCCAAGGAAAGACAAAAGACAACTGGAAAAAGAGAATGAGGGAGGACTAACACAATCTCACAGTAAATATCACATTTCAATGAGATGCAATTACTGGTGTGGTCTTGAATACCTACCCAAACAGGAACATAAAAATGTTCAGTAAAGCCAAGCCTTCAAATTCCTGGTAAAATACTATCCCTGAAACACGAAAAAGCCCATTACAATGCATTTCACAGAATAACAGAATATGTAGATTATCTGTAGTGCTTTGTTTGTGAAATGTAGCCCTGAAAATCCTAAGCACATTTTACAATGGGTTGAGTGCAAAGAGTTTTCTCATTAACTGAAGGGTGTAGTTGTTACAGAGGAGTAACAACACAGACTGTGTTCAGGATTACCCCTCACTGTATCCAACACAAAACACAATTCCCTCTCAATGTTGGCAAAGTTGGCTATGAAAGGTTTGTATTTTCACTTTGCCTGTGCTCAGTTCACTGCCCACAAGTCTACTGCTGTGACCAGCACTGGGTTTGGACCAAAATAATCATTTGGAACATTGAACACATGGAACAAAACTAATCTTAAAGGAGAAGTCCACCCTTGATGTTCTTATACTGTATAGTCGTATATATAGATACTGCAGTCTTATAGATGGTATGATTATTAGACATCAGTGCAAAAAGGTTGTTCTTTTGTTCTAGAGACTGACACCAAAAGCTGATGTTTTGAACTGCTGGAACATATTCTCTTATTACACACTACTGAAGAGGGACTGGAAATAGTTTTAAACCAAAGTCACGTCAGTGGCTGTAGGGAAATTTATCCACAAGAGGAATAACAAACAAGAACATGGATTTAGTAAAGTGAAGTCCATTGTCAAAAATGGTTTTAACTTATAATAATGTGTTTTTAGGTGTATTTTCCCAACAAGGCAAAAATGCTTTTGAGAAACCCTTAATTTTTTTCAGATTGAACAAAGAAAACTACTACTGACAAGATAATAAAGACCTGACCTGGAAGAATACACATGCTATAAATACTGTGGAGCTTTTGCAGAATAAGAACTCCTGAGTGCTTCACATATATATAGGAGTGAATCACCATCTTGATTGTGTAGTATGGTTCACTGTGTTGTGTCATGAATTGATTCCAACTATTGTAGTCAGTTTTGTAGCATACATACAATTCCACAAAGGCTGATATTTATTTTCTTACTGCCAACAAATCCCATCAAAAGACCAAAACTAACAATGCATTAGTCCATCTCTTATCACTTGCTGACTTAAATACCTTCTCTGTAGCTGTCATGGCCCAGAAAGGCAGCCCACTAGTTCCTATTAATGATGTCAGTCTTTATTTTACAGGTCTATTTTACAGCTTCAGAATAATAGCAATAATAGGCCAACTCTGATTTATGACCACATACCTGCCAAACTAATGACATTCCCATTAGCCTCAGCTGTACTTTGTGGTTAGTGCTAGTTAGCAAATGTTAGCATGTGCATGGTAAATACTATACCTACTAAACATCAGCATGTTTAGCATTGTGAGCAGCAAGTGTAACTTAACAGAACTGTCAACATGGCTCTTGTGAAAGGTGATTTCCTAAAACAACTGGGCACTATAGTTAGCAAACATTACTCTACATGAATGAATTACAGTATGCATTTGTTGGGGACAATGATGAGGGTTTGACTCAAAATAAACTTTGGTGGAAGTGTTCAAAGGGACACATCAACCAGTGCAATGGTGTGGCTCAGTCAACAGAAAGCTATATCAGGTTATGCAGAAAATACCAGTACTGGATCAATTCCTTGTTGGTTTTTGGTCTTTTCGTGGGATTTGTTGAAACAAAAAATACAGCAACAGGTAAAGCTTAACCTACAGATTTATGATTGACAAACCTGCAAGAATGGCACTTGCGGTGAAAAACACAAAGTTGATAGGAACCACCTCTGTGGCATCAAACATTTTCATTGCCTGATTGAGAAATCTGTGGAGAGAGATGAGAAGTTTTGATGTGCAATAAATAAAATGACCTTGGTTAAAAAGGCACTGTGTAACAGCTTATTCATCCATCATAATACTGTAGGTGCGCTGCAGGTACAATGTCACCATGTCCAATATATTACTTTTTCCTCAGTTTGTTCAGGAATTGGTTTCTTGCTTGTGGTGAACATAAGGGACTTCAGCAATAAAAAAGAGCCTGGAAGAGAAAATAAGAAGGTACACATGAATAGAGAGAGAAAACCTTGACTAACTTGATCTGGAAGGCACAGGAGGCAACCATGACGACAACCATTACGTAGAAGATGGGGTAGATGAGTTGTAGCTGGCCTTTTATTGACTCTGTGATCATCCCTGACACAGCTTTGACTGAGATGACTGTCAGAGAGGCTGCAGAAACACAGAAGACAGATCACTTCAGTGTTTAGTTGTACAACTTGAAGCAATGAAGAACTTCCTCACTGGTTCATGCTAATATGTGGAAGTAGTTGATTATCTCTCAGTGAGCTGTACTGAATTATTTTCTTCCATCGTGCTCTACTCAGCTTTTAACAGAAATGATAACAGAGCATGGGTCCATTTTTGGTAGCCAGGCAACAAAGCAATCTCTGACAACCTAAAATGATTTCATCCATAGCCTTTGCCCTCAAACAGGCAGCTTTCATGTGTCCATACCGAGCAGGGCCACAAGCAACATCACAATGACTATGTGCTTCACTTTCCTCATCTTGTACAGATAGAGCAGGATGCAGAAGATGATGACCTCTATAAACTGTTGAGAGAGTGTGAGAGAGGGAGAGGGGTTACACAAATCATTAATACAGACATTTTCTCAGACTTTCCACAGAAAATGAAATTCTCAATTGTTGTACTTTTACTGCCCATTTTATCTATAGAACAAAGTGGTGTATGCAGGCAGTAAGCAGCCTTGTTTAATTCAAACAAATGACCATGGCAGAAAAAAATGAAATGAATTGCTGGTCCTAATGAGAAGGGCTCAGGATTGTCCTTGTGAGTTCAATACCATTCAAAGGTTCAAGGACCTCTGATACAACACCACAGAGCTCTAATGGATGGAAATGAGCACAAAAGTAGGATTGAGGAAAAAGGAACAATCTGGCTCCCAAATGTCTGTCAAAATCATCCCCGTGTTTCTATAACAGGCTAAACAGAGGATTTCAAGATCCATTTAACCCTGTACACACTGCGAATGAATAAAACTATTTAATAGTCTGAGTCCTTCCAGATAAAATCATTTGACCTCTGGAAATAATGCGGAGACATTGATAGATATTTCACTTTGCTCTGATTAATCACCACCTACAGTTAATACCACATTTGATGGAAGCTTTTCCTTTGCAGGCTGATGAGTATTCAGTATGCATTGCCAGAGGTGGAAAACAGCATACTACACACCATCAATCACTGCAGCCAGAGGCAGCAAGGCTATCTCAATTTGAAAACATCTGTCTGATTATCATATCAATATGTCTAATATCTACTTGAATGTTTTTCTTTTGTTTTTCGTGCAATAGATGCTTTACTGTCTCTCAATTTGTCTGCAGCAGTTCAGTAAATATGACTAGACTCAGTGGTGGAATGTGAATTAGGGTTGAGAGAAATGCTGTGCCCTGAATAATGACGGCTCTGCTATCTAAGACACACTTTACACCACTGGCTATCACACCTGATGACCTGCTAGCTGTTATCCTTAATTAATCTCCACTCGGTGTGATGGATTAAATACAGATAATCGATGGTTCCAGAAACAGTAAAGGGAATATTCACTATTTGGAAAGAGATTTGGTGTGATTATATTCTAGTATTTAGTCTGTGTTAGACAAAATAGGTTGAATCAACACATATCTGAGACTGAACAAAATCACTATCATAAGATTATTTTTTCATGTTTGATTTTGTACATATGATGTTTATAATAGTAAATATAGGAGAAAAAGCAAAATATGTATACGTCAGACATGCAATAGGCTACAGATCCCAGGGCTTCTCTTTACCACTCTCTCTTGAATTACACAAAGCACTGAATTCCTACCAGAGAAGTTTAACCTGGAAGGTAGAAAACACGTAGCTCCCTGTCTCTGCTGCTACCATGGGAGTCCTGGCATCAGTGGAAAAGCAGCAGGATATGACCTTCTACTGCTAAAATTTTCCTTTAGAAACATCTAAGGTGTGTTTCTGACAAAGACTAGTGTTCACATTTTGGGCTAATATTTACATTTTTGTTTTGTGAAAAGCACTTTGTTTCAGCTCTTTGTTCCAGATTGGTCACTATGGTAACGGCTATGTTTATGCCATCCCTGCCGGAGGCAAAATTGGAGTAGGAGAGCACATGGGTGAGTGTTAATGCACTTGCAGACCATGAGGTGGGGGCAGATTTCTTTTAATACTGAGTGCAAAAACAGACAATCCTAGTTTTTAAAGGACAGAGAACTGAGCTCATATATATGAGCTAGAAGACCATCAAAGCAATACCAAAGATCGTTCATGGGTGTGAGGATTAATTACATCATACTCTGAGTTCAAATTATTCATCAACAGTAGTTCAACTCTGTTACTGACGCTTCATAATTATTTTATAATTCAATTAACCCTTAAGAGTAGTCCCTCTCTTGCTCCTCTCCACAGTGAAGTTAAAGGTTGGGTTAGGCTAACTAGTAGCAAGACAGGAGCTGCAGTGACACAGTATTACTGGAGGCAGGCAGGAGAGCTTTATAAAATTACACACCAGGTAAAGCAGGAAGTGCCAGCTGATGGCATAGTACTGGACCAGATGAGCAGTAATGTGTGTGGAAGTATGGGGGGCAAAGGTCACCAGGAGATAAGTTCCTGTTATTGCCAGGGTACCACCTATGGAAGAAAGAGAGGAGAGAGTGGTGAGAGTGGTTTTTGTCTTGGTTTCCCTCTAGCTCACCTTACATTGCAACAGTTGGTGCTGGTAAAAGTGATCATCCTATTTCTCTCTAATTGAGCTCATGCTTCAAGCTTCATACATTTGCATTGTACATAGACCATTTAAAGATCAGTCATCAATCTTAAACCTGGTCTTGAATGAATTAAAGCTTCATGCTTTTCTCAAACGCTTACACTGCGAATCAAGAATGCCTGTCTTTTTAGTTATTGAAAGCTTTAAAAATGGTTAAAATGTTAAAAATTATCTGGTTATGGTCACATTAATGAAATGACTATGAAGTAGAAACTCAAACTTGTTTTTTAGAAAGGTCAAACAATTGGTCCAAACTACATGTCTGCTAATTTTGGTGATCATGTAATTCACATTCATTTATTATTAGTGATACCATTCTACATGTCAGAGAAAAATATTCACCGGACATCCTGTATACATCCTATCCTATAGACATAAACAACTTAGGACCTACCTACATAACTTACCTCCTTCAGTTCACATTTCATTGTGACTCAAACATGCAGTCTTTATTTAGAAATTCTGACATAAGAATGAACTAACACTGAAAAAAAAATACACCATGTAGCTTTGTATTTCATAAAAGGTATGATTTTCAGAATATTCTTGGCAAATTCACAATTGACCATATTCATTGAAACTTGCCTACAAGCCATGGTCTTCATCTCCTTTCTTTTGTTATTGTCATTTTGATTATATTTTTTTACATCTTACATCTGTTATTGGTTTGTACAATCTTTTGCAAAGAGAGTACTGTTGAATAATAGAACTTGTACTCAGTGATTCCCCTCTTTATAAATAATACATTCATACAATTAAATGTTTCTAATATGTGGTTTATGATGTCACTCAGCAATTACAAAACTGGCAAAAAACACTAATGATTTATCCAGAAAAACAACAATATACTGTATAGAGCTGTGTTGTGCTGATATGAATTTCCTGTCTAGAGGTTGCAATTAACATCATTGTAGCGACCATCACATCATGCCATTCAGCAGCAGACTCTACAAATTGTTATGACAAACAATAGCTTTTCATAAAACAATGTAATGAGATAGGTCTGTTGAATAGATTGTGCCTTTTTCTTTCCAATGCCAGATACACAGAAATTACACTTTTTAACTAGTGAATAAAATGGCTGACTCCAAACCAAGCCAAACTGAAATATGTTTCCTTTTTTCACACTGGGACCATCTGTGAAGCCAGTTTGATATATTTAAACTGTAGATGTTACTTCTCAAGTCAAAGCAGCAACCTGAGAGGACACCTTAGGTCCTCAAGTGCTGTGATCCTGACTGAGTGTTTACTTACCAACTATGTCAGAGGCCCGCACCGTCTCCTTGAGGAAAACCACAGATATGACAGCACTGGCTGGGAAGTGAAAATATATTCCTGTTAATTTAAGCGCCAATCAAAACATGCTGTTTAACACAGTCTGGACACAACATAATTTGAATTGTAGAATAAAAGCAACTTGATCTCTGTTTGTCACCATAACATCACAATCAATGCTTATTTCCTGATGATAAAACATAATTAGTGTTCAACCATTTTCTGTAACCTCATAGATTTATTTTTTGAAGCAACAGTCAGTTTAATCATGAGCAAGGTCTGATACTGGCTACTGATAAAAATAACAATTATATCAACAGTGTTGCAAACAGACAGTGTTTGTTGTGTACATGTCTTACCAGGCAGTATGCAATATGAGAACATCACTGTAATTTCCCATATATACTATATATACACACAAATTATATGCAGTAACACATACACACAAGCAATAATAATTCACCTGTGCACACTGTGATACTATAAACACATATATTGTATAAATAGATACATGTAGTCTTAATATAAACACAAAGTTGGACATGTTTATATTGATCAGCATAATGCAATCTGTCAGTGTGCTTAGATAAATGAAACTCATTAGGACTTCATAACACCAACATCAAATTGCAAAATGCTATTCCATGCCACATTTTTCATGAACCCATTCATCAATATCATTGTCAAAAACTGCAATGCTGAAAAGCAATCAGCTTCACATGAGCTAAGCCTCAGATTAGTCTTCTTAATGTTTCCCTGGGTTATGCGCTGAGGCGAGAGAGACGAATAAACATGCAGCATTTGGCTGTCACAGAGACAGATAGCGTCACAGGCAGATATGCATGCAGACACACAGATATGATAAACAGGCAGATACACAGATGGATGGCCACACAGGTGGACTAACTGCCTGTGACAGAAAAACAAACTATGACAAACAAGCAGTAGACAGACTGACAGGGAGGCAAATAGATATGCAAGTCACAGCAGCCTGTCACAGAGCGGAGGTCATGTTGGATTCCCTCAACACTCAACATTACGGAGTAGCAAATTTTACATCATTTTTGAGGTTATGTTGTTATACACTCCCACCAGTGTTTCAGCACAGCCGGCTGTGGCAGCTGTGTTTGCTGGGAAATTTTGGGCTCAACTTCAGTGAACCACTGCCTCTGTCAGTCAGGAAGACAGGTGTGCAGGTGATAGCATTCACACTGAGGCCGGCTAACTGAATGGGGAATTGCTGGAAAGAAACAGAGAGGCAGGCAGTTTGAGTTTGGGTTGAGGCTGTGCCACCATCATAAGGAGATTAGCCACAGAGAATAAACAGCTCAATATGTCAAAGCCACACAGCATGTCACAAATGGGATTATTGTGGTGTGGTAGCATGACAGACAGGTTCTCAGGATGTTAAACACTGTCTGTATGTCTAATAAAGCCAAGCCATGAAAAGCTTTACTGTAAACAATTATGCTCAACAGCTGTAACTAAACACAACATGATGCTGACTTTCATAGGACACATACAAACAAGGCATGGATATGCATGATGCTGTGGGGACATTAGTGTCAAACTGGAATTCTGTAATACTCTTGTTGGTATTCTGATGAAACAGTCACTTGTTAATATTTCATTCTGCGAGCATGTTCGCATTCACATTTAGGTATCCATCTTTGCCTCTGGGACCAGCTGGATCTAACAAGTAACCATAGCAACTCCATACAAAGTGATATTCACACGGCTTGATAAAATGAGAAATGTGGCAACAAGAACCTCTGGGGTACACAGATCTGTCGCTGTCGTGTTTATGGAGGTGTTTGCACATGTGTGTGCGTTAGATCAGTTCGTGCCAGTACGTGCTCTTCCTCAGTTGTGTAGTAATGGGGACCTCGCTGTGGGAAAACACATCATGTGAAGCAGTCTTTCAGTGCATGAACGGACAGGAACAGATGAAAACACGGAAAGTCTGGTTGTCATCTCGCAGAGAAAACTTAAAAGTAAGAACTGTAACAACATTGCACCTATTGTGTGTTCACAGTTTAGAAAGCATTTGAACAATAGATGAATGTTGTAATATAGATGCTGTTCAGAAATACAACCATCATGATTTTCCTTACACATTTACCTCAATTAAAAGCAAAGATCTATTTTAAGTGGTAAAAAATGACCAATTCTCATTACAACACATCTTTGTCAATGACACAGTGCTGCAGGTCTGATATCTGCGAGTGGTGCTAATGCAGTGTGTGAATCTGCTTTCTCTTATTTTTTTTCACCATGCCAGCCTCCCACTTTTTTTGCATGTGATGACACAGTATCTAATGGGGGGAGCTGATGCTCTGCTCCATGCAAAAGCATCTGGGATGATGCTGTCATTGCTAATAGAGACCGATGGGCTCTGTGGACGGGGACAGTAGTAATTGCTCTCCATGGAGAGTCAGACTGCCAGTGTGACATGCGGGGACAGGCGGATGACAGCAGCATCATCAGCTCTCCTGATCCTGTTCCTTTCTCCCTCTGCTTCTTCTTTCCACTCTGTATATATCTCTACCTGTTGTCTTATTTAAGTCATCCAGCATCCTTTTTCTCCTCCCCTCCACACTGCTTCTCACCTCACCCTCTTGTCCTCTCAGCGTCCAACCTTTTTCTCCTCTCTCAAACCCTCCAAACCACTTCAACCCACCTCTTGTTTACTAATCCAAGGCCTCCTGCTATCTGCCCACCCCAACCCCCACTCGATGAGCCCTCAGACAGCTTTTGGAAAACAGGCTCAACAGCGCCGCAGGAGGGGTGTGTGTTAGACCTGGGTGTTTTCACACACCACTACAATAATGCATGCATTTGTGTGTGTGTGTGTATGTTTGTGTGTTTTCTCATTTGCAGACAGTGTGAGTCAGCTTAAGGTGAGAGGTGGAGTTACAATGACAGAGAGCAACCTGCACACTCTCCCCTCAGCACCACTTATTAGCTCTGCAGGACGACAGACTGTGTCACCATAGCAGACATCTTCCTCTCCTTTACCTTCTTTTCACCTCTTCATCTCTAGCTTCATTAATTCTTCAGCACTCTCCTTCACCACATGTTTGCAGCTGCACATTATTCATGCATACTCCAATTCAACACAAGTCTCTAGCCATCAGTGTTTTTTTAAGGATAGTAATGACAGTAAAATGGAAATGAGCACAGTAATTGTTACTACCTGTGGCTTTAAAGAGAATCATTATAATGTCAGCTTTAGACACACTGCCATTGCATTGAGGGGTTACTGCTTTCAATAGATCAATGTGCTAAAGGTCTGTTATTGTGATAAAAGCATTTGCTCACTGAAACAAGTGCAACAACATGTAAAACTACAATGAACAAGAGGTGCAGCCTTCTTAACAAGATTTGTGGTTTCGTTCAGTGCTTTATTCAAACCATTCATCCACTTAAGAGACATGACTACAGGAAAATCGTTTGAAGCGTTGGGGTAATAGCTGTCATTAATATCCATGACTCACCACCACCTCTGGCGCAGTGAGTGATGGGTGGCGGGAGGTAAGAAGTGAACCTGTTCAATATTTAACCTGTGTTTGCACTGAGCAGCTGCCAGCAGTAGCAGCCAGGCACATTTTGTTTTGATTGGCTAATGAATCCGGCTTAGTTTATGACAGCTTTAATTCACACTGTGGGCTGTAAAAATCATCATTTCTGGAGTGGGCTGTTGTATTTATAATGTCAGGGGTAATTGGATCTCCTGGATCAACTATACAATTTGAAGTCTAGTAATGTACAAATTCATCTTCTTGGTCTAATTGCTGCATCTAAACTAGGAATGAGAATAGACAGCTAAAATTACTGCCCCACAGTTGTATGCCTCCGCCAGTCAATTTATAGAGAATACGGTCTCCCCTTCTGTGTTTTTGCAGAGCATTATGATATCACAGTGAGACTGACCTTTGTCCATTTGGATATTAATGGTCATCACTTCATCATTTTATTTGACATTTGTGTTGAATGTTGGCATAATTAGCATATGAATTATTTCTTAATAGCCACAAATGACAGAGTGACCTTTAATTTTGACCTTTGATCAGTTCTTCCTTGATTCCAATTGAATGTTGTTACCTGATATGATAGAATTCATTCTGAATATTGTGTTCACAAGAATGGGATGGATGCAAGGTCCCAGTAACCTTGACCTTTTAACTTTAACTACCAAAATCAAATTAGGTCATCCTTGAGTCCAAATGAACATTTGTGCCAAATTTGAAGAAATTCCTCAAAGGCATTCCTAAGATATCGCGTTTATAAGATTGGGATGCATGTATGTATGGACATCCATCCATTATCTATACGGCTTATCTATTAAGGATTTCATGGGGGGGGCAGAATCATTGTTGTAGTGACAAGCTTTCAGTTTTACTTAAATCAGGAGCAGGTAGAGGCGTGAGCTAAAACAGCTAATAAATACCAGGTGTCCTAGCTCATTTCTCAGTTGCATTACTTAGGCTGATGATGTCACAGAGATGTGAACACATGAACACATGTCAACACCTAATGCTCCAAAATTCATGTGAGCAATTTCAGTTCCTGTTCAAGGAGGGCTTATATTTGTGTGTTTTTGTATATAGATCATAGATCAGTGGTTCCCAATCTAGGGCTCAGGACCCATCTAATAGGCCATAAAATGATAACATTTATAACATTATTTATTTAAATGTTCTCCTAATCTTTGCTTTTAAATTACTGAACAGTTTTACAGGCGTCTAAAAAATAGTCACATAAAACAATATGTCTTTGATTGATCTGTCAAACTGGATGACAAAAAGAACTCCGAACTCCAGAAGGCTGGGAATGAATCTACAGTGCAGACTGTAAGTATTTGGATGCTACATTATTTTTTTCTTTTTCAGGCTCTGTGCCTCAGAACATACAATTTGAAATAAGATAACATATACTATACTGTGTAATATTAAAAGGCCAGGCTGTAACTTTAATTTAAGTAGGTTTGCATCAACATAGAAGGAACTGTGTGGGAGTTATAGACATTTTAACACACAGTGCCCAAACTTTAGGGGTTCAAGGAGACAGGACAGATACACACAGAGTCAAACAAAATCTTCATATTTAATATTTTATGGAAAAGTCTTTGACCCTCAGATCCCCAGACACACTGTATCTTTTCTGATGATGCTCTCCAAGGCCTTTACTGCAGGCACCTTTCATTCTTGCTGTGGGGTGTCTTTTGTTTTTAGTCTAGTCTAGTCTTCAGCAGGAATAATGCATACTCAATCAGACTGAGATCAGGTGACTGACTTGGCCAGTCAAAGATATTCCACCTCTTCACTCTGAAAAGGTCTTTAGTAGCTTTGGTCACATGTTTAGCATAATTGTGCTGCTGAATGATAAAATGTCATCCAGTGAGTTTTGACGCATTTGGCTGAATCTGACCACAAAGAGTTCTACTGTATACCTCTGCATCCATCCTGTTGCTTCCAGCAGCAGTAAAATAATAAATAAAAGTCAGTGTGCCAGTTCCATGGTCATCCATACATTCCCAAGCCATAACAGAGCCATCACCATATTTGACAGGTGGGGTGGTATGCTTTGGCTCATGAGCTCTTTGAAAGAGCCTTTTGTTTCAGAGCTCTGCCAGTTTCCTTTTGCATGTTTTTGCAAACTGCAACCTGCCCTTTTTGTTCTGAGGGCCAGTTTGAATCCTGTGGTAAATCCTCTGAAGTTATGATCATGAAATCTTCTCTTGATTGTGTATGCCAACACAGAGAGCGTTCCTGACTTGCTGTGAGGTCATAAAGGGGTTTTTCTTCATCATCTGGTCATTCACACTTCATTGACCATTTTCTAGTTTTCCTGTGCATGCCTGCTCTTTTAGAATGTAGTGTAGTGTAGCCAAGAGTAGTAGTAGCCAAGTGTCTCTTGCAATCTGAGCAGTCACATACAGGCCTTTCAATAGTAACATGAATCTACTTAAATCAAAGCTGAGACTTGGAACGTTAATGTAGTATCAATTACTTTTTTTCAAATTCAATGCTTAAGCACAGAGCCTGAAAAATGTGTAACTATCCAAACACTTTTTGTCTCCAGACTTTATTCCAGAACTCTATTCCCTTATGTTGACTTAAACTGGAAATTAAGCAGATTCATTGTCAGTTTTGGTGAGAGACTGAGACTGAGACTTTGTTTGGAAATTTTCAAAACACTCATTATCTATACTTTCTTCTCCTTCATATTATGCGCAAAAGTAAAACCTGTTTTTCCGTACATACAGTAAACACCTGGCATGAAAAGGCCTTTTTATGACAGGATCAGCAGGCACACTTCACAGAGCAACAACGCTTGACATTCCCAGAGGAAATAACCTTTCATTCTACCTTCATGCATGGATAATGTGTGAGAGAAAAAGGGTAGCACTTACCTATGACGGACACACAGCCCAGTGGGGCTATGAGCGATGCTGGGGCAAAGCCATAAGCAGCAAAGTTCCCCAGTTCCCCAACACCCATGAGAACCACACCGCACCACCACATCAGAGAGGTGTAGTAAGGCTTGGAGCCACGCTGAGCCTGACGGACATGGGCATATTTCTGTCAGAGAGAGATGGAACAGGAGAGGCATCACTCAGATTAAGTGAATCCAATTTCTGGAGAGCTGCATGTGACAAACTCAAACATACACTACACAGATATTAATAACTTATGCAGACAAATAAGCAATTTAAGAGATAATACTGTGTTACAGTGGCATTACAGTGCACAATTTTAAACACCATAACACCCTCTACTGCTGATTAGCATTTCATCTCAGAGGAGGCATGACACCAATTAAGCAGAATCAATGAGGTGGAACACTGTACAAGGCAAACACAAATGTATATTTCATAATTATCACCAGTTCTATCTCTGCAAGCTTACAATGCCTAATAAACATCAGCTTTTTCCAGCACTTTTTCTCATTTAGTTGAAGCTGTCTCTTACTCTTAATCTGTTTAACACACCCTGCATGCTGCTACAACACAAGCCCCAGTTACTGCACCTGTTCTTGAATTTCCTAAACAGAGTGTAATTTAGCTACAGACATTATCATGGTATTTGGTGAATCAATCTATCTGGCTTTATGGGAATGAAATGCACAACCATTTCTGCTGTCTGCTGCGCAATGCCTGCGGTGAATATGCCAGCAGATTGCACAGTCAGTGCCTACATGTACATTCACTAAAGTCCCGTTTAACGCATATAGCACTTGCTAAAGAGGGAGCAAACTGTCAGAGTGGAGAAGTCTTTGAGTCTTTACAGGCGTTAAGTGCCTGCTGTGTGCTGAACAGTGCTGTACAGCTGGCTTCCAGCACTTCATACCTGGATGTTGAGTGAAATGCTGATGAGGACATTCCCACATATAGAGATGATGATTCCCAGGAGATAAGTCTGTAGAAACAAACAGTAAACAGACGAAGATTAGGTGATGCTCTACTTCACACAACACACAACAATTCTGAACACACCATAATACTCCCTGAAAGTCTTCCTCCAGCTGTCACATCTGTCACTTCCATGACAACCACAGAGAGCATTGTTCCATTGGTGTTCTGTTCAAAGGAATGTATGTGTGTGTGTGTGTGTGTGTATGGATGAGAAGCCTCTAAGGTTTAACATATATAAAAGGCAATATCAAACTCTCAGTTCCCACACACTCACATGCAGTAAATGGCAATAAACACTGACATTTTACACACATAAGCAAAAACACAAACACTCCCTCACCATCTTAACTCTCCCGCGACACCTCAAAGTGCTGGATGCAGGTTGGTTCACACCTCTACACACACAAACACCCAGGTCATAACACACATGCAAGGTTTTAGTAAGGGAACTGGGACAATGTAGCCCATATTGTTGGTAGAAGTTGGAAATAAAAGTGTCTCAGCGGCAAATTATAACAAGACCTAAGACTGTAGGGCTGTAAGGTACAACTAAATGCTAACATCATCATGCTAACATACTCACAATGACAATGCTAAGATAACGGTTGGCAGGTAAAATGTTTATCGTCTTCACTGTGGTTTAGGAGTCATGGAGTCCTTCTAATACCAGGGAAAGTTAATATGGACATCTTTTTGTAGTCAACTCTCAGCAGGAATGAATAATTGGTGTTTAACTGATGGAAGGAGAAACAGGATCCGTTCGCTTAAGTGCTTCAAGAATACGTCGGGCTGCTTTCCCCCATGTGCCTGGAAAATTATTGCCAAGAGGAAATTTAATTTTAGGTCATAAACATACCAGTAGCTGTGGGCGGACAAAGTTTACAAAGAAATGAAAGCGTACAGTGGGGGTGGAATGAGAATGATGAAAATCTGAAGAAAGAAACTCAATCACTGCAAAAGAAGTAACATCAGCCAAGCACATCCAAGTATTTATCCCTTGAAAGAGCATTATGAGAGAGATGGAGGGTGGAGAGAAAAACAAAGGGGATATGCAGTGATGGGAGGTAAAACAAAAGAATAATAGGTGAAGAAACAGAGGGGTGAGCTGGAGTGAGGGAGAACAGCACAGTAAGAGTTTAAAAATAAAGATGGAAAAGAGAGTCAATGTTCAGGTTCAGTGGACCATTCTGCGAGATAAGGCTGGCAGTAGGTTATTGTCAATAATACCCATCTGATATAGTTGACAATGAAATAACAGCTCTGTGGTCAAATGATATCAGAATGAATAGAGTGTAAATTAATTCCTCTGATCTCCAAACACAACTGCTCATCACTATCACACAATCCAGAGGTCATCTATCACTCTGTCAGAGCACATTACTGAGCATCATCAGTGAAAACATGAAAGAACATCTCTTCACAACACTGAAGGGATAGAGCTGGCAATTTAGCTTACTCTTAAAGTCATTAAGCAAAAACCAAAGCCCATTCTCTGGACAATGGAAATAGCCATAGCCCTCTGCTCTTTCTGTCAGCCTCAGAAACTACAGTGGACTGTACAGAGGAGCACCGGACAAAATGATGATGGTACATTTCTACAGAACACAGTTTAATAACCTTTCTTTTAATGAGAGCAACAGTCTAACAGGATCTCATCTGCAGGTGTGTGTTATCACTGAGAGATATGTATATGAGATTGGAACTGTGAAGTGCAAGTTGAAATGGAACATCAAATATCTGACATCCCAGACACAGAGCTAATATGTACTTTTCACTGATTTTCATAGTCTACCCAAACCATCAAATATTTCCTTACTCTAGAATACACTTGGGTTGCTCTTTGAGTGTTCAAACAAATCTTTATTTTCATTGGGCTGTGTAAAGTATTAAGCCGTACCAAGATAACCACATTTATACTTTCTGACAGCTCTGGATCGACTAAATCAATGTGATATCTATACAATTTAACACCAGCTTACAGGCAACACAACATCAATTCTCTACATGAATTTATTTCCCTTCAAAAAAGCTGTGGAACCATAAAAAATAAAAATGTTATTAAAACATTAAGTGGTGTGTCTTCCACAGTTCAAAACTGCGTGAAACAAAATGGATTTGGGTGGGTTCCAATATTGACCAATATTGGGCATAAATGTATGTAAAATGTTGTGCATGATAATGCGTTACACATTTGCATTTCATTTTTGGGCCAATTACAGATCCAATTTACAATAACTCTTCAAGGTCAAGGAAACATTGTTGCCTTACATGGGAGAAAAATGTCTTAGACTAAAGGATTTACTGGCTATAAGACATTTAACAATAAAGACATAATGAATAACATGATAGAGAATCTACAGCAGAGGCTCTGTGAGGCTGTGCTGAGGGCACAGTGATGCTTTGAGCTAAATACTAATGTCAGGATGCTAACATGGTCACAATCATCATACTAACATGCTGATGTTAAACAGGTATAATGTTTACCACGTTCACCATGTTAGCACTAAACATGAAGTACAGCTAAGACTGATGGGAATGGCTTTAGTTTTGCAGGTATTTGGTCATAAATCAAACAAAAACAAATTGTAACTCTGACCTGATGATGATGGTCAGAAGTCAGGGTTCACCATAGTTATTACAACTCATCCTGACTACACACGAATTCCTGTACAAAATTTCTTACTAATCCATTCAGTAGTTGCATAAATATTTCAGTCTGGAACTTGTTGACTATTAGTATTCTGAGAGCCACATGGCTGGTGTGACTAAAAATAATGCAAAAAATCTAAATGAAACAAAGACATAAAGTGATGTGTATCATACAACTTAACAGAGTTACCTGACATTCTTTTGTTCAGTGTTTTCCAGAAAATTACTATGACCCACACATCTTATTCAAGTGTGTCAATTCAAATGCACTGATGAGACCTACAGAATAGTTTGCATACAAATGATAATAAATCCAAATTGATAACACTGATCACTTAAAACTGACAAAAAACAGGTTAAACTGCTTGTCTACATTTCTCATCTTCTCATCCTGACAGAATACACTATGACTGTTGCCTGTGACTGAATGTTTGGTGATACAGTGATGGATATTCACTGCCACATGATGTAAAGTGCACCAAAAGAAAGACAAAAAGTCCCTTCCTCACCTCTAAGCACACAGTAGAAGTGAAAAAAGTGAGGAAAGACTAAACTGGTGCTTTCCTCAAACCTCAATATTTTCAATTAGTTTTGACTTGTCTGATCATCACACAGCATATTTCCATCCAACAGCCCACTTTAAAATAAAACCACTACTCTGCATTGCATAACACAACTCTCTTCACCAGACTGATAAAGA
The DNA here is from genome assembly GCF_001640805.2 of Lates calcarifer. Taxonomy (NCBI): domain Eukaryota; kingdom Metazoa; phylum Chordata; class Actinopteri; family Centropomidae; genus Lates; species Lates calcarifer. Next base: position 14,516,433 of record NC_066847.1, read on the forward strand.
ATTTAAGCCAAGTGGATTTATGGGTAATTTAAAATTCAGAATCACCACACACAGTCCCGTCCTGTCCTCTATTTTACAGTCTGCATCTATCTTCTCTTCACACTCTGCTCCACATTCACCTAGACACCAGGTCTGATGAGTCCGCTGACCTGTAACATATCAGGAGGGATGATACCTCACCAGAGGTAAACAGGATTTTGACTCCAGTGTGTGCGTGTGTTTGTCTATGTGTGAACTTGTGCGATGACTGCAGTGTATCAGAAGTAAACAGGATTTAAAAGGAGGTGGGGAGCAGATGGGCAACTTGATGATGAGATTCCTTGGGGACTGATATCACATCAAGGTAAAAAAAAAAGTGCCTGTTTGTGTGTGTGGGTGTGCACTGATGGACTCCATCCTCAAACGCTGGCGCAGACAGACAGAGAGTGTGGTGGGCTGACTGTATAGGAGATGACTACAGCTCTGTGGTAATTCATGATCAGACAAACGGCGTCATCCTTCAGGCCAGCTGTGGTCTGTTCACTAAACCAAGATCAATAACCTTGTCGAGCTTTACAGGACAGAGTGTAAGTGGCCCGTTGCTTTGCTGTTACTGAGCCCACAAGGAGGCTGCTGGTTAATACTGAGAGGAGCCAGGGGGCAGAACGAGGTGTATGTGAGAGAGAGAGAAAGAGAGAGAGAGAGAGAGAGACTGTGTATTAAGAGTACGAGGTAGTAGATGTACAGCCTGAGGATGGTTTATTTCACAAACTTCACACAGGAGATGCAGCAATTTGAAGTGTGAGGAGGGATTCATCTCACCTTTTATTGGATTCATTCATATCAGGATAAGCTTGCCAGAAAGTAAATTCGGTCTAATTACAGTAAATTGTTGGTTTTTTTTTCTCTATTTGTTTGTTGTCTCTGTGTGGGTGAAAATAGATAATGCGTGCATTTTCAGTACACGTGGTCACAGCAGGAATCAAGCTCCTCACCCAGACAGCAGGAGCCTAATGCTCTACCCACCGAGGGAGACAAATCCACTCAAGAGAATGTGAGAGAAAGGAAGCAGGGGAGAGAGCGAGACATGAAGAGAGAGAGTGAGAGAGAGACTTTTCCTGTCACAGGAAGAGCAAACAAAGCAGTCGAGGCAGGCGAGGCCAGTACACTGGGAGTGCCTTTGGCTTGTCAGCTTACTTAGCAAACATTACACACTTTACCAAGAGAAAGCAAGAGACTGCAAAACACATAGCTCTCTATGTTGCACTGTACTGGGGCATTTACTACTTTGGTTTTCACTGCTGATGTTTCATATTACTGGACATTTTTATGCTATGAAACTTCACCATGCAGTGATTAATCATCCTGATAGGGTGAAAGACATATTCCAATCACAACAGCAACAGGGTCAGTTTCTCAGTTTATATATGGCAAGAGGTGACGCTTCCAGCTCCACTTAGTTGGTCAGCTTGAGTCACACTTCATACCTGTAGTGTATGATCACAGATATAGACCTAAAGTAGCATTACCTCCTTCAGTGGAGTTGTGTCTTGCTGGGAATTAACTGTGACCCAGTGCCAGAGGAAGTGTGGACACATGCCATGCCCACTAATTTTGGTATTATTAAAAGAGATATCTATCTCCTGACTATTGTTAGGGCTGACAATGTTGGCTTAAATTGTTGCAAAGGAGAGATTCAGTTCCACAAAATGTCACCACAGAACAATTGACAGCTTAACTGGCAAGCAACACAGGACACAATGATACAATAGCATGGTTAGTTTTTAATGCTGCTGCCAGAATCTTAAGAAACAGCAAATTACTGTGAAAATCTGAGAAGGTAATTGGCTTCTTTTACCTGACACTGATACTGATTTTGAGGAAACTAGGCAACGGATCAAAGAAAGATCCTAGTGCTCTCCTACTCAGCATCAAAAAAAAAAAAAAAAAAAAAAAAAAAAAATTCAAACAAGAGCTCAACTGCAGCAGTCGAGCAAGTTTGAATATCAGTATCAACAAACACAGAAGCTAGCACAAACTCTGTGCACTGCATGAGGGCATTCATTATCAAGGCACAATCAAGGTGTCAAATTTTGCTCAGTACAGTCTTTCTGTCTTGTGGTGGCATTAGTGTAGTTCTGGCATCTTTCAAATGAACTTGCGTATTTAACGTTAACTTGTGTATTGAGTAAATGACATAAATGTCAGAGATTAAGTCAATTTGAAGTCACATTTCAAGTCATGTTTTACCTGAAACCAAATTTATATTCTTACTGTGACCTTAATCCTGATCCCCATCTAACCCTGCAAGGACATGTATCATCCTCATAAAGGCACATGTAAAACTACACACACAGCAAAAGTACACATGTACTTGCACAAAGAAAACTGGAATCACTGGACCAAAACTTTAGCCAATGTGCAAAGCATGTTGAACTGCTACAAACGGCATAAAAGCTGAATGGGCCTGATAGCTGAGGGGGACACTAACAGCACTGATCCTTCTCCTCCTCCTCAACAGGACACTGACCAACAGAGAGACAGACAGACAGCATGGCCCTTTGTGTCCACTGACAATGGGGATCTGTCCCTCCCTGAGATGGGCTGATCTCTGCATGAAGCCAGTTTCTGCTCAGGGGTGGAGGGTACAGAAGAAGCATGGGTATGAGGAGTGATCAGCTCAGAGACAAGGATGGAGGGGAAAGACAGAGAGACAAAGGATGGACGGACAGACAGACCTAAAATATGGGGACTATTTATGTTGACATCACAATTTTATTAAGTTTAGTGTTGATGTTAATCTGCATGAAATCAGGTTAACTGCCAAAACAAAAAAAAAATCATCTATAAGCCAACCACAGCAGATGAACACGCTCACAATTTACCTCACACTACATGTTGACTAAAGCAAAGTCATGACCATGATCAAGGTCAACACCTACTACCAGGAGAAGCAGAGTTTAATGTAAAATCTTGTACAGTATACCATCAGTATGCAGGAAAGATAGTATACTTTAATATACTTAAAAGTAGTAAGGCTATGAAGAGGAAGGGCATTGGTATCCTTAATATGAAAATGATTTACTGCCCTGCAAGTAAAAATGTTCTCAGCAAATTATATGACTAAATGCCCATTAAATTTTCATATATCTTGAATACAATACATATTGTCCTGATGATATCACTGTGAGGGCCATCAAGTGGGTCACCAAAGATAATTGTTTACATCCTCTGGGTGCCATGAATATCCACAGTCACTTACATGGAAATCTGGTCAGTAGCTATAGAAATGACATACTCATACCTAAGTGTTGGATTGTCAGATGAACTGACCAACAGTCTTCCTCAGGTTCCTCTGTTATCAGGAAAAAAGATGGTGTATTAACTCAGTATAGTTCTGTGGCCAAGTTTGTTGCAATAAGTATTTCTGCTAAACAGTTATTTTTAGCTGTACAGTCTCCCATCACCCACCTCCTTCACCTCCTATGGAAACAGCACGAATATAAACAGTGTGCTTAACTACACACCGCACTGAAATCATGTAGCAACGGGCTTCAGTTAGTAGTGGAGAGTACTATGTATATTTATATATATATATATGTATTTATTATATAAGTACTGCACTTGATTTTAAGATACTTGTACTTTACTTTGAACTTATGTTCCACTAGAATTTCAAGGGAAATATTATACTTTTGATTCCACTACATTTATTTGACAGCTATATTAAAATCTTAACTAGAAATCACATGTGACAATATTATAAAATACAACGCATTCTTAAAGAATAAACCAGTGGCTCCCATCATTTTTAACTTAAAGCTTCTACCTCACTATGTTTCAGAGACGGATACAGTACATTTATCTGACAGCTAATTAATTTTCACTCATGTTGCTGACACTACTTATTTACTTTTATCTGAGTAAGACAGGGACTGCATGACGACTTGTAATGAGGCATTTTTACATTGTTGTCTTAATAACAAGATCTTAATACTTTTTCCACCACTCTCTTTTAGAGCTGCTTCAAGTTCTCATTTTTACCTCATTTTGTCATATTTTAAGTTAATATTTGTTGCCAGGGGTGACATGGGGTTTAAGGTGTGACCATGAACTGCAATGTGCCCAGGTTGAATCAGCCATAAGACATTTGATGCATTTACCTCTCCATCTGACTCTCCTTTCATTTCCTGTCATTTCTCTACAAAAATAGCAGCATACAATAGCAAAACTATTACTACTGCTACCTAACATAATACATAATAAACTGGGGCAACCAGTGGGAGAACATGCACATTTGCAGTCACACCAATGCAAACATTTTCAACTCTGGAAGGCAGTAAAGTGTCAGACAGACTGATATTGTCCCCTGGATGTCGGGATGTTCTCTGGGATGGTGGGTAGCTTTGGACAGAGGGGGAGCTGGGACCATTAGCCAGCTGTTCAGGACTCTTACAGTAGATCTATTCTCTTACAGCCCACCCATGAGCCATTACTCATTACTCACGCCTCTCATTCCTCCTCTCCTTTCTCTCTCTCTCTCTATCTGCCCCCCGCTGGTAATGTCACACAGAGGAAACATGGCAGAAAGAGAGAAACACACTGACAGGGGAAGATGAGCATGAGGGGAATGTGTCTCTGCATAAGAGTAGGAGGGCAGAGGACGGGTACACATATAGCAGGCCACTAAGTAATCACACACACACAGCCAAAAGAGACAGACTTTACATTATCACACACACTCATATTAATGCTCACTCTGACAGCACACTTTACAAAGTTAAAAGTTCAAAAGAAATAAAAAAAAAAGGCCTTTCAACACAATGATGTAGCCATGATGGCTTCAGAAAATAGTTCTGACAGGTGCCAACACCAATAGATCTCTGTGCTGTCTAGCTTCCTCATCCACACTGACTGCTCATTACCCAAAGAGCTTTGGAGGCTGAGGTTATATTTTAACTCCCAGGATGTTTTTGGAGACTAACTTAATCTGGTCTTGGGCATTAGTGTGTAACTTCCTGCTCCAAATCTAGTTTCCTGAAAGTTCAAAAAAATAAAATAAAGAAAAAGGAGAAAAATCGAAACTGTCCCCTCATCTCTGCAATGTTAGCTCAGTGCTGCAGTGAAGCTGAACAGCTGAAACAGGTTCGACATGATTTATATCACACATTGTGTAGCAAGGAACTAACTATACTGACATGTTTTTATGTATTAAAATTTGAGGCCAAATGCTACTCTTGGGCCTCTTAACGTGGAAATAACTATACAAATAGTCTGGTCAAATAATTCAAGTTGGTTTACCTTACAAAACATCCATGGCATTACAATATCTTCAACTACACAACCTCTGAAATTATTAAGTTAACTCTCCTCTGCCTAAGACAACTCTGTCTCTTCTTATATGACCGAACTTAGACAAACATACCCGGAGTGGATTTTCCAGGATCTCAGCCTGGTGAGCGGAGGTCAGTTGAGGAGCCGCGTACGGAGAACTTGAATTCGCCATGTTTTCCTTATCGTGTAATAAGGAAATAATGTTCTTCTAGATGACGGCTCCCACTCCATTCACATCTTTGTCCACTGTGTTTCTCCTCATCCCATCCCATGCATCCCACGTCCCTTGTCGCTTCACTGGAGACTCGGAGGGAAAACTTCCTCAGTGTTGCAGAGCGGATCAGGAGTTTGTGATGACTTCAGGTGCGATCGGGAAAAAAGACTTTCAATTAACGACACCTTGAAGACTGTGTAGCCTAAACTTTATTTACTTTCGGGACATGGTGGGATATGTGATTGAAATATCAGTGTCCTACTACGGTGAAAAAAAAATTCAATCCACTGCATCAACACATTCATACTTTGTTTCAAGACCCACTTTGTGTACATTCACTGGTGATCAGCTGCTCTGATATACGGCATTACGAGGTGCACGTGAAGGAACCATACAGGTGTCATTTGTTGCGCTCCAGTGCTGCGCTGGGTGCAAAGATAAACACGCACTGACGCAGTGTAGTGTACTAAACATTAACTATGATGCGACACATCATGTAAAATAGAAAAGAACAGAACAGAAATCAGTCGGTTAAAATGCTGGCGTCATATTATGAGGATCTGTTTCTCACTTGCGGTGCCCCCTGCTTGTACATTCTGTTTTAAGGCTCGGATGAAATTGCCACATGGCCACAAGATTTATAGTGCTTGGGTTGAAATGGAAAGTGAATTAAATTTTCTGCTTGACTGTGGTATTGAACCTCCTGGGTCTTTGATACAGTAGCAAGTGTAAGCTTTATAGAATGTGATGGAGTTTAACCTCCTCTGATTTAACTCAGGTTATCAAGGAAAGTCGGGGTTGACAAAATGAAGAGCGTCTGTGTAGGAGAAAATGCGGAGATAAGTCTCTTCAGCTGCTCCTACCATCATCCTACTCTCCTGTGAAGGCGGGTTTTAAACCTTGTTTTTTCCCATGTGCAGCTGTAGACTTTCACAACCCAGTGAATGATTATTTACAACAACACTGGACTGTGAGAAAGTTACATTGTTCATAGATGACTGACATCATCTCAGTAGCCTTGTACGTAAATTAGTTCAAGGTGCTTTTATTTACTTGCAGATATGTTTGTTAATACAGCACATGACTAAAGGATATTAAAAACTGAAATGATGCCCCAATGATGTCTGAAGGCAACACCAGTATAATTATCTACACTTGAGGCTCTGGCTTGTGGAGGTTTCCTGAGTGCTGACTTTACTATTTCAGTATGTATTAAGCACACACACTCAAAAAATTCAACTATGGCATGTGTTTGATTAGCAAGCTAGAAATATGTCAGTATCAAGTGAACTGATTCTGTTTATGTTCATGAAATGACTGGTTTGTGTTTGTTGGACACAACTCAAAGAAAAATCTGATTGATCAATGTAATAATGTCAATCCAATGAGAAAGAGATTCTTCAAAACAGTGACTTTTGTATGGTGAGCTGCTGCGCATACTCCAACTCAAACATATCCAGAAATTCCTAAAGGAGAGAGCAGACAAAGTCTCCCCTGTCTCAGCTGCTGGAGCTTTTAACTCCTTCAGAGTAGTCATAGGTGTGAGGAGTCATAGTGACTCCCTCACTAGTCTCCTTCTTGCACAGTCACTCAGCAATGAGGACGGCCTGCTCTACGCAGATTTACACATGTGGTATTCCTTCCATTTCCTAATGATGGATTTAACTGAACACCAGGGGATTTTCAGTGACTTGATTTTTTTGTATCCATCCCCTGACTTAGACTTCTCAATAACCTTTTCTTTGAGTTGGAGTGTTCTTTTGTCTTCATGGTGTAAATGTAGCCAGGAGCACAGATTAACCAGTGACTGGACCTTCCACACACAGGTGTTTCTATACTACAATCACTTGAGACACGCTCACTGCACTCAGGTGATCTCCATTTCACTAATTGTGTGACTACTAGCACCAATTTACTGGACCTCTGTTGAATTAGGCCAGTCACATTAAAGGGGATGGATATTTATGATGCTCAGTTTACATTATGTATTTTTAATTAATTGACATTATTTTGTAGAAATCTGTTTTCACTTTTGACATTTAACGTTTTTTTTTTCATAAATTATTGTCAAAAAGGTCAAATTAGATTGAGCATGATTCCATTTCTAAAAGCAATAAAAGGTGAAAACATCCAAGAGAGTGAATGCTTTCTATGGGTACTGTAACTGTGAGAAAATAACACATATTCCATATACTTTCCCTGAAGGGAGTCATCTCAAGGGATCAATAAAGTCTAAGTCTACTTATGTACATATACTACACCTGATGTCTCCCATACTGATAGGTTGGCATTGGATTGAAACATTTGTTTTTGATAGATAATGTCATTTTGCAACTTTACTTCTCATCATATGGCAGAATTAGCAGAATTAGTTACTAATGCTCCCACATCACAGTTCACTGTAAATCATGATTCCAAAGGCAGCTATCCATGCAAGTCACTATGGAGTAAAATACCAATTAGTCAAATATGTCTGCTTTAAAATGAGTCCAATAAAATGACATAGCCATTGTTACACTGTCAATACAAAGAGGTCAGAGCTGTTACTGCCTGAATTACTGGTGCATCAGGAATCTCTGTTCTATTTTCCACCTGCTTTTTATATGTTACACTGTGAATTCAGATGTTTGTGGTTTGTATCAGTGACTCTACCATACACTATGCAACCAGTCACAAGAACATGCAGTATCGCTCTGTCTCTGCTCTAGAACGAGCAATGAGGGTGTTTCCCTCATATTAGTTTATTTATACTAGAGATTTTTCTTTGAAGGAATATTCATGTTTGAGAAGCTGAGATCAGAGACTTTGAACATCTCTTCATTTTTTCACCTTGTATAAGTATCTGCATTGATGTACGTAGAATAAGCTGCTTCATTTTTCCATTTATCCTGAGCAAACTTACCTTTTACACCTCTAACAGGTACCATAACAACTCATGTATTATACAATAACACTCATACTAAATAAAATACAAAAAACAAATAATCTTGAGCAGGAAATGATTTATTTAACTTTTCCAGATTTTTTTGTTGAAATCTCTGAAATATTTCTTAATGTGGAGATTAGAGATGGGCGATGTTCTATGGTTGGTGATATACTGGGAAAAAAATCTTCACAGGTAAGAATTAGTCATCCAGAGATAATAACAGTTGATGACATATTTGTGTGTGCGACGCACAAAATCAGAGACTTTGTAAGAGGAAGATGGAGACAGCAATAACCACCAGATTAGTTGACTACCAAGTACATATCGCCCATCTCTAGTTTCGATGTGTCAAGGCCTTTATTATCACCTTACCATCTCCCCAGAGAGCAAGCCATAGCTGTACAGAGAAGATTAAAGCAACTGTACAGGATAACAGGACAGTAAAGGTTGACTGGAGCTAAAATATTTAGTCCTGTCACTGCTCACTGTGAGCTGTGATTTTGGGCGACTGTGGCAAGGAAAAACTCCCTCTGAGGGAGAAACCTTGGGAGGAACCTGGCTCTCTGGGGGGGCCCATCCTCCTGAGGGCTGTGTCCTTCAGCTCCCTCCGTTTGACACATCTGTCCGGCCTCCAGGTCATCTGTCCAGTCCTGTGGTTTGTCCTCTGGTCCCTGCCACTGGGTCCTCAGTCGCTCTCCTGCTGTCTAGTCCTCTGGCTAGAAACACATTCAAAATGAATACAAGTGTATTCCTAAATCCCTCCTCTCAACTGTAATCTGTCTGAAAGAGCAGTGTTCACAGTGTGTGTCTAACTACCACATAATGTGTTTAAATGCAGTGCACATGTGACACTGCTGTCCTCTTACCTGCCTCCGATAAAACAAGATGTACGAGGATCGTTGCCGCTGGTTGCACACATTGACACTGCTTGTTTGAGTGACCACTGTGTCGTTATATGTGAACCAGCGGTCTGTCAGGTCCACCGGTCCCACGTCAGGGGTCCACTCCGTCGCAGATGTAGTGTCCTAGCAGGAGAGGAAGTATTGTTACATGGGCTGTCTTAGGACTCATTAGGTGTACATCATTGAGAATAATGGTTCATCTTACCACTTCTTGCTGTGGTGCCGATGTGGTTTATGGTGCTGATCAAACTGTAGCACGCACCATCCTGAGAAGGAACAAAGTCAATCAGAGTTAGTCCACATATAGTTCAAATACTTACTACTATTTGCTCTGTTTGCTGTCAGGTGGTCTAGTTCTTTACCTGGCCTGAAGACACCACCAGCTCCCTCTGAAGATCGACAGGGTCATGGATCTTCTCCAGCTGGAAAGTTGGAGTGTACCGGAAACGCTTCAAATGCAGGACCAGCACTCTGTTGATGGAACGAGAAGATATGAGCACCAGGTGGCAGAGAAAAAGACTCTTACTCTTGGTAAATACTTTAAATACGTCACAATTATTCCTTAGAGGCAGCAGAGCCCAGTTTGATACCACTGGGTGAACCAGTATCATTGCTGAGCACTGCAGTCAGGAGTTTGATGTTACTCACCTTGGCAGGGTGGCGAATGATGAGCGCTGGCCTGACTTGGTGGCACCACACTCACACCTGTACTCCAACTCTGTCTCCTGTGGAACAGCACAAGACCAACATGCTTTCACTTCTGTACTGGATTTACATGCACAGTTACAAACAACTACATACAGTATACATACACATACTAACACATTTAATAATAGTGTGATGAAATGAGTGTTTTCTACATCATATCTTCACATTGTATCAGTGGGTTCTACTGTGACTGAATGAGGAGAGGCGTTTCTTACCATCAGGTAATTATCCAGCATTTTTTCAACAGTTCCACCTCCAGGTGGAAGGTCCAGAGACAGATTAGTAAATTCTTCCTCTCTGGTGGAACCTGCCCCACAACTTTATACCAACCAATACAAACAATACTGTTATATTTTCAGCTGCAGAGGTCATGGATATGTATGTGATGCAGGTAACTGTCTAGTTTTACCTCTTGCATGTCCTGGTGTTTCGTATTTTGAACATCAGATGGTCTTCTACTGGACAGCTGTAGGCCATGCCCATGCCGGCGGTCAGCACCTGCAGCTGTGGGCCCCAGTATCTCATCTGTTCAAGGACAGCTGTCAGGAACTCATGGGCGTCCTGTAGATACACACAAACAATTGTACAGAGTTTAAACACAAAGGAGGAACTATCAGATGAAACAACACACCACTGAAGCTGCTCACTCACTTTCTGCTGATGGTCCCCAAACTCTGGAGCCCACAGAGCCACCGCCCTCTTGAATGCAGCAAGAAGGCGGAGTTTCTCCTGAGCATCACCGGAGAAGTGATGCTCGCTGATGTTCTTGAATGTTCTGGAGAGGAGGAAATGGAAAATTGTTAGAGACATTGCCTATGACATTAAACTTTTTTGGTGTTGAGGTACAACATGAGGATAAAATGATTGTTTGTGTCTGAGGGGTGCTGTACCTTAGGACTGCTGCTTCAGGTATTAAACTCCAGACCTGCTCCTGGTGACTGATGGCTGCTTACAAAGTCCTCCAGTGTGAGCAGGCTCTGCAGGCTTGAGTTAATATAGCATATCTGTGCTGGGTTGGGAAACCTGACACACAAACATAACAAGTCAATCTCATATCAATATCATCAATTCTTCATTTTAATCATTTCTCTACAGCTTTGTTTTGTGTATGTGTGTGTGTGTGTGTATGTGTGTGTGTATGCAGATGAACTCACCCTAGACACTTAATATGCTCACTCCTGAGTTTCTTCTGTGTGGTCACAGTGACTTCCTCCTTTTTGGTGGACAGGGCCTGAGGAATTCCCTCGTCCTTCATTGGTTCCTTCTCTTTCTCCATCGGTCTTTTGACAGCCACCACCTCATCTTGGGACTTCTCCGGAGTCTCTTCTTCTTGGGGGGTTGGGGACACGCGACATCTATTCTGTTGGAGTAAAGAAAAACTCTGGTTAAATGATGCAAAGACTAAACAATATCTGATTCACCTTGAGCTCCTCACTCTGGGTCAAACATAGATACCTTGCAACAACGCCACCGCCGTGACTTCTTGGCCTTCTTCTTCTTTGTGGTGACGCTGGTGACAAAGAGAAATAGTGTTTTAATTTCCAAAACTCATCAAATTCTTGAAGGCCCTTAATGTCCTAGCTAACAAAAGGGTTGAAAGATTAAAAACATAGTGTTCTTACTTTTCCTTGTTCTCTTCCTGACCTTTTTCTTCCTTCTTTGTTTTTGTCTGTAAAAAAAGACATTAATTAAAACAAACTTTGTCAAATATTATGATGTTTGATGATATTTACAACTTACAAACAACATAAATTTATTTAATATGAAGCCATGACGCTGTCTGTCAAACATACCAGTGGCCGACCGAAGAGGCGATACCTCAGTGGGGCTGTACTGTCGTTGTCCTGGATGGCAAAGGGAGCGCTGGGAGCAGGGACACTGGTGATAAAGACAAACAAACCATGGAACAGTGAAACAGATGAAGAAGCAGTCAGGAGAACACTATGATATATATATAGTAGTGATATAGTGATATAATAGTTATTAACTTCCTTACTTTCTGATCTTCTCTGCCACCAGTTCAACGACTGCTGTTGAGTACTGTACAGAAAAAAGTTACCATGGGATTAATGGAACATCGTATATCTTCACAGCAGATATAACATAGCTTCACAGACAGTACATACTAAACACTGACAAGTGATGAAGTGGAAATAGTCCCACCTTTCACCGTTCACAGCGTCACACAAACAGTAGAGAAATGACAAATGATAAAAAGTGCAGTGTATCTAGAAAACAAACCTTCCCACAGCACAAGCGAAACATCTTCACTTGTTGGTTGTTGAAGTAAATTAAATGTGTAAATTAGAGTGTAAATTAAATGGTTGAAATCGAAAATGAGATTTAGAGTAAATTGTTTCTGTATCCAGATTTGATGAACTCTTGGTAAACTCTGATGTGTTGTCTGTATTACACTCTGACTACAGGAATTCTAACAGAATTCTGTGATGACAATGACACTTCTAGAACGTGACTATGACATGATATCATTCTATGTCCAGATCAACTCTGTGTAAACATGGTGTAAATGTATATATGTTATAAAACCAGTGGTCTTAAAACTCCCACCCCCCCTCCCCATTGAAATGAACAGAGAGTACATTCAATGGACTACACTGATAGGTCTGATTTGGGCCCATCCTGACAAATACAAAAGTACAGATTTGAGCCCACTGCAGATCCTCTCTGTGTGAGGATCCTGATAAAAAGAAACAGAAAAGCTGAAGTTTGACCAAAAACTATCATTACACTCAACATATTTTTTTTGCAATTAATAACAAATGTACTCACTTTGAGAGAAGACCTGTTTCAGCAGTCCATCACCATTTTGTTGCAATGTTAAGTTCTTGTTCCTGTCAGTGGCCTCCTCCTGTTCCAGCTCACATTTACACTTCTCCAATTCAACAGATCTTTATTATAAAATGGAAGGCAAAAAATGTATATTAGTAGCATTAATAACTTTTTAGTATCCCACCACCAGGGCTGCATGATTATGGCCAAAATGATGAAAATGATGACAAACACAATTATTTTGATCAATAGTGAGATCATGATTATTTTTCACTATGATTCATTGATCATAGGGACAAAATATTTTTATTGCACTTTCACTTTAAATAAACAGAGGACAGCTTTCACCTCCATGTTGTGTTACACTCTTGCTAATTTAAAAATGGTCTGGACTGGTTTAAGACTGGTTCACAGGAGCTACGAGGCTCACTGTGTCAACACAAGCAAAAACTTACATCAAGTAATAATTTTTAATTGGTTACCCCGTCCATCCATTTTCCAACTGAAACAATAAGATATATATTTGTAAAACAAATTAAAAAATCACCTTAGTTCATTCAGTAAGACTGACATTAGTTAAAAAAAGACAAAACCTGTTCTAGATTATAGAACAAAGCTGAACTTTGTTGTACTAAACAGTTAACTGAATTGAAATGAATATTCCTGGATTAACTAAGGATAAACATTTTAATCCAATAAGAGGCTAAAAATAAAATAAAATAAAATAAAAGCTGGATTGAGATATTAACACACAGTGAAGAGAGACTGGTTCTGTTTGATTTGTTTAGGTTGGATTTCAGTGCACAATGAACGTTCATCAGTGATTGATTTTTTTGAGTCTATGTAGAGCATTTTACTAAACACATTAATGCTTAACCCCTTAACAGACCTCCTCATTTGTATGCACAATCCTGAAAATTATTTTCCCAAAATAAAAAGCTTATCGTTCAACTCTTGATTATGGCCCTGGTCTCTTTTGAAAGAAAAATTTTACAACCAAAAACTCGTGAGTATAAGAGATACTGAACCAAGGTTACAGAGGCCCAAGCAGGGTAAAATGTAAGTTTATCCCACTACACCTGTTTCTTTTCTTCTTCTTTTTTAAAACTTTATTATTCATGGTAAAGTGAGTCCAGTGCTGGCTTCCTCAGTGTTTAAAGATTTCTCTCTCTTTGTCTTTCTCTGATGTTTCTTTTTTTTTTTTCCACATTGAGCCACTGGTCCATTTTGTGAAGTGTCCCACTGGGAACCATCCAAACTGTCCCAATAGCCACTACACCATTGTATTCAGGTAGGTGTTTAGAAAATGCACCAAAGGAAAATGATAGGTCCTCAGTGAGAGACACGTGTGATAAATAAGTGTGTGTGAGTTCTTGTGTCAGCGAGAGAGAGTGTGTGGAGGGTGTTAACATGTTTTAGTGTGCACAAGTGCAAATGTGCATCTGTACATGTGCTGTGATGTGAAACGTCAGATTAGACAATACTAAGGGCTTGTTAGTGTGTGTGTTTGTGTGTGTAAGATATGCATAAAGCATACAGACAAATCAGGAGAAAGTATTTTTACATCACAAAATCATCCTACCTTGGAAAAAATAATTTCATCAAGGTTGAGCAACTGCCTTTGTAAAATATGTCATGACACAATCCCCCACATTCACTGTGATTTACCACCACCCAGCCAAGGCTCGGTGCCATGATGGTGCTGCAGAAACCCTGCCCTCCTCTACTCACCTTACACACTCATGGCAAGAAAAAAAAAACTGTGTGCAGGCAGCTGTTTTCAGTGAACAAAGCCAGATGAGTTTTCTCACTTAAGGTTTTTGAATGCTGGTTAAATGCCCTTTACTCAGTTAGAATTATATTAATTTGATTCAATTATAATTACAATTTTGTGAAAACTAAAGCCAACAACACTCCCCATATCAGACTTCATATCTTCTCCAGAAAAATGACTGCAACACTTACAGCGATTGTATTTTAATGTCTCCCTGACAAGCAGTTTCTAGCAGTTGTGCAAATAATGAATGCTGTCTATACTGTAAGTAGCAGGAGCAGAAGAGGCATGATGTTGTTACAGTATGGCAAAAATCTCCCAAGTCGTGTTTAGACTAACTGCAAAATAAGAAGGCAAATGTCACATTTTACAGACAGGACCCCAGAGCAGAACAGAGAGCAACACTAACAGTAGCAGCTTAACGAATCTTTCATGTTCAAGTCAAGATGGAGAGGGGATGACGAGGAGGGCACAGGCACAGGAGGGTGGAGTTCAGGGAGAAGGGTTCTGAGTCCGTGGTCGAGGCAGGATGATGAGTTTCCAGAGAGGGATAGAGAGGCGGCTTGAGGCACAGGTGGATTTTCTGCGAGGAACACAGGCAACTTACCCAGGTAAGTACACAAGGTAAGTTATCACTAGAGACAAACACCAGAGTGAGGCCATAGCATTACCACAAAGTGTAGCAGAACTATCTGACATGGGGTGGATTAATAGCCCAGGTTCTTATACTGCCAGTGATGAGTCATGAGGAGCAGGTGTGCTACAGCTGCCACAGGTAAGGCTCCACCTCTGCCAATACACACACAGGCAAGGACAGGGGAGGAGACACAAGGGAAACAGACAGGAGGAAACACACTGGACACACTAGGAAACTTGAGGTCACAGGGCTGTGACAGTGAAGAAGCCATACTTATAGACACATTGTCAGCAAAGTGTAGGTTGCCACAGAAGTTTGCATCATCATCAACATCAAAACAGAGGTGGGGCAAGTCAAGGCACACAAGGTTCAAAGGATCTGTTGAACTACAGCTTTTAAGGTCCAGCTTTGTCAGTCCATATTTGTGTGTCTGTGTCTGTGTGGTCTGCTGATGTGTAGAAGTCATTTATATCAGTAAGGTTGTGTTTCCTCCAACAGTTTCACATTTTCTCCAGACACCGCCCTCCATTAAAAATGACCCCACAGGTCGTTTATACAAACAGCTCATCATAACCCGTGGTTATGTTTTGTTGTTAAGTGCAGCCAGACAGAGAGGCTGACTCCATAGGACGGGGATTGTCTAAAGACCGTCAGCCCACCAAAAAACAAAAAAACCCAAAACAAAACAAGCAAACAAACAAAGTATGTAGTGGATAGTAGAAATATGTGGACCAATAAATGTTTTTTTCATGCTCCGCATTTTTCATTTTCAATTCAAAGTTATTTTAATTTGTGTTTTTTTTCTCACAGTCAAGCAGCAGAATGTAGCATCATTACTGTTGCATATTATAGATTTCAATAATCCTTTAAATGGATGCGTTGTTATTGTCCGACAGAATTAACGTGCGATCTTCACCTGAGAGATACGGTGCACGCCCGTTTTATGCACGCTAACTAACTCCAATTAAGTAAACACCAGCTCAAGTTACCGACATCACACAGTTCACACAGTTTAACACAGATCGAGGCAGTCAGGGTTTGTCAGCCCCGACTTTCCTTGATAACCTGAGTTAAATCAGAGGAGGTTAAACTCCCTTCGTAGTACAGGCCTCTGGTATTAGCGCTCCAGATGTTGTTAAACAAGTGGCCACCTGCTGGGCACATTCATGATGGCAGAGAAATCTGGGTGGCAGTCTCCCAGATGGCTGAACAACACCTCTGATTTTGAAGTGTCACATGATGTCCTACTTGTTGAACTAATGATGTTCTCACCCATACAGACAACAGGTGTTTCATGTGTTTGCAAATGTATTCCCATCCACTCCTCATCATTGCTCATCAGCAGCTGAAAGGGAGAGGGAAAATGGGTCATCATAACAAGCAATGGCAAACAAGGCCGGCCACATCAGGAGGACAGTATCTGATCTCTGTTCAGTATGGGTCCAGCTGTGGGTACATCCCCAGTCAAAGGGATGTGAAGTGAGGCACATTGTGGTGTTGTCTTTTATGGGATCTCACTGATCCGGCTTCCTCTCTGCGAACAGATGAATGATGAGTGGTTGGTTGTTCTGGTGTGTTCAACATAAAAAAAATTATCTTGTGCAGATGGGGCTGCTGCTTTCTTTCAAATATGAATAATATTAATATTCAGTATTTCCTGATACACATCCATTTAACAAACACATATTGGTAGGAGGGCCATGACTACATTTGTATTACTACCACATAATTGCATATCAACATAACATTAGGAGATATCTATGCACAGAAAATCATAAAACAGTTATCAGACTTTAAAAGTCTCAGATGCACTACAAATATTGATCAGTACATCATTACTGATATGAACTCAGCCTTGAGGTGTACTGCAGATAGAGTATACACATGACAAAATGTGAATTTGACTGCAATTTGTTTTAGTTTAACACGTCATTGTGGGTTGCTTTGTGGTCGATTTGTCTCTGCTTGTGGTCATTTTGCTTGTCCTTGTTGTGTTTTACCACTCTTTTTTATTAATTTTGTGCCTGTAGTTGTTTTGTTTTGCATCTTTTTGTGAAAGCCATGTCTTTTCTAGTCATCTTTTTGGTTATTTGATTGACTTTCCATTAAGAATTGCTCCAATACCAACAAACCAACTACCCATCACCCCCCTCACCAGGGGTGAGGGATCGGATTCCAGTCTTGCGGCACCCTGTGCTTGTGTATACAACTGCAGCTTATTGAAGCTCCAGCAGTTTGGTAACTGTGATGAACAACATCAATTCAGCTGAAAAGGAAGACAGTGAAAAGAGAGGTCAGCAGTGTCTCACTACTGGATGTCCTTTTATCCTCAGAGGGTAGAGGGCTGTCAGTCATAGCACAGTGCTGCATGTTAACACTAACACACGAATTTGAAGGACACAGCAGTCCAGCTGTCAAAACTGACTGTCAAAACTAGATAAAGCTGAAGCACAGAAATAAATTGCAAGTATTCTTGCAATGCTGTGCTGTTTCCTTGTGTGGGCAGACATAGCACAAAACCTTTTGTTCCAATTATTGTCAGGGAGCTGCCGCTGTATTTAGGTCATTGCCACAGTTACGTATTATTTCTTGATATCAGAGCCAATTAGTGCTCATTATGTCAAGCATGTATACTCCAAGCAGATGGACACTGAGTTAATAATTTGTTAATATGTTAGATGTATAATTACTACACTGAAACTCAAACTTTTTAACTCTCAAAGCTGGAAGCAGGAGAATCAGCGTCTCTCTATCTGTATTCATTCTGCTCCTTCTGTGTCTGTGCTTTGTCCTGAGTCAGCCTGTGTTCTCTGCCATAATAATCAGGGCCCATTTGATGTGATTATTGTGGTGTGAAGGGGAAGAGTGGAGATGAATGAAAAGCACATTTTATTTCACATGTCAGAATAACATGACTATACAGATTCACCCTTTTTTCTCTCTCTCTCTCTCTCTCTTTTTTTTTTTTTTTTTACTATTTCTATAAATCTCTCAGGGGACTCGCAGGCATTTGAAGAGAGCTTTGACTGACAGCTTTTGTCATGGATAGAGGGCCATGGCTTTTCCCCGAGTGGTTATGGAGTCTCTTGCAGATGCTTCAGATGACACCCTGATGTTTTCAGTCAAGGATGAGGATGTTGAACCTTGACCTCAAATGGAGAAAGACGTTGGAGCACTGAAGCTGGAAAATATGAGTGAATAATTAAAATGACAGGAGAGAGGAAAAAGAGTGGATTTACAACGTTAAGAAAAACACAGAGTGGGAAACTAATCGAAGGAAGGAGAGAAAGATAAAGGCAGCTGAGCAAAAGATAGGGAGCAGCAGATTTAGTCAACACAAAAAACTCCTACACACTCTCACTTGAGCCTGTACCTCAGGCTTTGAAGGAGAGAGGAGATAGGGTTAGATATCCACATCCTCCTCTTACTCTTTCCTCTCCTCTTTTCTGTCTCTTTCTCATTTTGTCCTCTTCATCCATTCTTTCCAATCTACCCCTTCTTCTATCTCAGTCATAGTCACTTATGAAAAGTCTTGATTCTGACAGGGACAAATGGGCTGATTGATTGTCTCCTCTTGACCATGCGGGTGTGATTATAGAATATGAGATTTGAAAATTAAGACTTCAAACTGTTAGAATGATTAAAAACTCTACAGTTGATTGGACCCTTTAGAGCTGAGAGCAGTTTCTCATTGTGAAGCCTTTACTATGTATTCTCAACACATTCCACATGTACTGTTGTAAAAGTTCCTCTGGAAATCAACTCAGCTGAAACATATAAGCTTCAGACCTCTCCAAATCTTCAGTTCCCACCTGTTTTTGACCCAAATCATACAATCAGTTTAAAATCTACATTGTTTGATGTGAAAAGTATATCCCATGGGCAAACACAGTAGTTTGTTTCTTATGATTTAAAGCCAGAGCTTGATATTCAAGCCATGGATCATTTTAATACTGAGGACATTTTATTTCCTTTATCTAATGTTCAGCTGTCGGGGCTGAGGCACAACAATAAAACTGTCTATTATTTTATGCTAAAATTTATATTGAGGTTCTGCAAAAGTCTCCATCAAAAGATATGAGATGTGAATGAAAGCCTGCCAAAAGTGTGCAGAATCCAAACGACAGCGATTTAAAATGCAGGAGGATCCAAAAAGATTCTGAATACACATTTTTCAGTTTTTCCTCTTCAAAACCAGCTGGGGAAGCAAAGCCAACTGAATCACTGACTCAAGTTATTGACTGAACAGCAGTTGAATAGAAAAGGTTTTTTAAAAATTAATTTGAGAGTATGAGCAGTTTATGTTATTTAATGTTTCTGCTTGTTGCTTCACTGCTTTTCTTTGACAACTAAGGTTTAAAATGAGTATTTAATGTAAAAACACATGATAAACTGAAATACAATATATTGGTACAGAGTTAAATTAATGTAGTTCCCAGAAAGTTTGGCCTGGAGCCCCTTACAAAAAAGCTGTCTTGTCACATTTCAAATTAAAAAAATATTCCAGACTATAAATACATTTGATTTAGTGTATCTTTTCCTCTGATTAATTATTTTAGTACCTATTAAGTAAGGAAAAATTAATGTATAAAAACAGACTCATAATATATAAGATTAATACTTTGATTTAGTGTACTTCTTGATATTTTACTTAGTGGATGGATAGATTGAGTATTTTTACATCACTGTATTGAAAAGCAAGGCCCATCATCAATAAGGAAGCAGATCTAAGGAGACTTGTTGAGAATGAGCTATGGGCAATATTTCCTCCTCCACAAAGCACCACATTAAACTCAACCATGTGGGAGAAGAATGAATCAAAAGTAACCCTGTTCAATGAAAAGCAGAAAGTGAATAATCTGCAGATGATAGTCTGGTAAGCACAAATACTTTAGAACAAACCACCTCAGTAATCCTGAACAAAGTCCTGATGGCATTCACCGTTACAAACATCAAGCTTCTTCACCCACGCTAATGAAATCTGCGGAGGTGTGTGTGTGTACCATCAGAGATATCATTCAGGACTGATGGAGCTTGCAGAATGAGAAGTCACCCATTATTTTCACCTGAATCAGATATCCTGCACAGAAAATGAGTATTCCCAGCAGGTGGAAGGATAAACACTGACTGCCACCTAATCTTATGAGCTGTAATATCTGAACACTATCCAAATGTGTCATAGTAAAGGCATGTTGCTGGGTACATGGGATTATAAGACATTGCTACACAGTGAGAGGAAATATAACATGAAATAATCAGAATGATACAGATCACAAACATCAAGGAATCAAAGTGAGCAGCGGATGATACCCAGGCACTCAATGAGGCCCTGCTGGATGAGGATAATGATAGACTAAACAGGATTATAATCATAGCACAACATACCCACACAACCGCAGATGGATTCTACAAGTGAGGGGCATTAATAGGAAAAAGTCTGTAATTTCACAGTATTGTAATCAGCAGAGAGTGGCTGTGTGTTTTCAAGGCTCTTGTTAAGCTTCTCAAATCCTACAAATCTGCCATGTGAGGGTGTAGAGGATCTGCAGAGGCCTATGAGATGATCTATAATACTGTTATATTGGGAGTACCTGAAGAGGTATTAAACCCTAAAAGCATTCAGAAATAGGATATGGTGTGTGTGTGAATACAATTTTAAAGACCCAATCTGTATGGGCAATCTCATAGGCTTACATGCTCATGTTAGCTCCAATTGTTGGGAGAAAAAAAATGTGATGAAATATTAATGTGCTGGCAGCCTGGGAGTAAAAATCTGGAAGTGATCCTATTTAGAAGTAAACAGTTCCAGTGCTGCCTGTATCTGGTGGTTATATTTCCAAGCAAGTATTGCAATGCAATACAGCAAGTATTGAATTGCTTTGAGTGATCCTAAATGTATTTTCAAATTCAGCTAAAGCCGTTCTCTTAAACAGGGCAGCCAGTAAATGACATCAGTGAGAAGAGAGACTGAAATGATTGCAGTGGTACAGCCTGAGGGAGCAATAGTTGCTATTAAAGCCTTCACTTTACATCTCCTCATTATGAAGTGGTAGTGCTGTAACCTTTAAAAGTGTGTGTTGGGACTGAAAATAGGCCACATTTGTGTTTTTTCAAAGGCCCATACTGCTCAAACAAGAGTACATGTTACATGTTTTTTTCCCAGCGTATTGACAGTATATTAGGCATTGTGTCATAGGTTCTGAATGTACCTGCTTCATACCTTTCTGATGCTCTGCGTGCCTGCTGACAAAAAGCTGACTGATGGTATACAAACAAGCACACACCCAGGAGAATTCCTATAAGGCAGCTTTTGTCTGCAGCCGCTTCCACCTTCATTGGACGCATTGGGACATGTGAAACAAAACCTTCAGCACTTAATCAATAAAAGCAAGGCTGCTCCGTAAGGCCACTGCTTTAATACAAGCTTTATGTTCTGCCAAACAGGGCTGTTAATGATGCCGCCACAGAAATGATAAAAGAAAGGTACAGGTGGTGGAGATGGCGGGGATAGTTAATGTTGAAAGCTCATACTTTTTTTTTTTTTTTTTTTTTTGGATCAAACATCATAGTTTTCCACATACTTTGTAGTGAGGATTAGTAAACAACATTTCGGGGGAGGAGACATTGGCATGGGTTGAATGCCATGATTCTATTGATCCAACTGCATGAGAGTGAATGTGTTTGATCAATCACCAAAGACTCAGCAATCAATGGTAACCTTTACATGAAAGCATCGTTCCACAAATGTAACAATCCTTTGCACATTTATATAAAAAACAACACTATTTTGACTATAATACTTTGGAGGCATTCTCACCAGAGAATTATACTGCTTCTCTGGTACCAAATATAGTTTTATGTGTATAATGTAGACACTACATGTACACTATAATGTCTTCTGCAGCCCTTGAGGAGATTTGTTAAGTTTAACAACCCCTGATGAGAGTTAGAGTTATCTAACCTTTGACTTAGAGACTTCAGATTTTTGAGGGTTATTCAATACAAAGTGGGGGAGTCAGTTTCAAAGTGTCTACCAGGTAAAGAGGGTCTAATGAAAGATTAAACTGTTACATCATTGGAAATGTAGGATCCAGCTGTTTTGGAGCTTGATCCTGCTGGGGGATAAAAGTCAAAATATCTCGAACTTTATGCTGTACATATTTAGTCTTTTTGATAGTACAGAAAGTCAAGTATTTCTCTAATGGGTGGCTGTAACTATCTCTAATGGTAAATCTTCTTTCTTATCATATGTTTATATGGATGTGTCTCTGCTATTAGTCTGTGATCTTATTATATTATACAATGTTTCTCCCTAGTATCACTGTAATATACTATCATTACGCTAAAGTTTCTAGCACTATTTCCTTAGTTCGTTCGTCGACACCGTATAATGTATCATAGTTTATTTTAAGTTGATATGGTGTCAGTACAACCCTTCTCTCCCTCTGTCTGGATGCTTTCCGTGTGTTCGTGGGTTGGTGCCTCCCTCTCCTCCAGGAGCTGCGCCTCGCCCCTCAGCATCATGATGCTGAGATCACTTCGGGAGGGCGGTGCGGAGGGAGAGCTACGTGTTGCTGCGCAGCAACAGATAGAAAAAATGGAGAGAGAGAGAGAGAGAGAGAGAGAGAGAGAGAGAGAGAGAGAGAGAGAGGAATTCCCTCGCACAAACAAAAGCGATTGCCAGGGCGTGTATCAGTTCCTATGGCTCCCATAATCCACGATACCTGTGGCTGAATGAGGTGTAAAACCCGGTGGATGCATGATGTAAGGACTACCAGCTTCAAGAAGAAGCCTTCAGATTTCTTTGAGGAAGGGACGCCAATTTCTTTCTTTCTGGGGGGGAAACAGCATATTTGATATCGCGCCGAGTCCAAAAAGCTTCCTTCTCCTCTGCTCAAGCGGAGAGAATCAACCTGACAGAGACGCGCCTGTCTGGACTCCTGGGTACAGGGGTCTCTGCCTTTATTATAAGGCCACAACTTGCCTCCCCTTCAAACTGTCATATGCCATCGCTGGAATTGAAATGCGGAGTCTTCTTGTAGGAGGATTCAGTGAACTGGAGGCGCTTTCAAGTAAGTTCTAACATGTGTCTTTATTTCAGTGAGGCCAAGGCTGAAAATAACTGCTCCTCGTCTTACTGTTTGTAATTTCAGAAAGAACATATGATGTAACAAACGGGAATCATTTTTTCTTTCACTTTTTAAAATCATTTGAACCATTAACTCAAAGGATAAAACCTGTCTTTTTGCTTCAATTTAAAATAAATCCCTTCCCTCTTCTCTTTCTCTCTTCTCTCTCTTTGTTCGGACTGTCTCTTCATATCTGTCTTTCCCTTCGTGTCAGTGTGAGTTGGTCTGTCTTTCTTTCTCTCTGCGTGCCGTGCGTCTATGTGTGTCCCTCTCTGCAGTCATGACAGGTCACGTCCTGGGGGAACCGGGAGCCGGGGCTCACATGGATGACAAGGCCGCCATCCGCATCAACGTGGGCGGCTTCAAGAAACGTCTCCAGTCCGACACTCTCTCCCGGTTCCCCGAGACGAGGCTTGCGCGTCTACTCCACTGTCAGTCCAAAGAGTCCATACTGGAGCTGTGCGACGACTACGACGACACGGAGAAGGAGTTTTACTTCGATAGAAACCCGGCTCTCTTCCCCTACGTGCTGAATTTCTACAACACGGGGCGACTGCATGTCATGGCCGAGCTGTGCATCTTCTCCTTCAGCCAAGAGATCGAGTACTGGGGCATCAACGAGTTCTTCATTGACTCCTGCTGCAGCAGCGCCTACCACTGTAGAAAAATGGACCAGGACCGAGAGGATTGGGAAGACCGGAGCGATGAAGGGAGCACCACTTCATCTTTTGATGAGCTTTTGGAGTTTTATAACGACGCCTCCAAGTTCGACAAACAGCTGCTGGGCAGCGCACGGAGGCGCATCTGGTTGATGCTGGATAACCCCGGCTACTCCGTGGCCAGCCGCATCATCAGCATCCTCTCTATCCTCGTGGTGCTTGGTTCCATCGCTACTATGTGCATGAACAGCATGAGCGAGTTCAGCCTGTTGGACAGCGAGGGGCAACCCACAGAGGACCCCCGTTTCGAGACTGTGGAGCACTTTGGCATCGGCTGGTTCACCCTAGAACTGGTCGCCAGGTTCGTTGTGGCGCCAGATCTTCTGCATTTCTTCGAGCACCCGTTAAACGTTATAGACCTGGTGTCCATTCTCCCGTTTTACCTGACACTCCTTATAAACCTGGTAGTGGAGAGCAGCCCGGCGCTGGCCAACCTGGGACGCGTTGCGCAAGTGCTGAGGCTGATGAGGATTTTCCGCATCCTGAAACTGGCCCGGCACTCCACAGGGCTGCGCTCCCTGGGGGCCACCCTCAGGAACAGCTACAAAGAGGTGGGCCTGCTTCTCCTCTACCTGGCCGTCGGGGTGTCGTTTTTCTCCGTCATGGCCTACACGGTGGAGAAAGAGGACAGCGAGGATCTCTCAACCATCCCGGCGTGCTGGTGGTGGGCCACCGTCAGCATGACCACCGTTGGGTACGGAGACGTGGTGCCGGTGTCCATAGCGGGCAAGCTGACCGCCTCGGCGTGTATCCTGGCTGGGATCTTAGTAGTTGTGCTTCCGATTACGCTTATTTTCAATAAAGTTCTCCCTCTTCTACAAGAGACAAAAACAGCTGGAGATCGCAATGAGAAGCTGTGATTTCGACGAGGGGATAAAAGAGGTACCCTCGGTCAACCTGAGGAACTATTACGCACACAAAGTCAAATCCCTCATGGCGAGCTTATCAAACATGAGTCGGAGTTCACCCAGTGAACACAGTCTGAATGAATCAATACACTGAAACAGTTTCATCAAGGACACCCGGTCAGTTTGGGTGACACTGTTCACTCAGTGTGGTTGCATGGGGAGCTGTCCAGGGTGCTGAAACCTCTGGACCGAAAGCCTGCTTCCTTCCACAGATGTCCGACCGTTTGCCTCTCTGTAGCTCAGTGCAATAATGTGTTAGTCTATGTGTCAGTGACAATGAGAAAGTACGCAAATGTACAGGACAGCCTGATTATAATATCTCACTGTGCATTGTCATGGCCCGTCGCCAAATAGGCTGAACTAAATTTGACCACAGCAGATTTAAAAGACAGAGAATGCTGTAGGTGTTTACAGTCCTAGAAGGTGTCACACTGTTGTCCACCCTCCAGCTATACTTGTCGTGATAAAAGTCTGAATGTAACTCCAGCTGTATCCCTTTTTGAAAGAGTGTTGACGTGTAATTGTGGTGTTGCAACAAGATTACTTCAGATGTGTGGTTAAAGCAAACTGTATTAAACAAGAAATACATGACACACTTTCTTGTTTTTTAATGTGCAGAGTGAGGGTCTCTTAGTCTTCCAAAGTGCGACTCACTGATTGAGATAAAACATTTATAAGCCTGAAGGGGGAAAGAGGGGACTACACGAATGACTGACACAATATCTAAAACAGTTTGACAGGCATAGCAACAACCATTCAGAGATGACATGTTGAATAAATCTTTTTGCAGAGGATTTTATTTTCTGGCTACTTCACCATTTCAGTTTGCAACCACAAAAAAACAAAAAAAAACAAAAAAAAAACAACAAACAAAACAGTTGTCATTCATTAATCAATACACTTCACCAATAAACTGTCAGCTATTTCACTGTTAATTGACAGCCACAGACATGGTATTATATTGGTAGCAAAAACACACTGTAGATATCACACTCAGAACTCACACTTACACATTTTCTGATTTCTTGATATGTCTCAATATTATCTTTCATTTAATTCTTCCTCTCTGCAAACAATTTGTCTCCTTGTCTCCTTTCTGTGAACTTACAAGATAAATGGCAGAGACCTTCATAGGTGTCCTTTTTCTACCAAGTGTCAAGGTGTCTGGATAAAACAAGCTTTGTTATTCCACTGGGACGGAGTGAATTTGTTGTTGTACCCCTCTCCCTGCTTCTAGTCACCATCGCAATAAACAGCTCTGTCAGTGGAGGCAGTAGCAGTTGCTAGAATTCAATAGAGAACGCTCACTTAGTGCCATTGATTTCAGTTTAAAGGATGAAGAGCCATTTGATACAACTAGGATTCGACTCTAAAAAAAAGCCAATGCTTTTGTCATGTCATATTTTGGTACAGTTAGCTACATTGATTTCACTTTTTAACTTAAAAAGCATTTTATTTTTGAGGCCAGCTCTTAAAAGGAGAAATGACCGTTATTATTTTGAGTTGAATCTTCAAGATCGGTTTGGAAAAACAGCACAGCAGCATCTTCATCAGTACTTTATTGTCCTCGAGTAGCTGATAACTCATACATTTATGCACATTTCAACGACTTGAACAATCAAACTAATCTGCTCCAGTGGTCAAGGGATAATTTGAAATTCATTGTTCTCCAGTTTGATATGCGTAGACAGGCAGGAGTGTCGTACATATTGTTACTCACAAGTCATTAGAGTGAACATTAAGAAAACCACAGAGGGTGACTGGCTGTCTGTCACCTGCAGTGCAGGAACTCCCAGAGGAATTCCAGAGACAAAAATAAAATTACTCATGTTTTTATTATTATTATTATTATTATTATTATTATTATTATTACCAGAAAAAGAATTATTATATAGGCTTAAAAAATCTAAAATTCTCTGTGAACACCAAAGAGTCCTTGAATGTACATATAACATCATAACAATATGAGAACTCTGAGTTTTGATTCATTCTAGGGATGAGAGGAGAATGACTGAGTGGCACAGAGGTAATTTAAATGCACCTCAGCAACAAGGTCATGCTCACTTGAAAAATCCTAACGAGAAATCCACCAATTGCCAGTTGTTTTCCAGGTATTTCTAATGAGCTCATTTGAAATAATATTTACCCTTAGAGGCCAATTATATCAGTCTCCTTTTGTTTACTCCTAAACCTTTAAAGGATTTTCCCTCAGGAGCAAATCCAAAACACCACGCCTGTGACAAACTAGCGTGGAAAAATCAGTAAATGAGTTCACAGTGACAACGGGTGACATTTTAACATATCAACAGAGGCAGACCAAAAACAGAACAGTAGTCAGTCTTTTCCATCTCAGGGAGAGGAGAGTAATTACAGAATCTGGGAAAAGATCAAAATGTACTTTAGGACTATAGACGCTGGAGAAACAGGAACGAGATTAGTAGGATTTGGCCAGTGTTTTCCAAATGTAAAAGTCAGGGCTTTCTGTGTGCGTGTAGGTCACTGTGACTCCTGAGGAAGAAGACAGAGATGTCTGGCCCCTCCACTGCCTCCCTTTGGCTCGCTTGTATCATTACCCTCTGACTGTGGTGATAGATGTAAGAAGGGCTCAGGGCCTGCCTGGCACACAGCTGAGTACAGATGGCAGCTCAGATCATTAGAGGAAGACTATGGCAAAAGTATGCTTTCACCCTCACCAGTGACCAGCAGAGCTTCAACACAGTCCAACCATTTCTTTTAATCATCAAGACTTAAATCTGTGAGTCATCATCTGGAAAGTAAGAGGTACACTTTTTTTGTTAATGTCTCGCATGTAATAATCAAAGTTTTTAGAAGTCTACTTTATAATCAGGGTTGGTTTAATGATTTTATTTGAATGATTAATTAGTAAATCAAAAGAATGCCCTTTGATCAAATGTTTTCTCATGTAAAATGGGCTTCCTGTAAAGTTAAAAGAGCAGAACAGTGAACAAAGACAAGAGAGGAAGGACGTGAAAATGTGCTGAAAATGTGGGAAAAATCCCAAGCTGATTAGTGCAGAGCCTACAGGGAATAAGAACTAAATGGTGTATGTGCTTCCATGTGTGTATTGTTGTGTGTGTGCAAACGTACTGTACACAAACATACCAGACAGCGTGTCTAATGGGGAACTTATTGAGGCTGGCAGCACAAGCGTCATCTCCAGTCTGCTCTGTATTGGTGATATAAAACTCTGTTACTAAGCAGGCGTTCCGTGTTGTTGCACATTACCATCTGCTACTATCCCTCTGCCTTAAACAGTGTGGGAAGATTTGATCTTTTCAATGTGCTTGTTTCTTTCTCTCCCCCCACTTTCTGCCTCTTCCCACCATGTCTGATCTGTGAACATCTCCGAAAATAATCTCTCATTACATGGATCGCGGCATAGCTAATTATCACCTACAGATCTGATGCAAATGCAGGTAATGCTGAACAAGGATGGCTGATCAGGCAGCTTCACACCACCATTAGAAAATCTAAATCAAAGTCATGTTGGAGTTTTCTATTTAGTGGAACACGACCAGGGTACAATTGTTTCTGTTTTTTTGTTTGTTTGTTTTTTACATTTTTTTTTTTTTTTTACCATTCTGCCATATTTATTTTGAATTAACACTTTTGTGCTGACATTCCACAGCTAAATTGCAAGGAATATTATGTTGAAAGAACAAAGTCTACAACAGCTTTGAGAGACTGTACTTAGGCACAGTGGTGCTGTGAGCTACATGTCACTGTCAGCATATTAACTTGCTTACACTGACAATACTAACATACCAGTGCTTAGCAGGTATACTGTTCACCATTTTAGTTAGCATGATAATGTTTGCAAATTTGCTTCATGCACAAAGTTCAGCTCAGGCCCCTGGGAATATTTAAAAGCCATTTGGTCATAAACCAATGTACTGGACAGACGATCATTTTGACCTGATGATGGTATGAAAAGTTAACAAATCACCAAAGTGATAATGCATCCTAAAGGCAACATGAATGTACAAGTTTTTTGACAATGCATCCAATAGTTGCCAACATTCACTTAATCAAATATCATATCAAATACTAGCTCAGCCTGAAACCACAGAATAAAACCTGCCACCCTGCAAGAAGCCTCTGGCCTGTCAAGATGCTGTGGGCCCTCCACAACAAAACATCCACAGGCACTTGATCAGACCATTAAGGTCCACTACCATTAAGTGACTCATCCACAGAGACAGATGTTTTTGAATCTAAATCACAATAGTGTTCCCACAGAATTTAATGGATGGCACAAAATGACCCAATCCAGCACTCAGTGAGCTCGATTCTACTTTTTACCAATGACTTTTATGAAAATCATTTCCCAGATTTATATTGAAACTCCACATCTACTCCTGTTTAAATGGCTTAAAAGGCTGGAAATGCATTTTTGTTCTCAACAGCCAAGAAGAGTAATGATGGACATTGGCAGTTTTGTTTGGATGGCACACAGGCAGCAGTAAGAGCAAAACACTTTAATTATTCCAGCCTGTATTGCAGGACATTCTAAGTGCAAGCAGAGGAGCTGAGCTGAAACTACATGCATCTCTGACGCCTCAGTGATTTCACTTAACTTTACATCTAGGAAGGTTTTGTTAACTCTTTCCTCGCCTTTTGAGTTTTATACTTTAACTATAGGAGCTGGCCCAGAAAAAAAAGACAGTCTCGCAGTGTTTGCCAGAGTTTCAGTAACATTTTCAGGTTATGGTGCCTTACTCAAGGGTAGTTTGACAATTCTGGGAAAAGAAGGTTTTGTTTTGTGTTTTTCATTTCCTCTGCCTGGATGTTCTCGACCGCTAGGGATTAAGTGACCATCCCCCCTGAACCATGCTTTCCCAGCAATCAGGCAAAGGAATTCTCAAACAATTTCATATCACACATCTCCAGAATCTAACTCATCAACCTCTATGGACTGCATAGTGTGTAAGGCAACTCAGCGCATGGTGTATAGGAGAGGAGAAATTAGTTGCTGGAGCAAAACTATACTGAGAGTAATTTTACTACAGATCATCTGAGATGAGCATGTATAATTTCATCAAAGCCCCTAAAGAACCACAGTACAAGGCTAGCACATAAACACCAAGATAAGCTTATTATGTGATGCATGAAATCATCCAGGTCTGTCTAGGAAAGACACACACACAGAGACAGAGAGAGAGAGAGAGAATATTTCTTTACTGAGCTGTTTCTACTCATAATTTACATCGTGCCAGACTTTACTCTGTACCTGGAGCGTGACTCATTACATGTTCATAGCAGTGCAGCTAAATCACTGGTCCTGGTGGAAACATAATGAGGCAATTTTTGAAGGGTGAGAAGGAGACAGCATCTCTAAATGTATCCACCCTGTAGCTCTGACTGGCTACTCAGAGGAGAGGGAAGATATTGGTATTCTCAAGGACAAGGCCAGGAGCCCCCATGTCAATTAAGGGAAAGTCTCCAAAAGTCCAGAATCACCTTGTGAAAGGAACAAACAAGCCAACACACATGACCACACAGATTAAGGTAATCAGTATTTCTAACTTCACTGCTGTTCCCACAGGTGACACAGAGAGTCAGGCAGACTCAGATTGGATCCATTATTACGCTTGGATGGGTGGTTTAGTCAAGAGAACAGACGCAATCAGACTTTTCCTAACTTCAGAGTTAGAGGAGAAATGGTTGGGAGATGGAAACAGATCACTTGTCAGTCAGTCTATGTGTGTGATGTGTTTGGGTGGCTATGTATTTGCATGTATATGCAGTTTGTGTGTGCTTGTGCGTGTGCATGTGTGTGTCATTATTTCTCTCTGGAATCAATTTCCTCGAGGATGTGCCAGCATCAGCTTTGCAGACAGTCTGATTTATAAAGCTTGAACAGGAGTGTATCTGAGAGCCTCAGTGGAAGTCCACCTGAGCCCAATGGGATGACGTCAATAATATCTTGAAAAACCCTGATATCTCATGGCGTGTACTTTTAGAAAAAAAAAACAAACACTATTATGTGTTCTGCAGCAATAATACAAGAAATACGAGTGTGGGTGGAGGACTATCGAGCTGCCTTCAACCTCAAGGCTCATGACACTGCTAAGAGTGATGAAAAACTTGCACAGAGGCAATAATGATATTCTTGCACTTTAAGTAAAGACAAAAAATGGTGAAATAATTTATGTCAGTCAGGGCCACAGACTAGGAGGAAATACATGTTTTGATTCTATTCAAGTGGAGACTAAGCAGAGAAAAGACAAGAATAAAGATTCTGGATCAAAAGAAAAATTCAGCTGTCGGTGGAACATGCGATCTGTGCAGCTGTCAGGAGACAACACACACATCATGTGAGAACATCATGTGGTAAAAATGTTCTAAAACTAGCAGGGGCTGTGATAACATATCGTTAGACATGATGTGAATATAATAGCACAATGAGTCTATTTCTGTTTCTTAGAGCTGCAGCCCCACACTCCCTTTTTTCTCACTCCCTTTTAGTCCATTGATCTTCCTGGATCATCAGCTGGCTAAATACTAAGGGTTGCATTTAACCCCCCCCACGCCACCCCCCACCCCCACCCCCCCCTACAGTATTGGGGAATGGTGATAATTGCCTAATTTGTTATAATTGCAGTGCTGTACCTTGTCTGGTATGGTTAATTGTCTTTGAAATCCACCTGGTGTTAGAATTATACTGTGCAAAATGCTGCAGCCGCTCCAGGGGGACCACACTGTCTAAATGAAACTGATTATGGAAACAAACTGAGCTTCAGCTTGACTCTCTGTGCTCAGTGAGTTGGCCCTGTGTTTTTCATTTTAGTTAATCTCAGGTTAGCTTCTGGTGGAGGCGGTTTGTGTGCTGCGGTCAAGGTGGAGTGCCTGCTGTTCCCTCTGATAGATGTATGTTGGTCACTACAGATAATTGACAGTCTGTGTGTTTGTCTGGTGGTGTAAAAATCCAACAGCCTCTTGAGCAGCACTAGTCAGTTGCAGTATTTTTCAATTTTATTCTGAAAGCTGCAATTGCTGTGAAATTGTAACACTCATCTGAGAAGTAACTCCAACAAAATAGTCCACTTGATTTATTTATTAATAGTTTATATTTTCCTCTTTATCCTGATGTGCTAATTAAATAAATGGACATTAACAGATAGATGTGCTGTAGTCATTTGGTATCTCTAAACTGAATGCCAGTAACTACACAGGGATGGCTGAAAATAAGTGTGATTACCAAGTAAATTAGCTATAATGAAGTTATGGAACTGGAATGAATGGTAGAGCATAATATCTTGCAGTTAGAGAGTAAGCTATTCGAGTCCAAGTGTAAAAGTTCTCATGAGTAACTGGTAATAACTTATAGGTGATTACAAAGTAATTGATATATACATCATTTTTATCAGCAGCAAGCAATAAGTTGTACAGTAAATATATTAGCAGACACTTACCACTTTACACATTCATCAGACCTAGAATGAAATTAGCAGTCATTTGGAGACATCTTTCTGGCCACCTGTTGAATGTAAGGCAAATATTCAGCTGCAACTTTTGCCACATTATGTTCACCAGCTAATTTCTAACTTTGTCTGCAAATAGATTCCAGCTTTATTTTAAAATGATAAAATTTGCAATTTATACCCATTAATCCACATTTAAGAGCACATAGTGGCAAAGTTTAAAAATGAAAAAAAAAAATTGCATATTTTTTAATAATCAAAAGCTGAAAATTCAAAAGTATTCAGACTCTTTGCTGTGCCACTCCAAATTATGGTCAGCTGCACACTGTTCGCTTTAAGTTTTCATAAGATGTGTCTTGACTGGAGTCCACATGTAGCAAATTGAAGTGACTGGACGTGGTTTAATTGTACATATCTGTGTATATAAGGTCCCACAATTCACATTGCATGTTCTCAGTAATTGTGAAATGGAAAAAGTCTTGAACCACCAGAGCTGACTTCTAGCAAAACTGAGTGACCGGGCAAATAGGGCCTAGGTCAAAGAGGTGACCAAGAACCCAATGCTTACTCTGACAGAGCTTCAGAAGTCCTCTGCAGAGATGAAAAGAAGGGCAGCACTCCATCAATCGGGCCTTTATGGTAAAGTCACCAGACAGAAGCTACTTGGAGTAAAAGGCATATGAAAGCTCGAAGTCTGCCAAGTGACATTTAAAGGAGTCTAAGACCTTGAGGAAAAATATTCTGTGGTCTGATGAGAATAAGTGAACCCTTTGGGCAGATTTCCAAACACTATATCTGACAAACACTGGGCACTGCTCATCACCTGATTAAACCCATCCTTGCAGTGAAGAATGGTGGTGGCAGCATCATGCAGTGGAGGTAGCTCTCAGCTGCAGGGTCAGAATCAAGGGAAGGATGAATGTGTTTTTACTTTGTTAATACGGTTTATTAAGTATCATCAGTATAATCTTTATGACATCTGTTTTTCCTGTTATTACTCAACTATTGGAGCTCAGTCCTGTATGCTACCAGCTTCTGTTTTAAAGGAATGAATGACCAAATACCAAGCATGTGCAGGTGCTATTCCCTTAGAGGGATGTATTGTTTATTTTAGAGGAAGACAGATAACTAGGCAAGTGCAAAGCAGGCTTATGTAAAAGAAGTGGAGGATGGACAGAGAGAGCAAAAGCCAATGATACAGAAAGAATAAGAGCATGATTATGTGGATAGTAATTAAAGATGAAAAGCCATTCTCAATTCAAGTGATGGGATTCATTCACTGTGAACAATCTTTAAGGGAATGTCAGCGATCCAGCAATGAAAGATGAAAGAGGGACCAGCTGGGAGATGCTGCCTCTTGTTCATCATTATTCCACTGGAGGCAACAAGGGTGTGAATCTGAGAGAACAACTTAAGTTTACAGATGGATGTCTTCCCATTATGGTTCATTATAGCTCCCTGTGGGCCAAATATCTGCTAATGTGAGTGTGGAAGAGTGCTGTGTATTTTTTATTGTGCTTATTATTTTTTTATGGGTTGTAACAGTTTGAAAGTTGTTTACATGGCTTTATGTGGTTGTTCATAAGCATTATGTCTGTTTAATGTCAACATAAACCTATTCCACAAATCATTATCATCAGGCTGATGTGTCACTGTGCATATGCAGTTGATCATGGGAGTAACAATCGTATTATTTAGCTGTAAAATAGTGTCCCTGGCAGTGAAGACGTGGTCACATCTAAGTTTAAAATCCCAATTTCCAAGCTCTGTCACATCAATCAGAATCTCTGGTGAGGAAGAGAAAGAGCAATGGAGGGAAAGAGGCAGAGAAATTTGCTCACCCTAGATGCTTCTAATCTATTAGTCTGGGCTACGTGTCAAGTCCAATTGAGCAAACACACCTAAGCAAGACTCCATTGAATCCCATGGAGGCTGGCACTGCTCAGCCGGTGCGTCCGTGTGTACACATCTGAATATGCATGCTCTGCTTTTCAATGAGGTGTCTCCCCTAACAACAAATCTGGATTCAAGACACATACAGTATGTGTGCGCAGCCGTGCACTGAACAGGTACCTTTACCACGGGCTCTGCTGAGGCTTATGGAGAATGCAGTGGAGTGAAGACACAACAACAGGACCTTTGTGCTCCTTTAAGCAGCCCACCTTCAGGGGGAAATCCACGATGCTTTTGTCTATGCTCTTGGGACCACGAGAGGAAGCAACACCTCTGTGAAGCAGATGGTGGCGATTGCTTTCTGGTGAAATGTCACAGCAATATTCCTTGCGTAAAAGATTGGTTTCCCCTGTATCTCTTAGAGCCACTGGGGACTGATGAATCATTTGGAGGAGCTCATTACTCTTTCATGGACAGTTCACAGCACTCAACATGGACACACACACAAACACACATTTTCCCAGTGCAAGAGAGGACTCTCACACATTCACTCAGAAGGTCACCATTAATTAAGCTTCTCACAGTTGCGGAGATGGTGATGGATTGTTAATATTTTCCCAGAATGCACACTGTGTTGTGGATGCCAGGAAAGTGCTTTACTCCATCAGTCAGCCAGGAATCAGATTTTCTCTTATCCAGATGTATGAATCTATGTGCTTCAGTCTGGTGGTGCCACTGCACTCTTAAGACAACAAAGAGAATGGAGTCTGAGTGGGTGTGGAGTTAATGACATTCTGTCACTGTTGATATGGTGCAGAGTCCGCCAAGGACTTATCTCCTCCTTCAGACTTGATAGGGGAGAGTCAAGGATGGTAAGAATATAAGGTATATTCCTCTGTCACTGTAATTCTGATTTAACCTCTTTTTTTCAAACACTGTTTCTATCAGCCTTCACTAAAAACCCTCTTGTGAACAAATTAAATAAATCAATAAACTGTGACTCTATGTTATTGACCCAAATAGAAAATAACACATAACAGACCACTGTCTGCTCCTCTACAGGTTTGTTTTATGTCTCATTTTTCCAAAAATCTATCAGTCACATCACGTTGAGCAGCACTGTATTACATCATTTTTAATACAACAGTACCATGCAACTGTTTTTCAGGCAGAGTGGGAGACATGCCATGATCTTTTCCCATTCATTTCTAACGGAATAGAACTGCTTTTGATAAAGTTGCAATTACAATGATTGTTGTATAATATTATACCTGGAAAAAAGTCATACACATTCATCATTTTAAATATTTATGATTTTAAAGGATTACTATCCTTAATCATGTTAGCTTACATTGGAAGCTTTTCTTTTGTTAATTAAGCTGATGTACACCTATGCTGCTTCAGCCATCATGTTTTAGGTGAATACAGTGCTC
Organism: Lates calcarifer; assembly: GCF_001640805.2. Lineage (NCBI taxonomy): Eukaryota > Metazoa > Chordata > Actinopteri > Centropomidae > Lates > Lates calcarifer. The sequence goes on from NC_066847.1 coordinate 14,552,224, forward strand.
AAATATTCAGCACTAATTCTTATTCACTGTATAAAGTACAGTGAACTCTGGCTGGGATGATGGTTGCCTTGAATTATCAGCTAACTGACTTATAATGAATTCCATCCACTCATTATCTATGCTGCTTCCTGCGAGGGGACAGTGCTAACTACTGCACCACCACCGCGGCCCTTATAATTAATTGTTGACCGTTAATGTTTAATCCCTCATTGTTAGATTTTGTCCTTGGCTTATGATTCCCTATTCCATTGAATCTGGGTCATGTACCTTCTGGGAGGGAAACACAGAAGTCTGTATCTAACATCAGGATCATGCCTAAAAACCTGTTGCCAAATCCAAAGCTTGAGCTTGTTGCTAACCAGTAATTAGTCCTTGATTTCACTTTTTGATTAGGAAAACTTACAAAATGAGAAAACAACTTTATATTTATTAGAGCCTGTGCGTTCCCTTGTACTGAAAGAAGAGAAAAAAATGGAACATTTGGAACACAGAACACATACGGGACAAAATTCCTTTTAAGAAACGTTGTAAAGAGCTGATGTAGAAAAACAGAAATAATTATAGAAAACTCAGTTCAAGTTTAATGTTCTGCTTAAACCTGCAGACACTTTCATGATGCACTTGCTGTTAATAAAGTTGTATGATCCCCTAAAGCTCATTGCCCTGCCTTCATTCCTTGTCTGTCTGGACAGTCAGTACTCTGGTGTTAGGTCTTCTGCAAAACGGATTCCTTTGCACATTATCAAGGTTTTTGTTTGTCTCCTTACTGCTTGTTTAGCAAAGATAATTATGATTTTCTATGCCTGTTATCTATCTTCTGGGTTTCTGTGGGTTTGTGGTCCTGAATGAGGCTGTGTGTAAATCAGTCGCCTACCACAGTGTTTAATGAAATGAAACATCAGATATCACACATAAGCAAGAGAAGTCAAAATATTTTGTCAGTTTTGGACTTTAGAGTGTGAGTATATGGCTAGTTCTGCAGTACACAGCAGTGTGAACACTGTGTTCTCTTCATCAAGTCATGTCTCTTTTGTTATGGATGACAAACCCATCTCTATCACTTTTCATGCATGAAGAAACTGTTTTAATTTTAAAGCAGAACCATGCTTGCCTTTCATTTGCAACTTGAAATTTAATGTCTGTGCCATTTTTCATTACATAGCTGTGAAATTACTCATGAAAGCTTGATGTCAGAGTTTAAAATGTAATCTATTCTGGTTTTAAATCAATGGTGTGCAGTGTCTGCGCTCATGTTCTAATTGATGAAAAAACAAGACTGAACATTGCAGCTGTAATCAAATAAAAAATCTGTCAGGTTTATTCTATCACCCTTTAAAGGTGGCAGAAGTTTGGATGACACAACAAGAAGTGTAATAGTAATAGTAATTTCTAAGCTCTATATGAAGGTGACTGGACTTGTTTGATGCTCTTGAAGATGTTTCACATCTCTTCCAAAAGCTTCCGCAGTTCTGAGAAAGTCCAGTTGCCTTTGTGAAACACATAATAAATATATATATATATAGTCACCCAGATCTGCCTAATTTAGCTAGCTCAGAAAAAGAGTTGTAATTAAGAAGTAGAGGTTCTGGAAATTTTAAAGGTTGCACACAGCATTTTTAACCATTACTATATCACTGTCAAATTAATGGCAATAGCTTTGCTATAGAATAATTACACAAACAAAGACCATGGCTGAGAAGACTGTCAACCTCTCTCCCACTGTTGGTATCATTAGTGCTGGGTTTTCTTTAAATTACTATAAGGTCATGTTTCCCTTAAATCCTACTGCTTCTTGTGACAAAGAAGATGTTGCTTCAGGGCTTTAGAGAAGAGGCTAATTGTATCTGAGGTGATTACTCTGTCAGCTTTTATTTCCTTCCACCACCTAAGCTTTAAACTCTACAAACTTTAATTCTGATTGTACCAATAAAGGATGGCTCTATTGAAATTCTGTGCCATGGAAGCTGTCAAGGTTCTTGGTAAATGTCTTATTAATGTTTGATATTAATCTCATAGTGTGGTTGTCATCAGGGTGGTCATATCAGCTCCTGTTGCTTTCTGCAGATATAAATGCTTAAATGCCTCTGCAGTAATTACACCTTTAAATATTATTAAGTGTCAAGGACTTTATTACAATCTACCTTATTTGGAGCATAGTAGTTCTTGCTATGAAACTATTTGTCTTCAATCAGTTATTAAAGAGGAAATTAACTGTTAACCAACTTGGATGCTCAAAAAATCTGCCCCAGAGTCCCAACACAGGTTTGGAAACATGCTCTACTTTCTTTGGAGATCATTACTTTCTGATTACTGAAGGAGTATGAAGCAGGGACTTATTGAAAGAAGCATTTATCAGTCATGTCAGTCTGGCAGAATAAATAGATGAATAAATAAAAAACAGCCTGTATAGTCCCTCTAGACAATAGAGTCATTAAATCAGGTTGTAGTGAGTCACACTGTCAATGCTAATTTTCAGCTGAAGGGCATTGAGAATAATTGGATTCCTATCATGCAAGACACAGACAGCATCCACTCTTTGTAATCAATACAGACAATTACAAACTACCCCAGATTCTCTTCAGATGGAGGTAAGAAAGAGCTAAGAATAGAACTAGGTCAGCCGGGGTCAAAGGGGTCAAACCACTAAACCATGGCATGTATAATAATGATGCCACCTGGAGTTCCACTGTACCAGTGAGGCTGACAGAACAGATTGCCATCATGGGCTTCCCAGACTTCAGCTGCAGAGTGAGGTTACTTTTAGGTTTGTAGGACTCATACCAGTGACACCAAAGCTCAACACAAACAGCATGCTATGGTGAAATCTACTATATGGACTCAGCATTCACATCAGTGAAGCTATGAATCATATAATCCACATTGGGGGCACATTTTTGTTACTTAGTCATTGCTGTGACTGTCTGTTCTGCCCTTAATAAAAATCACTTGACAACCACTGTAGCCAACCCTGTGGAGTATTTTTTTTCTTTTGTCTTCTACTTTGGCTTTTCTCAGACTTATCATTGCTCAGACTAATTACTCACTTCTTTGTCAAGCAATTAGGTGAAAAACAAAACCTATTTAATGTAAGACCTATTTGATATTTCATGAACTAACAGCAGAAATTATTCTGTAATTTTCTTAACTTTGAGGTCAAGACCCTACTTGGGGTCCCTGGATGCAGACAAGGTCACTGGAGATGTCTAAAACTGATGACGTGGTTTATAAGCATTTGAGATAGTTTTCAAGCTTCCTTCATGCCTTTGGAAGTAGGATACAAAAGTATGCCATATTAAAATTCACATGACAGCTCGGAGTCTCGTTAATTGCTGCAGTCATGAGAATATTTTGAACTTAGTAATGGGGGTCATGGGCCAGAAAAGGTTATTAACTAGTCTCTAAAGGATTCAGAATGTGTACAAGAATTTACATCAGCAGAACACTGAAAGCACACATACTGTATGTGGGATCACACACCACATGCACACAGTCAGACAGACAGACATCACATACCCTCACACAGAGACAGACCCCCCCCACACACACACACACACAACACACAGAGGCTCATTAAGGACGAGATGTGGGGCAGTTGATCACAGGGAGTCTATACAGATCTAAGGCATTATCGATGTGAAAATGGCACAGTCTGTCACTGCTCTGCCTTGGCTATTGACACGCTGTCTGCAGCTGGATGGATGTCTGCTCTGTGACTTTAATGAGCTGCTCTGATATCCAGAGAAAAGGCTTTTGGAGATTGACTAGTGGTTTCAGCTGTCTCCCTGGTCAGCCATTCACTGCTTACAAATGAATCACACAGGAAGTCACACGATCAGTCACTTATTGCCCAACATCTTCTCCACACAGACTTTTCCTCTGCTCTGAGTGGGATTAAGTCCCATCTGTTGTAGTTTTATTTTTAGCTGACCTAAAACTAACTTCACATGTTTATTTGTGGAACTAATAATGATCATAAAAACACAAAAACTTTTTTTTCTATTTAACAGTAATATCTTTGTTTCAGACATGTAATATGCAATGATCATTCATCTGTGATGCTGCCACTTCATGATGTACTGTCATTAAGTACAATTCTGAGATACTTCCACTTTACTTAAGTTTTTACATCTATAGTTCATTTCTATTACATTTCAGAAGGAAATATTGTACTTGACATGATAAACTTATAAAAGGCATCCTAGTGGATCTCAACCTTTCTGACTTGTTACCGCCCATGAGCATGCAGTGTCTACTTCTGGCCATATGTAACGTTTCAGATGTTGAGCTAGTACAGAACATGAATACAAATGTGTGTGGCAGAGCTTTGTGTTTTCCTGTTCTTTCCTACCCCATTAATCATCTCACAAGCCTTCATATTTATCTTGTGAGTCTTAGGTGGGAACCCAGACTCTTAGGTTGGGAGCCACTGGACTAAAACACCTAACTGCTTAAGCACTGATGCATCAGAATTACCAATGCCACAATGCAATACATCAAACGGTAGCAGTTATAGGGACATGACAGTAAATAATTATTTCCCATTCGCATTTATACCCTCTCATATTTGTTTTGAGCTTTGCAACCAAAAACAGGAAAAACATCAATTTATTGTCATTTCCACCTCATTACAGATGGTAAAACCATGCACCCGATGACTTAGAGCTCTATGGGCTACCAAAAAATAGCACAGTCACTGCAGTGAAGTATGATTTGCTATCAAAAGTTGCTGACAGAGTCATTTGTATGAGAGGAGAAACAGTAGGTGGAGGGGAGCTAGGGGGGGTACTGCTCAGAAAGTCCTTTCTCAGTCCTGAGGGGAATAAAGCAACATGATTAGTATAAGAAAAACAAAGTGTTACAAACACATTTGTGTGTGCATTTGTGGGTGTCAATGCACAGTACCTTTGTATGTATGCTTGCTTCAGTGAGTGTATCACAATAAAGCTTTGTCTATAGAACGCTTGAGAATACAAAGTGCTTCACAGAACATGCAACACAGTGAAACAACCAAAGCTATCAAAAAGCAGAGAACTAAAAAAATAGTACTATTAAAGAAAATAAAATCACAGTTGAAACACAGCTCATGACCGTAGGCAAATTTCATCATAATACTATGGTATCTAGAGTGTATGATAAATATACTGTATCTCTTTCAGCAAGAGATGCATTGGTAAGGTGCAGGAAAGAACAAGGTGAAAACCAGATGGTTCAGAAACTATTCAACCCTCTGACAAGCAATTCTCTTGAAGTATACTGGCCAATCAAAACTGCACTATAAAAGTTCAGGACTTTGAGGAACCACAAATCAAAAAGAACACCTACTAATGGCCTGCTTTCTGATTTAACATACATTTTCCATGCAGAAAGGTTTCTTTTACTGCTTACATTTTTTATTGGAAACACCGCCTCAAACCTTGAGGAACACTTGACGCAAGAGGTGGAATATGTGCTAATCAAAAATGCTAAAGAAGACCTGCAATTTAGATATGATTAGGATTTGATAATGCAAGTGAGGGAAACAATTTTTCAGAGAGGCTGAGTAAAAATAATGTGGCTGACACATCTTTTGAGAGAGCTGTTGCTGCTGCCTTAATTGAAACAACTAGCTGAGAGGGGACTAATTTCATCATAACCTTGGATAGAAATGATAAAGAGACAAGTTTGAAATTGTTTAAAACAAGAAAGAAAAAAACATTTTCTCAACAAGCGACTCATTTCTAGGTTTAAATGTGCCATATAGTGTATACTTACCTCTGGGGTTATACTTAAATTTGATAATAATATAATAATAATACAAATACAAACACAGCACATACAAGTCATGTGTGTTTGTGTGTGCTGAACTGTCAGTGGGGGCAGAGAGGCAATTAATCAGCCACCGCTCTCTTCTCACAGTTCCTCCAAAGGGATGTGCCAAGAGGCAACCGCAGAGAGTGAGAGACACTATCTTGATTACATTTTTCATCAAAACAATAGGCTCTCTCCAAGACTAGCAGCCGGCAGCAACCCAACCATATAATTGAGAAGATTTAATATTGCCAGGTAGAGAAACCTCTTTCCCTGAGGGTAAGAGAAGCATGCAGATAACAGGAATATGAGCATGAAAGGCCAATTTTCAGGCACAAAGGACATGGGCCTAATTATTGACCGAGTTTTTAAAGAGGGTTGCTTTTGATTGAGCTCACATAATACTGAAATGAATAAAGCAGATGAGCAGACAATCACAGATGGACAGCTCTATCAGAAAATGTAACTTAATTTACTCATAAATAAAAGACTCCTCAAATTTTGTAAATAGGAAAATGTATGAATTGGGGTGAGTAAAGTTATAAATACTGACAATAATCTTATAGTGTGGGTTGTGTGGTTGAAAGTGAACGGAAGGATGGAGGTGCAAAAATTATAGAACTCTGACTATTGATCTAACAACATGAACACAGTGCAGAGTTTCAGCCTTTAGAGGACGGAGGGCATGGCTGGATTGGAAATGGAAAATGACGCAGGGTGGCGGGACCGCAAGGCCGGAAACTCTCTGCACCCAGATGGTAAAGGCTGCCTGTCTGGATGAGTCACTCTCTGATCCCTCATTTCCAAACAAATTAGAGTGAAAACAAGCACTGGAGGAGAGCAGTTTGATGAAGTCTGTGGAATCAATATGCTATTAAAACCTGTCTTTGCCCGCCTCTTCCCATCTGTGCCCCCTTGCTCGACTTAACACTGACTGGTACAACTTGCTGTTTCCCGGCCAGCTCTGGCTCACCGAGGGGCTGGCAGAACCTTGCTGTGGCTGTATGTGTGGTTGTCTGGCACACTTACATGTACTACATCAGGCCAGTTTGCTTGCAGGCTGGCATCTGCTGCTGTTAGAGAAATTTGTTTGTAATGACATTTTTTAAAAATTATTTTGTAGATCATGGCACAAACAAAATACAATATTACAAGATGTTTCCTCATTTTCTTTTTCAGGACCAATGCATTGTCTAGGTCATGGCTGAAGTTTAAAACAGTATAAACTGGATGAAAGGAAAGGAAACACCCTGGAGTGGTTGCTCAGACATACAGAGACATTTACAATTCATACCCAGTTATAGTCTGCACTGCCTTGCATCCATTTGCACATGAATTAGACTTACACAGGCTCACTGCTGTTACAAGGTTTTAACACAACAGCAGTGTATAGCAGGTCAATTCACTGACTGGCTGCTCTGTGCACTTTGACTGTCTGGCATGCAGACAAACTGGCTGCTGCGTTAACAGCAGCAGGATTATACATGCATGTCTTATCTGACTCTGGCAGAGCTCTCCTGACAATCTCCAGCTCTCTCTCTCTCTTTCCCTGTCTCTGCCTTTGTCTCTCTCTCTCTCTCTCACTCTCTGTGAATCTGCTGCAATAGTGACCATATTACAGCAGCACTGATTTGACAGTTTCACCCCCAAACTAAAATTGATGCCTTCAAAATAGTCAGGAAAATGCAGACTTGTCTCACGCAGGAAAACACAGGTAATGTTAATACCATTGACGATTGCTCTGTTACTTTAAGTGTATCGCCTTATCACCACCTTATTGGCAATGCCATTTTCTTAATGATTGATTTGGCTTTTCTGTGTTTTTTCTTTAGGGGTCATTAGCCATTAAAAAGTGGTTTAACAAAAATGTAAGAGCAGGTGAGGAAAACATGTCAATAGTTCAATACTTCGCTTCTACCTAGTTGTGTCATAATTTGACAAAGACAGAAAAGATGTAACACATTATCAGTTTTCACAAACTTTAAACCTGAAACTGTTGAATCAATATATTAAGCCAGGTTGCAGGTGGACCCATCTGCAAATAATAAAGCTTTTGTAACAACGCACTGTGTTACTTCTTGGAGCAGGTAAAGCACAGGAGTAATCAATAAGATTAACTATGGCTTTGTTCCATTTCAGTGCCCCAGGAAGCACAAGAGCCTCATAATAGGGTCAGCCTAAATAAAATGCAGTCATTATCAATGATACACCTGCGGTTTTACAGCAATTACTTGTCTAAATGTCTGCTGTAAAAAAGGTCTTTTATAATATAGATGTCCAAGAAAACCAACAGGAGATGTCAACTGACCACAGCTTATATGCAGAACTTAATGAGGCAGATTAAGTGAAAACACCTGTTTGGGTTGACCTTTTTGATTGTTTTTGTGTGTGTGTGTGTGTGTGTGTGTGTGTGTGAGTGTGAGTGTGCATGCATTATTAGATTTCCTAAAACGTATTCTTGTCTTTTTCTTTTTCTTCTGTGTTTCCCCAGTCACAACAGTTAAGATATACTGTATTTTGTGCAAGCTGCTGATCTTTGTGTCCGCACTTAAAAAAAAAAGAAAAAAAAAGAAAATCAGATGTATAAGTCCTTGTGCTGAGGTAGAGGTCTCCTCTGTATTCACTATGTTCAGCTGGCCTGAGAAAAAAAAAAGAAATACATGAAGGTGAACTGTCTTCTATGCATAAAGATGTGAAAACTCTCTTTCATGATGACAGTTGTCTCATCTCCTCTCAAAGACTTTTGGCTTGACTTTTATAGCTTAAAAAAAGCCTCAACCTTGAATTTGGAGTTTAGAACATAGGTTATACAATGACCCAGATACTGAGGCCTTCAGCAGAGGAAAAAAACAGTAGTTGAATACAGAGATAAGACCACAGCTTTGAATGTTTTATAACACATGGGAACTTATGAAGGCTTAAGAAGTTTCACATGTCAACAACATGAGATCATGATAATCAAATCAATTCCTAAAACAATATACAGCTCTATCCTTCATCAGGAATTATCCATTGGCAGATGGAGGTACAGAAACATTAATCTATGACTGTCCACCAGAGGGATTAAATCTCAGCAGTCGTTCTATACATCAAAACTTAGAAAGGCCTCTTTCCATTCATAACACAAAGTAAGTTCATCAGTGTAGCTGCATATATTACACATTCACCCATCCCACAATACACAGGAAGAGAAGTCATTACAATCTGATACGTTCCCTAGGAAACAGCTTCCCACTCCAGTGCTGGCTGGGATGATTTTTTTTTTTTTTTTTGGCTTTATCTTTTCTTTTCTTATATAAAAGGAATAAAGATCATGTCCATCATCTTCTATTGTGCTGTATGCTTCACAACATAAAATATATAATGTTTAGAGGAGATAGGAACAGAGACATAGTGTCAGAAACTGAGACAGGGAGAAAATGAGAGATTTTCCATGTTTCAAAGGCATGCAGACCATATCCAAAATGATTTAAATCACATTTCTCTAGAGCATTCATCTCCCTTTGGTGAACTCTCGGTTGGTTGGCTTCCAATTTAGAATGATTCAACACTCAAATGAAGGATGGCAAGTATAGCTTTGGTTTTATGCCACATGAAAGGATGTTAGGAGATTCTAGAGAAAGCAGGAGAACACTGTGGACAAGACAGCTCATTAGATTGATATCACCAGTGTGAATATGACATGTTATTGTATATTCCTAGAATAAAACATACAATATAGCCGGGTCATTGTGCTGCCTGTCAGCTCGTAATACCTTAGTTACTTAGTGTACTGTACATATACTGGCATTATACAAGATGAATAGAATGGATTGATTGCGATGCAATAACAGTATGTGCAGAATGATTAATGTACATGTTGTTGATTTCTCTGTTACTCAGCACGATAAGGAGCCAACCTATATCTAAGGTGAGTGGTCAGCTGTTATATTTCAAACCTGTCAAAATATTCACCAGCCTTTCAGCCATGACGTCAGATGACTATTGAGCTGTGCCTGTTGCTTCACACAGCTCACACAGGCCTTATTTTTGATCAGTGAGCTGGAAACAGTTGTGTGTGGTGGACAACTCTTCTTCACTCACACAGAAGATGGTAAGCACAAAATGATCAAACTGCCCTGCAAATCACCTTCAGTAACAATTAAGAAAATTATTTTTGATGAATCAAGTCTAACTGCAGCCTTGGAGACTGGTACATCACATAAACCACAGTTGTGTGGAGACACTGTGATCTTTCACTTTATTGTACAAATCGGGGCCATTTGGTGCCTGTTTAGGATTCATATGGTTCTCAGAAGTGCCGTCTTAGTCAACTGACAGGGAAGGGAACATAATGAACATTCAGTATTGACACAAAGGTACATCCATGCTGCTGCATAAATTTGCTGCTTTTAAAAAGCAACTCTCTCATCCACCAGTTGCCCTCTGTCAGTTTCCTATCAACAAATAGGCTATGAATTAGGTTGAACTAGGCATGCTTCAGCGAATGCATACACTGACTTACACACTCAGTATTGTTTAGGAGAAATTTGTGTGAAGTTAAGTTTGACTCAGCTATTTATAAAAGTAAGTTTAGTTTTACGAAAGTGTCCTAAGCTGAAACATGTGAGTGAACTTCTTTGATGGTCAAGTGGGTCTAGAGGCAAGTATTTGTTGTTTACAGTATAATCAGAGTCAATATTTCAAAGTATGATATGATGCTTGGTATTATATAATATAATATAATATTGTTAATAGTGATGTTTATTATTGAATTAATTATCTCAGAATTAGGCTCAGGAACACTGAACAACACAGACCTCTGTCTTCTGAACATCAGCTGGCAGTGTGTGCAATGTTCACTTTTTACTGGTGTTTTGGTCCGTGTTCCATATGAACTGTTTCTCAAAGTATACAGCCATCTGATTATATACATTTCTATCCTGTGCAAAAAAAAAACAAAACAAAACAAAAAAAAACACTAGCGCACAATAGAAGCCTCTTTCTTGGTGTGTATTGAGGATGGGATACTCAGTTTGATTGTTCTTATTATGTAATGTTTATTTTAGTAACACATAAGAAAAATACTGTAAAACATCAAATTACTACAGCAGTCAATGTAGTTTAACATGTTACATATTTCATGAGTACAACTTATGTTTTATAAGACAGAAGGATACAACAGAATTTTGACAGAATTTTTTTTAAATGTCACAGATGTCACATGCAACAGTAATGCTGGCTACTCCACTTAGAACCAATGTAGTTTAAAAGAAATATAAGAATATTAGGGAATAGAGAAACAAAGCGAAAGTGGGGGAGGTACAAATGTGATTATGACTCCTAACTAGTTATTTATACTCCTGCTGGGTAATGAAGTCTTTCAAATCAACAATGCATCTGTAATGATTTCATAATTAATCAATCAATTAATCAATTTCCTCAAATTTCATCAGATATTTGACTTTGTGAATTGCTAAGACCCAATTAATTTCCTCAGGCTGGTGCAGATTATCCGCATTTGAAGTGTCTTGCCAACTAAGGCTGGGGACACCTTTGGGGTTGAGCTTTGTAGAAGAGGATTTCTCCAAGTAAAATCCCTGTAACACCATAAGGCAGGTCTGCTATAGAGCCTGGGCAGCCTGGCCTTGCCTGTCCACCCACAGAGCTGTTTTATAACACCTGAGAGTGAACTGTGGGTCACCCACATCGCAGTCTCACACTTCTCAAAAACATTTGAAACTAGCTACAATGTCCTCTGTGTGTTGCACAGAATGAGAAAGATCACAGTGTTAAGATCCTCTTAGGTGAGTGCAGAGAGCGGCTGCACAAAGAGTGGATGACAGGAATCTGCAGTTGAGAGTCCAGCACGTGTCATAGGCCGAATTCAACAAAACAACCATTATGAGAAGTACGCACTTGATAACTAAATGACATATCCATGCTTATACATACTGGATATGGTCTCAACTAAGATTAGAAGTGTACGTTAACTCTTACACGATGCATCAATGTTTTGAAAACTTAACCCCCAAGACTAAGATGCCAGTATAGGACATATTATTTTGGCTTGAGGTTAAATGCAAGCTTAGCTCTTCCATACAAACACCAGCGCTTACACAATAGCACCTCTCCTTTACAGATCACAATTCATTCAATTCAGCACGAACAGATAATTTTCACAATATTTTCCGCCTCTTCTATTTCTTTGTCATCATTTAGGGGCTTAGAGGTGAGGGTGTATTGTGCTCAGCAGCTGTAACTGATAATGAGTGGCCCCTCGATAGCCTTAGTGTGGGCTTTTAGCCATGATGGCTGCTGGGACTCCTTGTCCACTGATTGCAAGAGAGAATGCACCCTTTATGACTATCAGTTTGGCATGAAAAGCTGTCAAGTGCTGTAATGAATTCATTTTATGAGTGTGTGTATGTGAGTACAGTGTCTTGTCTCTGTAGTGTAAATCAGAGAGGTACAGTAAAGCCACGGTATCTTGAAACACCCAAGCAGATAGGATGGTGGGTGGCAAAACAAATAAATGACGGCATCAATTGTCAGCTGTCTCACAAGTTGTCTTTCGTGGCTGACGTTCCCTTTCATTTACAGTTCCTTTCATAGAATTCCTTTGTCTCTTTTGTTCCATTCCACATCATCACACCCTTCCTCATTTCTCAACCATCTTTTCACTCATTTTCTCTACTTTGACAAGTGAATCCTGTTCTCTGCCCCTCATCTCATCCTCTCCATCTCCGTCGTTTCTCTCTGCCTCGTTCTTGAAGATGAGATGATAGTACTGGTAATTAGCTTGTGAGAGGTACGAGAGGCTCTAGGTTGAAGGAATGAGAGTGCTTGACGACAGGCCAGAGATAATGAAGAGATCTGGGGTGAGAGCCCTGGATGCTAGTCCTCTGAACTCACTGGAAAAACTGTGGGGATGGAGTGGGTGACCTGCTGAAGAGAGGAGTGGAGATTAGGGACATCCTTTAAAAAGAAACCAATTACCTGCCAGCACATACTTGTCTACAGACTGAGATGTCCCTCTACACACACAGTTCACACACACACACACACACACGGTTCCTTCTCATTTGCCAAGTAATCGAGTAGCTTCCAACCACAGCACACTAAAAAAAAAAGTCACACGTGCTCTTTTGTTCATTTGTTCCCTTTGACTGTTTGATCATAATTTTGTGAAATGCACTATGAAATCTCAGCTACTAGAGAGAGAGAAATATGAAGAGAGGAATGACCCTGAAGAAAAGAATCATCTCCTAATTTTCAGTCTTACCATTGCTTTCACTGATCAGACAACAGATTTAACTCGTTTCATGAAGAACTTCAGCTCTGAGGACAAACTCAGTCACTGGGAGAGAGCACAAAAGATACAGAGAGATACTGAGGTGGTAAGGTCTACAGTTAGATTTCATATTTCAGGCTCATCTATTATGTAGAGCAGAGATGTGAATTTCAGGTAATCATGCATTGCTTAAGTAAGAGTATCTAACCATTCAGATGGTTTTTGTTTTATTCGCTCAGATTTTGAGATACCTGTCCTGGTGTAGTCTGCCTCCATCCCAATACACTGAAGATCACTTTGTTTGTGGCAATATCATCAGCTACATCTCCTCCCAGCACCACCGCCTTGTTTACTCCACAAAGTACCTTCACCTAAAGACATAGTTGTAATGAACAACCCAGTACCCAGGAATAAATCCACAGTGGCAAGTCTACATCTCACAATTTATATTCAATGCCAATACACAGAGAAGGGTACCATTATGTAGCTGGGTGGAGAGTGAGGGTGTGAAGGTCTGGCTGGTACATATGTGTTTAGCAAGTCAGATTTTTCTGCAGAAGTTTCATTTATGTCCTGTCATAGATCTGCAGGTAATGTTTAGCCTTTTATTTTAATCACAACAGTAAGTTTTCCTTAACCTTAGCCTGATGTTTGAGTTGCCTAACCCTGACTTTAACCATAGTTTATTTACCATTCCATTTTTTTTAAACCTAACATTAACTATAATGTTGTTGGAGAGCAGATTTTGTAGAGAACTTTCAGAGAAGTCACTGTCACTGAACATATTTCTGACTCTAATTCAAATCTTAACCTAAACCCAAGACTCAATCCCTAATAAACACAAGGCTGAAATAAATGTCCCCTCAGGATTTTCCTCATCTTTGTCATGTGTTGATAATTCATGCTATTATGTACAGTATAGTAATACATGAAGAAAAACACACACATACTGCATACATGCATATATAGACAGAGACACACAGGCACACACAGACAAGGAGAAAATGGGATAAGCCAGTCAATAGCCACTGTGCCTAACTGCATGTCTACTGTACCTGCACATCTCCGCTGGAGCAGAACTGGCTAAAGTGTTGCAGATGAATTCATTATCACTTGGCTTTGATGTTTAATTAGGCTACTGATTGTTATTCGCAAACAATTAGAAGAGTCTGTTAAATTATAGATACCGTATAATTAATTCATCTTTTTCGCTCTGTTACCAGGGAAACTTTGCATAGATCAGAGGATCAGTAACTGTCTTTCGCAATTTATGAGGTTTGTTTCAATGAATACTTTCAATAGCATCAGGTGGGTGATTAATGACTCACTGCTGCAATGATGTCTCTGCTCAGCTAAATGTTCACATGAAGGAGAGGAAACTGGATTTAGTATCTATACCAACGGCATGGTAATGTCACTTGTTTGGACACGTGACACATGAGACTTTAAATGTAATTTGCCTGTATTTGCCTGACAGGGGGTAAAACAAGAATTTCACTTTAAATACAACAAATGAAAAGATTTAACCCCTAATTAAATATTTCACCTCCAATTTTTGACCAGTTTCAGGTACGGTAATATTTCTCACCACTCCACTGTTTTCTTACATATTCACCACTGAGGCTGCATGAGCCACTGAGGTATAGTCCAGTGTCATGAAACAGCATTAACTCTTCCACACACACTCTCTCTCTATCCCTATGTATCTCTGTCAGTTTATCTTGTACATACATATACACACACTCACACATACACAAAGAATGAGGGGCATGACTGAAGGCCATCACAGTAGAGTTGGACCTTTTCCATCAATTTCAGTCTTCTCAGTGGGGAGTAGAAAGGGCAGCGGGCAACACATACATATATACACACACACACACAGGTGGGTGAGCATTGTATTGTGTCATATTGTCCATGGCAAACACCCACTGGACAAATATCGTCCAGCAAACACCCTTGAAAATTCCTACATGATGCAGTGTTTGCAGTTGCTGAAGCTGTTCTGTGTATGTTTGGCACTACTTGAATCCCACACTGACATAAGATGCTATGACACAAGAGGACATGTTCTTTTAGACAAAAATACATTGTGTGTGCTACATAAAAAAACATTCCCTGTCTGAGATAGAAGAGTTTCCCTTGGAGTATAATTATCAAAATATTGCAGTGAATGTTTCCTAGTATCATGTTGTTTACAGCACTGTATGCTGGGTAATCATTCATTACAAGGGATAAGTGGATAGTGCTGAAACTAAATGTTTCCTTACTGCCCAAGTAAGCAATTCAATGACGTTTTTAAAACAGTATACAGTAAAATCTTCTGAGATAAAATTCCATCAAGAAGGTATTATTATAAACAGATCATGATGAGAAGCAATCATGCTCAACAATACCAATGCTGGAGGTTGTTTTATTAGTCCTCCAGTCTGCCTTCATATACAGTAGCATCACCAGTGCTGCTGCCCACCAAAACCCACTCACACTCCCTGCTGCACAGTGCCCACTCACTACAAAACAACAGGATAGAGACAGTGAGCATTCAGGACACAGGAGCCAAAGACGAGAAACTGTTCTAGGCACCATAAAGAAATATTATTGTAATTCCTTTATGCTAAAATCAGCATGTAAATTAAAATGTATTTATTAGTTTTAGACATCTGATTTGTTTGAATATCACATAGAACTTTATGAAAACATGCAACCACACATGATCTTGTGTAACTACAATGTTATGAGAACCATTCATGTATATATCGAAACTTTCATATACTGTATGAGACGCTCATTAAAAGGCTATTTCTGAATAGACTCTCTGACATGAAATATGATTTATAGCCTCTGGAAGGAATTCATGAGTGTCAGCAGTTCACCACTGCAAATGTGTACATCAATCACTGAAGAATCATTCAATGAAAGGTTCATGAAAACACAACTTATTACATTTCAACAACTGATTTATTGCTGCACTTATTTCAGAAAAAAGGATGATTGATTGTTTGACTGTGCATGACAAAACACAAATAACTTAGACCATTGCAATATACATACTGTATATTATTTGTTTCCTTATCCTCTAATTTTCATCTACATAATTTGTGGTAAATTTACAGTAAACTGTAAATGAAGGAATGTTTTACTGTAACAGAAACAAAGAATAGTAATTTTACTGTAATGTACACATCATAAAAACAACAGTGTTTTTCAGTGCCTGACTGTATTTTGCATTTATTCTCACAGTGCAATATACTATAGTTAAAGTACAATACAATCAATTACTCAATCCCTATACACATGCCCAGTGCAAGTATGACTACTTTTCTACAGACAGTAACAAGGTTGCAAACAAAAAACCTGAATACACTAGATGAAGAGTGTATGCTATAATCAGAATGTCTTATTTCAAGCATATAGTTTCATTTATCTAACAAAATGTATTTATTTATTTTTTATCTGCACAAATCTGAATTTTGAACTGAGTATTTATTTCATTCATTTTCAGGTATATCCCTGGGTAATTTTCCATGTCATAATTGTGCACAGTGTAACTTTCTGACCAGAGGTAAAAACATCACTTATCCTTCAACTGGCAGGAACATTTACAGGCAGAATGACAAATAATACCACTTGTTGTTTAGTTAGTTAAATGTCCATGTGACATTGATTGTAATACTGTTGCCAATTTGCACACTGAGTTATTGAATGAATAAACAATTTAACTGCCTAACAAAAGTAAGTTAAAGCAGTGATAAAATATAACAGCAGGAGTAGGATGGCTGGTCAGCAGTTTTAAGTGCTAATGTTGCTGTTCTCCTCAGCAATAACAGACTGCATACTATAAATTAGTTACTTACTGCACTGATGCATTCATCTGCTCTCTGGCCCCTTGCCATCGTTTTTGCATCAGAATTCTGTAGGAAATATACATCACACTGAAGTTTTAAGGCTGTACAATGTGTCAGTTTTATGATAAGGAAAGAAGTGTGAGCATACCTTCAGCTCAGGAATAATGGGTTTTCATCAACACTCACGTACAAAAATAAACAGCTTTCTATAGATCCAGACCACTCTGTTTGCAGATGTTGGCCTTAATTAGCTCTCAGTGGATACAATATTTTTTCAGACCAAAGAAAGTAACAAATGTGCTTCAGTAGATACTAGTTGACACCTGAAGTCTTTGGTCTTTGCAGTAAATTATCTTGAGAATAGCCCAGCTAATGAAGTGATGTAACACAATGGAGGAGAGGAAGGGTGTTGGGTCAGATGCAGCAGCACACTCGTGGCAGAGGCTACAGTTTTGCCTCAGTGTATATACAAATACTTGTCCCTGTTGAAAATGAGTCACATATTAATAAAGCTTTTAACAAGTACAAGGCATGCAGACAGGGTTAAGAGGTTCAGGTTCTGTTTGACTAAACAATTACAGTGGGAAAGTGTTTTATAAAAGCAAATTTGAACTTGGCTGATATTTATCAGTTCCCCACTGGTTTAAGCACCTCAAAAGAGAGGTCAGAGAGAGGTCAGGAGAAAATGGCAAGACTTGTTAATTCTAACAGATTGGCTGTAAAGCAACATTATGCAACTATTTTACCTTAGAATCAGCTTCATAGAGATTTTGATAGTACACTGATTTGTAATAGGGAGAATGGTGTCTGTGTCATTCCTACTCTGTGCCCTGAACACTTATTCTTGTAACTGTGCTTTGTCTTCTGTCCTATGGGCTGTTAGCTTCTAGGGGTACGCTGCTTCCAGTATCCATAACCTGGATACATACATAACTGTCCCCAAAAACATATTCAGTCCTTAAATCTGTACCTAATAAATAAAATGTAAAATAAATATAATAATAATAAAAGTGGAATGTCTGCAACAGTGTAAATCTGCAGGAATTAACCAAAAACCTGTGGATGTTTTCTGACGCTATGTTAAATCCATGCTGCGGGGAATTTAGGTTGTTCTAAATACAAAAGAGAATCCTAGTAGAAGTAGATGGTAGGTGTATCTTAAACACAAAAGTATAATGACTGTTGTGCTAATAACTTGTAGTCAGTGGAAAGAGCTGTTTGGCTAATTTGTATCTGTCCAATTATAAAATGACCTCAGAATGCTTCAGAGCATGACTGCAAATCAAGGAGCAGTTTAATATCCATTCAAAGGAATATGCAGTATATAATAGTCTTCTACTCCCCTCCCACATCCTGCCTACTGTTCTGACCTGATTTTAAAGTCTCGTTGTTTTTTGTGTGGAATAAGTTGGTGTGCAGTGAGCTGGTTTCTGTATCAGAGGCAACAGTGAACCTTTTTCAGCAGAGGAGGTCAGAGGAGGGATGTTGTGACTCACCTGTTTCTACCTTAATCCGTCCACCACCCTAGCCTATTTTATTTCCCTTTCTTCACCTCAGATGCCTCTTTCGATATCCGTTCCAGTTCCTCTACTCGCTCTCTCCCTCTCCTTACTTGATTCCTTCCCTCTATTGCTCCCTCTTATTGTGCCTCTTCTCCCTCTCTGAACCTCACTCTCCCTCCCAAATCTCCACTTCTCTCTCTATATTTGACTTGATTTATCTGGAGTCTTGTTTTTGACCAGTCAAAAACTCTTAGTTTCACCTCCCACAAAGCCTCCTGAGGGACCTTAACAGAGGATGTTGATTGAAGTGAATAGTGAAGTCAGTGTGTGTGTGTGTGTCAACAGGATATAGAAATATCTGTTCAGTACTGTCAGGCAAAAATCTTGTAACCATTTTGTTTACGAAGACTGAGAAAATGTTACGACTCCCTGGACCTGTGAACACCCTCCAAACTTTATACAAACCCCAAAATGGATGGTTGTCAACTTTTAAACAGAGCTATTTCTCTTCCTGGAAAGCTGACATTTTGGTGATGCATAGTGTTTTCACTCAGCGATGTCAGTGTGTCACTGAGGAAGAAAAATGAATTTGAATGTCACACTTTCTAAAAATCCTCCAGACCATGACAGCCATTATTTAGGTGTATTATACTGTGCATACTCGACAGGGAGGGTTTCTTCTTTTATTCTAACACAAACGCAGCTCTGCAAAAGGCTAAAGCCACAGCCACTGTTCCTTATCGATGACCATCTAAGGTCAAGGAAAGCTAAATGCAATGGTTATAGGCAGGTTTCTGAGTGATGCCATTGTGAAATGTGTGTACACACTGAGATAGAGGACAAACCAGAGTGACTGAGGGTTTCCGAGGAGATATCCTAAGAGGGAAAGAACTATTTCAGCTCCTGAGTGCTAGTAGCATCTGTCAGTCTGTTAAGAACCCTGTATTTTAATAAGGTGGTGGACAGTTTTGCACAGAAACTGATGAGGAAGCCAATTTCAAAGACTTCACTGTAACTATATATTTTTGGCTATTTTTGAATAGTGCAAAATTTAGCAAAGCTAATTGCTACTATCAAGTTGATGTACAGAGTTGATGTATAGAGTTTCAGTGTGTGACTTGGTGAGAGACAGATGGTTGATAAACAATACTTACCATACACACAGTAACACAGTTTCTTATGAGTGAAATAGATTATGTTGTGTGCTGACCTAAGACATCTGGCATGTATCCAGTGTGTGGTATTAACAGCAGAAACTTCATACATGCTCACTGTACTCATATCCCATATGGGATTGCCTGTATGCTCTTAACTCGTGTAGCAGAAATTTTATATGCTAATGTTACTTTTTCATGTTATAGTGCTTTTGTTGTTGTAAGCGGTTTTACTTCAAGTACCTACCATTTCATACCAGAATTCATGTTTTGAGCATCATCTAAACTGGCCAGAGCTAACAGATTTCGATCAGGGCAAGTGTGCAACGTTTTGGATATGCAAGGACTGCAATGCTACATATAAACTCTGCTCTTAAAATGCACTTACTTGATTACAAAAAATCTCCATTTGACATCAAATGCATGAAAGAGTAATAACACAGTAAAAAAGATAACAGGACAAAGTAACAAAGAAAGGGTAAAGACACTCTTCTTTTCAAAGTATCTGCTTTTGAAGATATTTCCTGATGCCAGAGTAAATCTGTGGTCCACAATAAGTCAGTCGTCATTTTTCTCTTTCATGCACAGCAGCATAAAGAGCCATTCTTCACACAGAATGCCTCTGACCTTGGCTTTTATATCAGTGCTGGAAAGCAACACATAAAGTGCTGGTCCCTAGGCTCATTTGGCACTTTTGTTGACATCATATCCTTTGAAAAAGAGATGGTCTATGTGTATAAAAGTCACTTCTTACTATTTTTAACTTTGACTTTACTTCATTGAGTTGTGGCAGCTCATTGCTCTTCAAAATGAATTTGTACAGCTGGTGAATCAGAAACTTAAAGTAATGGTGCAATTTTATAATATTCAACCTAGACCGCACCTGAATGTCTGTGAGAAAAATGTGCATATCCATTTATTTTTATGAGATTTACATATATGCATCGATTTATTAGACTAATAAGCTAGACCTCTCTCACAGCCCCTTTCTCTTTTTTATCCTATCCCCATCCCCAAGCATCTATCTATGCATCTCTGTTTCTCTGAGTCATGTTTCTGTACTCATGCCAACCTGATGAAGGTAACGTGACTTTGAGGTAAAGCTCTGCTGATTGCTGTGTAATGGTGGCAGCTTGACAGTGTGGGAGTTGCCAGAGGCTGTAGATCAGCTTCGTACAGAAGGTGTTAGTTCAGCAGGCCACCAAATCACTCTGGGAGGAACATCAACATTATTTCCTCAGCAGCTTGGCATAAGCTCCTCAAAGGGTGACTCAGACCCCAAGGAGCACAAGCACCACAGGGCTGATGATGCTTCAGAATGAGCACAAATGAACACACAGCTGCATTCACACACATAAAGCCAGGAAAATTTGCACCATGCGTGTATAAACACATAAAGACTTATTCACTTACACACAAGGTGTCAATCCACAGATTGCTGTCTCATTCACCCTCAGCCACTCAGTATATATCTCCTCAGGGATGCTTGTAGCTTAACACAACTTAGGGAATCATGAAAGTGTTAAATATCCCAAACTTAATGCTGTTTTTATTTGTGGCACAGTCAGCAACATGACCGCAGTGTCCTCAGTTGGATGTAATCTAATTTTACTCTCTCTAAATAAACCTTTTCTTCCAGTAACTAGCAAGCCACACACTCAAAATGCACTTTGCACTGTTGGAACATAAACACACAAACCCAAAATAAAACAAAGGAGTACAATACAAATGAAACAGCTCTGCCATAAGCCAAACTATCTGCCGTTAAACAGGATCTTCATTCTTGTGGCCGCCTGTGTGTGAAAAACCCATAACTGTAAACAGTGCAGCTGGTAATCCATTCAGAGGCCCCGCAGCTTTAGTAAGTATCAGCATAGTGCAGAGCTGAGTGGCTTTAACAAGTCCTGTGTTGCTTATGAAGGTCTGAAAGTCCATCACCTTGATGTAAGCAGCCCAAGACCCCTGAAACTCCCTCCCCCTCCCCAAGGATGGACTCTGACACAAAAACGGAGCAGGCAGATTCAAGCTGACATGTGCGGGGCAGATGTACCTGACTTAAGTGACTGAAGAACACAGTAGGTACACTGGTCTCCTGTGATGTTACTCATGAATGATTCATCCTCTCTCTCAAAGGCTATTTTAAATGAAAGTGGACTGATGATAAAACGCATGTTTTTGTTCAAACTGTATTGTTTGACACTTATCATGACACTGATAATGTCGGTCTTTCAGTCTCTCTGACATAACAACTACTGGATGGATTACCAGGAAATCTGGTAAAGATTAAATTTGTTAAAAAATATCCATGGTTCCCAGAAGATGAATTATAATGACTTTGGTGATTGCTTGACCTTTCTTTGTATAACATAGTATAAACAGCAGGTTACAATTTTCATTAATCCAGTCAAATATCTCAACATCTACTAGATGGACAGGGAGATATTTTGTATGGACATCTGTGGTTCCCAACTTATGTATCCTAAAGACTTTTGTGATTCTCAGACTGTCTTCTACCAACACCACCAACACTACCAAAACCAAGTTTGACATTTGTTATTTTGATAGTCAACAACTATGGGACTGATTGTCATGAAATCTAGTACACACATTTATTTAACCGTAATTATTAATTCTAATAATGTGGTGATCACTTTTCTTTTCATATTACCACCATCTTGGCCAAAATGTAATCTGTCCAGTACCTTGGTTTATGACCAAATACTTCAAAACTGATGACATTCCCTTCAGCCTCAGCTGTACTTTGTGTGCTAATTAGCAAAAGTTTGTATGCTAACAAGCTAAACTAAAATGACAAATATCAGCATGTTTTATTGTCATTGAGAACATGTTGAAAGTAGTATTTGGCTTAAATCAGCCCCATAGCATGGCTGTAGACTTGTAGTCTTGTTTCACTGCAATCAGTGTTTCATTGTATTTTGTAAGACCTGCAATACACACAGAAGATTCAGTCAAAATTACAGCATGATGATACAAACCAAAATAATCAGATAGGGGGAAAGCCTGTGATGACTAATATATCTGTCCCACTTGGCATCATACTCCTCCACATGGTTCATGAGTCTGCAGGAGGCATTCTCACTGATTGCCACAGAGCCTGTCATGCATGTAGAATCTCTCCTCCATTACAGACTTAGGAAATTTTCTTTTCCTTAAGCATATAATCACACATTTGATATTTGCATGGTTCCATAGATACAAAGTGAGGGTCCATCTTTATTGTGTAATCTGTCTCTCTGTCCCTGGTTAACCCAGATAAATAGCTATTGTAAAGATATAAACTACTGACTGCACCTGTGAAAACTACAAAAGTCAACAATTCCAAACAAAACCCAATCACACTGTCAACCCTGGGCAGTTTGTCACTGTCCATTTCCCGGAAACTGATAAATCTGCCATCCAGAGGGCACCTTGTTATCAGAGACCAGAGCTCTGCTGGAAAATAAGACTTCCAGCTCTTTCTAACAAGCCTTAAGACACCGAAAGCTTTCACCCAAGTCTCTCAAAAGTAAAAGACCATCTTCTTCTATTGCTTGTCACGCTGTCGCTCATCGTCTACGATTAATTCGTTCCCCAAACAAAGAGAACAATTAAGTCATTGTGCTCCAAACCATACAGTTTCACTATGTGAGCCAGTGTACTTGACAGCACGCGTGTGGGTGGCATTTTTGAAAAATTAGGTAACTTTTGTTTTCTTAAATGAGAAGCTTAGTGGGTGAAGTAATGTTCTCACGGTTATCCAATACTTACAGGGATACACTGATTGCCTAAATGGGTCATTTACACCTGGTGCAAACAAACACGCTCTACTTCACATTTAACATTTAATAGAAACTCTTGACACATAGCTGTCAGGAAACGCCCTACAGTGCCAGCAGCTGGGGGCCAACAGACAAGAACAAAGGAAAAGTAACAATGATTTGAAGACAGATGAAATGTTTCCCACCCTTAGTCTGTTTCATTGTTTCTTATGCACTCGTCCTCTCTTCCTTTGTGATCATTCACCAAGTGTGGCCCACCTTCTCCCTCAATCATTCCCTGTTTTCTCCCCACTCCAACATCTCTGCTTGTTCCCTCTGTTTTCCAGCAGTATTGTTTTTTAATCACAGCACCCACTTGACAATCTGCTGTGTCTCAGACACCGTGCGTCTGGACAACACAGTTAGAGAGGCCAATCACAGTCAATTTGAAAAGTTATAACTCACTCCACCTCAAATTCCAAGGGCAGAGGGAAAGCAAGAGAGGGGAAATTGGAAACAGCTGGGACAACACTTACATCTAGTGGAGGACACTTAAATTGCAACTGAAAAGTCCACTCAATCAATCCCATGCACGCATTGTGGAACCATGAGCAAGAAACAACCAACCTTCCCAGTTGTGCCTGCACTGTCTGAGCATAAGCACCCATCTCTCTATAATACATTGATGGCATTCACAGGGATGAGGGAGCTATTTAGAATCACTTAATTAATCATAAGTCCAATTGGCCATGGAAAAGGAAGCAGTGACTCTTCCTTGACTCTGTAATATAACTATGTCTGCCTGTCCTGACCCCTGGCTGTCTTACAGTGGGATGTTCCAAAACAAGTTCATAATAAGGCCGTTCCGTCTACGTATCTGAGCTGGCTCGTAAAGTCTTTCAAGGTCCATTTTTCTCTAAGTCATCATCTTTAACCACTGTCGCCAAACTCCATTTCACCCGCATAACAACTCCTTCTCCATTCTGTCTCTGTTGCGTTTAATCCAACTCTGCACAATCTGGATTTCTGAGTTTGTTCTTTTTTTTACTGTGTATGTTTTTGTGAGTGTCTCCTACAGAAGAATCAGGATTCCAACTTAATTTCTCACATACAAAATACTGCCAGAAAGTTACTCTGATCCTGACACAGTGGCGCAATTTGTCTCACCCATAATTCAATACAAGTTCCTTTTGTCCCTTTACCACCAGCCATTATACATCTCTCATGGTGTTTTGTTATTCTTGCCTTTCTCTTTCCTCTTTCTGTCCACAATTTTACTGACAAAAGAATTTAATTTAGCACAGATTTAAAGCCTATCCTCATCCAAACGGCAGTGGTCAGACAAGAGCATCGTACTCTGTGCTAAGTAGATGATGAAGGAAGAACAATGACATCAACGCTGGGCTTCAATTTCTCTCCTATCTCCTGCAGCAGCCACAAGCCTCACAATGTCTTCTTTGGGCGGGGGCGGGGGGGGATTTTTACTCTCCTGACTACGTGCAACAGCAAGGTTCTGCCGACAGCTGTTTGAAGTTGCTCCAAGGCGAGGACTACTGCTGCCGTGTTTAGGAAAAAACATTTAAAGGACATTAGGCGGCTTGGATCCGACTTCAAATGGAAACTCAATCAGGGTGTGAAAATACTCTGACTGTGCAGCAGCTCGCACTATTTGCTGTTTCTTGGAGTCTGGTTCTATTTGAGAGTGACAGGCAGTTAAAGGCAGTCAAGTTGTGAGGATCACCCTTATAAACATAATTTGTTGTCGAGAACCAGGGTGGAAGATGTTTGTTTGTGGTTGCATTTGCTGTGCCAGGTTCAAGACTGTAAACCCTGACCTGAAATGTGATAAATAATCTGGGTTTATGGATGAGTTAAGATGGACTAGAATGCATTAAACTAAAACAGGCAGCCTGGAGTTAATGAGCAGGTATTTCTTGATTGGGAGGCAGAGTTAAGCTGACTACGTTTATTTTGGACAGAGCTGTGCTTGAGCTGAGATAATCTGGCTGTGGCTGTGCTGACTTGGGAAGAACGGGCCTGACTGAAAACCGCTGAGTTGAGCTAAACTGGTATGAGCTAAAGCCTCTCTGGTCTGGGATAGAGTGGGTAATGCTGGTTGGACTGCATACAGCTGGGCTGATGAGATTCACAAAGTGGAGCTCTTTTCACCTCTTCTTCAGGGATGAGAACACAAGCCTGATGATGTCATTGTCATGGTAACAACAGTCACTGTTTGAGGCTACAGATTCAGACCCTGCACTGGTTACAAGAAGCTGCAGCAATCCATCAAAACTTTCAATTCTTTCTTATAATACCTTAGGGGATGATAAAATCCTACACCTCCTATACGTTCATCCCCCCATTAAAAGGGCTAAGGCTACTCCACAGGTCTCTGATGTGCCTTTGTGTGTGTGTGGTGTGTGTGTGTGTGTGTGTGTGTGGTGTGTGGTGTGTGCGCGCGCATGCGTGTGTGTGTATATAGATATTTATATACAGTATGCACAGACTTGTGCTTGTGTGAAATCATGCATGCATCAGTGTTCGTGTCATGACTGTATGTGTAAGAGAGATGGAAGTAGGAGATTTGCCTCATTACCTTCGCCACCAGCCAGATTCCCCCAGCGCTAGGCTCAAGGCCAGGTGCTGGGGGCCTGGTGGCCAGGGTTCTGACCAGACAGCTGCCTGAACAGATGCCTGACACATTCATGGATTCATGTAGGACTGGTGGCAGGAGATAAAACCATATTTCTTCTGCCCCTCATGTTCCCTCACATACACAGATACATGCATCCTTGTAAGTAAATACAAAGTTGAGCAAAGGCAGATGTGCCACAGTACACCTTGATATATGATAGAACAGACTATGAATGTTTTTAATAACAAGATTTGTTACAGAAACCATCATTTCACTCTTTTAAATTGATTCTTAGAAATGTAACTCAATCTGCTGCACTTTTGGTTTTGAATCTTTCATGGATTTATTATATCGCAATGTACTCTCCTTTAAAAATTGCCTTAAATTGGGTCACAAATTTAATATGGTGCATATTGACCTCAACTTTATTTGGATGACAGGATATAGCATCTGCCTCACTGTAGCTAAAGTGAAGGAAGACTGTTCTTGAAAAAGAAAGAGGTACTGAAATTACATCTTAGGCAGATCTGTGCAGCCCAAACTGGATGTGTGGTCACTAAAGATTTGTTCAGACACACAATCCGCTGCCAATGGCCGAGGGGGAAAAGTAATCAATTAGGCTCACATGGTATTGCAGTAATTATGTACTCCAATTTACTCCTGGAGGGTGGAGAGGGAGAGGGGAAAGAGGGAGGATGGGGTAGGGGGGCATTTCATGCTACTCCAAACCACTTCCATCCATGTATCTCTCAGATCGTATCACATTATAGCGCCAGCACACCGATTCAAACTGGCATGGAGGAAACCAGGTCCATATTACCCCCTAATTGGTCATTTCCAGGGGAAGCCTTGGTTTGCAAAACCTACTTCCAGGACAGGGCTTTCTTAAACAAGCGGGGGCTTAAGACAGAGGCTACATCTGGGCGGCAGGCAGGCAGGCCGACAGGCAGGCTTTGATTGGGTTTGTCCCAGTAGTAAGTGGGCTGATTGCAGGGTAGGCAACACATTACATCAGCTTTTAGTTTCCTATTTACCTTATTTCAGAAGAGAAAGGTATATACTGTAGGGGCTTCAAAGTGAATGGGGAAGCAGACAGGCTGAATACATTTCAATCACAGCGTCCTTGACTGTGAAACTACACAATTTGCTGATGCTACTGATTATAGGGCTAGGGCCCCTTAATGTAAAGTCTGAACTGAATAGCACTACATAGTGGAGTATTTTGTAATGGGAAAAAGTCTGTATAATTCTCGGCTTACCGCAGTTTACTTGCCTGTATAACTGTCTGTTGATTGCAAGCACATACAACAGGTATACAAAAGATCTGTGCCTTCCCTCATACATACAAATGCCTGGAAATACTTAATCCACACACTGCAGCATGAGTGTGGAAGTTTAACCTTGAACTTGATCCATAAATGTCTTCATTTTACACTTCTGGAGGGCCTGATTAAAAACATAGCTTTCTATTTCACACCTTTTGTTCTGCCTTGCCTGGGGACATTTCATGCACAGGGGCCTTAAAATGTAATAATATTTAACACAGATATATCCACTGCAGCACAAAGTATGCACATGTTCACACACATCTCTGCTGGGCAGCTTACCCTGCCAGATTTCCAATCATATAACTGGCTATTGGATTTCTAGCTGCAGGTTACTGGTGATGAGCAGATCCATATCTAATAGATGCTAATGTGTAAGTCCTGTGTGACTCCTAAGTGTGTGTGTGTGTGTGTGTGTGTGTGTGTGTGTGTGTGATGTGTGTGTGTGTGTGTGTGTGTGTCTCTTCTGTGAGTTTGCAAGCACAGCGGCCTGCATTTCTTTGAATGTTCATGTGTATGTGTCTGTGTGCTCAGGTGTCGGTTTGGTGTGTGTGTTAGCGACTCCAGGGAAATGCGAGGTTTCAGTGATGATTGTCAAACAGTCAGTGAATCAGTGAACGGTAGGCGACCATGGATCTGATTTCAGTCATATTTTACTGGCACAGGGACATGTTGAGCACTGGGGGGCAGTGTACTGTAGGGCTGAACCAGCCCACACAGTCCATCACACTCCACATGGGTGAGCAGGTCTAACAATAGACTGACTGTTACAGTGTTAGAGCCAGAGCTCTCCTCACCTCCACCAGACGGAATTTCTACAACTGGCAGAACGTTGAGTGAGGCAGCCTCAGCGTGCCGTAACAGTAAAATCCATCCACTTCTCAGAGTTACAACTCTGTATGAAGAATTAAAAGGTTAACCAAACATGTGTGAGCCTGGACAGCCTGTTTAGAGATGTCACACATCACACAGAACTTAATGAATATGTCAAATATTAATTATGTAATTACACATGTGCACAACATGAACACACAAGGTCATCTAAGGCAGTTTTTGTTAATTTATTAGAAACATGAAGACAAGAATATGAATAACTATCCAAAGTTGTCAGGAGTGTGTGTGGGTGTGTGCATATGTGTGTTCTTCTGGGTACCGCTCCACTGTAATAACATCGGCAGGTGGCCCAACTAGCCCTTTACCCACCCCTCCCCATCCCCTCTGCCTTCCTCCCACCGCTCCACCGCAATGGAAAGCAGGTGTCCGACCCTGGTCTGGGGACAGAATTGAATTAATGTGCAAAAACAAATTACTCCATCAGCAGCGTCTAGAGAGGCCGCAGTGACAGGCCTGCAGTCTTGCACAGCACAGAGCTGAGCACACTGTCACCTGACACTGGGCCGACCAGGCTAATATCCACACCTATTACACAAGGATTCATGGGAAAACAACAGCTGGGGCCAAAGGTGAGGATGAGAAAGGAGGGAAAAGAGGAAAACGGGGAGGAGAGTGGAGGTTAGGGAGGACAAAGCTATATTCTCGGAATTACCTAGAGATCTCATTTAGCTCATAACAGCCTGTTTGTCTGCGGTGATCATCCAAAAAGGAGTGTGTTAGTCCCCTCGATCTGCAAGGCTTTGAGGAAATGTTTTGTCTAATTGGAAGTGACGGTAGTCAATACACAGGCAGGATCCCACCCTTGAATGACATGCCCAACTCTAATACTGTCTCCAGTTTCAGGATTACCCTGATAATAACTGCGGCAGCCATTTCCAATATACACACGCGCACACATGGACAGACTCACAATACACACAGACAGTTCTGGCACCGACATTGTAGCAGGGCACAGAGAGTAAATGTCTGAAATCATTAACTGCATGGCCTCCAATGAGGCTCTGTTGGCAGGGTGCTCATGAGAACCATCTAGAGGAGCTGTAAAAATGACAAAGTCAATATCGAAGATGACTGCAATTACAGGCTTTCAGGGGACCAAGGAGTCATTGGTCTTCCTGAGAAGCGTGTCTGCATATGTGCAGTGAACTTCTCTTTATCATGTGTTTTATTAGAGGGTCAACCCATACTTTGTGCTTGAATTAAAAAGTTACCAAAAGTACTTTTAATCAGAACATATCTAAATGAAATGTCCAGTGTCACTTTTCAGCACATTTTATTGCTCTCTGTCTCATTATCCTGCATCCACACAGTTAAAGTTTGTGCTTCCCATTCATTCATTCTAGAATGCAGGATGACTATATTTACAAATGTTTCCCAGTGGTTTCCAGGCAACCAAGGGCTTTCCCCTATGGTGAATGTCAAGCTTCCAGATGACCCCCCCCCCCCATTACCCATCCTTGCTTCTTTTAACCCCCATCACTGCAGCTACCACTAAACCCTGGTAATCATATCATCTCCTATCATTATACCCTTTCCCCCCAAAAAAAAGCAGCTGACCAGAACTGACATCTCTGAGACTTCCTTGCCCTTAACTCGCCCCCCCCCAAAACTGTTCAACAACCCTACAGTCCCAGCTCAACTCAACTTTCTGTCACTTCAAATACCAGCCAGGCAGGCGGATGGGTTCGGACAGAGGCCACTGTATCCCATAATACTCAAGCTAACAGCCAAACTTTGATATTAGAGATTAAGCTCCCGTCAGGCTGGCACAACATGGCAAAGCGAAGCGAAGCGAGGCGGCCCCATAATTTCAGCCCCCTAATTTGTGAAAAAATGTGTGGAATGACATCAGCAGCTATCAAAACAAGAAAGCGCGGGGGAGGGGAAAATGGAGGGTGTCCTGGGGATTCTCTCTGGCCAACAGTGACTGATTGGGTCAGGGTGTGGTGGCGATGAGCTTTAATGTTGGAGTCTATCTGTGCTGTAGTCTGGCCAGCTCAGACAGACATAGGGGTTAAAGGATGGGATGGATGGGGATCAGTTGAGAGTGGGGGAGGTATCTCTCTTTCCTTCACTCCTCTAAATCCCAGCTAATGTTCAAAAATCAGGGGTTGAAGTGAGGGGGGGGGGGCAGGGGCAGTTATCAGCTCTGATAGCATTATCTGGGAGTAAACAGGGAATGTGCTGGGTTGTGATGTATAGGGGTTGGAAAGGTTGGACTTTGGTGTGGAGTGGTCCAGCCACTGTGTTACGTACAAGCCTGTCTGCATTTTCAGACTCTTACACTTTCTAAAGATATCCACACTCTCAAATACACAGCAGGCAGTCAAATCATTCATAATAGAAGCTTGGCCCAGCGAGTTCATCTGCTGAGTTGAGCTGAGTGGAGCAATAGATCCATGTGGATCAGTGGAAAGGACATAAGCAAGAGGACTTAATTAGGTTTGAAGGTGCCCTTCCTTGCAATTCACAGACAGGTAAAACACTGCCAACTTTGTTTAATTTGGTATATTAATACTTAACTCTATTAATACAAGAGCAGAGTAAAATCTGAAGAAAATATCTAAAATCATGTGAGACCTTTCATCTTTTAATTAAATTAAATTCTTCACCATTTCAGATGTGTCAATGAAGTGGTCATAGTATTAGCAGTTGCAAGTGTTTACAAGAGCAAGGTTTGATAGATCACCGAGCTACCATCTTTTCATTTCTTTATCTGTGCTGCTCCTACTATCTCTCATCACTAAATTTATGACCTCCCTCAGAGGTCATCAACAGGGTTACACGTCTGACATTCCCACCAGTGATGAAGTAGAAGGAATGGCGGGGGATAGTAAAGGGAAAGAAAAGAAGTGGATAGCAAGTTAAGGGAGTGAGGAAGAATGAGGGAGCAGGAGGGAGAAGGAGAGATAACAACTGAGAGAGAAGTGTTCATGGCTGCAGGTCAAATGCCTGAAAGCAGGAGTCAATAAAATGGAGCCCCACCTCAAAAATGTGATAAGAAATTGCCTTAAGTGTGTACTATATATCACAACACTAATCCTGCTCTAACTACCATGTTTTGATCATTGATGGGACTTTTCCACACACATGGCAGGTGCTCTTCAGTTAATTTGCTAATTTAATTTCATTCCCAAAAATGTGGTTACTATTCTGGTCCTGCAACTAAGGATCTCATATCACTCTAACCACTGAAGAATAAACTCGGTCTGACTCACTTTTGTTGAGAGAGAAATGTGATGTAGTGAAAAACAAGAATTTAATACAAATAACAGGATCCTCCAATTTTATTAAGACTCTGATTCATTAGTGGCTTATTGACATGCTTAATTTCAGAGCAACAAGTTGTGCCATTTATCTGTGAAATGCGCTTTTTTCTAATGCTTAACCCAAACTTAACCTACACATAACCACGGGGGGAACAGGGGCACTGTTTGGCTTTCATTTCAAAACCCTCTCACAGTCCTCTAATCACTGACTTACATCAAAACATTCAGGAGTCTGGCTTAATTAGCCAAAATCAACTGGGGCTAGACTGCATTTCTGTGCTGAACATGGTGGAATTCACATTCCACATCAGGGCAAATATCAACACAACACCACACAAACTGTCAGGCCAAATCAGCTTCCCTGCTCACTCTTTGTTTTGGTTTGTTCCGTTATTTCATATCAATCAAAAACACCACAATTAATTTCTTCAGCTTAATCACCTTCATCAGAAAATACTCAGAGCTGGATTCCGTTGCAGAGACTGTTCCCGTTGTATAAACAAAGGCATTACAGTGGGGGGAAACTGCATTGCACTTATCACTACCGTGACTTACACAAACCCCATGGTTGTTGCCTTTAGCACATCAAATTTGCATGTGATTTTATTAGAAAAGAAAAAAACTTTTTCCAGTGACAACACTGACTTTATTTTCAGGTCCTGGCATTTGGCAGAGTAAGCTCTGCTGTATGTTAACCTTCAACTTGAGACCTCAGAGTTAATTCAGATTGAGAGAGAGGAGCCCATGGGGGTAGTAGATATCTCAATGTGGTATCAGTTGTTCTTTTGTGGCCAAATACATCACAAGATGACAGATGTTCATTGCTCTGTTAACCGTTGTTGTGTAGGATGTGTCAGGTTGGAACAGAGCAACAAGAAGGAGGTTTTTCACTCAAACACGTCATCAATAAACTTGATTGACGATGCAATCAGCAGACTCTAAAGTGAATGAATTTATTACTGTCATCTCACTCAACCTCTCAGCCCTCAGTTGAACCACACACAGCCGGCCCCCATGCACATACCCATACACATCCTCCCACACATCCACACACAAGAAGACAAATTACAACTCTCTCTTACTCTCCTACATAACCACACACCCCCATACAGATTGACACTTGTGCCCCCCTTCAATGCACACATATCCATGTGCACACACAAGCATGGTCAGGTAGTACACGCACACACAGGAGTCCATGCTTCACCATAACCTTTCTTCAACAAGTCACCAAATTTATCAGCATGAATCTCTAGCGTCCAGAGGACTGTAAGAATCCTGAAGACAGGCTGCCAAAAAGAAAAAACAGAGAAGAAACAGGAGGGTATGAGAGACACGTGCATAAATGAAACAGAGAAAGAGACAAGGAGAAGACAGAAAAAAGTGCAGAAAAACATGCACCCTCGGTGCCTGAAGTCTAACGCAAATAAACACTTCACCGTTCGATCCCCCTGTCTCTATCATACTGTAAATCTAGTGAACAAATTTTAAGAGGTGGGGTGTGTGCACGTTAAAGTGTTTGTGTGCATGTGGGGCAGTCTAGTATTTCTACCGTGACTGAGATCCAGGAAACTGCTCCATCTGCTACCAATGTAGCCACTTCCATTAAATTTCCTCCCACAAAAGGGCATCACAGAGAGCCCATCACTTCTGAGTCTTTATCTTTGGCCTGCTTAAAGCCTCTCTGGAGGCGCCCCCACTCCCTACCCCCCACCCCCTCACCTCACTGCACTAGCCAACACGTACCTCCATCCATCAGATAAAAACCTATTTATTCTGCATACAAACACCAAAGCTACAGTGCTTACAGCAGAGTTCTGTGTATCTGAGAGCATGCACATAGGCAAACACTCAAGAAAGAGTGCACACACATATACACACACTCGGAGTTCAGAAACTTGCCCCGCTCAAAAGACAAGAAAAGCTGGATCTGGGAGAAACACAGAAGATAAGGTTTGTCTGCTACTTGTAATGTTGCAAACTTGACCTCAGATTGCTGCATATTGGAATCATCTGATTTAGTGTTGTTGTCAGTGGATATTAGACACCTTTAGGATGCTATAACACACTCTGCAAGGGCTAGAAAAGCATCTGTAGATTGGAAATGTTTTCAAAAAGTCTGCTGGAAGGTCACAACCTCAACTTCAGTCCAGACAGCCTGCACATGACCCATTTCTCAAGTTCTGGGTGAACAGCAGTTCACTCATTTCAAAAATAGATTTTCATCACAGGGACCTGAGACCATTCTCTGCCCACTCTGTAGCTAACATTTTTGGTTCCGCTGGGTGGAAAGGAAAGACGGGGTGAACATTGACAAATAAACACCACTCAGCATAACAGACCCAGACTGAAGAGGCCAAGACAGGCCCCCCTCCCTGCCCTTCTAACATTTATTCACCTCCCCAGTGGAAAGAAAAACAGGGAGAGGGTGAGGTCCACTCGGTGTAGGTGGCTCAGGAGGGTTAGGCAGCATGGTGACTGTAGAGCCCCAGCATCACCTCCTCACATCTGTAGACTGTTAGAATAGAGAGGGAATTGGGAGGACAAGGAGAGACAGAGAGAAGACAAGACAAATTGAGCATTCATGAAATACATGTAGATGGTTTTCAGATTACAAGACAAACCAAACAAGCATTAAGATTTAGAAAAAAATGCAATTGCTGCATCAAATACACATTTTCATTTGCTACATAAAATGCGTGCTACATGTTAAACCTGAACTCCATGACTGCTTCATTTGGCCCAGTAGTAGCATCTAACTCTGGCTCAGACACCTCTGAAGAATGTCACTCATGTGGGTGAGGGTGGCGGGGCTTGGCCTGGATGGATGGATGGCTGAGCAGCGGAGACTGAAATAGCAGAGGCATTTAAACAAGTTAACTAATCAGCGCTCATTATAGACGATGTCTAGCCAGAACACAAACAGAGGCTCAATGAAGGCTCAGGGTGAACTGACACTGCGACAACTGAGCAACTGAAGTTGTTAGCTGAACAGGGACAAGCTGGGCTCAAGCTTCACCATGTAAAAAATGAAATGGTGGCTATTACTAATACTGTATGATGCTGAATGAACTTGCCCCATACTATTACAAGTGAATTTAGTCCCTTAAAATGTCATGGCAACATGAAAATATTAATATGAACTCCACTCTAATACTTGACCAAATATGTGTAAAACTAATGACATCCAAATCAATCTCAGTTGTACTTTGTGTCTAATTGTTAGCATACTAGCATGCTAAACTAAAATGATGAATATGATCAGTATTACTTGCCAAATACAAGCATGTTAGTGTTGTCATTGTGCATATGTTAGCATACTGACGTTAGCATTTAGTTCATAATGCCCCACCGTGTCTAAGCAAACCCTTCTAGATCTGCTAATATGGCTGCTGAGATAATGTTGGGCGTTTCATATGAAACAACAAAACTGTTGCAACAAGACCACATGGACATAAAGGGGCCTGGCAGTAAGAACTAATGTCTTGAACATCAGGTTAAACAAAGATTTTGTAGGGGCATATCATTCTCTGCTTTTTAAATTAAAACATATCATTAATAAACAACAAAAAACATTGTGTCAGTTATTAGATAAAGCTGTCTTGCAATACAGCTAATAAGACAATGGTAATTTTTTGAGTGACAGTCAGAGCTCTGCTCCTACCCTTTGAGCCCAGCAGCACTCTTCTCCTTATCTTAAAAAATAATAAAGATAATAAGAGATTTCCAAAGAGGGTTGGTAGCCAGCTATCAGGACCCTGCGATTGATTAAAAAAATCATAAGTAATGCCTTCATTATGTAGCAGCCTGTGGCTTCCAGAAGATGGAGAATGGCACCAATAAACTTTACCTTTGTACTGGGTAGTCACTATGAGTGTCGCTGATGGCACAGGCAGAAATGAGAGCAGCATAAGAAGAACATATGACACAGAGTAGCAGTACATATTTACATAGAGCCATAAGGTAAACAAAGTGGCATAAGACTCTTTTTGAGAGTATAATTTATATAAAGGACTGATTTTGGAATAATAAATAATGGATGGATGTGAACGTGCACGGCAAAAAGTGAAAAACCTCTTTTGGTGCAACAGTCATTACCACACAAAGGATTAGGGAGCAATTTATTGACACAACAACCTGTCCTTATCGCATCACAATCAATGTTATATAGCTTCAGCTACATCACAGAGTAGTTAAACAGGTGCACTTTATATTCTGAATCCTCTTTGTCCACCACTCACTTTGCCTGCAGGCCTCATTGCTTTAATTGACCTGTTAGCTGTTCTGTCATCAGCATTGGACCATTGGCCACAAAGGACACATACTAGATGGTGACTGTGATATGCCATCGTCAACACATTGATGTAGAGGCCAGATACCAGCCTTATCATTATCTTATCACAGGCATCTGCTCACTCAGAGGATCTGCTGCACTGCTCTGCCGCGGCGCTCTTTGAAAGGTCATAATGACAGCCATCATACCATAAGCCAATGAAGTCATCACTCATTTGTCTAAGGAAATGCACATATCCGTCACTGTCACACATATATATATATATACACACACACAAATACAACACAAATACATATCACCTACCCACATGTACGTGTGCACATAAGCAGGCAGATGTACACATATAAAGCTCCCTTCACACTCATATGCCTGGAGAAGTATAGGTAGAGTCAACAGACTGCAGACAGTGAGAGTAAACGGTTGGCTCCAGTCTGGAAGAGAAGCTGTTTGGATGTTATAAACTCCACCAACATAAAAGTATACACACAGAGCAATTCTCAGGCAGAAAGGAGACATATACATTGTGTTGCTATTGACACAGTACAATAACTGAAAGATCTGTGTTGTCTATGTAGATACAGGCATATTTTATGGATTTATATTTAACAAGACTTTTGGATAGAGATGAGATGACTCATTTAATACAAAGGATTATTTTTCCCCTTATGGCACCCTTTTGGCACCTCCTTGGACAAAATCAACACATCTTCTCAAATCTTGAAATTTCTTGTTTTTCTTTTTGGTTGTTAAAAATTTTAGAATGAATAAATCCAAAATATAATTGTTGCTTTTTACCAAAAACTACTTAATCAGTTAATTTCTTTCAAATCTTTCTCACAGTGCAAGAACAATGAATAGAAAAAAAATAAATATGAGAATAAATAATACATAAAATAAACGTAAATAAATAACTGTATAAATTCTTCTAGTCCTTAAAACAACAATTAAACTATATGTAAGTATATTTAAGATGATTTTTGATTGATACAATTAGAAATTTCCTAATAGTATTATATATAACAGGCACAACATACAGTATTTATGGGTACCAATGAAGTGTTGCAGGTGCAGCTGGGTGTATTACGATCCTTCTTTCATTAGTCTAATCTAATGATTAGCCCTAATGATAAAGCTGGTAAAGCAATAGACTGAGAGGAAACAGATAAAGACTTTATTTTGAAGAGATAGACAGCACAAGAGACATTTAATCAGGAAGCCAGAGTGAAAAAGAGGTTCAAAGTCATTCCAAGAAATATAAAGACAGTAGCTCTGATAACGCCTCATGTTTATTTGTTTTTATGCATATTCACCATTAGAGGGCACCGCTGGTGCTGTTTCCCCTTTAAACATGTCAACATGAGAGACTGATGTGCAGCAGATAATATTGAGAACATGGGACAAAGTCTGTCCAGTGGATTTTCTGTCGTTGGTAAAACAAAATGAACTCTGTCTTGAACTCCTTTGTGTACATCCATATGCCATCTCATCGGGCAGACAGTCCTGTACAGATGATAAGACTGACAACACCAACACCCGAGTATTGCTTCATATTGCTTCTGAACTTGCAGATACATACAGTTATTATCTGAATGAACTCTGGTTAAGGACAACTAAAGATGATGTGCGATAAAATTATGAGATATGATTAGAAGCTAACTGACTGTGCTGACTGTGCTGTACACAGTGAAGATGCACAAGGTTTTTTAATGCTCAAGTTTTATTGCATTTGCTCACAGCTGAAAGACATCTTGATAAAATACCACTATCATTTTCTTTTCTGTGCATCTGCCGCAGTATGTGCTTCCAAACTGTTCGTGCAGCCACAGAAATTCCGGGGTTGCTTGAGGTTAATAAAACTTTTTTGGGATGATTTTTCACATATTGTAACAATTTTGACTGCAAAGCCCAGATGGCGTTCTATTCTATTAAACAAGATTAATTTTCCACTCATGAGCTGACTGGCTAGGAGGCCACTCTCGGTCCAGCTATGACAGGTTGTAGTGTGTTCAGCTGGATTAGCCCTGGCATTTCATCATGCTGATTTATGTCTTACATAAAGAGACACTGACATGGATTCATTCTGACAAATGTACATGTATAAAATGAAAATATTCAAAAAGTGTCCAGCTTCATGTCTAAACCCATAATAAGATTTCCTGTTTCATGAAACTTCAAAATAGACAACTGTCCGCCCATTTAATGATGTTTACAGTCACAGTAAATAATTTATAACAAATAGCAAAAAATGTGAGGCATCCAAGTTCAAATATGATTCATGCCTTTCTTTGAATGTTCTTTAATATACTGTGGTCAGCCTGTACATACACTCTACAAATCATCACACATAAGTCTAAATATCTAGGAGTGAAGAAAAAAGTCAAACACGTACATGGTTACAATGTGTAAGACCTGTGAACTGGCAAACAGGCAAGTGCTGACAGCACTTCCTCATGACGTAACTTTGTGTTTTTCACCCTGAAAACATCATCAACTTTGCATAGAGGCCCACTGTCACTGCCCCTATCTGCGCTCAAAACTAAAAAACCTTGAGTATGAAACATTTCAACATTTCAAGATAAGAGTCTGTGATGATGCACTGAGCCAAGAAAGCAAATGGTGTCCTGCTTTTCTGCACCTAACCCTCCTATCAATAGAGGCCTAGGATGAGCTCCAAATAAAACAATCTTCCCCCTGCCTGGAACGCATCTTAGGCTTTATTGTGAGCAAAGGTCTGCAGCAGCTGGCACTGAGAGGTCCGACACTGAAATAATCTTATCTGCCATCAGCTATAAATATTTGACAAAGAAGGGAGAGAGGGAGAGATGAGGAGTGAGAAAGAGGCAAAAAGGAACACAGGCAGGGGCAGTGGGGTGGCAGGGGTGTCCCAGGGACCTTTTGAAAACACAGTGACAACTGTGCCTTGGGGATTTTTAACAAATTAAAAGTGAGGCCAAGCTGAAGTTTTGCCCGTCTCTTCGAAGCAGGAACAGATTAAGATTCACTTTATAGGCATGTTCTTGGCTCTTAGCTAGCCAGAACAACTTGCAGCAAAGCACAGACTGTACTTCCTTTACAGCCTATGTTCCTCATCACCATCACGAGCTCATTCTTCTGTATGGAAACACAGGTGGTACCACAAATAAACACCATAAAACCGTCTGGACAGCTTTTATATTTGTACAGCACTCCCATAACACTCCTAATCAAAGGAAACAACCACCAAAACACATTTCAGGTGGTCTGTGTGTGTGCGTGTGTGTGTGTGTGTGAATGAGCAGGGACGGAGGGGGTCACTCTATTCTTACATCCAGCTACGTCAGATTGTTTTTAATTCATTCCATATTACCTACTGACTTGTTCTGTTTCCCTCTCCAGCTCATGGTCCAAACCCTCACACAAAAGGAGAAGATTATAGGAAGAGTGGAAAAACAAAACTAATTACTCGAGGTATTTCAACCAGCCAATGCTACTTAAAATGTAATTACATGGGTTTAGAGCTCTGGCTGAGGCTGGGGTGACTGCAAATCTCACATTGGCAGACATGTTCCTGGTGTAAAATCTGACTGCTTCTGAAAATGACAGCATGACAGGGACCTAGTGTGGTTGAGGAGATTAGTATCATGTCACTGCTGACCGCTTGAGAGAAAGTGGAACAGAAGTCAAGGCTCTCTGACCTTAACCTAGAAACTCATTCTTCACAATGGAGAAAGAGTTTTAAAGGAACGGTTTGACATTTGGGGAAATTCACTAATTTGCTGTCTGGATGAGAATATTAATGTTGATACCGCTTTCATTTCTCTCCATTGAATATTGAGCCAGAAGCTTAGCTGGAAACAGGGAAACAGCTATCCTGGCTCAGTCAGACAGTAACAACCAGCACCACTAAAATTCACTAATTTACAGGTTATATCTCATTTGTTTAATCCATAAAAAAGCCAAAGTCTAAAAACTACAGTTCATTGTTTTACAGGGGGTTGTGTGGTTGAGAGCAGTAACTTCTCTGCACATAAGTCTCCATAAAATGCCAAAGTGACAATTAAACAACAAGCTATAACATGCTAATTAGTGAGCTTTAAAGAGGCTGGTAAACAGATTTTGTTACCGGTGGACAGAGCCAGGCTAGCTGTTTCCTGATGTTTTCACTCATGGTGCTAAGCTAACCATCTACTGCCGTTAATGGACAGATACTTAAGTGATATCAGTCCTTTTCATCTAAGTCCCCTAAATGTTAGGCAGTCAACAGTTTCTTGAAGATATCCATAGAGGTTTTAAATACAGTAATATCCACATGTTTATTGATGCTGTGCACTCTGAAGAGGCTCAATATATCATATCATGCCATTTACTTTTACAGGTTTTTGTGTCATAGCCAACAAGCCTGTAAATGCCTTTAAAACAAACAAATGTTCTCTTTAAAACCCAATGAAACTCTTAACATCTTTTAAAAATCTAAAACACTACAACACAGGTAGCGACATTTTACAAGGACATCTACTCGTTTAATCACCAATTAACTACTGTAAACTGTTATCTTTGGGTGGATGCACCTTTGAACGCTATCACAGGTGAGGAGACGCACACAAAGGGTGGTAAAGCCATAAAATTAGGGTAGCTATTTGACAAAAGGCAGATACCTGTCTTTATAAGGCAGAGGTGAAGGCTGCACACAGAGGGAGCTGATAAGAGCAGCTCATCTTTCCTCAGGCCACTGGCAGTTGGAGGGGAGCTCTTTTTACAGACTAGATAGCGGTGGATGGCAGCTTTATTGTTTTCCATCCATAATAAACAAAATGTAGTGAGAGTTAAATTCATGCAATGAAAAAATAAAAGAATTAGGGGAAGTGGAGTGGACTAATCTTCAGTTTTATCTCTGCTATATAAAATCAAAGGAATAAGGGAGTGTGGAGTGGGCTAATCCTTGTTGATCAGTGCCTTCAAGCAACTTTACCCTACATCTAATTCATTTATGTGTAGGAGTTAGATCCAAGTAAGATCCAAATCTTTCAAAAAAGTATCTCCCTCAGCCAGAGCTTAACCTTCTTTCTAAAGGGGGCCTGCTTATGCAATATGACAGTAAAACTCCAACCATAAACTACTGTTTATGCCCCGGCTGTAAAAGAAAGGTGTGTTTCCTCTGCCCAGTTTACTGCATGTCCTCTGTAGTCCTTCCATCATTTCACAGTCTTTAATAAGACTGTCTGTAAAAAGAATTAAACGCAAATGTTTGGGAATAAAAAGCAAACATGAGCCACTGTGCTTTCCACGAATGTAAAGTTAATTGCACTGTTAAACAGAGGTATGAGTGTGTTTCATGCAAGAGACATTATCCTATTTGACCCGGCGTGAATTCCCTTAAACATGGTTTTGTTTTGCGAGTTGGATCTAAATCAGTTCTTGTTTTTAACTCTTGAAACTCAAAGATTCAACTCCAGATTCTTGTTTAAAGTTAGAATTTCTTTCTGTCAGTGTAGTTTGTATCTTTCAGCAGGTCATCTACAGCTCTTTTCCATCATCTCCCACTTGGCAACATGTGTTTGGGCTTAGATTAAACAGGAGAAAAGAAGGAGAAAGTATGTTACCAGTTATTAGAAGTGACAAAGAAGCAACCCACTCTCTTTCAGTCAGCTCCTGTCTCCAGTGTGATGATATATGCTGCGGGAAACTGCTCCAAAAGCAACAAAAATCAGTATTTTAAGTGTCACGGTGCTATTAGAATTGCATTAAAAACCTATGTAAATATGCCAAGTCCCTTGACAGCCTCAGCAGTGCAGAACAGGACTTCCTCCTGGAGAATGTAGATGGAGTTTTGGAGAAGATGAAGCACACAGGCCGGGGACTGGGAGGTGATTTAATACAGCTAGCATTTAGAACAATAAAGCACAGACAAAGCAGCCACTTGGACCGTGCTTCAAAGACCAGTGTGTTAAACACTTGCAGAAAGACATTCTTTGGACTCATGATCATTCGAAATAGCGGGAAAGAAGAATTAGGGAGGAAGTTGAGGAGGAGGAAGGCAGAAAAGAAGAAGAGGAAGCCAAACACACAAAACTGTCAACCTGATGATACTGCAGCAACATAAAAGGGAAGGAGAATTTGCTGTCCACTTTCATTGGGTTTCAGTTTAATCTGCCGAGTTCATCTCCTCATCTTTGTGTCTTCCTGTCGCCCGAGCAGCCCACAGATATGTGCTCCTCCGTTGCCTTTAATTAACAATAATTCAACACAGGTCAGCTAGTGTCCTGTTGCTCCAAATGACCTGATGCGCAGAGCAGAAGTGCTGATTCAGCAGCGGGAAAAGACCCATCTTTAAACAGAACTCTGTCTCTCATCAGGTGGCTCAGTTCAGTTCCTGCACCAAATCTAAAACTCTGGCAGCCTGTTTGTAGACCTGCTGGAACCTACTGGCACTGAGATCTAAGCGCCTGTACACAATATAATGTGAAATAATAAACTTCCTCAAAGTATCAGTTCTGTAAGTCAGAGCCAGTTTAGCATGTGGTTTAAGGAGGCTTTTGTTTAAGAAATTAATGGCAGATTGTTGGGGACACGTCATTATTAAAAACAGATCAAACATATCTGCAGTTCTATTCAGACTGAACTCCATTACAGTCACACCTTGGACAACAGAGGGCACCAGCTGTATTTTCTCTGATTGTGTTACACAGGAATGGTGAAACACTATAGTCTTGTATTCAAAGAAACATAATTGTGGTTTAAATAAAGTTATCCTC
Organism: Lates calcarifer; assembly: GCF_001640805.2. Taxonomy (NCBI): domain Eukaryota; kingdom Metazoa; phylum Chordata; class Actinopteri; family Centropomidae; genus Lates; species Lates calcarifer. The sequence goes on from NC_066847.1 coordinate 14,594,688, forward strand.
AGTGGGAGAAACATGGTTTAGACATAAAAAGACAAATAAAAATACAAATTCTTTAGTCACCCACTTCAAATGAACATAATTTCATTATGCAAATAAGAGAAATGAAAAACTGAAGTCTTGTTAATTAGGCCGTCTAACAACGTCTCTGTGTTTGGAAGGTAGGGAGGTATCGCTTTTCATTATTTATTTAAATTTTCTGAAGCAAGCACTTAAAAGGAGGAACAGAAGACATTCTGACATATCTTCCAGTAACTCAACCTTTGTTCTAAATGCTACTGCGGCAAGAGTGGGGTGTTTTCCCGTCTAATTATTTTACCAGTCCCACTTGCTTACTCTCCGAGTGATTAATCAAAGTTAAGAAAATCCAACCATCAACTGGGGCATGTTTCGCATTTCCTCCTGCTGGTGGAGGATCCGTCTAGGGCCTGGCTGCTTGGCCTTATTACAAGTTAATTGAAACCTTGTTTAGAAATACCAAGGTCAACATTTCCAGCCATGTTATCCCAATTAGTCTGCAATGAATCCCTTTAAACAGGGGGTATTGAGTGGCCGACCCGATGTGCTACTTGAATTCCCGGCGGGACACCCAGATCCAGAGCCTGGGAATGAAAGAGGGTGACCGGAGTCTTTCCGGGGGGGGGCTGAGTGCTGGGTACTGCCACTGCCCTTGCTATGATTAATTCTATTACGCAAATTCTTTCTGGGTACTTACTTTGATTGCGTTTGTGTTCATTTTAGTATTCAGTTACGAATGTATAATATTTTCATCCAAATTTAAATCCACTACACAGTAGGCACACATTAAAGCCATCTGATACCCCGTCATACCTCTGTGTTTGCATGTCTGCCTCAGCTGCCTAAACTCACAAATAAATGTGAAAATGCCCCAATAATCAGCAACAATTGCAATCAATGTTCCCTTGAGAAAGAACATTTTTTACACACACCATTTGTTTACGTAACTACAGTGCAGGAAAGGCAAACATGTGCATAGAGGTTGTCATGCGGGATTTCGTTTCAACCAAAGGCTTTATCAGCTGATTTCACTGATTAGAGAGGAGGAAAGAAGAGAAACTAATCATTGAAATCAGCTGGTCTGAATGAAAACCAGCGCACTTGCAGACTTAGTGGCACTTGATCATAGAGTGTGAAGCAGGATTTAAAAATGTTCTACATCTTCTGGTGACTAGTAATGTATTACTATTCATGTGGTTGTTGCAGTGGAACACAAGTACATCTAACTATAAATGCATGAATGTCTTGTTGTGTGTCCATCTGCTGATTTTCTTAACAACCACTTTACTGCTTTTCATGTTATGTGACGTGCAGAGAAGGGCAAACTAGACAGACAATTTGTGGTGCGCAGATGCCAGAGTTTCAATAAAGTCAGTGAGGGCACTTTCTATGCAGTCACCCAGACTTTAACTGAGCAGATGCTGTTCATGTGCTGTGTTTTAAGAGCTGCAATCAAACTGCAACCCAACTCAGGTGAAAACAGAACAAAGTACAAATCCACATGACCAGTATATCAGGCTGCTGCACTGTAAATCTACACGAATCTATGGCCATATATATTCTCACTAATTTACTGACACATACAGAAATATAAAAAACTGTAACAACAACTTTGCTTTGCTTTGAGCTTTATGTGAACAGAAGCATGCTAACATGCTCACAATGACTGAAATGAAATGTTAACATATCAAAGTTAAGCAGGTACAATATCTACCATACTCACTATGTTAGCTTAGCATGTTAGCATGCTAAACTAAGATATTGAAAAACTGAAAATTTTAAATTTTAAATTAATTGTGGCGCTAAATGAATAGTCGGAGGATCATTACTACAGTTCAACCTAAGGGGATCTTGAATGTCTAAATCAAATTTCAGGATCAGCCATAAAGTAGCTGTGAAGACGTTTAGCTAAAAACCACAAATGTCGATCAAATGATGGTCTGTGGTGGTCTGTGGTGAACTGACAAACCAATGTTGCCATTTTTAAAGCCATGTTCCTTGCTTGGCTTAAACAGCTCAGCTGTGGTTTCTGCATGTTTTAGTTAAGTCAAATTTTATTTATATATACTAACCAATATTCCCTTTATTAGGGAAAAAAATGAAAGATGGAAGTGGAGGGATCTCTCTTTCAGAACAGTCCATAATCACGATGACAGTATCATAGATTGTAAACATTAATGAAGAATGTTGAATCTTATGGATGTCAGGCAACTCTCAGGTCCAAAGACAGGACCTGAACCGCATGACCTTCTCTCCACCATGAAGACCTCAAAAGAGTACAAACTACGCAAAAACACAAGAGGCAAAACACCATTCAGATATCTAGGAAAGAGAAAGAAACACATGGTAGGGGAGAGAGACATGGAGTAGGCTGGGACTCTTATAACTTTAAAGTAATTATTATAAAGTCAGAATGATAATATGATAATTCAGCACAATTCAGTGTGTTTGCATCCCTGCATAGGTTACCTAACAGCAGTGTTCTAATGTGAACAAAATAAGGCAGATAGGCAAAGAATCAACAACAGATGCTATGATGACATTATTTGTGTGCGTAACATTAAAGTGTTGAAGTAAAATATGACGTGTTCATTTCTGAAAGCTTTGTGAAGTCAGTCACATTCTTACATTGATGAATCCCACCAGAGTCTGCTTGCATGCTGTAAAGACACAGAGCACAAACAGTCTGATAGCTGATTACAGTTCTCAGAACAAGTTGTTGCATCTGGAAAGGAGCAGTGCAGTCATTTCTTAAAAATATCAACCAGATTCTGTTAGACGTTTTCATTTGATTGTACTCCAAGCAAGAGATGTTGTTTGATTTCTGCTTACAGTCATGTACTATATTACTCAGTGCTGCTAGGGTATCATGTAAGGGAGAAAAAGCAGTTCTTACAGTAATATCTGGCTGATTACTTTTCATTTGCTTCAAGACACTGTTCACCAAAAAAACATGCATAAAGTGTTCAGTGTACGTTTGAGTTTGGATATATTTGAAATGGCTCTAAAACAAGCATCTAATAAGAATTTACCATTGTTCATTTATATAAGCAGAGTGATATGTTGCTGTAGTTCCTCACCCGAAATACCAGCAAATCCAAAAAATATTAAATAAACCATTACCCCTCTTGATGTAGAGATGACTTCATAATGCATATTATAATAAATGGATCATGTACAGGGGTCTTGTAAAGAAAAATGAGGGTAAATGGGCATGAGCTCAATGAACTGTACCACTTCCATGTTATTGATGTCAACTTTCTAAAAGAAAATATTTTTGCTGTAATTCTCCTTCAGTTGAGCGAAGCCAGAAGCTTCCATCACAGTCGAGAGCCTGCAGCATGAGCAAGGAGCCTGTGTGAGGACTGCTTATGTAAGTACAGCATAGAATGAAGGGTAAGCATTCCAGCAGCAATCAATATCAGTATCTCTGTGATGTGAGAAATTGCATGGAGTTACAGTGAAGCAGTTATGGGGAGTTCCCTGCTGTGGTTTCACAGCTTCCAAAAACATAAGTAGACAGTGTCATTACCTTGCCTTTAAGCCAGCCATGTTGAGCGCCACGGCTTCTCCTTTCACTGCATTTCCACTCCAAATACACAGATCACTGCACAAGGTTAAGAAAGCAGGGCCTGTGTATTTTGGCAGGTGGAATATATTCTGAAAGAGCAACAAATCTGCTATATTTAGTTTTTTGATGGTGGAGGGAGCAGAGGGAACCAAGGCCCGTGTCAGTAAACCCCAGGACCAAAGGAGAGAAGGACAAGGTACAACATGACAGAGATGATACAGGAGATACATGTAGCAGTGCCAACACAGATAGCAGCTAACATTATCTTAACAATGAATTATTATGTTGCACCAGTTAAAAGTTTCAACATTAAATCTGAGTTTCAGAGTGTTGAAGATTCCAGATCTGTCATCCATATTGTTGCTGAATGATGAGCAGCTCATCCCAACCTCCAGCCAGACAGTGACAGAATAAGGGTTGACATCTCTCTTTCCAGCACATAGTGCAGGCCGCTCAGTAGATTTACGGCCAAGCGTGGAAGCAGCAGCTGGCTGTGCCGCGCAAGAGGGAAGCTAATCTTGTTTACATTCAATCTGCTATTTCCTCCCCTCTGAAACCTTGAGAGAGCAAAGTCATGTAATACTTGTATTAAAAATAAGTGTAGCAGAAATGGGCCTACTGGCAGCATGCAGTGAGAGTTTTTTGCGGCCTGGCCAAGAGAGCCTGCAGCAAAAAGCAATCGATATGCCCAATATTCCAGCACATACTCTCGAGTAACAATAACCCACATTTAGACCTACACCACAAGTCCCCGACCCGCTCCAGAGAAAATAAGGGAGCCTACTTTCTGTGTCCATGTCAATTGTAGGAGGTTGGTTAATATGATGAGATGTAACATTTGTTTGTGTGCACTTAGGTGTGCATATGCCTGTGAATGTCAGCATGTGTATCTTAATACTAGGTAAAGAAAATATAATAACAAGATCGTTTCACATTGCACAGTGCAAACTGGATATTCAGCAGATCCATCATAATACAACTTGTGATTTTGGTATCGGGGTGCCTGAGGGTTATATTAAGAAAGACTGCGGTGGTTAAACTGAATTAGACATAGCAGGTTATGCTTTTTGTAAATCAACAGTGGGTCAATGCAACTTCCTTTTTCTGTTTATCAGAATGGCTTAGCCTGAAGCCTTGTAAATGTGTGTTTCTTTTGTTTTGATTTGTTACCTCCTGTTTGTTTATTTGTTTGTCTGTTTGTCAGGAGGATTACACCAATTTGGTGGCAAACTTGGCGAATGAATGGGACATGGACTAACGAAGAACCCACTAAATTTTGATGGGGATCTGGTCAAAGTGACAGATCCAGGAATTTTTTTATGACTTCCCTCCATATTGCAAGACAGGAGTTTTGTTTTTTGTTTTTTGTTTTTTGTTTTTTTTTGGTTGACATTTTGGCCTTAGTGGAGGTATCCGCTGAGTGCCATTCTAATTTTGTTTTGTTTTTTGGGTTTTGTTTTTTTCTTGGAAAGGCTAGCTTTTTGTTTGGCTGACTGCTGGATGTGTTTTTTTTTTTCCCTCCGTAGCAGATGTCGGCTGTATCAGAGGAGAAAGCTCTGCCAGAAATGGAGGCCTACAGGAAACCAGCAGCCAAAACTGCAGCCATCACAGCCCTCTGGTGTGCTCTGGAATGAAACAATTGAAACTTCCTAAAAAGGTGAGAAGCAGTTCAGAACATAGAGAAGTCTTTTGAAAGAAAAACCTAACATTTCATTGTAGGAACGAGCCAGTGGTTTGAAATGCCCACAGCACAGTGGGGAAGAACACAGAGGAAGCACGCCACTGCTGCAATAGTGTCAAGTCCAGTTCCTAACCAGCCGTAGCTAACCATAAATGAAAACTATGGCTGGGAGTACACCTCCCTCAGGTGCCACATGCCTTTGATTTTTCCAGAACTGCTTACTTTTGCCCAGAATCCCAAAGCTCCCCTCCCTCTTTTCATGGAAGTTTGCTGGATTTATGAAAGGTCTGGTACCCTAGCAGCACTTTCCCAATGAAGGCACACACACACAGTACATGCACATGTGTACAGATGGATTAAAAAAAACAAACAAAAAAAAAAAAACATTACGTTCGACTATGCAATGAAACCAGCTGCAGCCACTAGAGTTACTACTCTCACCCTTGTCCAGGGTTTGAAAAGAAACTATCAAAATGTGGTTTTTAAAAAAAGGTGAGTTGAGGAAGAGTTCATATCACATAAGTGATGATTTTGTGTAAGTGCCTTGGGAAAAAAACACAAAGCTGATAACATGAGCAACAAATGAAAGGAAATAAGGGTAAAATAAGGAAAAAAACACAACGGAAAAGCGCATTCTTTTTACGGAAACTAAGTTTCAAACTGAAACCATGCAATCACCACATTAAAGGGCTCCCATTCTTAAGACAACCACCGGTATGCAGTGTGGATGCCAGGGCAGTGTTTTCCATTAGATTTCTCTGTTTTTTCAGTTGATCTGGCAAATTAACTTACAACAGGCTGAACACAAGATGCAGCCTGGAAAGGAGCATAGCAGCAAATTGCATTTATCAAAAACACTCACTGGGACTGTTTACTTTATGTGATCTAATAAAAAAAAGCTCATGCTGAGAGTGTTTCAGTGATTGCATATGGATATAAGAGAACAGTAAGCCCCAAGTACAACTGCCCAGACCACATGAAGAAGGGCCACATTTAAACTCCATCACCGTCATTTGTTTATCACTTCAACTTATTCATGGTATCTTTGTGAGACAGTTTTTCCCATGCTGGCTTTCCTGATGGGGATGTGATTGCTCACGCTCATTGCTGCATTCTTTAAGGATAACCAGGCTTATAAAATCTGTAGGTCATATCGTCACTGACCATTTAAAACTCAAAACCTCACACATGAATGAAAAATGTCATACTCTATTGAAGGCCAAGCACTGGCACATGTTTTTTTTTTTTTTTTTTTCCAAGTGAAGGTTTTATAGAGCCATGCTGTTTGTTGACTTATGGTTAGTACAGCAGCATTCTCCTCCACCCGCCACTTGGTAATCCTCCTGAAAGATCATATGAGCTGGTTTTAAGGGGAAAAAAAGTGCTGTTTCATTTGCCTTTCCCCGCCACCAAAGAGTAAAAAGTAAAGACATAAAACACACACCTTGGGACACATTAATGGGGCTCCCTTCATTTCTCTACAGTTGTGTCCAGAAAACATATATCTGCCATTGCTCAAGCTCTTGGATGACATCTCTTGTCAGCTAAAAGAAGCAGAGACATGACATCTTAGGAAGGACAGGGAACAGGATCAAACAGGACTTTCAGTGTTTCAGGGTGAGACGAAAGCCTCCAAATAGGTCAGTGGAGCTTGGACAAGGACAAGGATGACCCTGTAAAACGCATCACTATTACACGCTGCTAACCACTCCTTTTCTCTCCCCTCAAATGCATGATGAACTTTACAGATCCGTTGGCTGTAAATCAAACCAAAAAAATATTTCAAGCTGCCTGTCACCCATTGCTCTTTTTCTTTTCAAATTATTTCTGTATATATATGTATTTCTGAATATATATATTCCAGTCATACTAAATTGAACCCTAACACCCTCCCTATTGCTCCAACTTGTTCCAGCTTAGTCCCAGCCAATACAGGTTCTTGAGGGTCACGGTCCTACAGTTTTTATGGATCTCTTTAAATCATCAAGCGCTTAGCAAAAATGGCTTAGAGTCCAAAATGTAAAACAATGCAGTCAGGTAAGTAATGGGGCGTTTATACGCTATAGACCACAGACCACCCAGCTGGCAGCAACGGCAGGCCCGGCCTGTTTGCAGCTGTGCAGTTCTAAACAAGAGGACAGACCTCCAAGCACTGGTCATCAGCTCTGGTTGGAAAGTCTTTAGAGGATACAGAGCCCTTTAAGTCAATGAAAGGAGAGCTGATGAAGATTAATTAATTTGTGCTTTCTCCCTCTGTCTCTTTCTCTCTCATTATTTTTTATCTCTAAAAATAGCAATGCTGTTGCCATTCTTACTGCTCCCTAAGTAGAAATTCTGTTATCACCTGGCCTCACCCACAGGGAGGTAACAGGGCAGAATCAACCTCAGATCACTACTCCTGGCAATGGTAGGAATTCAGTGTCTTGCACGAGGCCACTTAAGCGGGGTGGAAACCTGCCAGTGTGGGGCTTGAAGCATTGCTAACCTCTACACCACTCTCCACTCTGAGTGCATTTACCTTGGACTGGTACACACAGCTTTGTGTCCGTGTGTGTGTATGTGTATTGTTTTGTGTATCTATCATTTCCATATTTTGCAAGTTTCCTCATTAAACTTGTTGTGTCATGGGACTGTATATTTGCTGCCCTAAGCACAGCACAGTTCATCGCCCACAAAGAGTTCTCCAATGGCTAACCACCCACAGGGAGTTGAGACTTGCTCTCTGACCCTCCTCAGAAGAACTCAATCTCTGTGGAGATACAAGAGGAATAAGATGAGTGCAATGAAGATATGCCAGTGTGGGAAAAGTAAAATGTCCTCAGTAAGCAGCAAGCACCCAAACCACAAATTTCTGTTGGAAACATGACAGCCACTCATGATGGGAATTAAATGCAAAGTCTGATGACTCTAGCTTCTTGTCCTCTATCCCCAGCATATGTCTCTGGCAGCTGTGGAGCACTTTCTTAAGGTAGACCTAGATTCTGACAAGATTAAAGCTCATAAGGGGCTGTAAAAGTTTTGCAAGAGCTGCCTGCCCAACAGCATTCTTTGGACATAAAAATGTAAGCAAGGACTGTGAGGAAATAAACACTTCCAAAATCTACTGCTCTGAGCCGTTTTGCATCACAAAGGTTAATTTAATATTGGTGAAACCACTGTAGACAGAAATGATTATCATATGCCATATTCTCCAAGGGAGACCTGATTTTATTATGTTGACTTTTAGAGAGTGGAAGGCCCAGTGGAATCAAGGCTCACCGTCAAATGTTCAGCCAGGCCAGAATCAGCCAGTTTCGCATGACCTTCCCTGTCACAGAGTATATTCCCAGCTTTCATCTCCCGGTGGATTTTCCTCATAAAATTCAGATAGCGCAGGGCCTTCAAGGTTGATTTGAGGATGTAGACTATCTCATCCTCATTGAGCTGTGCAACAAAAACATACAAGGTTTGTTTTTCCAGTGATTAAGATACTCCAAAATATCAGATGCTGAGAGGCTCGAGGAATAAAAAAGCAATTGGTGCAGTTTAATTTTGTTTGCAGTTATGGAGCAGCAGGTGCTGTCACTGGTGGTCTGTCTTAATTTTAGAAGCTGTAAAACATGTGGAAGCAAGCAGTCATGTTTGAAATCACTTCATCCATCAAAGCCTGTTTTATTTTCAGAATTCAGAGATCCAGTTTGGAAAAATTAAATGGCAGCTTGTCTGCAGCTTCAGCGTCAGTACCTGAAAGTATACACCCCCACCCCCACCCCACCCCCCGAATGTGTCGGTATAGATGAGTATTTTCTTGACTTAAACCAACTCACTGTAAGTTGACCGCATAAACACTTTTTTCTCACAGTTTACTGCTCAACGTCAGTCAGTGTCTCAGCATCTAAGCCTTTATCCCATTTTGAGCCACCTACTTCTGCAATAAGTCAGCCCTTTAACAAGTCAGGCAGCCAGTTGCCCAGACAGTCAGCCAACCAGTCCAACAGTGGCAAACAAGTGTAAGAAGGTTTATGAATCAAACGTCCCCTGGCTGATGGCTGGCTGTTCGGGACATGAGTCACACACACCAGAGTGGCAATGTCAGTGAGCGAGGCAGGCAGGGATGCATGGAAGAAGGGGAAATTCCCATTAAGGGGTGGCCAAGGAGCTGAACTCGGCCAAGCGCTCCAGCAGAATGTGCACTTCATTAGTGGGAAAGTGCCGGGGAGAACCAGGCTGGGCCAAGTTCTTTGAGGCACGGGAAAAGCCAATAAAAGTCCAAGCCAGGGAACCATACAAGTACACTTGAACCAAGAGACGAAGCAATGCAGCAGGACAGCAGAGGTCTCATCAGAAAAATGACCAGAGAGGCATAAATGCTTGCTTCAGTATTCCAGTGGTCTGGTTTGTACGTATATGTGACATCATTTGTAGGAGTTAACAGAAAGATGGGGTTTGCAGAGAAATGCAAACCAAACAGCAGTTTTTAAGCTGTGATTCCCAGCAGAATAATGCAAATGTCCTAAGAGGCTACGGTATCGGAATATCCAGATTTTGTTCATTGTTTTGTTCTGGGCTGGGATTGCTTAGGTTGACTTACACCACTACAGTGCACACCAGGACCCTCGACACTGTAGGTTAACACAGCCCCAGCAACCACCCAGCTGTCTGAGCCAGGAGAGCTCACATAAAACACAAGCTGTTTCATTGCCTATGCGCATAAGGCTACACTTATGCCACACATTGCTGCTTTGACTTATGTAAAGAGAATTTCTGCTGCAATACCACAAAGACCTTGAGTTACAGGCACAGTCATTAAGAGGAAGAAAGAGAGCGGGGATATGAAGTGGAAGCTAAATATTTATGGAATGCTGAGGACCAATGCTGAAGGTGAGGATGGGATTCACTCTACCCTCTGTTTAAAGAGAGAAAACACACACTATAATTCACAGATTCATGTCGATACACAGTATGGGGCCCAGACAGATCATCAACAATTGGTGTTTTTGTTGCTGTCGAAGCTCCATACACAGAAAGGCAGGATGGGCGAGTACTTATAGGCAGGATCTCCCCCTTAAACAGTGAGCAGGGTTTGGCTGACAGAGGCCGGGCCCGAGCTAGCAGCACCTGGACAGTTACAGATCCCTGCAGCCCACTTCAACTGCTTGGACTCACCATGCACCACAGGAGCCTGCCTCTCCCCTACCCTCCAGCCACAGAGTCGTCCACTTCCATCTCTCTCCATGCACTTAGCCCATGTTTATTCTCTCAAATAGTAACAAAAGGATGGGGCCGTCGAGAACTGTATCTTTTTACAACGTGGTGACATCACTTGTAAAAGCAGCGAGGTAAACACATGGAGCTCAGGCTCCCGGTCTTTCAGGTTTACAGTTCCCTGTCTGTCCATCCAGAGGGGCCCAACATAACCCCTAGTGAACCCTGTACCGCCGTCTGACTCCTGACTGGGGTCAGGAGCATTGCTCACATTGGTTTCACAGCCCAATGAAATCACCCCAATGGACACGCTTGTACTGTACTGTTAATTCAGTCAGTGAGGAGCTGGGAAGATATGTTTTTTTCTCACATTGTTCTGCAACACAAAGTATATGAATGAGCTTCAAGCACTTACAGAGTGAATGAAAAGATAATTGAGATAATGAATAATAATATCATCCAATTTATCATTAAGAAAACAGGAACCAGCTGGAAACATGAAGTAAGAGGAAACAAACACAATCTATTTGAGAAGCATAACTGATGTTTTCAGGTCTTAAGGGGCCCAGTTGGTGTAAAAACAGATCAGTCATGTTAGTATGGAATGCATTTTAGTGACATAGGGCTCCAAATTCTATAATGTGATCATGATCAGAAGTCAAACAACTAACTGAATTGACAAATAGACTGTCTACGCCAGTTGAGTTACATTTGTCATTTCAATGTGATTTTCAATATCTGATCATAAAGATCTTATGGGGGAATTTGTGGTTACCCACACTTGACCTGAAAATGTCTATTATGCACCTCATGTGGTTGCACTTAATTTAGTTTGTTCATATTTTCTTCCATCTCTTTATGTTTCTCAGATGAACAATGTGACTGGAGAGTGTCCAGACAATGTGGAATTCCACTGACAATGAAACCTCAGATGTGGTGTATTTGGTTGTACTGTAAGCAGAATCTAAATTGACAGTGCCCTGAACTGTCAGTAAATGTATAGCCTAAGCTGAGACAGCATTAGTCAACAGCTGCTATAGTGGTAGCTTTGACAAATGCTCCTGGACCATCCATTTAATTTGAGTATCTCTCCTGTGTTGGTACAACAATGGCTGCCACAATGTATCCTTTTTCATCTGAAGCAAAGGAGAAGTGAATGGGACTTGACTGTAAGTGAAGCCAGTGAGGATCAGCTGATCTCCAGCTGTGGAGTCATAGACATGGAACTGGTTTCTGCTGGTTACTGGGCCACTGGGCTGCAGTCAGCACAGTAATGAGGAGCATTTGTCTCTGCTTCCTCCCTGCGGTCACTTTTACAGCATCTGTTGACTGTTGCTGCACCCCCCTATTCCATACCACCCCCCAACCAAAAGTCCCAGATACACAACAGCTAAATAAAAACACACAAATTAGCCATGTGGACCATGGTAAACATTTCCAGCTTCCCAGTCCAAGCCAGCTGCAGCTTACTAAAGTTACATGAGCTGTACTTTGACTTCACAGCAAAAGCCTACTTCACATGGTGTGTTCCTCTGAGGAAGGAGCTTCAGCATGAGCAGCTTTCCTGTGTGTCAGTTCCCATCTCTACAGCATATGGATAAGCAGTTGTCATTCCTATAACATTATGAGTTCTCATACTTACCCATGATGTATTGTCTGCAACCTTTTCAAACCTGAGATAACTATTTTTCTTTTTTTGGCCACTTGGGGGCAACAGAAACATGTTGTGAACGCAACACTGATATATTATCATGTTTGAAATATAGAGCCAACTTGTCCACACACCATTGCTCATTTAGACATCCAGCAGATACAGAACAACATAAGCATTCATTTGGAATCATGTTTCTTGCAACAAGGAAAAAAGTACAATTCTAACTCTCCTTTTAGCTCTGTTTTTGGTTTCCATTAACTGAGACCCTGAGAAAAAAAATATAAGACTCTACTATGTTCACCTGCTGGTTGCTAAGTTTATGTATCTGCTGTTTGTTGCTGAGCAGGTGGCAGTGGGAAAATTTCTGAAACGTTTGTGCTGAAAACAGCTGCCTGCTGCAGCTGAATAAAAGGTTATGAAAGCAATCAATCAAAACAGTTGTGGGCCAGAAAAACAAAACAATGAGCTGAAAGATGTCAAAATGAAAGAAACTGCAGAGTCATGTGGTAAATCTATGTGGGTTCATCATTACAGGCAACACCTTGTACTCTTGACTTTGACTTTAAAGTTGGCTGTTAATTATGGCCACTTTAAAGTCAATCACTCAGTAGTTAGGTAGTGAAAACAAAATAGCACAGACACTAGTCATGAACTTGAAAGGCTCAAGAATGTTTTTAATATTGCAGCTGTATCAGTATTCTAGTACAATAAAATCCTGCACTACCTATCTTTCAAACTGTTACAAACTGACCTTTACAGGTCACTACGTACTACCAAATCTACTGTGCCAGATTCTGTAAAAAAATCTATTGACTTTATGGGCTTATTTATAATTACCAAGTGCACTGTTACCAAGGGAGCAGCAATGAATTTCCATGTTTAACCCACTAATACATCCACCATGAGCATTAGCAGAGATTTATAAATCAAAAAAGTCAGAATAATTGTGAATATGGAACTTTTATAGTATTTTTTAACAGCTCCCAGAGCTGCACAACCAGCTCCCGGGCCCCTAGAGCCTCCAGCAAGCCCTCCATGAACATCCTATGGACTGCATTACCCTTCCTCTTCTCCTGCTTGAGCCCTAGTGGTCCTACCCCATATGTGAAATCAATACCACATCATTTATGGCCAGTTCTCACTTGTACCATCAAATCTGGAACACATTGCCAAAAGTATTGCCTTTTTTTAATACTTCCCTCAAAGATAGCACAAGGGAATATAATGACACCACTTTTAAATGAAGTCAAAGATTGCCCTTTCCAAATGTGTCAGTGCATAATAATGCAATTCCTATTTCATGCTTAATAGTTAATGGATTCTTGAGAAGCATTTTAATTTCATGCCCAAATGGTAAGGACGTGTGATGAGAGCTGCCAGAGAGTGTTAATGTGGATGTGCAAGGGCCTCCACCAGCTCTAGGCCCTCACATAGGTGTTTAATAATAAAGCCTTGGTCCATCCAGCCCAGCACTTTGACTCAGATTATGTGCTTCACAGACCAACCCCAGGGCCCTTTAACTTTCATAAAACATAATCCTGGAACACACTTACCCTATCCATCACTCTGACGCACACTGCACATGCAGGGACACATTTTTCGTTACAGTGACAAGGAAAATTCAAGGCTTTTAGTAAATATTAAATCTGCTGAAACACCACTCCACACAGAGAGTTTCTCTTCACTTGTGTCATTCAGGACAGTGCTGTGTGAATTTTGAATGCAGCAGCAATAGAAGCGGTATGGCCCGGGGAATGCCAGAGCCAGTATCTGAACCTCCACAGAGGTGAGAAATATCTGATTTGTGAGCAGTTTTAACACTGCATCACACCTCTCTCTGCAAGCCCCTTAACGTCCAATTACAGCATTCAAACACCAGTGACAAGAGGGTGTTTCCATCCAAAAAAGTAAGAGGGGAATGTGGTTTTCTTTCCTCAGTGGTATCAGGAGTATTTTACCAGAACCTGGGCACCAATCTAAAGCCTGTGTAAAGACAAAGTAGCCTGTTTTTCTGTGCATTTCCACTCCCATTCAACACAGCAGCACACAACACTCACATGGTCTTGTTCCAGGAGGACTTTTTCCATCTGCTTCAAACAAATACTCGAGTTGTGACTCGACTTCCCCCTGGTTTTACGACAAAGCACCAGTGTTGGTATAAAACAGGTCATTGGGACCTCCCCAGGACCTGTTTGGTGGAGCTGTGCAACCTGCCAATATCCACAGCCGCCCAGGAGCCCCCCCTTGACCAATAACTCCACTCTCACCCATATGTCGTAAACAGCTTAAAACCCTATTAAAAGCACAAATAATTTCAGAAACTAAGTAGACATTTATAAAACAATATTTCCTGTCTGTGAGTTGACTGCATGACTGTACTGACTGTGTAACTGTATGGATGCAGAAGCTGTAATGTATTCCTGGTGGTGGTCAAACTTTTCCCAGGCTACAAGTTGTGAACATGCATCCTATAAATGCATCAGTAAAAGACGGTGATTTACTGGGCTGGAAGTGAAGTGATTACGAGTGACTGATGAGAGAGCAAAAGCAACCTCCCTAAAGACTGCACCTGTGTACATTAACATTTATTTACTGTGTGTGTGTGAGAGAGCATGAGTGTGTGTGTGCCAATGTAATAATGCCTGAAAGCGTTTTTTGTGTGTTTGTGTGTATGCATGCATATGTCCACACACTAAACGCAACCATACAGGCATCCAAGCTTTTAATTCAAACCACATTTGAGGAGAAATCCATCAATGACACAAGGGTCCATTCAAAAAATGATGTTATTTTAGTTCAAAGAGTGGGAGGAAAATGAGAGCGAGAGGAGCAACAAGGTTGGACTCTGGCCAACGGTGATATTTTTAGCATCGAAAAAAACAATTGCCTTCTCAGTTTTCTTTACGATGGCAACATCTCAGTGACTCACTGGCAGAATAATGATAACACACTGAGGAAATGTTTCTCTTTGTTTAATTACATTGTCCTATGCTCATATAAGTCTGAGACAAGAGCCTGTCCACAGAGTAGCTCTCCCAAAGGTCCTTCACAGCCAAAGGTCCTTCTTGTAACAGCGTCAAGATCTGCTCTCTTTTTTTTTTTTAAGTGGAAAGCCATTTCCTGACTCTCTTTGTAATGTGCATACGTCTGGCACATTACAAAGAGAGAGAAAGGCAGGGGAATAAAGAAATTATATGAAATCACACAGGATGAATGTTATTGTTGTTGCTGTTGATGTGGGAAAATGACTGGATCTATTGCATTATTCATTCCTCATCCAGCAGAAATGTTTTCAAGGAGGCTTGATTACACTAAGTCATGACCGGTAGTCTGGATCAACAACTTCTTCGAGCCAATCATCCATCTCTCCATTCCTTATTTCAACCCTTTCCATCCACCTATGTCACCCTCTTTCCACTGCTTCTTCATTTGTCATTTGTCTCTCCTTCCATTCCGCCATTCCTCCGTTTATTCATCTTTATGTCCATTAAATCTTCCTTTCCTCTATCCACCCAAGAACTGTTAAATCTCTCCATCCCTTGCTTTCATCACTCCATCCTTACTTTGTTTCCATCCTTCCATCACACCCTAGGTACAGGACGGATGCAGAAGTCACTGGGACCTTTTAAAAATGTCACTTCTGACAGGCTGGATGAGACACTCTACGCTCTGTTGATTTATCCTTCCAGTGTGCTGCAGTAACTTTGTTAACGTCTCTCATCAGCCTATTAACAACACTTGAGCGTGGCCAGGAAACAGGTGCTGGGAGAGTTTTACTGTCCATCACCTCACCAGCAGGAGCTGATTTGCAGTAGAGAGTGCATGCTGTACAGTTGCACTCAGAACTCCAACGCTTCAGGCCCCAGACGCACAACTTAAGAAATAGTATGTGGTAGTCTGTGCTACGTAATAATTCAGGCTAAAACAACAACAGCAAAGGAGAGATACAGCAAAAAATGGACCAGTATTTAGCAAAAAAAGGACAAAATTGAATTAAAATATTCATTTTTTGCAAGACTGTGTCAGGGCAGCTTAAAAGCAACCTCTTGGGAAATACTGTCTTGCCGAGACTTAGACGAGAAAGTACCACTCTAAAGCTGTCGGTATGCTTTTTCAAAACTGTTTGAATAGCTCTGGAAACCCCCTCCCACCACACCTTTATGACATTCTGGACACAACTTGCTCTGTTACTTTTCACGTGAACAACCGCACACAATTGTCTTCTAGAAGAAACTGTCTGAAGAAGACATTTATGAACTTGCTGTGTTCAAGCATGACCTGACACTAACTTCTATACATTTAAGGCTTAAGCAATTGAAGGCTAAAGCCAGCAGCCAGTTAGCTTAACTTAGTGTTAAGACTAGGAACAGGGGATACAGCTAGCCTGGCTCTGTCCAGAGGTAATAAAATCCACCTGGCAGCACCTCTAAAGCTCATTACAGTATATCTTTGTTTGTGTAAAACCTGTTTAACTTGAAATTTTACTTCAGTGTTTGTGTGTTTGTTTGTTGACCTTGTTGACCTTTGCATGCTGTCTCTCACTGGCTGGCTGCTTGTTATCCTCCTCTCTGTATTTGTTTCTCACTTTCCATCCATCTTTTCCAGCACATCTTCACACTTTCATCTCGATATTCCTAGCTCTCACTCCTCCTGCCCTTTCATTATTTCAGCCTGCTCCCATCACTCCATCTATGCAGCATATCCATCTCTCCATTTCACCACAGGACTGGCAGAGCAAACAGTTTTGCAGCACCTTCTTTTTCCACCAACAGATTTTCCTATATAGCAAAAACAAAACAAACCAAAGAAATGTGTTAGGTAAAGGTTTCATTAACTGTAGTGAATGTGAACTTATAACTAATAAACACTGGCATGGTGTTGATTTCAGGCTACCAAGCTGTCAGTTAAACAAGCTGATGATTTAACAGAGATCAGATGTCTGATCAGGCATTTTCAAGGCACATTTATGATCATGCACAGATCCCTCTTTTTGCTCCGTCTCTTCACTTCTCCTTCACTCTGCTTGCCATCACACCAGACAACAAATAACTGAAGATGTCATGTTAATGGCAGGGAGCTCTACAGAAGCGCCTGGCCAGCACAGACAACTGAAAGGAAGCTATTTGCTGACAAATGGGATTTGGTGCTGGGCTTGAGCAGCATTAACTGGTGGGTTTTATTGGTTGAAGGAGCACGATATCATGGCGGTTTTCTTCTCCATGTCTCAAAGTGGATGACGTTGCAGGGAGCAAAGGCATTTGGTCACGCAAAGGTGCAGAGTGCTGTTAAACAGATGGCAAGAGACCAGTGAAGAGAGTGGCAATGGACAGCAGATGGAGAAGAGATCATGCAGGAGACCAGAGGAATGTAGTGTATACTGTACACTGCCAGTACCCTGTCCATGATCACAACACACATGCACTTGATGAGGCAATCTTCTAGTTTTTCAATATGTACACTGCTCTGTGTGAGATTTATAGTCACACGTTATACTGTGCATTCTCAAAAAAGATTAAATGACAGAAGAATAGAACAAATATTTCTTATTTCCTACAGCACAGAGCTTCAATGTAAGGCATGCACTGTATTCCTGAAGACTTACATATTCATAAATTGTATTTAATGCCCCATTCTGACCATTCATCCCAGTTTCAAAATTAATTATAATGCATTCATGACACAGGTTATGATGATACATCATAAAATGTTGCTACAATAGTAATTTGAGAATGAACCAATAGGGGGCAATGTTGTACAATATAGCAAGAGGACAGAGCATATGGCTGTCACAGCTGAATTACAGTCTGTACTGCATTGTCCAGGAAAGTGGTGTTCTGTAGAATGTCATCACCATCTGGTTTCTCAAACCAGTTTGAGACAATGAGAAAATGTATTATTTCACTTTATTTATTTACACTGGTGGAAGTGTGTGTTACTTATTTTCCTTTTCATTTATTTTCATTTGATTGATATGTGTTTTTTTGGCCTATAATTCTCTCTCTCCCTCTTTCTGTTTTGTGTGTGTGTTTCTGTGTTTTTTTTTTTTTTTTTTTTTTTCCAGATTCAGAAAACAACTTTGGAAATGAACCTGATGTCTTCACTGTAATCGGCATGATTATACCAACAGTAGCTTTCAGTGATATTATTTAAATTCAAAACAGCAAAACGGATCTGAAACACAGCTTCAGCTGTGTTAAAATGTTCAGATGTTTCCGAATACAAAATCAGCTGAATCACTCAGATGAATGACACATTCTCATAAATTCCCTATATTTAAATATTTTTAGTTGTTTAATTGGTCTTATTTGAATACCTTCCTAAACTAAATTTTAAAAAGACCTAAAAACTGTTTTAAATTAACCTATTAAAACTTGCAGAAAGTTTGATTATACAAAGGATGACAGCCACCACAAGATAGCTAATACACTTAAACCCATTGACACAAGATAAACTGTGATAGCTTAATAGTGTCATTATAATAGCAAATATTTTTATTACGTTCCAAACAGATGTATTTACTATTTTCCTACTGTCCTTTCTAATAATACATAATTTGTTTAATAATTATTTCAATAAGTTGGTGTTTGAAAAAAATAACATCTATAGTACACTGGACCAAATGCATCATGCACTCATTTAAAACAGAAAGAAAAAAAAAAAACATGACACGATACTGTTTCACTCTCAGACATCAACAACCCAAAAGGCAAGAGAGGCTTAGCCCCCTTTACTTGAAGTGCACAATTTGAGGTGAAGGAGTGTGATGTTGAGGAAACTATGACTAGAGGGTCTTTGAATGAAAAACACTCCTGAGAGCTGCTTTTATAGTGCTGGAGGCGTGTGAATGTAAAGGGGATGGTGTGTGGGGTGTAGGGGTGTGATGTGAATTGAATTAGATACAGTGACGCTGTATTATTTTCAGACATTTTCATGATAATAATATTGTTGATAATTGTTAATAATTGCTAATTATTGTGTCTGGAAAATTGTGTTGTGTCTGGAAAAATATCTGCGGTACACTGTATTCACTTCATTAGACATTTTTTAAAAACAGAAAGACTTTGCAAAAGAAGACACACTACATGATTCTGTTTCACTCTCAGAGATAAACAACACAAAAGGCAAGAGAGGCATAACCCCCTTTTCTCTAGAAGTGCACAATTTCAGGTAAAAGAGTCTGATGTTAAGGAAACTATGACTAGAGGGTCTTTGAATGAAAAACACCCATCCCCAGAGCTGCTGCTGGGACAGGATGAGTGAGAATGTAGGTGGGGATGTGGGGGCTTTGAAACCACAGCAGGCAGGTAAGAGTCACAGGTTTACCTCCCCCTGCTCTTATAGTATGGACCTGACATCCTGTCTGCCAGTATGCACAGAGACACAGCAACACAAAAAGACAAACAGACCCAGTCAGGCTCCAGAACAAGCCGGCAGCTCCTTGTTTTCTGTCAGGGACTTTTCATGTGAGTATAGCAGAGGTAAGGAGTAGCATTTGAATTTAAGCTGATGCCGTATGACAGGATATATGAAGGTCAAAATATGTAATTGGAGCTGAATATTATAATATCAGACAGACATAGTCAGATCTGAGACACTGAATATCTAAATTAATAGCACAGTGCCATGAGAGGGGGTGGAAAGTAAAAAGAAAGAAGAAAGAAAAAGGTTACAACTGAGTGATCTCAATTTTTCCTTTAACTGTTCTTTATTTCTGATCCCGAGAAGAATGTACATCTCAATACACATCAAAAATATACATCATAAATGTCATGAATTGTAATGTTCATTTAAAACATCCACTAGAACAGACTACAACATGTCATATTACACATCACTCTTTTTTTATATTAAAATCAGAATTGAGAAATAGTCTGAATAATACATTTGTGCTTTGACAAAGGCCAAAGTCAGTTTCTGTGTCTGAATATTTTGGGTAAACTCATGAGAGCTCTGTAGTTCTTTATTAATAATCTCAGCTCGTCCTCTCTTCTGTCACTCTGTGTTATTGGAAGAGGAGTGTCAGCCATTACAGGCTTGGCAGCTGCACTGAGCTGCAACACTGATACTCTGTGGGAGTCAGATTATCATAGAGAATGATGGCGGCTTCAGGGGACTCAGGGAAGGGCCAAAGGGCAAGGCACTAACTCTCTGGCTCTGACATTACCCGAACTATATAGAACACAGTAATACTATGGCGCAAATTGCTATGACTGTAAAATAAAAAGCAGAGGCCACATTCAGAACATTCAAAAGACTTCATACGAGATAAAATCCCCTCAAAAGCTCGGTTCCCACTGCAAGTCGATATTTTCCTCTCAGAAAATATTCTACATATTTTCTAAGATTTTAATAAATTGCGACAATATGGAATACACTGATAAATCCAAATTGAATCACTGGTGATTGGATGATTATACACAAGCCCAAGAGATATTCAAAAAAAAAATCTTTTAATGGCCTTTTTATAAGGACCAAAAATAAACACAATTTACATTGTTATAAATGTCCACAGTGAAAAGGATATGTTGAGAAAACGCCATCATCTATAATGTTAAAATGTGGGGTTTTATGTGTCTTCTAATCTGTCTGCAATTGCTCAGTGTTTTGACAGTGAAAATAGAGGCCTGGGTGATATGAAACCGAACGAAAACCACAAGCATGTTGTGTGCAGAAAATGTTCTGCAGCGCTAAGAAAACGAAAATTAGGCTACATGAGCTCTTGGATAGACTAAACGTCTTAGGCAAATAGCCTGCTTTGGGTGTTATCTCCCACATAATGAACTGAGATCTGTCTGGCACTTTGCACTCATTTGATTATTAACTCCGGTTTAAAGATTTTCATGAATAGGTTAGAAGTGATCCGTTGCAATAATTAAATGTATTTAAAACGATACTGTTTTTCAATCAGTGAGCCAAATAACTTTCGTTTTTTATTAAAAATTAATCATTTTAAAAGAATGTATTCCCCACAGTGATGCAGCCATTTTTATTAAAGCTATTTTTCAGCGATGTCGACAGAGAATAACTTGCTCTAATAGCCTGTGTTCTATCAGAGCCGCAAACACTTGGGTGGAGGAAACAGTTTGTTGTTTTGTTAAAATCCCAATAGGCGGCGCTGCAGACTTGCATTCTGTCCACCAGCTCTCTGCAGCAGAGACACAGCTGCAGCAACCGAAAAAAACCCCGGTCAGTCCTGCTGCACTGAACATTTATGAATTGCATTTTTAAAAACGAAAGTTTTCCGCCAGTCGCTTTGTCATTCTTATAAATCATAAGGTTGTTAGGGAAAAAAAACAGAATAAAATAGCCCAACCAAACATTCTGTTCTGACATTGCAAAGGAGAAATATCAGTGGACATTTTTATCATTGATTTAAATGTGGCGAAATATTTTTCCTTAAATTTATACCCAACAAGCTTTTCTGTGGCTTAGATGGAAACACTGATAAACATCTTCGTTTCTTAACAACCTGTTGAAGGACAGCTTGTTCGTGTGCGTAAAGCGACTTCTCTGTGTGTGTGTGTGTGTGTAGAACAAAGAGGCGCACTTTAAATTTTGACTCTGGCTGTCACAAGTTTTAATTACTTTACACCTAAATCTGTGGCCAGAAACAAATCACAGCCTATTTAAAGAGCGGTCTACCCAACTCCACATACTGTCACTAATCAGAGGTGATTTATTTAAAAAAAAGAAGAAGAAGAAGAAAAAAAAAAGACTGAGATGTTGGAAGAAGATTTTTTTTAACCTGCTTTTGAACAAGAAGGAGTCTCCCTGAATCAGGTTGATCTCAGTTCATACACACAGTCCCTCAGCATATCACAGGCAATTCCGTCACCTCAGTTTAGGAGAATGTATTCAATGATATGTGTTTGTAGCTAATACGCCTGTTTAGTTGTAAATAACAGGTATACGTGTCTAGACAACCCGCGTGTGATGTTTTCATGACGATTTGATTCAACAATTTTATTGATGTTTTCACACAATTTAAAGAAAAAGTATCAAAGTGTACAGCAGGAACTTAGAGCGGCTCATTGTCTGAATGTTTGCTTTGTATTTGTTCACCATGCTGCCGATATCAGGATGTTTTCATTTCTGTCACAAACCTCAGAATTTTTTTTACTCTTACCACAGTGCAATGCTACAATTTAATGTGGTGGTTCCTGCATATGCCCTCCATTTTAGCAAATGAGGTAGAATGGTTATTTTAAAAAAAAATCTTGTAAGCGGCTCGAGTATCCAAAAGCACGTTTTCAAAAGCGTGGAGTTGGAGGAAAAAGTGATCAGGGTTTCCTCCTGCGCTTCCAATCACGTCTCCAAAAGAAGGTATCAAACTTGGCTTTATGGCATATGAGAGGTGTCAGTAGAGGCAGGTTGAGCAGTACACGCTTCGCTACTACGGTCTGGAGCCCTAGTTGCTATCCAAACACAAATAAACAGAGGAGGAACATTGGAGTTAATGATAGAGGACGGGGGGTGGAGGCGTGTCGAAGGGCGGGCTGAGCGCTCCAGAGCCCCCGAGCCCTGAAAAGTGAAGGACCGGAGCGCATTACGCACACTTCAAGCCCTAGCTCCGGAGGAGACTCCCACGCCGCTGCTGTCTCTCCTCCAAACTTCTTCGTCTCTTTCCACAACTTGTCACATCTCTGCAAAGGTCCGAGACGTCAGAGTTTGGCTGCATGGCTACATGAAAGTTTCATGGACTTGGAACTTGGAAAACTTTTAGCGGCGCTTTATTGGAGCTCGTCGCCTCTATAGTTACTGTGGATTACTGACATACCGCAGGACCTTTGGCAGCTATTTATTGGGGTAAGATTGTGTTTGGCAGGGTATATGTCAGTCCTCTGCAGGGAAGGGGACCAGCCTCACTCAGCTCACTTCTTGTAACTTTCTCTCTCAAAAACCTTTTACTATTTGAGCTATGAAGCAAAGATAGCAAATTGTCAGAAAAGAACTGTCAGCTTTTCATGGACAAAAACTACACTAAATGTTGTTCCTAATGGCGATCATTGCTCCGTGATGATCACCAGCTTGAAGTCATAGTTTGCCCACGTTTTGACATCCCTGCTCTGTGTTCACAGTACATAAGAAAGCTGAAACAAGCAGTGGCCTCCGCGTTTGTAGACTTGTCACAACTTATAGAAGTTTAAAACCTCCTGCCAAGGAAAGGATTTAAAGAACAAGACAAGGCACTCAGGCTGCTGTCAGTGTAAATTAAGTCCAAAGGCTATTGAGAGAAGAACAGGTTGAACAAAGTTGTACACATGATCAAAGAACAAGTGCCTGCATGATGACCTACGTTGCACCTGTGCTAAATTATATTTAACCATATAGCGCCTGTTAAAGGGAAATCAGCGCAGAGAGAGAGAGAGAGCTCTATGTGAAACAAGCGACTAGCCCTTCAGCTAGCATGTAAGCAGGACTTTCACTCTGCAAGTGTGAATAATGCCTTAATCTACACAAAGTTTCAGGCTCGTTAAACCTTGTGAAACATGATGTTAAAATATGACTCGGCCTCATCTGTCAAAAACAATTCTCTGATTATTATTCCATCATCCAAAATCAGAAGAAATCATTTTTTTCCCCCTTATTTTTCTACCTCGAGCAAATCTAAAGGTCAGCTCGCTGTTGCACAGCTGGCTCACGGCCAGTCCCGCTTTCACCATCCGGAATCTTGAACTTACACGGTGCACTTTTTTCCTGCGTGGGAAAACATAACCTGTCATCCTCACAAACATGGAGCCTCTCCTTCTGATTTCTTGCACTGTCAGCGTCACCTTGTTTGTCCTGCAGTGTGGAGATTAGGCAGCATCTGCTTTTATTTAATGCAAACATCGCTCCGTGCGAAAGTAGGTTAAAAAAATCCCTCAAGTTATTTGCTACCATGTTCTCTTGCCCAAGGGAAACTCGTCCTACACAAAAACATGCAGCATGAAATAAAACAGACCTAAAAGCAAAATATTAGTGCCTATAAAATTTGCTGGCTACTGCCCGCAACCATAAAAATAAAAAGCACATGCATTTCCAGCAAAGATTAAAGTAACTTTCTTGTGGTTAATAGCCAGCATTTGTGTGTTTTGTTCTGACTCATGTTCTTTTAATAACATATGTGATCTCTGCTGGCAAAAATTCAAACTTCTACAAAACTACACACAGAGCACTTGTTTTGTATTGTGAAACACCAGCTACAACCGTCAAATACAACGTGTCTTCTCTAATTATCTTGTATGAGATTTAGTGTTCCATTCAGAGTGAACTGAATATGTAATTTACTGTGTTAATCGATGCCATATGAGTCATTTTTACCCCCACGTAATTTAGTTACAGTTTCGATGAGTGATGTGTTTTATAAAATTGTTCTGATGCGCATCTGCCTTTATAAAGAACAAACTTTGCTCTTGCTAATGCGTAAGTACGTGTTTATGTACTCCCAGTGGTTTTGCCTACAACAAACAGTTTTACACATTATTGTCAGTGTCAGAACAACACTCCTGCACCTTTACAGACTGTTCGGTTTATTTTCCTAATTAGCAGCATGGCTTTGTGCAGGTTTTACAAATTGAAGTAATTAATTTGCGCCTTCATGTGGATACAGATTATTCACATTTAATGACTGGAGGCATATGATCACTGCTGTCATGTTAAATTAGAATACAAAATATGCATAAAAATATTACTCAAGTAAAAATGTTGTAGATGGGAAAACAGGTGTTATTTTTTTTACTGTATTGTGATCACTAAGTGAGGGTCACACATTGCCTGCCTTTGTAACCACATAATTACCAGCTCTAATGAGGCATTTACACACAACTCTCATATTTTCCCCCCAGGGTTTTCACCGTGTCCTCTGTAGAGGTCTGAGTCGAGATGGGGAGCAAAGCCCTGCACGCTCCGATCCCCCTGCACCCGGCCCTCCAGCTCACAAACTACTCCTTCCTGCAGGCCGTCAACACTTTCCCAGCTGACCAGCTGCAGGGACTGTACGGCCTCAGCGCGGTGCAAACCATGCACATGAACCACTGGACTCTTGGTTACCCGCACATTCAAGGACTGAGGTCGACGATCACGGAGATGGCAGCCGCCCAGGGTCTGGTCGACCCCAGGATTCCCTTCCCAGCGATCCCTTTCACGGCCGCGGCGCAGCTCTTCCACCCAAAACAAGCCGGCGTTGCGCACGGCGTCCCCTCGCTGCACAAGGACAGGCCGAGGTTTGACTTCGCCAACCTGGCCCTCGCTGCCACTCAGGAGGACCCACCGAAAGCCGCGGATCTGGCGAAGTTGGCACTAGGGGGAACCATCTCCGAGCTGAGCAAGCTGTCCCCGGAAAGAAAACCCACCCGGGGCAGGCTCCCATCCAAGACTAAAAAGGAATTTATTTGCAAGTTCTGTGGCAGGCATTTCACCAAGTCCTACAATCTCCTCATCCACGAGAGGACCCACACAGACGAGCGGCCCTATACATGTGATATTTGCCACAAAGCCTTCCGAAGACAAGACCATCTCAGAGACCACAGGTAAGACAGATTTACGGATAATGCAGCTATTAATGACACACTGGGGTTAGGAGGTGGGGGTCTAAAATTCCCAGCAGCATTCCTGTGTGTGCATACGGTTTAAATCAGAAATACATTTACATCTCTAAATTATTTCTCCACAGCTGGCAATTAAAAACATATTCTTC
The DNA here is from genome assembly GCF_001640805.2 of Lates calcarifer. Classification (NCBI taxonomy): domain Eukaryota; kingdom Metazoa; phylum Chordata; class Actinopteri; family Centropomidae; genus Lates; species Lates calcarifer. The sequence goes on from NC_066847.1 coordinate 14,620,471, forward strand.
AATTTAAACATAGAGACAGGTCTGTTCCCAGAGTTTTCTCCACGAGGGCGCTAACGCACTTTTATGCACAAAAGTTCGACACCCTGCACAACTTTGCGCAGAGGAGATTTTTCGCCCTGACTCTGGGGTTTGAAATAGCTACAAGCAAATCCACGCATGAGCAGACATTTGATGAAGTGTTATTTCTGTTTTACAGATACATCCACTCCAAGGAAAAACCATTCAAATGTCAAGAATGTGGGAAAGGATTCTGTCAGTCTCGAACTCTAGCCGTCCATAAAACCTTACATATGCAGGTAAGCTGGAAATATTAACAGTCACCCATGATGTTATCCTCACCGTTATGATCATAATTCACCTATTACACACGGTCTACTGCATGCATGGGGATATTAATAAGTCTCACAAAACGACTGCGTTTGGCCAGTTACCAAATTAAAACAAAACAATGAGTGAGAGATACACGTACAAGCTAAATAACAGTTATTGTGTAAATCAGTGTGAGTCATAACTGACACAAAAGTGGATTTCTTTTTAGTTCTACACAATTAAAGGGAATAATTCTTTGCTTGCTTTAAATCTAAACAGGAGTCTCCCCACAAATGCCCCACATGCGGAAGAACCTTTAATCAAAGAAGTAACCTGAAAACTCACCTTCTCACCCATACAGACATCAAGCCCTACAGCTGTGGCCGCTGCGGAAAGGTGTTTCGGCGCAACTGTGACTTGCGACGGCACAGTTTGACGCACAGCCCACATCAGGACTTCTAGCCTGGACAGACTAAAATAACAATGGACAAAACGCAGGAAGACAAGTCAGCGACTTTTTCTTTTTCTTTTTTTTTTTCTTCTTTTTTCCCTTTTTTTTTCCTCCTCAAAGACTCCTAATCAGGACACGTTTACTGCAGCACATTTTAGAGCGGAATTTGGTTGCACCTCAAGTGGGACAGCAGCGGAGCCATGGCCATGTCCAGCTTTCAAACCACCTGTAAATATCAAGACCATGTACATAATGTTGTTTTTTATTTGCTTTTCCTTGAAATTATAAAGTTGTCACAAAACAGTCATAAGTTTAAAGTATGTTAAATTGTATTTTAGAAATAAATATTTCCATGATACATTTGCGTTTGTTCTTGTTTTTATTTCATGTTTCTCATGCTCTGAAACACGAGACACCATGTCATAGCCCAAAAGCAATATTTAGATTAAACCATTTACCATGGCCATCAAGTTAATAGTCTATATGTTTACAGCCAGCGGGCAGCGAGAGCTTAATGTGACAGAAATGTTGGGCTTTTTATAGCAGACCAGTAGTTATCAGTTGACAGGGAGCATGAATGACATGAGGGTCCTCAAGGACGTTTAGAACTGTTTAAGTCTGTTAAAGTCTTTCGGACCAGACACTTATTAAAGAAGAAGAAAGATATATGTTACTGTGAGTGATCATTTAAGAATTTAAGAATTTATACATTTATATATATATATATATATATATATATATATATATATATATATATATGAAAGGATGATCATGTGATTACTACCTATGTAACATTTTCTGCCTCCCTCCTGTGTTTTTGCACGTCTCAGGATTATTAAACTCAATTATTATTTTCAATATCTAGAGCCTCCAGAGGCTGATTAGTATTACATTAGCCGCATTAGCAGCCATATCACATGTCTTTATCTGCATCACCTCTGATATCATAATTGACCTGCAAAGCGGCAGAAGCAGCCGTCAGCCCAAAGAAAACGATTTAATCCAGCGAGAGGACACGCAGCCGATGCCGTCAACAGATTATTGTTTGGGAAATTATCAAGGTTCATTAATTCATCACTTACACTATAAACAGAAAGTATTCAGGTGTTTTTTTTTTTTTTTAGACACTGTTCTATCTTCGATCCTCGACATCCTGCTATGAGGAGGTATATACAAGTCGATTCTACAAATTAAAATGTAGTTCTATTTGATCTGAAGTGTAATCGGTGTTTAAATTATTAATTTACACAGTATAATTCACGGGGAAATTGGTGAGCGCTTTAGACGCCGTGTTTAAAGTCCCAGGTTGGTTAGATAGATTTGTGCACATATAAATCCCAAGATTTGGATTTCATCCATCTAACCTTTGATCGGCCACCAATCGGACCACATTGCGCTTGAATATTAACCATCAGATCTGCCACCTGTGATACAAGGAGCTGATCTATCGTCTTTTTTTTTTTACCATTATTATTGTCATCCGGTAATGATAAAGTAAGATTCTCTCACTCTGATTCCCCCCTCATCTGTGTTGCAGTGTTGGCCTTCAGGTCTGTTTCATGATTTCACCAGCCATCACTGGCTTCTGAGGACTCGTTTAAAAACATGATTTTCACCTGACAGTGCAATTAATTGCTTGAAAAAAATCGCATTTATCTTTAATGGGCTCGAAAATAGGGTCTGGAACAAGTGGTTACAATAACAACAAGGCGCTCATTGCTGCTGAAAGGCCATTAACTCAGGCCCAGTTTATTACGCACTGCAGGCTAGTATTTTCCTAATTAGTTTCTAAATGGAAAAGCAACAAGTGTAAAGTCAGTGCTGAGCAAGCTCATGTTTACAGAAAACGAATGATCTACATAATAATCATACCAAAAAAAAAAAAAAAAAAAATCATGCTCAATCATCAAAACATAAAAATAAATACGATGCAAAAATAAAAAGATGAATTAAGATAAATGCAATATATTATTATTATTATTATTATTATTATTATTATTATTATTATTAATAATAATAATAATAATAATAAACGTTATTATAGTTTGTTTTTTTCATTTTACTGATTGTTTGAGAAAGTTATTCCTCAAATTTGTATTTGGATGTATTATCTTGCGATTAGTTAAATTCTAACCAACTTAAGTAAACGAAACAGACTTCACAGTAAAATGCTGAAGGCGATTAATATGTATGTAGCTGATGTACGGGCATGCATAATAAAAATGTAATATAAAGAAAATGTAATTTTGGAGTCCTCTCACTACGGTGTATTTTAAAACAAACACATCTTTTTAGCTTTTCTGGATTGGGTTTTATTTTAATTTGTTAAGGCCTCGACTGGTGGATTTTTTGTCAGCATAGCCCTACTGTAAACAAAAAACTGAAATTTTATCTGTTCACAATGATCACCTAAACAGAACAATATAGAACAAACTATATCCCTTTAAAAAAAATCTTCACTGGCCTGAAAGACGCAGGCTTAAATCATTAGTGTCTACACCACCAGGATACCTGCTTGGGCCTGATGGCGTTACTATGTTGTGTACACAGACTGTTCAATTAACTGAATTTAACCAAAGTCCCTCTCCCTCATAGTGCCTCTGATTTAACCCAGTCTTGTCAGCAGGAGCATAAGAATGAATGGATCTGAAGGAAAAGTGTGACAATCTGATGTCAATAGGCTTCTTTATCCGTCACTATAGAGCACACCTCTGACCCGACCTCACAATAATCATAATAATGCCTGAGGCTGCACTGACGCGGAGTGGACAGTCCAGTCACATGGTGAACTTCGACGGCCTATAGGGATTGTGTCATCAGGAAGCTTTATCTAGTTGGCAAGGGAGAGGCTGCACTGACGGTAAACATTACATTCCAGACCTCTGGAGTATAGACAGAGATAACTGGTTAGGGTGACGGTAAGAGTGGGGTCAGTTAAGCATCATAAGACATAAATGGTTACAGGTAGGGTTAAGGTTAGGCTCAGGTTAAGGTAAGGGGAAACGCATATTGAAATAGACTCCACCCTCCACCCCCCCTCCCGAATCTACATGCTACTCCTAGACACTGGGATCTAACACGCACTGACTGCAGGCCACTGCACACCACTGCTCTGATTTAATATGATAACCATATGACCTTCCACGGCCTGTGACACACATCCACCTTTTAATTTCGGCTCCACTGCCCCTGTTGACAGAAACTGAGAAATCCCTTTTCATATTCTGTACTAACATTTGGATTTATTTGTTTTCGCAGGTGGCTTTTTTTGTGTGCTCAAGTTGCCTATGGCTATAATTTCAGTTCTGCCGTGCAAATTAAAAACGGCTCAGTAGCAACAGTTTACATTACAACTACAGACACTAAAGTGCATAGACAAAGAGGCCCTTGGCGGCAGAAATTACTGGTGTAACCAAGTAAATAAAGCCTAAACTTAATATTCATAAATCCCGATATTATACTTGGTTAATAAGTTATATGATTTATAATTTCAAGATCAACCGTTATCCCAAAACAACAAAAGAAGGCCCATGAAAAATGATATCACTGTTAGGCCTTTTACCTCAGCATTCATTATCCATGTTATACCACTGTATTTTAAATTATTCTTTATAGGACATAGTCTATTGTTTAAATAAAGTAGCGTATACACTGACACTGTCCAGGTGCTGGCCGTAGGTTTTCTCACTACTCTCTCAGCAAAGGTGTGCTTCCACGGCCATATAAGGGCTAAGAGCGTGCGAAAGTAACCACTGATGTCACGTGGAACGATGCATTCCCTAGCACCTCGTAAATCTTTACTTTCACAAAGAGATTTAGTGTTGCGTGTAACCACACACACCATTTGACAAGGAGAGGGATGATCATGACTTTGAAACACAAGCTATGTGCTGTTACTTAATTTAATTCCGCTGGAATCATGGCACCTGATGATGCAGTAACAGAATTAGATGAGTATAATGTGCATCGCGTATTTGCCTGACGCTTTCGTGCTTTTCTTTTTAGTCCTTTCCGAAATCGACCCTGTAAATATCACGTCTCCCAGTCATGTATCACAAATAATGTCTCGCTCGCCACTATTTTGGATCATAAGCTGAACGTATACTGAGATATAATAATCAAATTTCCTACAGGACAAAAAGGCAACACCAGGCTTACGGAAGCCGCGTTGGTGTTTACTCATGACGTTTGTGCCGAAGCTGTTGAGAGATGTGGCTAACGTGAACGAGATGAATTGGTGATATTTCGTTCCGATCGCAAGAAATCCATACAGGATACAGACGGGAGGCAAGTAAGGAGAGGTTTTTCCATTTTTATCTGTGGTCACACGTTTTAATCAGCTGAAACGAATGAAGTTAGGACGACTTCTTCTCAGTTAGCTTAGCTTCTTTGCACTGCAGCTGTGTATACAGCTAGAATGACAGGAGAGCATAGCTAGCTTCTTTAGTCTAAACTACTCCGCAGTAAGTTATATTTTCTATTACGGAGTATAACACGGCTCCGTTTAAAACACTATGCTATGTTTAGTTACATTGCAATGCACGTAAAAACAGAGCAGCTAACTACTGCTGGCGTTTCCCCCTAAGTCGCAAGCATAAAAAGTGAAGTCACAGTAGCAAGCAGGCTAGTTAAGATATTACTATGAATTACAATCAAACTACTTATAAATAGAACCACTGATATTTATAAAAAGTTAGTTAGAGCTTGAACTGCAATCCACATTCTTGATGTTGAGAATAAATGGCAACCAATTGCAGCTATACCTTCAATCTCCCTAGATATTGCTTATAATATAGTTTGTTTTTAAGCGCACATGTAATATTAATCACCAATCAGTTATTGGGGAGGAAAGGATGTTAAGTTTACAATCTCATTCAAAGACCATTTTCTGTTTTTTAGTGAGGGTTATAACCAAAACAGTGTCCACGCCTTACTATAAAATTGTAACATACAGTTTAGTGTTGAATGTCATCTTAAGGCTAATATGAAACAATTAGTATAATCTCGGATTTTACGTTTTAGTGTAATATGAGTCTTTAGTATTAGGCCTAACAGATATTTTGACTTGTCAGCACAGATCTTCATAATGACTTTACTTATGGTTCCTTTCCACTTAAGTGTCCAAATAAACTATGCTAGAGAGCTTGCATGTTCAGGAAAACACCCTCTGGTGCAACTCTGTCACATCATTAATGAAGAGCCTGCGGTCAACAGGTGTTTTGGTTTTTAAATCTTCATACACCCTCATCCAGATGACTCAACTGAGGTTAATACAGAATAGCGCTTGTACTTCATGGTTCACCTGTCTTTATCCAAAACCATCTGGATGCCTTTTCAGCTTCCTTCAAGATGTTTTTGATGACTTTGTTAATCTCTGTCCTCCTATCCCTAGGAACTTGAATGCTCAGTGGAGAGGCAGATCCCTAAATCCCATCTGCGCCACGTCCATTAGTTTGCATCTTATTCCCCATCCATTTCCACAGAACTGTTAAACCATCTCCTTGTACTTGGCTCTCTTTTATTGCTGAGCCTCCTCTATGTGGTCTTCTCAGGGGATAGTCAACTCCAAAAATATAACTTGTTGTGTTGTCTCTTACATCAGCACCATGCCTAGACAAAGAGTTATGTTTGCAATGTCCTCTGAAAATTTAAGCAGTCTTCCAAAGCCTACCAGATGCTTCCAGTTCTTTGCTGATGCACACAGGTCATCTGTGGCCTTGCAATATGGCTGCAGTTTCCTCTGCCTTAACAAAGGTGATGCAACTCAGCTGGATGCTGCAGCTTGCTGGATCCCTGTACAGATGGACTCACACTGCCCTCAGAACCTGGCTGTGGTGCCAGTGATACCACCCATTCCTCAAGGCCTTTGGGCAGCAGCTCAGAATGTACAGGGATTCTTATCTTCAGACAAAGCTGGCATGCTGGTGTCTCTGCTAAGCCCCAACATAACAGATTAGATGGAGTTGGTAGAGTCAGTCACATTACTTCTGTCTTAGAAATGTCATACCTTAATGAAATGTAGCCATCATTAATATTATTAATTACACCTGCCCTGTGCTATGACATTTCAAAATATCTGCTGTGAAAAAATGTCTGTTACCAGGTTTAAGCTTCAGAAGTTGTGGTATTTGAAAAAAAGACAAAAGATATTAACAGTGCTGATTTATGTGACAATGTTTTGTTCAATGTTTGATATGTGTTCAGGAGTGGGACAAGATGTTGGAGTCCTATGTCACGCCGCTCCTCATGAGCTATGTGAACAAGTATATTAAGAATCTGAAGCCATCTGACCTGCAGCTGTCTCTCTGGGGAGGAGATGTGGTGCTCAGCAAGTTGGACCTGAAGCTGGATGTGCTGGAACAGGTACTGTGCACTGAGTGTAACCTCTGCTTTAACTTTTTCACAAAATCAAGACAATACTTATTGGGATAACAGAAACTGTATTTCCACATTTAATTGAACACAGTAGGCGATGTGGTTGCAGGAAGGCCATGTGTTTCTGATGGATAATAGTTGTGAGGTTGTGCTCAGTTGTGCTAGTAGAGAAAAATATTGACTAGTGAGGGATGTTAAGGTGGTTATCAGTCCTGGCTATTTTAGAAGACAGGTATTATGATGCTACCTGATTGAATTGTCTGTTCTATATATCTGTTTAATGAATATGAGCTTAAATATTTTTAAAAAAGTATTTTTCCCCAATAAAGCATTTTAGAAAGTCTCACAGTAAAGGTTAAAGGTCTTCATTTGTGTGAACAGATGTACACTTTAATTGGAAATGGCAAGTATAAAGTTGTCATGGATAACCTACAGTCAGTTAAACTCTAGACTGCAACTTGAGCCTCATTTTTGAGCCTGTACATATTTTCAGTTTAGAAAATGAAGTGCCCCTGTTTAGCTAATAACGGTTCCTTTTTGTAATGTACCACTGGATGTACTGACAACCATCACTGAATTACTTTGATACTCAAGAAATCTTAAAAACCTTATAGCTCTGAAATGTTCCAATTCCTGCCCAATTATGGATCTCATAATTACAAGATCCAGACCTTTTAATTAACTTAAAACCCAGATCTCAATGAGATCTTTTCTTGTAATTATGAGAGTCATAATTACGAGATAAGGGCTCCAATTTTTTTCTTTGTGAATGCAACACGGTTCCATAGCAAAGCATGTAGACGTGACAATGCTGACATTACAGTACAAGCAGATTTTAAACTGCTTCACTTACAACATAAAATAATGCATCTTAGCAGTGTGTATAGTTAGTAGATAGATAGTTAAGTTCCTAAGATGCCTTGACTAGAATCAGCATGGCACAAGCACAGTATTGTTACTGTCATTTTGGTGGACTTTTGAAAGATTCACTCAAATATTTAGCTCAGCAGTGTTATTTTGACACAGTGTTCTTTTTTACACTTGTAATGTCTGGATTAGATCAATCTACCATGAGTTAAAAGAATTTTCTCTTGAGTGGGTTCTGACTGCTTCAGAAGAGCAGACCAAAACAATACCTAACCCAACAGAGATTGTGATGAAAGTTCTTATTGAAAGCAGCTTTAAGCCAACCGACAGTGGGAGTTGTGTTCGGATTTTGATGTGTAACGCTATGTCAAAACCTTGGCAATTGTTCTCCCTTTCCCTTTATTTTATTGCATTTCTTTTGAACAGTACTTCTCTTAAAATGTGCAATTAGAGATCATCTTCTTAAAACAAAGAGTAACGTTTAGTGGAACATTGTGAGGGTTATAGAGCAGACATAGTGTAGATCCATGACAGCTTTTGCTCAGAAATATGTTTGGTTATTAGTTTTTTGGCTCAGACTTAGAGAAGAGGCATGTGAAGCCTGTGTGTAGGCAGTCTGGTTTCATGGGACTCGTTCTCACACAGAGTAGTTCAAGATGCAGAACAGCGATTTGTCTGCCTCTGAGAAAATCTGACTGATTTTGTTAAAAGCATGACGCATATGTAATCTGTAGCTGTTACTTTTTACTATCCTCTCGTCTTCAAATATTATTTTCAAAGTGCTGTGTAGAGAATGGATGGATGAAGTGTCCAAATTACCTTGAAGCCTCAACTTCAATGTTGTCCCCATTGCAGATATAATACTGTTGTGAAGATGATTCTTATAGTTACCTTTTGATGTCACTTTTTTGTATCCCTTCATATTTATAGGAGTTGAAGCTGCCCTTTACATTCATGAGTGGTCATATCCATGAACTGCGCATCCATGTACCCTGGACCAAGCTGGGCTCAGAGCCTGTAGTCATCACCATCAACACCATGGAGTGCATTCTCAAGCTGAGGGACGGAGCACAGGTTAGTTTTTCACTGGAATGAGAAGCATTATATCTTTGATTCCCTCTCAGTGCCAAAACAGGGATGACCAGATCTTCTTGTTATTTATGTTGAATAAACAACTGCATTAAAAAATACAAAACAAACAAACAAACAAAAAAAACATGTTGACCTTTTTGACCCTGGCAAGCTTCACACTGTGGTGGAGTTGCTGTAACTGGCATAGTTTAATACTGACAGGGTGTCAAATCACACAAAGAGAAACATATGAAATGAAATATATGATATCACATGAAGTGAAACTCTAACCTACTTTTTCATTTTTGGTTTTTGCTGGATCCGAAAGTGTTTTGAATACAGTTCCAGTTATGTGGTTTGCTTGCATCACTTACCTGTATATGATCATATATTTTAAAGCAGCAGTTTCTCATATCAGAATTTTATGACTCACTTTCTTCAACTTGGTTTGGCGATTAGGCAAGGTGCACTCTTTTGATGGAATATGACACATTGTTTCTGGCCTGTGAACCCTGATTCAAAGCTTTCCATCTGTAATGAGCTGGCATGACGACAGCCAATTATCCCCCACATGAGCCTGAAATTGAAAGTGTAAGACTTGGTTCTGTAGGTTGGGTTTTGGTTTGCTATTGACTATTTTTCTGAAGCCACACTTGTTGAACATATTTCCATTTCACTTAAGTGTGTTAAGGCACTTCATAGGCAGAGCTTAAAACTTGTTAATTTGACAGAGTTAAATAGCAGCTGCTTGGGTCTTTCGTGTCTATGCTGATAAGAAAATGCTTTGCAGAGCAAACAAAGCAAATAGATCACTGCCTCACTGGAGATGATGATTGTATGCCTTTTAAAACCGTGATTTGGATTGTAATCTACACTCTGAAAAGCTTCTGGGGGAAAAGCATATTGGCAAGTGATGTAATGACTGGGTACAATGAGGAGCACATTTTAGAATTTGGGGATGAAAGTGTATCGTCATCCATGCTACCAGAATTATTTGCAATGGATCTTTCAATTTATCAAGAGAAGCATCTGCCTTTATTTTTTAAACAGATGCATTCCAGCACAAAATGTATATTAGCTCTTTTTTTCCTCATGTTTTTGTCATTCTGAAATGGTTGGTTCTACCTTGCCAATACAGTCTCCCTTCAGGAAAGCACAGTACTCTCGCTCAGCATATTTGTCCCTTAACAAGAGGAGCAGGTTCGTTGACCACTGACCAGAAATATGTAGAGAAACTCGAAACTGTGAGGTGACTTTACTAAATTTCATCAGTGCAGTGCTTCAACTTTAGCATGTCGTTGTTCTCTGGTTTATTCTGTCTCCAAACACTGAACTGTGCGTTTCATGAACAAGATTTGGGACTACATCATAAACAAAATAAGAATGTTTCACATCTCAGATCAGGCTGCTTAAAGGTACCATGTAGAGTATTTTATGCTAATAAAGGCAGAGAGGAAGAAGAGGACTGCAAGAGAGAGATTTTATCCATATATATCATCAATTAGAAATGTCACGGAGGCCTTGTGATGCATCATCATTGGAATAAATCTGAAAACCGTTATCCCAAGAGAAATGTTTGTATCACTATATTTAGTTTAATCATAAATATTTTCATTTTGTGTGATATGCATGATAGAAATTTTCTTAGATTTAGTTCTGCATAAGAGGCTGGTCATACCTTTGCCACCCAAGCAGTTTGCAAAATTGAAAGTGTAACTCGGCACTGGCCTTTTATGGGAAGGTTGAGGTTTCAAGGCCAGATGTCCCACAAGAAACACATTTCAAGGGAAGTCAATTACAGCTAATTACATAGACTGCGGCAAAAAGATTTGTAACACTTGAGCTGCCCAGAACTAATGGTAAATATCATACTATGCAGGTGGCTACTGCTCATGCGATCAGGTTTCTAGTTCAATGGAAATTTAAACTTGTTTTTATGCTTCATACACAGCTTAAGCTCATGTACCAGGACCAGTTGTGGTGTAATGCATGCAGTCTCAAAACAGCTGTTTGTTACAGATGTTTTCTAAAACACTTCTAGTCAAGAAAAGATTTTTGTGAATTGTAAATGACATTTGGACAAATAATTCAGTGGTATGTACACCCATGAGACATAATTTGGAGCAAAGCCAGACTTAGAACAGAAGTCCTTCTTGCGTGTGGAATTTAAATGAGCTGCTACACTTTTCTCCTATGTGAGTGGGAGGCAGAAGGCTGACTACTGTGTTCTTAAGCCAAGAAAATGAAGCCAGTTTTCTCATATGCTTTAGATGTATGTAACTTGTATTACTTTTATTGCATTTTTATTACATATTCAGCATTGTTAGAACACATATTTTTTTCCCGCCTTAGAATTTCTTGATTGAATGAAAAGGTCTGTAGGCCTTGTCATTTCAGTCTCACAGAAACAAGATTACATTTCTTTGGAAGTTAGATATCCTGTTCATATACATGTCAGACCCTGGCCCAGCTTTAATCAGATGTTAGCAGGGACGCAGGGAGTTTGGCATAGGTGCATTTGAAACTTGGACCATGACAGTTCTCCTTGATAGACTCAAGTAATTTTGGTTATGGCCACAAGATTTTTAAAAGAGCTAAAAAGTTGATCTGTGTATGGAAAATCTTACATTTTAAATTTAGTAGATTACTAGTGTTTCTTTTGTCCAGTGGAGACAGGAACTTTGTGGTGGGCCTCATGCGGCCAAAGTGTGGAAATGATAAATGATATCATTAATATGGTTTGTTTTCATAATTACTGTTAAAGCCAGAGCACTGGCCTGTAAAAACATCCGTACATCTTTTGAAGTTCATTAAGGGTTGTGTAATTTGACCGGAATTATTTGGACCATTTTAATGTTCGTGTTTCCCCTCGAGAGGAACTGGGTAATATTAGGGATATTGAGATTGCTCAATAGGGCCCATCTGCAAAGCACCAAGAGTAGCTCACAATTATAGTTTCCAGCAAATGTGGAAATTTGGGAGTTCAGCAGCAGTTGGAGATTACAGCTCCTGCTGACAGTGTAATTGCTTAAAATAAGCCATAATGAGGACTTGTAGTGCACAAAGTATGGTAATAGAAAAAAATGTTGTCAACTTGTTTTGACATTAATTTTATAAACCAGAGGCCATTTACAAACAAAATGCATTCATTTTTATATGTTTTTATGCCCTGAAATCATGTGTTTTAAGTGCTTTGCTTAGAAATGTTTCTTGATTGTGTCAGTGCTACTTACATTCTTTGAATAATATACACTTTACATGCTTTACATATTCCTGCCTTTATGTTTTAAGTTCGAAATTTGAATTGTTATTGTTCATGTTTGAGTTCCAGTGTTGATTGACTGCTTTGGGGGTGGGTGGGAGATGGAGGGAGATGGAGGAGATGGAGGAGATGGAAGGGTGCCACTGCTGCAGCCAGCACTCAGGTGGTGGGGGGCAGGGGGCCTGCTGGCTTCTTTTTTTTATTGCAATATTACAGAGCTTTCGGTTAAAGGAGCCATCTTTTACAAGTCTTCCCTTTAGGAGTATTTCCTTTCTCACAGATGGTTCAAAATCTGTCCTCCTGTGCTTGTCAGGGGAGATCTGCTAGTGGTCTGGCTAGGACTAGCTTACCTGCCATCAGCAGCAGAGCTGCTAGCTTCCTTGCCGCTTGTCATCAAATTGTGTGGATTTTAAAAAATGCTGATATTTTGGCTTGACTTCCACACATCTGGGGTTAACATTTGTCCATCTTTGGTTTTAGGAAGATGATAACTCTTGTTAGAAAGCTTCTATTGCACTTAACATAACAAGTTGTCAACCTGTCTCATCTCTTTTCTGCTACCATGTGTGGTGAAACAGAAAGTAGAGAGGAGAGAAATGCAACCATAAATGACAGCAAAACACTATAGAGACTGACACACTGAGCAGAAAAGAAACAAGCGTACTTTTTTTTTGGTTTCTTGGGGAGGTGGAGGTTCCCGTTAGGGGGGCAGGCCACAATGGTAGGGGAAACACTGAGTTCAGTTAATTAGTGTGGACATCTCCATGTGAAATTAGACTAAGCCCTGGTCTATCCCTAAGAGCTTAATGTATGTAACTGGAGATTGGTCATGGGGATGAAAGGTTTTTGTAGTAGTCAACTTAAACTTCTTTCTTCTTGTGCAAAGACACACTCATTGCGGCCCCTCTTGAGTTCCTTGATGTGAATGAACTGTCTGATCGGAGCTCTCTCTAAATTAAAAAGCAATTCTGAAAACGTCAAGAACTGCTCAGGATAAAACAATGGTTTTAAAATCTGTCATTCTATATACAGAGCCTGTATGGAAACTGGAGCTATTAATGGAACTCATAAGGTCTCCATCTAGTATCTTATTTGCCCCATGGAAATCTCATGGAAGGAATTAGCAGCAATCCTCAGTTTTACCAACTTCATACCAGCTCATTCACATTTGGGAAAGATTTTCTATATTTGATGTATTTATTTCTTCATTAGGTGTTGTTGTCATTTTAATGTTTTCAGCTCAGATGTGGTGGATTGGAACTAGTATGTGATGCTGAGCTTTTGGTTTAAGGCATTACTACCCACAAACTTCCCCCTATAATGAGGAGATGGATAAAACCTTTGGTAGGAGATAGAATTTATTGTGCGGCTGTTTTTAGGAGTTTTGTTCTTATATTTGTTACTCGTTGTAGCAGTAACAGAAATTGGCAAGACTGGTCTCAGGCTGTAATGAAAGACCTAACAGCTAACATTGATGTAATGTTGCAAAATTATGGGCACAATTTCTTTTCTTCTTGACATCTTGGTAAACTGCTCCAGATGTTGAGGATGAGGTGTGATCAGCAAAGACGAGAGAGGAACTGGCTGGATAGCAGTTGCAGTGGATCATAACACTCTCAGGCACTCTTTATTTTTTACGAGACAAAGATAAGGGCTTGGGTTTACCGAGGAGAGCCTTTCTGGTTTTGGCTCAGCTTGCTGCTTGATCTGGGAGTTTTATGGCCGCTGAGTGCATTTGCCACTGATGTGGAGGTTCTGATTGATGCATTGCCTCAAGATGATTTGGGGAGGTGCCTCTGAGACTTGTTGGTTTGGCATATGGTCCAACTACGGCCTTTCTTCTGTTAGATTCCTTCCAAACTATTTTTAGGACTTTACACCACTAAACCTCATTGCTCCTAAATAATGGGTAATACATGTGAATTAGGGAACCCCTTCTTGAAGACTCTTAAAAACCCCAAGTTGTCTATAGATGTGATACTTGAGTTTTGAATATGAAACACATATTAAACATTGTGACTTCAGATGCACAGTTGATTCCCTGTTGTGGAGTTATACTCTGGATGCTGCTGCTCTCACATGTGGTTTTGCCACCTAGGGGTTGTTTCCACAACCCACTAAGTAGAAACCTATTGAATAGGAAGCTGTTGCCAGCTTCTGTGTGTAGACTGGCGGTCTACTGTAGTTATGCTTTACGCTATGATTTAAATTGAGATTAATTGAGTAATTTTTCTTAATAGTGTGAGTGTGAACGTTGTGGTTATATACTGACAATGAAAACAATTAGGACTGTGTTCTTGTAACTGTGTCTGTTAGTAAGACATTAAACTTGCTCTCAAATGTACCTTCACTGTCAGCCTTCATAGTGTGCAGTCTCCTCTGACAGAATAAGATCCCGTCTGTTTGTGCCTGTGCAACTCATCTTTCACAAGTCAGAAAACATAAAGGAAAAAAGTTAAACAAGTAAAAGAAAACAGCCTGTGGAAGTATGCAATCAGATAGCACAAACTGGATAATCTCTGTCCCAATGCCATCCGGAAATCTTGCCTTTGATTCTCCGGCTCGCAGGGAGCAAATGGCTTACAGAGATTGCACCATAAATCTGTCTGATCATCAGCTCAGCAGGGCCTTGTCTTCAAGATTGAGGAGACAGAGGGCGAAGACATGGAGCTTTGGCGAATCTATTTTCCTTGAATCCAACCCCCCGAAGCAGTAACAAAACCCATCTCTGACTGTAAATAATAAAAAGATGGAGTAATGTTGGCACACTGTGAATTCCTCAGGCAGGTTGGAAGCCAGAGCATGTGTTCTGATGTTGGGGAGGGGGGGTGTAAACTGTGACCAGAGATGATGGTGCCCATGCTGTATTTGTCTGTCTCGTCCTTCAAGTTCTCAGCATTGAGTAACCCATTACACTGGTCTCTGTTTGGCATTCCAAACTGATTTAAAGCATCTGCAGAAGGCTATGCACAAGTGTGTAATTCCAGCGGAGGGCCTTGCACCCAGCCACCATTGCTTGTGAGTCAGCCAAGGCTACAGAACCCACAGTGTTACACTGCTTTGTCTTTGAGGCTTGGTGGAGGTTTGGGATTCTGGTGGAATGAGGTTACTTCAGCTCCTCAGACAGTCCTCAGACACAGGAAAACAGTCAGGGGGGAAAATTAAACCCATCGGCTTCCTGCATCTAGTGAGTCAAGTGGTGATCCATATACTTTGGGCAGCCGCTGCCGCTCCACAGTTTAATCCCTGCTCTCAGGCCATCCGGGCTACAGCAGTCCTTAAGTGGAGCCTATTACTCGCTGAATGCTGCTGGTGATATTGCAGTCTGGGAAACGATTACCTTGCAGTTAAGGATAATGTTTGCTTTATTAGTGCTTTCTTCAGACAGAAATTCTGGGTAGATATTGTGTTACAAGTAGGCACACCATTTGCCTCGTGAGCCTTTTTAAAAAATTATTTGAATTTTTTTTTGCCATTTTTGCTCTATTTGATAGACATAGTAGAGAGAGAGACAGGAAAGGGTCATCCCCCCTCCTGTCTCTTTCTAGAGATGGGATGACATGCAGGCAAAGTGCCTGTGCTTGATTCAAACCCAAGCCAATGCGGTATATGGTCTACTAGGTGAGCTACTGTGGTGGCACTCACTATAAGAAGTGACTATATTAAGTTAGGGAAGATGTTCACCACTTAATAATGCTTTTAAAATCACAGCTGGCTATCGTTTAATTTATTTTTGTCTATTTGTTGGATGCTATAACCATAGACCAAGGCCACCTGATTCATGTCATTTTTCACTATATTTCTCTTTATGCAGTTGCTTTAACCAGATTTACAGAGATGGATATTTTTTATTTGGCCATTACAGAAAGTCCAAAAAGGAGTAACACGGTAACTGCGAGCCTCTGTGTGTAATTTTTCAGTGGAGAAAGGTAGGCTTGTATAACTCCATGTTACACAAACTGTGGGTGGTCTGTGTTTTATGTCTCAGGGTGAGAGTGAGCTCCATTTAGCAGACCCTCACCCCTTTGACCTATGAATAATTCCACTCTTATTATAGAAATGATGACGCCATAGAAGGCAGGATATTTAACCAGTAAAATTGCATTTGCAGATCTTTTCAGTTGCAAGCTATTTGGTGCTAGAATCCATTTTTTTCTATATTATGTATATAGCTAATTTTATGTGTAACACTTGATGATTCTTAAAACCAGAGGAATACTGATCCTAGTGTATTTCAAAAGGAGCTCCCCCGCTCTGCTTAATGTGTTGGTATATGAGTTAGATTCCACTTGACCCAGAGTGCGCAGTAATTGGTAAAGTTTGCTTTTATCTTGGTCGGCCTGGGCCCCTGTAATGTGTGGATAAGAGAAGAAGAATGTAATATGAATAATTGCATAACATGTCACTCGCCATGGTGGGGGAGAGAAGGAAAATAGATTGTGTGTGTGTGGAGGGCATATGGTTAGCTACAAAGAAAATAAATGCATCTTGAATGAGTGAATCAGCCTGGCTTGACACTGACCACGTTGCGTCTTGAAAATGACCAACATGATAAGAATTTGCATGCCATGACTGAGTTGCATTTGCTCCTGATCATGACATTTTTATTTTTAGAAAGTACAGATAATTGGATACTGATTGGTTCAAGATATAGCATCACAGAAAAATATGGAGTATGAGGTAAAGTTATATTCACATTTCATAAAATGTAAATTAATATTTCATTAGTTGAAAGTAAGACTTAAGATTTTAAGCATTATAGTGAAACATACAATATGAAATTTCAAATATTTGAAATATTCTGCTCTTAATGTTTGCAGCGCTACAGAACTTTGATGTCACTGTTTTTGAACATGACTTTATGAGATTTATCACACTGCTTTTTAAGATTTAAAATCTGCTCTTTCAGCTTTGCATGCTGGGATCTCTAACATAGTTTGAAATCTGGAAATGTCTGAAAATCTGAAAGAGCTGCTCAAAACAGTCCAAACAGTTTTCCATCTTTCAAGTAAACTGATGAATGTCGACAGTACCTCAGTTGCGTTGGATCCTGGGCTACAGTAGCTCTGCAAATGTAAGGCCCGCTGCATTCCACTTGCATGCTCATACACTACAGTCTAGCTTTGGTATTTCTCAACATTGATGGAAAGTCCTCTCCCATTTCTCTCTGTTTGATTTATTCTATCTCGCTGTTTTGAGAACATTGATGCTCTCCAAGAACACTTAGGCCTCTATAGTTTGTGCCCTGCACTTCACGTGTGCAGTAATGTTATCAGAGTAGCCACAGCCACTGCTTGCACTGTTGTTGGAGACTGGTGCTTACATCATTCAAGGGGTGCTTATGTCTTGTGTGCTTAATACTGTGTATGATATAATGGGCAAAGCTGAGAACAGGGATGTTTTGCTTTCTGACAATTGATTGTCAGCTAATGTTAAAATCAGGTCCTGACCACTAGTTGTCAGCAACTCACCAAAATAAAAAGAAGATAAAAATATCTCTACAGGATGATAATTCCCTCTACCATTTATGAAAAAAATATTGATGATTTTCTTATCATGAAGGGAAATAACATGGTTTGATTAAATAGATTAGTATGTTAATAATTGGCATATGACCAGGCACCGCTTATTATTAAGATTAGAAGTTAACAGGTGATATTGACAGCTATCTATGTGTTTGGGAATTCCCCCCATATGTGTCATATGTGACTCAAATAAGATGTCTTTTTGCACATGCCTGTGTATGTGCATATCAGGGTTCTATGTGGAGTGTTTTATTGTAGCTAACACATTGCAGTTATTAGCATTAGGGGGTAGCTGTGCCAGTGTAAGCAGCGTGCCTCACATGCTCAGCCCAGGCTTGTGGTTAGCTGATGGAGACATCTGAAGGACCAGAGCCTCTCAGATCTAAATCAGGAACAATTTCTCCCTCTTTCCCATTCTCTCTCTTTTGATTTTTTTTCTTCCACTTTCCTGTTGTCTCAGTCGTATTTTTCTTATTTTCTGTCTTGGCTTTTTGTTCTCTTAACTGCTGTTGCTCTCACTCTTTTTTCACGCTCTTTTTGCATTTTCATTTTCCTTCCCTCTCCCAGTTCCTTTCCTTCATGTTTTCTCCTTTCCACCAGTGAGACAACGTTTAGGTATGTCAAGTGCAATAATACTAAAAGTGCCTGAGCAGGGACCAGCAGGAACATGGTATGTTAACATCAAGAGGTCATTGGGCAGAATGTGAATGGGCTCCAATGAAAATAAAATGGAGACAGCAGTAATCTCGACTGTTCCGCCAGGTTCCAAATTCCATCACGGCACCTACATCAGGCCTAGTCACTAGACTGTCTAAAGTTTTGGCTTGGCTTTTAATCAAGTCTAAGGATTGGAGTTACTATGACTTAAAATCCCTATTTTCAACAACAGTCATGGAAAACAAACATTGATAGCTAGGATTAAAGAGCCCTGACCTCAGCTCTCCCTCTGCCTTGTCATGTCTTACTGCTAACCTGTTTACTGTTGTGGGGAAATAAACAGCAAAAAAGCTATTTTGTAATAATGAAACTTATTTCACGCATGAATACACTGGCTTTTAGATTTGCCAGATTAATGGAGAATTATACACACTTTAACTGGAGCAGCAGCAGCTACTGTACCGTAAAAACAAGATTGTTTCTGCTGGTATTACGTGAGGTTTTCTTGTAAGACTATAGAAAATGTCTTGGGATTCAAACCTGCACTACAGAATGCAATGGGTCCACGGTGGTGCTAAAATGCACAGCAGATCAAATTTAGCAATTGCCATTAATAGTACTGATTAGTCCATGTTACTGAGATACTGTAGTTAAAACTTCTGTACAGCATTGGAGAGGTTAGAGGAGGGCACAAAGCTGAAGGCTTGGCATTTAGCTCTTTATAGTTAAGGTGGCACTCATATCAAACCCCATTTGTACAGATGCTTGCTGTGCCTCAGTTAAAGAAATGCACCACAGCTGCAGCCAAATGTATCATATCAGGTAAAGATAATGCAAGGACAGCGGCTAAGCAAGATGTCCAAATGAAATACTGAGAAGTCAGAAGTCCTTGTATTCCTCCCTGTGGGTCTGGTCTGTAACTGGGATCCCTGTTTGTTGTTATTCTGGGCATGCTGCAGGCAGATATTAAACACAGCCAGTTTTACTTGGGTACAGTGGAGGCATTCTTGGCAGAGATCTCCAGCATGACATCACCAGTGCTGTCGTTGTGATTCCTCTCGCCTTAGAGTGAAATAGTTTTGTAATTGTGCATTCTCCTTTTGGCAGATGCTTTGGAATCTTTTCCATGTCCCTGCTCCCCTTTCTTTAATGATCATGTTATATTTCTGAGCTTCTGAGAGAAAGAAGGCATATGCTTGGAAAATTTACCCAGTGCTTTCATTTTAAGAGTTTGCAGGGATGAAATTTGTTAAGTAATACTTTAGGTGTTACATACTTTGTAAACTGCCCCCCCGCCCTTGATATGATTCCAAAGAAATCCCTCAAGTCTGTCTATTCTCTGTTGTTGTTTCAGTTATTATATAGATATGATGAAAATCATGAATTACAGATAATTCATTTGACTATAAAGAAAATAACAAGCATTTCAAATAAACCTGGTTTGGGTACATATTTTTATGGAGTATGGATATTTTGCTTATTTGTTGGTTAACATCTAGTTATCAGAGTAGTGGTGAAAAAATGTACTTAAAAAGCTTTTTTTATGAGAATTGTGATAGCTTTACTTTTGACATTAGGAAGAAGCGCATTCATTTTAGCTTTACATTTCATAAGTGCTTCAAATAGGTCATCTTTGCTACTTTATAAATGTTGCATTTTCTCTCTCTTACATTGATCTTACACTGACTTAATTTGTTCAGAAAATCAAGGCTAAGGAGTACACCAGTTCAGTTTAAATAATGCAGCACATTGTGTACATTTCAGGACTGTAATATTTCATTAGTTGAGTACATCCATTGTTATTGGGGATTTTCTTTCTCAGTTATGGATTTAATTACTTGAAAAGCGAGGGAGAAAGAGAGATGGAGAGAGACCACATTTTTGTAATAAGCTGTTTTCATTGAGATAATTATTCAGAATGTCACACAACGTGATATTCATCTGTGTTCATTGTGGACTCTAATCCCTCCAGTCTGCCATGGATTCCAGCTGCACAGCTCTGCTGTGCTTTTAGAGTATGGATCATTATACAGTACTTAGGTTGTGTAAAACTGTACATCTATTTGCATGTGGTGTTGTATGTAAGTATTTGTCTTTAGTACACATATGTGATGTAGTGTGACAATAGTAATATTAAGAACTCTTGCATATTTCTGAGTGTTTTAAATGTGAGGAAGAGTGTGTGAAATTCTGTCCTAACAGCTCTGAGAGTAAGTCTACCTCGGTGTGCGGAGAAAATGAAACCCCTGTCTTTAATCATGGTTTAATGGCTTTCTACATTTGTTACAGTTTCATTAAAAACCCATTAGCAGCTAATTTTTAGTTGAGCTGATGGATGTGTTCGAAGCCAAGGAACGTTAAAGAACAGGTCATTTGAGTCAAATGCGATGAGCTCCGTTCTCTTCAGCTTACATTCCATTGGGGTCATCATCAATGAGTCGAACAGCTTAAGTGTAAAAGAGGTGGCTGCATACCATTGGACATTACTGGAACCATCCCAAACTGTGACTGTTTGTTTGAAACAATGAGCTGCTTCTCTGGTGTCTTTCCTTTCAGTGCCAGCTGGAATCTATTCTAATGAGAACCAGGGTCATCGCAGTAAAAACAAGCTCCAGAATAGTTGGTTATGGATGTATTGAGAAGGTTTAGAGTAAGCAGAGGGATGGAGATGATGATGACAAACTAGAATCAACTTGTCAACTAGGTCATAGACTGTAGATGAAGAAGAAAAGAAGTGAAAGTGAATAAGATGATGACAGGTGAAGGAACAAAAGTTGCAAGAGTAAGATGACATGAGCAAGACTAGTGGACTAGTAGCACTGAGAACAGAGGCACTGCTTCAGGAGCAAAGCAGCGTGCTCTCTGCTAAATGTGGGGTGTGTTCATCATGTTTGCAGTGAGTGTCTTCTGTATTGTTCTGGAAAACATTCTGAAACCCATCACATCCATGATGTCTTGTTTGAAGAAAGTTATATGGCAAAACGTGTTCCCTGTGAGAGTGAGGGAGGATGTCTGATTGCAGGATCCTCCCTAGGGATGGAACTCTGCAGGCCCTGACATGGGGGGCAGGGCCTCTTCTTGTCAGGCCCAGAGAGTGTGTGTGTGCCTGTGTTTGTATGTGTGTATGAATGATTTGAAGGGGGGGTGGGGGGGTGGGGGTTGTCTGAGATAAGGAGCTATTGGGTTACCGTCATGTATTTTCTCACTCCATAGGCGTTCGCCCTCCACTGCCTGGCCTCCAATCTCCAGGCCTGCTGCTTTGATGTCAGCATGAGTTTGCCAGCAACCTGCAGAGGAAAAACAACAATAACAGAGAGTGTGTTTATCCAGCAATGGTCTTCTGCATGCTCCCATTAATCTGCTGAAACAGTGTGAAATTGACCAGTTTTAAAAATGTTTGGGTTTCAAAGATCAGGCAGTTGCAGGCAGGGTAGTCAGTAATTGAGAAATTGCTTAGTAATTTGTGGAGGGAAAAAAAACAAAGTGTCAAATTTTATTTTTCAGAAATGTGCATTGGGCTATAAAAACAAACCATGTCAATTTTGTTTTGTTTTTGGTCAACATATGCCAAAGAGAAAACCTCAAATGACAAGAAATTGCAGTAAGACCATAATTCTGATTTTCTTCACTTTACACAGAGTAATGCATATATTATTTTCAATAGTCTAATATTGAATATAATAATATTGAATGTTAAACTTATATTTGAAAACAGATGCCAAGAAACCATATTCATTTAAAATAAAACTGAATTTGGCAACTTCAGTTATTATGTCCTATTAGGTGTCCTCACATCACACTATTAAAATTTCTGCTTGCCATGACCTGAAATGATCCACTTACCAAAAAATATTTGTTTTCTTTATAAGTCCAACTTATTCACATCACAGTTTACATATAAATTACATTGCCAGTGGCAGTTAAGATTTTGCTGGTTTCTGGTATCTGTGAAGTATAGCTGGTTTGTTTGTACTGTGACAGTATCTGCAGAGGTGCAGTCTCTAATAGCTGGAGGTAGTGCTGGAGTTCAACTAATGTGTTGAGCAGCTCAGATGAGGGTCGGCCCTCCAGACAGGCTCAACACACAGCCTCCTGGTCCCCGACTGAGCCAGACGTCTGTAGGGGGACAGAGGTCAGGTCTGGCTTTCCTGTGCCCTAACCCTCCATGGGTGCCCACTTACCCTCTGAGTAGGGGGTCCCCCTCACCTGTCACTCACACTGCCAGAACCTGCTCCTTTTTTCTGTGCCTTTGTTCTCTCTTTTCTGTCAGTCATTATCTCCATGTAACTCTCACTCTTACTGTCTCTCAGCCACTCCTGGTCTCTTTTCTCTCACGCTGTTATTTTTCCACTTATCTCTTTGTTTCTCGTCTCTCCTTTCCTTTTTTGCTACCGTCATCTTTGGTCAACAGCTGAGTTGACATGCCTGCAAGGGAAGCAGGGAAAGAAAGCCCCCCCCCCCCAATGGTCCTTCTGTCTTTCTCTCCTTCTCTATCCCTCCATCCCTCCCTCCCTGTCCTGTGCCCTGGTGTGGCATTGAAGGGATCAGTTTACCCGGCAGCAGCTGAGGCAGGCTTCATTTGTCCCAGGGCTTCCTTCTGAAAAGGCATTTTTCGCCTCTGGAGAATTGCTCATTGCCTGACACTGACATTGAACGCTTAATTGCGCTACTTCCAAATTTGGCAGTCTTGTCCTTTAGTGGCTGTTTGAGTTGTTGAACTGTTGAAATGTAGTCTTGGCCTGCAGGGCTAGGCATTCCTTTAGGTATAGATATGAGAGTCCACAGGGGAGAGAGACTTTCTAATGTTTCTAATGTTCTCAAGGAGCATATAGTGATATCGTGACACCTTAACATATGAGCATGTCTCATTATAAACTTACCTGATCTAAAAAACAGCCTTTTTTTCTAAATATTGCAGATGCAACTTTTGAAGTGATGACAAGTTAACAAATGACGTGTGAAGAATGAGCAACAAATTTACATCTTACTATTTGCCAATCTCTATTATTTGGAACCTTGATGAAGTATTTATTATTCCTCCTCTTCTGTTTACCAATTCCCACCACTCATTGATGGGGAAAAACTGCTTGCATAGTGCAGCTCCACCGCAAAAGCCCTTACTGAAGTAAAGTGTAAATATGTCTGCCAGAGCCTCTCTCGTCTCTTTTGGCAATTGCATGTTTACTTTACCGCAGTGGGGGATACTCACTTCTCTGTCAGTGTGTCCACAACTCAAATTATGCAAAGTATGTTTAAAACCTAATCTTCATTACTCAACCACACAGAGAGAAAGGGGTTCGTTGTCATTAAACAGTGTCAGACCTAGGGAATGTGTGCTTATTACACGGGTTACATGCATGGACAATATGTACAGCATATGGTTTGCCTAAAAGGTGTGGCTGTAGGTTTTCATTTGCTCACTGAGTATGTGTGAATGAAGTGTGTGTTCACGAAGTAGCCAAATATATTTGGTTTTAACACCTTTAGTGTTTACATTAGTCATCCTCAGACACTCTGCCACACCAATGACCCATTTAAACACTGAACATATTTGATCGCCTGTTCCTCTGTCCGAAATGTCTGACTAACCTACCGCCCAGGCTGACTGTGAAAAGGTTACAGTTCTGTAGTAACCACTAATCAATACCATACTGGGGGTTAACTCTCTCATCTCTCTACCTTTTCCCTCTCTTTATTATTATCTTTAGATATTTTAGTTATTTTCTTTTTCCCTTTTATGGTGGACTTCTTCTGTGCATTATTTCCTTTTTTACATTTCTTTCTACTACTACTTTTGTATTGCAGGCTTATGTCTACTGTTAATATGAATGTGTGGTATTTGTTCAATTATACATAATAATTGTAGAAGAGTAGAACTTAAGCTATAGTAGCCATAGTATTTTGATGAGCTTTGATTTCGATGTGAAAGGCTATTTTCTCCTTTTTTCCGAACTGATAATTTATGGTGGAAGAGGTCGTTCTGGCTGTATTCCACATTGGACAAATTCAGTATTTGTCTCTTTCCTGCAAAGGAGATTTGACAAGTTATTAGCCCCATAACCTCAGATTATGAACTGTTGAATCAAACGTTGTGAACATGCAAGTGCCTCCTAAGCCTTGGAAACAAGATAATAAGCCTCTGCTAAAACTTGAAAACACAATAACCAAGACCCTCTAGAGAAGATGGCAATCTGCTAGTAGTAATTTTATATGTCCACAAAGTCAGTCTCTTTATTGTTAATGGACCTTCTCCAGGGTTTGTTACATGATGACATCAGACATGAGAGCCTTGTTTTCTTAATGCTATTAAGCTTTAGGAGTGTTGAAACATTTTTCTAGAAATATTGAAATATTAGCAACACAAACATGGGAACACTGTTTTATGCATATGTGGATTTGTTAAGCTTAAGTTAAAATTGTAGTTACCCTAGCAGTAGATCTAGCAAAAGTCCTTGGCAGTCTGTCCTTTAACCACAATCACATGGCCCCTTCACTGTTTCTCCCCATGTCCCCATTGTTTTAATTGCGCCTCATGTCACAGAGCACGCACTAGGCTGAGGCACTCTACAAGCTGAACCAATAAATAACCCCCTCATCCAGGACCTTGGCTCATTTTGTTTATCTTCAGGCTCATCTCTAAAGGGGAAGTCCATTTAATCGTCATTCCTACACACACATAAACACACACACACACACACAGATCTTGCACTTGCATTCCTGTGCTTAACAGGCTGCTGGTCTCTGAGTGCTGTTGACATGTGCTGTTGTGGAGGAGAGTCTTTCACCCTTCTCATCCAAGGACCAGAGTTTATTTGTAGAGCCCATGGAGATGGTTGTTAAATGGGAATGGGAGCAAGGTTAGAGGGAAGGTTTGGTGTGAAGGGGGGCTCAAAAACAGTGGTGTATGGTAAATGTTCCCCCAGTCACTCCTTTGCACATTGCGCATACAGCAGTGCAGGTGATCAGATACTCAGCTTGCATGCCTAGCAATAATTTGATTTCTCTTAGTAACCATATATACAGGTGGGTGACAAATTAAAAGAAAGTCCCGAATAAATCAGTGGAGAAAGATAACAAATGCAGATGCTTTCACACAGGCGTACTGCATGGTACAATTACAATTAACGTCCAACCAACCATGCTCTGTGACATGAATAAAAATGCCAAGCAGGCCCAGTTGATTTTCTGATTCTTCAACCAGAAGAAAAGATCCAACTGACTTTGAAAGAATCAAGAGGGTTCATTGTTGGGGCCCTGATTGCAAGAGCTTCTGCAAATCTACAAAGCAAATCTACAAAGACTGCTCAACTGGCAAGTGTTTAAGTAGGAACAGTGACTAAATTGACTGGATTTAGATCTATGGTCTATGGAGAAAACATAAATATGATAAAACTGGAAATTGCGGTCGACCGTGCACATTTGATGACCACGATGATCGTACATCATGAAAAAGGAAGAGCATCTCTTTCTCGGGTGACTGAGAATGTCAGTGCAGGGTGTGATTAGACTGTGTCAACAAGAGTGCATTGACAGTTACATAGAGGGGGATATTATAGTAGGGTTGCATAGCATTAAACCCTCATTACATAGATGAATGCACATTTGAGAGTTCAGTTCTGCTAAAACCATACACACTGGTTCACAGAGAGGTGGAAAAGAGTGATACACACTGATGAGTCATCCTTCACCATATTTTTGACAAGTGGGCGAGTGCATGTGTGGTGTACACTAAGAGATAAATACAGGCCTGGGTGCTTGACCCCTACAGTGGGGGATCTAGTGGCTCTGTTATGCTGTGAGTGAGTGATCAACTTCATTCTGTGAAGAAACATCTATCCTGAAGAGAGTGCTCTCTGTCAGGATGATAGCTTTAGTTTGACTATAAAAAAATCTCTTGTGCCATTGCCCAACAAATGTGCCATCTGTGTTGCACATTAGAAAAAGGAAACTAGACAAATATATTTCAAGAAAAAATTGACACAATAATAATTCAGCGTGGCCATTTTGATTGTAACCTAATTAACACAAGAAAGATGACCAGGTGGATACTTGAAAATTGCAATAAACAAGGAATTATACTGAGAGATCAGAATGCAGACACTAGGATCTTCACCTGTCTTCTTACAAGTATTACTTTAAACTGGTAATAACTGAATATTGTCAGAACAAATTGAAATGCATCAGTTCTGTAGAGCTCAGTTTAGAACTTCACTAATTATCCTCATGGGTGTTCTTGTTTGTTTTTTCATCAGGATGACCATGAGAGCGGCTCTAGTTCCACCAGTCGCAGTGTCTCAGACAGCTCCAAGACCGTGGCTAAACCCCGCCGCCTCCAGCAAACTGCCCCCAGCGACCCAGACCTGCCCCCAGGTAAATGATGGCCCAGGGGCCACTGAGGCTATTCTGCCTCCCTGCTCAGAGCGTGACCACCTGGGCAGGCCCGGCCTTGGTGGGGGAGGGCAGAGTGTGACTGAGATTAGGACCTATTTACACTTCTGAGAAACCTCAGTTTTGTTTTATATCCTCAAAGGATGCTTAAGGATAAAATAATTGGATTTAAGTCCACCGGCTTGTTAGAAGCTAGGTGCCTGCAAAGGTCAGTGTCAGTGACTCAAATGTATGTCAAATGTTTGTCTGGTGTAGAGCTGCATTTTTCACTAGTGTAAATCAACTAGAGAGAGAGTGTGGGGGATGTGTCTCTGATAAATCACATAGTGATGGCTCTTATCAACAAGGCCACTTGACCACATGCCTCCTACAGGGCCGTGGATTCCATGCCTGCCTTAACTCCATCACTTTACAGCACCTCACAAAGAAGGGCCTTGTTTAATTGGGGCTGGATAACTGCCTCTTACAATTGTTTATGACCTCTTTTTTTTTTTTTTTTTTTTTTTAAATCAATTTGCAACTGTCTTTTAGAAACAACCAAACACTGACCCCATATTATCTAGTAAACATTTATCCTTATGTTAATACTGGCACAGACAATTAGAATCTTATTTAATTGTATGTATAAATGTAAAATGATGTGCAACTTAAATAATCTAACTTTAATATTCAACAAACACGTGATAAAAGGTATGTTGCAACCTCTCAGAAAAACATAAGTAATGAAAAGTTTAGAGGCACGGAAAAACTTTGCAGAGAAAAGGTGAAGGTGAGAGAGAAGCTAGAAAGGACTATATGGTTTTAGAGGGGAAAAAAAAGAAAAAAGGAGGAAAAAAAGGAAAAAAAGAGATAGGTTGAGGTCTTGAGCCTAAAGATCCAGGTCACAGGCACCCAACCATAAGCCTCACTCCCAAAGTACTAGTATGCATGAATGTACGAACCTACCCTCCTGTCTGGTTGTATCTGGGGAGGATCAATTTCCAGGCCTGACATGAGATAATATCTCTCCCCAGCTGTTAAAGCAGGGTGCCTCACACCCCAGCATCTCCCTTTGGACCTGCCTCCAACAGACGTCCACAGTGTGTGTGCGTGTGTCTGTGTATGTGCCTGTGTGTATCTTTGTGTGTGTATGTGTTTAGTGTATCTGTGTTAATTTGTGTGCACACCCCACACTGTTCCAGCAGTGGACCTTGTTTCAACCCATTATAGGCTGTAAAGACAACTCTGGGGTCAGAGGTTGCGACACCTCAATAACAGTGAGGAAGCAAATGAATGCCGTAATCCCCGCCTTCCTAATTAAAAGGTAGGGGTTAAAAGGTAGATGAGGTAAAACTAACCTGCTATGACTCAGACAGAGGATATTTTCCTGAGAACAAGATACAAAACAAACCTGTCAGGAGTATTTAATGCAGTTAAGGATGTTTGTGAGGGCACAGCACAGCATCTTATGGCAGCAGACACAGGTAATCTTGTAGACATTCACTAATGAGTAGTCTCATGAGTACCCTGTTTTAGACTATTTTAGTCCACTGGTATGAATGAAGATGTTGTCATAGTATGATGACAACTCTTAGGACTTACTATAGGACTGAACATGCTTTTAGTTTGAAGGGATACACTTCCAATTCTGGATTATATCTAGCTCTCGCTCCTATGTGGTTGTTATCTGTAAGGACTTGTAATTTTACCCATACTGTATGTTCTCAAATACAGTGAAATGCATGCCACTATTTGATATTACCACTAAGGAGGTCTGAGGAGTTGCAGAAATATTCAGATCACTGTATCAGCTGCTATATATTTTACAATGCAGAGCATTACAGTTGCTTTAGTACTTTCATGTGAACCCATTGTAGACTAGGTGCGCACTGTGCAGCTATATTATGTCGTGAAAATAAATAATAATAGAATTATAAAATGTTTGTGTTGGTGTTAATATTGAAATCTCCAGTTGGGATTGGAGGCAAAAACAGGTGATTGAGACTTTTCTGTCGTCCATCCTTATTTTTTTTAAGCCACATACATGTCTCCCCAATTTGATTTTAGTTGCACTTCAGTGCCTTTGAATCAGAATGGCAGTGATCAGCACAACCTGATGTGTGTGGATGGGTGGCAGGAGAGTGGCAGTGTGTGTAGATGTTGACCTGTGTTGGTGAGACCATCACAGGGCAGTGGGCAGTCTTACTTCTTCGTCAGCATCTACGTCAACAAACCACTGTTTTGCATCTGCTCCCCTCCCCTTCAAAACAACCAAATCAAAACACAGCCGACACTAAAAAACAGCCACCAGCAATTATCCAGTCATTTGGCCGTAAGCCCTCACATGCTGAATGAATTTATCCCTCCTGTTCACCCTGTGGCAGAAAATAGAGACGTTAATTCATATGCCATTGGATTGGTAGCCACACAAAGACCAAAAACCAAATGCTTTCACCTTGGGCGATTCTGTGAGTGATTATGTTTACTGCTGCTTTGTGGGGGTCCAGTGGCCACCGTTTGTGAGAACCGCATTTCTGTGTTACAGGAGATTCCTGCATTGGCCCTATTCACACCATGCTCTGTTTTATAGGAGTTCAAAGAGATTTAATAGTGGCAAGTCTCGCTTTGAGTCTAGGTTTAGCCTGCTACCTGTGAGTTGGTTGGATCAAAGTTACACTCAAGATCTGCAGTTTCAAAGCTGAATTCACCCTGAAGAGCAACAGAAATATTTTTGCAAGTGCATTAGGAAGTTTAGTATGACATGTCTGTAGTCTGTAGTTTCTCTGCGTAAAGGAACCTAGTGCACAGCTGCGATGGGAGACAAACCCTATCTGTTAGAGGATCAGGACCATTTCTTCTGTTTTTCCAGATTGAACTAATACACTAAGCCTAAATGTATACATCTATTTTTTGTGTCCATTGTGTCCAAGAATTGTGCATGCATGCATGGTTGTGTAAGTATGCGTGTGATTGGTGGAGATTGAGATTTGCAAGGACTGAAATGCAAACAGTCATGAGATAAATCTATGGTCCAGTGCTACTGCTGTCCTGGTACTGGGGCCTTTGCTCAGAAAATAAATACAGCAGCTCTGGTATTACTGGAAAATGCTACTTATGGATCGAGAATATCCCATACTGGTAAAGGCTGGAGCTTTCTCCAGCTGGGGCTTTCTTAGGTTCTGGAGACCGCTGTACCATGCATGGTTGTGTTCTGTGAATCTACTGTTTTATTATAAGAGGTCCTGGAGCTAAAAGAATGGCTAACCTAATTAAGTTTAGGTATTACTGGAGATAGTGACCTTGTAATAATATAGGCTTGCAGTATTTCCATGGTCCTTGCCATGGTATAAGTGAGAGCCTTGCACCATTACATTTCCATTATTTTATATCTTCCAGGTAAAAGATGAAAAATGAATAGGGATTTATAGAGTTTTGTGGACTATACTCAACACTTTGAAGGGGCTGTTGTATCTTCTTGGTGACATTGCTAACTGTATTAATTAAATTTCAGAATAACACAGCAAGACCAACATACAGTATATTTATTGTCTGATGGACTTGTCAGTCTTTCTCTCTATGTCTAATAACTGGCAAGGCTAATAGCTTCTAATACTTTCCATCCAAATTGTGAGCATGGACACTATAGTGTTTCTTTCCTGTATTGCACAGAAGAGAGTACTTGGCCTGTTCTGAGATCACATAAAGGAGCTGTTTTTTCCAGTCATTTTATGGTTGAGCAGTTTTAAATGGACTCCTTCCCTGTGGGCCGTGGCACAGGTGCTGGCTGTGTCAATTGTTTACAGAAGTTCAGAGCAGTGCGATGACTCGCAGAGAGACGGATTGGGGCCCTGGATTTGGTGCAAAGCAAAAATAGGTATAACAAGTGTAAGAGAGTGCAAGAGAGAAATACAGACACCCTGACACGGCAAATTAGAACCAGAGAGGGAAATAGCAGGGGGTAAAGTGCTGGTTTTACTGCCCGGGCTGCAGGTGCGACGGCAGCGTTCTTACTGACCCCAAATCTACACACACACGCACACACAGACACAGCCACACACAGCCACAGCCACAGCCACATTCATACATGCAAGAAAGCAGCCAGGCACTCACTAAAACTCAGACACGCACATGCATGCATGCAAGACCACGCACAAATGTCACGAACACACGCATTGCATTTATGAGCTGAGTTTATATTATGTCACTCTGTTTGGTCAGGCAGCAAATTCATGAGAATTTTGTCAATTGGATTATGCTAATACACAGTCAGGCATGTGTGCAAGAGGCCTAACAGTTAACCAATTCATATAAATATTTTCATCAACAGAACCATTTAGTTCTGCCCAATTATCGGTTCTGTTATGCCCCGGGCCAGGCATGTAGATACAGGAAGACAAACATTTGGTTTGGAAAATAAGGGAAAAGCTTTAAAGGTTTATATGTTTTAACTTGTAGTGACTGTGTTTAACAGTACATGGGAGGAATGAATAATGCCATTGGTCCTGTGGTTAGGAGAATTTATTGCTGTATATTTTCATATTTTATGGTTGAAACTCCCCTGTCTGTAATATTTTAAGTTCTTTCTTACTTTGTTGAGTAATGACCTTACCATGTATGTTTTTCCTGTGAAGCTTCTGTTTCTGGGCGTCACTGTGGCCATTAGGAGGTACTGGTAACACTGCAGGATGGCTCCCCCAGCTCTGCTGAAACCCAATCTATCGAACTGCTCTTTCTCGCCTGCTTGCTCTTGGTTACTACATCCCTCTGCCTCTTCACCACAAAGCCCGCTGGCCTCCCACCTATCACACTTACCATTAAATCTATTTCTGCTTTCTACATTTTTCATTTTTCATTTATACAAAACTGGTTTCTAGCCCTTGCTCTCCATCACCACAACATTCCAAAATCCTTTGCTCCGATTCTTTTCATATCCCCTAATGCCTTAATATTTTGAAAGTGATGAAATCAACTTGTCAAGTCATTGCACTATAAAATGAATGTTCATTGTTTGTGTGTTTCCCCCAGACCACCCATTTGTTTTTTCTTTTTTTGTTGATTTTTGTTTTCTTTCTCATCAATGGCAGAATGTGTCATTCATTTTAGACCCTGGCATCCTAAAGACTGGAGTTTCACCCACACTTCAATTACTCTATTTTGTATTAATATGTTTATAGTCCCGTTTTTTGTATGTGCGAATGCCTGTATGTGCTCATGCAATGAAGGCTGACTGCGTTTAAGTGAACATGCAGGCTCCTCAGTGGTTTAACAGGCTTGGGAGGGATATGTATGAATCAACATGTGCATAGTTTTGGGTTAAACAGGACTTTGTAACTGAGAGGATAGTTCTTCAGAGATTCATAAATTCACACAGGAATTGTAGTGCTTCTCAGGCAGGGTGAGTAGTAAAAATGTTTTCATATGGATATTTAGCACCTTTAACTGTACATGTCCAAGGGGTAGTCTGAAAAATAACATGTCAGGACCTCCTATTTACGAGCACAAGGATGGCAGGGGTCAGTGGTTTTAAGCTTAGACTTTCAGAGAATGCAGCCCTGGATTTTACTCTTTTCTCAACACTAAGTTAATGTCTCCTGAAGGTAAAGCTAATGCACAGAAAGTCCTGCCTAATGAAGGCTATGATGTTCTGTTTTAATTGAAATTATTTTAGGGTGGTATTGAGTCAGCCTTATGCCCATTGTTGAATTCTGTTATGTTACATGGACACGCATTTGTTATTTTGTCCACCCCACTTATAATCAACAGAAACACCTGTCTGTATAATGCAATACAGTTCAACAGCACCACAAACTGCATTCTCCAAAATGATCATACGCTTGAATCAACACCACTCTAGAACAATTTCAATAAAACTGGACATTATAACCCTCATGAAGGTAGGATGTATTGCAGGACTGCATTAGTTTTAGCTACATCTATCTATTAAATGCCAACTGAGTGTAAATGCTAGTGAGTATATGCTAATATAGATATTATGCCTTCCTGTTAACATGCATTTTTCTTATTGTGCAGTTTAACATGTTTCTCTTATGTTTTCTTATGTGTTTGTAGGTTACGTGCAGAGTCTGATCAGGCGTGTGGTGAACAACGTGAACATTGTGGTGAACAACCTGATCCTTAAGTATGTGGAAGATGACATTGTGCTGTCGGTCAACATTACCTCAGCAGAGTGCTACACTGTGGACGATATGTGGGAGAGGGCCTTCATGGACATCACTGGTGAGCAATGGGTGCTTACATTCCTTGGTAGTGGGATTAACTAGTAAATCCACTAAGACAAGAACCTATATACTACAGTAAGTGTTCAATTTTGTTAGTTCAAACTAAGGTCAAACAGACATGTCAGAGATATTTAAACATGGCTATTGAATGCCCAGTGTCAGCTGTCAGAGTAGTGCAGTGCAGTGTCCAGTGCAGAGTGGGCTTTGACACAGAAAAAAGTGACCATTGTTTAGCGCAGTACATGTTTACTGAGAAAATGTTCCGTGTTGCAAGGATCTATCTTGGTATTCTAAGAATTAATATAGGATCATTCAAATAAAAGCTGCAAATAGTATTGATTTTTTTCTTCCCCCAGCCCTACAGTTTCCATTTCTATTCATTGCTCTTAAAAAGCTTTCACTCATTACATTTTAAACTTGAACTGGAGAAAGAATCTTTTCTTTATTGGCTCACACAAGCCTATCTCACCAGAGAATCATGAAGTGATCATTTCAGTCATTGTTATCACTGTGGAATTTCTGGTTCAGAGGGCCCTATTCCAATACGGGAAACAAGCAGTGGCTACAATAATAGTTACTGGCACTGTTTAGAGAATGAAATAATTCTTGGAATGATGAGTCCTGTTATCAGTCTGTCAGGGGTGAGTGACTCAGAGACAGTGGAGAATCTGATGATGTGTGATCATCCAACACACACACAAACCACTTGGTTGTACCTCTTGTAAATGTCACATTACACAAGAGCTCTGTGATATCTGCTGAGTGTCATCTCCCGTGATTTCCGAGATCACATATGATGAAGATTTATTTGCCTTCTTTCCATTAATTGGTCAGGTGCTTGTGATTTCTCGGTTCATGCTTTTTTTAATGTGTGTTTTACGTTTTTATACGCACTCAATATATTACTGATATCTTTTCTTCTTATCTACAAATGGGAGAAATATAACATTCACTCCCATGCAGATGTAGTGTCAGCTCAGTTCAGCTGCCCCACACCATTCTCCTGTACATGACAAGTAAAAGTTGGCATCTTGGTCATAGCTGAGTTCTGAAATCCAACCGCGCAGTAGAGTTTCTGCTGCCAGCCTGCTGACAACACTGTCAGCCGGACAGTGGAGCTGAGAGTACTGGAGTGGCCAACAGAAACGAGTCACGATGCCCTGCCTTGCGCTGTCCAGCGTTGTGCTGCCCTCTGTTTCCATCATCCATCTCTCTTCCCTCACAGTTAGTTTTGTGGTTTGCTCATTTTAAGACAAGGCTGTATTTGTAAAGTTCATAGCCTGCCACACTGTTGCTCCTGAACTGTTCTGTACACTGTGAGGCAGCTAAAGAAAACAGTGCAGTGGGTCAACTCATAAAATAAAATGCAAGTCAACTTGGGGTCTTCTTGACTGACGTATTGACTGACTTTTAGAAGACAGTCCTAACTGATGCTCACATCTTTAATTAGCACAATGGGTCAACCTCTCACATGTTCAATGTGAAATGCTCTATTTTGATTTTCTTTTCTTTTCTCTCTATGCAGCTCCAGAGCTGGTCCTAAGGAAAGTGATCAACTTTGCTGACTGCACTGTGTGCTTGGACAAGCGGAATGCCAGTGGCAAGATCGAGTTTTACCAGGACCCGCTGCTGTACAAGTGCTCGTTCAGAACACGCCTCCATTTTACCTATGACAACATCAATTCCAAGATCCCATCTGTCATCAAAGTGAGTAGCTCCAAATTTGAGAAATAACTTGATAACTGCCCGCATCAGCTCAAAGCTCAAGATAAAGAAAGTGTTTTATATGGGTTAATTTGATGTAATTTTGCTATTGTGATGCCAGTGATGGAAAAGTTTTCATTTGTCATAGCAGCTTACAGTTAATTGTTAGATGACATATGTGACTGACCTTTGTTAGGTTAGCTGTTCTCAAATCAACAACAGGATGATGTGTAATTCAGTCCATTGTTCTGTTCTGGATATGTATGGAAGACAGCTGTTTGTTTTTGGAGGATTTTACTTCCTTGCTGTATCACTCTACCACCAGTATTAGGTTTAGACTCAAGTGCTCTCTAATGAGATTTGACTTTTATCAGCATCTCAGTTCATTTAGGTCTGCCTTTATTTCATTGTGGTAAGTTTGAAAAGCTACCCTAAAGGATATGCTCTTCATCTTGTGCAATTTTATCAGTGCTTAAAACCTAGTCAACCATGTTGGTGAAGAAGAACAGAAGAACACTCAACCCAGACAACTATCTCATGTAATGAAACAACGGCTTTTGGACTATACCACTGATGTTGAGAATCAATCTTAAATTAGCTTACTTTCAAAATAATAGCAGCAGTTCTGTTTAGAAAAAAGTACTACTCTTGCTAGAGAATCATCACATTCTTCTACTCATTGTGAGTGGAACAGTGGAAGATGTTTGTTGAAAATCACAGATTAAAGTCTTGGCTGGCTTGTTCTGTAATGTGCTAGAGAGTTGTTTATGTAGTCAGATCTAAACTATTTGTGATGGAAAAAGTAACATAATTCTTTTGCTGGTGCATTTTTATCTTCTAAAACCCTTGGTTAAAATAATGACTTTTGTACTCCCTTGCCAGAAAATTTACTGTGGCTGTCTGTGGTTTTGTTTCTGTGTATTGCATTTGTCATCTGTCCATCATAAAGTTGCATCATGGTAAATTTAATTCAGTCCCATTTATCTGTTAAACTAGTTTTCTCAACAGGGTAAATTTAAGCACTAAACTGGCTCATTCCCATCTACACACAGTCAGCAACAAGCTTTGTGGTTTAGTGGTCATCAGTATGGTTTTCATGGTGCCCCATTAACAGAATCACATATGAAAGATTCGCACATTCAGAATAGTTATATCTGTTACAGCACATTAAGCAATAACATAGACCTCAGGAAGAGTAGCTATTGCATTGTAACGGCCAGTGGGAATCCTTATAAACAATAAACAATAGGCAAGTCCACCTTTGACTGGAAATCTTGTCTTAGCACTGTGTAATATAGAATATATAATAACAAATCCATGTCTTCCACATGCAACAGTCAGCATCCACCAGTTAGCCAGAGGGCAAACCATACTAGTTCTTATAAGGTCTTGCACGGCTCTACCTTTTTATTGTTAAATATTCCTATTCACATTATGTGGGGGACCACCAGAAAGTGGTTGGGCCTGTAGCCCTTTTCACATTCAAACTTATAATTTAGCAAATCAAATTTTAAAATTTAAACCATCTCTTATGCTTTTCTTCCCTTTGTTTTCTCAGATCCAGACCATGGTGGAGAGCCTGAAGTTGTCCATCACTGATCAGCAGCTACCCATGTTTATTCGCATTTTACAGCTGATTATTGCCCTCTACTATGGGGAAATTGGAGGACACAAAGAGGGCGAAGGAGAAGAGGGCAGCGGTCATGTCAGGGAAGCTGGAGCAAATTTGCCTGGTGAGTGAAGTCTCTTAGGGAGGGCAGTGACAGTTCTGTCTCTAAACCTTAGATTCCTTTATCTCTGTTTTGTTTTTGTTTTATTGCTTTCTAAAAAAAATCTGGGTTGGTTCATTTTATTTTGCAAAGTTTTCCAAAGATCTGAACCAAGTTTCTTTAAGTGAGATGTAATAGGCTGTTTTCCCTACTATGTCATTATTTATATGTTTGCTCGCTTGCTCTTTATTTATATGTTCACCTACAAAATGGTGAATGAAACAATGCTCCTCTTCTTACAGCTGAGAGTCCTCCTTGGTGCTGAAACTACTGGGTTGTAGCTGTACATGTCTACCCATGTACCAAGCAAAGACATGGACAGCAAGATAAATCAAAATTTCACTGTGATAGTCTTAATTTTTCTACAACTATCATTAAGTTCTGTCAGAATTCATTCAGAAATTATATATATAGAGGTCTCAGAGTGAATGGAGCATTTGTGTGTCAGTATGGTTCCTCTAGCAGTCATATTTCTCAGACAAAGCTCTGAAGTGGTTAATGAGCCATCAGACTATGTGCAAAGCTTTGATTTTTTTCCTGAGACAGCTCATGGCACTCTGCATGTTGCCTTCTTGTGTTCAGGGGCTATGTCTGTCCATATGCTGCTGTTGTTCCTAAATGGGACATTTAACATCACTTTGACCATGGTGTGCGCTCCTCCTGCTTTTTCCACAAACAAAAGCCAGAGCGTGTAACTCAACACAGACCGTTGTCGTCAGGCCTGATCCCCTCCATGTGGATAGAGGCAGGAGAGAGGAGGATGAAGGGAAGAAATAAGGATGAATCAAACGCAGGCCCATCTCTGTCTCTCTGATTGGAGAGCCATAGGAAATCACACTCCACATGTCCGGGAGCTGAGCAAAATACACACATGCAGCTGGCTTTTCTCACAGGCATACCACATACAGACATACACTCACATTCATACTATGCACCGCCACCTGGAGCATTTGTACACGTCAAGTAGGAGTTAAAGGCATGCACGCGCACACACACACACACACACACACACACACACACACACACACACACACACACACACACACACACACACACACACACACACAGAGCAGACATACATACATAGACTATATACTATACCTGAAGCCACCCCTTAAAAAAAACTACATTATTCCTCCTCTCTTCTCTCCCCAGCTATTCATCCCCATACCAGGCAAATAGAACAGGATCAAGTCCCAAGTCCCGCTGGGCAAAATCAGCCTCTGTAGCACCAGGAGCAAATTATGGTGGAGGGGGAGTGGTGGGCAGAGGGGAAGCAAGCAACCCAACACAAAACAGCCCATTTGCTCACTCCCTCTAACTTGCTCCCTGTCTGTTGGCCTGGGACTTTTACTGCAAGTTGGCGCAGCTTCCATTTCGGTGTCCCATGCCAGATGTAAGAGTCAGTGTCATGCTACTGCTATGTGGAGCCTCTGAGAATGAATTAATATCCCATCACAAAAATATACAAGAGGGGACCAGCTTTTGGAACCTGAGCGCCCCCAGATCTTGTTATGCTGGAAGTAATCGAGAGAGTGAAGAAGCTGAGTGGGAGGGGGGCAGAGGGCTGTTGTGTGTCTACGTAGTAGGTGTGTGTGTGTGTGTTTGTTGGGAGGGGTTTGGGTTTGTTCACGAACATATGTTTTTCAGTGTATTCACTTCAAATGTAGGTAATAAATCTGAATTCTTTAGATAATAGTAGCAGAATTACAGCTCAAATGATTTATATATAATAAGAAAATACAGCCTTTACCATTGATAGGTTCTTAGTACTTAGTACTTGTTTGTGTGTCTTGATGCTTATAGTGACTGACTTGGCTTACATGCATATTTATTTTTAGGCAGTTGTAGCTTGTAGGAGACAATCATTGTCACATGATTGCTGGAACATGATCCCAGTATCGCACACAGCACTTCATCACATTCATTTCATTTCCCATAGGCTTCTTGTGGTGAGTCTCTGTTGTACAATCTGGCTCCATTGCTGTGCGCTTGTGTGTGTGTGTGTGTGTGTGTGTGTGTGTGTGTGTTTGTGTGTTTGTTGTTTTTCACCGTTGGTGTGACCTAGCTTTTGTAACTGATGCTATTGGACTGAATGAATTATCATATTTGTGAATGTTCATATGAAATAAATGTGTGTGTGTGTGTGTGTGTAGATATGTGGACAAAAGGTTGAGGCAAGAGTAATGGATTCAGTCTGGATACACTCTGCGCCGTATTAATAAGCCGTGACTTTCAATTGAAAGCGTTTCTTTCTAGAACATTTCAAAGGGAATATTAATTTTTCCCCCATGTGAAGGTGTTTTTCTTTTTGCCAATTAACAAAGTGGAAAAAGCCTTGTAATGTGTTTATGTTCCCATGATTCACTGTGGCTGCATGTTCTTGTTTGAATCTTTCTCTTTTAGGTACGAGCCAATGTCTCATTAATGAAAAAGCACTAATAAGTGAATGGTGTAGGATAGTTGTTTGTCACTAACCAAAGCAATCTTACAGTCAGGAACAGACGGATAGTTTTCCTACTGTCTGATACACAGTCAGGCTGTAGGAGTCACTGAAATTTCAACAGTTGGAAACATAGATGACTAACATTCTTGAATAGACCAGCTGGTCACGGCAGCAAAAGCTGTACGGTTTCAATAAGTATGTGAAGAATTATGAACTGACGACTGTGGCCGCCGAAGTGTGGCAGGGTGTGTGTGCGCCATTGTATATCATACGTGTGTGGATGTGCACGAGTGCCTGGAGTTGTTGTATGTTTGTCCAGCGGTGTATGTAGATGTTTTGCACTGTTTTTAGTGTTTGCTTTGTAGGAGAGCTCACCCTCTGTCTTATGAGGCTTATCGAATGGAATTGACCATTAGACGTGTATCAGCCAGACTATCTCATCCCCCCTTTGAAAACCTCATGTGGCTCCCTTATGCTAGCTCAGTGACGTGACAGGGCCTCTTTTTTAATAATCTTTTCACTTTTAATATTGGTGTGATATGGAGGCCCTTTAGGCTAGAACCCTATAGACATGAATGAAACAGCCTTTTGTCTTGCAGAGTGTTTATTTAAATTCTCCTGCCACGATTGCTGAAATGGATTTAAAAATATTTTGATGTTAACGTTAAGGTGGTAGTGTTAAAGTGAACCAGCATGTGTCACACATGTTGATATGTGTCCCATTCTACATCAAAGTAGGTGGGCCTGTGCACTGAGGTGTGTCTGTGTGTGTATGTGCTGTGTTACCTTTGAGGAAGTGATGAACAGACACATAATCTGTGACAAGAAAACAAAATGTATGTGTATGCGTGTTAGGTTTAATCATGACATACAGTATCCTGCATGAATGCATTACATTTTGATGTATTTTGTGCCCATGTGAGAGGCTCTGAATATCTATCAAACTTAGTCTTAGCATATGCATACATACACATATGCTCAAACATGCATGCACACTCAGCAGATGCATAAGACAACAAGCAGAGTAGCCTTTGCTCAGTGGGCAGGTAACCAGTTCACCTCTCCCTCTATAAACATGGAGGGACATCTACTGGCTTGTGAGGGCACTGCCTTCTCTCAGTCCTCCCCTCTTACTATCTCAGTGTCACTCAGCTGTTCACTAACTTACCCTCCCACTCCCTCGCTAGCTTAGACATACCCCACTGCCTGGAGACTTTGGACTCATGGAAACCAACTTTGACCTTGACATATCGTATTACACAGTGCTTCTGAGCTCTGCGCATGGACATATGCACACACTGATATTGTAATTTGTCCACGAAAAAGATCTCATGGTGAAGCAGAGAACAACTTTGGTTGTATTTCACACCTGTGTGGTCATACAGCTTTACTCCACAGCAGCATACATTGTCGCCCAGCCCACATCACTCTCTGGGAATTTCTCAGTCACTTCTTTGGATTAATACTTCAAAGTCTCCTTAAGCCAGTCTGTTTTGATCACTTAATTGGTAATTGTGCTTTTATTTTGATTGCCTAGCAATTCAAACGTAGGCTTCGTCAGCCTGTGACGTGAAGCGAAAGAGCTTAACTTGTTGAACTGACACCTCAAAGGCTTCATGGAGTGAAAACAAAAAGGAAAGAGAAATGAGAGACAGAATCTGACAAGGAGGTTGGGGGGAGGGGAGGGGTGACTAAAAAGCCATAACATGGGATTTCCAACTGCCAATTCGCAAAGTGAAAGATTTAATTAAAATATGTCATAATTTTCACCGCCTTAGCCTCTGGGATTCCTAAGCTGTGACCTCACGGACAATATTGTTTTCTCACAGAGGACGTGAGGCCACGAGGAATGGGATTGCACATTCTTATGTATTGACATCAGCTTCCTCTCTCCCAGTGTGTATGGAAACAGACACGATGGGACGAGTTCAGAGGTGGGGATCAGGGACTGGGGTGGCGCATGGTGGTTTGGGGAACCTGTGAACCCCCAGAGGGTCTGCTAAGAAACAGGAGAAAGATAATAATGGATGATGTTTTGCCTGTCTTTTGTTACACATGCCACCAACATGCCAGTCCACTGACTTACATCTCATTGGTCATCCAAATACTTACTTCCCCATACTTATGCTTCTGCGCCGGTGACAACCGTAGCCAGAGGCATTGTGTTTCCGGGTTGTCGTTCGATCCCATTCTCGATAATGTGATATCTCAGTAATGCCTTAAAGGAATTTCTTCAAATTTGGCACAAATTGTCACTTTGACTTATCTGATCTGAGTAGATTTTGGTGGTCAAGGTCACTGTGACCTCATAAAACGCATTTATGGCCATAACGTGAGAATGAATATGCTTTTATGACAACATTTCACACAAATGTCCAGTACAGTAAATTATGACGTGTTAACATTGTATATTCAAGAGGTCAAAGGTCAGCTTTACTGCGACATCATAATGTTCTGCAAAAACACTTTTCTGTAGGAGTCCGCCCTTTTCACTTCCCCTGTCTGGATGACAACCAGGGGGGCCTCCTTTTTCTCTGCAAGCGCATTGGTATTGCTAATATTTAGCTTCAAGTTATTGTTGTTGCACCATATGACAAAACTCTCCATTAGTCCTCTGTACTCCTCTAAGTCAGGTGAACATACTTCTCACTGGAAATTGTTCGCTGGAATCATGTCAGTATAGTCATAACTTCCATTTCACCAAATAATACACTTAATACCCTTTATTAATTATTCCTTCAAAGTCTTTACTACTTACATGAGTCTGGACAGACATGAATGTAAGCTGAAGCTTGACTGGTTGGCTGGGGCATTCACCTGCAAGGTGGTAATTCTAGCTGATGTTGTCTGTTGCTGACACAAGAACTGGGCCATTGACAGCGTTTAGCTTCTGTTTATCTTTAACCCCAGGCCTTTTGCTTTCCTAATATCCATTGTCCATATTTTGTTCCATATTTATACTTTGACCCATTAGTAAATCCAGTCCAACTTCCACTAAACCTCAATTTGCTTTCCACAC
Organism: Lates calcarifer; assembly: GCF_001640805.2. Lineage (NCBI taxonomy): Eukaryota > Metazoa > Chordata > Actinopteri > Centropomidae > Lates > Lates calcarifer. The sequence goes on from NC_066847.1 coordinate 14,662,532, forward strand.
TACCCTCTGTATTATCCTTTTAACCTGGTGTGAGGCTGGTGCCTTACAGTAGCCAGTGCTCCAGTCAACCTCTTGCACTCTATCTAGGTGCAGAAAATGTGACCCACACACCCACAGTTGACCATTCTTAGCCCTTACCTGCACCCCTAGCCAAGCTCAGCTTGTGCTGATGGCTCACAGCTACCCAGCCTCCCTTCTGGCCTCCATTTCAGTCTGTTGGCTCTATAAAAATATGTGACCCAACCCCTCGCTGAATACGTTTGTGGATGTGGCCTTTGCTGTTGGATCCAGCTCAGACAGCCCTTACCACACTGATCCACTGGGCCCAGTCAAGGCTCACCTCTGTCAGGATGCTGGCTGACAGGCTGTGCCCTCTGGCCTCCACTGGAATGGACTTCCCCTCCCACTCTCTGTAGAGTTCATGCAGCAATGAGTTCATGCAGCATTGAAATACTTGCACACCTGCATACTGGAGCATTGGCAGCAACTACTGTGAAACTGCCGTGGTCTGTGCTGTTTTTGTGTGTTCAGTTGACAGCTGAAACAACTTGCTTGTATTAAACTACCCTGAAGGCATGGACAAATTAATTTAGTGTGCTGCACTGGGCACAGACACTTCCATTATCAACACTTTTCTCTCTGTTTGACCAGTTAGTTCTCAGAACCTGCCTCTTTAAATTGATTTATCTGTTGGAGTTAAAGCATGCCCTGATTTGAATGTAATGTGAATTTGCCAACACTATTGTGTACAAATGTTATACATTGACCCTTAGTCTTATTTAGGATAATTACACATGCTTTTATTAAATCTACATTGTATGCACCAGATCTTTGTAGGTTTGGAAGTGAGCATTGTAACTGCCTAAATATTTATCTTAAGCATCTTAAAAAGACTCTTTTGTGGAATAAAAGCAAACCTGCATGCACTCGCCCTGACTACAGTAAATACAAGACTTATATTTGCATTGTAACTAAGTAGGACTTTTTTCCTTTTCAGGGATGGATGTGGACATGGAAAGCCCAGGGTCTGGCCAGTTCTCCAGCGCAGACCTGTACATGCAGTCTGGAATTCCTGAAGAGGCAGACCAGGGCTGGGTGTCCTGGGCTTGGTCATTTGTCCCAGCCATTGTAGGCACAGAGGAGGAAAGGGAGGAAGGCCTCTACCAGCCGAGAGAGACAGGAGGCATCCCCAACAGCCCGCAACAACACACACACAAAGATCCCATTGTTTCCATAGGCTTCTACTGCACCAAAGCTTCTGTTACCTTCAAGGTAAATTAGCTGTTTAAAAAAAACATACATCAAACATGCATTATCATAAATTATTTATTTACTAATTTATTACTAAATGTCACATTGTAATTCCAGCATACACTGGGTGAGTGATAGTTATAGGTTTTTCCATGTGTAAAGTTGTATCACATCACCGGGAACAAGAAAAGCCAACTTGATGTCAGATAACAAAAGGAAATGGCCAGACATGGATAAGTAGCCTTGTTTTCAGCACAGCTCTAAACCTACAAGTATTCTATTTCCTACCAACAGTAAATAGATGTGGTATGAATGTGACTTAGACATGCTTTTGAAATAGTAAAATGCATTTCAGATAAACATACATACATACATACATATCTATATAAATATAAGAGTATGGATAGATGAGGAATATAAGAATGTCTTTAATATGTGTAGAACACATGAGAGGCTTTCATGGTAAGTCAGGAAATTTGGGGAGAATTGCTGCAGGTAATGGTATTTAATGTTGATATAGAATTTCCAGATTTAAGATATCATTATATTAACAGTTTTCCCCTGCCACAGTATTGTTTATTTACTCCTGCGGCCCTCCGCAACTTATTTTGTGATTATTTTAACATTGAGTCTTAAAGAACAGTGTGATCCTCAGGAAGTTTCAGTCCTCTTTGTCTCTGTGTGCGGTACATGGGAGGGTAGTTTAACCACTAACTGGCGTCTCGGGTCACGTTAATGTCTTAAACATTATACATGGTATGATGACTATTCAGAAATGGATCCCAAACTTTAATCCTGCCTGCTCACACTCAGAATAGTTGGAATTCATCTGTGTTTCCCCTCAGGTTCAGGCACTTCAGATCACATTACTGCTTGTGTGTGTGTGTGTGTGTCTGTGCTTGTGTGTGAGTCAGCCTGTGCATGCTTGTGTGTGTGTGTATTTGACAGTGTGAGGTATGTCTCAGGACAAACAGACCTTGGTGCTTTTCTAATAATGTTTAAATTGTTCCTGCATTGTTTGAGTTCTTTTAATCAATTAATTGCCTCTCATCTGGAGTAATTGCAGACAGCTGAAAGGATGGTTTTTTAAACGTTCTCGTCGCTTTCCTACAAGGAAGTATTTAGTTTGAGGGAATTTCATGTCTTTGAACAGCCACTGCCTGAACCTGAGTTTGACTTGCACGTGAAATCAGAGAGGTATTTTTAGATTGCTGACGCATTACTCCCCAGATCTGTTTGATCAGAGAAATTGGCGGTACACTTTAATGACTTTTAAACACATAATGCATAGTTTAGCACTGACCGTTTGTTCCCCTTTTCCATTTTTGCACACCTGCCAAACTCTTATGGCATGCCAGACTTCATGCCATATTTAATTTTAAGTAACATGTTTCTTTATTTTTGGTGTTTTCATTTATTTTAACAATAGCAAATTTCTAGTGTTCCCAAAGTCTTTTTCAACTTTTCCATCAGATCTTTTCCACTGTGTTACATTTCTGAGAAATGGACATAAAGACGAAGTACCCCAATATTCACATCCAACATTATAACATTTTCAAGATGCTTCATAAAGAATCGTTTGATTTGTGTTGGACTCCCAAAGCCTTTTAAATGGGCTGAAATATAATAAAGGAGAGGTAGCAGGGAAAGTAGTAGCAGCAGCTCTATGAATTACTGGCCATATTAAGCATTTGTCTTGATGCTCCATTGCTATGCTGCTTCTCTGTCTTGCCTGCTTTGTTGTTTCAGGTCTAGGTATACTTAACACCAGTCTAGCTTGGGCAAGGTGACTGTATGGTTATGGGATAAACATTGATAATGTTTGTCTCTGTCTATTTACTGTCACTGCCACTGTGCACTGATATTGTCAGACAATTCTTTAGTCAGTTAATTTAACGCCCTTGCTTATTGCTGCTCCCAGGAACATGCTGCTTGGAGTGGGGTGGTCCGTGCACGTGAGCAAACCATCAGAATCGAAAGAGGGGAAGGGAGCTAGGGTGAGAGAGTCTGCTCCATCACTAGGGATAATAAGGCACAGCTGCCTCTTGCTCTGCACCTGCTTCCTGTGTTAAAGTTGAATGGGTTGGGGCCTGCACAGTTCTGCTCTACACCCACAGTTTTTAAAATGGCCAACCTCAAAAGCATCACAGCTCTGTACCCTTCTCACCCTAACCAGCTAGTTTGGACCGGGTGGTCACACTCTCTCCCTCTCTCCCAGTCTTTTATTATCTGAGTAGTCAAGGAACAATCACTTGTGCATTATCATTTTCCCCTTGGTATCTTGAGTTCTTAAGTCATTTTTTGATTGCCAGAGAGAGCCTCCTCTAAAATCAGCGAGGAGTGGCTGTCATGTGGTTTGATGAATGTCTTTGGCCTGAGTCCAAACTTGGAAGAGAGAACGACCAAAAAGTCCCAAGGCTGGAATCCAGTCTCTGATCTAAGAAAATGTCATCTGTCCTTTTTTTAGATGTTATTGTTTCTGGTTTTAAGCATTATTTTTCAGGGCCTCATAGCCCCTCGCATCCAAAGACTTGCATAGCTTTTGTTTATTTTTCAAATCATGTATCTGTTTCAGCAGTGAATTGTGGATACGCACGCACATACACAATGAAACATATGCTTTCCGGTTTTTAGTGTTGCTTTTTTGTAACATCTGTATATTGTTGCAGTAACTATTACTTAATCTGTCAAACAAAGCATAATTTTTCATAGGCGTCTTTTGATTTTGTGGCAAAATCTCCTCTATACTTGACTAGTGTTGATCTGGTATAATTATCTTTAAATGCTTAATCCACTTTCTTAGTCCAGCACTGTCACTAACCCTGAAAATTTAACTATGTAGAGTCTTCAGTTTTCATGGTCTATTGCTTTTTTGTGACACCTGTCGAAACATTTCACTTGCTGAAGTTAAATTTGAGTCTTATTTTTTTTACTCTGAGGCAAAATAGCTTTGACTGCTATGTTATGTATTTATTTGAGTCCATTGTTTTCTTTTTTAATATTCAGAAGAATATTAAATGGATTCTATCTCCCTTCCTTCTGTCTCAGCTGACAGAAACCCATTCGGAGAGCAGTTACTACAGTCCTCAGAAGGTCAAGTCCAGAGAGGTCCTGTGCCTGGAGCAACAGGGAATTACTATTGAGGTAAGATTCTACATCTTAATTCTTACCCTGATTCCTGAAATATGTTAATTACAGTGAGACTGAGCATTACTTATGGATTATAGTCTTTTACTTATTTATTTATATGGGGATTTTTATTCAATAAATCCTCTACATTACATATAACAAACAGAGACTCACTGCAGTAACCAATGACGGAATTTAACGGAGTTTGACAGAGAATGGAGTTTAACTAATCAACCAAACAGCTGCATGTCCAATGTCCAGATGTCAGAAATTCTTACATGGTCCTGTTAATGAAAAAGAGGCAAATGTAAATATTTATCCTGATATGGATTTTAGGTCATTATGTCCATCCCTAAAGTTGTAAACGGTATTAATGATGATGAATCTTATTTTTGTGAAAGCAACATGAAGCCCCAACAATTTTACTAGTGACATATGCCCTTTACCAACATTATCCATCTGGAAAGCAGCCTTGTTACTCATCATGGCTATAGACCAACAAATATCCCCATCATTCCTACTACTACTACTACTTGTTGTTGTCTCCCTCTTCACTTTAGGACAGAGGTTCCTCTTAATTCCCTCCCCAAGTGCATTTATAAAGCCCCCCTGGGTCACTAATCTGTGGCCTGTTGTGAACACAGTGGAATCCGTGTTTGAGTCGAGCCCAAGTCTGATCATTTCTGCATTTCCCCCTTGGTGTAGAAAATATTTTTAAACCTTTTTCTCTGATTACCTGGTTGGAGTAGGAAAGGGGTTTTCTGCTCTTAAGCTTTCTACCAGATGTGAGAATTCTGAGAGATTTCCAATTCCAATTTCTGTAATTTATGCTTTTGCTGGAAGAGAGAGAAAGCAGCCTGAACTGGGACCAAAAGTGAGAGCATTGAAAGCAGAGGGATGGCTAGTAAAACAGGAAAAACTAAGCCTTGTAATTATTTTGCGGTGAAATGTAAAGGTTTATTGGATTGCTCTCTGTTTATGTGTAAAGTAAAGGCAGGGTGGGTGAGGGACAACCACACCTTGCTGGTCACAGGGGCTGTTTGACTACTACCACACACACATGCACACGCCACTCTGTGTGGAAGCTGCCTGACCACTGCTCTTTTACTTACAACGAGCCCACAAACCAACGTCTCTGTGGACAAGCTTGTATGTGATAAGGCCACAATAACTTGAGTCTTGAACTGTCATTAATTTCACATTTTATGTTTTATTGTGATGTAAATGGGGATTTCAGTCAAATTGATATATTTGAATTATTGCACTGTTATTAATAACATGCTGGGTGTTGGAAAAGGATTCTGAGGCTGGCATTTTTCCCTCTATTCAGTTTTAACTTACCTCACACGCTCACATCCTCAAGTCTCCCCTCAAATGTCTTTACCATCCAGCCAAGTCCATTAATATTCATTTTATTTAACTGACATGTTCCCTGTTTTACAAAACTGGTTAAAGTCCCCTTTGTCTTGTCTTTGGTCCAGGTGCTGATGATGGGAGAGCCGTTCTTCGATTGTCAGATTGGCTTTGTGGGCTGCCGGGCCCTGTGCCTGAAAGGCATCATGGGAGTACGGGATTTTGAGGAAAACATGAACCGAAGTGAAGAGGTAAAAACAGCCTGAAAAATGAAAAAACAAAGGGTGAAAACTTTAGTGTAGAGTAAAGAGAATTTAAAAGTATTTACCTACACCTAAACCAGTCTCTGTTGCTTTTAGGAGCTGTCAGAAGGAGGTAGAGATGTGGTTTGATTTGATCTGGATGATTTTTTATGGATTTGTGGCATGTGTCTTTGTTGCATCTGAAATAATCTTTTAATATTTCTTATATTCTCTGAGTATCTTCTCCTTCATCTCTCTCCTCGTTTTTCTCTTCTCTTGTCCCTGTGTCTCTTTAGGATGCAGTGTTCTTCAGCTGTGGGGACAGCCTAAGCAGTAAAGGAATGACTTATCTCACCAACTCTCTCTTTGACTACCGCAGTCCGGAGAACAACGGAGTCCGGGCTGAGTTCATCCTAGATACTGCTACTCACAAGGTCACAAAATTTGATTTCTTCTCTAAGTCCCCATCCCCAATACTACTGTACCAAAAAAATATTGTTCTCAAAACAAAATGCAGTATGTGTAAGTACATTAAGACCATCTGCCTCGGAGAAGCTACTCAGCTACATCAGAGAAACAGTTTGCCTGTAATGAATCCAACCAACATTACAGTTTGTTTGTGATGACAATCAAGCATTTTTTCAGTGGACTTACCACAAAACATTCAAAGGACACCCACAGAAGTGATAGCAGAGACTAAACCATATGGCAAAAATTAAGCAGTCAGTTCCAAGCCAGGCCAACAATCAACTCAGCACACACCTCACAGCTGGGCAGACAGGCCTACTCAGTAACATACTTATTCAAGCAACAGCAAAACTCTGAAAAAATGTGTTAATTAAATGCATTAATTTTGCTGTTTACTTGAGCAGCACTGGCAATTGACACAGTCCTCCCCAAATGAAACATCTGTAGTGTTGCGTTGTCAAGCTGACGTCAAGCTGCTGAAATGAACTCAGCTGTTGAGAAAGCAAATATTCACAAGAGAGATGAAAAGAAATCTTAAGACATAGTTTTCTTTATTTTCATATATTTAAAAGGTTTACTGAAGGCCCATCACTGCCAAAAAGAGAATAACACACACATCAGTATGGAGATGACACTGGTGGAAGTGACATGGTAAAGCAAGCGCACTAATTACTTTGCTAACAGTAGTTTATCTGGGTCAGTAAACAACAATCTTATAATTGCTCCAGTATTTCTTTAGGCTTCATCTGGAAAAAAAAAAACTGTAAGGCAATGCCATATTTAGCAATAATTAGTGGTGCTAAGTTAATACAAGAGTTTGCTTTTTAACTCTCTCTCATTTTTCTTTGAAATAAATCATTCCAGTTTAAATCCCTACCACTCTGATTATTTCTGTCAGTCACCCGGTGGCTGGCTGCAGTAAAGAATTGTTGCTGCTATCTAAGTAGTGGTGTTAAAGCCATTATTCCTGATAACTTTCAGCTCACTTCATCAGCCACCACAGCTCGAGTGTTGACTCTGCTAAGAAATGTTCATGACCTGCAATGAAGCAATTGTTTGGACATTCATCCATCTATTCTTGCTTGATAGTAGAGGAGTCAAAGGTTTAGTGGTACTTCATTAGCAGTTTTGAAACCAGCTAATGGCTTTGATCCAAAAGCATGCCAGAGCCATTAGATATCCCCTAATAAATATTACTCATTAACCTGACTCTTTGATAAGGCTCCATTGAAATCTTTGTTTGGAGAGCTAGTGGGTAAGTCTGGGGTGGAGGTGTTAACTCTGTGTGTGTGCGTGTGTGTGTAAGGGGCCTCATTCAGTTGCTCTCTTTCTGTTTCTTCCTTGATCACTAATCCTCACTGTTTACTAGTGGTTTCTTTGGCAGTAGAAAAATACTTTGAATTATTCTTTAGGATAGGGTCAATAGCTCTTGACCTGCAGACAAATAAATGATGATGATGATGGGTTATGGTAGAACAATACGCTGACAGCTCTTTAGATCCAGAATAAGATAAAAGTTCACAGTTTTGCCAATATCTAGGTTTTAATTCTCAATAATAACCATAGTGCATAAAATGCAGGTTTAGGTCAAATGTAAACCAATTGCACTTATGTCTGAGTTTGAGTGTGTTTATCTATGTGTTAGCTATATAATAAGCAGGGTCCTGTCCAGGGTGTACTCTGACCTCTCTCCAATGTGTGCTTGGATAGGCTGCACAACCCTGAAAAGGACAGAAAATGGAAATAGAAACCTTTCAAACACTATTTTAGTGTTAGGAAACACTAAAATACAGCTACAAAGCACTTTCATTTTCAAACTTGTATTTATTACTTATGGGTACAGTCTACTCAATCATACTTTAAAAACTGCAGCTTTTGCAATTTTAGATTGAAAGTATCAGACAGTTTTGATTTCTCGCAAAAAAAAGTCCTATCTATTAATAGATAACGATAACGATTAATGATTTGTATGTCCAGTGGCATACATCCAGGCACCAATTGAATGGGGACACTTTCACTTCCTTTTAGAAATAGGTTATTGCTCAATAAAGCACAGAGTTGTTATCTAGTAAATTACTTCCCTTTGCACTGTAGAAAATTGAGTTTTAGTGAGTTATACTAATACACTGATAATTCCATCCTCCTGCTCAGATAAAGCGTCTCTTTTCATTTCAAATCTTTGCAAATAGTTCATGATATTAGTGACATTATTGGCCAGTAAAAAATGATATCCAGTTAAGTAGATCAACCCCTCAGTAACTCTTTATACCGCTGATTTGACCCCCTTTGCCATATCCACCGTGACCCAGTCACTGCCACCCTTTAAGGCTATCAGCTTATTTGCTCCCTTACAGCTGAATGTTTACCTATCTCTTCTTTTGTTTGACAGGAGACCTACACGGAGATAGCAGGCATGCAGCGCTTCGGTGCTTTCTACATGGATTATCTCTACACAATGGAGAACAGCAGTGGCAAAGGTATTGTCCAGTGCGTTTTCTCCTCACAGAGCTTGTTTGCTAACCCTGCCACCCTTTCTCTCTTTTTCTTAATATCTGTCATGTTATTCCATTCTCTGCTGTGTTCTCTCTTTTCTCTGTCTATCTTATTCTGTCTCTCTCTCTCCATTTCTTTTTGACTAGCTTCTCTTCTCTCCTCTCTGTCAAACAAGCCCCCTGGAGACTAGAAGAAAGAGCTTGTCTTGTTTGAGTCACAGCCACCTGGTCCTTGACCCTTCCTGTCCTCGCTCTCACCCCAAACTTACCTGGAGGGCAACTGTCAGAAGTGTTTAGTCTGCGCTGACACGTATTTGAGTTTCTTTCTCCCCGCTGCTTGTTGAAACACTGTTTCCCCCCCCCGTCTCTTTACCTGTAAGCTCTTGAGAAAGTGAATAGGCTCCTCTTGCCTAATTAGGTGTCACTCTTCCTGGTAGAAGCTTTAAGACGGGGAGGATTTCTCATTCCTCAGCTGCAGCACTCAAGAATGTTTATTCAAGTCTGAAAGATCTGAAGTTCCCATTAAGAGATAAAGCGTTCTCCGTTCATTTTGAAATGTTAGATTTGGCCCACAGATGTCTCTGTGTGATGGTTGAGCATTTTATTTCAATGCTGCTAGAAAGCTGCTCTCTGTATAAGTATGCCAATGACACCTGACTGACATTCATAAACATGCTCAGCATTTAATAGAAAACAATCTGATTAAATCTAGATAAAGTGCAGTCCCTTACTATGTCTCTCTACTAGCAAAAGTAAAAGGATAATGTTATGATATAGCACACCCTTTTTCAAAATAACACAGAGAAACAAAGAAATGGTTGAACCAGTGCAATGACACGAACAGATAATTTGATTTGATAGGAGAGTAATGTCACCTGTGTTGTTTGACTTCCCTCCCTCTTTTTCTCTTTCATTTTACTTCTCTCTGCCTGTAACTCTTTCTGACTAGGCTATTGTTTCCTCCTGCTTTCAGCTACAGATAATAATCTAAATTAAAAACAACATTGATACTGTCATCCTGAGCTGTCAAAGTCATTTCTGACAGCAGGATAAGTGTCAGTCTCTTCTCCTGCGGGACGGTTGTGGTTACCCTTGACAATTGGAATGCTTCTCCTCTGTCAGTGTTTCTCTTCTTCTCGGACATGGACCAGATCCAGTGTCAACCAAACAAATTAGCCTGTATTGCCACAGAAGTAACATAAACTCTGAGTCAACTGAAAAACTAACCGACCCAGGTCATTCTCACCATTGACTTCACATTAGAGTAACACTGCAGATTAAAAACTTTTTTTTAAATCTTGGCAAATGAATTGTCTAAATCCTGGATAATTTCAGCCTCCTCATCATTGCACTGATCATTCTAACTGCAGCCATATGGTTGATATTAGGCCTAATCCATTACAGCCAAATCTTACTGAAAAAGGGAAGGGGAAGTGGCATTGCCCGTTGCCCTTTATAAATCTCCAAAATTCAGGGGGAGTTCCACCCCCATCCTCCAGCCCTTTCGGCTAAAAACGTTAAATCCATAGTTTTCACTCTCTGAACTGTAAGAATGTTTAGTGCAGTGGTGGAATGTAATGGGAATAAAGCAAGTTGTGACCCTTTGTCCTCTTCCTCCCTCACTGCCATTCATCCACCCCCTTCTTTTATTTTTAATTTCTCCTTTTTATTGCCGGGGAGCTGAGTCTTTTAAGTGGACCTCTGGAACAGGGGCCTGCGATGAATGAAGGGACAGCTGTGTGAGAGAAGTGGACATTTGGAATATTCATCATTCCAGTGGTTCACGGCAATGTGATCTGTTCCCTGCTGCTGCATTACACCACTGCCATCTTTGTTGTATTTTCGCCTAACAGATGAGGAGCCTCTGTACTTGTACTGAATTAAAAGATTGGCTATAGAAACCTAAATATTTATGTGAAGACATGCATAGTTCTGTACATGAGGTACAATGGGTGATATGCGATTTCTTCTGTGCTTTCTTTCTTACTTTGAAAAATGTGGAAAAAGCAGTTAAATTTGGTGACTGACTGAATGCTCAAGTTGGTAAAAGCACATACAATATACGCAAAAAAAATTTCAGAACACATACATTTTTTTTTGCTTAAACATTTTGTTCCCAAGAATGTGTTACACTTGTGGGTTGCTTTGCTTTCACCTTCTGTCCAATTCATCCCAAACCAGCAGGATGGGGTTTAAGTGTGGCTGGTCTCCATCATTTGAAGAAACAGTCTAGTTCTTTTCAGTTTGTCTTCCTTTGTTACTTGTCTTTTTCTCACCATTCTTATAGCAATATACAGTCCTACTTCCTGCTTTACAATATTGGTCTAATAATGCATCAGTGGGTTTAGTAACACAGTTTGGTCCAGCACTGCCTTTGTACAAACAGTGTTTGTAAGTCATCAATATCAAGTTGGGGCACCTGTAGGAATTGTTTGCATTAACTTTCAAAGCTTCATCTGCTGCCATTGCTACAGAAAAGGTGTAAATTAACCAATTTCTTAATCCCTGAAAATGGCCTATTATCTATGAATTTTACATGATTTTTCAGTTCTGGTGATCTAAAGTTTTTGTTTTCTTTGGGCACTTTACCACATACCGTTGTACTATTTAAGCTTATTCACTTGACTGCTTAAATCCCAATAAAAACTGGTAAAAATGGGGATGTTCTAATTTTTTTTGACCAGTAGGGTGCATTTTAGTACGTGTGTTTGTATTTGCAGGCTCCCAGGACTTCTCGGTGGTGAATATCGAGGAGGTAGCGCCCACTGTTCAAGAGACATCCATCAAGAGGCTGGTGGTGGGACCTCTGGATGTCAGGCTACACAGCAGTGCTGTCCACCGCATCCTCAAGATGGTCACCTGTGCCATGGACCATGAGTATGAACCCTATTGCAAACCACAACGAGGTTAGACATCTCATTCTAATACCTGTTTTACTGGGCTGACTTTAATAGCTAATTATCTAATAGTCAGGTAGCAAATGGTAGTTCATTGTACTCCCTACACTCAACTAGCTTCACTCTCTTTCAACACGGTTTCTCATCTTGTCGTGCTTCTACTTTGTTCTCTCATCTTGTACTCGATTCTATTCCACTATATCCTGCCTGTGATTAGAAACTGCAACAGTCTGCACTTTACAGTATTCTCATCACATTGTTATTTCCTTGCACAACTCGTCTTTCAACACACAGCTGTACATGAAAGTAGTGACCTTTTGGACCACATGAGGGAGGTTAAGCCAAACACCTTTGTTAGTGATCGTCCCTGCACAGCTATTGGTGAGCTCATCCCTAGGATGTTGTGAAAGAACATGGAATGTGTTTCTGTGTGTAATATCTGTAGCAATAACTCTCATTTCTGCGAAATGATAACATCCGTAGGTTTCGGTTGTTTCAGCATCTGCGATAGATAATAGATGATGGGATAATTATGATAGAGCTTTTGACTAAAACAGGAAAGGTCAGTGTGTTCCGTCATGTTTCTATATGTGTCTGTGCTCTCTTGCATTTTCTGGAAAAGGGTAGGTGTAGCCAGACCCTTGGGGGTGGGGGGTAACTGAGAAATTGAGAGTACATAAAAGAGGAAACCAAGGTAGCTATTGCAGATGCCGTGATAAAATAGCACATGCCTTACGTATTTTCCTAAACCATGTGCCTCTCATCTCCTCTCCTCTCCTCTCCTCTCCTCTCATTTAGCCACCATTTAATTACAATATTATTCAGTTTTGGACTTGCAGAACTTTACAGTTGAAAAACATCAGTCTATGTTTTTGCCTTTGGATCAGAAACAAATAATCAGTTAATCAGTTAATAGACAAGCACTTCTCAAAAATGTCAACAAAAATGTATTCTTGATTTGAGAAAGATATGTTCAGTAGGAGTTTTGGTAGCTTCACTAGAAGTTTTTCATCAACATTTAACTCGTGTAAAGGACAGATGATCTTAGTTGGACAGATGGTCTGACTGTCTTTGGGACCTTTCTGATTTTATCTAGTCTGCAAATGATTTTGGTGACAGCTGCTCTGTATTCCAGTCTTGGTTTCATGAGGACAGTGTTTGTGTGCTTGCCAGTAGAGAAGCAGAGTTCAGCAGGTCAAAGACATGGCTGTCTTTCTATTCATCCAGTCCTCATCTTCTCTACTCCTCATCATACAGTACTTGCCAAGAGCCCATGAAGATTCACTTTCCTCCCCAAAACTAGCTGTAACTGGGAGCCAAATTGGCTGGTGTCTGTAAGATGGTGTTTTATGAGATCTTGCTCTGTTTAGAGCAGGAGGTTCAAACTCGCAAATTACTTACAGTGTGTTCATTTGTGTGAATGTTTTTTAATATATTGCAGAAGAACAATAGAAGGAACAAATAACAAGATGTTTAGAGTTAGATCTGGTAAGTGGAACACAGAAATACAAGGCTTGTTTACACAGTAACATTTTTCATTTGCAAGTGTGTGTATGTTTATGTGCACACTGTGTGCTTTAAATAGAGGATGTTTTAATGTATGTAATCATGCCACCATGTACCACGTGAGCTGCATATTCGTTGTAATTTGAATGTTGACTATGGATATTAACTCTTGGCACATGATTAGATTGGACATGGCAGTGCCAAATGAACCTGATGCTGGCTGTGGCGATAGGCCAAATAGCAACACAGCTTTGGGATCAGGTTCTGAGCCCACCTTAGAGCTGGGAATGTAGCCCAATAGAACCTTTACTGAACTGAAACATGCCTTGTCCTGGGACCAGAGCCATGGCCGTTCAGTAACAAAGGGATCAGGTTTTGGTCCACCCCAGGCCCTGGACGTGGTTTAGTGGTTCAGTGGTTCAGTGGTTCAGTGGTTCAGTGCTCTGGTCACCCCTCACTTTGGTGAGCACTGACCTTGCCAACCTCTATTCCATATTGACTTGGTTTGCTTCATTTTTTGCCTTTCCGGATGTTTCTGGTTATTGATTGAATGAGTGGTTTTATGAGATAGTTCAAAAACAAAGCTACTGGGAAACAGCCACTGTAATGAATATATCTTGGAGATGCCAGTACTTTTATAATGCTTGTTTATTTTATTTGTGTATGAGGTGGTGGTTTTTGTTGGAAAAGACCTTTTATTATTTTATTGCTGCAGGCATAGTGGAACGGCGCCCACTCAAAGAAATTGGTGTGTTTTACAGCTAACCTCTTTCTCTGTAAAACAATCTTTAGTTTTCAAATCCAAATGCCTTTTGCCTTTCCCACTCCCTCACTATATTTCAAATAATACACCATAGTTCACATACCTGTGGTTAGATTCACTTGTTTAAAACAAAGCAGAACCATTTGTTTTTGTTGTATTATGATGAGTCTTGCACTTTACCCTCTGCCGTCCCTGCTCCTTTGCAGTATGTTATGATATTTGTTCCAAAGATAACATTTTCTTTTTGTTCTGTCACTATCGTAGAAATAATTGAGGAGAGCCATGTTTCAGCTACTTCAGAGGAGATATCAAGCTTGGAGGAATTCATCCCAACCAGACTCACTTGTCTCACTCTTCTCCAAGTCTCAGTCACTGTCTCCATGGCAGAGTTCAACCTCCTTCAAACACTAATGCCTGTCATCATGGGATGCAAGGTAGTGCACACAGGCATACTGCTTTTTGAAGGGTTATTAATGTGCCATGGGCGATTGCGCAAGATTATAGTGTCATCTAGTATACAAACCAGACTAGAAAGAATGATATGCACACTAGATGGTCAAACACTTTTGGCTACATCGCCAGAAGTCTGTAAATGTAATGTATACTACTGCATAGTAAAACTTCAGCTACTGACATAGAAGCTTCTATACACTGAATATATGAGATATTTCCAAAAGGATAATCACATTCTTCTTTCTTGTAGTGAGGCGGGAAAAATCTGATTTCATTGTATTCTAGAGCAGTTTTAGTTCATTTCTCTTATAAATATTTTTTATGACAATATGTCCATATTAAAACATAGAGCTCAAACATCAAATGCACTTCGTCATATAAATCACACAGAATTCATATCACTAGGTGAGATTTAATTACTATTTAAACTTGTTAGAGAGAGTTGTCCTTGGGATGTATGAGAAAGACTGATGTGGACATTTTAACTTTAGACTACAACAAGAGCGGTGTGTGTGTGAGATGTAGTCTCATTATTAACCCATATTCACTTTTAAATTTCTCAGGCTACACCGGGACCAGTCCATGTGCCAGTGTTTCAGCCAGTGCGTCCTCTACCTGCTGTGCAGTTTGTGGTGGAGAGGGTGAATGTTGAGCACTCAGTGCCCATGTATGCTCCAGAGTTGGTCAGCACTGTCAGCAGTCTCAGCCAGCCTTCTGACAACCTGCTACATCACTGCTATGCACACCTCTACCTCAAGGTGAGCAAGTCAATAATCCACTGTGTGGTACTCACTCCCTTGTGGTCATTTAATAATCACATTGATCAGCTTTGTCATAGTGCTGCTAAGCAAGTAATTTCTAGATTTGAGCTGTATCCCACATCTACACCTGACCTCTTTGGATTTTTTCAAACAAACAGCACATCTTGGGTTTGCTTATTTGGTTCTCTTATTTAAAATTTTGTTTGATATTTGAAACAATTGATAATTGATAATTTACAAAACTTAGAAGTAGATATCATACATACACCATATACTTCTGTACTTAAGTCTAATTCTACTCTATCACCCTGTTTTTAATTAATTCTGTTTCCTTTAATTTTATTTTAAATTTTGTTTCTTTATCTTTCATTTGTCTAAGTTAACACAAAATGCTCATCCACTAATTTGTGCAGTATGGTTGTCATGCACTATAGCTCAAACTCAATAGGTCAGCCCCATGGCAGCAGTCTTTACTCCATCCTGAAATAACCCTAATGACCCTTTTAATGACCTTGATGACCCCTTTTCACCTGGTCATAAAAATCTCAGCTCTGAGCTTCCTGATGAGAACCAGTCCATCTCTGTTCTACTTCATGGTTTTTACCTACCAAAGTGATGGGCTGCTACAGGCTTGTAATTTGCAGCTGTGACATTACCATGTTCCTGTGTTGTTTGTATAGTTTTGGTAAGTTTGGTAGTGTGAAGCTGAGAGGATGAAATACATTGTTAATGGAACTTACTTTTCAAACCTGGGCTTTAGACAAAGTCTTTTGGTTCTTCAGACAATAAGTAAGGTCTATTTTTTAGCACCTTTTGTCCAGTCTGGTCTAGTTGTTCTTCTTTAAGGCAAGATGCTTGCTGGATGTCGTGGTAGTAGTCCTTATCATAGGGTCACTGCAGGGTTAACAGTCAGCTGGTCAGTGGCCAAGGATCATTCTGACCAATCACCTGATCAGCATCTGTATCTGCCAAGGTACTAATTCTACCTCTGGATTTTGGCAGTGGGATAATGAAAGGGTGAAGGCCATTCTGGCCGCAATTCACCCACTTCAGGAAGTGATTTTAAACGGCTATAAACTAAGGCTTATCTTAATCTGTGTTTTATTGACACTGGTTGTCAGAGCTAAGGTGTCTGTCTTGTGGGTAGCAGTTAGTCATTGTCTTTCTTTTCCTTGGTTGTAGACAAGAACTCAAAGTCGGTCTGTTTGCTCAGTAAGGAGGCCACAGAAGTAAATAAATCTATCATAATTGAATTTAAATAACTAATCACTTCAGGCTGCTGAAAGGAGAGCAGAATTTTAAATTTAGTCTCTCAGAGGAAGCTGCAGTGAATCAGTCTGTAGCTGTATGCCCCCAGTTTTGCATTTCAAAGTGTGATTTTTACCATGTCTACATCTGTGTCTGACAATCATACAGTTCCATTTGATATACTACTAGGTGTAATATTACACCTATAGGCCAGTTGTCCTAATATAAAATGAATTATCATTTTTGTTTTTTCTGTCTGCTGGGGGTTTGGTACACCTTCACTTCACTATTCTGACTCTTTGCTGTACAGCAGTAGCAGTAGACAGCTGGGCCAAGCCAACATCGTCTATCTTCAGTATAAAATTAAATATTACAAAATACATTATATTGCTGAACAGTAAGATTTGAGTGTTGGCTTGATTTGGGCAAAATCTGGACCTGATAAATCTGATCCATTTAAAACATGTTGTGACTGTTCTGTTTATTGCAAGGAAGCATGTGTTACTTCCAAGCTGCTCTCATTTTCAGCAATGTTTTTTTAAACATCTTTTCTGTTCTTTCACATTGTTACTTTATGTATGTGCATTCATTTATAGAAAACGTATTTATTCTGAAAACTTAAGTTCAGTTTGTATGTATGTGCTAGAGAGCTGAACAAAAACTAGCCAGATAGCTAGATACAGAGTGTTCAACACTCAGTGATATGTATCCTCATTAAATCACACTGCAGTGGTCATGTCACTTCTACCATGTAATCAATTATACCTTTAAAAACTATTGCAGGAGAAAACAAACTTGCAGCTGTCTGTAGCTGTCTAATGTGCAGTGTACATGAAGTTTCTTAAGGTTCAGCATTTGCTCCCAGACTGTAAGGACTTGGACTCACTGACAGCTGTTTGTACAGCAAAGAAGGATGTATAAGATGGTTTTTGGTCTCCGTAATAGCCAGGGCCTCTTTGAATGCCAGGGCCTTTAAGAGGACAGGTTTGAACTGCAATAGCTTGGCTGAAGACTGACAGAATCAAATCACTTTAGTGATGATTAAGATGAGAGAACAGTTCTGGTTGTGTGCTTCTGCGTTTTATTTTCATAAGCGATATGAACTTTTGTCTTTTTTTTATAATAGATAGTTTGATAATGCAGAATTTTCATGTCTGTTTTTCTCCCCGTCTCTCTGTGTCTTCCCTCTTTGTCTTTCTTTCCAGGTGTTTGGGTTCCAGGCAGGCTTGACATGCCAGGACAGTGCAGGGAGTTTCCTGCCTCTCATCCCCATCATCCCCTCCTTCAGCACTGCCCTCTATGGAAAGCTGATTCAGATGCCTGCATACTGGTGAGCTTGTAGCACTTGTACGATAGATGGGAATTTGAGTAGGCATGCAGGCAGGTAGGTCTTAAACTGTGAGATTGAACCAACCATCAGTAACTGATTGAATCTAATGCACATATAGGGGAAAACCCAAAAACAATATAATGTGGAAGGAAAACAACATAACTGTATAAGAAGTTGGTTAAAGCTGAGCAAATCGTCAACACCCTGTTGTACACAAGGGGTGCAAAATGTATATTGTATATTTCCAACTCATTCAAAAATAGAATTTGTCACGGCAGAATGGTTTTCCTATCACAATAGGCTGCTAACACAACAGTAAACATTGTCTGGATCCTTCAGAGAAATGGTTTCATGGTGCTTAGTTTAAGTAAAAACATCAGACCTCAGATTCTGGAGGGGTTAACGTGTGTGCCTTCTGTGTGTATGTGTGCTTTGGAGTGTTTAAATGCATGCTTGGCTGTCTGTATACAAGTTTTTGTTAGTGTGTGGGCGCATTTGTGTTGTCAAGCCCATGTATTGTACTTTATGTAGAGGATTGGAGCCTCTTGTGGCCAGTGCATCAGAAAGTATTAAAAGTGATAGATGAGCCACTTATATAGCGGTCAGTGGGGAAAACAGAAAAACAGAGTCATCGGGTAACGACTGCCACAATTTCTCAAATGGTTTGAAACACAAGGAGAGACAAATAAGCCAAGGGTGTCAAAGTAGATGAAAAAACATATTGCTATATCCCTGTCCTTGTACCAGACAGAGGATGAGTCATTGGGGATGTCCCCTTGAGAGGCATAGAGAGGTCAGGAGTTGAGGACAGGACAAGAAAGAAGTTTGGAGGTGGAACTGTTGGACAGTTGAAGGATTTGAAAGTTTAGACAAGCAGAGATGGATAAGAAATGGATCCAGAGCCATTAAATGTTGAAGCTATAAAAATATAGATAATGGAAGAAAACGAGAAGAAATAGAAAGGGACAGGAACAACACAAACAAGCGACTGTGTGTGGAGCTAAGTGTGTAGACAGAATGGAGAGAAGACAAAAGAACAGGAGGACCGGGGGAGACAAGCGGATGGAAGATGAGTAAAGAGGATGAGAAAAAGGGAAAAAGCGTAAATGGACGTTTTTGTTGGACCGCAGGGAAGGGGGATGGGAATAAAGCCTGGGAAAAGTGGATAAAGGGGAAGATGGATGAAAGAGAGGCAGCAAAAAGAAAAAACAATTTTAGAGGATGGATAGTCTCTCTAATCTTTGTGTGTTGTTTTTAACATCATGGGGCTTGGATTTACTTTTATCACTGAAAATGTTTTAAGTTGAAACCTATGTGTGCAACCTATCTTTGCACTTTTGCAGTTATGTGTGTATACGTGCCTATGTATTTATTGAATGGCCTTGTTGAGATCATTATTTAAGTGGGGTCCTGTAAAGAATGAATGTGTAGCCTATGTCCTGACCTCAGTCTTCTCCCCAAACATTGAAACAACTGTGTAGCCCAGTTGGTTGATATAGCAACAAATGAATGACTCTGACAATCAATGAAATACAGAGATGTACTGTAAAAATAATTCTCTCCATCCGTTACTCCATCACTCCATCATCCAAAAAAGCCTTGATGCAAGCACACACACGCCCTGTGCCCTCTCTCTCACACCTTGCAGTCAAAGTTCCTCTTCAAACAGGAAACCTCTGTGAGAGCACTAGCATGGGAAATGAGTTCCACCCATTAGTTTAGATTTGTGTCCAAGAGCTGCAGATGGTTTAGACTTTTCCTGGTGTCTTCTCAAGGCAATCACTACTGTATGTACTGCACAGTGGTTAGCTGGCTACATAAGGAATCACAAGACCTCCATTCAGAATGTTAAGTGAGCATGTCTGTGGACAGAATATGATTCCTTGTGCTCTCTGCTCCCAATAAGAGACTGGTAACTGCCTGTTTGATCTCCACTCCCAACCCCCCTCCCCCAATTCAGCCCAACCTGCCACATATAGTGGGTTCAGATGTCAAAAGGATGTTTTTTTTCACTATATTACTACTCACTAGATGTTTTTCCAGAGAGCATTCCAGATCAATGCCCTCCTGTAGCTTTTCTTTCAGCCTGGAACAGTCCTCAGAAGTAACATACACAACCTCTCACAGACTCTCCTTGACACATTAAGAAAGTGTTCTGTTATTCTTTGTTGTAAGCAGGCCTTTGATGGATTACAGTATGCACATGTCTAGTAATAGTATGCATCAGGACGCCTTATCTTGGTGCAATTTGAACAATGTTAGACCACACAATGACATTGTCATCATGCCACAAACTAGGTGAACACATATTACCCAAGATAATTCTGCTACCCTTAACAGGATCACTTCCACTTCATCTCATTTTCCTCATCCGCAGTTAAAATTTAGCTTGAAGTTTCCGACTTTTCGACAGGTTGGAACCACGTCTCACATTTTCCAACAGTTGCCTGTTTGTTTCACTGTCAGCCTCTTTCCTGTAGATGATAATGGGACTGGGTGTTTTGTGCAGGTTTATAAGTTGTGAGCCTGTCATATTTGACTTGAAGTGACTCATATTTGACCCTTTCTGTCTAAGCAGGAGGTATGGCTGTCTTACTTCACGACCTGTGTGTTGCTGCAGTCAAAATCTAATTAACACAACCTGACAGTTTACCCTTGGAAGAATGATGACGAGCAGGTTTGACAGAGGAGCAGAGACAATGGTTAGGAGAAATATAAGGGAGAAAGAGAGGGTGTGAATGACAACTGGCGATGGTAGCAAGTGAATCATAAGAAACTGATTTGTTTCCTATTGCACTATTGTGATCTGGTCAGCTGTTACAGCTCTGTTGTCTCTGTGTATAGATGTGGATGAGCCTCAAGTGAATTCAGACACTGAGATCTTAATTTCAATCAGCTTTATTCATTGTATATTTGAGCGATGGGATTCCCATGTAGAACTCACAATCCAAATGTATTACAGACTACATTTGATACACAGTATGTATGACTGACGTACAGTCAGACACAGTTCCTCTCCTAAAGTTGAAAGCTGAGCTGGAGAGTGACACACTGGGTCATTGGAGCAGCCAAAAGATGAACTCCACCAGGTGGTAGCATTTAATTTGACTGTACTGATGTTTGTTTTGGGACTGCTCCTCACTGCTGATGTAACTCCAACAACACCTCTTTCCAAGATGTTCTGTTCTCTGAGCAGACACTGAGCAGAGCTGTACAAGCTTTTGAAGTTTTAAGGAAATATGAAAGAAAGTGGGAAGCATGAGACCTGAGTGAAGGTGCGGGAGAGAGAAGTGAAAGAGTGGTTTGAGAAAAAGAGCTGCCTCCAGTTGCTTTGTCGGTCTTCAGTCGTTTTGTTTTGCAGATTCCTAGATCAGCTTTTCCATTACCAGTATAAAAGGTAGTTTTCGATTTGTCTCACTCTTGAACTCTATTACAAGGGAAGTGTGACTGACAGAAGAGAGGGGTAGCTTGGAGTAGGGAAGTACAGAAGGTGATGTCATATACATATACATTTTGCATCCCTCTCTCCTCTGTTCTCCCCCTCTCTCTCTTATACACACACACACACACACACATATACATTTCTGTCATTACGCAGCCATCTCATGCTTAAGCAAGCTTTTATGACTGCCAGGTGATCACAGGGGATTTGGAGGGGCACTGGGCGTCTGTGAAGACCCAGCACCTCTCCTGATGAGCTGGCCCACAGTGTGGCTCATGTTTCCCTCAGTCTCACCACAAAGGCTCCCGCTTCTCACGGTGGGCAGTGAAGGGGCCTTTGCTGGGGAAAGTATGCTGCCTTGACATCTCCCTGCCAGCCTTGGCTGTTCCTGGGTATTTGGTAATGTGTGTGAGAACTTGGATGTATTCAGTTAGACTGAAATGTCTTAGTTTCCTCTGTTTTTAAGCAAAATTAAGTTTTAAGAAAGGGCAGTTGTTCCAAAGCAATTGCAGACTCTGACCTTGTGGTTCCCCACATTACAGTTTTTGAAGATGTGAAAAGATCACCATACCATATATTGGCAGTCGATTTCCATGTTGGAGGGGTATAGGGTGACTGGTTCAGCCCTCTCCCTAAAATGACTTTGTATGGCCACCTTAGACCAGTTGTAATCTTTTAATCCTTTAAAAGAAAAGCAAGGGTATAGTCATTCTGAAGCTTATGATGTCTGGTCAGCATGGATATATGTGCAAGATTTTGTACCAATCCTACCAGTAGATTCTGAGAGAAGTAATTAGTAATGTTAATGATTTTTAGATACTCAACAAAGATTACTGTAGAAAAATACTGATGTCTCCCTCTTTGTACACACTATCGTGAACTAACCAAGCAGTCATTTGGTTAGCAAAAAGCCAAAACCCTCAGAAATGAACCCAGTGATTTTTTACGTGCAGCTGAGATGCATCAGGCTGTACTTATCCATAATGAAAGGCAATGTATGGGGCCACCAACTCCACAGGGACTCTACAGAGAGCCTCAATTGGTCTGACTGTTAAACCTGTTACCCCAGATAAAATCAGTGCCTGCAGAAATGCAGGGAGAGGGAAAGAGGTGGCATTAGGGAGGGGATGGTAGCAGTGCAACCTGCACCAGTCTCCCCAAAACCTAACCTCACTCACACATGAACACACATGCTCTCACACCATATTATGTTCCTCATGCAGGGCCACCTGATGGCCAAGGCCAAGGCTGGGGCTCACCAACAAACTAGCAGCAGTCCAGTGTGGCTCGTTGCATTGCAGGCAATAATTTAGCCCCACGCCAGCTTTTATGTGGCGTTTTTAGCAGCCCCTGTTCCACACTCAGCTATTTCTGAGGGGATAATTTCTTAAAGCATGTGGCATTACAGGTGCATGTTATATAGCCACAAAAAGCTGACTTGCCTTGTGAATGTTTCTGAATAGAAAAGAATGTTGGTTTTCCCTTGATATCTAATTATTGGTCTAACTCTATTACATTGTCAATGGTTAGTTCAGTTTTTAGCACCACCTGTAGGATTTTTTATGTGAAGTTTAGAAGTCCATTACCATGTCTGGACCAGTAGTCTAGACTCTTGTGATTTATGAATGCTGCTTTAGGCATCTGAAGCATGAGGCTTCTGGTGTGATTGTAATGCCTCATTACTCCTGTTCATAGTTAGTCATAGCAAGCTGCTCCTGGTCTATGTCTCCAAGCACAGCCAAGAACAGGAGGACAAATGCTTTCTGTGTCCTTCAGTAGTGAGCCATAGAGATCTAAGTCAAATTTACCAAATGTACATGGACAGCATTCATTGGTGAGAACAGTGACTGCGGCTGTTTCATTTGTCTGCTAGCCATTTTGGTGGGCAATATCATCAACAAGTTGAAGGTATAATGGTTTTGGCTGATGAAAACTGATTTGGGAGTGGCTGCTGGATGGAAAAGTCCATTTCTGTGCTCTCATTGTACATGTATGATATATGACACTTACACAGCTTCTGCATCAGTTGTTTTGCCCCATAACCAAAGTTTGATTTATTTTCTATTGATTTTGTAATGAAGTAATCATTTGTATTATTCATTAAGATCTTATCTGGTGGGTCTGTGTAGCTGTGGTTAAAGCTACTATGGTGAAAGATAATTGAATGACCTTAAATCAGTGTGTGGTTGCTGCGGTCATGCTCAGCTTTGAGTTGTTGTTCAGAGGCCATCAGAGTAGCAGAGTATTCATTTTGTTTAACGAGGCAATACATGAACAAGGCCCTTTGCTATTCTTGAAGAAACATGGTAATGTTTATAGAGAGGGAAAAAAGTTCACATGATTAAGCTGGATGAATGTAGACACACACTGTAACGAGTAGGATTTATGTATTAACAGGTGTATATTAAAAGCCTGGAATGGCATATGATGTAATATTGTTCCACTTTTTACTCTGGAGCTCAGGAGTGCAAAGGAGTGTGAGCTGCAAGGTAAAACATCATAATTTTTTGTGGCACAGTATTTTGGCCAACTTTGTAGTAAAGATTTTTTCTCCTCTACATCTGGTGTCAGACAGTTTATTTGGTTTTATGGCTTGACAGAGATCAATGCATGTATTGAGGAACCTCGTGTTAAGGAAATAGCATCAGCGAATGCAAAATGTGTGCTCTGAGTGATTGAGCTTTTCCAAGCTTTTCTTTCAGGATTCATCTGAATTCATCTTCAAAAATCACGTAAGATGTGTACTTGCCTTTATTGTTACAACTTTCATTTGGTAGCTTAAATCAACATGGGTTGTAACTCAGCCCTAACATGTATATTATAGCCTGTAATATTTTCAAGAGGCAATAATACTTTACTTTTCCAAGAGTATCTTTTGAATTTTAACTATACCATAAGATGTACTTAAATGTACTGGCCAAAGTCAAGACAGTGGTTTCACAAGCAGCTGTAGATGTTTTCAGTTGACTGAAAGACTATATTAATGCCTGAATTAGTCATCTGAGGCACTGAAGCTTGAGGAAAGGGAAACAATGGGAAATAGGGAAGGGTAGATGGATTATCAGCTCTGAGTGGATTATCATCTACTGTGGTGTGCATTCCACTGTCCTCTCCTCCCCACCAGGCCTCAGCACTGCTCCGTCGCTTCCCATAAACAAGCCCATCCAATTTTCACTGCTCAAGGAAATATCTACAGTTGGTAATGAGGTGCAAGAAACATTGGTGTTACCATGATAAAAAATAAGTCAAAGCTTTATTCAACCAGACAACCTGGGGGGAAGGAAAACTCACTGGAGTCTATATTCTAACCATCTGCATGAGGGTCAAAGGCCTTGGGAGGATAATACTGAAGACCACTGATCTGGATCGAAAGAACAGACAGCCGGTGCTTCCGTTGAGCGCAGCATTTGTTGTTACGACAACAGGGCGTATGAAAGCCTACAGCTAAATCAGAAATTAAAATTTGTGACATTAGGTCTGTTGTCTCTGGACAGAGAGCTTCTGTCTCTTTTTGTCCTTATAAGGAACTGCATGTCCTCCACAGCTGGACATATTGGACAGAGGCAGGAAGCTACATGAACACACAGACACACCATTATACACACACATACACATACACAGGCCTCTTGATGTGTTTTCCTTTAACGCCTGATGAACCACGTCATTGCCATTTTCTCGCCTTCCAGTCTGCAGCTGTCTGCACAACTTGATTAAAACATTTCTTTTAGTAATCCCTGTGTAATGAAGCCCTCTCCTGAGAATGAATCTCAGTGTGTGTATGTGTGTGTGTGTGTGTGCTGGTCTGTGTGTGTATGAAGTTGCACATATGTGTGTTTTGGGTCAGGGTTGCTCCAGATGGGAAGAAGAGGAGGACTGTGTGTGTGTGTGTGTGTGTGTGTGAGAGAGAGAGAGAGAGAGAGAGAGAGAGAGTGTGAAGTGTTTCTTTCTGTGAAGAGTTTGGACTGTTCAGGACCAATGACTGAGAAATGCACACATGGAACACCTTTGACCCTGGGGAACCACTAAACTCTGAGCTATAGCCACAAATATAGTCCCTGCCACCCACCTAATTCATACCCAGCTCCAGCACACAGACTTAAGAGGTTGGTTAAGTCAGAGAATGGATGTCATTACAGATTGTGATTTAGCCAAACAATAAAATTGCACTTAATTGCATCAGCAGAATCATAGTGAAAAATGAAGACTTGATTTACATAAAGACAAACACAGTGAGTAGGGTGCAATGGGAAGTAAAGATAATGCAATACCTGAAGGCAAAAAAAGAATGTAATATGAGTCAGATGGTATATATTGCATCAATAAAAGATGGCTACCACTTACTGTGATGCTTTTATAGAACAATAGATGCACATTCTAAACTGTATATTGATTTTTCACAGTACTGTCACTCATAAATGAGTACAGCCAGATTCAAGACACTGGAGACAAGTCATAATGATTACTGTGAGTCATTTATGGCTGAAAAAAGCATTCACTCAATTTTCTATATCAGAGGCTCAGTTGCAGCTGCACTTACTTCCACATCAGGCCAATGATATAGACCATGTACAGTCAATATTTTTCTTCTCCATCATTTTTCATCAAGTGTTTCTTTCTTTCTTTCTTTCTTTCTTTCTTTCTTTCTTTCTCTTATTTTGTTTTGCTTGGAGTTTCCAGGATTTTCAATGGTAGTTTTTTTTTCTTCAACCCAATTGACATCCAGGTGGTAAAATGACAAGTTTTCCCATTCCCCAAGTTATTGTTCAGTGTGAAGTTCTTGCATGATTTATAATGTTCATTTGGAGGCTTTGCGAGACACTGTAGTGAGTCTTTTGTAGTAAGATAAAAGAGGGGACTTGAGAGCAGCCCATAATTCACTCTGGTTATTTTCAAGAGGGGTCAGCGACCTTGGCTTGGAAAGATGGGGAATTCTGCAACACTTCAAGTCAGTCTGCACCATAAGGGAAAAAAAGACTAAAGGTAAAACCTGTCCGTCTTCTCTTCCCTCCATTTTTAAAACAGTTCCCTCCAAATAAGCTCTAAAAATTTGGAAAACAATAGCAGTGGAGGATTCTGTTAATTCTTTGAGTTGGGGAATGTTTGTGTTGGTTACTTAAGGTTGGTTGTGACAGTGAATGATTTGTAGAAACTTCAGATAACTTATCACTGGTCCCCAGACGGTGGCTATCTGTTGAATCTATTAGACAAATATGCCAGCCCATAATGAATTACACTGGTGTTGCTGTGGACCTTGTAAATAGACTCAGATAAGTTAAGAGAAAGTAGCACATTGTGAGGACATTCAAAATTGATTGACTGTCTTGTTGACTTTGTTTCTTCTACTGTCTTGAATGTAGTATGCATTACTTTTTTGAGTACTTCCACTAACTTTCCACTTTCCAACAGTTCATTGGAGTGGCATGTTCCAGGTCATGTGGGATTTTCCATTTAGTTCCTGTAACAGACAAAATCCACCTGTGTCAGGTAGTGGTAACTCTCTGTGGTCCACTGATGTACAAGACACCTTGTTCCACATCTCCTGCCGATTTCTCAGCCCCCACAGTTGACTGTGTCACTGTATTTTGGAAAGAGTGAGGAAACTGATTTCTGTTACTGTACAGGATATGAGTAATGACAAAAGTGAACATTCTGGAAACTGCACACAGGTTCCAAGCTTGTATTCTGGGACACTGTGTAAACCATTAGAGTCAGCTGCTCTTGGCGATATTCCTTCAATCGTGGTAAGATGCTGATCTTAGAAAAAAAAATAGCTGACCACATTTGGCTCTGCAAATTAGACATTATTGTTTGCTTTCTTTCTCAGTAATGTCCTCTGTCAGAAGATCTGCACTATGCCATCATATCCCAATTTCAATACAACACCTACGCATATGCAACACACACTCACTTAAGTGTATATACAAAGAGACACAAACTCCACACTCCACCTTCTTCAATTAGGCTACATTTATTTTTGTCTGTTAAAGTACAAAGCAACAACTTACCAGTTCTGCTATTCTTGAGTTTGCACTGGAGCTTTTCCAAATGGCTTTTTTATTGAGACTCCCTGTGTGAGGTATTATTTTACCTGGAGAATAACATATGACCTGCACGTTTGAGGTCTCTATTCTTCTCTTGCCTATGCTTGCTGTTTTCCCTTTTTCTTGTTCATGTTCTCTGCATGGTTGACTATGTTTTTCTTAATTTTTTCTCTCTCTCTTGCCTTTTTGTCCAGTTTGCAGAACATGTATCTTGTCACTATCATAGATACTTAGTATAGTTTACCTACACACATACACACACACACTCATAAACACACAGTCTTTTTAAGCTTTAGCATTGGCAGCTACTTTTCTAATTGTTTCAGTTGCAAGTTGTTAGATCAGCAGACACCTTATCAGCCTTGGCCTCATTACTGCTGTTGATCATGCACTGGCTGACCAACCTGCTGTTATTGGTTTGTTTGTATACATGGGCAGGTGTGTATACCTATGTACTTGTGTGACATGCAAATTTGCATATTTGGAAATGTGAATGCTTTTCTGCCTGTATAGGTATGTACATTTGTGTGTATGAGTGCTTATGTTCATTTATGTGCTTGTGTGTGGCCTCTGTAAAGCAGCAATCACAGCCATTAGGCTGGTTCACCAGCTGTAATTCTCTAAATATAGTCATGACCACAGTCAGACCAGAGCAGGAAGCTGATTAGCCTGAGAACCAATGGCCCAAATGGATATCAACTATTATGATGTGAAAAGGGATTGGTACAAATTTGAGGTTACCCAGAGGCTGTTTAAGTGGAACACTAGATTTAAGAAGTGATATCTTATACTTTAATAGAATAACATATCACTAGATGGCTTAGAGCCATGTGAAGTAAAAGAAGTAAAAGAAAATATTTTGTGTGGGTCCTCTGTCCAGTCTACTCACTTGTAGATTTCACTCATTCATTTTAATGACTAAAAACAATTTGCTGTCCCTGCTTAATGTCCACATTTGAGCATGTACACAGAGGAAACAGACTAGGCAAAGACAACCACAGCTGGTATGGTACTCATGACTCATGCCCTCTGCACAACACTATGCCCTCTTTTGCCTGATTTTGACAGGGACACTGGACAGAAAGACTTTGTGCCAGCCTGTCAGCCAGTTACCTAGCCAAGCAGTCAGCAAGTCCGCCAACTGGCCTGTCCTAGCCCCAGTCTAGTTCTTCGTCACTCAGTCATGGCACCAACAAGGGACAGGTCAGGAAATGAGGCCTAATGTTGTTGAAATACACCAGAGGAAAGCATATTTCATTCGCTGAAATTGAAACACCTAATTTTTCATAGCTCTTGACTAATTTTGATTTCCTCTTAACATATTCCTGGTGGCCTCGGTGTTTTAATAAAAAAGTTATTGACTTAAAGGACTACTGTGAGGTCACAGGCAGCCTATTCAATGAGGCACTGAAGTTCAAGCCAAGGACCTGATTTCTTAAATTATGAGTCAGGATCCAAAATGGGTTGTGGGCCCAAATCTGGTGGGTCTCCACTTTATAAGAGTAGAAGTATGCCTTAATGAGTTTTTCTCCCCAGGCTACAGACTCCGTTTCTAATATGGATTTAGCACCATAGCAGTAAATTGCATTTTGTTAGTTACCCCATGCAGTGTTTCAAGTTCTAAGATACGTTATATCACCACTGCTGTTGATGTTACAGGTGTTAGTGCTGCTATTTTTTACCTCCTGGACACTTATTTCCTTCAAAGTCTGTGGTAACAATGAAAGAGCTGCCTGCCAGAAAGATGTTTACCATGTTGCAGTGAGAAACACTGACTGTGCCATATACTTAATGAAATCCGATGAGTGTCTGGCTGTCCTCACATCCAACATTCCCAAAACACCCTAATGAGAGTTTCTGCTTCTCATTTAGCTCCAAGATTCAAGTTGCTGTTCGCAAAGAATTGGGCATAATATAATAAAAACAGGTGCATAATTAAAGTTTTAGACGACCACATGCACATGACAGCTCCCCTGAAACGCTATAAACACTCGAATAAGCCAACAAACTTTCATCCTTTGCCAGTTCTCCCATTGAAGTGGCTTTGCAGGCACATTTGCTCTGCATGTGGGGACATTGTTGTTGCTCAGTTCCCTTCACTTTCTTTTGTTCAGCAGTGATATCTAGCAAAGTCTACATTCACACACGGGCATGCAGGCATTTGAACACACAAGAAAACACATGAAAAACGGTTTGATTGATGTCTTGCTGTATAGCATGCAACAGTAGTAATTTTTAATAGGAGAGAGGCATGACATTGCGTGGTTCACTATGGTGCCAAATGCACCACATGCTGCCAGGGAATTCAAAATGTGTGCTATCAAGGTAAACTCATTGACCCTGTCAGGTTTGGACTTTCTTTCTCTCTCTCGCTGCCTTTGTTTTTCCTATACTCTCACATCTTTCTTTATCAAACTCTCTTGCTTTCTGTCTCATACTAGTCCCCCCGAGACAGCAGGCAGTTAAGAACTCTGGACCTGCCTGTGAGCAGCTAACAGCTCATGTCACCCTACCGAACCACCCAGGAGGAGAAGAAAGGGAAAGATAAAGAGACACGGAGAGAAGAGGGAAGCAGAGGAGTTAAACGATTGCAGAGCTGCTGAGCGGAGGGAGAGACCCTGTGACATATCCCACACTCTGAACTGGGACCAGACCAAAATGGATGTGTGATTAAATGAACTGTGATGCTCGTTCCTGACACGCTGCAGCCTTCCCTGGAATTAGTCACGGTTCTATTTTCATTGAAAGTACCATTCAGAGGGCAGTGCCTCTTTGCTTCCATTACAGTATGTAATGGAAGCACACACACATTAAAAAAGGACACAGAAAAGGGACGTTTGTACATGGGGAGGGGGCCACTGTCAATCTCTCAGCACAGCAGAGAGGAAAGCAGAAGTGGAACCAAAGAGGCTTGTTTTGCAGTGTTTCATTCAGGCTCCCTCTCTGTCCATGTGAAGGACAGAGATCAGTAGTCATGGTGATGACAAGTGCTCCATCACTCTCAACACTGTGTATTATGCCATGCCTTCACTTGTGTGCGTATGTGTGCTGGGGAATCCCTCCTCCTGCTGTTGCTGATGTCATGAACGGGAACTTAAGAACTGAGGAGCCATGACTTCACAGCCTGGATAGAAAAAGAGCTCAGAGACCTGATTCAGGGATTTGAAGGGCAGTGTATGTGTGTCACGATGTTTGTCTGTGTGGTATCGGAGATGTGAGAGAAGTGTGTTTGAATGTGTTTCGATATGAGTGAGTGATTCGAGAGTGAATAGGGAAGGCAGTGAGGCAAATACTAGAAATGAGGAATTAAAGAGCAAATGAAAAAAGTTAGTGTAAGTCTCTCTGTGTGTGTGTGTGTCAGATGATAGATGAGAGCATGGTCCACTGAGGTTCTGATGGACAGGGGCCTGGAGGACTCCATCTGACTGTGCTGTTACCTCATCCCCCTGAACGCTCAACTCATCAGCTTGTCATACACACACACTCACACAAACTCTCCCTCCACACTCTTGGAGACAGATGAAATGTCAAATGCGTAGAGATTCTTTTCAGGGTCAGGTTTCTGGGCTGTACATATCTTCACATAAATCATCATCACAGTTTGGATGGAGGGGAGAGAGGGGTTGGTGGCAAAGAGGCAAACTGCTCCTACCTGCCAAGTAACTAAGGAAAGCTTGGCTTTCACTTGGTACTTCTTCAATTTGGTGTTGGAATGTAGTTCTACCTATTTGGCCATTTGCACTATCGATGAGCTGTTTTATATTGTGATGTGATATTGATGGATTCGTGGAAGCTGTGAACCGTTTTGTTTCCACCGGTGTCTGTTTCATTCAGTGTATGTTAGTACTTATGTGCAAGTCTCCATTCTTTCATTTATTATTGTTGCTGTACCCTGTCTCTCTGTGCCTCTACTTTACCCTGTGTGCTATACTTCATCTAACCAATTCTTTTTTCTTGTCTTGTCCCCTCCCTTGCAGGAGCAAAAGGTCTTTGGTCCCCACCACAGAGTGTATTTTCGAGCTTCCCCATTTCACTATACAGGCCACAAGGGCCCAGACGCTCTTGCTCCAAGCGATCTGTCAGAGCTGGACCCACAGCATGATCAATGGAGCCCCACTGACACTCAGCGAAAGCCTGCTCACTGAGGTGTACAAAGCTCCAGGTAAAATACATGCTATATAAACATAAATTATTTGATGTTAACTGAGCTTGCCTGTTCTTTGACAAAAAATCCCTTGTATACAGTAATCCTTTTTCATTCATTTCTGATACCTGACCATTCTGATACCTGTTAATAATCAGAGTCTTTTTCTGCTGAATTCTGAATATCTACAACAGAGCATCTGCAGCCTAAGAGCTGTCTTACAGCAAACCCAAACAACAGTGAGACAGAGGACGGGGCATGACTCAGTCATTTACCCACATCTTCACAGCATTCAAATTCTTTTGTATGTAGTTGGGAATTGTGGGTGATGAATGTGTTTTTTAAGTTTGGATATGTGTGTTTAGTTGGACATTGATTACTGAAGGTGTCTGAGGAGCAACGGATCGGATTCATCGTAGAGGTTTATCACATAGGCTGTTTTTCCAATGCATGTGTTTGTAATTGTTTAGCATTGCAATGGGTTCTTTGTGTTTTTTCTGTTGTTTTCTTAATGCAGTTGTTATTGTAGGGGTAGCAATTATAATTCTTCAATGGCAAGTCAGTCACTTGGCAAAATGAAAAAAATACCCACACAGAAGATTAATGTGTCCTTTAACATCTCATTCTGTATTTCAACCATGACTAGTCACAGAACAAAGAACAAACTACATCACTTTGCTCATCTGGTCTCTTTTAGACTGTTGCATTAGATGTTGATGCACTCATCACAGTATTTGATTTACTGCAATCTCCTTATTCTTATTAAGAACATTTACTGCTCTTTGTTTGTTTAGTTATATAAACTAAAACTGGTCTCTCAGTACCAGTAGATTGTCAAGTGAGATATATGGAATTGGCTAGAGCATAAAGTGATTTGATCCTCTTATGAAAAACTTTACAGTTATTTCTCAGGGCTCAGCACATCATGTACCAGACTATCATTCACCCTAAACAAGTCAACCTGATGGTAGCTAGTGAGTTATTGGCAAAATGGCTGCCCATAACTCACTGACCCTATAGTAGGGGTACAAGCACGCATCCAAAACTTAAGGTTTCCAAATAGACACCTTCACGTGAGACATTTTGGCATAAAGATCAACTTGTCTTGTGGCCGGTGTGGGGTATTGGACTTGCAGCCAAGGGGCGAATTAACTCTGAAACAGTTTTACGCTTCATGTCATCTAGGATGCCTTAATGGTCAAATAATAAATTTTGCCCCTTGTTAAAGAAAGGGAGGGGAGCCTAAATTCAATAAAACAGTAGCGTTTCTCATGACGGTAGCATCTGGACAGTCCTCTGGAGGGCCAGGGATTTTCCAACTCATTAGGATCACGTTGTTTGGTATGCCGTCAACATTCTCCCCCGGCTAAGCCAGCCAAGCTACCTTTTTCACCGTTGTGTAGCCGCCAAAATTTATGAAACTGGTCTCCCGTGGAGTGAAGTCAAATATTCCTCTCCCCTCACTCTGCCTTTCTCTTGGAACGGAGCTTGACTAGCAACATAGAGAAACATTTGCACATCTGGTTCATGTGCTGGCAGGTTAGAAAAAGTGGGGGAAAGAGTTCGGGTTTAGCAGGCAAGAGAGTGAAGGGGAATAGGTGATGTGTTGTGTAAGTATATGTTTAGTTGGGGAAAACACAGCAATAATTCCAATGCTGTAACCAAAGATGTCTTGTGCTGTATCTGCTTTTGAAATTGTGACACGCATAGGCCTTACGGAAGATGTTAGCTGTCCCAGTCCCCCTCAATCCTTGGTTTGACAGCCTAAGTGTGGAGAAGAAATGGAAAAAGAGGAAATGGAAGATGAAGAAGAGTAGAATAAAATGTCAGCTGTTGTGTTTTTTGTAGCGCATCTGCCTCACACCCAGTAAAACCTTGCTGAATAGCTTAAAAATAGCAGTTAGACCTTACTATCATAATCCTGATGAAAAGCTTATGAGAGGCTGTGCTCTTAATTTCACTTCCCTTAAACCTATCTAATGACAAATATGGAGACTGTGATATTGTGGCACTTTTTTTAGCCTTTGTGTGTTTGCAGTCTTAGCAGCGGCTGTATTTGTCCCCTATTGTGACTTGTGGGCTGACTGGCTGCAACTGTTTGTGGTAAAAGTGGTAGGTCTTTTATGATGTTCACAAGATTCAGATCTGCATCCAGATTTAAGCTCTGTGTTTGTTCCTGTGTCACCAGCCAGCGGTCATCAGGCCATTGCCAGGACCTAGCTGACACAAGCACACACACACACACACACACACACACACACACACACACACACACGCTGAACATGGCAAACAAAAGCTGTTTGCTTTGAACATGTGCTTTTTTTCATTCCTTTAGGAATTCCTCCTACATTCTATCCTTTTGATGTTACTGCACTTTTCAATGGTGGAATGTGTTTCATATTGAGGTCTAGCTGATAACACAGATGGTAAGTGTCCTTCGCGGGGGAGCCATTTGTGTATGAGATTTTATTCCCTGTCCAGAGGAAATTCCATAATTCAGCAAGGGGGAAAACTAAGAAAACACAGCTTCGGTTTTAATCTCAAAGTACTGACAGACTGTAAAATGTTCTTCAAAATAATTGGTGGACTTAGATTAAAGCAACAGTCAGAGACTTTAAATCATCGCAGCTGACTGGAACGCAGCCGCTAGGATTTGTAAAACTTAGAGTTTGTGCTGCTCACTGGCAGCGACAGCAGTAACCCAGCGAGCAGCGTATGCAGTATAGCCTGTGTTTGGTCGGCAAGCCCAGAGACGAGTGAGTGAAATCAGAAAACAAACCGTAAAATCTTATATTCTTTGAGAATCAGACCTTGTCAGTCACTGCCTGTTGCATGACAGCTTGGTTTGTCAAACTACTGTCTGTAGGACGGCGCTGATTTTGCTGTTTTCTGTGGTGACACATTTCTCCACCATTCTCCTTTTACATTCCAGAGAAGCTCACACTAGTGTTGTATTTTATTGGTGAGCTTTGCAGCAAACAGTATGTCATACTTACGTGTCTGGTTGTCTGGTAAAAATGGAGATGTGGTCCATAGGGAGGTGTGTGTTTGTGCACACATTACTGCTTTCTCACAGTATGTGCTCCTTAACTGTAAGCCTTGTCAGCTGCCCAGTGGAGGTAGCAACAGCTCTATGCCTTTTCTTCAGCTCTGCCCTGCTGCATTCCCTCCTTAATTACTCCCTTTTTTTGCTTTAATGAAATCTACTTACTTTCTTGCTTTTTTTTTTTTGCTGTTTTTTCACTTTTGCCATTGTCTTTTCTTTCCATCTGTTTTGTGCAATTCTATGCTGCCAGATTTATGTCTCTCCCCCTTCCCTCTCTCTTTCCATTTGTCACTTTTCTCTCTTTTTGAATTCATTGTCTCATGTCATCTAACTTTTGTGCCTCTAATCTTGTTTTTTTTTTTTTCTCCTCTTCTGTGATTGTCAGTGGCCTGTCCGTCTTTTCAATGTCTGTACTTACAGAATGCTTTTGTGGTTTGCAGTAGAAGCCATAGTAAAAGCAGTAGCATCAATAGTAGTATAGAGGAGCCAGTAATTCCACTGCTTCTAGCCACTGCAAACCTCAGAGTCAGCGACACACTGACCACAGTGACCTCCCTTACACTACTTATGCCTGCATACATTTGTGAGTGCATAGAAAGTTGTGCATAAGAGTATGATGAGTGTGTGTATACATTTGGTAAAGGGAAAGTGTAATCTTAAATTCATTTTTTTCATTGCTCACTCATTGCCATAACAAATATGCGGATAGTTCGTGGCTGTACACATTTGCATTGCATTTGTTTGGTTTCTGTTACGCATTACATTCTTGTAGAAAACATGCCACTTCTCCAAAACATGTCAAACTATGCATATGTGTGTCTTTGATAATGACATCGGAAAATGAAAGCAGCTGTTAATCAAACAATATGCACAAAACAATACAAGAGAAATGTGGAGGTTTACATATTATTGACACCAGTGTCAATAAATGGCTGAATGAATGTTTGGCCTAAAGTCATAGCTCTCACTCAATTTTTCATGTTTTCTTAGTTACCTCCTGCAGTTTCAGCTCACTCAGTGTTTAAATAAATGTTAACAGTCAGATATAGTCTGCACATTGCCATGATCACACTGAATCTGTATGTTTTCTTTTTGTATTCTTCATGTTTTCCCTGTTGATGATAGCTTTATTGGATTTTGATTCATGCACTTATGTCCCCAATGGACATAAGTCTTTCAGTTTCAACAGATGTGTTTATTGCTCAGTACACAGTCATGATTCACTGAGTGCACTTAAACCTGCAGATGGTACAACTCTGGCTTGGGAAATATGACCCAATGATACCTGGTCCATTTATTGTGAATATTGCCCATATTATGACTAAGTGATTGTGAAAATTTGACCATTTCTTTACTGCCTACATGTGTATGTTTGTGTGCGTGCATTTTATTGTTGGTATGCGTGTCTGTGTGTGTAGTTTTTGCGTTTCCGCTCCTTGTCTCGCTGTTTAAACAGAAATTAGAAGTACTGGTCGTGTCCTTGCATCCATGACATGGCAGACACAGAGGTCTTGATGCTCCAGACTTGGAGTATCTTTAGACAGCTTATTATAAAAGATGGATGATTTTCCCCACCCATTCCTTTTAAACACAGCTAGAGGTAGAAATGCTTCAAAGCCTGTTTGTTAGTGCTGTTATTATTTGCCTGGAAGTGAGTTGTAGCTGGGAACTATTTAACTTATTGATTTTAGGTCACTAATATCTACCAAAAGGACTACATAATGAACTGAAATGATCTCGAGGAAAGTTTTGACTTCTTTGCCATATCATATCAGAGTGACAGCTGGAGTAAGCTTCATTTGAATCAAGCTTATTTTTTAAATATATGAATAGGCTTCTCCTGAGCATTAGCTTCCCTAAATTAACCATTATGGGAGCAGTGCAGAATGTCCAACCAAGTTTAGAAAAGGTAGTTGAGTTAATTTCTGTAATCTAAATTCTTCAAAGCGGAAAGGCTTGAGCATAATTTTAGTCTTTGTATTTTCTTGTGTGTCTTGTGAAAGGCTGCAATTTGACAAAAGGTAATTTAAATCAGAATAAAATTGGCATTTCCACCAGTAATGGATTCAGCTTTAATGCAGCTAGCACAGCTGGTTTCCTGGCCACAGCTCTGTGGTGGTCTGGACCAGGACAACGGGGGGGAGGTCTGGTAGAAGTTGGTTGGTGGTGGTCACCAGACGTGCTCTAGATGATTGCTGGGTGATATACGAGCTGTGACATAACTTAGGCATGACAGATATGGGGGGGAAAAGAACAGAGTAAGAGGAGGAGAGAGTATATGATATAATGAGCAGAATGAAAAATGAAAGAGAGAAGGAAAATAAAGGGCGAAGGGAAAAGTGACGGAAAAAAGGAAATAAAGAAAACTCAGTGCCCAGAAACACATTGGTTTTCCTTATTAAGCCCAGCTTTGGCACCTAATTGAGTGTCAGGTTATACACACACACATGCACACACGCATTCATACACGTAAAGAGAGTATAAATGCACAAATGCAGGCCCACCTCCCTTTTTAGCAAATCCTATACGTACTCCTGAACTCACAGCATGCGATCCCATTTAAGGCAAATGACAACAAGAATGTTTGGATACAGTGAGTCTATGCTCTCACTGCATAGCGACTAGAAGCATGTTGATAATAATAGTACAGGACTTATGCTCTCACTCATAACAGTATCATTATTAAAACAAGTCTTTTGTTTTTACAAGTTCCCCCCTGAAAATACAATGGGGGCGAGTGGGTGAGTGGTCAGGAGAAAAATAGAGAAAAGAGTTGAAAAAAGACAAGACTGTTCAAGGTTACGTTAGGGGCCCTTATTTATCCTTTTCTTCACACTGATATTTCCCATTGCTTGGAAACAAATGCAGTCTCTTAGAGGACCATGTCAACAACAGTTTTTACGCATTTTTGCACTGCATGAAAAAGGCTGCTCCTGTCATGGCCAGCAGTTCACATCCCTGTGATCTAACTGCCCTCAGGAGCATGGGTCTGACGCAAATCCCCCTGTGACGCTGTGGCATAATAAGTGTCAGTAATAGCTCTGTGTTATTGGAGGGGAAAAAAGTGTTCATTTTCATATCATTCTGTCACCTCCATAAGCTGATGCTTGGTATGCTGTGCATTTAATGTTGCCTGGTCCCAGAACAAACCCTTTTCTCCCTTCTTGGTGTGTCTCTTTTGTTCGTCTCTAATGCAATTGTTGGTAACATAGTCCTGGCTT
Source organism: Lates calcarifer (assembly GCF_001640805.2). Classification (NCBI taxonomy): domain Eukaryota; kingdom Metazoa; phylum Chordata; class Actinopteri; family Centropomidae; genus Lates; species Lates calcarifer. The sequence continues at coordinate 14,700,319 of NC_066847.1, forward strand.
TGAGACTCAACAGGAGAGGTTGCACTCTGCTCAGTTTTCCAATGTTTGCCTGTACAGATTTTGGCTGACGTGGTCCTCTTACTCACAACCTTAATGTTTCCCATCTATTAATCAAGACATGCCAGAGAAACATGCAGTTTTGCCCTGTTGTATAATGGGCCCATACAGTTAGCCCATGAGGAATATTTTGATAGTCCCTTTTCATTGTTCCACAATGAAAGTGAAAGAAGGAAGGACAAGAGCCTTTTTTCATGGTCTGTGGTTGTCACAAATGTCAGTAAAGAGATGGGAAGCTTAATGGAAACCCTGAGATGTCTGTTTCAGCGTGGCCTGGCCCCTCACTGAAGTATCCATACTTCTTTGAAGAGGTAACTTATTGGTTTGAAAGAAATTTTTGCCTGTCTACTTGTCTGCTTCATGGATTGACATCAGAGCAGGAAGAAAGCAGGAGGGAAAGGAAAGAAAGAGGGCTGTTTCATCCATACGCAATCTTATTTCTAACATTAAAAACACGTTGTGTCAGCATCAGAGAACTGATAAATAAATCTTGGATGGAACTTGAGATGGTTCTTGTCAATGAAAACTTCAATGAGCTACAGACGGCCCTCGCTCCACTCCTGGCAGATTGTGATGATGTTTTAAGTCAATCCAGACTCAGACCTTCCTCTTTTCTTTTGTCTTCCTTAAGCCCTCTGCTCTTTCTCTGCCGCTCATTTCAGTCCAGAGCAGTGAGAGAAGCCAGCCGAGTCGATGCAAAAAAGAGGTTTGTTGTGTTGTCCCACTGTTAGATATTGAATTACGTGAATATTTATATGTTTAATGGGATGAGAGAAACATGAAGTGCCTGAGGTCTGCTCCTTCATCAAACTACATCTCCAGTCAGCTTTCACCAAACAAACAACCAGCATTTGCACATGTAGTAATAAAAAACACAGACGCACGCACTCAGACACACACCTCCCCTCATGGTTGGTGACTTCAAACACTCACCAGGGGACATCAGGCTTGTCGTTTCTCACCATGATTCTCCATTCATCATTCCCCTTTTCCTCACACCATCCGCTGGCTTCTGGTGAAAGATGATATATTAAAGAAATCAGAAGGCAACTGAGAGTGTTCCAGGGATTTTCTCTCCCCTGTAGCCCACTTTTCTGTCATGGGAAATAAGATGTGATTCCAGGCGTGTTGGAGAACATGGATGATCCCAGTACAGGATCTGGAACCCTAAGTTTCACGTCCAACTTTTTATTTTTGCTTTCTGATATGAATCATAGATGGTCTCATAGAGGCATCTTTCCACCTACCACTAAATCCAATATACCACTGGCACAGTATAGCACTTGAATTGGTAGTGGATCTCAAAGATCTATCATGCTTTTAAAAAACCTGGCTGGTGGTTGGTAGTTGTGAAGGGCAGTTGAGTTAGCTGGCCAGCCATGGGTAGAGCAAAGTTTCTGTCAGTTCAAGCTTTCGTCATTTAGAGCTGGAACATTCGACTCATCTCCCCCTGTGGAGGGTAAAGTGAAATATGATATGAAAAAAGCCTGGCAGCAATGGTTTATGTAACCATACTATGGTTACTGCTTCTAGGCCCCTAAAATGTGTCATTAATAGATAATGTATTAAACAAACCCAGGAAGCCAAGTCAAGGTACACAGAGTGCAGTTATAGTAAACTGTATTGTTGTATTGTACATTATAGTGAATGCTCTGCATTTACAGATATGCTTGTCACACTAACAAATCAATAGAATAACTGTTGTGGGATCAGGAAAGCGTCAGGAGTATCAGAGAAACATTTATGCCATTAAAGGCTTGTGGTGTAAGAGATACATTACACAATAAGTAAAAGAGTTGATTTGATAAGTAAGCAATTAGATAGTTTAGTAACTGTCTAGCATGTTGAAAAACTTAATGTGCAAAGAACATCACTGAGACATGAAACAAAAGCACTGTAAATAGAATGGGCTTTAAAGCACCCATAGCAGGCTACTCTGAATATTACTAAACCCTGAATCAATGACAGCCCCAAATAAATCTGTTTGTGTTTATGTCATCTGGTAGTGTCTGCAGAGCTGGCTCCCTGCTGTGAGCCAACCGTCCCATCTAAGCGTATGTGACTAGTGCCAACTGAGCACATAGCTCCATGTCACAAGGCCATAAATTTCACTGTAACTCCCACTGAAGTGCCTCAGCAGCACCAAAACCCCAGTCACGTCTTGGCTACCACCACACACAGACGCATTCAGCCTCTGCAAAGCTAAGACATAAATATTGATCTCAGTGGATTATTGATAAACAAGAACGCTCTGCTCGGTTTCTCTTTAATTCTCTTCCATCAGGCAAGTGGAGGGAGGGGGAGAGAGCCTGAGAAAAAGAGCAAGCCTGAGTTGTAGAGACACAGAGGTCTTGAGAGTCAGCGAGAGAGAGAGCAGTAATCCAGAGTTACATTCAGTGATGGAGGGGCTGGTTTAGCGTCATTAGTTGTGGTCTGTAGTTTCAAGCATCTCTCTCATGGTGGAACCACAGTGGCATTCCATCCTGGCTGCTACTTCAAAGTCAGAATGCCCCTGTTTCTTATGCTAAACAGATTTGTCAGGGCAGCATTAGGCTAGGGATATGGGAGATTGAGAGGCAGGCCCTCTCATCCAGAACTGTGTTTTAATGGCCTATCTCACCACTGGCTAATTGTCTCCTTACAAGTGGCTCTATGTCACAGCACATGTTTTGCTATGACTCTTTGCACATCTGTCTCTCCCTTTTTCTCTTACTCTCTCTCATCTTTCTCACTTGTTCTATAACTCTTTCACTCAGTTCGCCATCCCCCAATCCTCATTCCCCCCACCCCACCCGACCCCCACCCTCGCCCTCCTCCCCCTTCACTGTCTTCCAAACCCCACTGCCTAGGCCCATTAGTGTTGGCCAAATTGCTTCCGCATGAAGTCTCCTTAATTGTGGTAATTCAGTGGCAGAGAGAACCACGGTTTGAAAGTGCAGAGAACATGTGTCACTGTTTTAGTGGGCAGACAGAAAGACAGGCAGCACCTGGAGGGGATGATAATGATGAAAATTAGACCCCCAGCCTCCACTACTACCAGCTCTTACACCCCATCGCTGTCTTTATACCACGAATGTTGTAGGCAGCGGGTCCCAGTTGTACACCCCACCACTCTAACCTCTACCCAGTGTACTGGAAGCAGCTTGGCTAGGCTTTTACATGGGCAGAAGAATTTCTCTCTTTCCCTCTCATTTGTCTCTCTACCTCTCTTTCTCTGTCTCTCTCTCTGTATGTGTGTGTGTAGACACTTGTTTGCTTGCCTCTTATTCTGTTTTCTGTCTGTCCATCCAGCTGCACTGTGACGGTTCTTTAGTAAAAAATCTTGCCTGTGTATGAGTAGGTGAAGAAGTATTGAGTGTTTGTGTGGTTATTTAGCAGTGGAAGCCATCACTTCTCATGTAAACTGCCCAGCCCCCATTCCAGTTATCTAAAAACAGCTACTGCTGCTACCTGAAATTCAGAAATGCACCTTTCCCTGCGTGCAAGTAGAGTTTTCCTGCAATTGCCATAACTCATCCCAGTGTTAAGACACAAAATATATTGTAACTGCCCTCATTAATTTACTATAGGCTGTTGTGAGTTGCTAGTAGAGGGAAGCATAATGGATTTTTTTTTCTACGAAAATGTCACAAATTATCTTCAAGCAGTGGGTTAGAAATGTTTAATGCATTCCTAAAGTTACCTTCATGCTAAGTCTCTGCTATCCTAAGAATCAAGTCCTGGTAGTATGAAAATAAGATTTTGTTAAAGGTAATAAGTATCACTGCAGACTTGTGTTTGCCCACTGCCAAAGCTACTCTGTTCTTAGCTTTAACTGCGGCACAAACCACTCACCTTGTCTGTTTTCCTGTCCCACTCTCTCTGCATGTGTCTGTATTTTTGCTGTGTGTCAGTACTGGGCAAGGTGCCAGTAGACCTCCTGCTCCTACTTACTGCTTCTACTTCAGCCCCTCCTGACTTGGGAGAGACAGTTATTGTTTCTACATCAGCACTTAATGGCTCAGCTGGCTGCTTTTGGTCTACCCAACTTGTCAATGTCTACCTCTTTTTTTGTCAGCCCTCTAGCTGCTGTGGGCCCATTGCCAGACTTGGAGCTTTTAGCACTTTAGGTTCTCTTTCCTTCTCTGTCTGTCTTTGTCTGTCTACCTGCCCATTAGGGTTTGGTGATCGTGTACATCCTCTTGTCAACCAATGGTCATCACATATAAAACTGATCCCTAATGCAGTAATACTTGCCAGGGACTGGATTTCTGAAAAGTAGTGGAACTACTTCATTCATGTCTGTAATGTTTCTGTGTGGAGTGGACGTGTGATAAGTTGAATCAAAACAAATCAAACAAAGCAAAAAGCTGTTTCAGCAGAGGTCACAATCTGCTCGATCTGCTTTTTTTTTTTTTTTTTTTGGTCTTGCTGCCAGATATTATTTCTTTTCTTCCTTTCCCGTTTTCTTCTTATAACATTTCCATGTTCCCATGTGAAGAAAACTTTTCCATGGCAACAAAAATGAAAATTGGTATGTATAATTGTAAGTGTTTAGTGAATATAGGCTAATACAAACATTGTGCTTCTTGTTTTAGAATGTAGATTTGCCTGGTCTAGCCTTATAGGAAGACAACTTTCCCATACTGTTTTTCAAAGCAGTGAGAGCAGGACATGTCGGAATGTGTAAAACGTGGCTTTTAAGTCTGCAGATGTCCTATACACGCACATATATTGAGACATGTGCACGCCAACTATTGAGGTATGCAGAAAGCAAAAAAAGCAGCCTCCACATCCCACACTGCTTCATCACAGTGTGCTCTCTCTTTTTTCTATTTTTTCTTTGTTTTTCTTTCTATTCCTCTGTATTTCTTTACCGACTTTACATCCCTGCTTCCCTTCCTATTTTCCACACTCTCCTCTGTGTTCAGGATGGCAAATCCAGCTGCTCACGGTTGCCCTCACAGTGTTTGATGGAGTGCTGTAGCCTCTGGCCCCTAGCTGTGTGGTTATGTACTCCTTGCACCTGCCCTTGGTTGACAAGTAACAGCACCATACACATTCACTCACTCAGTCACTGAGTCACACACAGAAACCCGCAAACATACACGTCTGGCAGTAATACACACTCCACAAAACAATACACACATAAACCAAACTGAATACCACTGTTCAAGCCAACAAACTACCAACCCTTGTGTTCTTCCTCTTCCTGTGTACCCCACTTTTTTATAGTCCAACAGCTGGACAAAACATTGTCCAGAGCCCTCCCACCCAACAGCCACCACCGCAGCAGGTGTTCTGTGCCCTTTAGGACATCTGTGTGGGCAAGAGGGATATGTTATAGTGATACCCCTAGTGCCATTTATCAAAGAGCAACCAGAGCAGAGGGAATGGCCCCTGTCATGTTCCAGATTGGCTTGCACTTTTAACATCTCCATCTTTTCCACAAAGAATGAAGAACTCAGGGGAATAGTTAGTCTTTGTGGAGGCCTACTCATCACCATTGCAATCATTTTTCCTTCAGTACTGCTTTGTAAAAGGCAGAATAATCACTGGATCTGGTTATCCATTCTTCGTGACGGTCTGTTCTTTTAGGGTTGGTGGGTCATGTGTTTTTAGGTTCACTGAGGCACAGTCAATAATATAGCCAAATGTCTGGTTCTGCCCTTTTATGGCAAATGTATGTAAGTTATATTGTTTCCAGTGGGAGAAGGGCGCTTAGCTTTATGTAGTGCCTATGTAATTTTCTCATTCCCTCCGGTACTAGATTGCATCAAATAACTCAAATGTCTGTCTGTGTAGATGTATGTGTACTCTTGCACACACATGCTTCTTTTTTCCTTCGCTAAACAAATTAGATGATGACTAAGCTCATCTAAAACATAGAGGGAACTGAATGAACTGAAACACTATGCTACCCCATGTGCTTATTTGTGAGTTGAGTGAGGATATCAAGAGGAACATTTATTTGTCTCAAGACACACTTAGCAATGCAAGAGAGCGAAGGAGAGTCAAAAAACTAAATCATCCTTGAGGTCTTAATTTTTCATATTACCACTAAGACGGTACATACTGATTTGTTTTGGCAGTAGTGTTGTTTATTTACTGTAATTCTACAAGTTAAGGTATGGGCAGGGTGTTACCAGTTACATACATTGATATTTATGCATGCAACAGAATATGGTTCTAGGAGAGGGCTCAGTTTCTTGTTTGGGTTCATTTCCACACATACAGAATTAGAATTTGTCCTACAGATATAGAAAGCGAGAAGCAGGTAACCAAAGCGGCAGCAGTGCACATGCAGTGCTGCTCTGTTTGACCTGCAGATATATTAAGTGGTAGGCAGGGAGACAGAATGAGGGTTATTAACATTCCCATCTTGCATCTGGACTGATAGAGGGCCTCTCAGACAGCAGGTGAAGAAGTTGCTGGGTAATTTGTCTGAGGGAGGGAGAGGAGGGAAGTCAGTGGTTATGGATTTTAGCAATTGCCAGTAATTCCCTTGGTTAAATGTGCTGTGTATATGTGTCTACTTCTCACCCTTTTCTGCACTGCCTGCTGTTTTACATTAAAACTAGACTTAAGTCAACTATTTAGTTGATTGGGATTAACATCTGCAAACAAACATGCTCATGCTAATTTTGGCATAAAACAATTCACCGAAGTTATCTTTATTTATGGAACATTTAGATTTTGGATTACTAAGTACTAAGCACTGATTTGACCAAATAGACAGAGAAGAAGAAGATAGTGTGGGAAGAAGGCAGAGTTTGAGGGAAAAAAAAGAAAATGGCAGAGAGGAAGTGGATATGGATGAAAAGAAGCTTTTAGATATAGAGACTATAGTTTCAGGGACTGTAGCCAAATACTGACCTGTTGCGCTTTCAAAGCCTCTCTGGTAGCACCACTCATCTGTGCCTTATTAATGCAATACCTTCTCACTCACCAGTAAGCAATAAATCCACAGTAGCCAGTAAATCTGTTTCATTTATTCTCCATCTATTTTAAGCATTTGTGTTAATATTTGTTTATTTTTCTGTTGGGGGCTCTCTTTGACTTTTGTTCTGCCTTTCTGACTTGTTTATCACAGTGTCACTGGGCCAGCATTTGGTCAGTAGAGGCCCCACACGGTTGTAAAGTCAGTCAAAAAGTGCTGTGGACACTTTTAGGAAATGAAGTGCTATCACTGTAAGAGGGGATTATTCTGAGAAGTAAAGCCTTATTGGAACAGGTGATGTAAGAATTTAATGTGATTCCCTCGGACAGTTCCAACTCACTGGAAGAATGTAACGTGATGGATGGATCCTCCTCTCCTCTCTCAACAGGCGGTTTGGCACAGAACTCCCTTTACTCCACAGTATCTTTCCGCCATCCAGTTATTTCTCCCTCCTCGTCCTGTTATGTGTTTGAAATAGCCTCTCACCATAGAAATAACATTGACATATCATAATGGCGAGTATGTAATTCCCCCTCCTCTTTACCACAGTGCAAACAGTTTCATTTTGGAAAGATGGCAGACGAAAGGTTCCTCCACACTAGGCTGCCATTAGGAGAAATAATCATAGAGTGAAGAGCACTTGAGGCTCCTGTGATGTAATGCTGGTGTTAGGTGAGTTGTAGTTGACACTAAGATGGATACAGGCGTGACTGTATTGGATATTCTTTTGGAAAGATATATCCTTTATATTGGCCGGTTACTCACACAGCTAATAGTCCCAGTTATTTAACCTAAACTGTTCAAGTCAGTAGATTTACTGGGAGCTTATAAAACATTTAGAACAAGTACTTGACAATTTAAGGGGTTTTATTTCTTTTAATATCCTTCCTGGGCACTTTTTAAAAACAGCATGGCTGTAATGTCGGGACTTTGCTGCAGCGTGTCCAATATCCCATCAGTATACTGTAAATGTTTTCACAGGAAGCTTTTTAAATACAGAGGAATAAAAAAATCCATATTAAAATATCCATTTTTTTTTCATATCCTGTCAGCTCGTAGTCACAGATACAAGTGCATACATAATACTAATGATAATAATGATAATGGGAGCTTGCTTAGACTTGTTTAGATTTTAGCAAAACCAAGGAGTTATGTTGTATGTCACAATAATGTACTGTTGTATTTTTGCTCAGCATATTTATCATGCTATAGCGTAATAACTACATTTTAACCTCAGAAACAGAGGACACCACAAGTAACCTTGTTGGAGCTTAGAAAAACACAGCACATTTCACCTGGTGTGTGTGATATTTGTGAGCACCAGAGCACCTGGTTTCTCACAGCTTTTGGGAGAGAACGAAAGGCAAAGAAAGGGGTCAAGAATAATTAAAGACCAATCAAGTGTTTAACGAAGCCACAGCAGCAGTGTTTACACCTGCCGGACTGCACTTCATTTTCACTTTGGTTTTTTCTTTTTTATTAGGTGTGAAATCTCTGGGCCCGTCACCGACTCTCGAGGGCTCGGTCCAAAACCTGGAGCTGAAGTTCTGCAGCCGTGCGACGGTAAAATGTGCCTCAGGAACCGTGGGAGCTGTAAAAGTGTGCGCCAGGACCCCAGGTGTGTGCAGCTGTGCCCTGTTAAAACTTTACTGCCTGTGTAGAAGGGAGAGAGTGAGACCGACTAGACTCTTCTTTTACTTTCTTTAACGTATACTTTTACACACTCAGTCTTTCTTCCTCTCTTTCTCCCCCACAATCTCTATCTTGATTTCTTTCCTGCAGTGTGATTCAGTTGCTGTTTTCTCATGGGGTACTGTCATTGTTCTCTGGCCATGTGTTTGATGGCAAGGATGTTATTGGAGCTAGTGTCAGCACAAAGTTCACAAGGTCAAACTTTAGACATGATGTCAGACAGATGATAAGATGTATTGCAGCTGTCAATATAGAATACATTGAAAAAGAGGCTACTTTTCTTGTTTCAAAATTAATTGCTATAATAAATAAATAATGGACCCACATGTTTAACTTTAGAGATAATTAAATGTGGTGTTTTTGCTTAAACCCAAAAATATTGGTCGAGAAAATATTGGTTGTGAAAAATACAATCTTTTTTTAAAGCAGTTATTTTAGGAAAATCAGATTCTCAAGTCATGAGGTGATTGTAATGAGTGTATTTTTTGAATCTCCAAAGCTCTCAAGAGAAGCTTTTGCTTTTATATTTTTGTATCTTCTTGACCACAGTTTAAAATGAGACTTTTTCTTTTGTGAATGTGAATAATTTTGGTAACTGGGACACATAATATATTGCTTATGCTTTAACTCTTGTCTCTCAGGTTCAGGAGAGGGAGTGAAAGAGAAGCTGGTTCCTCTCATTCAGGGCCCATCTGACACCAAAGAACTCCACATGAGCCGCTGGCTTAATGAGATCCGCAAGCCTGAATCATTGCTGGCCCCTGACCTGCTGGCATTTTCTGTTCTGGTCCCTCAGCAAGAGGACAATTGCAGGAACTCTGGTAGAAGCCATTGAAATTCTCTCCTTTTCTCTCTTCTCCTCTTTCTTAGTCAACCTGTGTTTTGAAATCAAAATCCTACCTTAATATATCAGTGTCTTTTTTTAAGCTCATTTGTGGTTGTGGTTCTGTTGTTTGGATCTGTGTCAGGCACTGGTAGTCCATATTCCATCTCAGTTGTTGTAGATCTAATGCATGCGTCTTGGATTGTTTAGATCATCATATTTTCCTTCTTCCCATAATGTCACACAGTGCCCCCTTTCATGTATTTGTTTAGTATGACTGATTGTTTAGTAACACTGTTAAGTGTTTTCCTGTCCAGTATCCTTGAAGCAAGGTTGGCAACTTAGTGTCTCTTTACAGGCAGCCTGAGTTCTCTAAACAGCAGTTAGTCTCTGTCAGCACTGGGCTGAGCTGGCTAACAACAACTAACCACTCGAGGATTGCTGCTGAAGGCTGCACTGATGTCAGGTTGCACTATGTGATTGCGTCCTTAGACCAAAGATTATGTTTCTGGTGTTAGTGCGAGAGTGTGTGGGTGTATGCATGTGTGTTTAGGGAAGGAGTGGGATTATTCAGTAGCCCTTCTTAAGAACTGAAAATATAATTCTGATTCCAAAGGTGAAATTGCCATATAGTTGATTTAGTAAGTTGGATATTTAATGACTACAACTCTGTGCATCTCATGTATCTACAGCAGTAGCCAGGTTTTCTCATCTACTCAGTCTCCTGTGTTTTTTCAAGCTGAAATTGCTCCTGTGGTGATTTTTTCTGTGAATGAGGCCATGAATATCACTAACCTCTCCTCCCCACCTGCGACTGCAGCTAGTTCTCAGAACGGGCAGCCCTACTGGGCTCCCAGGTAAGATTGATACCTGTGGAAGTAAATGTACTTGGCAGTCTTTCCTATGTTACGGCCTGCAATTGCACCCCGAGTCTCTAAAAGCCCACAAAAGGCGAGGCTCTCAAAGTACATGTGGGGCTGCTGTCCCACAACCCCTTCCTGCTGTACAGCAGATATAGGAGAGGCCTGGGGTGACTATGTAAAACAATACACCTTCAGTACTTGTTTTTAGAGTTGTCTTCAGAGTCACAACTGTACATCACTTTTAATACAGGGCTGCAGAGATTCATTGTGTGGCCTTGACTTGCGTAAACCCCCCAAACTGGGCCCTGAATCATATCTGGCCCCTGCACTTTAAACATGTCAGTGCTGAGATGTAGATAGGGCTGGCCTCAGGTGGTTTCAGACTGTGAGGAGAAGATACAGCTGTAGCTTAGGGTGTAGTGAAATAAAAAGATAAGTACAGTTTAGAGGCAGTGGATTTGGGAGGTCAACCCTAACCAGGAATTCCACTGCTGTTTCAATGTCACCCAGTCAATCACTGTCCCGTTGCTGGTGAACAGAGCGCCAAGACACTGCTATAAATTGAAAATGTAAGGCAGGGAAAAGCTTACATTTCATAGGCAACTCACAGTTTGATAAATGTGTGTACTCACAAAAAAATTTTTTTGGAACGTCACAATGACATAAGAGCAGATTTTAAAAGCAACATTATATTTCTAAGAATGGGTCGTTCCACGCTTTACAGCTTCACTGACATAGATAGATATTTTTAGGAACTCTGGTATTATTGCTATTAACTATTAAGTGCACAGCCTCAGACTATTACTTTGATTTAGCGAGCATATCATTTCAGCAAAACAATGGCTCATAAAGACAGTACATATTTTTGAATATTAAAACCTGATCTGAACACAAACCAGAGGACCAAAAAGAAGCATGAAGAGGGTGAGAGAGAAAGAAGATGAAGGTGAAAGGGAGGTGGGGGGCTGACTCCCAGAAGCACTGGATATATCTCCAGCAGATGTGGAGCAGTGGAGGCCTGCAGTCCTTCTCATCACTGCCTCAATACTCCCCTTTTCCCCCTCTTCTCTGTGTTTAATGTTCCTTGTTTCTTGCTTGTTTTCTTTCACTCTTTCACTCTGCCTGCATCTCTCTTGTCTTTTAACCTTTTTGATTTGATTTATATGACATTAATATGACAAATTGAGAAGTTGTGTACTTTCTGTCTCTCCCTCTTTCCATTCTCTATGCATATGTCTCTCTTCCTGTGTTTCTTAGTGGTCTGATGAGGTTAATATATCATTGGCTAGCTTTATCATTGCATTGATAGGTATGAAGGAACACAACTCAATGAATGAAAGCAATGTTAAGCATTAAACTTTTTATATTATTGGTTATATTTTGAACACAAAGTACTGCAGAACAGCTGACACAGACACGCACACTCTGCCAGAATTCTTTCTTTTATCTACAATATACCTGTCAATGCAGTCAAAGCTGGAGACAGCAGTGTGGCTTGACAATAACAATTTCACCAGACTGGAACTTTTCTCTCTCTCCCTCTCCCTCTCTCTCCCTCTCCCTCTCTCTCTCTCTCTCTCTCTCTCTCTCTCTCTCTCTCTCTCTCTCTCTCTCCCTCTCTCCCTCTCTCTCTGTCTGTCTGTCTCCCTGTGTGTGTGTGTGTGTGTGCTGCTAAGGGAAAGTCTTGCAAAGTTAGTGTGTGTGCACACAGGCATTTTTTGGTTTCTCCTTGTAGGTCTGTGTTTTGTATGGTGGTCAGACTTACATCAAAGCTTTTGGTCAGTCCACATGTCCCATGTCCCTGCTGTCAACCAGAGGGTGACTGGGAGCCTGTTAGAGCAGTGTTAATGGAATGATGGATGCACCGCCTCATTTAGCTGGAGATGAAAAGTGGAGTAGCACCATTCTAAATGGGCTGCTCCCTTTTTTCCCATAGGGCCAACTCAGAGGTTCAACATTTTGTGATCATGACATCTCTGAATTGATGGAGCTCTTGGCCGTGGCATCAAACGCACTTTGTTAGTCCCATGTGGCTCTGTTGATTCCATTTAGCAAATTCGTAAAGCGTGATCAATATAAAAGACTGTGGTAGGAGAAAAGCTGACTTCTTACACAGTAAACATACTGAAAACATTAAGATACAATGAGCCACTATCAACTTTTATATTCTATTTCACATTTGATCAGTCATTTCTGTTTTTTTAGGGAAGCAACACACAGCATTGCAGTACTGTGGGATCTATTGTCCTAAATCTCAAAGCAAAATATTTCTTTAAAGAATATGGAGAGAGCTTATTGCTAATTGACATCAAGCTACCAGTTTAGCTTACAGGGAGGGGAGACATAAGGGGGGAACATACAATTTGTTTTGTCCTTTGAATGCAAGTTTTCCAGTTGTTACTGAACTTAACATTGTGTAATACCTTAGTCCACAGTGAAATTAAAGCATAGAACAAATATATATAATACAATATATATAATTTCTTTTTTTACTTTGGGCAGTTTACTGCTGACCTTTGTACTATTAAAGATTATTCAGTGGATTTGAACTGCTTAAAGGTCCATAAACATTAGAAAAAATGCCACTGTTCTAAAACTGTATACTTAATTTGTATTTTCATGTTTTGGTGCATGTGATTGACTACTGTTGACTACTGTTGACTGCTGTTGACTGTAAGTCCAGAGAAGCTTTGCCCTCAGTGTTTCCCTTCTGGTCACGTATGTGTGATTTCTGTGTTGTCTCATTTCTTAGAGGATATGACAAGCTCTGGAAATCACCAGCACTTTCCTTATGGATCCTTTTATCCATCCCAGAAGCCATTTCTCTGTGGCTTACTTTTTCCCTTTTTAGAGCTCAAAAGTCACTATCTCTGAGGTCACTTTATATACAATACATTTGGTCAAATAAATTCTATACTAAAGGCCAATCACACAACTCTCCATGCAAGTCTAGAGCATTTCTGTCCGGGCCTCTCTCTATGACACAGTTGTCGGCCTGAAATATTTTTAGAACAAACCTCAAAGCACATTGAGGAATGTTAATTTGCACTGTGCTGAAATAACAGGATTTAAATAATTGAATACATGGTCTGGTGTTTTAATGCAACTTTTACACATTTTAATTTTCTCTCTATCTTTCTCTCTGTCTTACTCTTTCATGCAAAGTTAATTCACCAAGGAGATGAGTTGCTTTCAAATATGGCCAGTGACATCTGTTTTCTGTCTAATTGTTTACCAGTGAATTAAAACGAAATTCCAATTTACTTAGAAAATGAAGAGAGGGTTGAGTGGCGAGGGGTGGCGGTTGGAGGGAGTCCCTGTACACTTGTAGAACTCCTGCAGATCCAGGCTAATGTGTTTTCATTTAACTGAGTTGAGGTTGGAACATTCTAATAAATTAAATACAATTAAAGGCGTGGGTTTTAATGCAGAAGAACTAAGCAGCTCTGCTTTGAAATGTCCTTTTTTATAGATCCAAATGCGTATAGTAATTTCATATCTTGCCATTAACCCTTTGCATTACGACACAACAGTCCCAGATGACTTCTCCTAATTGAGCAGTCATTCCAGATGGACCAAGCGGTGATGAGATTTTCTGGCAGTTGCAGAGTACCGTGATAGCCAAATATTCTCCCCTTTTTCTTTTTCATTTTCTCTCCTTTTCTAAGAACCAAACATGATTCATGTGTGTGCTCTGTTATGACAATGAATAATGAGAAATCAATGCCACTATTGAATAACATGAAAAACAAAGTGAGGGATGGAGCAAAACCTAGAAGAAAGTGAGGCAGATATAGGAGAAGCCAGACTTGTGGAGCTCTGGAGGTGAGATGATTGCTGCAATCCAGACTGGCAGGCTTGATCAGAAGGGCACAGGTTAGTCTTCCACATGGGCCCAGCTGACAGCCAGGAACATGTTATCCTTTTCTAACACACACTGGGACTGATGCCGTGACTGGTATTAGATCTATAAATTATTTGTGAATTTAATCAGAGTGGAACTGTGCCTTAAGGATCACTAGGACGAGAAATCCTTGGCCATGTCATTCATGCTATACTGGGTGTAAATTATCAGTGCTGCTCAAGAGACAGCTTGATCATTTTGATCCCCGGACAGTGGCTGGCTATCCTCCTTGGCTTGGTCTCGGGCCTGTCACTGCTGATGGATGGGAAAGACTAAGGGGGCCTTGGACGGGGCCATCGTGAGGGAGTAGAGGGCTAGAGGGTGTGTGAGGAGCTGGGGTTTATGCTGAACTTCAGTGCAAGCGGCAGCCTGCAGGTGTTTCTCCTACCCTCCACCACCATGGCTTGCACCAGAGGAGAAGGGACCAACGGGTCGGGTGGGCTTTATGATCATAGAGAAGACAAAAAGAGAGGGAGAATAAGGGATAGCATGTGTTTTCCCCAGGCACGCCAGCAGCTGCGAGACAATGATTTATGCTTTTCTCAGAGCTCTGGGATCTCAGAATGTTACATTTAATCAAGCACACTGAGAGCAGAGCAAATGTTAAAGATGTTCCCTATAAAACCCTCCAGTTTTGATCTCTTTACCATACCATGGGAGCTGTGGGAATAGGGGAACAAAGTGATCTTTAATCTTAATTTAAACATATTGGAGGGAATTATGAAAGCTACATGGAATTAATCCTTGGAGAATTCCCCGGCCGTTGTAATAGTGAACATATTTAGTTCTCTAATAGATATTAAAGCTGTTTTCTCCTCAATTACTGTTTTTATATTAGACAGATGGATGGAAGAAAATGTTTCACTGTTTACACAGAATTGAGTCCAGTCTTCAACACTTCACACATCTAGACTGTTTATACTGTTAGATATGTATATACAAATACATACATAAACATACATCTACACACAAGTATGAATATGTATCTGTAGATAATGAATGACCTATTGAATGTCTTAAATGGCTGTAGGGTTTGAACTTAAAATTTCATTTATTGTTTAAACTTTTCAGTTTGTTCAAGTTGTTACCTAATTTTTTCTCATGCATACCGAAATATCAAAACGAGAGAAAAATGCCTAAATCTCCTGTGAAAGCACCATATTCCAGCACACGAGTCATATGGTGGATTTTGAAAAGCTTAACTTTCCTTTTGTCCAATTTTAAAACAACACAAGTAATCTGTTTTCACAGGTCCAAAAGGCCAGCAACAATATTTTGCAACAAAATAGCAGCACTTTGATGTTTTGCAGTAGGCAAATACAGTAGCATCTCATTAGCTGTTGACTTTTATGTAACCTTTGAATGGGTTGCACAGACACCATAGATGGGGTGTGAATTTTGGGATCTCCCTTGGTAGCCTCCTCCATTACAATCTTTCAAAGGCCTGTTGTACTTTCATACATCCATCTATCATGCTCTTTTTTTTCCTCCTTTGCATGTGTTCGCTCACTCCATTAAGTGTTAAATCAACAGTCTGGCTTTGTCACAGGCAGCAGCTTGATGGCTTAAAGCTGCTGGCCTGAACTCTTTCTCTTTCTGGCTCATAGATCCACAGTAGACAAAAAAGGTACTAAAAATACATTTATTGTACATGCTTGTGAGAAAATACAAAATCAGTTTATTTTCTAAGTGGAGTCACTAGCTTTGTAGCTGTTTGGGCTTGACCTGAACTTCATTTGAAGTGATATTGAACATCAGAAAGACAGAAAGCTGTTTCAGAGGACATCTGAGAGAATACACACACACACACACACACACATATATATATATATATATATATATATATATAGTAAGTACAAGTATGCAATACAAATGCTGCTGCTTACATTTTCAGGATTTGCAGCATGCTCTCAATTCTATATTTAATTCAGGTACATGAAACTGGACCATAAGATTTTGTTCTATTTGTTTATTTGTCTAAGGACTGTCTTGTAACTTCTTCAGTAATCTGTTAAATCTTCAAGGCAGCCTCTCTCATCATGTCTTTTCAGTCAGCATGTGTGAAGCAGAGCAGGTAATGTGGAGATTAGACCCAAGGGAACCCACTCAGAATTGGCTATTGGGGTCAATCACTGCCCATTACTGGAACTGTTCATCTGAGAAGCGTTGAGCTACTTGGGCCACTCTCACAGTGCTTAAAGCCTGACTGGAGTGTGACACTGAGGGGCAAAGGGATGAGGGCTAAGGCTAGAGATGCGGTCGAGACAGATGATGTGACTGAGGCTAAAGCTGCTGTTCAGGCTAGCCACTGATATCACACTGTTCATGCAGCCATTTGGCACTTGCCATCATACATCTGTCCTGAGAATTTTTCAGTTTATCTCTGTTGCAGATTCAAAACGGACAGAGCTTGGGGATTGTGCTTAGACTGGAAAATAGATGAGAGCAAATGACACTTTAATGATCCCTGTGGGGATGTTGGTCATAGCAACAATAAAGTAACAGAATGCACCAAACAGATAATGGACTATAAATAAATTAAAAAAAAAAAACTGGGCAATCGTGGAATATGACTAACATTAGACAAACACCACCAGAACAAATAATGTAAACATGAATCAATGAAACAGTGAATTATAGGATATCATCAGGTGGTGGTTATAAAGCAGAGATGTTTAGTAGTGCTCCATCTAGGACAAACAGGCAGAAACATAGGGAACACAGTGGTCAAAACTACAGGCTTTTCTTGAGTTAGCTGTCAGTATAATGCAGCATGGCGGTGTGTAAGTGAGTCAGATAGAGATGAAGACTTAGCCTTTGAGTGTGAAGAGAGGTCATTCTGGGTCACTGCTGTTCCACTTCTAAAAGGTGTAGTCTAGGTATGGAAGGGTCAGAGGGAGCGAGGTAGTTAGCCTCTTTCACCGTGTGTGATCAGTTTCATCAAGATGATCTAACAGCTGCCTTGAACTGCTGCAAGAGGGCCTAATTTCCAGCACTAATCCAATACACTTTAAAATGGCATGTATGTGTTCAATATTTTCCATCCAGTTTAACATCTTCGTTCAAGTTGTTTCATAACATTTTCCTGTCCACACTGAAACACAAAAACAGTGGAAAAATGCTTCAGTCACTTGTGAAAGCACTGTATGTCATCACCCACTAGACAAATACATTGGCGTTGAATTAAATGTAGGCTTTTATGTTATATTAAAACTGAGACATCCCTCACCCACCCCCATCCCCAGAACTATATGCTCCCATCATTTCAAATTCCTGTGTTACCCAGAGTTATTACAATGAGTAATCACTTGTTGAGGGGGGTAGAGAGAGTAAGAACAAACATTTCCCTAAATTCAGAGAACTTTACCAGCTGTATCCTTTAAGATTCTTCATTCATCATTAGCAAGTAAAGAAGAGAGGGAAAGCTTATTAGTGTAGCTTTCACCATTTTTAAAGCAGAGCCATAATTGTGTATGCTGTGTATGTGCTGTGAATAGGAGGTGGCTTGCTGACTGCTAAAGTGGGCAGTAGTAATCCCTTGTTCACTGTGTAGAATACATGCTGTTTACATTCATCCAGTTCTGGGCAGAGTAGCAGGGGTGGAAGAGGTCAATTTAGTTAACCTTATCTAATTGGATGTTGTCACTGGATCAAAGGTCGCCACATTCCACACACTCAGATCAAACATCACACAGCACAATCAAAACAATTGGCTTCCCCAGATCACCTAATCAGGGGCTTGGGGTTTTATTCTCACAAATTGGAGGAGATAATATCCAGACTGGCTGCGGAGGATCAGCAGACTCTCATTAGCTATCTGCATTTGGATTAGTTAGATTTAGTTGTAGTAGTTGATTTCTCAAGTTATAAGGATAAACTATTTGCACTTAATTCTGTCCTATAGTATATTTTACATGATATAGTTTGTAAAGTAACTGTGTATGTATCGATTAGCTTGAATTAACATTATCAGCTGAAAAATTTTAAATACTTCATATATAATATAAAATATGAGACTTTGAAGGTACTAAAAATAAAAATACTTTTTACCCTTTACGTCACTGACTATGTTTTTAATACCTTATCCTTTGATGCTTGATGATAAACCATGCAGATGTGCTGATGTGGCAGGCTGTGGTTTAGCAGTTGCCCTGTGATAGAGAATTTCTCTTTCTAATGCCTTCCCATCTTTGCTGACAGAGACAAACACAGATTTGTGGTGGCTCCCTGTTCATTTTACCACTTAGTTTATCAGTGTCACTGTGTGTCTGTGAGCCATGCTTCTTTCTTTCATGTCTCATCACTGCTGTTCAAGCTATGAGTGAGATCAACCACCACCTCCTCATATTATTAGAGGCTGGTTACTGATTCATAGTCTGCCAGTCCTAAAGTCACATACAGGCTAACCAGAGTTCAGACAGATGCTGAATTGGCCCTAGCAAAGCAGTATTGAAGCAAGCTGGCTGGAGTTCTGTGCCAGTAGCCAAACCAATATGTGTCTCACCGCTTGATTGCCCATCAGAAAACACGCTGTGGGCGTGGGAAGGGGATGAGAGCCCATTAGCTTCTTCACAGCTCAGCTGCCGTGGATTGCCTCCTTCATCCGTGCCCCCCGCCCCCTCCCCTTCCTTGTCTCTTCTCCCATTCCCCCTACAGTGCACTCCTCCACCTCTACTCCCCTCCTGTTCTGCACTCCAAACGCACTTTCCCATGCTACGCTGTTGCCCAAAACTGTGCACACAGTGGGCAAAGCTTTAGCACACAGAACTGCAGCAGCACTACCTCTTCCAAAGAAAAAAAAAAGGGAAATATTAAAAGTTAGTTTGCCAAGTACAGTCCCACATAAGGCAGCAGTGGTGAGAATGAAAAGATGAAAAACTCTTTGAGGGGATAGCTTATATTCTTGGAAATTTCTTTTGATGCTGATGTGGGGGTTATTACTGGAGCACTCTGTAAAGATGCAATTAATTAAGCTAATTAAGCTAATGGTTGTTATGAGGGTTGTGGTGTAGGTTTGGGCAGGACAGTGGTGGTGGTGAGAGAAATTTCTCACAACTCTCATAGAATAAAAGGCAAAGTAATTAACGGAATCAGCCGGCAGGAACCAGACCTGGGGTGGGGTGGGCGGTGGGGGGGTTCAGTGAGGCTCAGTAAAGAATGGAATGTGACACAACCCACACTAATGTTGAATTCTCCCATATAACTGGCTTATTCCTACATACTCTCATTCACACACACAGAAGATTCTCAATAGTACCAATTACAAAGGTCTTTGACCCTTTTTCCAGGGTTGGCTTGTGTTCAGAAACACACTGTCGGAGCCAGCAAAGAGTACACTTTAGCATCATCTGTTTCTTAGGGGGAAATAGAAGGCAAGAACAAAAAACTAAATTCTGCATGTTATGTTTGCCATATACCCTGGTCCTCTGTTGTTCAAAGTGTATTTCTTTGTAACATCCAAAACCACTGTGATTTGTCCCAGTGACAGACAGACTGAGGAATGGCCTCTCAGAGTCTTCTGTCTATCATCACATATTTATCCCCTGAATATGGAAGCTGTTCCCCTCCTTATAGTTTTGTAATTTTTCTTATTTTGTATATAGAGCTCTCATTTGTCTTCAGAGTCCCTCTCAGACCACACAAGAACATCTTTGGCAAACTGATAGTACTGCTAAGGACTAAGTATATGCAGGTTTAACTAGCTCACTACAGTAGAATGACTGGCAATGGAAATGAAACATGAAACTTTTTAGAATCTGAAATCTGAATCTTAACTTTTTGCATGTTCAAACTCCAGCAAAGAGGACAAGAGTATGTGTCAGTGCTTGTGATTGTTAAAAATATTGCCAGTTAACATGCAAAGAATATATTTGTCCAAAGGCAAAAATCACAACGCAGAGAGAATCTACAGCCTCCAAGTTAATGTGCACATGAATAAAATTAGAACTTCAAAATCGGAACTTCAGATCACAATAGAGGGATTTGTAGCTTATTTGTTTTCTAGCTACGCTTGTCTTTTTAAAGATTAATCTCATGCTCATGTTGCTTTCATGTCATTTGGCCTCAGCAGTTCAGCTCAATAAGCTTTGATGTATTGTAGTGTTATATTTGTCTTACTGGCTACCAGCCTGTTGCACCAGGTACATGTAAGTTCAAACTGGTACAGTACAAGTTGGTGACAATGTAGAGCTGAGGTATAAATTAAAATGTTCACCTCCTTAAGCAGGTGTAATTAATTCTTTAAAAACTGTTACTAAGGCAGATTAATTAGAACATACCTCCTGGGTGAGGAGAGTATCCCGCTTCTTTTGCCCCCTCAGTCACTCTACCTGAGCCTGTGTTGGCACACAAGGTCCTGTGACTGGTCATTTTCAACTCAACTCATCTTTTATGGCTGGTTGTTATTCTCTGACTCTAAGCACTTATTTTTGTTCTCTGTGCCTCCTTTCTCTCGTGCTTTTACCTTTTCGTTTTTTCCTCTCTCTCTGTGACATCATGTAACTTAGAGACAAGCTCAAACAACTAATCTTGTGCCTTCACTCAAACCTGTGTTTCACATTTATCACGCATTCTGGTCTTATCAGCAGCATCAGTAATCTGGAGTTACTGATGCCTTTTGTTTCTCTTTTACTGATATCTGTTATTTTCACAGGAAACAAAATGATAAGGCCAAAAAAGAGCCCTGCCCAGAACCAGAAGGTTGTCATTTTGTCATGATTCATAAACACACTTTTTGACATCTAGATCCGTTTGACATCAGAGAGTGATAGAGAGGGAGGGAAATGGAGACAGCTCTACCGGCAACATACTCATTACCTAAATTAATAAGGAAAACATTTTACCAAGAAATTCGATCTGGTGTTTTGAAAGCTGTGGCTAATATGTGCCTGTGCCCACAGTGTATTAGCGTAATCAGCTTTCAGACTGCATGGACTGTTTCAACTGAAAAGGAGGTTTGACTCCCAGTCTAGGGGCTACATCCTTGCTTCTGTGAGGGTGAACATCACAGCCAAGGTGCAGATGTTGCTCCAGGGCTTTGGACCTTAGAGCCTCCTTTCAGCTCTGTGGTAGACAGCACCATTAGGGCCTTGCTCCTCTGGTGTGCCTGGGAAAAGCCGTCAAGGCCTCTGACATAATATGAATGAGTGGTTACACTTTGTATGTATCCATATGGGGGTTATGTGTGTGGGCATAATATCAGTCTTTGTGGATGTAATTTAGACTGATGTGAACTATGAGGCAAGGCACTCCGGTATCAAGATGGTCCAGATACAGCTTCTAGCACTTTCTGTCCTGCTAAGGGAGAAACAAGCATAACCCCCCTGAATTAGGAGGCACACTGGCCAGTAAGCAGCAGGCAGCTAATTTACCTGATTGAAGGGGAGATGAAAGCAGTGGGGTGTACTTAAAGCTCCCTGCAGTTGTCTGACTGTGTGTGTGCTTATGTGTATGCATGAAGAATGGGAAGTGTGTAGGTATTTTGTACCCATGTGTTGAACTGTATGTTAAACTACTACAGATGGTAAGAATTTCTGCTTTGCTTCTGTTGGTCAGTAGCAGCCAGAAGCTCCTGTACAGAGTTAAAGGGTTAAGTTTTTACCCCACAAACACACATTCATTGCTCACACACCGCTGCAGGATGAAGCCTCAACTTCTGCCTCAGAGGAAGACTTTTTTTTGTAGGACTACTAACAGTATCATGGTACAGCACAGATTATCTGAATGTGGTATTTATGATCTAGTAAAACTGATTTGATCATTGACTGACTTTGACATAGTCTTTCATGCCTTAGAATTGTAATGAAATGAAAGATTTAGTCTTCATTTCCAACCTCTCAGCTTTTAAAAAGATTTTCTTCTCTCCTGAGACCTGGCAATTTAATGTCATGGATCCACAGCATATGAGATGTGGATGCATTAGTTTTATGCAAAAGTGAAAATAATTAGAATGATAATGGATGAGTGTGTTTGAGCAGGGAAGGATGGGGGTGGGAGTGGGGGGTGGGGTCATAGATAGGGCGTTGATAGATAGCATGAAGGGAGGAAGTGCAGACTGTTGATTGACTGCTGAATGAGTCTGCTCTGTTTTAAAGTGTCACTGTGAGGCCTGTTTTTTTGGACTGGCAGAAGATCTCTGGCCAGGTGCAGACACTAAATCCAGTCTGCTTCTTTACACAGGGAGATAGATGACTTGTCTACATGTGTGGTGCATGTAGTTGGCCAGAATATACAGGGGCCTGTTACCTCATACAGAAAATTGGATATGACTGTGCGCTTACTCAATAAATAACACCAATGAGATGTAGATAATAGACTATAGACAGTATAGATGCATCAATATTTATGATAAAATACATCATCATTTTGGTTGACTTTTGTGCAGTAGAAGCCATTAAGCAATCCACTGTTAGTTGACCCTGTTGTTAGTCCTTATACCCACCAAACAGTATCTACGATACCTTGAAAAGCCGTTCTTGTGTTCTGGCCTCAACATGTTGTGTTATGTTAGAATTTGATAGATTTTTGTTTCACAGGCAGTTGTTGGCAAAACTAATAAATGTTTGAAGCTTGCTGTGACACAACTTGGTAACTTGGTCATGTTGTGTTTTATCTCTTCATAAAATTGTTTGCTACCAACAGATATTTTTGTCAGCGATACAGTTGGAAGATTTTAAGGGAGATATCACCCCTAGTGGATTTTATGGAAATCCATTTGGTGGACTAACCGTTAGTTGACCCTCATCCTGGTCACTCTTACACTGGAGCATGTGTTAGAAATATTACTCTCTCTCAGTATAAGTTATAGGCCTTTGCTCCTTTATCCTTGCTATATCAACACATTGATCTAATTCTCATTTTCTCTCTGATTAATCGCCGTGCTTTGTGACTGCACCATTGTCCTCTTTATGCACTTTGCATATTTTTAACATGCCATCACTTTGCCGCTTGTAACAAATCATTAAAATTCAAGAGGAAAAGTCTTTTATCTGTGTAGACATGTGCTAATGCTAAGTTTTGTTGTGGTGAAAAACTTGGAGCGGAACAGTCTGCACAAACCCGTTGTGCTTAGGCCCATGTGTGTCTGCGTGTATTTTGTGACACAAATGTGTGTTCGGGTTTGTGTGCCTCTTTGTTGCTGAGCTTGGCGGTTCTTGTTAAGTTCTCCAACATTACAGGATCATTGAATCACTCTCACCCTTTCACCTCCATCTGTGTCTGACAGACAGACACCCTGCCTGTATGAGACAGGGTCGAAACAGGCGAGGAAGTAAAGCGATGTGTGACAATCCTGAGAAGGTGGAGGGTACCTATAGTGAACTAATAAGCCAGGCTAATCTGTAAGCCCTATAATAGCCAACACTCTCCCACCACCTCTGCCACCTCCAATATGTTGGTGACGGCATTTCAGCGCCACTGCTTCTGGATCCCTCTTAGCCTCTGGGCCAGTCAGTCGGTCGCCCTGTCAGTCCAATCTTCCCATTTCATCAGTTTTCTTTAAGAGGCTCTTTAATGCCCATTGATTAAGGTGTCAAAGGTCATACTGTCGTGCCTGTCCACAACGTGTAGGGGGGTGTAAGGTGGGATGGTGGAGAGGAGGGGGGGTGCAACAGTGTGATAAGACGCAGACGGGGGGGGGGGACCTTATCACCAAGTCACATGATGACTCAGTAGAACTGTAGAGTTGTATGAGGTGCTGTATTAAGTCCTAGCAATAATTTTAAAACTGAAACCTAGACCCACACAAATTAAGTTATATGCAAATGTTTGGGCACCCCTGGGCAAATCCCATATTTTGTTAGTTTTTGAAGTGAAAAGAATTAAATGCAGTCCCTGCAGCAAACAGACATTAATAATGAACCTTTCCTCCAAATTTGATGCACTGTTACTTTTTATTTCATGAACTTCAAAAAGTTCAAGCACTCTCCTACTAGTAAAAAGACTTGTAAGGCAGTCAGCTGATGACAATTCCAGAGCTTGATGAATTTTCTAAGTCTTCAAACATTGTTTTAGCACTCAACGACCATGGGCAAGCTAATTAATAATTACAAAGGAGGGGAGGCTATAAAATGATATCCATGTGCTTCCAGTTTGACATTTCCACTGTCCAAAATGTCATTAAAAAGTGTCAGACAAGGGAAATTATGGAAGTGAAGACAAGATCTGGAGGACCTTCTGGAGAACTTTCAGATAAAACTTTACATCTGCTGGGCAGAAAGGCAAAGCAAAGCTTCAGTATGGCTACAAGGGACCTGCGGGAAGATTACACAAGAGTGGTGGTGCACCGTTTACTGTGCAGAGTTGCACAGTGGAAGAGACATCAAAAGAAAACCTTGCCTGTGACCTCATCACAAAACTCAACCTCTGAAGTATACAAAGCCGCAATTGGATAAGCCAGAGTCATTTTGGAAACAAGTGCTGTGGACAGATGAAGTTAAAATTGAGCTCTTTGGCCACAATCACTAAAGGTGTGTTTGGAGAGAAAAAAAAGAACAGGCTTTGATGAAAAGAACACCTTGCCAGCTGTTAAGCACGGGGGTGGAAATATTCTGCTCTGAGGTTGTGTAACAGCCAGTGGCACAGGAAACATTGCATGGGGAGAGGGAAGAATGTATTCCACTAATATCAGCACATTTTAGATGCAAATGTCATGCAGGCAGTCAGGAAAATGAAACTGAAAAGAGGCAGGCATCAACAACAGAATAATGATCCAAAGCATACCTCAGATTTTTTTCTGAGCGTCCCTCACAGTCCCTTGAACATCATTGAAAACCTGTGGGTAGATCATAAACATACAGTGCATGTGAGGCAGACTAAAAACATCTCATAACTTCAAGTTACCTGAAAGAAGACTAGAAAAGCAGTTAGCTGGGCTCCTGCACAAGGACAAAATAATTAATATTGATAAAAATCATTGCCTTGGTTCAATAAATCTCAAAACTAACAAAGAAGGACGTCCAGTTCTGTAGCCTTGTAACCCTCTAACCTCTGACGGTCTGTCATTCTAGCCCCCTGCAGTGACAAGCTTACACTGCTGTTCACACCTCTCTTATCAGCCACCAATCCCTCTGAGCTATCAGAAACCTTCACAGAAGCTTCCTCTGGGCCCAAAAGCCAGGAGCCCCTTTTAAACAGAAATCCTGTTATATTGCTGTTAAGAGGACCCCCCCATTATGCCAGCTTTACTTGTTTACACTGAACCAAATAAAGTCGGCATAATGCCGCCCCCGTGTGTGCTCTTAGATAGGATGCTGCTGTTCCAGAATCAGAGGTGTGACATGTAACAGAAGCGTGTCGGCATCTGTCCTGCAATGTCAGCTCTCCCTTTTACACTGACGTCTGTTTGGCTCTGTGACTACCTCTGCTGACTTTTATACAGAATGGCAAGGTGGAATAAAGGCACAACATTCCTGCCTTGAGCAAGCTGTATTAATTGGTCTTAAGCCAGAGATACACCCTGTACAAGAGAGAGGCACTTTGCCAAATGGGCCCATTAGGACTTTAAATATGTATAGATGATCAATACCTATGTTGAACTTTTATTTACCTTGTTTTTTTCTGTCTCCCTGTAAATCCAGTGTAATCTAGTGTAATCCAGGGGTCTGAGCTGAACAGTCTTTGTTCTGACACCCAACACATCCCCTCAGTTGGTGCCCACACAGTAGGTGGTAGGGTGAACTTCTGGACGCAGAGCAGCCTGATAGAGAACTTCCACAGTATCAGGGATATGGAGGGGCATTTCAGAGACATTGTTGAACCCCTGCCCTTGTCCCAGGTGTGAACATGGGGTCACCCATGCCACGGGAGGGAAAGAACAGCACAGAGCAGCAGGATACTGGAGACGGTTGTCAGACAGACAGTGATTAGATGGTCTCACTCCATTAGCTGGATGACACTCTGGATAATGATAAAGCTTCACACTAGCTCATCTCTAGTACTTGCTATACACTGATCAGCTACAACATTAAAACCAGTTGCTGGTTTTACAGTTGTGGCTGATCTGTGTATGTATTTAAAGACATGTCCAAATATTCAAAACCCTTTAAAGGTTGTTTTTGCGTTACAGTCACTCAGTTCTTCTTTCTTTCAAAGACTTCAAAGAAATTTTGGCTTCTCTGAGTCAGGATTGCTCTGGGATTCCGGTGTACTTGCATGTGTGTCCTATACTGATTTGTTTATCGCCCACGCTTTGTCAGAATGACACAGCATTTGGGTGTGGTGAGTGCATGCCAAGTTAGGTTTGAATTGGTTGCGGTTTGGTAGCAAGTACTACAGTAATATTACTAGGCATTATATGAGTGTGTGTCTGTGCTTTGCCACATGTGTTGCACTGGTCACTGGGCTCTTCATCTTTGTGGTTTGCTCTTTGCAGGCTGCCATTAAGACAGGCAGGCAGAGGGAAAAACAGTATGAGGCAGAGAGAAATGTTAAGCATTGGGGAGTTCAATATGGGGTATCAAGGCAAGACAAACAGGCCAAGGCTTAGACATCTGGGCTGGCAAAATATCACACACATACTGTAGAAACTGGGAATTGGACAGTGTGTGTGGCAGAGATAGTATGAACCAGAGCAGAATGTTAGAAAGAAAACATACGGGCAGTAAACAGTGTGTAACAGGGATATCTTTGTTATGAAATGTGAAATAAGATTTTAAGTTTCGCATTAAGAATTTTTCCATTAGGGTCTCCCAGAAATATTCTGATTCAGTACAGCTATTGGTTCCCTTTTATGTTGTGGCTAGATGGTTGAGGCTTACAGTGGTGCGAGCAAGGACTATACATAAATTAAGAGGTAAGAGGGCACCGAGGAAAAACAAATTCTCACAATATGTGTTGTAGAGGGCACTGAGACTATCCAGGAGGTTATACAAACTTGTGGTATGTAGAGCAATAGGACAGACTTCTCCTTATTCAGTGAATTCATGACCCAGCAGCTGTATCAGTATCATCTCCAGGCTTGTTTAAGGAACTGGTCACTACAGAGACATCAGGGCGCCTCCCTCTGGGACCTGTGGTTTTACTGGGACATCTCTCTGGGAGTCCAGTAGTTCTTGTTTTTGTGTACGTGTGTGTGTGTGTGTGTGTGTGTTTGTTTGTGTGTGCGCGCGTGCATCTATCTATGGCTGCATCTATGTGCACCGCCATTCAAAGGACAGTGCTGGCAGACAGGCTTTAGTATTTTTAGTACCCTATCTAAATGAAGATTTGATTGTTTGGTTTGGTTTAATGTTTGCTATATTCCAAAAGTAGAAAGGTCAGAGAGCTGTTGTTTTTTAGGGTAATTTGAAATGATGATTCTATTTGCCAGTTAAGTTAATCTTTAACTGTTTTAGCTTACAGGTGAGAGTTAGTTGGGTGGTCTTGAAATCGACTTCTTTTATTTAAGCAGCTTGGTTTTGTTTGACACTCGGTGGCCTTAATCTCTAGTGTTATTTCCTGTTCTCTCTACAGTTGTATATATGCCATAACCATCCTAAATTCTTTTCAGACATCCCTCTTTATACTTTTCCTCTTTTTTCCCCAACTTTCTCCCTTCCTCTTTCTCTTCTTCCCTTCTCTGACACTTAAGCTTTCTCTTGCCTTTTTTTTTTTTCCTCTCCATCTTGTCTACGTTAACTCCCCCATCCTTCAACCTCCACCCGATATTCCCCATTTCATTCTTACTTCTCTAAGTTTTTAATGAGTAAGCCTCTCTGACCTCTTACAGGTCCTTGTTACATCACTGCCCCCTTGTGGTGTGCTGTTCTTAAGGTTGAGCCCCCCCCCCATCTGTCAAGTTAATAGTGAACCACAATCACTATATGAAATAAACTATGTTGGGACTGATTCTTCAGCCTGATGAAGTAGAGTAAAGCAAATACTCCAAGTAATTTTTGGTGTTTTATTGAACTGAATTATAATAATTGCCAAGTTTGGGTGACACATACAGGTCTCTATGACCTTGTGAAGGTGGGCAAGAATTCAGACTTACTGTCATGTAAGTCATTAAACATGAATCTAAGGGTTTAATTTTAGATTATGTTATGAATAGATGACTCCGAATTTGTAGGTGCTTTTTAGGCACATTTTTGTGCCATGTGGACACAGCCTCAGTTAATATCTCTGTGTATTACATGATTTACAAATAAATAAATAAAAGAAAATCATGTTTTGATGATGATGGTATGAACTGATACATAGTAGCCAAGCAGACCAAATCAGTGTTATTTTGAAAGAAATTAACTGAACTGTTAATCACAGCAAATGATGATTATTCACTGACATATAACATAGCAATGCTTTATTTCTCACTGGCACTGAGTCGCTTTATCATATAAAACATTTAGTTTAATTCTTTTCTCTGAAGAAATAATAAAGACACAATGTCATAATCTGGAGGAGGTTCAACAGTAGTTTACACAAGAGGAGGGGAGAGAGCCAGGAGTGTTTGAATTTTTTAGGAAATAGCATGATCATGCAAATATCCACAGTCACTTTCCAAATGGAGTTGACTTTCACCCAGGCGAGTACACGCAGGCACTTTATAAATATGCAAGATGGTTGTGTGAAATACTCATAAACACATCTAGCCTTGACTCTGTGTGCGCGTTTGCGCGCTCCTGCAGGGAGTTGTGTAAATGCTGGAAAGCAGAAGGAATGTGGCCATTCAGAGGTCCTCTACTCTACAAATAAATATTTGGTGATGACAATATTGGAGATATGTTAAACACGAGGAGGGTAATTTTCTAGTCAAATAAACCTCAGCTCTGGTGGTGGTGAGGGGGGCACAGATGTGTCTGTGTTTCTGACAAGCTGGAAAGAAAGAGAGAGTGATGGAGATAGGCTGATGGAGAAAAATCTATAATAATATTAATGGTGTTTGTTTTTTATTCTTAATAAGCCTAATTCTTTTTCTTTCTCAGTAGTCTGTTTTGTAGTGTGGTTTAGGTAGTTCCATACTTGTTAATCCTCAAATCAAGCTTTACTGAATTATGAATGGCTGATGGAGGGTATAGGAGGCCTCATGGAGACAGAGCCAGTCTGATAAGAAAAAAATTTGATAGTACACCACTGTGTTTTTCCTAGTGTATGGTTTTGCTACTGCCGTACAATACAATAGGCTGTCTGTGATCTTTGTTTTACTTCATGTATTAGGCATTTTTATTTTTTTTGTGTTTTTTAAATATGTATAATGTAACTCACAGTAACACATGATATAGCCTGCCTGTTTTCTTTCCATGCCTCACTACCCTCCTACCACCCACTGTATTCCTGCAAAGTGAGCAACCTGGCAGAAACCTTCAGAAATGACTCCATTGACTACAAACTGCCAACATCTAGCTACACTTGGTTACCAATACATAGGCTTTATGACTGAAATTTCATTTAATCTAAGGATATATTATTAATTAGAGAAAAACGTTTATGGGGAAAGAAGGCAAAATGATGTGTGAAAATGGGTGAGGCTTTCTGGTGCTGTCAACAGTTCTCTCTAAGTTCAGGTGTTAACTTTATGGACTCTGATTCAGATCTCCCTCCTCCAGTATGTCTCTTAAATATTAGACAGGAAAATTAGACTGTATTTTGTGAACTGTGACTTCTATTCTATAAATTAGTTTCTTCCAAACAATGGCTCATTTTTGTGAAACTTTAATTAAATTGGTAAGAGATTAAAGATTAAAATATGTTTTTCTTTTCCAATAAATTGTGTCACTACAGCCACATTAAGTGCAAATATTTCATGGTGTGTCATAGCAGTGTGTTTGTCAGACCACATCTTATGAAAATTCATATCTTTCATCAGATGTGGTCTGATGTTGGTCTTTGGCTGATTTTTATGATAGCATATCTTCAGAATGGTTTTATTTACAAAGTGTTTTTTTTCCTCCAAAACCTGTGAACATTATGAAATTATCACAACCTGAGATCATAGTACAGAGTTCAAAGTAAAATTACAGCAGTATTTTATAAAATCTGAACCAGACATGACTGGAAAGTCTGGTACTTATGTTGTGAATTACAGAGTGTTTTCTCAGTCTCGACCTTATTTAAGTAATGTTGTTTTCTAATGTCAGGTAAATTCTGTGATTCTTCCTCCTGACCTTGTTGCCTTTGTGATCTACCACAATTTACATCTGACTTTTGCACCCTAAGAAATAAGATATTATAATTCAACTTTATGTAATGTAATAATGCCGTAATTTCTTTTGGTTAAAATAAATGTTAGTATAAACATGCAAAGATTCTTCAAAACATTCTCATAGATTATCTGTTCCACTGATCTATTGTCTACCTCTTATCAAAGTATGGGTCAAGGTCACATTAGGGCAAACACTTTCCACCAGGTCTTCCCAGGGGGTCTCAAAGCACTCCAGGGCGAGTGGGACAAGTCATTTTTCCAGCATGCCCTCAGACCGCCCCGTTAGTGCCCAGATAACCTCATCTGGCTCCTCTCAACACAATACAACAGTGCCTTGATGCATAGGCCCTTCCAAAATGTGGACCCTTGACTCATGTAGAGTGAGGTCAGCCACCCTGCAGAGACATCTTGTTTAAGGCAGCTTGTACC
Organism: Lates calcarifer; assembly: GCF_001640805.2. Lineage (NCBI taxonomy): Eukaryota > Metazoa > Chordata > Actinopteri > Centropomidae > Lates > Lates calcarifer. The sequence goes on from NC_066847.1 coordinate 14,731,123, forward strand.
TTGGATCTGTGGAATAAGGGCATAGGTGACTGGTAAACTGAGAGAATTGCTTTGTTACCCAGCTCCTGTTTGCCATAATGGTGCATTACAATACCCAGTACATAGAGTATTATATGGGAAGTACCCCAACAATGACAGATTTTTCCGAGGTATCCTGTGCTCCAGGGACCTTTCCTGAGAAGTCCTTTGTGTTTGACAGAAATAGATCTAATCAGACATGGTCAAGTATTTGCAGCAGGTCATTGTAGGGTGAGCTAGTAGTTTCACAGATTATGTCCACGCTCCCATAACTTTATGGCGGGTTGGTATGAGAAAGCCAGAGAGGGGTCAGGACACAGGGACAGCCTCCGTATGAATGAATCAAAGGCTGACATATAAAAATGTATGCTTTGAAGTACAAATTGGATTTTGACAAATATCTGATGAAAATAATTTGATAACTTTAAATTTATAAATGTATCTATTATGACCAAAATTCTTAAAACAAGTTTAACAGTTTGGTGAATGGTGATGTATTCATGTATGTGAACACCATTCAGCCACAATGTTATAACTGGTAACTAGTTTTAAGGTTGTGGCTGATGTTTTCTATGCTGTATGTACGTAACAGTATATATATTTATCCGCCCAAGACCAGGTCAGAGCCAGACCTTGCATTATAAATGGGTGTATGCAGCTGTAATGTACTGTAATGAAGCATTTTTGAACATGTTTAGTTCATTTTACCCAAAGGCACATCGAGTAATTAGTTTTGTAATGCAGACTCCTACCCACATAATGTCCATTAGTTATGACTCAGCGAGTGAGTAAAACATTTAAAAGTGTCTTAGTTTATATTTTGTTTTTGTTCACAATGAATGAGCACCTCTCGTGCCGTGTCCAGATGCTTTCTGGCCCAGAAGCAGTCCTGCACTGCTGCAGAAGGGTGGACCAATGTTGCCCTGACATACACTGTATGGCTCAAGTGGTGGGTGTTAACACCAGTGGTTGTGGGAGATGTGTCAGATGGCACGATAGCCTGCGTGCCTGAGGAGATGCCAGGGTTTATTTGAACAGCAATTCTACTTAACATTTTTGAAAGTGTGTATAGCAATTTATTGTTTAGCTGTGAGTCTGTCAGTGAGATTCTTATTTCATGACTTGTCTGATGGGTCCAAGAAAAATAAACCCACACCTGAGCTGAGTTTATAGGTCCACCTGACGTCATGCCTATTATCCACAGCACTGACTGCACATTTTTATTCCACTACAATCTGGCATGTGTGTGCATGTGTGTGTGTGAGGCTATACGTAATGTCTGTGTGTTAGTGTACTACATGTGTACTTGCAAGTATAAGTTTATTTTTGCTCCTGCATGAGATTCATGAAGTAGATGTGATCACTGTCTGCCAAACGTGTTTCTGCCTGGCCATTAGCAGCAGCAGGAAAATCACGTGCCATTTAATGTGGATGTCTGAAATGTAGAATCTAGAACCACAACTGCTGTGAATAACTGTCACTAACTGGGAGACAGGAAGAAGCAGAAATTACTTAAATACTGGAACTGGTTTTGTCACCAGTGTGTGTGTAACATTTAAGTACAATACTAAACTGTAAATCAGATGTACTGTGTTAATAATTATTTGTGTGTGTGCATATATCCCTGCACATTGCACATTGGATTTTATGTACAGTGTGAAGGTCTGTATGCAAACCAGTGTTATTATATTTTTTAATGCATGCACATATTGTGATTGTAGAGCGTGTGTGCATGTTAGTGTATGTTCCTCGTTTCTTTTTGTGAAGGTTAAGCCAGGTATATGACATCATGCGGGTCAGGTCCATGACTTGCATGCTTTCCTCTGGCAGAGCTCACTATTCTGCAACACTATCTCCCCTCTGATCCAACATTGTTTCAGGGTCCTGACCTCACAGCAACCAAAACACGAGCTGAACACAATCCTTTAAAGTTAGGTAATGCTCAGAGGGCCCTTGTTGATCATCCCTTGGGTTTGGAATAAGAGATCAGTTCATTTTAGCCTGTTGTCCGGTCTTTATTACTCAGCTCCTTTGGAGTTGAAAGAGATGAGTGGCTGCACCCAGCCCAGGGCTGGGATTCCCAAAAGCACATCACCACCAAGATCATATCAGCCTATTTACTTACAGTGAAAGTAAGATGATCTTAACACTCAGTTTCCCCTGGTTTCCGGAGAGGCTTAGCTAGTTAAGTTGCCAAAGGATGTTGAACAGGATTGCAAGGGTTATTATTATACTTTTAGTTTGAAACATTGGACTTCATTCTAAAAAAACAAGTAGTGCACCACAAAGAGTGTCTGATTCCAATCTACTCCAACAGAAAAATAATTTCTGGTATAAAGATTAGGAAAGATTAGAATTGTTTTGTGTGAGAGGTAGAATACACCATGGGAATGTGAAAACACTGTCACACTAGATCACCATTTTTGACATTCATTCAAATGTTGCTAGAGGTGTTGGCCGCCTCAACATAAGAAATTGTGATGTGACTTGGAGGATCTGATGGATAGATAAGTGAATGAGTGGAATGGAACTGTCTCTATCAGTGCCCGAGTTTGCGTGAGCATCAACAGTATATAGCTTTAAGGAAGTAGAAGTTAAACTGAAACATCAACAAAGAAAGAAAAACAAAAGGAAGACATGAGTAAGGGATCAGTTTGTGGTCAGGTTGTATTTAGCAAATCATTCTCTCTTCTCCCTTCCCTCCCCATGCCAGTGAGTGATGCTTGGAGGGAGGACTCATAGACTCATGAGGATAAAGGTTGATAATCATGTTCCGCCAATGTAACTCCTTTGATGTGGGTTGTTGTTGTTTCTGTGGGACTCTCTGCCTGGACGCATCCCCCATTCAGCAGCTGTGTGCCGGGCAGCCAGGTTTAAGAGCACAGAGGGAGAGGTACTGAGTGTCCTGATGTGTACACACACACACACACACACACACACACACACAGATATACAAACTTTGCCTTGTACTTCATAACTCGTGTGTGTCATAACTGATACTTGAGCTCCATTTCTGTCCAAAAATTACATTTCAGTTTTTCAAATTAGACATGGGGTTTGGTGGGCATGCATTACTAATGTGTCATAGGGCCACAGTTTATATATATATATATATATATATATATATATATATACACTCACATATACAGTCTGGTTCACCTCACTTGCATTGAGCTGAACCATCTTGTTCTGTGATCGCAACTGGTGTTGAGGGTAATTCTGTGCTTATTCTCACATGCACTGAAAGATTCTGCCAATTCTGACACATAGTGTTTTTCTACTAACATGGTTCAGTGAATGTACTAGACAATACCTCTACAGCAGAAATAACAAAAATAAATTTGCATATCTGCCTGCAAAACTCTACTCATTTCCTATTACACTCACACATACACAGAAAGCGTACATACGGACACGTATACATCAGTGCAGCAGTGAAAGATGCAGGTGCCTCCTAGCACCACTGACCGGTCGTATTGTAATGGGCAGCTCCCTGCGCAAGCAAGATAGTGTATAAAGACATAACAGCAAAGATGAAAGCAGGTTGGAAAGAGATGCTATAAACTTACAGGGCATGGCAGTAGTTGAAAGGAGGCATGGTGTTGCCATCTGTTTCATCCTTTAGCCATTAACCTTGAGGGGAAATAATACCAGGGCATAGCAAAGGCCCAGATGGATGACCATGTATCAGAATGCCACCCTGCTCAATTACAATTTATTATTCTACCTTAGTGGTTTAGCAGCTTGGATGAAGACAAATATGGGTCTATGATTTTGACCCTTTCCGTTTGAGAAATAAGGGCAAATTACCTCTTCAACTTATTTCTTAGAGTGCTCTCATTCTCTTTGCCTTTTTTAAAAAAACCTTCTCTCTCTCTCACTCTCTCGTTCCCCCTCCCTTTCCTGTGTAGCTCCCTGAGCCTCAGGCAGTTGTGTTCATTAACCCTAGGTGTAATTATTTTTGTTTTAGTCTCATATTGCTGACTTTTCAACTCAGGGGCTCCTCAATCAGGATTAACCCAAACCGCAAGAAATCACACTTCACAGCCTTTTCTACAGCAGCGCTTGTTGCCTCCAATTTCACTCAAATTAAAGGTTTATTTTATTTAGCTGTTTTTTTCACTCAGGCGCTGTGCCATGAGAAAACAAACCAGACTGCTTGCCTTTGATTTGCTGGTTGCTCCTGGCTTTCCCAGTATCCCCAGTATCCCCTTCTCTCTCTCTCTCTCTCTCTCTCTCTCTCTCTCCCTCTCTCTCTCTCTCTCTCTCTCTCTCTCTCTCTCTCTCTCTCTCTGCGGTCCTCTGTTGGTGCTAAAGATCAAGAGCACATAGGTGGTAGCAGTACAACCCATGAAGGAGTATCTTTTTGTATAGTAGTATATACTACGAGTAGTAGTTAGGCCTGTACTGTGAATGGGGTATTATCTGGAAATTACACGTGTATTTCTGTTCCCTTGTATAATGTAAATACAACAGATTTACAGTTATAACTTACTGTATACATGCTTGGCCTCCTCAAAGCCACATTTCCCTCTGTTTGCCTTGGGGGCCCTAAGGTCCACAGGAACCCTCAACTTGTCTTCCTGCCCCAGGGGCACTTAGTCTCAACACAGTAGTAATAAACTCTCATCACTCTGAATCAGGGTTATGTGTGTGTCAGTCTGTTACTACAAGTGTATGTGTGTGTGTGTGTGTGTGTGTGTGTGTGTGTGTGTGTGTGTGCACCAGCAACAGTAGTCATAGACCAAGCTGTAGTTGTAAAATCTCTTCACTTTGAGTGGTCCTCCAGGGTTCCTGGACTCCTCTCGCTGTGTGTGGTTTGACCTGCTGTGGCCCTTCAGCCCCCAACATGCCTACTTAGATAAACAGGCAGTAAACACAGGCAGTCTTAGCACCTCTCCCTTCCCCTCTCAACATATACAGTGCCTGCAGATGAAAGGACAAGTTCCCGACACTAATAGCCAAAGATTAGCTTCCACTAGCCTCCACTGACTCTTAATTAAAAGTTCAGCCACCAGGTTCATAAAGCTTCTAATAACAGTAGAAAACCCTTCGTAGATCACCTTTCCTTAGTCTCATAGATGCTCTAGAATTGCTGCCAGTGTCAGAACTGGTAGATTTTGCCAATTCTGTGTCACTGTAATGAATTATGCATTTTCCATTGCTGCTGAAATACATAACATTAAGGGTTAATTATGATAAGCAACACTCTGGGTAAGATGATCAGAACAGCTTTTCCTCCAAATTGTCTCCTGCTCTCAAATTACATTCATTTAAAAGTGGAGAAAGACTGTTTATATTTGAACTTAACAGCAAAACAAATACACTCCTTCCTGCAGTGCTCCCTCAGAAGCTCCGCCCCCCCAAATTCATGGATGTGTATTGTTACAACGATGTGTAAGGCAACAACGCACAACGGTATAATCCAGAGCAATTTACACGTCAAGTGGGCTGCCACATTGGTGCGCCGGTGGACCATCAAAAAATTCATCAAGTCTTAAAGTGTTTACCGGCCCTGTCAGTCTCTTTACCAGCTCTCTCTGTGTGCCTGTAATTCAGGCTGCAGGCTGGTCCTAGCAGATAAGTCTAGGGCTGAATTTCTTTCCCAATCCAACCGTGCAAAGCCTCACTAATGTTAATGTGGCTCTTCACCCTTGCCGTCTTTTTCAATTTTCATTCGTCCGACCTTCTCCTCTTTGGCTGTACCCCAGCCCTCTCTCCTCCTTGACAATGCGATTATGTTGTATGTCCCAATCAATCCCATTCAAAACTCTGCATGGTCTGGCAGCAATGGGAGGGTAATGCTTAAATTAGCACTATCTGTTAACATGTGCCAGATTAATTGTCTTTTGCTCCCATTGCTCCTTTCCCCCAACATCATCCCTTTTCTTTTCATCTCTCTTGAACACAAGTGCCCTCTATCGTTGATTGGCTAGAGTAGTTGTTTTGTGGCTCGCTCTGAGTCACTTAGTTTGTTTCCCATTTACAGGGCCAGGGCTTAAGAGCACCAGATATTTTTCAGCACACACACAGAACGGCTAGTGGATCGTGAGGAGATATTCACTGAATATGACAAAGAATGTTTTGGATTAGAATCACGTACTCTACCTTGAATTGGTGTAGGTCACTAAATCTCAGGGTAGGGTAAAAATCTGATTTCTATGTGAATTATTTCTTGACAAAAAGCATTTTCATCAAGTTTAAGATTTACATCGAAACATTCATGTTGGGCTTTTTTGGATCACCTTGGGATCCGTCCCGTTACCATGGCCAAATGTGTCATCCTCACTTTTTTCATTAGCTGACAGACGTCCGAAAGGAAAGGAGATGGATTGTTGGCAAGCTGGCCTCTGCTGCTCTCTCTGTCTGTGGTGTCTCTACATTGCATGTATAAGGAATGGTGCCAAGGTGTTATGAGATGAACAACAGTCCAGTGCTGTTCTTGTTGTGCGTGACAGCAGTATGTGTGTACTGTCTGTATCAGCATAGTGTATTTATGTCTCCATATGGACGTTTTTATAACGAGTGTGTGTGCTTTCAAACACAGTGGGTTTTTTAAGGAACTAGACAGCAAGAGAGAGATAATTGGACCATGAGGGGGTCCTTGTCCCTGTAGATGTAGACTGTGTCCTGATGATAACTCTCAGATTAGAGGTTGAAGGATAAGTGCAGCCTCTCTGGCAGCAGCAGCAGCTGCTGCTTTTTTACCTTCAAAGACTTGTCCTCCCCCAGTATATCTCTCCTGCCTTCACTCCCTCTCTCTTTTCCCTTAACTCACCTCTTTCCTCCCATCATTTCTTTTCCTTGTCCCTTTCCCTCTCTTGTCTTTATCCCTATCGTTCCATCATCTTCCTCTCCCTCTCTGCTCTATCTGTCCTGTTTGTCTGTAATAAGCCAGTCTTGGGATGCATTTCAAGTGTGTTTAGAATAGCTCATCATTGCCTTTGTGCTGTGATTTGTTAATGTAGGGCAGCTGATAGTAGTTTGGATGTCCTATGTTGCAGGTGGCCCAAGCATTCTTTGTTTGTTTGTGCATGCACAATAACATGTCTGTATGTGTGATGTCTGACTGTATTAAATACAGCTCTGATGGGTATAAACATTTATCATCAGTGTGTGTGCAGATAGGAGTAACATCCTCCAACAACAAGACACACATGTGGCCTTTACTGTCAGTGAGGCGTCATTCAACAGTAACTAATAACAGACCAAAGATATAAAGTAGCTCTTCCTCTGAAGCTTCAGGACACACACACAAACATTTATACTTCTGTCTTTGTGCGGGCATGTATTGACATAGTGCATTCCCTACCCTAACCCCCTAGCCTTAACCTTACTGTAACACGACACCTTTATGTGTCTGAAAAATCCATAAAACTCTGCTTATATGTCTTGGAATGTTTTTCTCCATCTGCTAACTTCTAATTGTTAACTTTTAATCATCCTATCTCTGTTTGAGCTCATCCCTAGTATTGACACTATAGTGATCCTCTTCCTGGATAAGGAAATCCAGCCAATCAGAACTAGTGTTTCATCATACTGTACACCCCTTCATCCCTCTATCCTTTCGTCCCCGGATTGCAGCTAAAATAGCTCATCCTGAAACCATTAGACCAAATTGCTAAATGGTTCAAATGTGCAACCACTTAAGGCTATGTCTTTAAGAGGAGTAATCTTCAATCTACTGTGGCAAGCAAGAAGAGGATGAGGTGGATAGAGGGAGTGGGAATTGAGAGGGACCCACAGAGACTGAAACTGAGAGAGAGACATAAGGAGAACGGGTTGAGAGATAGTAGCTATTTCATATAAAAGTGCAAAATCACATTCACAGAATGTGAGACTGACACAGTTATAGTTATTGAGGTTAATAGAGAGCAAACACAGACACGCACAGACTTATTTTCTCTCACACATGAGCATAGTAGATGGAAGTAAATGACCTAGATTTAGATCATGATTTCAGATGAGGACTTATATATTTAGGATAAATGATATATTACAATTGCCCATCTTATCATCTGAAGACACACTATTCACATACTGATAGCCAGGCGTAAGGGGAGAATAATATTTGCACAGTGACCAACTGCACTAGCAGACTGAAGAACCAATTCACTGGCAGCTATGTTCCCGGAACTATTCTCGACTCCTGGTGTTGCGTACGTTTTCCCAGGAAGAAATCCTCTAGTGTACAGAAAATTGTGTTTTTTCTCCCCATTTCTGGCAGCAGCTCCAACGTTTTCTTTGGAATAAATTTAAGAACTTGGTAGCTAACAGAGCAGTAATTAACTGAACACCCAAGGAAAAATACATTTAAGTCTTGGCTATGTTCTTTTACTGATCTCTGAGGAGCACAGTGCAATTATTCCTTATCAGTGGCTTTTTATCCCTCAAACTGTTGCCAAAATTGAAAGAGTATTTAAAATGAATTTGGCTTCACTCATGGGCCAAAAAGGCAAATTTCATGATGGAGTTACTCAGACTGCTTGACTGACTTGTAGCCGGACTGGTAGAAAGATAGATGCAGTACATAGACAGTCCAAGACAGGCCAGAGCAGAGCCTGTGATGCATATTTCCATGCAAACGTCAGATTCTTCATTGCAGCCTTCCCAGCTTTTTGAATGACCCCAAATTTCAGGCAGAGTATTTTGATCTGTACATGGGGTCTACTGAACTGACAAAAGGCCAAGCTGAAAGACTGAAGGAACATAGATTCTTCAGAGAGGTGGGAAGGCTTTATGGTAATTGAAGACAGGATCTTGTTACTGATTGTGTTTGCTCCCCAGAAAGCTGAGGGCTAAGGAGACAGTTAAACAGGATGACTGAAGAAGGTGGGCTTGGACGCAAAAGACATTTGTTGCAAGAGACATCTGGATTATAGAGCTGGTCAGTTTCTAATTAAAGACAGGGAATAGAAGCCACATTAGCCTTATTCAAATGTCAAGCAAAAGACTGTGAATTTAATATACTTCCATCAGCTGAATTCAAGAAAATATAGGCTGCATTCTGAAAGAAACATAAAACATCAAATTAACATACCAAACATACCAAACATACCAAATAACATACCAAAAAAAGATGAATGGATCGATGAGTCCCAGCTACTGTTATTTTTTTTTTCTTTTTGGTGTCAACCATCACCATTTGTCTACCATTAACTTTTAGCCACAGCACAGTCCTTGTCCACCAAAGTAGTAACCAATATGTCATTTGTATGAGTCACAACACAGGCCTGTTGATGCTTAAAACATTTTAGAACCTCCAAAGCCACTTTTGAATTTTTGAAAAATCTGTTTTGGGAATCCACATCAAATACAGCTGGAGTTTCCAAAGTGATCCAGAGAAAAAACAAAAAACAAAATAAAGAACGGCAGCTTCCTGCTTGCAAAGAGTGAAATATTTGAAGCCTAATATGATCAGATAAACAAAAGTACACAAATCATCAACATAAGAATGACTGTAACATGCAAATTGGTAGGCAGTACATTTCAAGCTGAGTATTCTTTCTCAGGCAGGTCTCTTGAGGTTTCTTGCCCATCTTACAGTATATTACACATTTTTTTCCATACAGACTGCATCTAGACCTTAAGTTGTTTGTTTGCCAGCTTTTGTGTTCCTGGTCTAAATTGAGTGACCTACCATAACCAGCAGGTGATTTGTTATTTTTTAACAGGGGGATCCACCCTCTATACCTTAAGTCTGTGTGCATGAGTTTTTGTATGTTTAATACATTGATATATTTGTACAATAATACTATGACACGTTCATTATGTAGATTTGCATTGTTGTTAAATTGAGCCTACAGGCTCTGCTGTAATTACAGCACAGGGACATGATCCTGTTGTGGGCAGTACCTGCTCTTCCTCTATCATCTCCATCATCTTCTTTTTTTCTTTTTCTGTCAGTCTCCTCATCTTGTTCTATTCCTCTTCCCTTCCCAAAGCTGAGCAGTGATTGATGTGGTCTTTTCAGTTAAGTCTGTGTCAGTGAAGAAAGTAAACGCAGGGTCACTTGATATTTAAATGTAAATGTTTCCTGTCTCCTCTAGAAGAACAATTTTAACATTTATTTCAACCCTTTACACAGACTGATTCATCATGATGAACAGATGCTGTTAAACATAGCACGATAGGAGCTGCAGGTCAGATAATGTCCTGTCACTGCTGTGTTGAGTAAAGATTTTCTAGTATCGACAAGATAGTTCACTCCACCCACTCACACATATGCAGTCACACCAGCAATCAACTGAGCAGAAAGTTGGTGATCTTGGCAGCACCAAAGTAGAGTAGAGAAAATTATTTCACATTTATTATATACACCTTGGAAAAAATACCAAAAAGTCCCAAGCTTGTTGACCTGTGTACAGCCATGTGTGCACATGTACATGAGGGATAGCAGGTTAACAAGGGGGATGCAATTTGGTCATTTTGCTAATAAGGCAGGTGGCATTCCCCCCTTCATTTTATTTACAGAAAGCTTTGGTGCCTTTGAAAGAAAGGCGACAGCATAGCTTTCCTCAGCTCCTTCAAGAAAAGCCTCTTCTTAAATGTCCTCTTCTAATTCTAGCCTTGATTTACCTCCATCAACACAACAAAAGGATTGTAGGTGATACATCTAGGATGATGAAAAACAACACTATTATTATTATTATTTTTTTACATAAGTATGTGCCAGTAACCTGCAGCAATCAATCAATAAAATATTGAACATATACAACTGATATTTTATGTCTGACATAATAACATGTCTGGTGAAATACTACCATAGTCAGTTTTTCCGTAGCAGCTCTTGGCCAAGGACATACAAAGTAAAGAAATTATCACATGTGGTGATGTGCCTCTGGAGACCTGCTGTCATGTCCAGGATTGCACTCTTGGTCTGGGTTTTTTCTGGATCTCCACTGGCAGGTTTGCAAGTATAAGGCTGCATGTTCCAAGTGTAGCAAGTTTTGAAAGAGACCAGACTGTAGATGGCAGGCTATCCACCTTCTTGTCCCAGTTCTCTTGGCTCGCAGCAGGCTTGTCATATTTACAGTGGCCAAGTTGGGTATCTCTTGTCTGCAAATGACATGGTGGCATGAAAAAATGCCTGACCAGACTGCATGTCATAAACGAGAGATAGATTCATTTCTGGTTCTGTGCACACAAGATCGACGTCCTTGGTCTACCTCCTTCCAGTTGTCTTTGAATACCCATTTTCTTTCCAGGTTTGTCTTATATACGACTAAAGTTTCGATTGGCTCTGTCAAGAACTCTTCAAAGTAGGATATGACATATAAAGTTGGTCTTGGTGTCATCCGGAAACATTCCCAGTTGACTGTCTCCCTCTCCTCTCAAATAGGGAATGGAATACAAATCTAACTTAATGTTGTCTGCTGCTGTTTCTACTTCCCGTGACCAATTAAAAGCCCTCTGTAGAGTTGTGTAATTGCAATTTCATAGCATTGCAGAGGCAACAATAATTTTTGTGCCATGAGCCACCACTACAAAATATATATATAGTGGAAACACTGCAGACATAAAGTTGGAGTCTTGGTCATAGCACAGTTATAAAGTCCTACCATACCGCAGAGTGTCTTTCCTGCTGGGCTGTTGACACCATCAGCCAGTTTTAATTGCCTTAGGTGTGTGCATTCCTGTGACTGGCATGCAGCTCTCAGCAGACAGGCAGAACTTACCTGACTCCGGAGCTATTGGAGATGCCAACAGAAACGAGTCGCACTGTCTGCCTTATACTGCCCATTGTTGCTCTGCCCTCCGCCCTCCGTCCTGTACCTCCATCACAGTTAGTTTTCTGGTTCGGTCATTTTAAGACAAAACTTGCTTGTAAAGTTTATAGCCTGTCATGCTGTTGCTCCTCCAGTAGATCAAAAAAACTGACTCGTCTACTGATATTTTGTGAGTCGAGTCAGGGTCTTCCCGGCCGATGCATTGACTAGTCAACTTTTAGGAAGCAGCCCTAGACTATATTTAAATATAATTCACAGTGAATTAATGAAAATGATCACAATTTATTAAATGTGAACATTTAGAATTGTTTTGTTTGGTGGATACCCTGAAGCCTTATACCAGTCAGATGAGATGAAGACATTTTTTTCAGACAGAATATTTGTGAATTGGTCAATCAGGGCTAGTTTTTAAGTTGTTACCATTTGTATTAGTCAGATCTAAATCATTATTTATTAGACAAAGTAGTTTCCTTCCTTTTTATTGCATAACTTCTTTATGGACTTTTTAACCTCAAGAGCTCAGGAAACATTGACGCAATATCAAGTAAACTTTGCAATAAACCTTTCTATTTGTTTCAATGTAATATAACATTACTTGGACGGAAACCCAGCTAATGACAGACATTAAATTGCCTGACTCCCTCTCTTCTCATGACAAACTGAGAGAACTCAGCTTGAACTGCAGAGAAAGCCCATGAGTCAGCTGAATGATAGCACTGATAAGGAGTTTTCAAGGTAACTATGCAAAACTGAAACTGTCTGTGGGAAAGCAGCAGCAGAAGCAGAAGTCTGTTTATTTTAATGAGCTCAGAAGTGTCTCTCCTGTTCCCCTTACATTACACTGGGGCTCATTTAAAGTTTACACAGTGCACTGTATGTCCATGATGGATATGGTAATGATACATTAATGCAATCAGGACCAGGTCTGTTTCGTCTCTCATTAAGAAGGCTAGCTATCTTGCTGACAAGGGCTAGGTCACATTTGGTCATGACTTAAAGCATTTTCCTTTGGTGTGATTTGAAATGAGCGAGACAGAAAAAGAGTGTATTTCTGTGGACATATCAGAGAAATGGTGTAGGGAGAAAGAGGATAGGGAGAGAGATAACAGCTGGAATATTCCAAATCAGGCCTGCTTGGGTTTCAGCAGGGGCTCAGGCAGCAATTGTGCAGTATCTGGTTGTCTTTTCAACACCATGAGAGTTGATGTGGATTTATGAAGGCTAGGAATCAACTAGAAGGGGGATATGTATGACTATGGAGCCTCTTATCAACATCTGGAGCTTGACAGAGCTGCTGTTCTGCTGCTTCAAACCCCTCATCTGGCCTCACTACTGGTTCATAGTACATACTGGAGATGTCCATAAGTCCATTTTCCCATGGTTAAATATTTAGTGTGTTTAAGACATTATTATAGGATTTGTTCCAAGGATACAAAGATTCTGTCACATTATAGACAAAACGTGTTGGCGTTAATTGTGCTTGGCATTAGGCATTTGTTCAAATGATGTCAAAAAACTGACCTGCCCTCGCTCAGCCTGAAGTATGTATTAGTACTTATGAAATCACCAGTAACAAATATCTGTCTTCAAATACAACATTTGGACATTATACCCACCTATACGTACAGTATTCAGGCAAAGCATTGCTACTGTTTAGTCAAGCACCACCCAGGGCTGTACAGACAAGAGAACTGCAGCATGGTCTGTGTTGTCTGGATTTGAACATTAGCCTGAGAAATGTGTCAACTCTAACAACCATGAGTCACCAAACCCAGCAGATGGGAAAGGAGGAACCTCAGCCCTGATGGGAACAGGGATGGATCTCTCTCTGTGGATGAGATACAACCCTGTGCTCACTACATACATAACCATCCATGGACACATGTTGACAGGTACACATCCTGGACTGTACTTACATGCATGCATGCTCAGTACATAGAGTACATGTGGACTCACTTTGTCATGAACATCTGTAAACCTGGGGCATGTTCATCCCCGACAAAATGTAGCAAAATGTTTATTATAAACAGAAACAGTAGTGTGTTGTACACACACACTACTGTTTGTGTGTTACAAAGGCACACTGTCTATTTTAAATGCTGCTAAAATATGTGGCATGTTAGCAGTGCTAGCGTCAGCAGCTTTCTTTCCTGGCAGCCACACACCACTAGCCAGTGCTGTGTAACATCTTACATGTAACAGTTTACTGGAATTGTACATTAATAAAATATTAGTAATCAGTTTAACTCATATTTCTGGTTTCAACCATTGAGGGTAATGACATTAATCATTTAGTCGACTAATAGAGACTTACTGTAGGTATCCCATAAATATACAAATCCATGGCAAAATTCCATGATTCTAATCAAATGACTCAAAAAATACTTTGTCATCATTGGCTGTTTTATATGTTCTGTCTGTTTAAGTGCTGTAGCTGTTTGTCTAATCTGTATTTCTGTGTTTGTTTCTCTTTTTCTGAATGTGTTTTTGATTCTGTCTTACAGTGTATTTTAGGCATCTCTCTGCTTCTGTCATTTTGTCTGTAACTGTCTGCATTTGACCAGCTCTCACTGGCTGAATCACTCTCCAGCTTTGTTCCTGCCTGTTACTGTTACTGTACCCACAGCCATAGTCAACCTTTATGAGGTGGGTCTAGACTGTCAGCTGCAGGCTGCTGCAGTTAGGCCATGTTGAAACACACACGCTTACATGTATACGCTTATATTCTCTTAAAACCACACATACATACACAGACACACATAGACACTGGCTTCCAGTGCGAAGAGTTGAATGGGCCCAGAGTGAGAGCAGGCTTTCCGTAGGCCAGGATCTGTTTCCAGTCAAACCTGCCTGTGTCCTTCCTGAGGCCCTGGGCTCCTGTGTTGCGGCATTGCCCCCGGGCCACTAGGTTTCAGCACAGCAAGGGAACAGTAGTAGAGAGAATGTGTGTCAGAGAGTGGTGTGTGTTTGAGAGCAAGAAAGTGTGTAGCTTCATGAATCACTGTCTCTTCACTGTAATACAACAAATAGGAACATTTCCTTATGTGCATAAAGACACATGGACACACTTCAATCATATACACTCACACACACATAAGATACAGTGCACACACTGTTCCTTGCACCCACCCACACACAGCTGAGTCCCTTTTCAGTGGTGTCATCGGCTCTTGCTCTCTCTCTCTCTTTCTCTTTCTTTCTTTCTCTCTCTCTCTCTTTCTCTCACTCACTCACACACACACCGAGTTACAGACATTCACACCGACACACACACCAACAGAACACCTGTCGGGCTGCATGGCTCGCTCCAGGACACCTTTGAGTCATGAGCTCATCGGAAAAGCAATTAAAGGCAGCGTAGGCCCCGCACGCTGGCGTAATGTTTTGTTTTGCTACTTGGCTTCGAAATTAACCAAACCTGTCAGAAGTCATCTGGCTGACGCGGGCTGGGCTATATTTATTTATTTTCTGTTGGAGAAGCTGGACGCAGGGTCCCAGCACTGCCTCACGTCCAACAATGAAGTGATTCTGCGGGGGCGATTAGCTGGCTAGGACATGAATCCTCCCCCCTCTGTCTATCTGGGGGGTGGATGGTGAGCGCCACCCCGCCTCTCTTTGCCTGTCTGTTACTCTGATGGTGGGGTCATGACCCTGTCGTTGAGAGGTTGTGCCCTCTGTAACCCCAATCAGGGCTTTGGTCTCCAGTGTGGGACTTGATTTTGAACTTACACTGACCTAACCACTCCCAGTTTATTGAATTTCATGCTTGCAGTGACTGAACAAAAGCAGATTTTGCATTGAAAAATGTCAATGTATAAACCACGTAACCAGAAAAAAAAAGACAATATGAAGACAGAAAGATGTGTGGCAGGTTATTGGGGCTGTTGACCCAGTGAGGAAGAGACTGACAGTAGAATGTAGACTTGGGGCTTCAAGGTTAGATGCCTTCTCTCAGTCTAGTCTAATGCTCTACTGTAGCCTGATGACAGATGTCAGACAGCCCAGGAGCCCCATGCCCTCTTTTAAGTCTACTGCTCTCCGCTGAAGAAAAAAAAACACCTTTGACATTAATAGGTCCACTCTGAGTGAGTCAAGGTAAGTGTGTCTTCACCGATTCCTGCATGTACATTCTGCAGTTGTGGGTATTTACAGAGTCTAGGCCACTGCACAGTTTTCTTGAGGAATCATTTAGGAAGTAAGAAAAACACTTTTGTTATCTTTGTCATCACTTTCTGTAATTACCCATATGCCACCCTGTTAGGTCTGGGAAAAACAACAGTTAACCTGCTGCCGAGGTCGCCCCCTAAGCATGCCGGGCTGGTTCATGGTGTTGCATGCTTCAAAGAAGGTGTCATTCTCGGCAGTTGTGTCAACACAATGATGAAACAAGAACACACAGTGTGGACGGTAAAGCCTTGGTCTTCAAAGGCTCAAAAGCCAGGTCAACACATATTTTGTTTCTGTGTCACTGTCAAACTGGCAAAGAGAGGGGGAAGAAAGGTTGTTTGCTCTGTTAATCTCTGAAAGAGAGCTTTTTGAGTGGTGTTGTGATGTATCAACATGGTCATGGCTGTCATTGGCAGAAGCCAGACAGACATGACACAGCCACAATGAGATGACAGCTGCTGGCACGACACTGAAAACACTGCTGAATACGCTGTCAGTTACTTCAGCTTACTTAGTTGTAGAAGAACCAGCTTACTAGACTTTAAGACAGTTTTGTAATGGTTTTTTGTTTATTGTATGTGGGATTTCTATACTGGCCTTGGTATTGCATAGTGTGGAATTTCGTTCTTTTTGTTTGATGAAATTAGGTGCAATGATTTTTATCTGTCCAGTAACCATGTTCTACTTTCTTTGTAACTGTCCCACCTAAAGTTTAGAATGAAAAAAAAAATGGTAGCAGTGTACAGTAGTGTGCTTTAAAGCTGCATGGCTTTAATACATATAAATGTTGTGCAAAGACCACCACTAAGCTGCTCTGGTTGAGAGTGTTATCTGCAATTAAGCATTTGATATCTTTTTCTTCTCATTTATCTCAGTAATAACTGTTTAATAAGCAATCCATCTGCTAAATTGCATGATTTATTGCGCTATGACTCATTTCTGTGGAATTTGGTTTGTCGTGCTCAGTGCATCCCATAGACCACAATTTGGGGTCAATTTATTGAATACATCTTCTCTACATCTTCACTACTCAGCCCATTCCCAGACTTTTGGGTTCTATACTTCTCATGCTGTTCTGGGCTATGATGAAACCACTTGAAGTCAGGCCCCAGCGCTACAGCCACAGCCAAAGCCTATTAAGCAGCCACATTGTGGTATATGAGTTCAAGCCACAGGGCTGAGGTTATGATTCCTCGTCAGGAGGAAAGGGAGAGAGGTGGATGTAGGATGACTACAAGGCTGTTGTTAGGGAGACAAGGAAGTTTAGAGAGAGGGAGAGAAGAAAGGAAATTTCAGCAAATAAAGAAAGTAGAAAGATAGATAAAGCGATAGAGGAAGAACTGTGAGTCAGTTTGACTTGATCCAATAAAAAAGTTTCCTCAGAGTATTTTGTACCAGTAACAAACCATGGCTCAGGACTAAACTGCACCTGATGAATAATGATCAGACACAGACACACCAGTACTGATACATGCATACACTATTAACATCATACTGTAGATGCATACACACTATAGAATTCACACTTTACATACACACATACAGTATATTGGACAGTACTAACACAGACTCATTGCTCGCTGCTCATGCTTTACATTTACATTTACAGCAAACACACACACACACACACACACACACACACACACAAGCTCACAGGCTGCAAATCACCGAACACTGTAAAAGTGGAGCAAATTGGAGCCGTTTTATTTGCATTGTTCACAGGGAATAATGGAGGAGCAAGTAATTCCTGCCAAGCCGGGGAGCTGGTGTAACAAAAATATGTGTGTGTGTGTGTGTGTGTGTGTGTGTCTTTGTGAGTGTGCTTCGAGGGAGAGCTTACTTTAGAGACACTTAAATGTTAGGCAAAGCAACAAGCAATCAGGCTTTGTCGGAGGTGAAATGCACACAGACATTTACACGTTCACACTTACACACACTCTCGGCTTTGCCTCAGGGCCTGAAACAGAAGACTGGGTTCTTGTCCAAAGCTCCATTAAACTGCTGAAAGTCCTTCTAGAGCTGAAACATCCTCCTATCGTCATGCTGGGACATTCCACGGCACGCCAGAGACCCGCCGCTAATCCTGTCGGCATGGGAATCATTATTGATAGGATCCTAATGCATTACCTCAGGGCCCTCTTATTGTTGGTAAAGATTATTATTTAAGAGTAAACCAAAACCCAGAGAAAGTCTTGAGTTTCATAGAAATTTATCAAAAGAAAATGTTATTCTTGGCTTAGTGTGATACCACTTTGAACAGAGCAATTGAAACAAACAGTGCTCCTTGCAGCTCTCCAGCAGGCAGGCTTGTACCCACCAGCAGGTCATTAGGACACAGTGTAAAGCATGCAGAAGTGGAAGAACCTGACACTCAATCTGACCAGATTTGCCCTAAGTCACTTTCGCTCGTTGGTTATTACCTTACATTGATTTCAGTGATCCATATATGTCCCTCTACTTTGCAGAAATAATTGCAGCAAGAGCATCGGAACATTTTTGTCTGTGTGAGCTCACATAGTTTCCACGTCAGGCAGTAATTCTGTGCATCTCTTGATCTTGATCCTAGTGAATAAGCTGTTTTGATCAAACAATTGGTCTGTGTTTGTGAAAACTAATTTTGCTTTTGTAAAGGCAGACAAGACAGATGTACAGTACATCCTTTCTTCTTATTTTTTTTTGGTTTTGTTTTGGAAGAACTACTTATTTATCATGGCTTTGAGTTCCTCCTGAGTTTCACAGTTAAAGCTCTATTTTTTTCTGCATGTGTGTTTGTGATATCCAGGTGCAGTTCTGCTGGTCAGTGTCCAAGGCATAGCTGTCAACATGGATCCAGTCTTCTGCACATGGCTGCTATACCAACCTCACAAGGGGAGCAGCAGGCAACAACAACAGGTACGTGACCGTCTCTCTGACAAGATCTGTCAGCGTCTCTTCCTGGACCACTGTGTGGATATTTGAAGTGTTTTAACTAGCCATTTGCATTGATAAAGTAGTTGTAGGATACTCTGCTGTTGCATTCATTCTGAGTTGCTCTTGATGAAAGCCTGAAGCCTTCCTTCTTTTATCCCAGCTACCTTTTTCCATGTGCTTTGCTCCCTGTCTTCCATCCAGTCTCTCTATATTTATTTGACAGGGGTCATGGTGATGGTTATGGACATTGAATGCTCTGTGCCCACACTACACACACTCCATCACACATACACACACTCAGCAGACATGCTCAGTCTGATTGCCTTGGATATAGCACAGGTTCAGTCCATAAAGGCACATAAATATATATATAGTACTTGAAAGTATCATATTGTAATACTTTTATTGTTTTTTTTCCCCCAAGAAGTTGCTCTGTTTCATTGCTCCTACAGTTCAGAGGGGCTGTTTTGTGTGTGTGTGTGTGTGTGTGTGTGTGTGTTGGAGACAAAGAGAGAGGAAGTTAATTGCACCAACTCCTCACTCTGGAGGTTATTGCTGTATGGGGTTAAACACATGTTATGAGTTGAACTGCAGCCAGTGTGAAGGATACACAACACTGGCTGCTGTGTGTGTGGACATGCTGCAGCAAACGTGTGGGTGTGTGCCTGTTTTCATGGGTTTGTTTCTGTAAGGCCTGGTTGCTCAGACAAGGTTTTCAGCTGAAGGCCATCAACAGTCTGTGAAGGACAGAGGAGAGGACACTGACTGGTAAGGGTCAGAGTAGCAGGAAATGATGAGAAAAGAGGTACACAGAGCAGAAAACAGGACCGAGAATGGGACATTTTGGAAGGTGGTCAAGGGGAGAATGTGCAAGGAGAGGAATGTAGAGGGCTTTGATAGCACAGAGAAAAGAAAAGGAAAAAGCATAAGAAAAGCTGATAAACAGGAAGACGAGACAAGAGGATGTATCAAAGAAAAGTGGAGTCACAAACAACAGAGAGGGCAGGCACATGGGAGCATGATAGACACATGACAGATGTGTGAAGAGGTGAGAAAGAACACATGGAGGGACAAATGAAACACTAGGGAGTGTGGTAAGGTAAGAAGAGTACAGGACACAGAGGAAACAAGACAGGGAATTTGAATTAAAAGTAAACCTAAACTACCATAGCGAGCAGGAAACAGGAGAAATCTGAGAAATAGAGGTAGATGGTTGGGGAAGCAGGTAATGAAGAGAAAAGGAATAAGAGGGAAAAAAAAAAAGAAGGTTGAGAACCAAACAGGCATTTGCCTTGGCTAACCCCCACGGGATGTGTGGTAGAAGGAGTTAGCTCATATTATGTCATACACCAGGTATGAGCAATGCTCCTTGGGTGAGTAAGGTACCTGGTTTTAGCATTGAGTATTAAGACGTGGCCAAGTGCATATTTTCCATAAAATGTACAAACTGAATTATATAATAGTTTTTCAACAATTCAGCTTTTTTTCTCTAACACATGAACCACCAAAATGGACATATGAATTAGGTATATAGCATTTTGGTAACATTCATACTCATACTAACTATAAATAAACATGCATTTATTGTTAAAGCCTCTTATACACTGTTATTTGTGTATCCTATGGGGGTATTTGGAAGTGTGTTTTTAACTAAAAAGTATTTTGAACATTCTCAGATCTTCAACAGATCTGCGTATGATTTTCAAGCCAAACTTGACTTTGGACAACTAACCTACTGGCCTACAGTATTTTACTCACCCTATGTTAAGTTGCATGGACGTGGGAAGGGTTTGACGTCACACCTCAGGTGGTAATTTGGGGGGTCATTTTTAATCTTACCACAACCAGCATTTGGGTCCTGACCCAGTCACTGAAAAACAACTGCATTAATGTGTGTGTATGTGTGTGTATGTGTGTGTGTGTATTTACACAGGCTGCAGTACGTGGTTGGCCTGCGGCCTTGTGCAGCTGCATCATAGCCTAGTGGTGCTGCTGGCCGATGCTAATGGGGTTTCCTTATTTCAAACCAATCTTCCAGTCTTCTGTCTTTTAGTCATCTCACTGTGTGTGTGTGTGTGTGTGTGTGTGTGTGTGTGTGTGTGTGTTTCCTTGGCCTGCCAGCAGCATGGGAGACTGCTCAAAAAAACAGGGAGCTGTCACAAGTCCTTGTTGGTCTTGGATGCCTATGTTGTGTTCCACTGCATTTTTCTTTTCTCTTTCTCTCTCTGCCTCCCTTTCTGTCTTGCATTGCATTATACATTGCATTATGTTTCCTGATTAACCCAGATCTTTAAAGTTGTTTGAAGCTGTCTCTGGGTCATGGCTTTACTAACACAGAACAATGTTGGTACAATACAGGACAGTATTTGAATAATTTGTACTCTTACACCTGATAACATGCATTTTTTTCAAGGACTGAAAGCTCGTTTTATGGCAATGCATTCATGTGATTACATATTTCTTTCCCCGTGGCCTCGTAGGTCCTCAATCATGTTGTGATATCATTGCAGAATCCAGGTCCAGTTTCCTTGGCCAAGAGGAGAGAGGACGAGGTGTCAGTAGGGAGCACACCATTGGCCAAACAGCCCTCCAATCAGGCTTCAGACTATGCCAGCAGCCCGGTCAAAACAAAGACAGTCACAGGTAGGATTACCAACTCCAAACTGTGCCATAGATATATTACTGACAGTATCACTGTGAGTTTGTACATCACATGATAACACGGCATTGAATCCATTCATCAGAGGGGTTTACATACATAAATGGAACAGGTTCTGTGTATTGTATCAAGATTAATATACAGATGAAAAGTGTAATGGCATTAACTTCTCCCTTGACAGTTGAAATAACTGCCACTGTTTCTATGTTTAGGATATGGTTTTCAGTAGTGGAATAACAACAATTTACTGTATTTAACCTTGTTTCTATGCAATGATGCCATGTTACTATGTTGTTACATAACATACGACAGCTTGCTGACAACTGAGTGAACCCGTTTCTCAGAGGACACCACATATCCAGGCATGTCCTCCTCTGTTTTTCCTCCTCTGGTAGTATTACTGTGGCTCTGTGGGCTCTGGATGCCCAGAATCAATGAGGGACTTGGCTGTGTGGAGCCTTCCTTTGTGCCAGTTTTCCACTTTCTGGAACCCCCCCCCCCCTCGTTTAGAATAAATATGTTCAGGCCACATACACACACATACAAATCCAAAGAATATATGTATATATTAACACAGACATATATGCAGGCATGCACATACAGGCAGGCAGATTTATATATGCACATACCCATAAATGCCACACATGGACAGACATAGTCATGTAGCATTGCTGTGGTCCTTCCTTAGATCCTTTCCAGAATTTTCCAAATCGATGCTGTCTCTAAGTTGGAAACTCTGAACTCTTTGGATGGAGATGGATAAATTGGAGAAACAGAGGAGAGGAGGACAGAAATGAGGGAGGATAGATGCTGTTCCGAAACTTGTGGAGGATGTGACTGCTTGCTTTAGTGACAGGAACCCACTGTGAAGCACACCCGCAGTATATATAAACTTTTAGATTAATGTTGATTGTAGGAGAACAGGTCAGCACACTTTCACACATTTTTTGAAGTGTGCAAATGTAGTGCAAAAAGACTGTGTAACAATATTTTTATCACTGTGATCACTATGTTTAGTGGAGCTCAGGGATACTGCATGGTGATTGCAAAAAATTACCTGTTCATCCATACACGTGCACGCGCACACACACACACACAGACATAAACACACACACACTGTGCAATACACACATTCTTACATTCCTACCTGGGAGGACTCGGGAGCAGCCACTGTATTTGGGAGCTGTCCATGACACAACACAGTCTTACTGACTGCAGAAATGGTTTTCATTCAATACTCATATGGTTATTTATAAACCTAATAGCTCACCTCCTCTCTCTCATTTACATCTATAGATATTTAATTAATGTGATCCAATGGAATGTCTTGGCTAACTTCATTTCATTGAATTAGTTACGCAGCTTAAAAAAATGAATAAATAAATATGTTAAAAGGCCTTCCCAGTCTCTGTTGTTTGACTCTCAGTGTTTAGGCTCCAGGTCCTCTAAACACTTTAACGGTTGAAACATTCTCTGCCAAAGCATCGCAGTGACGAGTCAGGGGAAATAAGCAAGTGGCTGTTTGTCTTTTTTTTCTTCTTTTTTAAGTTCCTGGGAAATGTGTTCCCAACAGGAGTGATAATTCCCTGTTTTGGGTGAAGTCATCCTGTAGCTGTAAATAACATTGCATGTGTATGACGTTCCCCCATGTCAAGTGTTTTGATAGGAAAAATGCTCCTTTGACATTTCAGAGTCTAAAAAAAGGCCATTAGAGTTCTTTCCTTGCTTGCTTTAAAAGCTCACAGCTGAAAGGTCACGCCGCCTTTTCCTCCTGGTTTTCCCTCTGTTCCTTGTTTCATCCAATATGCACTAATGGCTTTTCCATACCGCAGCATCTTTGCTTACTCACATCTCAGCAGTATATTCTCTCATTAGGGGTCGTCAGTAAACAGTCACCTTGGCTCCAACACTGCACACAAAGCTACATCAGGCTGTAGCTTGTCAGCAACACTCAACTGACTGGAGTACACTGACTATCAATATGCACGACCTTCTGTCCGCCAGCTGTCTATCTCTGTGACTGGTCCTCCATCTTGCTGTCTAACTTTTTGTTTTTCTGTCTGTGAAGCTGTTTTTCTGTCTGGCAAGCTGACTGTTTGTCTTTCTGTTAAGATTTTTTTTTTTCTTGTAGTCTTTTTTCTTTCTTAGTCATGCTGTCTGCATTTTTGTCATTCTGTCTACCACACGGGTGTTTGTAAATGAATGAAAACAAAGTTACGGTGGATTTTAGAATTAATCAATGACACACTCTTACATACATTCACACACAGTGTTGGCTTGAAATGTTAAGTGGACAGCACATCTGGCCTGAAACTGTGTGTGTTTGAGTGTTTAGTGTTAGACATATTTGTATATGGCATCTCATTTTTGGGCTGCATTAGTTAGTTAGAAACATATACTGAGTCATACTCAAGCTCTTTCTTATCCAAATATTTCTCTTGTGAAGTGAAAACAAGACATTGGTAACTAGGTGCTGGTATTGTATTTTGTTAAAATTGAGCTTTCAGTGCCCCTACTCCAACACTCCACACTGGAATAGAGCTTGTAAGTAAATGAATTGCATCTTCTTTGGAAATTACTGCAGTGTTACAGGAGTAGATGTAATGAAACGTTACAAATTGTTTCCGTGAGCAATCAGAATAAGAAAAGGGCAGAGGCATTTAGCCCTTGTGGTTTTAATCATGGTGAAACAATAAGCCTCCCTGCAGTCAGAAGATCTTGATAAACTACAGCTCAACACTATAGAGGAGCTCACAGCAGAGCAGGTACTCTGTTCCCTTCACCCCACAACTCCAGTTTCACCTTATTCTTGTTGCATAATAATGTATCCTTCCTGCAATTAGCTATTTCATTTCTATGTTTGCAAAGATCATTTGATGTCATAGGCCATGAATGAAAAATAGGAACTCTTCACATCTTCCAGGGTTGTTGGATTGTGGTGATACTTGATACACTGTTTGAGATTCATAAATCGAAACTCTGTTCCACCTCATTTCTCTTAATAATCCATTGTTCCTATGATTAATTAGGGGATGATAAATGGAATGTTAATTCTTCATATTCCCTAGGGTTGGCTGACCATAGTGGGGTAGATACCTGATATGAAGACTGATTTATCTTGATATTTAGCCCCCCTTTGGGTAATAGTTGTTTAATGCAGAATTTTCTGGAAAGTGCTTTTTGTTGAGGCAGCTCAGGTAAAAAAATCCACCCAAAAACTGAAATCCTATATGTTAACCCCATAACGGTACATAGTTTAACAAAAGTGAGACACCTCAGAGCCATGGTTAGCTAGGGCTCCTAAATGGTCAAGGTCATGGGAATAACATATGTGGGTTCTGTCGTTGGGGTGGATTTTCCCTTGTAAAGTGCCCCCCCCCCAGTCATTTCACGAGAAGAGCTGCTGACATCTAACATGTTATGATTGGAATTAAGCTCTCCAAAGATGATTTATTAATTGCTTTACCATGTGTGGAGCACACTGTGAATAAGGAGCTGGATGTTTAAACAGGAGGGCGATGGTGGGAGCTCACTCTGGTCTAGTTGTTGCGTTAAAAAAAAAAGAACACATTGGCCAGGACCAGCTCTTCAGTCTAACCTCATTATATTATATCATGTTTTTCTGTGGTGTTTATAGTTTGTTGACTGTTAATGGAACATAAAACTGACTTCTGCTTCTCTTGTCAGGAGAGATTTCATGTGTAAAGCTATTTAGCCATGGCAGGTCAGGTCATCATTGATTTCTCAAAATCTATTTGTAATTGCTGCATGTTTACCGCAGGACATCAAATTCAGCTATTTAGCTGAGGTTATATCAATGAAGCATCATGATTTACTGACAGGTAAAGCTGATGTGAGTGTAGTTCAGAAATAACCAGTGTTTCTTGAGGGGTCCTAACCTCTTCAGCTGTGACAGAGCAAGGTTTTAGGGTCATTGCCCTGAGAAATTAATTACATTGTGAGAAGAATGGAATTGAGGGGCACTGTTCCCTCATAGCAAGAAGGTTCCAGGTACAAGCCCTGGTCCGTCCAGGGCTTTTCTGTGTGGAGTCTGCATGTTCTCCCTGTACCTGTGTGGGTTCTCTTCAGGTACTCCAGCTTCCTCCCACAGTCCAAAGACATGCAGGTTAACTGGTGACTCTAAATTGCCCATAGATGTGAATGTGAGTGTGAATGGTTGTTTGTCTCTATATGTTGGCTCTGCGATGGACTGCCGATCTGTCCAGGGTGTACCCCGCCTCTCGCCCAATGTAAACTGGGATAGGCTCCAGCACCCCCGCGACCCTTAAGGGATAAGCGGTATAGATAATGAATGAAGAGAGGAATTGATATGACCCAACTCATTTTCACTTTTTTGGAGTGGGTACAAAGAAACACAATTTTTTTCAGTTTTCTAGATTATCATTTGGCATTTTCCTTGATAGCTCTGAAGTGCTTGTTTTAATGTGACTCCAAATAAACATCCAGATATATGACAAGGTCGATTTTAGTTGCAGGTTTATTGCCGGCATATAATTTCTCAAGGGAATCTAAGGGGGATTGTAATCACTGCAGCAGACGTTTTATTTTTCAGTCTTCAGTCATCTATTTAGGTAAACAGAGGAGAGATTTGCAGGTTGTTTGCCAGTTGGAGTCAGCATGTGTTTGAACTGCCATTCACAGGGATGCATCAGGAATAAACACATAATACTGGCTTAGGCTCAGCAGGGGCACTCAGCCAACTGGACTGCCACTGGTGCTGCTGCTCAGTTGACCTTCAGGGGAGGATGTCATGAGGTTAGGAGCCGAAGGAGCCATAACACTGGTATTTTGTTGCAAATTAAGTAACCAGAAACGTACAACTCCTGGATTTAGAGCCTGAATGTTTGTAACTAACCTTCAAGGTTTCCCTTGAGTTGTCTTGTAAGAAAAGCTACTGATATTTAACATGCTACAAAATAAGTATTTTAAGTTTTTATAATGTGTGTGTGTGTGTGTGTGTGTGTATGTGTGTATATTTATATATACTTTTATTTACACTTTCTATTTATACTTGTGTTGGCAGGGGGCCAGCACTGTGTGTGTATGTATGCTTTAATACTGATGCATTAAAGTGGTTAAAATGAAAGTAGTTAATAGCTTGCATGTCTAGAGAATGGTTGTTTGAAATACTATTATGAGATTAAATGACCTAATGCACTGGATGTATGGAATATTGATATAGAGCTGTGTTTTGTTCCACCTGATTATAAACTGGCGAGAGCAGTCTCTTTCTGTGCCTATTGATTATCATAGTTTTCCACTGGAGCTATTGATTTCCCAACAGAAATCACCTCAGGGAATTAATAGAATAAATCATAATCCACTGGAAGAAAATCATTTTCAGAGTTTTTAGCAGTTCAAAGCGTCCTCAGAACAATTGCACTAGCTACATGTCCCTGCTTCCAATTGGCCATTTGAACAGATGCCTGGCACTTTTATGATGTAAAGAGAGTGTTATGTTGTTTTGTTACCACATTCAGCCTAGCTACAGTTTCGTAGTAATCAAGGGGGACTTTCCTGTAGGCTTTTGGAAGGTGCCTGTTAATGTGTAGGCAAATGTACAGAGACACACAGAACCAGTTCACTGCAGATCATTTCCCCAGAAAGCACTGAGGGCAGGGTGATATCATACTGGGGCGGTGGGGCTACCCAGCTTGAATCTCAAGGTCCATATCCACTCAACTCCGTTTGGCAACAAAATATTTCACTCTGACTCTCTTCCTTTCTGGCTTTGGTCATTGCACATGTTAAATAAACAGGGTACATATTACAAGGCACCGCAGACTTTCAGAACCAGCATTGGCTGAATTGGACCAAAGCCAGCTCCAGTCTTTGAACACTGCACATGGTAAAAGATATTAAAGATATTTTCGTGTTATTAAACACACGCAGTTTTACAATTAAGAGTGGCTGTCCATCACATAAGGAATCATGTTTCTCTTTGTTTTTTTGTTTTTTTTAAGAATGCCACATACCCTGTTTACATATAGTTTTTTAAGTCTTGTGTAGATGTTTTTTTTTTTTTTTTGCGTTAAAAGTAGTTTCTTCAGAATTCTCAGTTTTCATAACTGAATGGCTCTGGTTTGCATTTAGCATAGCAAGTATTATTTCATCAGACTTTTTGTTACAGGTCAAAATATATGGTCCAACTAAACATTCTGATGGATAGACTGTAGAGGCTGAGGTTTTTAACTTCATTTAAAAAAAAAATACAAGACTTGTCATTTAATTCACATCATGGATTTGGTTTGAATGTTGCTTAGTAACATCATCACAAAAGTGTTGACAGTTGTTTTTGTGTCATTATCCTTTACAGGGAAGATGGTGGAACGACGACTTTGAAAACAAGTCATTTCTCCTCAGTTTGAGGTCCATTTGTGTCTGCCCGCACAATTACACCACAAATTGGTTCACATAAAACTAGCCTCTAAGTATTTTCTTTATTTGTCCCTAATGAATGTTCTTGTTGGCAGCAGCACCATGTTTCTGATTGAGAGCCTCCCAAGTCCCGAGCTTCTCATTGTTCTCTAACATCTACCAGAGTAATGATCTCACTGGCTTTTCTTTTCATTTCTAAAATTAGCCGTTGGCGCTCTGAGGACATACCTCTTTTGCTGAGAAACCTATCCTACGATCTGGCTGTGGCTCTTGAAGGTTGGAACGAGAACTGTTGTCTTTGTTCCTGTCTGCTAGTGGTCTGGATGATGGGATTAGATGTATTTTTCCTGTTTACTGGCAGGATCAGAAAGGGAAAGAGAGAAATGGAAGCATTTGCATTGTTCATGCTGTTAATCTGTGAGTTAGGAGACAATATCTGATGGTTGTCAGGGCTGTGCTGCTCACAAAAATGTTCTCAAACTGATGGCTTTTCTGTGATCTCAACCATAGTGTGTCAGAAAAAAAGGGAGGTTGGGAACAAGGAAGAAAGTCCAAGTTTCATGCCTGAGAGACATACAGTATATTCTGGAAAGACATAAATTAATATATTTTGGAGAAAGAAACAGCAGAGAGGAACTAATATATACATGCTTATACACATATAGAAGAGAGAGAGAGAGAGAACTGATGAGAGGACTTCAGGCAGAACTACACAGTCATACATAACTATAATCCAAGCCCAAGTAGCCTGATGGAAGTCAGGCAGGTTTTTATTGGCTGCCGTGTGCTTTTCAGAAGGGGATAATATTTTCATTGTGGAGTTATTTATATAGTTTAATTTTTCTGGTAAAGTCAATAATTTATCAAGGTAATGATGGTTGGAGCAGGGAAAGAAAACAAGAAAAAGGAGGAATACCCCCACCCCTCACCCCCACCGAGAAGAATGATTGTAGTCTGTAGGGGACTGTGCTCGCTAGATTAGAATGTCTTTGGCCTCTCCATGCCGATGAGCCCATACAAACCTCTCACTGACTTCCAGGACAGACAGAACAGTCTGTGGGGAACAAATTTGTCCTTGTGTATCCCTTTTCTGCTTTCATGAATGATAAGGGTATTAGGCCTTGTGGATGTTGGCTGTGGTTTTTGAGGTTGAAGTGAGAGGAGCAGAGAGGGAAGTTGGGGTTGAGTTGTGGTTCATCAGATGTAGCATGGATTATCTTGCAGGCTGGAGGGGGTTTAGTTCAGATGACAGGAACAGGAGGAGATTGGAAACTGGGTTGAGATGTTTGCACATGGGACCTTTCAAAGGGTCTTGGTGTCACTGAGAGAGGACGTGCCTTTTTGTTTTAATTTTTTGCGCGTTGTGTCATGGTCTGGCTGGCAGAATCTCTCTTCTCTTCTGCCCTCTTCTACTCTCTTCTTGTCTGTCCTCTTCTCTTCTCCATGTTTGTTAAGTATCTTTACTGAATAAAGTGTTGATTGGATAGCAGTGTTGTGTATGATCCCTCTGAACTCGATGACGATAACGATAACGACGATGAAACAACTACACCTACAATGACAAATGTGTGTGATCCTTTTCTTACTTTATTCCAGAGACATCTGCACATGCTTGAAAGTCTGCCTCCACAGTTGCCTTGACTATGCAGTGTGTGTATGTGAATGCAGCATGTGTGGAGAAGAAACAAAATAGATGAAATAGAAATAGATGGGTAAGATTAAACCCTCCCCCTCAGCCTGCCTTACCCATTCTAGCCAGCCCGGCCACACCATCACGTTTTCACAACGGCTTTGGAAACACTGAACAAATTGGAGGCACGTAAATATTTAAATAAACACAGACTTACATCCAAAACAAATAGGAAGGCGGGTTTATTAAAGAACCCCATTGCTGCATCTGCACGCAGCTGTAACAGAATATACAACACTTCAACTCGCTGTAAACCATGTTTAATAGGGAATATACCAGAAAGATAGCAGGCGGTATGGGGGAATGCCCTGAGCTCCCTCAGTGAAGCTCTTCATACGATTGAATTGCTCAACCACTCAGGAAGGATGTATGGACGCTTTGTGCCATTGTTTTTGTGAATACTTAAATCTGAAGTGGAAATTGCAGTGGAGCTTTTATGATGTTAGTGTTGTGTGACTGTGGGTGTATCGGACTGAATTTGTGTGTGTTCAGTTTTGAATTGCATATTTGTACGATGTGTTTTTTACATTCAGCACACCACACGCCCTCACACATTTTACAGCCATGTCACTCTGCTGTGCTGGTGTTGTGTTGTACATCATGAAGTGAGGCAACACTGATTTGTTTCTCGCCTTAAAGTCAACATGTTGTAATAGGGCTGGTCTCTGCATTTTCTCTGATCACTTGACACATGCTCAGGCTGTGGGCTTCAAAGATCCAGGGATTTCACTTGCTGGGAGATGTGATGGAGCTGTTAAAGAGGTTGAATAATCACCATCAGAACTCTAGAATTTTTATGGGGGCTGGACTCGCAGCTTCACACACACCAGATGAACACTAAGAGAGAACGACAAAGGGAGTGGTTTGAGAGAGTGAGAACAAAATAGCGGAGGAAAGGCAAGGGGAAGGGTGTATGGTCAGAGTTTGGCCAATAAGATATTAGCCTAATGGCCTAATAGAGGGTGAAAATGAGGACATGGCTGAGATGGCACGAGGCAGGGGGAATAACCCCACTTTAAGAGGACTCTCAGGACTTGTTAGGCCTGGGCAGGTTTAAGAGCTTTGGGCGCTCCTGTCATATTTCTCTTTCATTTGAATTTAGACCTCTTGTGTTCTCTCTGTCTTTCTCGTTCTCTGTCCCTGCCTGCCTCCTTCTTTCTCTCAATCCCCTCCCTGCAGAAATGGTAGGCGCCAAGTCACTATAACAAGATATGGCAGTTTCATTCCAAATAATGACCCCAGGATTAACAAACAGAGTCCTGGAATGGTATTTAAAACAAAACGGAGAGCTGTATGTAGACTGGCCTTGCATTGTTAGTGCCTTTACTGTGCTTTTGCACACTTTCTGATCGGCCTAACAGACTTTCTCTGGGGAATGACTTTCACAGTCTGGCCCACCACCAGTACCACCTTTGAGGCCTGTCCAAAAAGTAATAATCTCAAGAAGAGTGATGGGTTCCTCTAGAACAATGACTGAGAGTAAATTTTTGAAGGTTGTATTGATTTCAGGTCAATAGGCAGTGGACGGTCAGGATCTTGTAAGATGAATTTAACAATATGTTTTCTACCTGATCATAGCTTTCTCCTGCCCTCTGCTCACTTTCAGGCATTGTGCTGATTTGTATATTAATGCTCAGTGCTTGTTGTGCATTATGTAATTAGTCATTCCCATTAATATGAGTGTATAATGTACAATAGCTTCAGAAAGTATTTTATTTTGTTGGAGATTTAATCTCAGTGGAGAAGACTGACATTTTTGCCCATTAATTTACACAACATGTTTTTAAAAATCAGATGCTGGGAAAGCATCTGTGAACTGCCATCTTCAGGTCTCTCCACGGATGTTCCATGTTTTTGTCTGGGCTTTGGGTCTGGGTCTCTTGAGGACAGTCAGATACTAGTCCTGAAACTACTCCAGGGTAAGCTTTGCTGTTTGCCTCAGGTCATTGTTCTGTTGAAAGGTACCCCACTGCCCCAGTCTCACGTCACATGCACTGTGGAGCAGGTTTTTGACTCTATTTGACTGCATTCATCCTTGCCTCAGTTCTGACCAGTCTTCCTGTCCCTGTAGCTTAGAAGACCCTCATAGCATGATGCTGCTGCCACCATGCCTCACTGTAGGGATGGTATTGAACAGCAGACACCAGATGCCTGGTGTTTTGTTTGCCAGACATAGTGTTTGGTGTTCTGCCTAAAGAGTCCAGTTTTTCTCTCATCAGACCAAGTCCTTTAAAAGCAGTTTGGCGGACTGCAAGTGGGCTGTCATATATTTTAGAGTGGCCTCTTTCTTGCCACTCTTCGATAAAAGCATGATTCATGGAATACTGCTGAGATGGTCATCTTTCTGGCAGGATGTCCTGTCTGTGCAGGGGGCTCCTGAAGCTAGGGTTCTTGGTCACCTCCCTGACCAAAGTCCTTCTTGTCTGGTTTCTCAGTTTGGCTGGACAGCCAAGACTGGGAAGAGTCATGGTGGTTCCAGACTTCTTCCATCCCACTGTGCCCCTGGGAACATTCACAACTTTAGACATGGTTACATGACCTAGCTCTGATCTATGCCTTGCCACAATTTTATCAGGGAAGTCCACAGAGAGTTCCTTGGACTTCATAGTGACATGTAGTGTGAATTGTAGGACCTTATATACACAAGTATGTGCCTCTCTAAACTATGGCCAGTCAATTCAATTTTCCACAGGTGGACTCAAGTCAAGTTCTAGACACAAATCAGGAAACATTTAAGCAAACAGGATGCACCTGACTGCAATTTGTAGTGCTACACCAAAAAGTCTGAATACCTTTGTAAAAGAGAGATTTCATTTTTTGATTTTTTTAAATAACTTTTATAACTAAAAATTTCACTCTAACTTTTAACTGTATATTTGTAATTGTGCATGTAAGCTGAAAGGAATCATAGTAGTACATTTAAAATGCACACTCACACAGCCAGATATACTCAAACATCTAGTAATGCCGGGTCCACTCCACCCTCACGTAGGTGGGGGTCCCTGGGGTGAAGTTTTCCTGGTCTAGACAGCTGGACTACATGACAGAGAGCAGCAGCGACAGAGTTCTGTCATGTCTTTATGGATCCCCTGCTACGCTGAATAGGAAACAACTCTCTAATGCAGTGTGACAAGAATACTCTAACACATACACAGCCCTCTACAACAAAACACTATTGACAATCCAATGATATCACAGCGGTTTATGCAGCACTCTCTGCATTTTACTCAATGAAAGACAGTCCATGAAACACAATCTGTCCTGTCAAAGTCAATTGTTGCCATCTGTGACTGTGTGGATATTTTAAAGTGTACGAACATTAGAATTAGTTTTGTATATGGTTCACAGAAACATAATAGCTGACAAATAAGAGTGTGGGAGAAGGTAGATTGGAAAATATGGGTTGTCAAATGCACAAAATGTACAGCGTGGCCAGAGCACTGTGCATAGTATATAATGATGCAACACTGATCGTAGGCATCATAACAAATTCAGTCTATTTCATAGTCCCCAAGTGCCAGAGGCACCTGGATGCTGAGTGTGAGAAAATACTGTAAGAGACTCCAGACACGATGATCTCTGCCTTCAGTCTCCTTCTTCTCCCCTCCTGCACTTAAATGCACACACACATACACACACAAAAGCTTTACACACATGCACCTGTGAGAATTAGTCATTTAGCCACAGACACACACACACACACACACACACTCCCACCCACGGGTTTTAAGCAGGTTGCCACAATGACCATAAACCAGGGTAACTAACTGTCCTTTTAGTCCATTTCCCTGGCAACACACTGTTGTTGCCATGCCAACTCAGTTGGCTGTTGTAGTAATATTTGTGAGTGTGGTATCTGAGGAGGCATGATGGTGGTGTGACATCACCGCTGTTTCATGACAACTGTGGAATAGAGCTGCTGAGCAAGGCCGACCTTTAAATCATGGAATATGTCTTAATGTGTCTTTAGAGAGATCCCCCTTCCCTCACCTCTGACGCCCTGATGGCTTTAACATCCACAGACCTCAGGCTAACCTGGTAGAATGTGTGTTCTGTCTATATGCCTCTGTCTCACTCCCTCTGTTTCTGCTTCTGTAAGTCTCTCTTACACTCAGTTTCTTCTTCATCTGTCTGTCTTCCTCTCTCACAAGAACTCTCGCTTGAACGCTGAAAGAGTGTTTTGACCCTCCGGTTCATACAGTTTGTGAAAAGGCTAATAGAGGAGGTCATTGCTCTGTGATTTGTGTGCTTGGCTGTTGCCATGAGTGTCAGCTGTAACAATCGGCCTTCGTCTGGACCACAGCAGGCACACCAGGACATGTCATGTCTAGGAGACTGTATGTGTGTGTGTGTGCATTCTCCCAGTTCTCATGGTTCCTTCTCCCACTGTTAGAGACAAGAAACCTGCCAACATTACATCACCTCAATGAAGTGTCAGTTAGACATCATATAACATGATACTGTACAGCAAATGAAAATAACAGTGAATTATGAAGAGAGTTAAATAAAGGATGATTGCAGGACAGTGCATTTTCCTATGTACCATATGAAGATTTTATTTAATACGTCTGTGGTAAAGAGGTAATTTCAGCACAGGACCAAAAGGTCAAACAAACCTAATTTACATTAATACTGTGTAGTACTGAGAAATAATACACCACCAGAGTAAAAGTAACGAAAAGCTGTTTTAAAACAATGTATAAATCCAGTGTGCTTTGTCTTTATCACTTCCTTTCCTTCCCAGAGTCACGTCCCCTGTCCATCCCAATGAAGGTGATGCCTGACACCTCAGCAGTGGAGTCGTGGACAACCTCAGAGGAAAGAATGAAGGAGCTCATTGCTCATGCCTGGGATGCTGTTAAACGCCTTACTCTACAGGTACCAAACTAACTCCACCATTGTTGTTTTACTTGTGTATGGGAGCAGGTATACAACTGGGCTTGTATGACTGGGCTGATTTGGGATGGACTTGACCTTAAGGGGCAGTGGTTAGCACTCACAGCAAAAAGGTTCTGGGGTTTGGACCTGGTGGTTGGATTTTTTTTTTTTGGGGGGGGGGGGGGGGTGTTTGGATGGTCTCTCTGTGCCTGCACAGGTTTCTGCTGGATTCCTCCCACAATCCAAAGACCTGCATTTAGGTTAGCTGGTGACTCTAAATTGCCCATAGATGTGAATGTGAGTTTGCCTCTAAATGTCAGCCCTGTGATAGACTGGCTTACCTGTCCAGAGTGTACCCAGCCTCTTGCCCAAAGTCACCCAGGATTGACTGCAGCCCTCCCATGACCCTCAAAGGATAAGCAGTTTAGCTAACGGATGCCTGGATTGACTGGACCTTAAACAGTAGTTATAGGCTGTCACACTCATCTGGGAGCAGCTTTACATTTGACTAGTCCCAAATCTGCTTTAAAGACCACCTCTTTCTCTTCCCTGTTACAGTAAAGTACTGAGGTTTAATTCAACCCACCCCAGCTGAGCTCTCTCTGTGGTTCTGGGGATATGGCTTCCTGCTAGCTGTTAGCCTATTAGCCTGTTTTACATATGTAGTATCTCATGTCCCTTTTCTGGCTGACTGACTTTCTGGTTGGCTGGCCCTTTCTGTCTGTTTAAGTGTCAAACGGGATAGTTAAATGCCCCCATTGTCTACCAGTTAGCAGAGACCACACCACAACCGACAGCTTGAGAACATCAAGAAGCACTGACAACTGTGTGACAGGGCTCCTCTTGATGCAGGAACAGGACATCATGCATATGTGTGTGCCTACACACACAGTAATCATGTGGTACATAACTGACTGGGGCGAGTGGACGTATTTGTGTTCAGTGGTGTGAGGTTCATTTTTAACTGCAGGCCTGCAATGTGCAAGCATTACTATGAAGATGGTGGCCACATTTCCCCAGAGTCTTTATATCATATCCTGGTTTTTGATTGGCTGCTGTAAACACAACTGTGTCAAAATCTTAGAGTACAGCTCATATTCTCTTCTATGACAAGAGTCTTACTTAAATATAGGTGATCACTGCAGCATGGAAGTATTCTTTGACTGTTGGTTTTCTCTGTCAGCACACAGTCAGACTCAAATACAGATCGCTACAGGCATTATAACTTATCTGGACTGTTTATTATAAGTTGACAGACATTTTCTATCAACAGGTTTATTCACAACAACACAGATACTCAGTTACAGGGATTTCAAAGCCCAGATAAACAGCTACATCAGTTTTTAATTGGAATATGGCTTGTAAATAAGTTTCTTTGTGCATGTTAACAATAACCAATGATGCACAAGTCCAACAGCCATTCTTAATTCATCTTAATTCTTATTGCTAGGACCACACAAATTGATGTCAGTCAAACATGAAAGAAAGCGTGACACGTGAATTGAAGTAATTCTCCAGAGCCCAGGTCCCATGTTAGCCCACTGCGCTGTTTACAGTACTTCCACAAAAGTTAACTCAACCCTCTAATAGTTTGCTAAGCCCGTCATTGCCTCCACTTTCCTCTGTCCCCTTCGGCTGTGCAACTGGGACCACACCATGTACTGCAGCAGTAATTAGGAA
Organism: Lates calcarifer; assembly: GCF_001640805.2. Lineage (NCBI taxonomy): Eukaryota > Metazoa > Chordata > Actinopteri > Centropomidae > Lates > Lates calcarifer. The sequence goes on from NC_066847.1 coordinate 14,767,253, forward strand.
ACAGTCTGTCCTGTTGACATGGCAGTGGGAGCGGACCAAACGGAACGACCTGACAGCTGGTACCCCAGGCCTTGGATATCCCCAAACTTAAACCACTCCATTTATTTTAGTGTGGTGTAAACAGAATACCTAATGGCTCACACTTCTGCTGCACATGTGCCCAATTTGGCATGCAGGGATTTTTTTTCCATTTTTTATGGAAGAGAGGAGTGCAACAGGGATATAGAGAAGGTGGGGCAATGAGACTGGGGGAGAGAAAGTCACAAAACTACAATTCATTATTATTTATTCTACAGCTACTTAGACCATTTAGGGATAAGAGGGATAAGAGATAGCTGGTGATTGTATAAATAGTCTTGGTCTGAGATGTAGGTATAAAGTTTTGTTGCTATGACATAACTTCTTTCCTACAGATTCACAGCAGGAGGCAAAGAGGTGTGGAGGTCTTGTCCAGATTCAAGACTGTAGGCTCATTTTAGTACAACCTATCAGAAAATACTGATAATGAAGAATGGAGAAGGTACAGTGCATGAGGTTTCAATTTGCAGCTATTGTCTTTTGTCATTAATTCCACCAGTGTCAGCAGTTTACTAATAGCAGAGAGCACCAGGAATAAAACATGTTTTATAGTTTCATTTTAGTATCATACATTTAAGTTGTTAAAGGTCTATTGCACTTTGCTGCATCATCTCTTACATTACCTCAGGAAACAGCATAACCTCAAAAAATCTGTGTAAGCAATTCTGTCCCACTGCACTGTGCATTTCATTACAGTGTGACTCTAAACTTGAATATAGCTTATGTAATGTCTTAGACACATATCCCACTCAGAGTCTAAAACCAGAATAGCAGCTGGAAAAAGCAGAACATGCACTGTTTCTATTTGTAGCGTTCTGCTCTAAAATCACTCTTTACACCACACTTGTCGTGTCCAATGACAGACATAGTTAGCATTGATTCCTAGTGATGTTCTGTCATACTCAGGACAGTACCAGGCACAGATTATTATCTGCATCTTTGAGTGTCACGCTCTATCTGTGGCTGAGTGCTTCAGCCAAACCCCAGAAATAATTCTGAGCCATGCTTCCTCTGTGACTTCAAATGCAGTGCACTCCTATTTTTCTCCAATTCAAAGCCATCAGTGAAAATCCACAAAAAACAGACAATGATACTGACAGATGGGCAGCAAATGCTGAAAACGGACAAGCCAGCTGGCTGAAAAAGAAATTATTATTAAACAGTTGATCAGTGTAGATCCCCCACCGAACTATATTCACTTATAGGTAAAGAGCCACTGACTTTCTCACACTATTGCAACAGGGATGGTGAGGTCAGAGAGACATACCTTCCAAACTGCGGCCCTCAGGCCCAAGGTGGCGGAGTCTCCTTGACATTACTTACAGCACAATGAGGGAATGTGTGTGTGTGTGTTTCCCCGAAGAGGCAGCTCAGTTTCTTGGTCATGCAAGGCTATCATATGTGTAGGTGGTGTAATTTTAGTAGTCACTTCACATTAGGGCTGAAGGGCAGTGCTGCAATTGTCACCCTGGCCAGAGTGGCCTGGCAGATGTTTAAATGGCCACTTGCCCTCATCCTTGGAGTTATGACCCTAAGCTTTGCTTCTTTCTCATGCTCCATCTCAGTGCTGTGTTGCTCTTGCATACAATGCATCTCCTTAACTCGTCACATCAGCCTCACGTGTTCTTCACCCCCATGTCCTTCTCTGTTCCCGGTATTTCTCCCTTGCTTATTTCCTGCCTGCCGCTCTCCCCCGCTGCTCACCCATACGCCTTTTCATCCTGTCGTCTCCCCTTCTCCATCCCATTCTAATAGAGGACACCCATCTTCTCCCTGGGCCCCGATAATAATTGCAAGTGATCAGGATGGTTATTCTATTTCAGGAATTTTGCAATAATTCCTTCTATTTAACACATGAATGTGTTCAGCGCTGGCAAAGGAGCACGTTGCTACCAAAACTGAAATGGGATCTGCTGAAACAGAGAGACCGTTGCCATGGAAAAATGAAGTAACACTGCTCCCTGCAGCTGCCATGCATTAATGAGTAGGATATTTTTTGAGAGAGAAAAAGAGGAGAAAAAGCAGTGGGGTAGAAAAGGTAAAGTGATGGAAAGGAAAGGAAGGTTAGGAAGCAAGGAAGAAGGAGAAAAAAATGGACAGAGGGTGCGTTTAAAGGCAGGGGGGAAAGTGAGAGAGATAGAAAGGAGGATTGTGTGTACTGTATGTTTGGTGTGGCTAAGATTGAGCTGGCCAGATGGTTTCCATGAACAGGATCTGACCCTCGGCTGGAGCGCCTTCTGCAGGCACATTACTTCATCCTCTGCCCCCCTCCCTCCATCCTATCTTACCCCCCATTCCACACCTCGTCCTCCCTCTCTGTCAGATTCCACAATTCTTCAAATGATTTGTAATTACATCTTTAATTTTGTGCCTCTTAAAACACCATGTTTCTTTGAGGACTGTGGTAATAAATTGTCAACTTTTCAAACTCAAATTTATCCAATTATTTATTTAATCAAAGTTAAAGGTTATCATTTCTTTGAAAGTGTGTTTTGTTAAAGACATCTGAGGACCTCTCTCTGCATGATAACATACATTGTTGCATGCTGCCAAACTTTTTTAAATCAGGCTGAAACAGTGATGAGATGAATTCTGTATTCTCCGACAGAATGCCAGTGAATGCACAAAGATCTTTCAGAGCACAGGAAGCTATAGCTTGCATTCCCTGGTTGTCTTATAGAAGACTAAGTACTGATTGGCTGTAACGCAAACAGAGTTAATGGTTAATGCTGAGAGCAGAACTGAGTGCGTCTATCCTTTCACTAAGTCTCCACAAAGATCACCACACAGGGAGATGGAGAGCAAATTGCATGGAAGAAGAGCAAGAGAGGGATACAAGGGTACTGAGGGAATATGAGGGAGAGAGTGAGAGAAAGGCTGCACATTCTCTCCTGATTATGCACTCATCCTCTCTGGTGTCGCCTGATCTAAATCAAGACCCCACAGTGTAACAGTAGATCTGTCATTGGCTGTTTAGTGGGTGAGAACACTGTGTGTGTGTGTGTGTGTGTGTGTATCGATGGGTGCGTTAACGTGTGTGTGGCCAGAATCACATTCCATCATCTGCTGCTGTGTCAATACTCTGATGACCTCATAGTCATTATAGACACACACATATTTGACCCCTTTCAGCGAGCTGCACTGGAAAAGTGCTCACCAGGATTCTCTTGTGTCTAAAATGTCTTGAAACTCAGAGGCCTAGAGATCTGGAACTGATTTTCATTAGGATAAAAACTCTGATACACTGCAGCATTTGCTAAGTACAAAATTGTCACAGCAGCTAAAATTTCAAGATTGGGATGTTTAAAAATTGATGGGGAAAAATGATGGGCGGTTTTTACCCTGATCTTTTGAATGTGTTTTGGAAAGCTTGTTTGGAGGTGATTCTGGTTAGATTGTTGGAAGTATGCATCCACCCTTTGTCTTGGGACAGAGGGGGAGGCCAAGCCAAATACAGTTCAGATCAGATCAGCTGAGGTTAAGAACAGCCCAGTTTTGCCTACTACTAATTGGGTCACACCACATAAATCAATAGTGATGAAATTTTGCCAGAGTTAGCCAATAAAAGTTCTTTTGATCTGTAGTCAATCACCATCTGATCCAACTTGACTTAGTAGTAAATACTGCATAACATAATCACAGCCACCTCCACTCACATCAGCGCAAGAGCAAAGTTGTCTGGCCACACCACTACTGTAGATAAACTACGCCAAGCCAATTTCATACATCTGACCACAGTGCAGTCCAACTGGCTTTGTATGTCAAGGCTTTTGTCTAAGCTCTTAGCTGTACCATGAATCTTGCATAAGCCCTACTTCGACAGCAAGAGCTGCAAACTGCTGTCAGCTTTTCGACTTTGTCAAATTCACCTGCTTGCTCTTGGTGAACTAATCCCTACCCTAAAGTCTAACCTTCAGCATGTCTGATCCAGGCCAGTTCACGCATCCTCAATCAGCCAAGACCCCAGATATCACATCAGAGCACTCGGCACCAGTCATGGCCAACCCCTACAAGTGCATCCTCAGCCTTACTTTGGTGTGGCCACCCCTTAGACCCCCATCTGTCATGGCTCACCGTGCTGGGGTGGTGGAGGGGTGATTGTTTGAGATCAGGGGTAGGAGGAGGCGAGGCAGGCCAGGCCAGCCGCACTCCTAAGGCCACTGTTGGATCAATAAACGCAGCGATCAAAGTCGCAATTAACCCACCGCGCTAACACAAACAGCCGGGCCAGCAGAAACAAACAAAGCCCTCATGTCACCTAAAGCGTTTATTTTTGCAGATTTCCACCTCGGCCAGAGAGACCTCCAGCGCTTGTCAGCTTCTGTAAGCAGTGTTATAAGAGAGGAATGTAGAGCCACAGGGATGGCTGGATGCCTGGCTGTGCTGCTGTGCCAGGCCACAAGCTTATTGCTTGTGGTGGCATGTGGGTGAGACCTAGCCTATCTGTTGTCAGGAGGCATCACGCATAGATGCCTTTCTCATAGACATCAGGGAGAAAAGCTGCTTTCTGTGGTTGCAGGGAAAACTTAAGTTGTGTACATCCATGCACCACAACACACATCTGCACAGTGTCATCTTCAGATACACACATTAATCATGTTAATTTACGTGGAGACACTATTTACACTATTACACCCACTATTCCAAATGTGCTTTTGGACAGAGCTGAGAATGCAGGAGGATACGCAGAGGAAGGGGGAGCAGAAGGTTAACAGTGGGTGGGGTATCCAGAGAGACTGAAAAGGGGGGGCAGGGGGGTTGCTCTGTGGACCTTCTGTTCATTCGCCTGGCCATTTACGAAACACAGTGTCCCGTCTGGTGCAGTCACAGGAAGATTACATTTGGAGAGGTATCAGGTTCTTAAAAACAAAGGAATGTGCTTTCCGTTTGCTGTCGATCTCTCCACTGAGATTTTTCTGCTCCGGAGTTGCAAATGTTTTCACCGGGGATGTTGGGAGGGTGTTTCTAATTTCCTCTCCTCTATCTCTGGGTGATTTCCTGTGTGTCGTGGCTTGCTTATTGTGGTTAAAAAAAAAAAAAAAAAAGAGGGAAAAATGTGTCAGTGCAAATGTGCTTGGAAGTGCAAGTGTGTGCGCTTCACATGTTGTGGGGTCGCTCCACAGTGAGGTGATCTTGGCCTACAGGGTTTATGCTGTGCTGAGGTCTGTACTTAACCGGGTCTTCCAAGTTTCTGTTCTCCGCAGTGATAGGAAAACAAAAAGCCCAACAGCGGATCTGACCACAGTGCCGCAGGACAAATGTCAGACACGTATTTTATTGTCTGGGTCCAGGTTAGATGACTGTCAGAAATTGTGTTTAGTGCTGTCAGGATTATGTAGCAAGACAGCTGTGCTGCTGAATATAATAAGAGTGGGAGTAATTTTATGTTCATCAAATAATACAGTTGACATATATTCTCACACACAGTCAGTCATATGCATACAGTCATATATATGCAGTCAGTTAAGACAAAAGGGACTCTCTTATAAATTCTGTAGTTTTGTATGGTTTTACATAGCACAAGCTCACACATGTAGATGTGGTGTGGAAGACACCTAATCATGTATACAATGGAGCACTGGCAGACATTTTCTAAAATGTCCACTGTTTTAAGCCCACAGAGTGTAGTTTTGTGTTGTTTAGTAATGACAGTGAAAACAGAGCCCTCTTTCAGAAAAGGCAGGTCTTTGTACCTTTCCTACAATCTGTCAGGTCATGTCTGAAACATTTAATTGTACTTCTAAGAATGACTCTCTGAGAATAATGTACTCTCAGCTGAAGTTGCTCCTCAGAGTCGACAGGCTGTCCTTCATCTAATTCACTGTTCTGTCATTTACTGGCGAGGCCCAGCGGATCCTAAGAGCCTCCTGTGGTTATATAGGCCATTTCCACATGGCCCCAGCCTTTTAAAGCCTAAGTGTGTTTGGCCCTCAGCTTCCTCTCTATTAGAACCTGCTCTGCTGGAACCAGATAAACCATCTTCACAAAGACTCAAGGGAGAAACGCTACTCAAGACAGATCATACACTCCCACTGCAGGAAAAGAAGAAGTGCAGGAAGTAAGGGACGCTTTTTGGGGGTATTAAGACTGAAAGATTTGAAACAGGGTCCACACATGTGGCTGGATTCTGAACACTATCTGATGGCGCGGGGAAGTGATGAGGAGTAGTGCTGAGCAGAACTTGCCACAAAAAAAAAAAAAAAAAAAAAAAAAATGGAACAAACCCATATTTCGAACTCTGTGATGTGACGCCAGGCAGGGATGAGAAGGAAGAAATAGACAAAGAAAAAAAAATGTCTTTTGGCATCTTACCATTTAAACAAAGAACCCTCTAAATGGATACGTTTCAGGATTTTTAATGTTTCTTGCTTTTTTGTTCCTCTGTTCTAGTAGTATTTATTTACTCCTGACAGCATATGCTGGCTTCCTGATCCAGAGTCCAGATTGAATTAATGTCTGAGTGATTGTAGATCAAAGTGTAAGAAGATCCTTGTTCATTTAGAGGCCTAAGAGGAAGGGATCAAGGCCTAAGTCTCAGGATAAGCAATGGTCACCTACTAAATAACAGGCTGTCACTCAAAAACCACTGGCACGCTCACTCTTTGGGGCCTAGAGCTTTTTACCGAATCCTGTGTTTTTCAGTGTGCATACTGAGATGTATAAATCTGAAGAGCACTAGCGTAATATGCTACATAATATACTGATTCCTATATCATTTCCAGCCAGTCCCTGTCCCCTGATGGCTGTGTATTGTCAGATCTCTCCCTCTCGTGTCTGAATGAGCCAGCCAGATAACAGAGAGCTTTTCTCTTCATACCAAGGAAAGGCAGCAATGAGTAAAATTCTTTTTAAGTGCAAACATCACACACAATCTTTGCTTTGCCTCTGATTCAGTGCCAAACAGCAGTATTCTCACTTCTGTCTAAATCATATTGAAAGGGAGTTTCCCGTCAGTCCTGCTTTTGGATGCCTTTTGTGGTGATATCACCCTCAGGGCAAACATAAGAGGAGGAGGAGAAAGGATGCTGCAGCCAGCATGTTGTACTGAACTACTTCAACACCCAGCAGTAGTACAGGGGGATATGACCTTAGGACTTAAGCAGAGTTGTGTAACTAAGTTCCTGTCTTTTGCATCTGCCATCCTTCAGAGGAAGTGGTAAACACAATGACAAGTCTTAGCAAAGATATTATAAAGAGATGGGTGTTCCCTCAGAGTAACACTTGTGGGAAGATGGGGGATTTAATTTCAGGTGTTTTGGCTTGAAGCCAGAGGGTGTTTATTTTATTTTATTCATATATTTTCTTCTTTGATTCTGAATCCAAATGGGCTTTTTTTTTCTTAAAATGACTGATGACTGCAGTTGCAAAGAGAAATTTGATCTGTGGTTTTCCATGTACTGTACACTATATGATGTATGTGTATGTGTGCCTTTGTAAATTTGTAAGTACGTCATTTGAGCATGTTTTCATAGTGAAAACCCAGCACATGCGGCCTCATAAGGAGTTGATTGGTTTCAATCTTTTTTAACGGAGATTTCCTGGTCAAAATTGAAAAGTGTTTCCGCTGTTTTTGAAGTATATTAATAGAATGTGCTGCAAGTGATACGCCATACCCCTGGAAACACACAGAAACACACTCACATTGTCCCTCAGTGTTTTTTCCGGAATGAATCTGTCATTATAGGCAGCGGGTAACTGAAGTACGGTCCCAGGCTGCTGGCAGTTAACTCCATTTGTTATGTTAATAGATTTAGTTTCACTTTGACAGGACATGATATCATTGGACCAAAAGAATGAAGAATGATGACTCTTTGACTCCTCTTTTTTCCCCACTGAACCTTTTACAGTGACATGCTGTGTGTCGACACACCTGCCATTCTTAAACTTGTAACCGACTGTCAACTTCAACTTAAATCCAAATTTTGGTTATAATCCCCAGTCCTTCTCTTAATGTGTTTCAGCTCCAGATGCCTTCCTCCTAATCAAAAGTGGACATGAAACCCTCAAAATAGTTACAACATAGGTCACACATACACACATTCACAAAAGTGCTGCACAGCCCTGGTCTGTAGTTACTGTTTCTTGTACCTGAGTCATTTCCATCCTTTGCTGCAGTTGTATTTCACATTACCCTGAACCCCACAGAGGGTAAAATTGTGTAACAGTTATTCCACACTGCAATTATACTTCTGGCTTTCAGATATTATTTGTGCCCATTTCTATTTTTAAATTCATCTCCGAATTTTCCTTTTGTTGGAAAAGCTGCCTTTTCCATGGTTCTACTCATTGGCATTGGTTTAACAGAAAATAAATTTCCACTATTCTATTATGGATAAAAATATAATTTAGTTTGCTGAGCCTTGTGATTGGCTTGTGAGTGCAATAACATGCAGCAAATGTGGCCCTGTGCCTCCCAAGCATGTCACGGAACAAGCTGAGTTTTAGGTCAGCCTGGCATACCTGTCAGTTCTCTGTCCTGTCCTGTACTGGACAGTGTGCATGCCTTCTTTCTCACACATGCACACAAACACACTCAAATATACACGAACCTGGCATGTCCATCAGCTTGCGGTATGGGGGACATTGTCACACAGGCTAACTGCTTCCAGTGCTGTGTTTATTGGCCTGTTACAGGGCTGTTAAACACAATTTTGTGGAATACCAAACACAGTCCTGCACAACCTGAACTTTTACACCTGAAATTGTGACATGAAACACACATACTCTCACTTTCCACTTTGACCTGTGAGTACAGAGAACTTTTTTTTTCTTTTTGCTGTGTATGCAACCATGCCGTAACCCTTAACACAAACACCGGATTCCCCCCGCTCCCTCTCCTCTCCTCAGCTCACCTCTCCTCTACAGTTTCTTGTCCTCCCTTTGCTCCACTCACCACATCTCCACACAGATTTTCCATCCAGAATCAATGCATGGTCATGGTGAGAGACCTGGACTAAGCAATGAGAGGGACAAAGGGACAGAGGCATGGGAGAGTGGGGTGATGGAGGGATAGAGTTGGTCAGAGAGAAGAGGTTCTGCCAGTGGTTTTGGCAGCAATCAAAGCAGTGATGCATATGGGATAATCTGACCACAGGCTATTTCTCTGTTTGGATCTGTCAGCACTGTTCAGCAGTGCCAGTGCTCCCCTTGCTCGCCCTTTGTTACCCCTGTTGTTTTTGTTTGGATACTGTATGTCTCCTCCCTCTGTGTGTGTGTGTGTGTGTGTGTGTGTGTGTGTGTGTGTGTTTGCGTGTGTGTCACAACTCAAACATGAGACCACAGAGGGGGAGCCTTAGATGGGTATGTGAGGTTAACCAGGGTGACCTGCTGTTAGCGGTAGCACACAGAAAAGGGTGGAGAATAGCCAGTTGGTTCTGAGAGAGTTCTAAGTTCATGTTCTTAAATGGGTGACACAGCCAGAGAACTTCTACAATTTTCTCTTAATATGTTTGACTGGTAGTTTAATTGTTTGTCAGGAATGTTTGATATACTGTCTATAAATGACCGATGGTTTGCTGTGACTGAGAAAACAGAATGTTTCCATTGGAAAGGCATCATGTCAGTGGACATGGATTCATTTGGTTGTCAGTCATATTGAACCTTCCTGTCTTATGCAGTGTTTCAGCAGGCCAACCTTTCATTGCCCGTATGTTTAAAACTGTTATATGCTGTACATTTTGGGTAAAACAAAGGAAATAAATTCTATACACAAGATTGAGGTATGTAGTCTGATATTGAGGTATGTAGTCTACTAGTGGGATCTCATTCACTCAAAAAAATGTATGCCATTGATCACGGAACAGGGGATTATAACCCATTAGAACCCATGGTGAAACAGGTGTCACCAACTCTTTAAATGTTGTGCAAAGTTCGTCATAATTGACTTTTAAATCATGAAGTCCCCACGAAAATAAAAAAACATATAAAGAATAAATAAATAAAAAACTTCAGAGATGTGTTACATGTGGTTCATTTAGTTTGTTTTATATGCACCATAATTTAGAATTGACCTAAAAGGAGAAATGGGTCCGGGATTATGGGCTAAACAAGACTTTCTCAGTATTGTAAGATAGGGCATTTTAAAACATTTTTTAAACTATTTTACTTGATTCAAAAGAACATCTGGTACATTTATCCCATGACTATCTGTCATACTGTGTATCTTGATACATATCCAGATGCAGATTAAATATTCCAAAACCTTTTATATTATTAAAATAACGAATTTAAACAATTGTGCAAAGGCATGCTCTCTTCTAGTGCTCTCTAGCTCTCACTATATTTTGATCATACTTGTTTACTGTGTTTGTCTTGGATGCAGCTTCAGTGAATAACTGTGTTGCCCCCTGGAGTAGATATATATTACAATAAGTAGTGTGTTCATGGGCTCTCTGGCCACACAGACTTGAGCATGATTTAATCCAGACCCTGGCAAGATATTCGGCAGCCAATACAGTTATTCATCTGTTTGGTATAGCATTATTTCCTTTGTCCTTCTGTGCTGTCATCCTTATTCTAGAAAGTGTTTTGGACTCAGATATTCATCATGCAGCCTCTAGTCCCAGTGTGTGGAAGACCCAATTGACTGCCGTCTTATTAAGTTAAACTCCCACCCACTCAAGAGACAAGCAAATGTTGCTTTTTTTATCGCCCTCACCCTTGCATAGACTGGTGCACTGTTGCTATTGTCTATTACAGCAAATTTGTCCTGTTTTTTGTGGCTTTTATTAGCTGTCACCCAAAGGAAGGAAAAGAAGAAAAAGCCTACCAAAGATTAGTTTTGTATCACCCAGATGCCATTTTAGGACTGACATGCCATTTTAATTTTCCATTACATACTATGGCCCTTTGAAGCATTTGGAGCCTTTTAGCCATGGTGTAAACATCTAGAAACAGCGGTCGCTATGCCCAGTGAATGCCATTCAATTTTTCAACTTTTTCCTCTGTTGTCATCTGTGAGATGTTATCTGATTATTGTTAGTATTTCACTGTGTGATGTGGCAAGTCTGTAGCTACCATACACTTGACATCATCTTTGGTTTTGTGTTGCCATGGGGAACAACAGTAAGCCATTATAAAGTCATAAGCAAACACCATTGGGGGGTGTTATACTATGTTTTATTGTACACACTCACTTTAGCAATTATGGTGGTAACTTATGCAGTAGTTCCCATTTTTATCTGTCCTGCTATAGTTCTAAATTCATCCTCTTATGGCACAACTTACTCTTAATACAGATAAACTCCCCCTTTTTTCTTTGCTGAGATTTTCCAAGAAAAAACAAACAAACAAACAAACAATGGCTAATCTAAAGTATGTCATACAATAAACTCAACCTTTCCAAATAGTTATTAATAAAATCTTTTTCATTTCATTAAAACATCGCACAAATGCCAATGGAAAGTTAATGTAAAATATCTGGTGAAATAAAGAATTTCACATCTGTGTCTTCTCAAATGCAGACAGAACCGTTTCCTTTAGTATTTAAACAGGGTGAAGTTTCAGCAGTGAACATTTATTTTAGAGTTTAATATTTTCCCATGATTTTGTATAAAAGTTTGACTCCCAGTGTTTGATATATGATGACAGATTTAGTCAACCATCAGACACTGTATAGGAACTCAAATAATTTAGGTAACTGCAGTTGGTCATTTACAGTTCCTCTGTATGGTAGAATAGCTGTACTCTGAAATGACCCATTTGAAACAGCTAATGTTTACGTATAAGATTACTTTCTATATTTGTTATGATTGAACTTAGTATATATCTTTATCTCTGACAGTAATAGGGTTAAGCTTTCACATATATACAGAGATATACATCTTCATGCATACATTTGAACTACATTTGAGCTTGTTTCTGCATTAAATTAGCACTTAAGTGATTAGTCAATTAATCAAACTGTCAGTGACAGTTTTGGTATTGCCTTAATTACTAATTTATTAAACAGAAATACCAAACATTTGCTGGTTACAGCTTTGTAAATGTGAAGTTTGCTTCTTTTTCTCAGTTTCATCTCCATGTTATTTTATTACTTTGTTTTTTTAGATGGTGGTTAAGATCTCGCTGGGTTCTTGAAACTTGTAATAAACGTTTTTATTGTTATCTTTATTATAGTATAGGTAGATGAAGCCTTACATTGAAAACATTACTGACTGCCTTTGCTCCTGGGTTTTCTTTGCCGTGTCCCGATCTTCTACATAGTGACATACCCAATTATCGAGAATCAGCCAGAACCATTGTTCAAAAAATATTCTGATGGTTGAGGAATAGCCTGAGCAGCAGAAGAAGAAGTTATGTGTAATAATGTGTATGACTCAACCAAGATGTCCAGCAGGAGAGCATTAGCTGCAGGCAGTGAGCTAAAGGTGCCGACCAGAGTCACAGTGTTAAACCTGGCGGTTTCCGTGTGTCTGCCTGCTTTACAGCTTAACCCTGCTAAGATCTGCAGCAGACCAGGCAGTGTCAATGGATTTTCTTCCTGCGTGCCAGCTCTTAAAAAGGCCAAAGCCGTATGTGTCAGTGTGCAAAAGTGTTCAGATTTCAAACCCCCCTTTGAAGAGTAATCAAAAGAGGAAGCAGCGTGAGATCAATGTGTAACCGTATCTCTCCCTCTTTCTTTTTCTCTCCTGCTCTCCTTCTCTCCATCTCTCTTTCACAGTCTTTTTCTCCATCTGACATTTTTGCACTCTGTCTCGACTCTCATGAAAACCAGGAGAACTAGGCTCCATACACTCATCAGAGGTGTTCTAACAGCTGTGTGTGTGTGATATAAGCAGAAGGCTTCACAAGTGTATATGTAAATCTCAATGAGGAATGAGGTCTGTGCATGTGTGTCAGTGTGTGTGTTTCAACGATGCTTACTTGTTAAACTGAGTACAATATGTCTACCATAGTCCCCCAGTGTAACTGAGACTAACATTTTTATCCACTCTGAGTTTACCAGAAACTCTCTGACTGACACACACACACACACACACACACACACACACACATACACACAAAGTATCTGGCAGCACCTGCTGTCTGCCCCTTGGACTCTGTACTCCTCTCCTTTCTGTTAACTGGTCTCTTAAATCAGTGGAGCCCCAATATAATGTAAAAAGACAAAAAGACAAAAAAAAAACATGAAGTCTTCGACAGATTTAAAACTGCTCATATGCTCACTGGCTACTGGCTACTGGTTACTGACCTACTGGCTTGTAAATTTCTCTTTTTCGAACAGAAATATGTGAACAGAAATATGTGTGATACAGTGCAACTGGAATGAGTCTCAGTCCCTTTCCAAAAAGATCTCAAAATGATTTAAGTTAAAGATTTAACTGTCAGAGTTGTAAAAGGTGTTCTGTTGCCTAGATATGGAATTTCACATTGGTTTTAAATGGGCATTCAAAGTCTCAAATTCTACTTTTAAAAGTTTTTGTAGACAAGTCCTACTCTCCAAAGCTGTACCGAAAGTAATATGCATGACGTTAGAGCTTATACAGTAATGGTCTTATGATAATATTAAACAAAAGTTTAGTACATCATAGGCATCAAGTTGAGCAGCATGCATTACTAAATGTAGGGTGAACTGTTTTCCATTTTTAAATCAAGGAAAGGCTTATTAAGCATGTTTAGTCTTTTCCAGCAACACCCACCCACTGTTGTGCACACATTCTTTCTTAGGTCCTTTCCACTGCAATTCAAGTCATCTAATGTTGACTCAGAGCTGTGCCCCTTGAGCCCCTCAGCTCACTGAAAATGATCTTGGGAGGCTGAGGCAGGTGGCTGCTCAGTGATCAAGTTACACTGAATTGATTAACATGGCTTCATGTGTCCTTCATTTTTCTCTCCCCTCTCTAGTTGGAGCTGCAGTCGTGCTGTGTGTTCCTGCCTAATGACAGCCTACCCTCCCCGAGCACCATAATCTGCGGTGACATTCCCGGCACCGTCCGTAGCTGGTACCACAACCAGGCCTCCATGCCCGGGACTCTGGTAGTCTGCCTGCCCCAAATCAGTGTCCTCAGTGCTGGGCATAAGTACATGGAGCCGCTGCAGGAGCTCCCCTTTGAGGTCTCCAAGCCCATCTTGGAGGAAGGTAGGTTTTCATACTGTATCTAGTAAAATCTCAACTTGAATTACAATTATTAAATTGCGTGGAACAGAACACACACCCAGACACGGAGTGAGACCACCCAATGACCTGGTGACAAAAGACTGATTCAAAAGTTTAAATCAGAAAGCAAAATATTACACTTTACAAAACAATGATGGTGAAAGGTTCATAGGTTAAAAATGGGAGTATTGGAAATGAAATTTCAGTGGGTGGGGATTTTTTTCAAATTACAAATGAATTTGCTTTTATTAATAATTAAAATGAATGGTTTCATAATAGTAATAGGCTACATAATGTGAATTCATCATCATTATGGCCTTTTCAACACTGAACAAACCTTTGACCCACTACTACTCATTTACCATGACAAAAGACAAACAAACTTAAGTAGAGCGACTTTGAGAAATAGATCTTGCACATGTGGTTTGCACACCTGGTAGAGTTAACATAAGCAACACTCAGACGGTTGAGCAGTGTTTTCTCTGTAGAGGAAGAAAAAAAATGGGCCACCCTCCTTTTTTTCTCTCAACTCTTCAATGACATCAGCATTGGGCATACAGATTTCAAAAACAGAGGAGAAAGAAAAACGACAGCAAAAACAGTGACATCAGCAGCCTTGTCAATGTTGCCGTTAAAATTAACAACCCGTGCTTTTAGTAATTCATTCCTACACTTTGAAAAGCTCTTCATCTCTCATTTTCAATGCTCTGGATCAAAGCATCCTACCCATGGTGCGTGGGAAATGTGCTCTTCATGGCCCCGTGCTTGTGAACAAGTTCCCCTGCTCTGTAAGATGGGTCTACTAGGGTCAGCAGCACAGTTTTACAATACACCCTCATCTTCCAATGTATTTTCATGGGATCCTCTGCCTGCTCATGGGTGTACAAAGGTCTTTAAGACAGGATACTGCTTCTTTTTATCTCTGTGTCCATGAAGCTTTCCTATCCCATGCGTAGCAGTTAGCTAAAAGTGAGTGGAAATTAAAATGTAGCTGTCAGAATGTTGTTGATAATGAGCGTTGCTGACTTATCCTCCTGATACTTTGATCTATTGCATTTTTGTCCTTCTTCTAAATCTCTTCTGAATTTTCTTGCATCTTTCTTTGTCTTCCTCTCACTTTCACAATTACTTGGCTTGTGCTCTTTGCTCTCCCTTCACATGATGTCTCTCATCCTCCCCACTCCTCTTAATCTCTGCCAATATTGCAATTTTCATCTCTTTCTCTCACCATTTCATCACTTTCCCACATTTTTTTTCTGTGTCCTTTTTCCCTCTCTCATGTCTACCACCAGGTGATGCTTTCCCGTGGACAATAAGCCTGAGTCAGTTCAGCGTGTACACATTGCTGGGGCAGCAGCGAAGCCTGAGCCTATTGGAGCCTATGGGCTGTACCTCCACACTGGCCGTCACATCCCATAAGCTGCAGGGCTGCTCTGAAGGAAGGCACTCGTTTGTAGTCTGCCTGCATGTTGATCTGCAGCCTGTCCACGTCAAGTGCTCCAACCCTCAGGTCAGTCATACAGTCCTGAATCTCTTCTAAGTAGTCATTAGAATTACATGTATATTTATACAAATCATCCCCTTGTAAACTTTCCTGAAATATGAACACACGGACCCTGGCAGGAAGATCCTGCCTCCGCATGATTTTCTGATATAGATTGACTCCAATAAACAAACTGCCTCATCTTCTTACCTTGTATAATTTTCATGAAAATGGAAGTGTAAACAAGAGAGTGTTGCCTTGTTTGTTTTGGTCTAACATTTTGAGGTCTGAGTGAAGGAGAGCGGGGAATTGCAAGACTCATCATCGTTGTTTTAAAGTGTGTTATTATGTTTTGGTGAGAGCATGATGAATACGGACATATTGGAAGCGGAACATGTTTGTCTCCCGGTTAGGTCTCTGTGTTGTTTTTCATTGTGCTGTTACAGGGCTATAATCACATCTACATGTACCATTACACATGTTTTGTTTTTTCTCAATTGAATTAGCTGTATCGAATTAGGTTCCTCTGTAAACACTTAATTGGGGCGACCTTTTGAGTGGTCACACTGTTAAATGTCTCCAACCGCAGTGATGGGCCATGGTGATATTGAAGGCAATTGGTACCAGAAACAAATGAAAGGCCTTAATCTGTTAGTGGTGAAAACTTTCCCAGAGATGAGGAGAGCAGGTCGTTTACTGAGGGAAAGTTTCTTTTCTTTCTCCTTCTCTGTTCTCCCTTTCAAATGGAGTGCCTGTGTCTGGCAAAGCTGAGAAGGCTTATTGCGATTATATGATGACTCATTATTAGTTTTCAGGTCCAATGAAAACTTCTCTTCTCTTCTGTTCTCTTCTCTTCTCTTCTCTCATCCCATCTGTTTTCCTCCCCTCTTTCTTTCCCTTTTTTGTGTAAATTTCAGACTCGTGGGGGGTTATAAGCTAATATCATTTCAAGTCATGCAGCAGCTCTTTAGGAACTGCTGCCAGAGCAGCTCCACCCTCCCCAGAACGAGACCTCACACTGCTTTGTCCTCTTTCTAATTAGCATAGCCACTTTTGGGAATATATATGTATATGTCGCTCCACAACACAGTCAGATAAAAACATTGTGATGGGTTCAGGGAACAGGAGGCTTTTGGGTGGTAGAGTTACAGCTAGCATTTCAAAATTGATAAATTATTAACACACTAATTTTGAGACATTAATACATAAAACCACAGAGTTTGGCCTCTTAACTCCTCCTGGCCTCTAAACTGCATTTTTGTGACATTAAATTTGATTTTCCATAATGTGAGATGGATTACTTCATGGCACAAACAAAGCACCCCTGAGCAAAAAAGATGTCACAATTAACCATCACAAAAACATGCTTAATTCTGATTTTAACTTGAAACTTAAAACCAAGACTTAACCATTACATAGCCATGTGACAGTGTGAGGACTGGCCAAAATGTCCTCACAATTCCAGAATGTCCTCACAACAGTGATTTCAAACCAAATTTGTCTACACAACCTTAGAAGACGTGTAAACACACACACACACACACACACACACACACGCACAGGCTTACATGAGCTCACAATACAGATGCCACAATTCATGATTTGGGGAAGTGAGCAGAACATTTGGAGGGCTAGGTTCTCCAAAGACCTGTCATCTGCAGATCATGAGGCCTGCTAGGCTGCAGTAGTAAAACTGGAGACTGAACAGAGGCTTCCACGGTCATTCATAAATACACACAGATGAAAGACAGGAGATCATGCAGATTGTGAGTGTTTGTGTGCCTTTATCTAAGCATAGTTTATATAGTAACTTCACAAAAGTGACATATTTTTGAATACATGAGGTAACACCGTGTGTACATCTGTACAGGTGTGTGTGTGTGTGTGTGTGTGTGTGTGTCAGTGCATATATCTTCATTGAAATACTGTACGGTTATGTGTCAAAGATCAAAGCAAACTGTTGTAGCATGTGTCTGCTGATTTTGAGGTGGTCGTGAACTTCAGCTACTAACCCCATCCTTCTGACATCCCCCTTACACCCACATGAATCATCGACACAGACACACAAACTCAGATTGAAGACGCATTTAGTGTGCTACAAGAACACACACGTGAGCTTAAAAGCTAGTTTACTGTTTAAGTTATCTTAGGAATAGGAATAGGAGGAATGATGCTGGCTACTGGCATATGTGAAATCATTCTCTACACTTTAACTAGAACACAGACATAAAGACTTTAATGCATAGCAAGTAGATAAAGGGTGGAGCAAATGGCAGAGGGAAGATGAGAGATGAAAGGAAAAAGGGTAGAATGTGGTTAGGATAGTGAGATAGACAAAATGAAATATGAAGACAGATGATGAAAGGATGGAATTAGAACTCTGCTAAAAATCTCATAAAACTAGGGACAACACTGAAACAGATGCTAAAACAGAGATCATGTAACGACCCCATCATTCATCTGACCCTCACTGTACTCACCTCTTCCCTTTTCTCCTCTACTCGGCATTCTTTACTCTCTTCCTCTACATCTGCTGCTGAGTGCAGTAGGCCTTGTTGTGCTTGGTTGGACTTCCACGCCCCAGACTCTCAGAGAAGGGAGCGTGGAGCCATATCTCTCCTGCCGGCGATCCAGTTCGGTTGGGTATGGCAGACAGCTGTTGGCCCTGTCCCTGGACGGCTGCTGGATCGGTGCTAGCAGCTCTTCCTGGACATGTTTGAAATGGCCCAGCTGTAATGTATTGTGCTGCTTTTCATTTGATTTATGCTTATTTATGGAAGGCCTCCCTGTAATGTGTGTGCTAACAGGCCTGCATGTGTGTGAGCGAGCAATAACGAATAAAAATGTGTTTGGAGTAGAGAAAGCTATTTTGTGTGTGTGTGTGTGTGTGTGTGTGTGTGTGCTCATGTGTCTGTGCACCTTTACTTTTGAGGGACCCTCAGTGCTGGGGGGGTTTGGGGTTACTTGGCTGCAGAAGCGAAGCATTTGAAATCCAAAAATTAGCTCACTGTGAAAGAGCGTTGCATTTCTCCTTTTCTCTCCATGTCTCTCTTCTTTAAAGAACACCGAGTGAATGCATGAATAGCTGAAAGCATCACATCACATTCCCCTGCTTTCCCCTCATGTTTTCCACTCTTGTTTTTGGCTTTGTTGTTGTTTAAAGCTGAGGCCTCTTTTCATGTGAACACATGATAAATAGTTGAGAACACTTGACACTGAGCCTTCACTTTTTCCTAACTGTGGTGAGTTTTTCAGGGGAAATTGATGACACAACTTAACTTTCCTCTGTGGGTGTTTCTTTGGGAGTTTTGTTGTTATGGATAACAAATTTGTACAGTGAAGCACGTGTATGAGCATGCTGTGCCTTTCAAATAATCACCCATCGAATGGAAACATGAACACAGGTTTTACATTTCTTTTGTGAAACGAGGCCTCTCTGAATGACAAGCAGAGTCTAAAATAGTGTTAAGTTGGAGATTGAAAGAAATGGGAATGGATAGTGGTCCATTTATGGCAAATACTTCCTCCTCTTTTCTTTCCTCCTCTCTCAACTTTAACTAGGTTTAGTGTCACATAACTACAAAGCTGCCAAGCAAAATCATGCTAATGGCCTCAGAAGTCAGAACTACATGAGAACTCCCAAGTGCAGCTGTTTGAGTCAGACCTTGGCAAAAATACATTTGAATCTGGTTTCAAATATTAAGACTACTTGTGGTGTGTTAGGTTTATCTTTTAAGGCACTCAATTGGCAAAGTAGTCTAATGTATCGAAACCATGTTCTGCTGTACTGTCACTGTCATTTTTGTGCACAAATCTGTTTCTTGTGTATAATTGGAAGTAGTATACACATAGTATACAAGAGAATCCTGTATGATAGTGTCTCCACTGCATTAGACTGATCAGTGTGAAGTACATAATTCCTTCTACATACTAAATCTAATTTTCAGGCAGTTAAAATTCTCTCTCTGTTTTCCTCTTCTTCTCTCCAGGTTCAACTGTTATATGAACTCCTCCTCAGCTGGAGCTCCACGTGGGCCCGTCTCCAGCGGCATGGCATCTTGCGTCAGACATCCAGCATCCCAGACCCCCCCGCTGGGGCTGCACCATCCTCCCCAGTGCGCAGCAGTGCTGGCACCGCCCTGCCAGATACCAGCACCTGCAGCCCCTCTGCAGATTTTGGCTCCCCCACAGAGGTTTGTTTTTTCTCACACAGCTACACATTTCATTTTGTCAGTTCAGTGTTTTTATAAGTGTTTCTTATGAAAATCACCTGCACATGTTAGTTGTGGTTTTTCATATGGACCAGCCTTATAATAGAAGAAACAACAACAAATAAATAACTTGCACTGCCATCGATGCATCATAGAATGGTACTTAATTTACTCTTGCAGAGAAATACTTCATTCATTCATTCACTTTGTGTATTTTGTACATGTTTTTCTATCTAACTGCTGCTATTGCTCTCTCCACCATACTACAACAGGACACTTTTGAACTTTTTTTTCTCATTGTCAGTCAGTGTGTTTTTCTGGTATCACTCCTTTCATGTTATGTTACTTCATGATGAATACACCCTGCCAACACCCAACTGTTTTTTCATCTAAGGTGCTATGAGTCATGCAGTAATGCATGCTATTCAAGCCTTTGTTGTATACATAATTGTGCTTCTGATTTATGATTTCTTATGTAGTTTTTATTGTTATGAGTAGTTGAGTCAGTGCTAACACATGCAATTTGTCTAAAAAATTGTTTTGTTTGGGACGGATTTTCAAAGCTGGAAAAATCTCATCAGTGCTTGTGTTTCTTTTAGTTGTTCTTACCCAGAGCAGATACCCCAGATAGGCCGTGAGCTCTGTTTGATTCATGTAAGCTGGGGCTTGATTGAGTATAAACCTGCTCCTTAATTTGGGGAAAACAATAACCTGTATTTACATTTTTTCGCTCAGATAAAATATCAAACCCAGAGAGTGAAGTATGAAGTATAGCAGTACATGCAGGCATGTTCATAGCCAATGGAAAAATTACAGTCAAATGTTGGAGTGTTATTTTTCCTTTCGTCCCTAGGTGATGATGCTTATCCCAGGCTTAGGTAATGTGGCAGGTGTTTTTTCGTCTGTCTAGTACAGTAGCAGCAGCAATGACAAGCTGGGGGCCCATGGCCTTGGGGCCTTAGCCCCGGGGCCTTGTGTAATATGTGTATTTTCCTGTGAAGGGAGAACATAGGATGCATAAAAAAGATGGTGTTGATGAGTGTTTATTGTTAAGCAGTGGCAACTAGTGCAGGGTATAAAGCTCTTTGACCACCAGGGCCCTGTCTGCAATGAGAGACCCCTTGGATCACAGCAGAGGCAATGAGCTGTGTATGTGAGCACACATACTCATGAAGAAAGTCTTTCATGTATCACTGTGTATCTGTGTCTGTATTTGGTTCCGTTCGATCAACATGTTTTTTGTCATTTGTGGACCCACCAAAGTGGCAGCAGTTCAGCATGGCAGTGAAGGCGCTGTGGTGTAGTGCATCTATAACAAGGCCACAGTGACCCCTGACAGCCCACTTGTCACTGTTTAACTAAGTACAAACACTGGTAGAAGTGTTTAGTCCTCTGGGAGGCTGGGTGATTGGGCAAGAATGTAGGAGCTGCTTGATAAGTCTCAGCAGTAGTGGTAGCAGTCTCTCCCCGACAATCCTGCTCCCCCCACATGTCCTGCTCAGTCCTCTTTTTCTTCAACTACATTCACACCACACCCCTCAAACCCACTGCCCTACGGCCCCTTCCCAGCATTTCCTACCCCCCTCTGCTGTTAAATCAAACCAATATTCTGTGCCATTTTCATATACATTTGTTTGCTAGTATTTATGGGTTGATGCAACATAGTGTTTATTCCACAGGGTTTCCTGTCAGTCTTTCTCTTCTTTCTCTTTTTCCTTCTCCTCCTGTGCATCTTTCCTCTTATGTTTATCTCAACCTGACAACATTCTCTTAATCCACCCTTTATACCAAATTTGGACGTGACCATAGCCTCAAAAAAGTTCTTTCCTGACTTGACTAAACCCTGACCACCACCAAATGTAACCAGACTAAAACTCCCCTTAAAAGCGCCATTAACCATTCACAATAATAGCTACCCATTATAATCTCACATACTATGACATTTACTGAAATTAATGATTAGAAATTGATGATAGTCAGAACTCGATGGTAACATTCATGTCCTGTCAAGTACTGGTTGTAGTTTTTCTTTTTACATCTCCGCAAATATTTGTCCTTCTACTGTGCCTCTCCTCCATGCATGCTTTACTCCATCTCTCCCACTTCTCCTTCCTCCCTCACTGTACTACATCTCTAACTGCAGATTAATTCTGCCACTCTTACTTTATCATTACCTTCTTTAATCTTTTTTTTTCTCTAAAGCCTTTCTTTGCACTCTCCAACCTTTTCTCTACCCTTCCACGTCTCCTGAAACCATTCTCTCTTTCCACTCTTCTTTCATAATCTGCCTTTTCCTCCATCTTTCTTTGACACTTCCCAGCCTGCTGTTGTCTTCCAATGTTTGGGTCTCTCTGATGAGCAAAGACAAACTCTGCAGAGAAAATAAACCCGGATCCTCAGCCCGTTTATAGCGCAGAGGCCCAGGAATTAAATTGTATACTTTACAACTTGGCCTGTGGAGGTGTGGGAAAATAGCTCCCTCTTAGAATGTGTGTGTGTCTGTGGGTCTGTGTGTGTGTGTTTGGGGCCCCAGTCTGGCAGCTCAGGAACGTGGCAGAGCCCACCTCTACCAACACCGCATGATCACATCTGTTCTTCAAGGCCTCACCTTGGGTGGGGGGAGGGCACTAGCGACCTCTATGGCCACAACTGGCAATTACATGATGTTGGGGCATTAAATTCTGTTGGGCTCTGAGTCAGAGCAGTGATTGGTAGTGGAAGCAGGGTATCCCAAGCAGCCAACAGCTCATAGAGAAACCATAGCCTATCAATCACTTATGCAACAAACACAAAATCATCATCTCAACACAAACAGTAACCACTCTTTCTACCCATGTCAAGTCAGTGTACGACTAATCTGATTACTGTGACTTAAAACATCTGAACCCACAGTGTTTGTGTGCTAAGGGATAGTTGCTAGGAGCTAGGAGCTAGCTTCACACTGATTGAATGACTAATAACAGGGAAGGGTCTTCCCTTGGCAGGGGTGACAACTCAAGCCTGTGACAACGAGCGGTTATTGAGTGAATATATTCTACTAAGATTATGATTCATCTCTACACACCACTGAAAATGGTGTTGATGTCTAGTTGGTAGTAATGTGTATAGTTTAGCTCTATTGATGATTAGCTATTTGAAGAATACTTTGAGTGAATGTTGGTAGTGTGGACCTGATGAGCCAATGACTGGCTATACCAAAGAAGTTAGTAAGTCATTAAAGGGACTTATAAATGAAGGAAAGGGATTTGGAATGACAATAAATGCAGTTACTATTAGTAGTAACATTACAACAATAAGAAACATTATGTTACACAAATTTTGTTATTAGGTAATTTTTGTAACTTCAACACAGTAACCAGTGCATAGTAGAAGCCAGTGATAGATAATGTTATCCCTCAGCCACTGTATGTGGAAAGTGGTCGGACCTGACCATTTTAGAAAAGCAGGATTTAGTGGCCAAAACAAAGTAAAGAACAGTATTTCCATGCTTGGAAATTTTACTTTTCTATATGAGAAAGAATTAACTTTTTGTGCATTTAAGAGTTATATCATTTTGTTTCTTTTGTAGAGCAAGTCTCACCTGCTCTACAAAACACAATGACTGCAATGACTGTAAATGTCATTGACACTAAATTTCATGTGATCATTTTTCCTGAAAATGTTAAATTCATAGTTGATTTTTTTATGTTCAATGGAAAGTAGCCATCTTTTTCTCTTAATTTGGGTTTTTCCATTGGTCTCAAGTTCCAGGTATGTGTTAAAATGTCTTGAAAGTATTAGTTTTGAATCTATAAAATGTAGAAAGCCTAGATTTTGACAACAGGTTTACAACAATTAAAATGAAATACAGCCTCTGGGGTTTTGTTATTAAGGTTATTATGGGTTAAGTCATTCACAAGGGCAAGGTTCCTCAATGAAAGTCTAAAAAATTGTTTTAAAAACTATTATGCATTTTCAAAAAATGCAAGGATGTCAGTCAGAGAGAAACTTGTCTTTCGTCTTTCTGCAGTAAAATCAGTTCATATGAGACTGAAAGTGACAGCAGCAGTTCTGGCAGGGATGTAGGAGCAGTCGCATGTTTGATGCTCCAGCGTGGTTACGCTGGAGTACACAGCGGGCTGAGCTTCCCACTGTGCCAGCGGCTGGCTCCTGTTTCCACACATGACATTACAGAGCCTAATCCTACCAAGTGGCCAGAACTGTAAACTAAATAGTCCTAACCACACTCACACACACACTCACGCAGTGCTATGTTTTGACTTCAGCTCAACAACAATTAGTACCCAAACGGCAATTGACACTAGGATATCTCTCATTGAGACTGACTGAACACCATTAGTGCTTGGCTCATATTACTCACTACAAGTCACAGTTATTACACACGCATAGACAGACACACATAGACACACACCTTGACTGTTTGGTTCCATGAAAATGCATAATGACACTGCATAGGAACATAATTGCAATAAATGCTAGTTCTGGAGTAAGTGATACAGCGTTGTTATTCTTATGGAACGTCTGTTCATATATACAGCATTTAAGTTCGTAATTTTGGGGAGGTATGAAGATGTATGTTTTGTTATCTGATGTATATTGATGTAGCTGTTTGATATAATATAAGCACTCTAATCCCCCTGCCTGCTGGGCTTTTAGTCTCCTCTTTCACTGTCCTCCAGACTACGTTCATGCTTTGGATAAAATACATGAGGTATTTTTGGCGCATTCTTCATTTTTTTTTTTTTTATCTGATAGATTTTGAATCTTAAACATGTAAAGAAAATGTTAAACCACATACAGTAAAAGCTTTTTTCACTTTTTTAATTCTCAGAGCTGGTGCATGGAGCACATGCTTCTCATCAGCGTCTAGTCGTCCCCCACACAATGTAAAGTTGAATCTATTTTTGAACAGATGATAATTCATCTGGAAGCTTGATTTATGCTCAAGGCATCTGCAGGGGCCCACGCAGCCACAATGACATCACACCAACAGACACGCCCCTTTGCGAGGGTCCCGTGCAATGGTTCCCATGCGGTGGGTTTTCACCTATCATCAGACATGTTTCCAACTGACAATGCTCACACGCATGTGCAGGAGAAACAAGGAGCTTTGAGGAGCTGCTGCCACAGTTGCTGTGAGGAGAAACCCACACATGTATAAAAGATCCTCTGTCATGATTCCATGTCAGCTCATGTCCGCGTGCGAAAAGCATAACCTTGCCCTAAGACACTGTAATCAACCCAGCAGCTGTGTGCTTTCTAATTGAGACGGTTGATAACCTCCTCGCCAACCACAGCCAGGCTCGATAACCATGACCCAATCTGTGATTACCCCACTGGGGAGAAACAGTGGAAAGAGTGAAATCCTGCAGTGCCAGAACTGCAAATTGCTGTATTGTCTGAGTCAACCAGGCAGATATATATTTTGAAAACCTGGATTTACCAGGAAGAGAGCAAGAGAAATTATGAAAAAATATCCCCACTGCTGTCATCATCAGTGCTTCGCCAAACCCATAGTAATGAGATGAGAGCTCACAGAAGGCAGAATCCTCTGCCACATCCTGCTTGCCTCCCCACCTCACCCCCCACCTCACCACCGATCTCCGGTTTTCACTTCCCATTCCCTCCCAGGCTGCAAGACGTTTGTGTCCTGGCACACTTGAGTGAAAGCGGGCCATGTGGATGCTGGTGGCTTCGTTTGGGGTTAACACCAGTGACAGCTCCAGACAATGGTTCCTTTCCCCCCACGCTGCTTAGCTCTGAGTGGAGTTCTGTTCACCAGACACTGATGTCATTTATGCTCCAAAAGGCTGGTGGTTGCTTTGTTATGGCTACATGCACAGCGACGACACTTTCAAACACACACACACACATTCACTGAACACATGGTTGAACATGCACACAAGCAGACAGACAAACAAACAGATGCAAGACTAATATCACAGTTAAGGGAAATATTGAATTGTGCGTGTGTATTTTTTTCATTTCATTATGCTTGAATGTAGTTTGACTTAAATTAACTTAAATCTAAACTAAAATGTGAGGTGTTAATCACAGCACTTCAGTTCTTAAGTTAATACGACAACTCCTCTTAATGGATAGAAACATTTGAATTCTACCACAGTCTTCAGACTCAAATCGTGGCTTGTAACCATCTTACCAGCCCAGACTGAACAGATCTTATTTCGGCTCTCTAGGGTGACTCAGTGCCAGCTGCAGACAACAGTCCGTTCGCCGACACCGTGACTTTGGAGCAGAAAACTAGCAGCATTGGAGGCACCAGTGGGAAGGTCAGCCTTTGGATGCAGTGGATGTTACCCAAGGTCACTGTTAAACTGTTCGCTCCTGACCCAACAGCCAAAAAGACAGGTACATTAACTATGACATAATACTTGTTGGTCTTTTTCTTTCACTACATTTTCTGTTCCAGTCTTGCTGATGCATAATACACAATAGTTTTCACACTTCACATATGTAAAGTTGATAATTTGCTGCTTTAAACACATCATATGTGGAAGTTGCATGTTCACGGTAGCAGCAACAGACGTGTGGAAGAACTGAAGAACTTGGTAAATATCATGAGCAGCTACAATTAATATGTCTGATTAAACAAGGAATTCATTGGATGTTAAAGTTGATTTGATGAGTCTATTGTTTTAAGACAGTAGTGAAAAGGTTCAGATTTTAAGTGCGGCCAGTTTTTAAAGCATGTTTGTCTTTGCACAGTGTGAAAGAGTGTAGGGGGCTGTTCAGAGCTTTTACAGTCTTGCTGTATCAGCACTTTAAGCGATCATCCCCCGCCTCTCTTTTCATTCAAATAGGAAGCACTCAGAAGGGAAAAGCAGCTGGAGAAAAGACGGAACAGAGGGAAAAGACAAATAAATAAATGGGTGATGAATCCCGAGTGAACTGCCTCTTGTCCCCTTTAGATTTACTGGTGTGATGAAAGGCTAGTTTTACCTTTAATTGGTGGCTGTAATATTTAGCATCTGCCAACCAGATCACCCAGCTTAAGGTCTTTAATAGTGGGAATGGAATGTTTTGGAGGACCTCACAGAGATGGTTTGACTTAGAGACATCCTAAATAGGCATTACTTTGGATTTGGGCTTAATATGTGCCATCTGAGTTGCAAGATGAACTTACCACTGGATTTTCAGTATGCAACACATTAAGCATGTTATTGAAAATAAAAAGTGTGTGTATGCACAATATCAGATGCCTAATATCACAAATACATTCTTTTGATCAAATAAGTAAGCCACAGATAGGACTGCAGACAATCTGCTATGATGTAATATGTTTTTCAACTGCAAAGGAAGTAAGATTCTTGTCTCTCCAGAAAAAAGGAAAAACAGCCATTCCAGACTTATTAGTTCTCGGGTATAATGTTGTGCTATTATGTGTTGGAAGATTAGAGGTAGAAATTCAAGCATGAGTCTCCAGAGGCTTTGCTAAAGGCACAAATCAGTGGTACTCTTTCCTTCTTTCAAGATGAGCCATTTAAGACGAAGGGACTAAGGGTTTCCAGTGCTCTTACAGGGTGGGTTTAGAAAACTCATACATCAATATCAACACCATGTTCGGAGACTATGAGTTTCTGAGTATCTTAACAACTTGGGAGAGTTCTTTCCACACAGTATCCACAATAAAGCTGACAAGCCTTGTGTTTCAATATTAATAAGCCATTAGGAACCTCTGCGTTTCTCAGAATCACCACAAGGCAACAGTACAACAACAACCATAGTTTCACACGCATGAAGTCCATTTTCCCAAGCTAGTCTGTGATTGTGGGACTTTCTCAGTGGAAACAATGAGAGAGAACTAACAGTTAAGCTCACAGGCTTGGTTCAATACAAATTTAATCAGTTCTTCTATGAAGCTTACTCACTTTGCCTGAAGTGGGTGGGTTTGTTTGCGTACAAGGTGCATAGAGCCATATACATTGATTTTTATGGATACACGTGTTTTCGCGTGCGCGAGCGTGTGTGTGTGTGTGTACATCGGCTCCAGCCTTAATCAGCCTAACTGGTCCAGCTTCAAAAACACACTGCATGTACTGTACAGGAACTGACCACAGCAGTTGGATCAGGGCCAAAGGCAAGACCTGGACAGGGTTAGCTACAGTACAGGTCCTTGCCCACAGAAATGAAATTCACACATACAAAACTTCCTCTCCTGAAGTCCCATGTTCAGCTGTACTGCCTGTTTGCCAAGCACAAGGATGGCCATACAACTAAAACAAAAATAAAGGGAAACAGTCTTGACTTTCACAGCTTTGCAAACTAAGGATTGATACATAGTAAAGCTGTCATAATGAATGATTGTTTTTCACTTCATGATCTGAAAATGCAGAAAACATTATTTCCTGTTTTTTTTGTGTCTCTTTCAGAGATCTGTGTCATCAGTGAACTAGAAGACCTGAGTGCCTCTGTAGACGTCCAGGATGTTTATACAAAGATCAAATGTAAAGTTGGCAGCTTCAACATCGACCACTACAGATGCAGGTAGAGTACATCTACTACATGTAAACGCATACAGATACATGATTCTAGAGTTTTGCTAAACTTTAAGTCAGTGAGCAGGAATGGATTTGGTGACACCAGCTGATGCAGTGATAAAGTAAAACGTGGGACCATCCAATTCAGCCCGCTATCCACAAGGTCATCGTGCTACCCCCACATGCTTGTGCTCTCACAGTTCCAGAGTCCACACACACACACACACACACACACACACACACACACGTGCACATACACTTCTACCACCAGTACTACTAACACTTGGTCTGTTCCCACTTATGCTCATATGGGTGATTTTTCGGATTATCACCTCAGTGTCATCGTCTTTCCAGACAACTGTTGCGGTGGTGACCACAGATTAACAGACAGACGGACAGACAGATGGGCCGACAGACTAGACGGACGGGTTGAACGGGCTCTGGGCTGGCCCAACTCTGACTCACAGAGCAGAGGAGTTCAGTCAGTCAGTCAGTCATTTTCTCTCAGCCTGCGGTGTCTGAATCGATTCACAGAAACATTAACACGTTGTTAGGGGAGGAAAACCACTGGGCAATATTCCACTACATCCTTATGGTAATCTCTCCCCATGTCAAGCTCCAGTCAAAATGGGGTAATTTAGCTCTGGGTTCTGAAATTATGAAAGCGCATAGTGCTTCAGGAACTGAAGCTATGACTTAAGATTTCTATTTTTTTCTGTGTCCCACACACATTCTTGCCATTAATTAGAGGGTGGACTCATTTTCGATATCAAAATACTTTTTTTCCCCTGTATTTCTTTCTCATTCCCTTGATCACATACATCTGTGATGGAGTCAGCAGCTCCAAGTGTGCATTGTGTACGTGCCTGAGGTCTTGTTCTGTTGGGAAGAGACCACTTAGCAGGAGGCAATTCTCCCTGTCTTGGTGTGAGGAGATAATGAAACGGTGATCTAGCACTCCACCATGTTGCATCCAGCAGACCAGAGAGTGTTTGTCTCTGTTTTCAGGTTTGTGCCTGCGTAGACATGCTCCTATAAGTGCCTCCTTCTCTGATTGAGCCAGACAGTGAAAGGGAGATGGACCTTCCAGGCCCTGTGCCCATATTGAACCCCATCATAAGCAATCAATGGTCTCACCACTGACTCGATAATAGAAATTGATTCTGATTTGCCAGATTTTAAAATCACCTTAGCTCGGTCACAGACATTTCACTGCAGGTCAGAGGGGAACTCAGGCGATGGTCTTGGCTTTGAACCTGACTGTCTAGCAAGCTTTTTACAGACCTCCCTGTTTCACTGTAGTCATCTGATTTCTATTCTGTCAGGCCACATGTGTTTCATACAGTATGGAGTAGCACCTTAAGCCAGGATAATGTCAGTGATTAGGCAGTTTTAGGGCGTGAAGGTGTTGTGGGTCATTATATCATACCACTCTGCTCTCACAGGTGTGTGTCCAATTGCTTCTGAGACAGAGCCAACCTTAATCTCTTTAGTAGACCTCTATGCCTTCCTAAATAGATAATGGGTCAATTTTCTCATTTCTAGGTTATTTCAGTTTAATGTGCATTTAACAACGTGTTCTCAACACACTTTTAACCAACCAGAGGTCTGGCAGGGGAAGCACTCCATCATCCAAGCCAGGTTACAGTCATGGCTGTTTAGGACACAGTGGAGGACCTCTGGGCTCCAGGCCCACTCTAATCTGTATCATCCACGTATACAAGAGAGCCCACAGAGGTTGGAGTCCATATTAATCATTCTGAACAGATAATTGTTAGGTATTTCATCACCCAGCCCAGGTTATTTGTGCGCAGTGGGTCAGATTAAATCAAGCCTGACAGAGAAAATGTTTCATCTGGCCTTAGCTATCTCACTTATGGAAAATGAATGGAAAGTCAGATAGGGAAGGCGAATATGGGAGGTAAATATATAATTGAATGTGTGGTTGTATCAAAAAAGGAGGAGGACAAGAAAGGGTGGAGGAGGGAATAAAAATGACAGAGAGGGAGTTCCCAGGGAATACAAAATAGCATCATGGAGCAGAGGAGGGAAATTAGAGGGAGATAAAGATGCAAGGGAGTGATTGGGTATTAAACTCTGTTGGGGGGCGTTTCCTATCCTGTTGGAAGTTCTGATCTTCTGAACTTTCAACAGCTTCTTCTCCCCCGTGTTTTGGACAGGTCTTGCTTTGCAATGGTGCTCTTGAACCGTTCTCAAATGCAGGGACGCCCCCACCCACCCCCCACCCCCCACCCCCCCAAGAGAGGACAGCCGGTGACAGTTCACCCGTAGTCGCTCCAAGGAGCATCTCACACAAATTGAAGCTGATGTCTTCCAGCTGTTTTGCAAATGGCTGGGAGCGAAGGGTGACTGGATGGGAGCAGGGAGAGAAAAGAGGAGGAATGATGAGCTGTGGGGGGTCCATATGTATTAGTCACTCTTACAGCCGAGTGGGGAGATTACAGAGGGATATTCACATAGTCACACACACAGAAAGAACTGACATACATACACGGGATAATGATGTATTAAACACACATACAGTACGCACACACTCACAAGTAGGCCCACTCCTCACTCACTGAACTTCTAGAACTCTGTTGGGGAGTAATTAAGAGGGAGGGGGGCAAGCACAGTGAGAGAGTGGTGTAGAAAAAACTGCACAGATGGCTTTAAACATTTTCATTGCATTGACTGATACATTTTGTCATACATGTTTTGTGATGATAGTGATTTGTTGTTCTACAGGAACTGTAGTAATGTTGTGCATGTATATGTGTGTGTATTTTATATGCTGTAGGTTTTGTGTTTTCATGGTGCTGCATACTGAGTGTTAATTGTTGTGTCTGTCTTCATGTTAACATCTTTTGATTTCTGCTTTACAGGTGCTTTCTACTAAAGGATGGGCACTACAATTAATGGAAACCTAATGTCGCAGAAATTAACTTTGCATCACATTATCATTATCTAGACAAGTTAATACATGTGTTCCATTCTTATCACCATCTCTAAGCGCTATCTAAATTTTAAAAGGAATGGTAACTTTATACAAGTTTCAGTGTATGCCTCTAGGCTGCTGACAGTTTGATAAAAATGTTGGTATCAGTCTGCGGTTTACTTATCTAAATGCAATTTTGTAACTGTTGTTGACATTAAAGAGATATTATCAGGCCCAGCCACAGCAGTATGAGTAGTCCCAGATGCCCAATTTAAGTTTGGCCTTGTGTGTCTCTCCAGGCCAGGGCATGACTGGCACTCTGGCCACTATGAAGGACTCATTCTGCAGTGCAAGGACACAGCCGTGGTGAGGGTTCTGCCTGTCCCACAGCAGCCACAACAGCCTTAGGCCTCTTTATACTGTGCCACTGCAATTCTGCTGCTCCTAATCAAGGTCCTTCATCTCTGATGATGCTGGACAGACAGGAAAACAAAGGAAGTCCTGAGAGAAAAAAACCAACAAAACATTGTTTTTGGCTGTAACTTTGGGTGTCAACCAGTGGGGTATTTTGCTACACCTTTAAAATTTTGAAGAAAACTGAACAACAATGAAATTAAATTCCATACCCCTGTCTCTCCAGTGGCTCGGATTGGCTAAATAATCAAGCCAATAAAATCTGGTGTCAGCTGACTCTGTGTGTGTGCCTGCGTGTGCTGGAGGAAACTACCACATAGGCCTCTTTTCCCTTGTTGATGAAATGTTATTCTGGTGATGGTCTTATACTGGTGCCTAACAAATGAAAATGGTAGTTTACACAGTCAGCATTATTTAAACGTTTGAATTTTGAAAACAGAAAGCACACTAAACAACACAATGAAACACATCATTAACACACATCAAGTATTTTTCTCATCATTTATATTGTTTACAGATCAGTGTTTTTGAGGACCTCCAAATTATACTTTTCCCATTCAAAACACTTCTCACAAAACACTCATCCCAAAGTCAAACAACTGTTTTAGTGTTTTTATTGCTGGATAGTATAAGACCATTCCTCATTATTGTAGCTGGTTCAAGCTGGTGCAACTTCCTTTGGTTTTAATCAGTTTACTCCATAATTAATCTTCCAAAAAATCATCATCTTGCTTTTCTTTCTTTTCTTCCCTCTTTATCTTTCTTTCCTACCCTTCTCTGCAATTATCTACTTTGATACCTCCCTGTGACTTCCTGCCGACTCTGTCCCTTTCGGCATCTATTTTCTCTCTCTCTTCTCTTTCCCTCTCCTCACCTCCAGTATGGAGGATGGTGTTCAGAGCTCAGGCAGCTGTGGAGGAGTGGTCCTGTCTTGCACTGACAAGCTGAACAGACGCACTGTGTTGGTTCGACCCGTCAGCAAGCAAGACTCTTTCAGCCACTTCTCTGGCTTTTTCCCCCCTGTAAGAATCCAGTTTTTCTTCTTTTTAGTTGACTCTGCTTATCCTCCATCAACAGTGGCCTAGAATGAAAGCTTGGTGTGCTCCTCAGAGATATTTGAGAAGCCAGTGCTTTCATTTGGACTTAAACAATTTTCATGTTGCATTGAAATCTTTCACAAATTAATCAAATCCATCACATAATGCTCCAAAGGAAAATATGTCTGTGGGTAGTCATACAATGTCCTCTAAACTTGATAAATTGTTTTTCTGTCTTTACTCACATTTATTATAGAATGTCTCCCAAATGGAAGCATTATTTTCTGCTTTTAGTTAATTTTCAATCGCTGGATTATTTTATTAACAGCCAATAAGTCCACTGTTACTGGATGTTTTTGCAGACTTTACCTGATGTCTTAAACAGATATGCCTCTCTTTTAATCATGCAAGAGTTAGTATTATTTTTCTTTTACTTAAGGTATTTTAAGTAATTTTTCCTGTGTTTGCTTTGCAAATCACTCATATCTGGCTTTTTCTGATAAATCAGAAATAATTCCGCCCCAGAAAAGAGTTATAATCATTAATTGGTTTAACAAGAATATATGCATCTTATTAAGGGGGCTGATCCAATCTAAATTACTGCACAGAATATGAAAGAATTTGCTCAAGCAACTTCTTTAGGTAGCAGCTTCAGCTTGGCTTTTTTAGAGTTGTATATGGGAACACAGAGGGCTGTTTTTTGTTTGGTTTTGTTTGGCTGAGATCTGAGGTTAAGTCTTGCTGAAATGTAAGGGATAAGTCTAAACTTGGCTTTCCAAATTCCAAGATTATAAAGAGAGCATTGTTGAAGGTAAATTTCTACTTTACCTACCAAAATTATCTGTATCAAATTTAAATCATGTTTGTAAATCTGGCCCAAGATTTAAAATGTCATTTAATAGGAGAAATTAGTTGTATATAATTGTTACATATATAATGTAACATTATTTTCTTTTAGCCAGGCTTAACCCTAGTCCAAGATATCAGACCATTTTACATTTTTGTCTGGGATTGTTTTGTGTGATGATACCTATCATTAGTGTGATTTGTCCTGTCTCACCACTGGCCAGACGGCAGTCAAGGTCCTCGAGGGCTCTCACCAGCAGCATGGCTTCCTGTCAATCACCTACACTCAGGCTGTCACCAAAAACGTCCGTCACAAACTCACCACGCGGTCTGAGCGGCCAACACGCAGTAATGCTACTACTGCCAGTCAGCGGATGACCACTGATCCTCTGGCAGATAGCTCACCTCAGTACCTGAGAGAGATCCTGCTGACAGCCCAGCCCTTTGATGTGGTGCTATCTTGTCCCTTATTGGCCACCGTGGCAGGGGTGCTCCAGGTAGAGAAAAGTGTTTGTTAGTTCTAATTACTGTGTCATATGCTGATTAAGATTAATCACGTTATTTTTTTATTTATTGATATTGATATATTGATGTCTTTTTAGGCTAAGGTGCCAAGACGTTATAGAGAGCGTGGAAAGTCAGCAGGCCAACCAATGAGAAGCCACACACTGACTTCTCGGTGTTTGCCCCTCATCTACATCAACACCAGTGTGATCAGGGTCTTCTGTCCTCGAGCACAAGACAAACATACAGCAGCAGGTCAGAGAATGACTTGTCTCTGAGAAAGGACACTTGTCTACACATGCTAACACTTTACTACAATAGGACAGTATTATGTCATGGATAGTGTTTTGGAGTCTTCAGGTCTGTGGTGCCTGTATGTCTGTAAGTTCCTGTCATGGTTGACAAGACATAGCAGAGCCACCACATTAGTATGCAGAGACATTTGCTAAAAAAATATTTGAGGCTGTGAACCAACCACAGTTATATATACTCCTTCAATGTCATAGATGCGTGGAGTCTTGTTTTGTCTGCTGGTAGCACTGTAATGAGTAATAGTGGTGAGGCTGTACTTTAAGGCTGTGTAAGGCTGATTTTGTGTGTGCATGTATGTGTGTGTTCAGTGGTGGTTCAGTTTTATAATATCAGTCTGATTTAATATATTTGATTGACTGTGTGTGTTTGTGTGTGTGTCCTTCTAGATCCCAGTGTGAAACAAGAGGACACTCTGGTATTAAAGATGGGTTCCCTCAGCATGGCTCCTCAGGCTGATAACCCCCTGACCCGCACTGTGCTGCGAAAAGACATCTACCAGTAAGACAAACTCTCTTCTCACTAAATCTTCTCTACCAAAATGATGGTTGGGTCTTTGCTGTAGACAGGAAAATGGATATTTACAGTTTTTGAAATAAAAGCAAAATGTGCGCTGGCTCTGTCATAGGAAAACAAGATTTTTCAACTGTGATTAAAAAATCATTATAATCAGTCACACAGCAGTACATTTCTGCATTATTGCAGAATCATTAAAGTTCTTTAGTTCCCAGTACCATTTCTTGACTAGCATGTTAATCAAAAAAAGACTGTCCTTGTTATGTTATGTCTCTCCAATACAAATCACTGCGCAAGACATTTATCTCTGAGTCTACCTCCCACTCTTGCTCCCCGTCTTTTAAACATTTTAACTGACATCTCTCCTGTTATTAAACCTCATCACCCTTACACAGCTTTATCACATTCTGCTTTGAAAACACACACCGCTGACTGGTAATATTAGACCACCGCAAAACCTGCTAGGTAACCACAGTTCATTAAAGGTGTCATTCAAATTTGTCTGACCTCAAGTTACACCCCATAAAACCTGTTGTGAGGCAAGTGTTTTTAGTAGGAATGTGCCTGTATGTGGATGCACATCCATGCTCTGATGATTTTTGCTGTCTCATGGGAGATTTTCAGGGTACAGCAAATGACTGCGTTGCATTGTGGTTGAGCTGCCCCTGTAATGACAGAGAGCAGTGAGTGACACCTTGGGGCACTGCATGGCCCTACAGCTGAAACACAAAACTGTTGATACAAGCCTCCCATGCCATGTGGATCAAAGCTGCAAGGCAGGGGAAATCTGGACTTCTGAGCGCAAAACACATCTCCCTACTATAGGCAACTAAGAGAATCTGGATTGTGTCATAACTGCCTCGAAACCGCAGCCCCACAGCGCGTGTGTGTGTATGAGAGAGAGAGTGGGAAAGGGAGCAGTAGTGCCAATGGGCAGATATGGAGCTGGCAAACACATGTAATGAGGGAGATAAAAGTGGTGCCTAATGCTTTGTGCAGCTGCAAGTGAGCTGACACAAGATGTAAAATGGAGAAAAAGAAAAAAGGAAGGTGGACAACAAAAGGAGAGGAGAGGCCACTTTAGGTGTCATTGCTGCCTTCAGCTGGTGGAAGTGTCATTATGTAGGGAGACTGCATAGAGCAGGGAGGCAGATGGGGTCTAGGCCTATGGGCAATGTGTAACCATCAAGGGAAGACTGAGAGAAATACCACACTCTGTCCAACCATGTCCAAATTTCTCCCAGAGTACCCAAGCTGTCTTCCTCCCAGTCTCTCATTTACTCGTTTGATGTATTGGAGCAAGGATGGTATTGATCAGTAACCATAGCTACTGTTTTGCAGGGACTTTTGGGGGGTATTTTTTGTTCCCAGCAGTTTCACACAGTGTACCGTGTTGAAGTGTTTGCTGTTTGTTTTGGTACAAGTTAGTACAGCTAATGGGATGTAACTATTCTGTTTCCATGGAAACTGTGCTTAGATTTATTTTGTTGACAAGTTGGCCATGTTGTTATCATGTCAGATGATAAATGATGATCTTGTGGGCATGGAAAATAATCTGGAGTTTTTCTCAGACTTTCACCCGAAAAACCAGTTAGACCAGCCATGCAATTTCACCCCATTTTGGCCAGTAATGTTCTGCCTCTGGTAGTTACAGGATTGGTGTCTCTGTGGCTCTGGTGCCCACATCTGCTCATAGACATAGATTGCATTGCACGATGTTCAACCCTGGGTGAACACACACACACACGCCACCATGTATGCCTCCACACGCAGCCCTCCACAGACGCACAGGCACAGTCAGACACACGTGCACTTGCAAACACAATAACTACACTCCGTCGTGCATTCACACACCCAATGCACACAACCACGTACTGTACATATGCACACAAAATACACATATGCATAGTCTGTCACAAATGCTAGCAGCAGGCATGGCCATGTGTACAAACACACCCACATTCAGTCACCCCCTTAACCTCTGCACACAGAAGCCAAGAGCCACCACTTCCCTCTCTGCAGTGAAACCCAGGAATTATGTCAAACCACTCTCTGTGTTCATCCTTCCATTGCTAACCATGCATTATCTTCACCACCTTCCCTGTTCACATCTGCCATCCAATTTAGGATGATCACACTTCTGAGTCACATGATTGAAAACAGGGACTTGTTGCCATACCATTACCCAGCCCTGTCATGTGCTTTATCTTCTACTGTGTGTGCTCTCCCAAGTCTTAACAGAGAAAGTCATAGTGAGAGTCTGTAATCATGCAAACCAGTGTGTGTTTACAATCTATAACCAACTGTGGCTATACAAAGTCTTTGAGACTTAGTAGCCATTTTCTGCAATTCTGTTTAAAGCTCACCAATAATGACATCTCTTGTCATAACTGGATTAGTAACTATGCTGTTATTGTCTACTGTACATACAATAATTGCCTCACAATGTCCAGGATTTACTGTAATAACACCCAGGGAGGGGTGAAGGCTAAAATAGCAAGAATGTGTGACTTAGTTAGGTGTTGGGCCACCACATGCAGCCAGAACAGCTTTAATGCGCCTTGGCATTGATTCCACAAGTCTCTGGAACTCTACTGGAGGGATGGAACACCATTCTTAAAAAAGATATTTCTACATTTCGTGTTGATGGTGGTGGTGGGTGCTGTCTAAAATGTCAATCCAAAATCTCCCATATGTGTTCAGCTGGGTTGAGATCTGGTTGACTGTGAAGAGACCC
Source organism: Lates calcarifer (assembly GCF_001640805.2). Lineage (NCBI taxonomy): Eukaryota > Metazoa > Chordata > Actinopteri > Centropomidae > Lates > Lates calcarifer. The sequence goes on from NC_066847.1 coordinate 14,804,922, forward strand.
TCCATATACCCCCCACACCCTATGGATGGGGGGGCATTGCCATCCTGTTTCTCTACTTTTCAAGTTTTTCCTTTAATTTGTCACCTGCTTATATTTTGATAGTCTACTAACATAGATGTCTAACACACTTCAGAGTTCCTCAGCTTTCCTTTCAACCTCTCCATGTTTAGGATACAGATTGTATTTATCATTTAGAGTGGATAGATTCCTTCAAAGAAGGTAAAATAAACCTGTTTGACTGTAAAGCTGTTGAGCTCAGTTGATATCAACCGCCAGCTTCATTTGGTAACAATTAACGCTGTATCATTTGATCGTGTGATGTTTCCCTGAAAGAGGAGGTCCCCCAGGGGCTTCTTTACCAAGCCGGAATGACATAGAGCTGCAGGCTTCCCCTCTTTCTCCCTCTTCATCTTCAGCTACAAGGCCGCTGTCAATTTACACAGCTGAAATCATTTTCCTGTCTTGAAAAAGTTTTCCAAGTACATGAACGTCAGCCCGGGGAATGTCCAGCATGCATTCAGCCCTGACTTTCTTGTGGTTTGGGCCCTCTGCAAAATCTCACAGATCTTTTACTCCCCACTCCTATTTTCTTTCATTGTCTCTCTTTCTCTCCCCTTTTTTCCAATGAGATTTTTTTTCACTCATGGAACACTTAATTGAAAGCTTCTTGTGAACTGGGGTGAATGGGGACCACTCTTTGAAATGCCCAAAGGAGATTGGGTTTCCCTTTTTAGGGGCATTGAGACACCTTAAAATATCTCTGTGCAAGGGTTAAAACAGCTTACATGTTGCCACTATCATGGCCTAATATTGATCTTGTGTAAACTTCGGTATCTTTTAATGATATGACATATTTGTTAATAAGACTTAACCAATAAATGGTTAACAGAAATAACTGATGACTAGCTAACTGCCTTTATAATTAACAGTAACAATTTTTTAGCAGTGTTTTGTAGTTTTTTATTGCTATTGCTAAGTTCGAACAATGAAAAATTCCCAAGTGTATTTTCTTGTGCATGTATTTATGTGTGTTTTTTCCCTCCTCTAGTGCCTGCTTGCATCCATGTGTCTGCACATGTTTGTACATGTGTGTGTGTGTGTTTGTGTCTTAAAATATCCTGCACATTTCCCGACATCCCCACACCTAGATGACACAGCTCTAAATTCCATCACTTACTCGGTTACCTCATGGTCTGTCCAAGGGAGACTCAGGGAGCATCCCACTGCCGCAAAATATGGTTTTTGGTTTTTTGTTTTGATTAGCGCACATGCCTGCGTTTCTATAGTAACGGCAGAGAAGGCTGCTGTGTCAGTGGTGATGCAGCGCCAAGTCAACATGATGTGGCTGTATCAGTAGACTTTATTTCACTCCCTCCTCCTGCGTCGTTTTCTCATACACTTTCCAAAGTATGACTGTTCTTGGTGTTGCATTTTTTGTACATCCCCTTCTCTCTCTACTTTCTTTCCTCATCCTGCGTTTGTATTTAGGGTCTTCACAACCCATTCTACCTCTTTAGAATTAATTTTAGTTTTTAGCTTTCTTTTTTCCCTCTTTCCTTCCTGTATTCCCTCCTGCTTTCCCTCTTCCTTTCTTGCTTAATGTTTAATGTGGCTAACTCTTCCTGTCATGCTCCCTTTAACCCCTCTCCCTGTATGTCTACATAGCTCTTTTTCATTCTTTCATCTAGTTCTTTCCATTCTTTCTCACCTTCTGCTTTTTGCCACAAGTTCTTTTTTTTTTTTTTCCTATGTGTGTCCATGCGTATTTGTTATTTCCTTCCTCTCTGGCTTTTCCTCTCAGTCTCTCCAGAGTTGGTTGAACTGGTCCCAGTCCCAACACACTGTGGTCAGTAAGGCAGCCCCTTATTGCTGTTGAATGGCTGCCTGGTTAAGCCCATATATATGTCCTAATAAGTGGTTGTGATGGGGATCTCCCCTCCACAGATAAACACAGTCTGCTGAAGCCAGGACCCTGCCTGTTACTAATAAAATTCCCTGGCAGTATGTTACATGCACCCTTCTCCCACAGTAGCATCATTTCCATGGCAAGGGATGTGTGGATGGAGGAATAGATGGATTCAAGTCCTTAAAGAGGTGGGAAAAAGAAGAGCTTGCTTTCCAAGTGCTATCACGTGGTCAGAAAATGATGGGGAGGGAAATCTGTTGGTTTTTCTCCTAAATGGACTCATCTTAATTATATACAGAATTTTAAATTCTTTCTGCAGCAAATCTGTGAAGCAAAGTCTGCACTAAAGGAAGTTTATGGTTTAGATTACAACACTTAGGGAACTAATTTCTTTGTCCTAAAAAAGTGTTCTTAGCATACTATAAAATTTACTAGATAATATTAAGTTGTTTTAAGCTGTCGCTCACTAGTTTGTAGTAACTGTCATTACGTTGCACTAATTGATGCAAATTTCAAAAATGGCTTTCCTAACTTATAATCAATAATTATGACTTTTTACAGACACAACTTCATTACAATAAACACTTAGCCTTATAGAATATATGTTATGTTGATATATTTGGTAGCCAACTATGAACACTCAGCTGTACTGGATATAATAGTTTTACAGGTACAAGACATTAGATCTGTTCTATAATAAAGACAGATTTCACTGATTTCCAGATAGGTTTGTTCACTCAGTAGTAGAAGCAGAGGTAGCATTTCCATTTTTATTAATTTCAGGCAGTAGGAGTGACAGATGAGTGAAAGCAGGGTGTAGAACAAAGCCGCTTATAGGCCTTCAGCACATCAGCTCCGTTCAAAGGTGCAAACCTGTCACAGCATCAGCAATCACCTCAGTAAATTCAAGAGTGGTCACTGGGGTTCACATACTGCTGCTGCTGCTGTGTTAGTAGAAGGATTAGGAGACCCCGCAAGTTTTTTGCATTATAATCTCTTGTCCTCACTATGGGGAAAAACACTGAGTGATTCTCTCAGGCATTAGTATGACAGCTGCAGCTCTCTTACTTTCTTTTCCTCTTATATGAAATGCCATTCTTTTTTGTACACTCTCAGCTGGTCTCCTTCTTTCATGTCTTTCTCCTCATCTTTCTTTTCCTCATAAAACCCAGAGTTCCCAGCAAATGATTCATTAGATGCTTCAGTGCACACTTGCCTCATCACTCACTTTAGTCGGCTGCCAAGTACCCCATTTCCCCGTTTGTTTACACCAGCGAAAAGTGTGCCGGCTTTGCTTCGCTGCCGCAGCGGAGGAGAAGAGCTGTTTGGGCCACACACAGTGACACCCAGGACCTACACTTATACACTCGGATTTAGGAGTTGGTTTAAAAACTCCCCTGGCTGCCGAGCAGGTTTAATGATAAACTCCTCTCAGAGGCAATGATGGTAATATCTGTATCACCAGAATAAAAGAAACAGCCTAAATGATGAGCAGAAATCATAAATAGGTGTTTTGGATGTACCAAAATTAAGTTTTGTAATAGCAGTTGTTTTAGAAATTACTCCCTACTGGTGTAGTATATTACTACACAGTGCTTTGAGTATGGTGTCTGTGGGGATCGCCCAGCCAGACATGAGCCATTTGAAATAAAGTTCTCTTTATCTATTTTTGTCTTTACTTTCAGGCTTTAAAAATATAATCAGAGGATCTTAATTCCCTAGTCTACTCTCTTGCTATTCTAAATTTTGTCTTTTTGTGAAAATAAGCCAGTGTGTCATTAACATAGAACTGTGGGCAAAACCAAACCAACTGAGTAAATCTCTTTAATTGCATCGGCCCTTTTTTGGCCAACGTGCTGTTCTGATCTTTTAGTTGGTTCATGTGTGTATATTGATGTCATTACTGCCTCTCTTATGACTCTAACTTAAATATATGTTTTTACAAGAATTCCCCTTACATACTACATGGTTGTCTTAAAGTGCGTGTAGTTATAGCGCGTTAAAGGCAAATGTTCAAACATCATAATGTACTCCAGTTGTCAATCTAAGCTTTTAAGGGCAGAAAAGGGGAAATGGCACTGAGCCACAAGAGTTTGTTGAAGCTGAGCCAGCCAACAGAGCAGCCTAATAGCAGACCCGCCCAGCAGTCAAACAGAGGTAAAGTGGCTAATAGCGTGAACAGTTTAATCAAGAATGTGTCTGAGGGATTACAAAGCCTGTGCTTCATCCTTGTTGTGCTCAGTTTGGGCCTGGGAGACAGAGCAAAGAGCCATTCAGCTGAGATGATTAGCACTAGACCTTTCTTGGTCAGTTGTAAATCATTTAGTTCCACTCGTTTCTCTGCCTTTCTTTTAATCCTCTCTTCTACTCTCTCACTTTAGATTTGCGCCCATGTTCTCCCTCTCTTCTCGGGAGAAAGAAGATAAAATAAGCAAGGATTTGAGGGTCAGCCAGAATAAACATTGTTTTTTGTCAGTCCAGCAAATGAAACACCTGGTGCTGGTAAACGCAGAGGACATATTTCACCTTGCCGTGACACTCAGGATTAATACAGCATCAAATTGTTTTCAAAACGGGGACAGCCGCTACCCAGAGTAAATCATACGCCCCTTTTTATTAAAGTTTGCCCTAGAATTTATGTTTTAATTCAGACAGGATAGCATGCACAGAGCTGACTGATGAGACTGGGAATGGGTTCATAAGGGCTCATGTTGAAACAGCTCTCAGACAATGTGTTGTAATATGAACAGGAAGTTTAGACTCAGCCACTGAATACTGCTGTTTGAGGTGGATTATTTCCCCCTTCGCTTTTTTTTTCATTAGGTTAAGAGATATTTGTCATTCTTTTCTGTGAGAACCATTGTGATTGATAGACTTCTCTGTCCAGATGATACAGCAAACATGCAGGCTGGTTTCCTTGGAACAGAGGAAGGCTTGGTTTGTGTTTGCAGAGCTAATGTTCTGAGAGCAAAACAGAGGGAACCAGATGAACGTTAGTGGATGTAATCATTTTTCTCATTTAAGTTTTTAAGTTTAATAAGTGTTTAATTAAGCTTAAGTTTTTATCCAAACTTGACTGGATGACTGGATTAGTCAAAAATCACATGTTGTGTGTTGTGTTGTGTTCAATACATGTCTCCCATTACATGTTACAAGCACCTATTTCCACCTATTTCCACCTTTTAAAATAAAACTACATTTTTCTTTCTTTCTTATTTTTCAGGTGCAAACAATAAGTGCAAACCTCAATCAAAGTACATGAATACTGAGTAAAATTATTGATTTAAGCTGCAGTGATCTACAGTGGCTTCAGAAAGTATTCTGACCCCTTCACTTTTGCACATTATTGTGTTGTAGATTTCATTTGAAATGGACACAATTTGTGCTGATCAATCTACACTCCAATAGTTCACAGTGACAAAGTGAAAACTGGTTTTTAGGATTTTTTAAAAACAGATTTGTTAAAAATCAACAACTGAAATTTCTCATTTACAAAATTATTCAGACTGTTTTCAGTACTTTGTAAAAAATTAAAAATTAAATTTAAAAAAATGGCAGCAATTGGAGCTTCAGGTTTTCTTGGGTAAGTCTCTGCAAGCTTTGCACATCATAACTTGGGCATCCCATTCCCATATCCCATTCATAGATTGCCTCAAGGACAGTCCGAGACATGTCCCAAAGCCACTCCAGCATTGTCTAGGCTGTATGCTTTGGGTGATTGTCGTGCTGAAAGGTAAACTGTTGTCCCAGTCTCAGGTCACCTCTTGCAGGACTTCTCTGTATTTGGCTGTTTCCTTGTTCCTGCCATGGTATTAGCCAGGTGATGAGCAGTGCTTGGTCCACCACACATAGTGTTAGGAGCTCTGAATACTGTCTGAAGCCACTGTATTTATCATATTGTGTCTTAATCATCATACTTTCTGTACCTCTAATTCTACTTATCCGTCACTAGTGAGCTTTTGACCAGAGCTCTACACTACGTGTTTAGCCGGCAGTCTCTTGTACTGTATATGAGTAGGGAGCTGTATACAGCGTCTTGTCTGCTGTGTTGTGGTGTCTGCTGACTTCTGTGTACAGCCTGTGGTTCATTCCACGAATATCTGTGGCCTCTGTGATGTTATTCTCAGGCCCTCTGCTCTGTGAGAAGATTGCACCACAACACTTGTATTCCTCGGCCTGCAGTTAGAGGTTTAGGGGGATTTGGAGAGAGAAAACCCCAGCCTGGGCCCTACTATACATTTTATGGCCATTTTTATGCATATGATTCTGATGTAGTGTGCAGGGAAAGGGGGGAGGAGGGAGAGAAACGGGTATTAGGACTCACCACAGGGGAATCAAACAAGTAAACCACAACTTATTTTCCCCTCTCTTTTTTGGCTCAAAGTGTTGGGATAGCAATGTCTGTCCATTTGTCTTTGGGTTCATAGATCTCGAGCCTGAAGTATCTTAATAACTTTTGGATAGATATCAATGAAATTTGATATGTGTATATATCATCTGAATGTGATGAAATTCTAGTCATTTTAAGAATACCTCAGTCTTTCCTGTGGTGACACAGCGAGGTCACGGAAATTGTCCAGTCCACAATCGTTGTCCTCAGAGGATAAATCCTGATGATTTTTATAATAGCTCAACTTTTCATATTGCAGCACCCTTAGGCTGACATTTTCATTTGTATGTAAGACAAGATATTTGATGTAATGGGTGGATAAACATGAATAAGTTCACACTGAAATGCTCCTTACAGGTTAGACCCTTTTCTCCAGCACTACCTCCAGGTATTTTCATTTTCATTCTCACCAGAATTCTGGTAACAACCAGACAAGTATGGCACTCATATTCAAGTTGACCAAATGAACTCCTTAACCTTGAATCTGTGCGTTACAGTTACCCACTTCACGTGTGAGCCCTTTTCAGTGCAAACCCAAAACACCCCCAGAATGATTTAAAAAAAAAAAACATCTGTATGTGTGTTGTGGTTGGAGGCAATATGGAGTTTTGCATGCCTTTTTGTGTGGCACTCAAGGTGACAGATCTCATTTGAGAGCTTCCCGGAAACTGTTCTTGTGTTTTGGCACGCTGCTGTCAGTCAAGTCGGAGTGCATGCTGACAGAGGCGAGAAGGATCAGCCCTCAGCTGTCCTGCACTCAAAAAAGGGCCTGATCCAGGGGTTGACCACCTGGCTACAGGACTTCAGCCTCACTCAGTGAGTGGGTGTGTATGTGTGTGTGAGTGTAAATGGTTCATCCTGAAGCAGGATATGAGGGTTCTAAGAATACACCCATACCACCAACCTAGGAAGCTCTGTGCTCAACATCAGCATGTGATACACACACACCAGTGTTACCCTGTCAAAGTCTGGTGTGTGTGTGTGTGTGTGTACTTGAAATTGTAAGTGCATGTGTTTTGTGTATGTGTGCCTGTGCGTGTAGTCCGACCTCAGCCTTGTGCATTATTATGTTTTAGTTCCTTTTCTCCCTGCTCATGACATGTTGATGTTCTGGCATCCTGTGTTGTTGGTTAGAAGCGGTCATTGTACTGACAGGGAGACTGACTGGCCAGTCACACAGCAGTATTGGAGGCCAGGTGGGCTGTCAGGGGAATTTAGGAATACTGGGATTAGTTACTTGATTGTCAGTGTGTCTCCGCTTAATCTAGTTTCCGTAGGATTTACATTGAAATAGCTGAACTTGAGCCATGTGTCGATATGCACAGCAAAGTCTGAGACAATAAATTTGGAGAAAGAGTTGCTGAACAGAGCAGTGAGGCTTCATGTGTAGTTAGAGTATAGAGCTGTTACAGTTGTCAGTAGTTTAGTTCTTTGGCAAATGATACGGAATAGTTGCATCAATACAAGAATATAAATGTGGTAGTGTGATCCTGTATTGTTAATATTTTTTCATCAGAAAATTCAGTTCCTTGTACTATGCCCTTTGTGTATATGTGTGTGTGCGCGTGTGTTTCCATGTACATCTGTGTGTTGTGTCATCAGTAGTTCCCTGCCAAATAGCAGTTATCAGTAGGCTGCACAGTAGAACATCTGACCAAGGCAAAGGCAATTGGAGGATCAAGTGGAAGTATGAAAGAGAAAAAAAAGCAGTCAACCTCAAGAAAGAGGGAACGTGCAAATGCTTTCAAATGTCCATGTGTGGAGCCATAAGCTCTTCTGTGGCTCTGGGAAGCCAATGAGAAAACAGTGGCATAATTGCCTAATGCTTGTGTAATAAGAGGCACATTACAACCCCAGGAGGTCTAACCAGACTTGAAAGAACTAGAGGCTGGCACTAAAGTGGGCTCAGTCTTCCTCCTCCTGGTATTTGCCAGTTGTTTTAAATCCCACTCAATACTGAATACCCTGTTTAACGTATATTTTGACTCAAATGTATGTGTTTGATTAGTCTCCCTCAGTCTTGTTCCACCACTTTAATACCATCTTGCTGAACACACAAATATTTGTCTTAAGTTAAAAAAGGCAGTATGTGGAAACTGAATATCCTCTGTTATGCTCCTGTGGTTTTGAGGTAGTCACTTCTTAACAACTTCACTCCTTCTCTACCAATGCACTTGTAGTAAGATGCATTAATGCATCAATATCTTCTAAGTTTCTTTGTAGAGATCCCAGTCCACTCTTTTGTCAAGATGTTTGTGCTATTTTGAATATCTGTAGGACATGAAGGAACCAAACATAGAATGCAGATATTTGCCTTTCCCATACATTACACTTAAAGGGTCTGTTGAGTTATTGTGATTATGATTATATGCTTGCAGATATTGTATTTTGTAGACTGTCCAAATCAGCCATCATTGTGTAGTTGCCCAAGTTCACTTCACACAATAAGCATGTGTGTGTGTGTGTGTGTGTGTGTGTGTGTGTGTTTCTCTGTGTATGTGTGTGAATGTCAGTCATATTGCTTCAACTGCAGGTTTGAGAGAACCACAGAGGGAAATGTGAAGCCACCGTGTAGACAACTCTACTGCGGTGGTCCCCTTTCTTCTCTCCATAACTTACCCCACACACACAAGCACACACACACACACACACATGCACGCACGCACACACACAGCAGACCTCCAGTCAACACCCCACCCTGTCACTTTATCATCACACGCATGCACGGCTCTAGTTACACACATGTAAGTGGAGCAAAAATTATTAACTTGAGCAAATATGCTTTGTACCATATATTTTTTGCTGAAATGAAACGTCCACATGTTGGCAAGACTTCCCTCCATTCCTCAGTGATGATGAGGAGCCAGTGTTTAAAGAATCATTGTTCGCTCCTTGATATTTTTCCATCCTCTTTTCAACTGAGGAGGCATTTGAAGGGCTTTGAAAAGAGTTTTTTGAAAGGTCTCACATTATGTGTAGCCTGGTAATGGATTGATATTATTAGCTCTTTAAAGCCACATTTGAGTTTTTTGAAGGCAAAGCAGGCTAACTTGAAGACTAAGGGAGAGATCCAGCTGACAGTCACATGTTGGATAGGTAGCACAGACAAAAGGTTCACACATCGCAACTGATGTGTGACACACACATACACACACACCATGTGCAAACCTCTCTACCCTGGCTGTTGTTTCTGTGTGAGACATATACAGTAACAGTACATGTCACCCCTGAGCAAATTATGTATTTTGTTGATTTTTTTCTGCTACAATTACAGTTTAATTTATTAATTACTTTATTTATTTTAGTTTATGGAATAAAAAGCAACAGTTCATTAACATTAGATTTTTTAAAATTCTGTTTGTGTCATGTGTTCTCCAGTATGCTTTTTGCTATGAATTCATTTTTCTTCTGCCCTCAGTTAATTCTGCTCCCTCTCCACCCAACCCTAACAGGCCTAGTTCTTCTTCTCATTTAACGCCTGCTTTGTATTACTCCCCAGTCTATACATGATTCAGTCGTCATGTGTCCCGACAGTGCCTTTTCCCCTCCACCCACGTGCCAAGTCATCACACAGGATGTTGTTTCCTGTCTTTTCCTTACCATTTTACCTTCTCTTGGCTTCTTCCCCCTCTCTCCTCTCTCTCTCTCTCTCCCCCCCTCCTCTTCTCTTCCCTGTCCTAGCTCCCTTACTCTGCAGAGTAGTCCCTCTATCCCTCTCTGTCCCCTAATCTCCCTCTTCTCTGTAGGATGTTGTTGAACATTTTTTTTTACATCTGCCCTCTTCTGTTCTCCACCTCCCACTTTATTTGGTCTCCTTGTTGCTCCCTCTCATCTGTCTCTCCCTGGTCAGCTCACAGGATGCTGTACAGCATTTCCTGCCACCAGGGCTACAGGAAAGAGGCTGAGCACGGACTCGTTTGATGTGCCATCTCCTCTAATTCTTTACACCTGGACTGTTTGCTATACAGATTTTCTGCTCAACAGAAGCACTACTTATTCTCCTTCCTTCTTTCTTTCCTTCCTTCCTCCTTTCCTTCTTTCCACACCATCCCTCACTCAGTTTCTCAGTCTCTCCCTTGCTACACATCATGCTTTCAATATGCTCTGAAGACCCAAGGGGGTATAAACTTCCATTCCACAGAGGCACAGGGGGCTGTCGTGTTCTCATCTCTCAGTTCCTTCTAATAAAACCAAGGCCCAGTCCAGTTGCTGCTCAGTGTTTCACATGTTTTTCTTTTATTATTTTTTTATCCATTTCTTTCTCTTTGTTTTTTTCCCCATTAAAGGTTCTCAGTGCCTGCAGCTGTTTGGATGGTGGTCAGAAGTTTTGGCATTGTGTTGTTTGAATGCCATATTTTCACAGCACTGCCTGTTTAGAGTTGTGGTTTGTCAGGAGCCTGGCCCGCAGAGGCCACTTCCTCCTCACTGTTCTGGAGTTGCTGTACCAAAACACTGACTGGCAAGAGAGGAGAGGGGAGGAAAAGAGATATTAGGGGAGGGAGGAGGTAGTGAAGGAGAATACTAAAAGATGAGTAGAAAATTAATGTGGAGGGGATTATGTAAAGATGATATATTAGACAAGGTGCGATAAAAGAGAGAATGGAAAGCAAGGAAAAGAGGTGAGGTATTGCGGCAGGAAATTATTTAGGGAGGCTTCTTCCACAGAAACACACCTTTTAATAATTTTTCTCTATTGTTATTTTTCATTGAAGTTTTTTTATGTTTGTGCACTTTTCACTACTTACTACAGTGAAGTCTTTCATTTTCCTCTATGTCGCTCTCTACTATGACTTTCATCTCCCCTGAGTTCTCTCCATTTTGCGGTTCTCACATTCTGCATGATTCTTCCTCCTCATTGGAACACAGTGCAGTGCCAGAAAACACACCAAAGAGGCAGGCTCAGGCTGATTCCTAGAGAACGCTGTCATTCCACATGTAAAGTATGACAAGTTCCAGATGAGGCTGATTGAACACAGCTTTTATTCCAGTTCTCATCTGATGAAGCTCTCTGATAGTAATCCATTTCAGCAACCTGTTAGATGGGTGTAGGGGGTTTCAATTAGACCTAACCTCTTTTCATGTGATTCCTGCCTGCTGCTCGGAATCTTTTCAGTCTTTCGCACTATATTGCCATACAGGAAGTGAGGATGTCTTTCACCTCAGTTAGCTCACAGCAGTTGGATCATTTGACCTGCACTTTGAGCAGTGGAACTGGTGTGATGACAAGAAGACTTTCTCGATGACACCACTTGACACAACAGAAAGTAGTCAGAGCCACAACAGTCACAGCTATTTTTGGTAGTGATTTATGTTCACATGTTTTGTTATTATATTTTAAGTGGAGGAATTAGGGGGTTTACTTGCTTCTCTGCTGTAGATTGTTTTTTCAGTCGTGGTGCTATGGTGGCAGCGCCATCATTTTCAGATATCAATGAGAATTTATCTGCTTTGAATACATTGTACCTCTGGAGAAAAATAATGCAGGCAAACCTTTATGATATGTCTGATGACCTAATCTCATGCTGTCATTGCTTATTGGGCCACGTAATTAATATTAGTTAATATAGTTATTAGCAACATCTTCATTTTTTCTATTATGATGAGTCAAAATGTCTGCTGTGAAAAAGACATGGGCTGGATTTTGTATCACTTCATCAGGCAGCTTTCTTTCTTTCTTTCCTTAAGTTTCTACTTAAACTATTTATCTTCAGCTTACATGGTCACACTCGGAGCTAAATTGCATTAATCTCAGGCAACTGTATTAACCTCCCACTTCTACTTAAAGTGCATTTCTGCTACTTTTACATTTACATTTTCTTTCCCATTGATTTTAAATGCAGTTGCAGTCTTTTCTTTATATTCCTCATCAATCCCATTTCTTTTTCCTTCTCTCTATTCTTCTCTTCCTCCGCAAATCAACAACATCACCAGTAGAATTAGATAAGCACAGAGAGTTCACTACCCCCATGTGATTTCCTCAGTTAGATGGGGAATGGGGGGAAATCTCTCATACAGAAATGTCACTTTGTATAAACACACTCGGCGGTGTGGATGAATGCGAGATCCGCCTCAGAATTATAAACACTGGCTCTGCAGTTGTTCACAGAGGAGGAAGAATTAGCTGATGTAGGAAGCATGTGTGCCCCAGATTATTGTAATTATTTTATGCTGTTTTTCCTTGCTGACATAAAAGCATTTGGACACTATCTCATGAGAAACTGGTTGTAGTCCTGTAGTCTTGGGCAACACCAGGGGTTTCTAATCTGCTCTCATATTCTTCTAGTCCAACCTGTCTCTCCTTAAAGCTTGTGATTTAGACATAAGTTTTTAATTCCATTATGTGGGAGCTTCCAGCAGCAAGTCATTGTATTTTGTTTCATTCTGCTTTTTGTTTGCTGGAAGGAAATTTGAATTAGAACAGAATGTTGTTTAAGGTCAAGGCAAACGTCAACAAGAAGGACCTACTGTTTTAGCTATCTGATTACATGTTTGTTCAGCCTGTCTGCTAAACCTGTAGCATACATTAACCTAATCAAATATGGCCATCATTTCCCTGACTTTGTTTAGGAAAATGTTCATTCTTTATCCAAAGAAGGATAAGACCTTGATATGTAATTTCGTTGCTTTAAACATTTGTCAGAATTCAATAATTGCTGTAAACAATGTGCAATCAACTTCAAAGTGCTTTGCCAAAGACCCTAATTTCACAGATAAAAATGAGCATCTTCAAAAGTACACACAGCGCATCCGTGTGTATGCTAATGTGAACCAGCTTGGCAACACTGAACTGCTTAATCAATATCAAGTGGAAAGAACAGTAGTGGTTCTTGCTGTTGGATCCATAAAGTGAGCCTAATTTTACAGCTCCATAAAACACCCTCCTTGCTAGAGCATGAATTGAACAATTTATGTGCAGAAGTAAATCGCAAGGAATGTTCTGAAGACTGTAACCATCTTGGTTTCAGACTCATATCATAGACTGAATGTATATTTCATGTGCCTGTGCATGTGAGCATTATGTTTTAATGTGTTATTCATTCACAATTTCGCCATAGATTTCTTTGTATTTGCGCCTCTTTCTGTGTTATTACGCCTGTCGTAAGATTTTGGAATGATGAGAGGAATATGCACTGCTCAATGTTATTTTCTGAAAATCTGGATAGTATGTTTGATGCAACATGTGAGATGCAGCTGTGCAAGTATTGCTCTTGCTGTATCATCAGTTATCGTCAATCTACTTGTAACTGCATCAGCTGGAATAAATGGTTTTGGTCCTGGCCAGAGACCAGGGACAGGGTTTGGATTTGGAATCTTCTTCCAACAAAAGGATTATTTTCCTTTAATTAGTGTAAAAGTAGCATTGAGGTATGTGTCTGTTCTACTTAAGCTTGATGAAAATGACTGCATATGAGGGCACGCCAGATCCACGACTACCCCTGCCATGTTCCTTACTGTAGCCAGTTATGAATAATCTATTCCACGCATGTTTTTAGCGATTAATTAAAGATAAGGCCTCTCAAATTAAAATGGCGGTGAGATTACATCATTGTGAAATTGCTTGGTGGGGACACAAATCTGGTTTCAATCTGAGGTCTGAGGAAGTCAGCGAGGCATTCCCTTCACACCTCTGCATCAGGGACTTACTGCTAAAACTCTGTCTGACATGTTTTATAAAAGCAGCATTATGTCCATTTTCACAGCAGGGAGGAAGCATTTCAAATCTGTTGCTGCTAACAGAGGAAGTGATTTCATAAGCACTGGCCCACTCAATTTCATGGGAAAAATGGTAGCTTTGTCCTGCGGTGACGAGCACACACACAGATGACTCGTAGTAATTCTCAGCAGCAACTTCAAGTGCATATATTGGAGGGGAAGATCTAAGACAGACTGATGTGTGCGCAAACAGACGCACACACACACAAACCCGTCAGTGATTTTCAGCAGCAGCCACAACTTCAGTTGTTCACAAATGAGGATCCAAGGTGCCTTTTTGAGTGGATCCATTGCAGATGTACCTACTGTATGAAGAAATCCAGTGAGAAGGCAGTGCCCTTAAAAAGCCAGGGAATTACTGTCCGTTACCCAGGAATGTTCCATGCTTAGAGCTACATGCAAGCAGAAGCAGGAGAAGAGCGCAGTTAAAGCTAAACAGGCTGGGCAAAGTGTGTGTGCGTGTGAGTGTGTGTGTGTGTGTGTAAGTTTGGAGTTGCATCAACATTCTGACTGATGTACAGCCAATGATATGTGATATTATATGGCTTTAAAAATATTTTTTGATATAATGTGTTAATAAATGAGTCAGTATCCACTATGAGATTGCAGCAAACTGTATGTTTTTACTACACAATGAATCATGGGGTTTGATGAAAGATTAGCAGTTTAATTCGTATAGTCACTGGCATGTGTGAATTCCATGAAGCACACCAGTTGAAGCCAAAGGAAATATCTGTACAATCTTCACACATGGCTTCTTTGCAACAATGATGCAAGAAGCAGGTTTTGAATTAGTGCATGATGAGCCTATAAATTATTCTGGCCAGACTGACATCTTTAACAGGCCATCATGGTGAGCACATGTTAGCCAGTTTCTACAGAGCAACACGTCTAACAGCGACCGTGTTTATAACAATATAACTTTCCTGACATGTAAACTGCATGGGAGATAAATGACTCCCGTAATTAAGATATGTTGAAATCAAAGTGCAAACACTGACTTTTGCTATACACCATGTCAATGTAAACAGAGGGGTTTCTTCTGTAGTGCTCTCTCTCAGCTTCTTACTATCATGTACCACTGTCATGAGGGTGGTATGAGCTAAGCCCTGCTTGTATTGTATATAGAAGTAATAGTTTCCTCCTAAGATCTTATGTAAATATGATATAATTGGTCGAGTATGAGTGTCTTCAAGTGCAATCAGCCTAATGAATAACAGGCTTCTGTTGGGAGCAGCATTGGAGATGAGTAATGCTGGTGGGCTGAAAAAGAATAGATTATTCTGTTTTTGTCATGGGAATTTGTCAGTACATCAAAGCCGAAGCACAATGCAGGAAAGTGGCAATTTCTGTTTATTGCACATTGAGCCAGTGAGAAAAAAAAACACCCATAGATTAGAATTGTACTTGGCTACAAGCACCTACAAGTAAGCCACTTGTAAATGCCAAGAGGCGAATTTAGAGCATTGTTACAACTTTGTTGTCTTGGATATTTTGTTGTTTTTGTAACTGTGTTTGACTTCTGTTGAAAAACGTTCCAGTCATCAAAAATCATTTTAGTAGCAACAGCATAAAAATCCTTAAGTGACTGGGTCTTTTTTTGCTGACTCGCCTTGTTCCACAACATCATTTTCCCCTCTCACTCCATGGGCTGCTCAGCATTCTAATTCAGAGCCTTAATTACTGTAATTGGTAGATGCAAATTAACATCAATTGGACTTGACTGGGGTCATAAATCCACATCTCAGAAGTTGCCGAATTTCTGGCAATTCAGAGCGGACCACCGTAGGCAGGGGTGCTTAACTTACTAAGTAATTGCAAGTTTCATGAATCATAATGCTTATGAATTCCCCCTCGGCACACACACAGCCCCAGTGGGACTCCGCTTTAAGCCACTGGGAGTCATGGTAAACTGATTGAGAAGCCACTGTGCAACTTTGGCCTCTCCACAACACAAATACCATGGAGGAGTTGCTGGGTGCTAATGGTGTTTTGCTAATAACATTTGGAGCCACAGAGAAAGAATATCAAAACCTCAATTGAACACTTTCTTTCTTAGAATTTATGGATGACAAAAACTATTTATGCTGGTTTCACAAAAACCCTCTGCCTCTTGGATGTTACTTTAGCATTTGAAAAAGTGGTTTAAAACAAATGAAATGACACAGCATAACACAGTTAGTGTTTCACATAGCATGTGTTCTTTCAGTTCAAATATACATTCGGTGGGGTCTGCTCAAAACAAAGAACATGGAACACTCATGAAATATAGCACATCTGTGTACAAACCTAATTTAGCTTGACTTGTCTGAATTAAGCCTGAGATCTCAATGAAATTTCTACTCAGTATGTATGTTCAACCAGGAGAGCAGAAGCAGAGGGCCTCATTTCTCTTACACACACACACTTACAGACGCATGTCCACACACTCATTTACATACACTCCTGCCTCTGTCTAACGTGTAACCAGACATATATTGCATGTGATTGTTGAGGAAATGAAGTGAAAAACAGGTCTGGGGTTGCGGGTTCAGGTTGCGGGTTTCAGAGTGACGAGATCCAGAAGCCAGCAGCGCTTGGTATTACCCCGGTGCTTCCTGCCCCACTGGCCTGGGGCAGGGGATGGGGAGGGTGTGGATGGTGGTTGAGAGAGAGAGAGAGAGAGGTGGGAGGCCATTGAAATCCAAGAGCCCCGATACACCCTGCCCCACAGGATCCTCTCGGCAAGAGGATTTAACACAGCCCACGGCTCCCACACTCCTACCATCAAACCCTGAACCTCAACCAGATCCCATTGTGGTTTGTTTTACAACCTTGAACCACTGTTAGCCTTCAAAACCTCAGCATGGTAATCAGGCTCTCCCAAGATTCCACTTTCGCTCTTTTTCAACAAACCTTTTTACTTATTTACCCACTGGCTCTGTTCAATATGGTTCTGTGTCCATGTAACACTCTAACACTATGTTTTTACTTTATTTTTCTTACATTTGATTCTCCCCTATCATGCAAGTTCTATATTCAAAGTCTGGATGTTATTTCAAAGTTGTGTGCAGCGGCAAAGTAAATCCTTCACTGGTTAAACCTAATACCACCATGGCATGGAGCAGTAGTGTGCATCTGCATTAGCTTATTAGCTGTTGTTTATCAGTTATACATGTGCATTAATTAATATGTGTGTTAAGTGATGTGTTATGCAATGTGACCAGAAGGTTCCACCTCGAATCCTTTCACCACTTCAGCAAACAATCCCAAATCTGCAACATGTTAAGCAAGCAGTCCTCCCACACATCTACTTAATAACACAAATCATGACTGATGCTCTGCCCAGCAGATGCATAGCCCCAAAGAATGCTAAACAGAAGAACATAACTTGCAATTAATTGCCCATTTGTAAATTTGTCTGCATATCTTCCAGAGGAATTTTGAACATCATTATTTTTTTCTCAGTGATGAAGTACCAGTGAATCACTCTTTCCAAGTCCTGCATTCTAGATACATAACACTGCCATGTCTTCACTATTTTGTCTGCTGTTTCCCACTGGAGGGCTTGAATTAGATGGAGGCTTTGACTTTGAGCCATAATAATGTTGGATAGGAGCCCTCATATTTCAGCTCTGATGCGAAATCGGCCCAGTGGCTTTTTAGAGTCAAATTGGATTTAAATTGTGTCAGAAGAGGGAGAAATGTTTTTTAAAATAATAGCCATGAATGCCATGAAACAGAGCGTTCTTACTGCAGAGCTTTTGATCCATTTTTATAAATAGCAGAATTTTGTCGTAAAAAATAATGTTTCTGTGGTCCTTTCCTGCAATTAAAATAAGGTTGGCTCAGGAACAAGGGCAAAACTAAGTACTCGTGTTTGAGGAAAAAATTCTCTCCCCCTCCAAACACCCCTCTTTCTCTGCCTTCCTCAGCTGCGAAAGCATGTCATGTACTGTGTCACCACATGGTAGTGGCAGGCAGATATCTGATCATGGCCGAGGACCCAGCAGAAGGGTGTGTTCCACCTGCCTTGCTCTGTATGTTTTTGGTTTGTCTGTGTATGGGCAGAGCGAGTGCTGTGCTTTCCTGAGGCATACTCTGATTCCTCTCGACCAAGCAGTGTGGTCTTTACATGACCAATCAGATACGTCAAACCACCAGTGTTTTCCCCCCACATGTACAACAAGAAAATCTGGCTTCAATTATTATTGCACCCCAAGGGGAACTTCCAAAATTCCTCCCTTCCTCATTTGTCAGAAATGAAGCTCTCGTTTCCTGTGATTGGCTGAAATATGTCTTTTGATATTAAATCACACTGGTTTCCACTGGCTGCATGACCAAGACAAATGTTTATCATATTTATTTATGTCATTGGAGATGACCCCGCAGCTCAGCAATGCAGAGACTTGGCTGCAGATTCCCATGTTATGTTGATTATGAGTAAGAGAGTCTCCTAAATAAGCTGAAGTTAAGAGATAATTTGGAAAGCATATGAGGTAACTGTGGTTTGTTTAATGTGAAAAATACAGTTTGGGGTTGGGGAGGGTGATGGAGGTACTGTTACAAAAGCCCTAATGAATCTAGACTGACACATCCCACCCAAATCTTACAGGGCTCTTGGTTTGATTTATATTATACTCTGTTGATAAATGTGGTTCCAAATGTTGATTAAGGATCTGTTTCACTTGTTTGTATGTCAACAAATCCAGCTAAATCTAGTTATGCACCTCTGATCTCCCATTGCCATTGTTTTTGTACTTGGTGCTTATTGTCATAACATCACGCTCTGGTAGAGGCCTTTCCAGTGTGGCTGAGGAGGGGAAACGCTATATGAAAATTGCCATTGACGTTGCCGAAACAAATAAAACTACTCATGCTGCCACTACATCTGTAGCCATTTTAAAGCCCTTATTTATACCATTTAAGCTCTCATTTGAATTCACCAGCACAAATAAACATATCATAACGAACCGAAAGCTCTGATGTCATATGCAGATGTTGAATTTTGATTATTCCTGTTGCCTCGTGAATTCGTCAGGATCTTGTCTCTCAAAGGCAAAATAGATGACATCATTTTTTCTTGGCGCTGATGGGACAGTTTTACTCACTTGACTGTAGCAGTTCAGAGACCGTGCTGCCCACTCCTGACATATCTCTACATCTCTTCTACCATATTACAGTTTGTGTATACTGTAGAAGTCCTGTGTTTCTGGAGACCGAAATAGAAAAGAGAGGCAGTAAGATCCCCAGTCTCCAGACTACTGTGGCGTCAAGCCAGGGGTTTAAGCAATGTTTACTGCTAATGATAAGCTGGCATGAATCAGAACTTTATAAAAGGCAAATTATTTCACCTGAGGCCTGTAGGGTTATTTATCTGAGGTCTGGCTGTACAAGTACCAGAGACTTTGATTTAGTCATAAATCATCTTGTAAGAAACTTGTGCTACTAAACCACTGAGCAGGCAAAGGAAAGAAAGAAGCCAGTAGTGGTTAGGGCCTACTGCCAGAACCTCTTTACTGGCTCAGTATAACAGACTACCTGCTCTACTCCCAGGGTCATGTGCCTCATTGTAATTGACTATATAAAGTACAGCCTGATCCAATGTGACCCCCTTCACAATAAATAAAACCTATTCTTGTTTTATATCTTGAGGTTAGTTGGACTTAGACACCTGCTTGTTGAATGTGACTGCTCTATCCCCTGTAATGGGTTGTCAATGAGATGCACTTTCTCAAAGATCTAAGTCTCAGCCTAATCTCAGATTTCTAGAAAACTACATGATTTGCAAAGTGACACGACCAAATAGCCTTTTCTCTTTCTCCCCTCCAGACGTGCATTGAACCTCGGCATCCTGCGTGACCCAGGCTCAGAGGTGGAGGACCGTCAGTACCAGGTTGACCTTCAGTCCATCACCATTGGAACAGCTCAGTGGGAGCAACTCAAGCCTGAGAAAGAGGGACTCAAAGGAGGTGTATCAGCAGAGAGTGAGAGGAACTCCCAGAACCCAGCCCTGGAGTGGAACATGGCCAGCAGGTTAGGAGTCACTGAAGTATTTGCATGTTGTATGTAGGTACCAGTATACGTACCAATTATTTGCACGCATTTGTGTTTTTTTAGTCTCTTGTTTTTCTCTTTTCTATGGTGTCTCAGCAGATTCTTAACCTCTGAAGTCATAATTAATAGAGAAAACATTTTTCAAACTGTGCTGTTATCTATAAAGTCTAGTGGAATCACTGATAACTAATTCCATCATGAGCACCTACATGAGTCAACTGTATATTAACTGCCCGGGACAAAATGAGTCACAAGTTAAGTCTTAGATTTACCAAGCCAGCCACAGCTAGATATTTTTCTTATGACTTGGCAGATCAAAATAAGGCCACAATATTAATTGTTTATTGCACTAACATTCATCTTGTGACCAGAAAGAGAACTCCATTGGGATGCCCATGTTGCTCTGTATCTGCCTTATACTTTAAGCAGGCAGTTTTAGCTAAGGTGTTAGCCATTCAGCCTTCATATTCAAAATGCTCAATGGTGTTTTTGTGTGTAGTGTAGTGTGGTGTGAAGCATTATATGGGATAAAACTTTTGATAATGTCCTAATTTTTAGCCAAGGCTGCATGACTCAAAGAATGGCAGGTTTGGTCAGCTGGACTACCACTTTGACCCAGAATGAAATACATCAGCGTATATTAGATGGATTACCATGACATTTTTGACATTCATGGTTCCTAGTTGATGAATACTAATGGCTTAAGTGATCCCCTGACTTTTCCTCTAATGCAACCAGCAGGTCAGATATTTCACTATCTAGAGAAATGTCTCAACATCTGCAAAATGGATTGGCACAAAATTTTGTACAGCAGTCAGTGTACAAAACACACACACTACATCTTTTATATTTTGATGTACAGACATTCATGCTTCCTAGTGAATGTATACTAATGACTAGCAACCGTGTTACATAATGCAAGTGAATGGCTCTTTTATTGTTTTTTTAATTGGCATTGGACAACAGTGGCATTTTATTAGCTTGAATCTCTTGGCTCCTAGATCAAATCGTTACACCCTCCATGAGGTGCTATGTGTGTGATCTGCCATGAATGTCCCATAATTTATCTCATCAGTCTTAATGTGGGAGCAGCATGCAGTTATTGAGTTAGCTCCCTATCATGGAGTCTCTCCATGCACAGTCATAATTACAAACCCTGTCATTTTTTTATAGACTCGGGAGCTAAAACAAGCATGAGTGTAACAGCCTGTTTGGCCCCACATCCTTTTTTTCCACTCATGTTTTGAGAGGGAACAGGCCCAAAACTCACAGAATCACAGGCAAAGAGTCCAGATTTGTTCCCTGTCAACTAAAAATAAGCCTTGTGGAAGAATGCAGTACAAAATCAACAGTGTCTGATTGAGACTGAGAGCTCTCAGGTCATCAGAGCTTTAGAGTGAGGCTGGCTGAGATACTTACACCTTTCACACACAGAGACACAAAAACCTCATTCATACCCATTATGAAAACTATTTTCTTTACTGTGTGTTTTACACACACATATTCATGTACATACAGTACGCAGACCCAAAGTATGATGTGTGTGTTTGGAGTCTCGCCAGGAAAACACAGATTGCTGCTGTTGCTGGTGATACTAATGCTGAGCTCTCAGCCTGCAGTATGATCCTTTATTGTGACAACCACTCAAAATTCTTCTTCCTGTTTGGGGTCTAGCTACTGTACGTTTTTAATAAAGGCAAACAATGCCCAAAAAACATGTCAGTTGGTCAACCTTTTCTGGGTTACACTAAATTGGCTTTTTATTGAAAAGGAACAGTGGAAAGACCACACCTTTTCATCGAGCCTTTTCACCTGCAAAAATCACAGGGCAAGCGTCATTATAAAAGGATGGCAAAAGTGAAAGTTTGATCCATTTGTGTGAATGGAATGCAGCTTATAAAGGGCCTGAGAAGAGCTATTAGACTCTTTGGTTTTTATTGCTATGTATTACTTTTATATTCTAATAGAAAATAACTTTTGCTTTCTTCACACTTGTGATCAGTAATAAGATTTATTGATTGATTTAAATTTGAATTGTAGTGTTCATATCTCATTTTAGAGTATCCTTTCAGCCAAAATGACTCAAGCAAGCAAGTAGAGCTTTAGTCTTTGACATTTCAATGAGTCAGTGTTCAATGAGACAAGTGGACCTGTGGGATCATACCTCTAAGCATTAGACCACCCTGATTTCTTTGCTTTCTCCCTCTGTCTAGTTTCTGACCATCTATCCCAAAATACTCACTTGTCTTGGCTTTCTCCAATCGTGGCAGCTAGGGTCCATTGTTAAACAGGTCTCTTAAGCAGTGGATTTGGACCTATATTAGAGTCTTATGCTCTTAATACTGAGTCTAAAGAGCTCCAACGAGGGCTACTGAGGCTTAAACCATTTGGTGCATGTGATTGCTGAGGAATTGATGAAAACATGGCTGCCTGGGCCTAGTGCCAAGGCCAGATTGACTGAAAGGGCAGTGAGGTGAGATTCCGGGCTCACACTTTTGGCTCCAGAGGATGCTGAATGCCTTTTGTGAAGACTGAACTTTATTTAGACATACTATAGCTGTAGTATGTCTGAATTTCTATTCAGAACTTGGTTATAGGATGACCTTAAAGCGTAACACTTGCTTTATTACTCATTAACATTAACACACAGTATTGTAAAGAGGGTCACTTTCACAGTGCAAAGTGTTATAGTAAGTAATCATCCAACAGTCAACAGAGGCTCTAAACTGCAGACAATTTGTCTGTTGGAATGTGTAAACAGAGAATTCTCATTCCAAACCAACACAAATCTCTGTTTTACTATAATCCTCCCATCTCCTCTCATTTTCATGTCTACACTAGTAGGCAATTGTGTTTCTGTGTGATCACATTGAGAGGGTCAAAGTTCCTGTTGTTGGTGAGGTTTGTGAATTTAACCCCAATTCTCTTTTAGCTTTTTAGCTTCCAAACCAAATCATCTAAGGTGGTTGTGGTTGCCTCCTCATTCCCCTCTCTCCTTGCTGTGGCAGGAACAGCACTGGAGGCTCTGTTGGAAAATGGGCTTTGCTGTACTACTGTGTGCTGCGCTGTATACCGCAGCCTCAGTCACCACCCAACCTAGTCATAACCGAACATGTGATTTAGAATGTTCCAACACACTGAGGAAAGGAGAGTCAAGTTCACAGCTTTACTTGTCTGCTGAAATCACCAGCAGAAATTCACCATCTTGGTTGTAATTAGTTTTGACACGCACCACTTCCAAAGTTCACACCTTTCCCTCACTCTCTACAGTGAACCACCCCACCCCACGCCCACCCTGCCACCACAACCTTTGGATTCGTGGCATGTTCCCTTTGCAGTTTTTTGGGTTTGTTTCTAGTAGTTGTGGATCTGCAGTGGCCTCAGTTGGCTTCCTGAGGTTTTGCGAGGAAATTCCAGCTCCATGGATCCACTGACAGGATCTGTCCTCATCACAGTGTGTAGTTGCCGGCTAGGAAAGACTCTGTGTCAGGGAGCTGTGAACTCTCCACCTCCCCTCCTGTCAGCCACCCTGTGCAGGCCTCTCTCTTTTTGTCCATGCCACTGATATCTCTACTCACTGTTCACACTGTGTAGCTTTGTATGAAAGAAAAATCATTCTTTCCATCTCCATCTTTCCATCCATACAAAGGTGCACGCACACACAGGCACGCAGAGTTCTGCGGCTCAGTCAGAGGCCCCCATATTACTGGTAAAGTGAGACTCACACCTCCTAGCCTTGCTGGTGAATGATAGCACCTGTCCACTGCAACGAGAGACTCGTTGTTTCAATCCCTGTCTGAGGGGAGATTAGCCAACACCAATTGGCCTCACAGATCATTTGACCTCCGAATTAGGCCTCCCTCAAACTCTCTGTGCAAAGAAATGTGTTAGAAAATAATCCCTTAAGGGCACTGGTAATGCACATTTGTATAGCAGAAGTGAATATGATATTGGTCCTGGTTAAGTACTGTACTCTAGGCCACCTAGAAATGGGGCTTTTTATAATCCTGGCCAACTATAAATATTGGAAGCTGTACCCCTTGATTGTTTTAATAGCAGCAGATGTGGCAATTAACACCACCTTATAAAGCCCACTTGTATATTTGTTTTACTGCTAACAAATGTTCCCACAAATATGACTTGATTGTGGGAATGAACATTAGTGAAATGGAGAGAGTTGATGTGAGAGGGTCTTAGTTTGATCTTGTGTATACAATTTAGGGGTGTTCCCAATTGAAACTTGTCAAATAACGTCTCACTCTGTCTCTAAAACCATATTCAAGCATCCAACTAAAATGTGTTAGACCAGAAAAGACCAGAAATATTTCACAGGTCAGGCCTGCAAGAGAAAATTGATTTTGAAGTCTCTTATTTTGAGTTCAGCTTGTCGTCCTACTGGTTTGAATTTGAAAAGCCAGAGCAAGTTTGAAATGTGTGTCTGCTTGTCAGCTAAGGGCATAACAATGGCTCAGTTGTGAACATTTTGTGGTTTTGACTGTATTGTGTTGACTTGTCATTGTTACGCAGATGGAACTGTCTTGCAAAGATTTTAAAACCGGTAACCATAACAAGTTATCAGTAAATAAAGGATGGTAAATAAATAATTGGTCCCTTGTGGTAGCTGTTTTCATTGAGGTGTAATGCCAGAATCACTTAGACACCAAGGTAGTACACTCACAACTAAAATATAATCAGGCAGTAAACAGTTTTTGAATTAAAATGTCCTTTAAGTAACTGTTGGGTAGAGCTGCTTGAAATTATCTCCAACAAGAGAACTTTCATATGTTCTGATATTATATTGCCAGATGTTGCTGCAACTAATGAAATATGTCCCATAGTTTTTCTTAGATTTTAAGAGAAAATTATCTGTGACATACCTGCTAAGAGAACCTGCCTGAAGAAGCATCAGTTAATAGTTTAATCCTGTATGTCTCTACAGTATCAGGAGGCACCAGGAGCGCCGGGCAATCCTGACACCAATCCTGACTGACTTCTCTGTTCGAGTGACTGCAGCCCCCGCCATCATCTTCAGCAAGAATCTCTCCCCTGACAGCGGACAGGCAGAGGTCAGTATCAACTCAACACAGTTCTTTATGAATCCACCATTACATCTTTCTCTTTAAAGTTTTCCATGAGAGAATTTATCCCTACTGTGGATAAATTGATGACAATGGGTTCAGAGGAGACAAGCTTTTTCTAAGAAATTCACACAGTCAGAGGCTGCACATTTTCCTTCATCTGCACTGTAGAAGCTTGTTCACTACTTACACTGACATTTTGTGCCCTTTGACCGTGACCTGTTACAGTCATGATTGCAACCATTACTCTCACAATCTCTTGCTCATATGAAAATAGACATTTATTATTTTAGATGTCAGAAGTATTTACGTTTTACTTCCTAACATACAGTAACTTACTCATTAGGACTCCTTCAGCCAGTCTGCCATGTAATGGAGGCTTTTGACCCACAGAGTTCAAACCTTTCTGCTTATACAGCTGATGTTTTCTGGCACAGCTCTATGAGACTTCCTGCCTCTTTGATGCTCCGTCCGTCCACACTAACGTGCCCCTTGACAATGCATAACAGCTAATCCATAGTTTGCACTGACGCGCGCGCACACACACACACACACACACACACACACACACACACACACACACGTTGGTCTGTAGTTATGAGGACACTCATTGACATAATTCATTCCTTAGCCCCTCACCCTAATGTTAACCATCACAAATTAATACCTAAACCTAACCTAAACCTAATTCTGACCTGAACCTTAAAACCAAGTCTTAACCATCAAACAGCCCTTTGAAGTTGTATCAGAGAAAAATGTCCTCATTTTCCAAAAATGATCTCACTCCCAAGGTCTAAAAACTCAGAATGGTCCTCACAGAGTTAGCCATGTAAGCCATACTCAGAACTCAGAACCAGTAACAACACAAACAAAACTGGACTAAACAGACTAAATTACAACAATGGCTATAGTACAATAGAAATAGAGACTACTAACATATTTATTCATGCTTACTACATGACAGATATCTTTATGAAGTTATGCATGTATTTATTATATTATGCACTCTCCAATCTAGTTTTACAATTTACAATCCAAATTTTCATACTAGAGCTAATAATGATACAGTTAATATTTTTCATAAATCTAACTAGATGTTGAATAAAGTATGAAGAGTCCTGTTATCTTTTTAAACATTAGGTCTGAATAGATGATGTTTACACAACAGTCACCAATACCACTGTGTGTAGTTACTGTAGATCTTGCCCATGTGTGTGGCTCAACCCAGAGTGTTAGTGAGTGATATCCTGTTAGATGAAGCCTCCAGGCAGAGGTTTAAACTGCTGCAGAAGTGGTGGGGGCAGAGGGGAGAGGAGAAGGAGGGAACAACTGAGCTAAACAGAACAAGATAGAGGGGAGAAATAATAGTAAGAGTATTAAAGTTATTTAAAAAAAAGGTCACAAACAGTCCTGATGTGCTGTGGAATGGTTCTCTTGCTTCCTCCACCCACCTTCCTCTTTTCAGTTCTCCTTGTCTGATCTCCTTCATCTTTCTAGGAGGTGGTGGTGTGTGGCCACTCTTTGGAGGTGAATGTGACCAGCAGTCTGGATTTCTACCTCAGCATTGCCCAGGTGCAGCTCCTACAGCAGCTTCTCAGAGACAACATGGTGGGGACAGACACTCCGGAGAAAAGTGGCGAGGTAAATACTGTGTACAAACACATATGGGCACATGCACTTACCAAAGCTACTTACATGACAATGTACTATAAAACTAGAAAGACTTTATTTGGACACAGAAACTCGATTTGTTTCCTTTGCATTAAAGTATTTACACATAAACCTGCAGAAAGCTATGTGACAAAATGCACTGCTTTTAGTATCTAACCCTCTTTCATTTCTTTCATTTGTACATATGTATTGTGCTGGGCTTCAAGCTCAACTAGTTATGTTCACACTCTCATGCGTCACACCTTGGCCTTGAGACCACCTCTCTCTTGCTGACATGATTAATGGTTTGTTAATTTTTTTATCAGTGCCACTACTTGACATACATCCATTTACTAATCATTCCACAGCTACGTCAGTTTTGCTCAAAACCTCATCATGGCTGTTTCCCTGTACAGCGCCCCTAACTATCATCCCTGACTATTTTGGGTGAATCCAACACATTTAAATATTTACTCACTCAGAGCAAGGCAGCTCTCTAATGTGGCCTTAGTTTACTGTGCTGTGCTCAGCTGCAGCTTTCAGGGCCCTTCCTATTGTTTACAGGACAGGGAGCTCCCAGGCGCCATTTGCCCTGTCTGACCGCTTAATAAAGCTTTCTAATGGAACACAATATAAAAATATTTACCAGCTGTGGTGAGGATGGGAGTCATAGAGGAGTGAAGGGGATGGGGGAGAGAAAAGGAGGGGGAATGGTATGAAATTAAGATAGCTAACAGAGTGATTTTACAGCTATCTCCACTTTACAGGAGGATGTGTGTACCAGCACACAGTGACTGCATCAGATGACTCAGATCCTGTAAAGCAGTGGTGACAAATAGTGGCCTCTGGGCCCTGCAACAAAAATATTTGGTATCCACAATGAAAGCTGAAGTTTTGCCTTTTATAGTAACCACTAAAAGAAAATAATCAGAATCTCAAACACAAATACTGGAGGTAGCAGTACACTTATCACTGTTGATACATTTTATTTCAGAGGCATCATCACTAATAACAATACTTTCATTCAACCATAACTAAATCTTATTTTGCCAAATATGCAGGTCTGTAACCTGTAAAACTATGTTGGCTACCCATTTAATAATACTGAAAAATACTGATTTAAGTTAACCCTGATTGCTGACCCCTGCTGTAAAGGCTTGTGGGGGGGGGGGGAACATATTTACAATACAAGGGATTTAGGTAAAATGATCACACTTCTTTCTGCTACTACTACAGGTGTGGTTGATAATGCTGTAGTAACTATTACAGACAGTACAAGCAGCACCATCTTTTCATGCACAGTACACATACCGAACCAGCACCATAAAATCTATTGTTAGATCTATCTGTTAGATTTATTAATGTAGTACTATAGAAACAAATAAGAAAACCTAGTGTGAAGTTTGCTGACTGCTTTTATTTATTCATTTATTTTGTTATTTAGACAGTCAGGCTTAAGGAGGTGCCTGTTGTGCATCTGGTCTTGATTTGGGTGATCTCTGAGCCCTCACCCCGACTTGTAATGATTCATGGCTTGATTCTGTTGAGGGGCAGCTAACGGCTGCAGAGGGTTCATCCAGGTTTAAGGCAGGATGAGAAACTTCATCAGCTATTCTGGGAGGTCCACTGGCAACAGTTTAAAAAAAGAGTCTTACTCCATTTAAAAAAGGTCATTTCAATTGGATTGATTTAAGTTGCTTCTCAAGGCAGTGTAAACAGAGCACTTTTTTCCCTACTTTTCCAGTAACAGCTAGCTTCACATACATGCATTTCCAGCCGGAGGAGCTGGGGATTAAGGGTATTGCTCAAGGGAACGGTGACAGTAGCTGCTAAGTGTTAAGCTATTTTTCCCCAGCTATGTTTCCCAGTTTATCCAGGGATGGAAATGGTCAATTTTTTTGTCAAGACATTTACATCTAACCGCTATGTTAATGCTTCTTTCAGCTAGATTAAGTGAAATTGAAATGACCACAGGTCTGGAGTGATGCAATATAATGATCATCCATCCACTGTTGAGAAATGAAGAATATATGCATGGGAAAATAGCTCTGCTTTCATTTAATGTTAGTTTTTTGGGCACAGTTGTTGGGAACTCTCTTGTTTCACTTTTTGCTTTTATTATACCATATTAATTTCAGGTGCATTATACCATGTTCTTTACTCATTCGGTTTTATAGTAGTGCCATTATAGAGCGTAACAGTATCATTAACACTGAGGTCAGTCGGTGTGTGTCCTCACCTCTGTGCAGCTGCACAGCACAGAGGTTACTCTGAATAAATGTGGTTTGGCTTTGGATTTTTGGACACTCTCTGTAAAACTATTTGTACCTCCATCTATCTCAGTGTCGTAAGTCTTTTGGCGACTGCATCTGTCCGGCTGCTTGGCCCAGACCCGGCAGCAGGGAGGTCACTATGAGTAAGACATGGTCGGGTCTGGTGCGTTCCGGCCTGCAGGGGCTCATTCTTCAAGCTGCAGAGCCCTCTAGTGGTGCATTGAACTACAGCATTGTGTGGTTACATGCTCAGACCCTAGCTCCTGAGGGCAGTTTCTCCTCACTCACAGTCTGTCCTGCCAGCAGCCTGTCTACCCCCCGCTAACACATTAGATACACCATCATCAAATGATATCAGTAGTATGTGTGCTGAAATTGTTTGGCATATAGAACAGGTAAAGGCTTTTGATACAGTTAAAACAGACCAACTGAATATAATGAAACAGATGTTCACCCCCTGCTAACAGGTTACAAATTATAATCATAAAGTTCAGATGTATTTCCATAGCCAGTTTCCACAATATCACAATCTGGATTTGGAACATGTGTTTGTTGTTGTTTTTGTTTTTTTAACTCAAACTCAACTTCAGTAATGATATTTATAGTATTTGACAGTATTGTTTGTACTTCCTTTATACAACCTGTTCAAAGGATTCAATTAAAAACAGGTCATGTATCTCGAGCATCTGGTGCAGAGGAATTGTTTTTGTTGTTGTGCTCAATAAAGTATCTCTGCTCTCACAGTCAGCACCGTCCCCAGCTAAAAGTTTAAATTAAACACTGCTCCTTCCTCACTCTTTCTTATTTCCAAATCTTTTCCTCTCTTTTCTAAACCCCCTTTTTTTTCCTAGACGTTTTGAGAACATGCTGTGTGCCTTGAACAGATTCTACGCAGATTTCAAACAGTTCCCATTGCCCCTCACAGCTGTGTTTTATTGTCTGGGTTAATGAATTTGTTTTGTAGGGGCTTTTGGGTTCCCTGGCAGTGGTGAGGCAAGCCAGGCGCGTGGGCAATGTGTGCAAGCCTTGTGTGTGATTTCAGTCATTTCTAGTCATTGAGCTGTGCTTTGAGAGAATCTGTCCTCACACACACACACACACACACACACACACACACATCTATTATGACCCTTCCATACATACATACAGATAGATTGTTATTTTCTCCTAATCCGTTACGTTCTGTCATTGTGCATTGTGGCCAGTTGTCCACTGTTTCCATATCGGTTTCCACTTAAATCATGATTGAGATTCAAAGTAAATGAAACATGATTTCTAAGCAGTCCATAAGGAGATTTGTTGCCCTTTAAATCATTGCATTATTAGGATGTTTATCACAGCATTAGCTGCGGTCCGTCACAGTTTGACTTCATTTCTGTATTTTTTGGTTGATGTTAATGATGATAAAGTGAGGCTGGGTTGAGATCAGGCAGCTTTCAGCAGCAGGAGGTCCCACAGTCAGAGAGCTATGAATAGATGAAAGAGCAGCTTCCAGGACTTATCTCACTACTCTGTCAGTGGCACTGTCACCTGGCAACACAGAAGTGTATACCCTCACACACACACCCCCCCACACACACTCATACTCCCACGCATTCATACATATTGTCCCCACATTCTCTTCATGGTAACTGTCTGCAGCCTTTCATTTGGGAGCCAGTGCTGTAATGCTGCTTTATGACTGAACAGCTGACCTGAGTGTCTGGTTGTGTGTTTGCATTCTGTGTCTCAGCTCTGCTATGACGTTATTTGTTCTTCAGACAGAGAGAAAAAGAAGTTGAAAAAAAGCAGTTTCTCATTGCCTGTCTCTTTCAACCACCACTTCTTCCTCTACACACACCATATCATTCTCTTATTTACCACCTCACTGCTGTCCATTCCTTCATGTAGATTTACAATGTAGGCTCTCATTGTTGGCATCACTATCTGGCTTTCCTTCAGCTGCCACAATCACAAACTTCCGAAGTATTTTAGTATTGTCCCACCAAGTTGGTAAAGAGCAAGAATAGAGGTTTTTTTTTTTTTAATTGCTTCCCTCAGCCCATGTTGATATACCTCTCTCGTTCTCTCTCTCTCTCTCTCTCTTTCTGTGTCACACACACATACACACACACAGGCAGCTCGGGTCAGCCATGTGCTTGTACCACAGTGTGAGAGGAAAATACCCTCTGGTGCAGGGGAAGTCCCGCTCTGCTTCATCCTCCACCTCATCCTGGGATGATTACACGCATGGGAAACAGGGCTTTAGACTTCCTCCAACACTCATGCACCCACACACACCGATGCCAGTGTACACACACACACACACACACTACTGCAGTACCCAGGTTCAGGGCAAAGTATCAGGCATCACAGGAAACTCTGAATTACAGTTTTTAGTAAACACAAATGGGTAAAAACCTCTAAATCACCCATTACCTGCCTTATCTCTATTCTTTTTTTTTCATTCTCTCCCCACCCCTCTCTACCATTCCTTATATTTGCACCACCTACCACATCTGTTGACATTGTAAGACTATATGCAGCTCCATCTTCCACCTACTTTGTCTTTCCTTCTCAACATCTTTTTGCTTTCATCTAACTCTTCTTTCATTCCCTTTTCTATCACTTTCCTCTCTTTTCCATGCTCTTAGTCTTCTCTCATTCATCTCTTTTTTCCTCGCGGGATTGGCAGAGCTCCTGGTTGGAAAAGTGTTAGTTCATCCAGAGCTGGCTAGCTATGCATGAAGCTGGCTGACAGTGGAGAGGGTTCCTCCTCCGGAGACAGATAGAATTTGACAGTCTGTAGATTATGATATTACTGTACTATTACGCCTGTGTAGTCTTAAACGCCTGCACTAAGGACGCACACAGGGTGCACTCTCATGCAAAGCTGGACTAATGCAGCACTTAGACAGCGGGGTAGATCGCCAGCCAAGACGAACCACTGTGAGAAGTGAATTTACAGTAGGCACGAGTATGCTGGTCAGTAGCTGGTTTGGTTTGTCAGTGGGTTTGGCCAGCAGTTTTAAGTTATTAGTGGGGAGGAGGCAGTGTTTTACTGATGCATGTGTTTTTTTTGTCTATATCATCCACACAGCCACACTAAACTAAATGTGTTTGGACAGTGACAGGTTTTCATAGCATCCCTGCTTTATAGATTTTAAAGTTGTCCATTGATGTCCATACTGTCATGTAGACCATTCAACAGAATCAACAGAGATTACCAGATTACCCTGTCCTAGCACTTTTGGAACATTACTTGCAGATAATTAGAATAATAAAACCTATTAATCAAATGAAGACCTTTTGTACCTCAGTCTTCCATCCAAATGCTACTAAATGTTACACTGTGGGAGAGTTGAAGCCTGGTGACCTATTCTGCTCTCTTGTATAACAATTTAGCTCTCATTCATGTAGGAGTATTAGCCAGAATGCCAAAAGCACATAAGACAGCTTATCTAAGCCATGGTGTTGTTGACAAGCTTGGCTCAGTGAGCAACCTGAGGCTGGATCCTTGTCTGTGTATGTTTAAAGTAAACCATTTCCAAGACCGCTCCTCTTCGTGATGAGTGTTTCATATTGTCTCATAGCTGTTGAGCTTTGAGAACTGAATTTTCTTTCTTGACCTCCGATCTTTTCAGGACAGTGAGGTGTCAGAGGAGCTTTTATGTGCTCTGCTGGCCAACAGAAACAGGGAGACATCAGATAGAAGTGAAAATCCGAAGCGTGGAAAAGGACCAGGGCAGACAGTAAGTCAGTAGAGACAGGCTGAGAGAGGATGGCCAAATGACAGAAAATGCAAAAGGGAACAAGAGTAAGTAAGAGGAGATTAGACATGACACAGTGAGAAAAAGGAAATCAGAATCCAGTGTTTGCTTTGATTTCTGGTTCTGTGTAAAGTATTTGTCCATAAATGTGGGAGCTGACATTCCTGAGGGGTCAGCTCTTAACCAGTCAGCCTTGCTATTAACCCTCTCTGAGGGCCAGATCCCTTTCACCCTGACCTCTTCCCATCCTACACAGCACTATTTTCATTCGCCCTGTTGCTGCTAAGAGTAATAATAAATAAGGCTCCTTGCACAGCCATCTCCTTTTCCATTTTGGCTGTCTCACATCTGTTAAGTAAGCATTGTTGTCTCAGCTTATCTTAAACATACATATTTTCATAGTCAGTGTTCATCTAGCTGCCCTTCTTTTGTTATGAAACCGTATCTTTTTTTTTCTTCCTTTTTTGTTCATGTCTCACTGACCCTCCTGTGTGAATCAACTGCTAATTGACAGCCAGTCATAACAACTCACCTTCCTTGTTCGGCCCCCGCACCTCAACCAGCTTTCTTCTCAAAGCATAACTGTGGCACATTCTTAAACTGGCCCCTTGGAAACTCTGTCTATTTGAGATCAGTAGCAGCTGAATTTGCTCTGCCCTCAATCGGTTTTGGCAAAATTGGCGTGAAAACTCCAGATAAAATCACGAAGGTTGGAATTCTATTAGAGTCCGGGAAACAAACGGCGCCTTTGAGGAGAGGGAGCGGGCCCCCATCGTGAACCCTGGGATCGGGTGTCAACTCAGGTGAGGAGGAGTCAGGAGTAACCTCTCTCTCTGCTTGCAAGGGTAACAGGGTCACAGACTCAGGGGACTAGTAAAAGCAGGGCACACCGAGCCAACTAGTACAGTCACATATGTACACACACCATAGTAGACTTTGTTCAGTGAAAAAGCCCAGGATTTTTGTCTGAAGAGGTGAAAAGAGGAAACAGATTTTTCTCTCTACACCTGTATAAGCAAGATTCCACCTAGAATAACAGGTGATGGAGAGTATTGGGTTCTCTCTCTGTAACTTGGATAGTGTAGTAAAAGAGAGTGTGTGTGTGTGTGTGTGTGTGTGTGTGTGTGTGCACATGTGTGGGTTTGCATGTGCATACATGCATGCGTGTGCATATAAATGTTTGCATTTTACTACTAATGTACAGAATCTGTTTCTTCCTGACTGTGATTTTTCTGACTGTGAAGTCCTGTGGTTGATTGGTGTACTACTGAGTTCCTCTTGGACTGCTCTCATTAAACTAAATATTTACCCTAAAACAAAATTCACACATCATTCCAGGATTTTGGGCGATTTTCCATGGGTGCAGGCACATTTCCACTTTTTTTCTGCATCTCTCTGCAAGTATATTATCCAGGCCACATAGAAGTAAGATATTAAATACTTTAGCTCCCTACATGCAGTCTCAGTTAAAGGCGCCCAAGATTTTAATCAGCTGAGAAATCGGTTACTTACTTAATCAGTTAATCAAAAAATAAACAAGAGATTCATCAACAGTGAAAATAGGAAGGTGTTGCAGCTGTTTTATAATTTCTCTTTCTAAAGTATCAGCTGCTACCTATGTGTGAAATGAATTATGTCTTTGTGCTTAAGGCTTGTAAGTGGCATGTAAACCCAAATGAAGTCTAGGCAATGATAGCTATGCATGAATAGGTGCCATTTAGCTCCTTGAGAACCAACTTAAGAACATAACGCAGATGTTTTGGATAGTCAGAGGTGGGCTTGATTTTATACCTCACCTGTTTCAGTTTGTCTGTTTAGAACACATATTCCACCACTTGGAACTGTCCTCTAGGACAAATCAGTTCCTGATAAAGTGCTCATTTAAGTTGTACTATGTTGAAATTCCTGTACTCCAGCCAGAACTGAAAAAAATGTCATTTGGTTTATGAGTTTAAAAACTTACAGGTGTTCCCTCCATGTTAAGCTCTGCCTCTGAATCCCACCTTTGCAGCTAAGTGATGGAGCTTTTAAACACCTGAAATTGTTAATTGTTTCCCACAACTTTTTGTCATGTAGTTTAGTTTGGTCTTTTCTTGTATCGATGCGTTCTCTGGCCTTGTCCTCTATGTCCCCCTCATCGGCTGCTAACTCAGATGAGGGGACAGGGGGTCTTGCATCATTCTCCTTTGAGAATCTAACATACAGCACATAAGAGCCTTTGTCTCACTCAGTCCTGGGAGCACATCCAGGGAGAAATTAAAGGAAGATTACTTCAGTCCTCCTCTTCTAATTTCAGCTCTGTAAATAGACACCGAGCCAGGATTGTTCTTGTCTTCACGCAGCTCTTTGAATTAGTATGCAATCTTGTGTGCGTTTGTGTGCGCACATACTCACAGTTGCGTGTGTTTGTGCGCTCACTTCTGAATGCGTATACAGGCTGGTGTATGCTTGCAAATGTGTCCTTTTGTAAGCATGAGTGTGTGTGTGTGTGTGTGTGTGTGTGTGTGCGCGCGCTGGCTCCCTAGGGTGTGGGCTGATCACAGCAGCATCACTCACAGTCCTCAGCAGACCACCTGGGGTTCATCTGCCCTTCTCAACCCTGCACCTCCCACCCCATCCCGCTCCAAACAGCCTCATCTCACCTCAGGTCACCATTGTTTTCCCTGCTGTTGCTGTTTCCCCATGACCTTGTTACTAAAGCAGAGAAAACAGACATGGCCGCCAGGCAGCGCAGGCAGGCGTTTCAGAAGAACACTCCATGACCTAATGAAAGGCATCTCTGCTGCTTTTTGAAGTCTCTCAGACGTCTGCTTTTGTGAACTGCCGAGCCCACGCTGAAGACAATGCAGTTTGAAGTCTCTTTTGTTGTTTGTTTTTTGAAAACATAATGCCAAAGCTAATGATGTTAAGTTGAAAGCTTGGATGAGTGATCTTGAGGGCCAGGCTGAAACCTGATGATCATTCCACTACATAGCTGTGTGCTGCACTCAGTATGTGTTTTCACTGTGTGCGTGCCTGGGAATTGTGGTGCGCTGTCACACTTTACTATACCCACAAAATATAAACAGTGATTACAGTGATAACACTGAATCAATGCTCTTTACAGTTCATTATTGTTATTAACCGCAGACACAATGGATAGACAACTGATAGACTTGAAAAGTCAAGTTGCAAATACAAATGATGCTCTAAAGCTTCTCTAACAAAGTCAGACAGTTCATATTTTAGGATTTCTCACAGTAGCCTACCCACAGACACTTTCTCACTCATGACTTTCAGATGCCACTGTCACCATCAAGCCCACCTCGCTCAGGGACACTGTGTGTGTGTAAACACTGGAGCCTGAATATTAGATTGAAAAACTACCCCCGCACAAATGTCAAAACTAAATAGGATTGGTGACAGTTAATGAGAGCCAGTTGTTCTCTACCCCCATTCCCATGGAAAGAAAGAAGAGAGGATAAAGGAAAGAAAGTCTGATGATGACTCTGCTGCTGTGGAAGCCAGGATCACAGCAATTAAGACAGACCCCAGGGTGCTTCTGTCTCTCATTCCCTTTCACTTTTGCTATAGTGTGTCTTCTAATTACACCTTTCTCCACATCTGGCCTTCATCTTAATTTAATTAGTTACCAAATAAAATGTCAAGAGTCAGGTTGCAGTTGTCCACAGATGCAGGGGAAGGAGTTAATGTACTTTCTTTATATATCACATGTACAAAGGCAGTTCATCCCCTTATCAGCCACATTCATTCTGCCAAGTTCTCCATCTGGCTTTAGCCCCCGTGATATCTTTATTATAAAATTTCAATGTTTTTACTCTCCCTACTTTGTTTACCATATGGCTGATATCTTGTTTATCATTAATGATGGAAGTATTTGGTGATAAAGTCCATTCAGCAGCATCCTATTCCAGCCAAGAGATTATGTCGGATGAGCAGAGAAAGTCTGTGTATCATTTCTCAATAGTTACATCATGATGGTCAGGACACTTTTCCCCCGTGTTTGTTTTCACTAACACAGTTGTGGTATTAATCTAGGAATTGTCTTTTGGCATTTTTGAACACTTCCTTCAATGAGTAATACAGCTACATTGCATTTTGCTTATACAAACAGCCAGTGTTTTTTGTAGTGATATGGGGTAATTCCTGCGTGTCCTCACACTCACCCCTAACCTAACTGTTGGATTTGATTGGTGGATCTGAATCAGGGTTTTGGTTTAGATTGGTGGATCTGTTGAGGATGACTGATGCAATAAGTCTCCTGTTGAGCTTAAAGGGTGGTGTCAGACCTTTTAAATCATTCTTGATTGCCAGAGATTAAGAGTGGGGCATGGTGGGTTTGGCGAGCTTCTTCAAGGGCCTAGAGTCGTACTGGGAAGGCCTCAGTGTTAAACTCAACATGTTGAGCACAACACTGCAGCCTGCTGAATGTCAGGGCTCTGGATACACTTCTGTTTTACTAAGCAATGGCAATCTGCATTCTATTTGTGCCAAAATATTTGTAAGTAAACTAATGTCGTGTGCAGGCGTAGGAGAAAACAGGTTTTGAAGTTCAATCAATTGTAAAACGGAGTCTTTGGCCGCCACATATCCCAAAGCCAGGTTTTTGTTGAGCAGCATACTGTAGTTCCCCATATGGACCACATTAACTCACTCTTTTCACAATTTTTCTTTTCATTCTCCAGCCTTTATCATTTTGCATCTTTGTTTTTGAGCCAGGGCTTTTCCAAACCATAAAGCAGCTGAAAATAGAAGAACATCATCTTTGCATTCATGTTTTCTTGTCCTCATCTTTCCTTTGTTTTTTGAGGTGTTTCACAGACGTTCCTCTATTTAGACCAGCCATGTCATACTTAGTCCTCTCCTCACTTCTCCTCCAGTAGGTCTTTCCGGAGGAGAGTGTTCCAACTGACCCAGCGCTTTAGGAATGTAAACATGTATAAATTATTACTGTCACCCGGATGTTTGCTTTCCCTCCTGTGTGTCACGTGGCATCAGGGGAATAAGAGTCTCTGACATGGAAGACAAAATATTCTCACATTGTTATTTCTCTAATCCTGTCCAAAGCACAGATAGAAGGAGAAAAGGACTAAGTAGAGATGCTTGGGGGCCTGGACTGTGAGAAGAGAGAAGGGAGTGTGTTGGATATCGTCTCTCATGCTCCTTTCAGAAACATGTTGTTAAACCCTGGAGGAGTAAACCCACCAACCAGCATTACTGGGTGGAGGGAGCTTGTTAAAATGGCCCCACTCTGCGCCCAGAGTACACTGTGTTTAAAGTACAGTTGACAGTCACTCTGAAGCACTCGGCATCCATTTGCTAGCCCCAAGGTCGTGACCTTCCATTGCTTCTTTGTTGTGGTTCAGTTGAAGTGCATAGCAGGTTGCCTTTGTTATTGAAACAAAGTTGCAAGTATTAAATGACTGCCTTTGATGCCATTTTTTGTGACCAATGTTATGGCATACAAAGAGCAGTGACTTCATATTATGAATGTCTTCCCCCCTCTGTTCTCCACAAGAAAATGAGAGAATGAACTGCGGTCTTAATGGCATTTGGTTAAAGTATTATTGTTATTATTTTTGATTAAAATGAGGTATTGCTGTATTGAGGTTTTCTTCCATCAGCACAAAGGCACAGAGGCCTGCTATCAGCTTTATGGCTCTGGTAAACAATAGTGGGTAGCACAGCAGGGGCCTAACCTGTAAACTCTGATGTTGTCAAGATACAGAAGTAAATTTCCATTCAGGCATTCTGCAAGCAAGGAGCTCAACTGAATAGTTCTGTCAAAAAGATTTAGTAATCTGGCCTATGATTCAGTGGGAATTCTACAGGAGCGTCAAGAGAACATGGGAAAAATGTGATGAACATTTTTCATAAAGCAGCTCTGAAATATGAAATGTTTGAAAAGCAGCTCACTGCAACTGCCTGCCACTGGTTTCATTTCGGGTCAAAAATGCTACTAGTTGCAGCTTTTCTTCTCTCTACAGTAACTGTCATGTATGTTAAATTAAAAACAAACAAAAAAATATTTTTTTAAAACAAGCCATGGTAGGAAAACCATAGGAGTGGACACCCAGAAATGGAAACACAAAACATGTGCAGTGGCTTTTTTTTTATTGGGAAGAAAACATAATATAGTTAAAACATTTGCCTGTAATTTATTTCTGGCTCTCAGTGACAACTCTGTCCCTACATACTTTGATTTCTTTGAAGTATGTGGGGACAGAGATCGTAGTTGCTGACCTCTTTCACTCAACACTAATGAGTTCTTTTTATACCACTGCCTTGACCCTCTGCAATCAGCACTCTTCATAATGTCACTCAATTAACCTGTGCTTTGATTATGTATTTACTGATGATACTGTGCTGTCATAGTTATTTATTCTGTGTTTGCATTGTTGTTTCTGTTATGTTTTTTTCGTGGCATGTTGTTCTGTCTCATGCAGTTCATTCTTATTCTTATCTTTCTGTTTGACATGTCAAGCTAGTAGCAGAATTTTTTGGTGTGGTGTTTTTTTTTTGTTTATTTATTTATTTATTTTATTTTTTTATATAGTGACCAGTTTTGCCGGTAAAGTAAACTTGCACACACTGGAAGCCTTTATTATATAATTTGACTTCAGTGGTGATATGTGGCTTTTAAATGGAGCCTTTTGAAAGGAATAATAGTCACCTTTGTTACTTGGACTGTATTTATTATATTCTTTCCTATCGACTACAATGGATTTCCCTACCATCTTAAAACATTCAGATTTTCATGTTCCCTGATCTCTGAACCTGAATTGCAACCTACTTTTCATTCATCTGGAAACAATCAACCGCATATGTGGTATTCAGATGTAAAAGTTATGTTGTCATATTCAACTAGCCAGCCAACACTGTAAACGGGTGGCATTTGGATGATGTGACATTTGCTTCCACATATTAGCCTTCCTCTAGCCAAGCTGTTCTGAGTTACACTGACAGAAATAGGGGTCAGAAGTCGTACAGATGCGCTCTGATATGATTGGCACTTGGGAGACTCATGGTTTC
Organism: Lates calcarifer; assembly: GCF_001640805.2. Lineage (NCBI taxonomy): Eukaryota > Metazoa > Chordata > Actinopteri > Centropomidae > Lates > Lates calcarifer. The sequence goes on from NC_066847.1 coordinate 14,844,749, forward strand.
ACACTTTAGGGATTATCCTCCATTTTCCAGAATTTTCTGCCTAGAGACTCTGAGGAGATGACTTCATGACTGGCCAATTGGGGTTTGGGGGGCTGTGTGTATGTGTGTGTAGTCGCACGTTCATGATCATGATCAACTAAGTCCAGAGAAAGATTGCGCTGGGATCTGGAAACAGCGCTTCAGCACAGCCATTATATAATATAATAGAAAGTAATGGTTGGAAAAGGGGATTTCAGCTGGGACCAGGCCTGTAGCTGCAGTACATGTTTGTATTCTGAATTTATTGCCCTCTGTCAGTGAATAAATTGGCGAAAGGTTAAAGGATATAGTCTACAGAGCCATAGGTTTATGTTTTCCGTGTATACCTGTTCTCTTTTTCAGTGAGTAAGCACAGTGAGGCTATAACTAAGCCCAGAAACACACGGAATAATCCAGTTGTGTGCTTTAAAACTCTAGCTGAGATCAAACCCCAAGAATGCAACTGACTTCATGTTTGTTTATGTGTACATGTCTGTGAATGCATTGATTGCATGTGTTAATTCAAACTATATGAACAACTGTGTGCCATGGTATGTTTTCTCATTGTCTCTTTTCCTCTACACCCCCCACCCCCGTTTGTGCTCCCCATTATCCCTTATTCCACTTGTAAGCACATCTAAATATAGACCAAGAATTTGCTTAGGGGGCACTCTCTTAGTAGTGGTGGTTAAAAAGAAGACGGGGTATTTGCTGTAATTGTAAATGCATGTGTACAGCCTAAGCTTGGGAAGGGAGACAGAGAAGCGTAAAGAGTATCTGGCAGTTTCTCCTGGCGCTTGCTCTTTCCCAGCTGCTGTGCAGCTTATTTGTCCCCTCGAACACAGGGGCGCTCCTTGGAGTGGACATTTTGCCTTTGCCAAGTACCTTTTTGAAATACCTCCTTACCTCGATACAAGTTTCACCCGCTTAACGCAACACACATGGAGACAGGTCCAGGCCCTTTTCTCCCTTCTCTCCCCTCCCCATTGCTTGGAAAATCTTACATTTCTACAGAAAAGGAGTGCACACATCCTGTCCTCATTAGGCCAGGGAAAGGAGAGGAATCTGGCACGGCCGATCCTATGGAAGCCCCACACATGAGCCTGGTCGAACAGAACAGGCAGGCGGGCAGGCATGCCGCGGTGTTTTATATGGCTCTTGTTCTTAGCCTTTGATGACACTGTTTAGAATAGGAAATATCTAATAAGTCAAGTATTCTGTCTAATGTCCTGCCAGTAGGCTTAGTATTTGCCTGGAGGTCTTGAAACACTATCTCCACCACAGCAATAATATACATTTAAAATGCTCATGGAGTGGGTGGGAGGGAGCGGTGTAGAGAAAGCGAGGGGGCAACTGAGAGTACATGTTATAATAGCAACCATGTGCAGGTTGGGGCAGATGAGGGTGGGATAGGATGGGACACACCTTGGATCTGTTGAAAACTCTGTGTGTGTGTGTGTGTGTGTGTGTTTCTTGAATTTTTCAATTTATCATAATCATGCTTCAAAGGACAGCAGTAGTTAATTGAAACTGACGTCATACCCATTAACGTGGACAAGAGACACAGGAGAAAGGTCTTAATAGCGGTGTAACAATGTTGAATGTGTTATTGGAAATGATGAATAGGCCAAAGTGTCTTCATGATACACCTGTCAAGCTTACAGCTATTAGAGAGCTGTTCAACTGATGTGTCATTGAATGAACTTAAACAGCCTTACATGTGCCCTCTTTGCCCTCTCTTTTTACACATTTTGAGTTCTGCCTTTCTGCCTGTCTCGGCTCCACTGTAGGAGAAGTGCTTTTGTGTGGATGGTTTGAAGTGGCTGTTTCTCAGCATCTACAAAATATTTTTCATTCGCTTGGGAAATTTTTTAAAAGTAAAAGCTTCTGTTTGTTCAAGTTGTTTTTTACCCACACGTGTCAGTTCTACATAAACATGTCCAGTAATTTATTTTTTGGTAGGTAGCATTTAGTTTTAAATGTTTGTCTCATTCCTGGCCCATGGGAATCAGTAGTGGCTTCTTTATAGTCTTGAAGATGGCTTGCTTTGGTAGCAGAATAAAGATGCCTATTTTCATTGTTGCTTGAAACCCAGCAACCTACTCACATTGATTTATAGCATCTGTCACTGAAAGCTTTTTATTGCCACAACGGCTGGAACTCTTCTGATATCCGTTAGTTGGAGCCAAGCATGAAGTCTCAGCTGCTTTATACACAATACCATAGTCAATGCATGAAACAGTTGGATTTGCCGGGGTGAGGCCCTTTTCTAAAGACATTTCCAATATTGCAAGAAGTGCAAAATGATTTTTAGACCACAGAAAACGTCCCAGAGCATGCCTTTAATGTCTCTGTGGTTATATGAAGCTCTCCTTCCTTGGTCAATTTGTTCATGGTTTCAATCAAGCGAGTTATTTGGTTTGTGTCCTCTTGTAAAGCCAGGATAAAAAAAAAAAAAAAAAAACCTTTCATCCATTTTTATTTGATGCTCTTAACCCCGTTCTGTAATGCTAACAAACCATATTGTTTTGGTTTGAGATGATAAGGCAGTTTGTTTTAATGCAAATTGAATTCTCATGTCTGTCACATTCATAAAGATGTTGCACATGTTTAGCTGTGTTAGTGTACTTACACAGGTAGCAGCTATCGCCTGTGTATGTGTTTGTTTGTGTGTATGTGTGTGTTTGAATATACACCACCTAGCAGTACTAATAATGGGTACACTTTATGGGGTCTTTTTTCATTCTGTCTTCTTTTTCACACTTTGATATTGTTCTTGAAAATTAGCATTTGCTCATGCAACACGGAGTCTTGGCTCTGCCTATAAAGGTTACAAGCAAAGCAGACTTTTTTTTTTTTTACAGTGAGGCCGAGGTCCAAAACAGTTACCAACAGTAGAAACACAACCTTTCATCTCACTGTTTCTGTGTGCAGATGCGTCGACACGAGCAGAAGCATGGTAGTCGCAACCCTGCGACAGGCGTCGACTCCTCATCACGTCACAGCGGAACCGGACAGGACAGCGGCTTCGGCAGCGACAGTGCTCGCATCCGCATCGTCCAAATAGAGCAGCACAGTGGGGCCAGCCACCACTGCATCGCTAGGCCCTCCCAGAAGTCCACCATCACCAAGAATCTCAGCTTCATCCCTTTCGACATCTTTCTCACAGCTAGTAAGCTGTCTGTCATGACTTATGCTTGCTCCAGCCCCTCAAAGGCCGTTCCCTTATCGTCCGACACCCCCAGCTCAGTGGAGAAGAAGGAGCCTGGGGATAAGGTAAACAAAAAACCATTGACATATAAGCTCTCACATGACTGAGTTTGTATGATTATTCTTTCCACACACAATAGCAAAATGTATCATTTGTGTGAGCAGTGCCTTGGTGTGTAAGTACAAGGGATTAATATTGCACAGTTTTTTTAATCAACTTCATAATTTTGAATTGGATTATGTGGTTGATTTTCACACAGTCTAAATTTTTATAACTGAATTTTATCCAGTGTTATGATATGTTTTATACTGTAACTTAAATGTGTACAGTATGGTTAGTCATTGTGTTATGTCATCTAGCTGACTAAAGACTTAAATGTTATGCATGATGTCAATTGGATCTGTTTAAAACGCAGGATGTTGGCATGTTATGATACACCAAAAGTTCTTAGTAATGTTTCTTGTATCTTATTGAATCAATGACTCAAATAAATTTTCTGCAAAATAAGGTTTGACCCAGTGCTAAATGATCCTTCTGCATCTTCTTTAGGTGGGAAAGAGTGCCCTCAATCAGCCTGATATCCTGTCTGAGTCTCCTCCAGCCTCAGCCTCGCCCACTCCAGACCCTGCTCCAGCTGCTCAGGTTTCCCTTGCTGGTCTGACAGCTGAGGACATCTTCAACAGCAACACCTCTCAGCCAGCCTCCCCGCTCCTGAGAGGCAGCCTGCTCTCCTTGGATGGCCTTCCCACTCCAAGCCGTTCCTCAGCCCGCCAGGCGCTGGGTGTGACCATAGTGAGGCAGCCAGGGAGAAGAGGGGCTGGGGACCAGGTGCTGGAACCCCTCCTGTACCTGCAGGTGATGCAGCCCTCTGCACTGCTCAGTTGCCACCACCGCAAGCAGAGGATGGAGCTGTCTGTGTTTGATGTGGCCTTAAGAGGAGTAACTTCTGACTACAAGTGCCAAGGTGAACTGGAGCTGAGTATGATATAGACCCTGTTCAGTGTACGGGGAATGTCATTACCAACCAATTCTACCCACAAATAATGACTAACTGACTATTAAATGTAAAACCTTTTTTAAGTTAAATATGTTTACACACCTGTCTTGTTCTCTGCCTTTGTCCATGCTCACTCTCTTCTCTTTTTTACTCCTAATCTCTTCATCTGCCTCAGACCCAGGAAAGACTCTTCCAGAGTCTCTTGACTACAATGTGTTTTGGCTGCAGACAGTAGCAGGAGAAGTGGACAATAAAACGGGCATCCCTCCCCCTCTGCTCTGCCTCCAGATCAAAGATTTCCTGAATGGACCAGGTGGGGATCATACACACACACACACAGACACCCACAAACTCCCTGTTCAGCACTTCAGCTTCGGTACACTCATGCTACCATGCTCGTTTACGATTTAGAGTATCCATCACATTTAATCACATTTCAGGGGAAATGTTCACCGCTGTGAAAGAGCGAGAGGAGTGCACACGTTAAACAAACACATACCAGAGGCAAACACAAAGGTCTTTTTTTCTGCTGTATCTCCACTTAATGGGCAGTCTAAATGACACTGTGACTGTTTTCTACAGGAGGCCACTGATATCACTAATATCTCTCACTTTCAACAGCAGACTACATGCTCCTGTTGATGTAAGTGTGTGAGTAATATCAGCTTCCTGTGGCTTTGCCTTTCACAGGGTTTGGCTCTCTATTTTTAGCCTATCCATATGAGTAGCTTTAAGCTAAGGTTGGAGACCTAAGGGTGTGGCTGACATTTTACCCAAACAAAAATGCAATGAATAAAAGTATGAGTGGGCTGCAATGTGAATTTACAACCTCCGTATCCACATGAGGGTTTCATGGAGTGTGTGTAGGCACAAGACATCCTTCAGAGTTCAGCTCCCTGAACTCAGCATGCCAGATGTTGCAGATGCATATACACTGACACTCAACCATGGCTATACTTTGACATATAGTCTGTCTTTCCTCCACATGCATGCAATCATGAACACATACTGTGCATGTAAGAAGGAGCTTGAAGCTGGATGTGAGTAGCCCCCTCGCCTACACACATCCCTGCTGTCAGCAGAAAACCCTCAGCTTCTCTGGCCCCATGGAATCACACAACACAACACAATGCAGCTCTCTGTACACTGCAGCAATTACACAATACAAGCTCACACTAGCAATGTCCATCTCCCCCTCTGCTCACTCCAGATGACGCCAGCAGCCAAATTACAGCAAGCATGACCTTTCCATGAAGCATGAATTACATCAGAATTTCAGTCAGGTTTTGATCATATATGGTAAATATGAGTCCTTTCTGATGGGGACTCACTTTATACAGGAGAGGCCTGTTGGTGAAGTGAGTAGAGACTGTCCTTAAATATAATGATTATACACTGACCTCTCCCTTTGGAGAGGTGCAAGACAGACAAACAGCAGTAGATCTAGTATTGTTTACCAAGATTCAGATTTGATTTGATCCATGATTTATTAACAGGATTACTTCATGTTATGTGTGTGAGGATAATTCACATTATTCTGTGGTTACATCTGATATGCAGTATGCAGTTGAAGTGCAGACTCCAACATTGTGCAATTACATTCAGGTGTTTCCCTTGAACTAAAGAGCAGAGCTGTCCTTGTCTCTAAATGATAACTTCAATCATAATCACTCACATTCATTCTCCCCACATACACACACATACAAACAGCACCCTCCCAAATGAGTCACACAGAATCCAGGCTCAGTGTGAGGTTGCCCCAGGTCAAGCTCTGCTGGAAATATCTAGAATTGACCACACATGCTACTGGTCCCCCGTCTCTCTCTCTATCTATCTCTCTCTCTCTCTCTCTCTCTCTCACACACACACACACACATACACAACTGTGTGTTGTTTGATTAGATGACTCTCTGGTGAAGATAATTATCCTCTTCGGGGATGGTGGAGCAAAGGAAGAAGTTACAAAGAGCAGAAGTATCTGTGCATTGATGCTGACTCTTGTGGGATACACTAGTTGCTGTTGTTTAGACAATACGAGGAGATAAACAGAAATCATTGTCTGAAATGTTCTCATCTTCAGTCTTAACTGAAGCAGCAGCATCATTAGTAAAAATGTTCAGTAAATGTCTTGACCTGAAGAGACATGTTTTGTTTCCTCTGCTCAGTGGAGTTTAATTGTTCACATTCACCTATTTTAAATATGAAACAAAAAGGAGTGCAGGGAAGAATAAAGAAAGGAGACAGAGATAAAGACAGGATTAGGAGAAGAAAGCACAACCAGCATTTTATCTATCTGTCCCTTGTTGTTTTCGGAGATAGTTTATTTGCATGTGCAAGTCTTTATAACTGTCTGTCGCTGTGTGTTTGTACTGCGATGTGTATGTATCATGTCTGGCAGCTCTACTTTGATTCAACAATGCTTCACATTTGATTTATTTCAACGAGGCGCAAACAGAGAGCAGACCGCCATGAGGCCACGTCTTGCTGTGTGTTTACAGCAATATGCTCGCAATTTCAGCAGCATTTATTCGGCAAGACCAATCAAAGCTGCCCTCCCAAGGATGCTGAGTGGGAAACACTTGTAACATGTGTACTGTAAATTGGATGGTGTTTCAGCATTGACCCTCACTCAGCAGCTGCTCATCACATACACACATACTTACATATACACTACTAATGCAGATACAGACAGGAAGCCAGATTTATTTTTTTTTTCAGAACCAGGAGGGTTCAAGGCTTGACCAGCAAGCACGTACATGAAAAGGCGTTGGTTTTTTCCACCATGAGCAGGGTTCAGTGATTGACCAGCGAACACACACAACACACAAACACAACCATACACTTTCCTTCTCTCCCTTTCTCATCTTTCTTACTCAGTTCCAGTTTTAAAGAGGGTCAGTGAACAAGTCCAGAGGTAACTGCTACCACTTGGAGATGAGAGATCATCCAAGCCCTGTGTAGAGAAGCAGCAGGTGATAGATTAGCTAGAACAAATTGGAACCATTACTCTCCTGTGTCCCTGGTTCCCGTCAAGCTATGGGTTCGTAGAAATGTTGTCAGTTGCTGTATACAAGCCTGTGCCCCTCCGAACCATCCAGAGCCACTCTAATTCAAGTCAGATGGCATCTGAGGAGCGTGTCACTGGCCTCACTTGGTATGAGAGGGTTTTTTGTGACAGTGGGATTCCACAGATATATCTCAAAAAATTAATTGCACTCACAAACACAGACATCCACACATGCCCTTCACATATGGGCCCTGTGTAATTTGACACATTGCTACCTGTGTCTGACACAGGCTCTCTGCTGTCAAGAGTCAAGCGTGAAAGTCAGCTAGAGAAATCAGAATTGGGGTGGGAATGAAAACAGTGTTCCTGGTGTTTGCACACACACATATTCCCGACACCGGGTTCAAAGTGGGGATGGCGTCATGTATGACCTTGCCAAAAAGGCACAGTAACCTGGGTAATAAGCATAGTTGATCTCCCCCACCACTTTTGCAGAGTTATATATGCGTGTGTATGTGCCTCTGTCAGACCTTGATCTCCCACTTTCTCCAGTGCTAATAGAGGCTGACACCTGAGAAGGGCCAGTCTATGATTCCCCCCAGCCTGTTCACATTAAGGCCTGTTCTTTAAAGGTATATGAAGATCAACACCACCTCTCAACCTCTAGGCTTGATGCTTGCTCCTTGCACAGGCCTCCACTGACAGTCGTCTCAAAAAAGCTTTTAGTCTCACAGCTAAAGCAAAAAATTTCCCAATAAAAATACTCAATTGTGAGAATGCCACTGTTGGAAAGCCCTCTGTTGTGGCAATGTATGTTGCTGTGTCTTTATTATAGTGCTAATGCTGTGTTACAGCTTGATCTATAAATACATGATTCTGCAGCTTAGTCTGTTTAAAAAAAAGTCTGTCATGGCTCGTCAATAGTTTTGTTGTAATTTTTTTTAGTTTCCGCTTTTCATGCCTCCTTTGCCTGGATAGTGAAAGCACATGGAACATCACTGTAAAGGCTGTCTCACACACACTCACATCAGCTCCTGGGAAACAACCAAACTTAAGCATTTGACACGGATGTACTGGCCATATAATGCTATGATGTGATTTCATTAGAATTCTGCAGAGGTTCATCTTTTGTTATTTCTCCAATGCAGTATAAAATGTCCTCCACTGGTTGTTAAAGCCAGGAGGAAGCTGTACAGATGCTGTAGCCCCCCCCCCCCTTCCTTTTCAGAGTCCTCCATGGAGAGTTGTTTCTGAGTTCACACAACTTAAAATCCAGACACACTTTATCCTACTGTTAACTGACAAAAGCAAAATAAATTTCCCCTTAACTCATCAGTGAATCCCTTAAGGAATTCTTAAATAATGAAGTGATAACTGTGTTAGTTATCAGTTGAGGTGTCTGACTGAGGTCATGTCATGGGAAGCATTATGATTCTTATGAACTGATGAGCTGATGCTGTATTCTCTACTTAATTTCTTTTTTCCATTTATGATAAATACTATCAATAAAACAGTTTTGGGCAACAGACAAATATTTTGGTGGAAATTCCAATGTCCTGGCTCACACAATATGCAGGTAACAAGCAATTAACCAGAACATCTTCCCGGATCATTGTCTATTGCTTTTCCAGAGTATGAAAGCGAGTGGTTCATTCCCAGCCCAGTAGAGCATTGACATGAATGCAGAAAGCTGTATGTGGTAGCCCTGACAGAAGGAAGAGACAGCTCCCACAATCATGTCTAGACATGGTCCTGACTCAGTGTTTCTCTGTTTCTGCAGATCCGTGAACTTACTCTGCGTCTGTATATATTTTTAAATCTGTTTGAACCTGTTTTTGATTTTTTGAAACAATAGGAAAGATGTGGCGAGGATGAGTAGAAGTGAGTAGATGGAGGAAAAGTAGAAGATAGAAAGAACTGAGGAAGAGAGAGGAAACAGAAAGACAGGCTACATGAAACACAGGGGGAGAGGATGAAAGGGTGAAGGAACATGGGAGCGGAGCAGAGGAACCTGGATGAACAGCTGCTTACGGGCTATTTATTCCACCACTGGAACATTTCCTGGTGATAAGTCAAGTGGAAATGATAAGCTACATTGCACAGCAAAATCCACCTTTCCTTTCCATCTTTCCTCCAATCCTCTTGCCAGCCATCCTTCTTGTTGACCAAGTGCCTTACTTCCACTGGATTAAATGAATCCTGAAGGTTGTGTGTGTGTGTGTGTGTGTGCGCATGTGTGTGCACATGCATGCGTGCGTACCTGTGTGCGTGTGTGTGTGTTGCACGCGTGCATCTGTATGCTCGCCTGCCTCTCTTGGCAGCACTCCTGGTCATGTCATCCACTGCTCCTACCTGGGAAGGAGACAGACAGGAGGCCTAAAACCCTTAAAAAGCCTCTAAACACTGGTGCCTTGATGAGTCCATGAAAAACAGCTGCTGTTGTTTTCAGCTTCTTCCTTCTCCCATCATCATGACCAAGTGGAAAAATGGGATAATGGAAGTGGTGTAAAACGGCATTGAGTTAAGTCATGTGTCTCTGTAAATTCCAGTCAAGTGTTTGAAGGCTGTAGTGCATCAGAGAGTGAGGGAGAGGTTGAACAGGAGATGCAGAGTCTTGGATTTATGTGTCTGGCATGAAGGAAAGATTCTCTTCTACTATTCTGCAGTGTCACGTTAGACAGCCAGTAACTGTGCATGTACATATAAGAAGGACAGAAAGATTGAGACTGGACCCAGCTGTTGTTTAACGGGTCCTTGCATGCAAAGCCAAGTGATTGGAAGAGGAGAGCAGAGTTCAAAGTTTGATTTATGAGACAGGGTGCTATTCAGCATTCCATGGGTTAGATGGCAGCACATCGTGCTCAGTGGTACACTGATGAGATCTGTCTTTTCTTAACACCCCCAAACGGATTGTGTCCACTTTATGGTGAGTTTCCAAATGATAGTGACAGAGCAGGTTGTCCGCGAGGAGCAAGGGTCGCAGCCAACAGTGAATGGTTTCAAGCGGTGACATAATACATAGTTTAAGATGCTATGCATTAGCACTGAGGAAGATTAAACTTAAATTTGTCACTAGATTGTAACTAATCATGAGAAATAAATAGGATATTAATTTCCCATTCACAAACACAAATGGAACACTGGCATGTACTTCAGTCATGAGGTAGTTTTGTTTTTCCCTGTAAAGTCATGTTTTTGTTACCTGTCCAAAAGCACACTCCTCTGTTTTCTCTTTTCCTCACCCTTTCCTGTCTCTCATCTTTTCTTTAATTCTCATTTCTCCCTCTCTCCCTCTCTCCACAGCTGAGCTGAACGTGGAGCTGTCACGCCCCCTGAAAATCAGTCCCACAGTGGCAAAGCTGGAGCAGGCCAAAGCCTACCTGAAGAAAGTCCTACCAAATCACATGTGGGATACATCCAGTAAACCACTGTCTGCTACCTCCACACCTCATTCCTCCCCTATGAAGACACTGCCCAGGCCCTCTCTCTCTTATTCAGACCCCCACCATCAGGCCTCAGCTCTGGGTAAAACCAGCAGCATCAGGGCCCTGGCACTGATGTTCCATAAGGTTTCTCTCAACACTGCCCAGATTGTAGTAGTCATGGAAACAGAGGCTCATCCAATGAGGCCCAGTGTGACCGTATCTGTGTCAGCCATGACAGGAAGTCTGAACATGAAGTTGGGCCCCAGGATTGAAGGTGAGTGAAAGACAAGTTTTATTTGCAGAAACTAAAAAATGACATTTAGTAGGACCACAGGTGTAGAAACATAAAACCAAATGTTTTATAATTTCCTGATTTAATTTGTAAATGACAGAACACCAAAGTAAGTAACAAAATGAAAAACATATTTGGTGGCTGTTATCTGCATGGGCCAACAAAATATTACTTGTCATAGCTCCTCAAACCCTCATAGACCCAATGCTTACCTTCATGTTTTAATTGGCAACAGAGAACATCATATAATTATTAGTTATTAGTTGTAAAGCAGGTAGAAAAGTTTTTCTATATAACCTTTCATAAGTCATTGTTTCATAAGATCTCTGTAGCTAACTCTTGGTTATATGTTCTCTGATGCTTTAAATTGTCAAAACATTTTATTTAGTATCTCTAAGCTCAGTAAATGACGCATGTTTTATTACTCCAAAGTAACTGAGGATATGGACCTTAAATGACTCACTGTTACTTTTTCTTCATGTGAAAAGTGAAAAACATCAAACCAGTGATGTAATCCCTCTTAATCTGCTTTATTTCAAGATATTGCCACTTGTTTCAAGGAAATTCTTGAAACAGGTGGAGCTACTTTGGAAACAACTGCAGTGACTTCACCCCATTTGGCAGATTTTATCATATTTTAAAGAAACCACAATTTTAAGACTCCGTGATACACAACACTAAATGTACATGCCTTTTTTTGTGGTATGTCATTTGTCTAGTACCCTAGCTCACCATGTGAGCCAACAGGAACCAGTCCAGGCCCTTTGAAAATAAAGTACAGTCACACAAAGCCCCAAATATCCAATAAAAATGTAGTGAAGAACAAATTGTTCTGTTTCATGTCATTATGTTATGTAACCAAACAAATATTGATGTGGAGGAACTTTAAGGCTCTGTACCCAGTGCACCCCACTATTATATTTGTTATTTGTTCAGATTAAAATTTGTTAGGAATATAGCTGGAGTCTTGTTACATGTTCCCTCAGGAATGTGTCTAATTACACAGCAGGTTGTATTAAGCGTATACAAGAGTATACATCTGTTCTAGCACTGTGGTCAGTAAGCGTATGGATGTGGTGTACATAAAGGAGTAGTAGGTTCTGAATATTTATTGATCAGTATCTCACTGTGTAACACTTAGTCACATTTTCCACTTTCCACCCTTGTTTGTTGAGGAGAATGTGAAGTCTCAGCCTTTTTGGATGATTTGATGCTGTCATTCACTTATAGTGGGAAAGGCTGGGAACTAAATAACACTATTGCTTTCAGTATTGTTTGGAATATTACTGTTTTTTACACATGCTAGCAAAGCCTTCATCTGCCAAAAACAAGGTTCGTCAGTAAACTGTAAAGTGAGATGTTTGTGTTAGTCTTGGATCCTAAGCTGGTGTGAGACTGTGTGTATTTGATTGCATGGGTATGTGCGTATTAGGGTCTGAGAGAGAGAGATTTTCTTGTGTTAAAGTATGAGTGTGTGTGAGAGCAAGATGTTTGTTTTCATGTCAGGACCAAACCCTGCCTTCATCAACAGTGACTATTATCCAGTGTTTTCATTATGACAATCAGATCTGCTAATACTAATATAAATTAAAAAGCTTCCAATTTCTCTGTGCCATTGGTTGTGAGCCAGCGTGCTGTAGCAGATGATGGGGGATTTTTGATTTGTTTTTCATTTTCAGCAATTTTTTGGCATGTCTTCCAAATTGGACACCAGATGGAAACAGAAGGATAAAAGAGAGTTTGCAGCTGATAGATAACAAAAAACAAGTTGACTCATAATTAATCAAGTAGATGGTTTGTACCTCAGTGCTGCACATCCCCTGTGCAGCACTGAGTGTTGGTGGTGGTGGGGGGGTATGCAAGGGGACAAGGACAGAGCTGGATCTAGGCTCCCTAAGTGCCTGCATCTGTTTTGCAGATGTTGTTATATAGGGTTACTTCAGATAAAATGATTGTCGAAAATGTTAATTAAAACCTCAAACAATTTGCACTTTGTTTACTCAAATCTGCATAACTGCACAGTGACACAATACTCAGCACTGCTGCCCTGCCCTGATTTTCACCAGCTTTTCAGCTTTCATCCATACTTCAATAAACACAGTTGAAACTCTGTTTGAAATGCAATGGAAAATGAAAGAGATAGAGACAATTGTGCTAATATGAAAGCTTATCCCCTCCCACTCACTTTGCCATTCAAATGATTCTACTATTTATAGTCATTGCTCTTCCTTTGCATTTAGTAGTGCTTTTCAAGAGACTTGTTGAGTAGTTCTTTGATTCATTAAAAGTAAATGTGATATATGACACACCATACAGTAAACACAGAAGAGATTGGTGTGCAGTGAACTGTATTTTCATAGATATTGTTTTCTCCACCATTACCAGCACCTAGAAACAGAGCCCTGGCTGCTCTCAAGACATTACAGTTTAACTGGACACAAATAAAAATGGTGGGATCAAGACCGCTGGTGTTTGTTGACATCCACTGGATCATTCATCCTCAGTCTGGCTCCGAATTCTTTGTTGTTATGGCTCAGAAAACATAACATCATGTACGTGCATTCTGAACAAGACATTATAATAACGGCCCATAAAACTAATGCTGTCATCATGTGCAACAGAAGTTTCATTCGGCTCCTCATATATCATACATGAGTGCTTTCTGAAGTACCTGAGAGGTTTAAGATCCTCTGTGTAGATGTCATAATAGGCTCTGATAATTCTTCTCTTTACCTCATCTCTGAGAGCATTTTTAAGTGGAGCACCACCTGTATAATTTGCCAGTGGAGAGTTACAAAGTTTACATGGCACCAAATGCCCACAGAGCAGAACTTTTTTTTGCATGGGAAAAGGTATTTTAAAGTAAATGTCACAAGTTATCCTGCTGAATAACATGTTTGTCTCACCCGGTTGTTTCTTTTTTTTCTCCCTTGATAACTTTAGCACTCATATAGATCTTTGTCACAACACACATGGTTATTTTCCCAGAGGGTTTCCTCACATAGTGTTTCCAGATTTGTTGACGTCGAAAGGAGACAAACTGTCTCAAATTACACAGACTGATCACTGACGACAATAGATGTATCTGCTGGCTCTTAGCCTTAGCTGCACCGCCTCCATCACTCACCAGCACCCGGCCTCTCCAGTCCACTCCATACCTCAGAAAACGGATACCTTGGAATCTTACAAAGATAAAGGTTAGGATTCCCGTTCAGTGCGTTTGAGCGTTTGAGCTGCCACAATAAGTCAGCGGGAATGACCCCCCTGGGAGAAACTGTACATGAGAGATGTAAGACAGGAGAATGTAGTATCACTACTGCTACAGTATGCACCACTACTGTTGCTGCTTTTGTTGCATTGCTGCTCCTCAGTGGCAGGTTGAGATTGATGGTCCACATCCTGCGCAGATCTCAGGATGATGCCAGTTTGCAAGAGGAAGCAGGAGGGGGAGAAAGGGGAAGGGAAAGAGTTATGAAAGAAGGGAAGCAGGAGGGTGATGAAGATAGAGAAGTAGAAAAATGAAGGAGATGTAGTGACAGAAAGGTGAGAGGAGAGAAGATAAAAATAGGATAGAAAAACAAATCTTATTCACTGAGGAGAAAATAGCACAACTGAGCAGAAAGGAGATTCAGTATAAGAAAGAAAATAAGTTTATGAGATGATGTATGACAGAAGAGGAGATGAGGGGAAAAAGCTGAGTCAAAAATAAAGTTGGAGAAAAGAGGATAAGCATGCAGAAGTAGAGGTAGAGAAATAAAGGAGATATAATACAGGGCGGGGGGCAAACAGAAGACGCAGATTACTCTGTGTGAGCAGTAACAGGGGTCTCTTCAGTATATGTCTTTGCCCTCACCCCGCCCCATCCTGTCTTCATTAGTGTACATCCATAGCTGCAGTGGGGTGAAGACCCTGTCATCCACCCCACCCCCCACCCCTCATCCATGGAACATCTGGGGCTCTGTACCTGGTCATGGCAGCCCCCCTCTGCCAGGGGACAAGATGGAGAGAGAGGGGATTAGGTTGACAGTGAGGTGTGTTACCAGATCCTGTGTTAATGAAAAGCAAGTGGAAGCCCCACATTCCTCCCTCCATCCACGACTCACCCCTCCCCAAGGTAGGGGGGCATGTATAGTTCAATGAAAGAAAGGTTGGGAGGTGGGCAAGAGAGAGAGAACAGATGTCTTAAGGTCCATGAAACAAGACCCTCCCTAATCTCTCAGCTCTCCGTCAGACTGCCCATAGAGTGCCCCCGATTTCCTAAGAACACACGCACATGCACACACACAAAACACACACACACACACACACACAACAGCAGACCTTCTTACTAGTGAACACTTTTTCATATGCGTCCAACAACACTCACACACACACACACACAGATACGCCAAGCTTTCTCTTTGGTCCTTTGCCTCTGTGGAGCTCTTGTTATTTCATGGTGATTTACTCTAGCACACTTGTAAAGGAAAACGTATGTCCTTTGAATGAAGTGAAAACTACCCATTATTTATTTATGTCTCTTCATTTTTTTTCAAGTTTTATTTTTATTTTTTTTCCCTTGCCAATTTTTGAATTACAGTCATGTCAGTGTGTTTACTCTGCTGAAAGAAAGCCACTCTTTTCCATTTATCATGTTATTGCTGTTTCAATTGTCAGGGAGAAGCAGAGCTGAGAAAAGCCAAACTTAAAGAGATTTATGTCTAGAAATACACCCTGCTGTGATTTGGCAACTTAACCCAACAAATGAATAGTTTTAACTGCATTTATAATACAGTATGTCACAGAGAAGACATGGGGTGGGGTTGGGGTCCAGCAAGGTATTTGTTACTTCAAAAGGCTGGTAGTTGTTCAAAGACATGAAGTGTGAGAAAGCCGTGAGATTATTGTAGTCGACTATCAGAGACAAATAAACAAGAGTTTGCACAGGGATTTTAACACTAGTCTTTGCTAAACATTCAAAGCTCATATTTTCAGGAACATTGGTGTCTAAGCATGGAGCTGTGTTGAGCTTTTAGACGACACTGTGGGTGGGAACTCCTAACCAGAAGAATGGTTAGGAAGAAGAACTTATTAGAGATGCAGCTAACAATTATTTTCATTAGCTGGCAATTATTTTCTCAATTATCATTTGGCCAAATGGTGAAATGTCAGAATGTGGTAATAAATTCCCATCGCAATTTCCTAAAATCCAAAGTAACCTCATCAGATTACTTGCTTTGTCCAGCCATCACTCCGAAACCTAAAGATATCCAATGTATTGTTACAATAAAAGCAGTAAAGCTTCACAATTTAGAACTAATTAGTTATCAAAATAGTTGCCCAGTATTTTTCAGTCTATCGACTTATCAGTCAACCTACTAATGGTTTCAGTAGATCTCAGTAGATTAGTCTCAGTGGAGCATTTGTACAAAACTTCTTCAAAACACCTCTACCACATCTCAAAGGTGTTCTATTGGATTCATAGCTAGGTGACTGAGGAGGCTGCTAAAGTACAATGAACTCATTATCCTGTTTGCTTTGTGACATTATCATGCTAGAAGTAGCCAATGGAAGATGGTAAATTGTGGCCATAAACAGATGCATGTGGTCACCAATAATAATCAGATAGACTGTGGTATTCAAACTATGATTGGTTGATATTAAGGAGCTTAAAGCATGCTGAAAACACATCAGCCAAGACATCAGCCTTTCTATCACTTCGAACCAGTGTGGCCATTCTCCTCTCTCATCAGCAAGGCATTTTCATCTGCAGAACTGCCACTCTTTGGCTGTCTTTTGTTTTCCACACCATTCTGAGTACACTCAAAAGACTTTTGCATGAACATTTCAGGAGGTCAGCAGTTTCAGAAATACTCAAATCAGCCCATTTGGCACCAACAATCATGCGCCATCAAAGTCACTGAGATCACATTTTTTCCCCATTTTCTTCTGGAGATGTTTGATGCAAACAATAGCAACCACAGCACAGCTGAACAGCACAACAAAGTCTTTAAAACAGTTTCAACAAACACTGGTCAGTGAAGGAGGGAGTAATTGCAAGACTTATGTTAGACTGCATTACTTTTAGCTCCGTGTACCTAATAAACTGGGAACTGAATGTGTTATTATTTCTACTATTATTTACTATTCACCTTTTTCCAGTACTGACCAGATGAACTCTAACAGAATAAACAGCTCTAATCCAGAACAAAACTATGTGCTAGGTTAGTTGTGAGAGGTTGTTTAAGGTCATGCGGTTCTACTGTATACTGAAACTCCCCCTTAGCAACATTACTCTTTATTTCTTCCATTACTCTCAGTTTGCCAGGCTAATGTAACGCATAACATTAGGCTAATCTTGCTGTTTCTTTCACTTTTCCTGCTGGGCACTGCATGTCCTACTTGTAACATAACACACAGACACAAAGGCACACACACACACACACACACACACACACACACAGATAGACACATACCACTGGAGAAGCCAGAGAGAGAGAGAGATTTCTTATTAAATTACATTTGAAAATAACCAAAACCAAACCAAGCCTGAAGCTGTATAAAACAAGATGGCCTGAAGTTGACCTAACACCCGATAATTTGTCAGGACCCATCAGACTTAGGTTTGGTAACAGAATGGCATAAAGTGAAAATTCCAACTGTGGGAATAAGATCTCTCTATTTGACCATTAAAAGAAAAATAAGAAGTTACATGTAGTGCTGAATATTAAGAAGTAGAAGAACACATATGTAATTTGCTTATGCGCTGCAGTTGTCATTGAACCCATATGTATCTCATCAACACTCATCAGTTACTGTATTTGTAACGTCTTGGATGACACACAGCTCCCTGCACTGTGCCATTTTGGCTGACAGTGTCCCCTGCTACGAAACCAGTTTCCTCTAGTGTCCTATAGTGGTCTTGTGGTGAGTGAATAGTGTATTTCTGTGGTGAGTGACAGTATATTACTTCTATTACTCTTACCATCCCAGACAGTCTTCGGGGGCCTCTGCTAGTTAGGTAATGACTCCTTTAGGTTTCTTCTAATTGATACCAGTACATCCCGAGGTATAAATCAGCCAGGCAGTGGTCAGATAACGGCTGCCAGGGAGAAACCGACACGGTAAATCAGTCTCAGATCCTATCTAATCTTACCCAAGTGTTTGCCAGAGATGTATTTCACTTTAGGAAGATTTCCATCCACCCTGTTCCACCACCCACTTTGTTCCTCGGGTGTCATAGGTTGTGTGTTAGTCTGCAGAGGATGTGTTTGTGTATACTGTTTACCAGCGAGTCTACTGTTACAGCCTAAGATATGCAGGTGTAAGTTAGTGTGTGCAGATCTGTGTTCTGAATTAAGTTTCTCATTATTTTGACACATTTCACATATTGTATCTTAACTCAAGGACCAAACCTTAAGGACCAAACCCCTGGTATATTAGTGTGTGTGGAGCATTTTGGTGAGTGTGTTGAAAGATGTTCCTACATTCTGGAGCAAAACATACTGTCCTGTGACAGTGAGCTCTGTCTCAGTCACAGGTCATGGCTCCTCCAATAGGAGGGTGACCCAAAACTTAAAGAGCAACTCGTCTCTTCTATTGGGTGTGGAATAGAGATTAGTGGATGCCAGTTGCGTTTTTTAGTTTATCTCAGTGAAAATTGTCTGTTTTCTTTTTTAAGTGGAAGAGTGCCAACACTTTTGGCCACGTTTGCATGCACAAAATAAAGGAACACAGATGCCGCCTGCCTCGTCCTCCAATACTTTCCCAGTTTGATTTTTTCCTCAACATTCCTTCCTCTCCTTCTTAATAGCAGTACTTCACAACTCAGCGGTGAAATGTCTTTGGGCTGTCTGCTGACACATCTTTGGAGACAAACCTACGTAACGGTAATATGGTCATTCAGGGCAAAAGCAGGGATAGAGAGAGAGGATGGAGAAATGCGTCTGTATTTATTATTCAGCCTGGATGAAAGAATGGAGTTAGGGATTCCCCCTCGTTAAAACCACTCCCAATTAGGGTGATTTTTGGGAGTGCTGGCTGCTGCTGCTGGCTTTAACACCAG
Organism: Lates calcarifer; assembly: GCF_001640805.2. NCBI lineage: Eukaryota > Metazoa > Chordata > Actinopteri > Centropomidae > Lates > Lates calcarifer. The sequence continues at coordinate 14,863,743 of NC_066847.1, forward strand.
GATGCTGTGGTCAACTGGGCTTTATATGGTGCATGGTGAGACAGGAGAGAATGCTTTGAAACACATTGTGTGTGCGCACAAGTGTGTATCTGAGTGTATTCGTTCCCACTTGTTCACCTGCTTGTGGTTGTGCGTCTGCATTTACATGTGTGTGCAGGCATTTGGCTGTACTTTTTTCTCTCTCTGTGTGTGTGTGTGTGTGTGTGTGTGTGTCTGCAACCAGAATGTTTCCTTTTATACATATTTGGATGAAAGATTCTCCATTTTAAAAGCCAGTTTGGGAGTTCCCCTGTGTTGTCTAATAAATCCTATCCGTGAAAATAAACCTGATGTCCACAGTTCTCTAACAGCACTCTCTCTGCTGCAACACCAGTAGATATTAGCAGGTAAACTGCCAGCTTGTATCAACAGTGTCTTTCCAGAGAGAAATGAGTCATCCCAGTTTAATATTTCCCCCCGAATGATTTACACAAGAGACAAAACTAATTCTCTAATATAGAATAAGATGTTTCTTAGTCAGTTTATTAAGCCTGAAAAGATGTGAGTGTGTTCATGTGTCATATCTTCATCCTAAGGATCGCTGTCTCTAACACCCTCTGGTGTCGTCTCTCACACTCTCTCTCTTCCCTCCCTCTTTTATCCGTTTGTCTCCTTATTTATCAGCTCCTCTGCCACTCCCCTCCTATGCCTCTGCATCACTCCCTCAAACTCTATATATACTGCTTTACTCCAAGTGAAACCCAAGCCCCAAGTATTCAAAGTAGAACCCCAGGACGCCACTTGCCCTAAAGTATCAGTCCTAATGAAGCTGGGGTGTCACACATACACATGGATGCTGTTTTCTATCCACAGGAAATCACAATGCAGTACTGAGAGATAAATACACATTCTCTTGTATGTAGAGCCAGATACATACATGTTCACCATTTGTTCATTAATGTCACATAATGGAACTTCTGGGTGTTCAGTTTTACAGATAGTTACCTTTTATTATGTTTTGAGGAGCCCATGTTTGTTACAGAGTTTTTAAAAAGTGTTCCTTGCTGTGTTGTTATTGTTTTTTATTGTTGTTGTTTTGATTGTGGCAATCAAACACTGCATCTTTTTCAGTCTTCATCTTGTAATGCTGTTAAGATTTTAAATGTCAAACACTGAAATGATAGGAACTATAATAACTTGCGTATAGTTATAGACTGAAACAGACGTGTTGTTGCTTTCTCTTAGTTTCTTAGTCAGACCTCCAGCCAAGCAGACTGGAGTGAGCATTTCGAAAAAGGCATGTTTAAGAGCTGCTTCTCAGGGCATTATTAGTCATCCAGGGTTGAGGTTTCCAAATGGGCTGCTGCTGCTGTAGCTTTAACTGACCAGATCAGCCCTCCCATGTCAACAACTAGTGGAAGAGGGTTTCAGTTCACTGATTTATGGGACCAAAAGGACAAGTCCAGGACAGTCTGTAATGACAGTGGCACATCTCTGTTTTAATGGAAAGGACAGAGAATGCCTTAAACTTTCCTTTTTAAACTGGGGGTTCTGCTACTTTTGGTTCTTTCTAGATGAGTGGGTGTTTGGCTCTGCTGGGGTTTTCTCACTGTCATCATGCCTGCTAAACCTTTTAGATTACAGAATAACAGAAATACTGACTTTGAACTCGAGTCTACGAAGGTTCAGATTGGTATAACCATGACTCCAAAACACCTCTGTTCAAAGAGACACACAGGAGTCACACCTGTGTATTAACTGATGGTTGTATGTCATTTGTTGCTGACTTAAATCAGTAACCAAGAAAACTAAATAAAACAGGAAAATCTAGTTATTGTAACTTCAAAGGCTGAGTTGAGTCAATTTTACTGAAGAACAAATTATTTGGTTTTTAGTGTACTGAACTTCAAAAACATCCAGTTAACAGCAAAGCCAACTGCTGTAATACTGTGCTGCTGTAACTGAACTGTGTAAGGCAAGCATTCATGCAACTGAATTTTTAGAGGTATTTATGCATTTAAATTTCATCTGGCCTAACTATCAACAAATGTTTTTAACATATAATTGGAGGTATAAATACCTACATCTTTCAATTTAACCCTTTTTATTTTTTTATTTTTTTTTCAAGGTATAATCATAAATTAGGGAATGCTGGTATTTTATCAGGAAAGGTTTTTGTGCATTTGGTGGGCAGTGGGCAGAAGTAGAGCAGGTGGCCCACTAATCTGAGGGTTGGTAGGTCAGTCCCCGGCTCCTCCAGGCCATGTGCCGAAGTATCCTTGGGCAAGATACTGAACCTGACATAAATTTATGTTTATATAGAACAAGCACTGTATGAATATGTGTGTGTGTGTGTGTGTGTGTGAATGTATGAGTGTGACCTATAGTGTAAAGCATTTTGAGTAGTTGACGTGGCTAGAAAAGAGCTGACAGGACCTGACATATTATTTAGCTTCAGTTTTCCCTCTGTAGTTTCACTTGCTGTAAATGCCATTCATTCTTACTTTTTCTGTGCTTATAGATTCAGTTCAGGCTTCCTCTGTGCTGCTGGAGCTGCAAGATGTGTTGGTGAGGACAGGACTAAAGGATCGAAGTCACCTCCTGCTTGGGCCGTTCTCCTGCAGCACCTCCCTGGAGGCTCGGTGGTGTCGGCACAGCGGCAGCCCTGGACCTGAGCCCGGCCCCCCTAAACTGCTGCTTGACCTGAAGGGAGGCCTGCTGCAGGTTTGCCCCATGACATCAATTCAGCATCCTCAACCATATAATTTATCAACCAACATAGCTGCAGTTTTTAGAGGTCAGGCTCAGATCAGCACTTCTGCACCTGGTTGAAATTGAATGTCTTGCTCAAGGACACTTATCCTGAGGGCTTGAGTGAGTTAGAAGAACAGCATCTAATGACGAAGAAATGCCACTGCCCACTAAAACATCACCTCAGCTTGAGTGGCTTTGGTTTCCAAATAAGCTGACACCCACAGACACAGCTCATCACACTCTTAACACTCTTCTTAAATTTGATGTTCCTCTTAAGTGCTGCCATGGCTTCTGTCCTCTTTGCAGCTGAAGTGATGACAGTGGGAATTGCATGTTGTAATTCCACTGTAGATTTGAGTCACATCTGCTGGTTAAGTGGTGGAATATTATAAGCATATTTTTTTTGGGGGGGGGGGGTTATATCTCATGTGTGCCTTTTTTCCTGTGAGAAGTTACATAATGCCCGCACTGAAAATGTGACTAACTGAGCACATTATTACTAATGTATTATTCCACATTACCTCTTCTGGGGTAACCCCCCAATTCCCCCACCCCCTCCCTTTAATGTTTCCCTTAATGCTTTTATTGCGTGCCCATTAACAGAATCATCACTTGCAACTCAACACTTAATACGTAATCATACATTTCCCTTTGCAAATATTGGCATTTGTGGCGTTTTAATCAAGTGCTGTACAAAACCACCGGAATTCCTTCCGATTCCTTCTTCTCATGCTTTCTTTCCAAAAACTTGAGAAAAAAAAAAAAATCCCCAAATTTTCCTGTTTTTAGAGTTTAGTCATAACCCACCCTTGCAAGCTTGTGAGTAGCGGGCAAGCAGGCAGGCAGCTCCATGTGTGAAGAGTTTTTGACTCAGAGATTCCTGATCCTTAGTCCAAACCCCAGACAGACCCGCTTTAATGGAGCACGGGAAGGGGAATGCCACGGGTAAGTAAGGAGGATGTAAGGTTATGTTAGGTAATGTTAGTAAGGATGTGAAGGGGTGATGATGAGGGTAGCTCTGACTGCTTCTCTTCCTGTTTTGGAAAAGAAAGTTGAGTAATTGTTGACACAGGTATTTATGCATCAGCTGTGAGTCTATGTCTCACCTTTTCATGTCACTGTCTGTTTTGTTTTGCTGTCTTTCTTTACTTACCGTATATTTCTCTTTCTTTCAGTCTCTACACATTTCTCTGCCTTGGCCTTCCTTGTTTTCCTCTGTCTCCTCTTGTTCTCTATCCCACTCTCTTCACTTCTTACCGTCTTTTTTCTGTCTCAACAGGTCTTCTGGGGCCAAGAACATCTGAACTGCCTGAAGTTGGTGGAGGAGCACCTAAGGACGTACCTCCAAAAAGGGGATTCCACTGATAGCTGTTCCAAGGTCAAGCCCTGTCACATGCAGCCACCCCCTTCGCCTGGCTCTCCATCTCCTCGGACAGAGCACAGCTCAGATGACTTGCGTACAGGGCATTTTCACTACATCCAGGACTCAGGTGAATGTTTATACAGTGCATGCTGATTTCATGCAGAGATGTCATGCCGCTCATAGCGTAGCTATACTGGACTTAAATCTAGGTAAAGCATTGCACTTACAGTACTCTAAATCCTGCTTTAGGTGGCACATTTGTTGGACTGTTCCTTTAACATAAAAGCTTCTAGATGTTCAGCAGTAGTCTAAACTCTCAAAGACTGATTGCTTTATCACCTGGCATTCATATCAGTAATTGCAAACAGACGAAATTGTTTTTTAATATTACTTGGAGATAGATTTTCCTTCTTATCTCCTGACAATGTTTTCAGAATGGATGGGACAGTGGTAAGCGCTGGTCCCTGAATCCATAAGATGAACATCATTCATAAACTCAGCAGAACCTTTGTGACAAAGTGAGATGTCACTTAAAATACACACGGGCTTAAATCAGAGTGAGATCAAAGCCCTCTGTGGAAAGAAGTTTCATCGGACTTGTCTGCCTGGTTCCACTCTGAGTAACATGCTGTTTATTCCCCCTCTTTGTGCTTTGTGTGCACTGTCCTCTACGTGCACACACACAGACACACAGGGCAACATTATACACAGAGGATCAAACTTCTCCCTGGCTGTAGACCAGCCATCCACTCTGTCAGCTGTGGTTGAGTCTTTGTTTGTTGCACCGTTCCACTGGTCTTTGATGCATTTACTATGCTGACTGAAGCAGGAGAATGTACAGTAGTGAACTAGAACAGAGGGGACAATCTGTCTGCAACATGTTGTCAACAGCCAGGGAGAACAGGCCCCGCAGCGCAGAGAACAGTGAGTGGCCCCTCGGGGGGCCTGACACAGGGATAGATGGTCAGAGGAGTAGATGAAAGATGGATGGAGAGATGGGTGGAAGGACTCTCTGTCTCTCACTTTCTCTAAGTTCAAGCAAACACAAATGAAAGCAAAACCTCATGAAAGTGTCTGTTTTTTCTTTTATCCACCCTTTTTGTAAAAGAACAATACACTGTCCACCTTCAAGTGGGCAGCTCATTGCTTCACAGAAAGGGGTAAAATCAGCCACAGACAGATCTTGCTGCCCCTTGAAATGTGTTTTCTGCAAAAGGACTCTCAGTGTTTGTACCCCCAGGGGCCAAACAAAGCAGCAGTTCTCTGCTTGACTGTTTTTTTCAAATAAACATTTTTCCAAAGGACTTGAATCACAAACAGCAGCCACGACTTAAGTCAAACACCACTCAGAAGTTTAGATCCAGTGTTATCCAGCTGTTGCAGGTGCAAGGCATGGTTCAATCAATGGTTGTTTGGTCAATAGCAAAAATATTTACTCAGCCTCTTTGTTTATATACGGCTTCATACGCACATAAACATTCTGAAAGCGTGGAAACAACCTCCTCTTTCAGGAGATAGTTGTTTTGGGGGATTCAGATTCCATACTACAAATAACCATAAAAACATCACTGCACCAAAGATGTATGCGAGTCAAATTTAGTTCTTTTGCCACAATGGGTGAAGTTCATAATATGAAGGGAGTGACCACATGACAATTTTCATCCCATTTTTTTCAACCTCTGTGTTTCTGTCTTCCACAAGGAAAGTAAAGCCTTTAAACAGGCTCTTTGTTATGGAATTTAATGGGGCAATGGGTTTATACCACTAGGTGCAAGACTGCAGCACAAAACTAGTAATCTCCTGTATCTTGTGTGTTTCAAATTCCTTCCATTTCATCCTCTGCTTTTCAGTTACAGCTTTTTTAGCTTTTACCCCTCTTTTCTTTTAAATATTCTCCTCACCTTATTTTTTCATTGTTTTATCTCATATGTTTTCTTGCTTTTTGATGTCTTCCCACAAAGAGCAGTATAAGCCTTGTATTTAAATTATTGACAGATTAAAGTGAAGTTATTCTGATATTATTATTGTATAATTCCTTGTAGCATCCCAGAAACTGCCAGGACCCCATGAGGTGGTGTTCTACAGTGAGACCGAGGACAGCCCAGGCGTGATGTTGTGGAGATACCCTGAACCCCGTGTCCTTACCTTTGTCAGGATAACTCCCGTCCCTTTCAACACCACAGAGGACCCTGAGATCAGCACAGCCGACCTGGGGGATGTCCTGCAGGTAGAAATGAACACGCATACTGCATCTTTTGTTCAGCAAAAAGGTTATATTCTCAACACACACCACAGCTAGTGGTAAAGCAAAGTTATGTGCAACAATGTGTTTTAATCCATTGCATCACTTGTGCCAGAATGTGTAGTCATCTGCTACAAGGAAGAGAGTGAAAGAGGCACAAAATGAGAAGAGAATCCACTCATCTCACTCACTGCTCCCTGCTTAACATCACCTGCAATGAAAGAGAAATAAACTGCCTTAGAGCTGGGCTACGTGCCATTATAATTCCCATGACATGAGTCATGAGAACTCCCATACCCTCCATGTTATTGAATGACAGAGACCCCTGCTGTTCCTCCAAACATGTAATACATGATCAGACAGCTGTGGAAGTCATTTTGCATGCTCTGGTGTGAATAGCCAGGTGTCTCCAACCCCAGATGAGGTTATATTTTGGCAGGCTGTAGCAGCTACCGAGTCTTCAGGGCCTCACTGGGGGACAGGACATCCCAGTTTTCCTCCTATCACTCATCCCCCGCCTTTCTTTCTCCCGCCTTTCTTTCCAGCTTATCGTCCTCGAAGGCAAGCCGGGTCCCAAATCACGTTCTTTCGCATCCTTCTCAATATTCTTACCTTTTTCCTGGAGCTAAAGCCACTCATTTTCCTGAACAAATAATTTTTGCCTGTTATTTTCCTACTCATATCACAGCTTGTATTAGTTGTGTTTAGTCAAATATTATTTAAATTCCCATTGTTATTGTTGTTCTAAATTCAATTTAATGTGTGACAAGCAAAACTAGAGCAACAGATAATTTATCAACTACTGGAATGGTAAAATGGAATACAAGCATGGGTCAGAAATGTAATCAAATCTGCCAATGTAATGAACTCATAGATATAGAACAGTAACTGGTAAACATTACTTTATGAGTGGTATAACAATTAAAAATGACACAAATAAAATAGAGAGAATTAAAAAAAAAATAGATACTATAACAAAGTATATCCCAACATAGTTTTGTAAGACGTGACTCCTTCCTAATGAAAGATAGTATTTATCACCAATTAATGTTATTATCCTGAAATAATGGCAGTGGCAAGTTTGACTACACTCTCAACCCATTTATAAGGACTTTTTAATTACAATTGTTGGCTTCCCTTTCTTCCTTTTCCTTCTGCTTCTTTCCTCCATCTGCAGCAGAAGTTTTTCATCTTTCCATATCCTTTATCTCTCAGATTCTTTCCTGGACTCCCACAATCATTTCACCTACAGTACAGATGTTTTCTCCAGTCTGTTTATGTGTGCCGGCCCAGGAGAGGAAAGATATTGGAGGGTTCTGCAGATGTCTTGACTTCCCAGCGAGGCCCCACAGCTGTAAAGTCTGTAATGAGCAAAACTCCAAAGCCTCTAGCTGATTGGCCGCATATTGAGTTACAGCAGAGAACAGATAGAGCTGATGTGTGTAGAGGAGGGAGGGCTAGAGGAAGAGGCAGTGATAGACGGAGCTGCGAGAGGGAGAGGTTGGTTAATGGGGATATTTTGACAGGGAGGAAGAGTCGGAAGGGAGAGAGATGAACAGAGATGGAGTGAGAGGATGGTCACCATTTAATATATGTGTGCATGCCCGCACCGAGACAGATGCCTGCAACTACAGACATATTCTTATCTGCATGTGTGTGTATTACACAGTAGGAGATGTGGAACCAGTGGTTGATGAACATGTGGTTTCCACATCTTCCACTCCACTCCTCCTGTCATCTGGCATGGTCCTGTCTCTTCTGACAAGTCTGTTAAAAGGAATTGGGTGATGAGACTTCTACGGGGAGAGTGGTGAAAAGAGGACAGCTAAGAAAATTGTCAAAACAGTTGTGCAACAATAGTTAGCATCTATTTCAAAGAGAAATGCAACACACACTCATAGAAACCACTGTTTAAGCCACATGTGAGTACACCAGGAGTGAGTCTCCTAATTCTGCTGCTTGTGTTAATGTGACATCCATGTAAACATTGTGGCCAGGCAGTGCAGCAGACACGCCTACAATGGGACACTTGGGCGGCTGTAGCAGTCAGCATATTTCACAAAGGTACCGTTGGTAACATTAATGAAGAACATCACTTACACAGTGTATATGTTAAACTGGTTTAAATCCATTGTTGAAAGCTACTGTGATGCATTTTGTCAACACTGCTAAAAACAGTATCATGTATCATGGACTTTTTGAAAGAAGTGATTGCAAAGTAATTATAAGACATTGGATCCGTGTACTGATATGTTATACAGTCCTACTTACCTCATATTTTGTATAAACACTAACATAGCATTAAGTCAGTTGTGTGTGAGGCAAAAGGTTGGATTTGTGGGGGTTATTTTATCCGGGCCTCTTGGTCATCAGCCAAAGCCATTGTGATCCCAGATATAATTGATTTCAGCCTATGTGAAACAATGATTATGCTTTCCTTTCTACGAAACTTCAAAAGTCTCAGTTAATTCATTTTTTATTTCTCCCAAGACCAGAAAGTCAGTCCAGCTACAGAGAACGGAAATGCAGCCATAAAAATCCAAAAAACGAGTAATGGCTCAGTTTCTGTTCCAAAGGAATTTCATTTACTTTACATCAAGACTGTGCGGAGAGAGAGAGAGAGAGCGGGAAACAGAAAGAAGGCAGTCATAATTTCTCAGGCCTCTAAAATTACCGTGCGGCTACGCAGAGATGGAGGCTGATAGATTTTGAGAAATGGAAAGTGAGAGGCATAGGGAAAGAAAAAGAAATAAGGAGAAAAGAGAGTGATATTTAGTATTGAGCTGTCTTGTCATTTGTCACTATCATTTAGCCAGTAATGTTTTTCCAATTAAGGGCTGTTTACCAGCAGGTGGAGGGTGAAAAAGATTGCAGATGAACAAAGTAAAAGTGGGTCCTCTCCACATTTTCTTCTTTCCCTGTTCTTCCTTCTCTCTCTCTTTCTCTCCTTTTGTTACACTCCCCCCGCCTCCTTTCCTTTGCTCCCTCTCTTCAGCGGAGTGCGCGGACTAGATGAAGGGGGGGTTTGCTCGTCCCCAGAGCATATCATATTAACATTTTATAAAATCAAGATTTCCTGCATTTAAATAGTTGTGGTTTCCCAACTGGTTCCAGTATCTCAGAGGGGGAATTCAAACTTCCTTCCATTACTCTAAGTCAAATTGCTGCCTGCACTGTTTTTATATACAGTAGAGTGGGAGTGTCAGAGTGATCGGAGGGCAGCTGAAAAGTGACAGACTCCTGACGAGGCATCCGCAGGTTCCCACCTGTAGAGGGCTCAAGTGATGAAGGGATAGAAGGAGAGAGGGAGGTGACTCATTCTCACCTTCTCACCGCCGTGTGGTCCAGTTCTCTGAATCATAAGCAGGTGTCCTTACTGCTCTTTTTCCATCCCTCTCGTTCGTCCTCCCCTCCCCTCGCCTCTCTGTGGGGTTCTGAAGTCTGAGAAACAGGGAGTAAACACAGGAGCTATGATTCACTCTGACCCCAGCTCAGGGAGAGCAGGCGGAGGAGATGCAGTATGTTAAAAAGTAGAGAACAACAACTTAAGTTCAGCCTCTGCATATAGTAAAGCAAGTCTAACATATTCTGTTCTTATGCATATTCACATTCATTGCCTTTTACCAACACTAACTTTTCTCAATATACAAATGTTTAAACTTCATCATCCACTTGCTTTTTGAGGCAGTTCCCAAATTGCACTGGCCTTTTCAGGCAAACATCACACCATCTGGTCCCCTGCTGTTGCTTTTCGTGCATGGCACTGTGGGATAGACTTTCATGTCCCAGCAGGACTCTGTACTGCCATCATGGCCCTGCTAGCCTGCGACCGATATCATAAAAGCTCCGTGGCCTCAGATGAACCAGCAACCTTCAGCTATAACCACTGCTACAGCTGTTGTTTCTGTCATTGTTGTTATTATGAGAAACACAGGTCCACCACCAGCTTCACATCCACAGTGCGCCGCTTTTCATCGAAGCAGACTTTTTCTCCAATTAGTAGAAATTTGCAACCTTTGGTTGGGAGTTAGAATCAGAGGGGAGTCAGTGGGGTATTTCTTCTCAGAGCGACACACTGAACGAGAAGAGTGAGCGTGTGTTTTAGCCAAGATAACTATTATTTTAGTGGGACAGCGCTCAAGCAGACCTGCATTAGTCACAGCTAATGCACTATAAAAATAAAAGACTGTCCATGTGGTTAATTTGATCTGGAGTTCTTACACCTCATCCACCAAAACTCCAGTCCCTCTTTAAAAGTTTGGCATACAGAGAAAACAAAAAAAAGCTGAGCACAAAGATCTCAGCATGGGCTTATTCTTGATTTTCCACACTGATTAATGTTAACGTATATTAGCCCACCTGAGACAGCATAGCAGAAGTCATTTTTAGAACAATTTTCATTACATCTCCTGAGTAAACATTTGCTCAAACTGATGTCAATTCAATTTGTCTGCTGGCTGATAAGAAGTAGCTAGCAGTGGAATTTTTAGACATATAGGCATCAGTGAAATAACAGAAGACCTAATGGCAGTGTTGATATTGTTAATAAAAGTAATGGCAGACACGGCTGTAGATGTCAACAGCCGCAGCCTCAGGGGGAGCTCAGGGAGTCTTCAGTTGCAGAGACATATTTGAACGTTAGCAGTGATCACACCTGGGTTGATCACGGAAATTGAAATCCTTTCTGTATGTTTTTATTTGCTTTAGTTTGCTCGCCTTTACTTAATACTCTACAAAGATTGTGATTGGTCAGTTAGTCCCAGAAAAGTGAATCCATGCAGAGTTGTAATTTGGCAGAAGCAGAGAGGTTAGTGACAGAGATGGAAATCAGATCTGTGCATGATGCTTCTAATAGTTCTGAATGTAAATATGTTTGTAAATAGTTATTAGGTTAGGAATATTTAAGCTACTTGAAAAATCCTCAACTTAGCTTTCCAGGCAATTCAAACCAACTCCAAAATGGATCCTTGACTCAAAAAATTAAGATAACTTCGGCTGATAATTTACCCTGAGGTCTAGCTGCCAGGCCCTACTTTGTCGAGAGCTTTAGGAAAACTCAGAATGGGCCCATCCAGCCAAGGGAATGTCAGCTATTCAGGGCTGCATGTTGTTTATCAGATAAGGTACATACACACAATCAAGCAGCGGAAACTGACGCTGCCCAGACTGTGTCATGCACTCACATACATATGCACACCTGTGTATACACATATGTATACAGGCATATTGTCTTTCATACGTGCAATTATACATAGTCGTCCTCTCGAACACATATATACAATAGCTCTAACATTTACACAGGTCCCCTCTCCTCCCAGAAGCCAGTGCCAGACATCCAACTCAACATAGCTAAAACATTTATTTCTTTTTTTTTTTCTTTTTCCATCATCCCCACAACATTTGTTGAATTGATTTCATCTCCATTTGCCTCCGAGGCCGGGACCGCAAGTCAAAGGAAACATGACGCAAATTCAACCATGCAAATGTATTCCACTGTACCATATACGTACCTCACATATTCATTTCTGTATGCTGTCATGTGTATAGAATATCACAGGTGAAAAAAAAAAAAAAACATGCTTTGCGTTTTAGCAGCACAGTTCTGGGAATTCTCTGTAGACATTCAGTGGGTTTCCTCTTCAGTGGCTCAGTGTTGGGGTTGCGGGTGCACAACTCTGTCAGGTACAATTATGAGAAGTTGATTCCAGGAAAACCTGTGTGGCATTACGTATATGATGTAAGCTACAATTACTTCATCCATCAGCCCCACACAATGTAAGGATACACACTCACACGCACACTCTTTTGCGCACATACTCTCCCCACATACACACCGACTTGTTGACAGTTCTGTGAGTTTGGTAATTGTCCAGGGAGCTCCATACCTAGGGTTAACTATTAGATTGTCACAGAGACCTGTCCACAGACAAATGTATTCACTCACCACACACACACACACACACACACACATGCACATTTACTCACTCACATCTTACTGCCTGGCATCCTTCAGGTGTAGTCCTGAGTGCACCCTGCCACTTTTGATCCATCAGTAGCTGGGTTTTGCAGGTGGTCGAGGGAACCTGAGCACCTGGTTTAGTTCACACAGGAGCACCAGACACATTTATGCTAATTTTAGTACAATCTGAGAGGAGCGAATGGAGCCCTACCAGTCATCACATAATGTGAGAACACTCACATAACCTGATTGTTATTCAGTGTGAGAATCAGCTCCAGGACTTTAATGTTAATGGCTGCCTTGTAGCATACCGTCGCCGGTTGTTTAGTTATGCTGTGGTCGTGAAGGGTTGTTATGGAGAGCTGTCATCTCACTACATTGGTGGTCTGCAGTCAGGCTGTTGTCATTTTTTCCAACTAGACTAGAAAAATAATGTTCGGTTTGTCTGAAATGAATAAGATTCAAGGTTGTAATACAGACACCATTAAAAATAACTTGCTCATTGCTTGTCTGAGGCAGGGATCCCCTATGTCTTAGAAGGGTCAGTGCTTGATGATTAGCAGACCACTGCAGTTGCTTAATACTTTATGTGTAACTAGGGGATCCACAGGACTTAAGTAGTACCTGTTGTGCAATAACAAAGCCTTATAGTAATCCTGCAGCAGATGAGTAATCAGGGTTACGCTGAGGGGGTTACAATAGTCTGTTTGGAGTGGAGCCTTAAGTTTTTCTTAAGTGATGAACAACTGAGTGATAGCACAGTAAGATCCACTAGTGTCCGTGTGAAGAGGAGACCAAGTGGGAGATATAACACACTCACTAAAGTCATCTGATGGAGCAAAGCCATCAGCTAGAAAGAGGAGAGGAATATCTCTGGGATCCAGTAAGAGAAGACTGTATCAAAACCATACTCTGGCATGTTACTGATGAGTTTTCACATATATTCAACAGCAACAAAAACCATTCGACGTTGTGTTTCAATAGAATAGTTGTGTCAGTAGTTGCAGAGCTCACTAACTCTATAAGGCAAAACAGAGGGACGTAACAAAGCACACTGGTTATTCAGTGACATTGGGTCCTCCTGAAGTCATCATGAAAGACATGTCCCCACATTCCCCCCAAGCTCTCAGCTATCTATGATCACTATAATCTGCGTTCACTGGTTCTCAGCAGTACTATAAAAGCTGGAATTCAGCAATTATTTACTAGTGAGCAGAGCTGTGTACTTTATTCAGACTCTAAATGACAGAGGAGAGAGTTTGTGTGACCTGCGGAGATTTAACAAGCTTTTCAGGGATTTTGTCCAGCAGTTGTCTGTCCCAACACTGCCAGCACGAGAGTGAAGCTACCACATCTGTTTAACGCTTTACCGTTTGATGCATCTGTTTGGGTCCAGATGCTTTGTAGCACGGGAATGAGGTGTTATTAATTATTAGTTGTAGTATATGTTATGACGTGTTATGATTAATTTGACAGTGTCCATCACACCTACCATGTTCTCAGCACAAATTACAAAATGTTTTTTAATTTTATGTATTTCTTAACCTTTATAGAGGACTAAACATTTTTGCAGAAGTAGTTATGAGAACACAAAGAAGCCTTTATCATTTTATCTTTAGAGCATTATAAAAAAGTTTGGGTTTTTTGCAATTTGTGGTTTTATGTTATTTTTAATTGGCCCAATTTTTAAAAGCCCCAAGGAAATCAGCCACAGAGAGTTTGTCTCTTTCTCAAGGACACTACAGCAGGGCAGTCTGGTCTTAAGATGAGAGAGAACATGTATTTAAAAAACCTGAATAAGACACATATTTGAGGGGTTACATATGTTACATATGTGAGATTTTTTACTGTCTTTCCTTCTAGGTACCATGCAGCCTAGAGTACTGGGATGAGCTCCAGCAGGCCTTTGTTCCATACCGTGAGTTCAGCCTGTCAGAGAGCAGTGCCTGCCAGCTACAGCTCCCCAGCCTCAGCCTCACTGACCAACAGAAGGAGCTGGTGGCTTCAGACCTGTGGAGGATAGTACTCAATAATAATGGAGAGGGAGGAGATGAGCAAAGGTAAGGGAAAATTTAATAGTTTATTTTGTCCTCTCTCTTCATGCTTGTAAGTGTTGTGTGCGTGTTTGTACAACCGAGGTTGTATATCACAGACCATGTGTATGCCTACATGGATATGTGTTTGGATCTACAGTACATATGCCGTCCAGTGTGAGGGAAAGCAGAGAGAGGGGGAGAGTGCACCCAGGCCGCTGAGCACAAAGAGCTAGTAATGTGTCCCTCGCCCCACATCTGGTGTGCAGGAGCAGGGAGCGGGCTTGGAAGGCGTTCAGATTGGCCTAATGAGATTTCCCAGCACACCAAGTGCCTGTCAGGGCCCATCCGGATTCCTTCCTGCTTACCTTGAGTGTATCTAATCGAGGGGAAGCTCACGGGAAGCAAGAGGAGTAAAGCCCCCTTTGGGTTGGCCAGGCCAGGCCAGGCCAGGCCAGGCCTGGGTTGGGCTGGGTTAAGTTGGGATGGGATGGGTTGGCCTGGGCCAGCCAAGCACCGTAACACCTCTAAGAGCATGTTTTTACTCCCTTCTTCTCGCTACCACTGCTTCCTCTCTTCATTTCTCTCATGTCTCTCCCAGCATTCTGTTACATCTTCTATGCTTCACCCATTTTTCATTTCTTTCTGTCTTTGTCTCATTCTTTCCTCATCTTAATCTACTCCCCTCCTTTTTACTTCCTCTTGGGATTTAGGAAACTTTTAGTGGAAGAGAATTGCCAAGCCCACATTCTGTGTGGCTTAGAAAGCTCCAGAGGAGCAGAAAGGGAAGAATAAGAAAACATGTAAGAGAAGAAACAGAGAAAAAAACCTCTACAGAACCAGACACAGTGTAAAGCAAAATATACATCTGTGCTTCATTACAATCATACTCCAAACACTACATTTCCTTTATGTTTAAATTATTTGTCTTTTTTGATCAAAATTGATTCCCCTTTCCTTAGTCACTCGTTTCATCTGCCTTACTTTAGTTTCCACCAGAAAAATAACTTGGCTGCCCCGCCAACTGGAAGTAATGAAAATTGTCAACATATGATGCTTATCTTTTTAAGGAGCACTATGCTGCACCAGCATTTTTCAGGTCTTGAGCGTTTCCTGCTGGAGTTTTTATAGTGGATCATGGTAGCAGCAAATTACAGAGCAAATGGTCATTCACTTCAATTACCTTCCATTCAACATCATCAACCATGACATGCAATTAATGTCTATGGAGAGAGTCTCCTGGAAACTGTGACAATAATAATGTACCTAAAGCAGCAAAGCAAAGCGAAGAGCTCCCCTCCACATTGTTGTCTCTTTTCATTGCTTTTTTTTTCAGAATAATTGTAGTGTTTGTCTCACAGTAGATTTCTGACACAAATGTCACACAACTTGCAACTCTGGAAGAGAGACAAAAGCTTTCAGCTACTAATAAGAATCACATTATTTTAATTAGTGAATAGAATTTTTGAGGCCATTATTCCACAGCTGTGCCTATGGTTTTGATGTTACAAAACAAAGTTTGATAGAAAATCAATAACCAAAAACTGTCAAATCCTGAGTCACAGTCCTATATTATTTGTTTTTCTCCATAATTATTTCCATATGAAATAATTTCATATTCACAGAGTGCCTTCAGTTTATATTTCTTTCTTTATTTCTTTGCACTTTTAGTGTTATTTCACAGTCAGAAATACCTCTTCAGTATATATTATTGGCTGTCTGCTGTATCTCCTGTTCCCCTCCAGTTTGGATAGCGAGTGTGGTTCCCAGGTACCCTGCGATCAGTTGGTATCTCCAACGGCACTGGCAGCCTGCACCCGTGTGGATTCCTGCTTTGCACCCTGGTTTGTGTCATCCCTGGGTGTGTCACTACAACTTGCACAACTGGAAGTTCACCTCTGCCACCACCTAGAACAACTGGGTACAGGTAGGATACAGAATACACAGTGATGAAGTCTCCTCTCTGAATTTGAAGATTTATTAAGAGGATTTATTAAGAGGTACTATAGCTTAAAATGTAGTTTTTATTTTACTGGGGGGAAGGTTCTGCCTCCCTAGCCTTACTTACTTTGGCGGATCTGGTGGATTTGGTAGCAGCAAATTACAGATCTAATGCTTGTTCACTTCAATTATCTTACATTCAACAACGTCAACACCACTTAATGGTGGTTAATGGTGAAGTTCTCCTGGAAACTGTCTACCCTTTAGACAGATAGTCATTTATAATCTATAGTTTTCATTTGTTTACATCTAAGAACAGCTCAAAACACAGCTTATGCATTAGTTTTTTGGATCAATGTATTTTGTTCTTTTTTCCTATACAGCAGTTTGGATCCTTTGTGTTATGTTGAGAGTTTATTATGTTAATGAATTTGCCCCAGATTGCAATTATTTCTTTATATCATACAGTACTTGAGCGTCTGTAGTCAGTTGGTTTGATAATCATGTCATATTTTGTTATATTTAACATTCAGTCATTAAGTAAAAATAATATGCTCACCCCCGCAGCTCCATCTCGGCAACTTCGTCCCTTCCTGCCAGACAGGAAGTTACCTCAGGAACAGGAGTTCATGGTGATTGGTGCTCGGGAGCCAAGGGTCTTCTTGCGGCAGTGGAGCAATGGATCACGTCATTGTCAAGAGGTCAACTTTTCCACCCAGCTGGACTGCAAGTTGCTGGAATACCGAAATGTAACACACCTTCAGCTTCTCCAGCCTTGCGTACTACAGGTAGAGCTCAGCTATTTATATTTGTTTTATATCTATGCAGATATTTTGATATTTAAAGCATGGATCTGGAATTGTAAAGAAATAATAATTAAAAAAAAGGTCATTTAGAATTTCATTTCTTGTGTGTTTCAGGGCCAGGCTGCAGCAACCTGCTGCCCCCAGAACACCACATTGAATGTGAATGTGTTTGTGGACCCAGTGTTCCTCAATATCAGCCAGTATGCCATCCACACCGTGGACACTGCCCTGCACAGCTGGCAACAGGTGACAGAAAGTTCAAGCTGCCGAGGCTGCCACACCTTTTATATCGAACCACATTCCAAAGAATACAATAAAGTATAAACTCTCATTAGGCTAATCAGGCTAGTGTTTGCTGGGGAAAGGGGCTGAAATTTTTTCTTCAAATTCCTTTTTTTAAATTTCCCCACTTACAGCTAATGGCAGAAGCAAAATAGTTGATCTCTTACTCAAAATGCAACTTCTCACTACTGCAAAACAAAGCGCATTTCAAATGATGACAGTAATCAGTAACTCAGTAATAGTCACTTAGGTTGCAGAGTATTGGAGGACGACTTGTCCACTTGTACATTTGAATAGTGAGATGCATTCAGACATGTAAGGGTACAAGGGGTTTGCTGTGTTGTTTGATTGATGTTTGATATTTGGAGGCAGGGGCTAGTAAATCTGTAGAGGGAATCCTTGTATGTATGTACATTTAGAGAATATGCTGAAAGACGGCCTTTTGTCCCAGATGGAGTATCAGCTAAACAAACTCACAACAAAGTGGATTTTATGAGAATGGTTTTGGTTGTATGCCAGTGGTAATGCAGGATGGAACTGCCTTTCAGTTTGCTGTAAACTCTGACTAAGAGGCTACAGTGTGTCTGTTCTTGGGCGTCTATGGTCCTCGTCATCTCTCAGTTCTCAGCTCTCAGCGCTGCCTCTGGTAGCCAGGATATTTGTGTGTGAAGTGATGCCCATAAAAACACGGTAAAACTTGAGTGGTTATACCTGCCAAGATTTCATCTGGCCCTTGTCCTCCACCCACTTGTCTACTGCACACACACACACACACACTGGCCTCTCTGGCTTTGTATGCCCTATCATGGCTCTGCTCAGCTCAGCTGTGGCTGTGCTGACTCATATATTGGCCTCTGGAGACATGAGGTACTCTCATGGTTTTACATGCATGCATACTCTCACTGCCAGGTGAGAGAAATAATAGCTCATGTTTTTGTAGGAACAGCTGTGGTTTTTTACCTGTGAAAAATAAAATTAAACAAGCTTTATAGAAAATCTACTATAAATGATTGTTTTGGCTAGCAGATGAATACCTTTGTTTTCACTCAGTGGCATCACTAACTCATCATCTCTTAACCAACCATGCTGGATAATGGGTCATATTTGACCCTTAGGTTCATAATTGCATCATTTAGCGCAAGCTAGTGAATGTTCCCTATTTCTGCTGGTTAATTTAGCCATAAATAAGACTTAAGAGCGTTTGTGGTGTTTTAACGAAACAGCATATTGCAACTTTACCGAAGTGTTTGGGACATGCTATGCACACCAGGTACTCTTGGCATGGTGGGCTTTACCCAACATGCCAAGAGTGATTTGTTAGGTTATTAATTGCTTGTATGCTCTTAGCCAAGGCTTTTCTGATACTCACTGGTTATAAGTTTGGCTTTTTGAAGTCCATCTTTGCCCCGTGTCTTAAGATCCAAACTAGACAATACAATGCTCACAAATACAAATGCACACAGAATACCATTCGTAACTTGTACACTACACAGTCATTTCTACAACAGACATACTCACACTCAAACACAAACCCCAGGTGGATTTACGTGTTCAGTAGTATGGGATTGATTCATAAAATGATTAAGCCTGCTGTATAGTCTTGATTGGTCTAAACAGCAGCAGCCTTGTAACTTGTTCAGAACCTTTTATCTAGCTCCAGCCTTCACCACTTTGCTGAACACAAGGGAAAAATACACCATAATTATAAGGCAAATGTGCTGCATGTGGGTATGGTAGCTCTGGAATAAGGGGTAGAGAGAGGTCAAGTACAAAAGGCTGATTCTTGAGGAAATACTCAGCTTAAATATTTGAGCCATTTCAGTGGAAGTTGCGAACATTTCGATCATGGAATATTGTTTCCCTTTTTGGGGTTTTCACTGAAAAAAAGCTTGTGTGTGGTGAACCTTGTATGGATGCGATTAAGCACAAGCTGTCTAGTGGTGTAGTGCACTATAGGGATGGTTGTGAAGGCCGGCACCATTAAACTAAAATGTATCTTTGATCTGATCGTGGCTTACATTCCAGACACACTCGTGCACACATTGTCCATGCATAGAAAAACTTGATCCTAATTGAAAGCGTAATCAGAAATGTTAACAGACTCTGTCCTTCTGCAACAGAAGGATGTATCCTAACATGTGTAATTGTTTCAGTGATTTTCATGTTTCCTGGTGTCATGGCTGGCAGGCAGGCCTGTTGTGATGTGGCCTGTAGGGTCAGCATTGAACTGTGGAGAAGAATCCTCAACTACCACAGAATTGAAACCTCAAAACCCAGGCATGGCCATACCCCATTACCACAACCAGAGCAGCTGGAGCACTTTCAGATGAATACCAATAAATAGTAATAAAAGACACTTCTTGGTATATGGTTGTAATTTATACTCATATAGCCATAATCTGTTATAATACACAGTTGTAGTCATGGTAATGTGGACTGCTCTTGTATTCATGATAACACTAACAAGACCTTTCTCTCAGTCCTAAGTTCTCGTACCTACTGGTTTCTCTGCTATACTGACATGACAATGTATGTTCTAGAATTACTATAATACTCAGCATGCCACCAAGCCAGCAGGCTTACCTCGCTCACTTCATGTCAACTGCAGTTCTGATGCAGAAGATGGTACAAGATTATGATCAAATTAAGCTTCACTTATGCTAATATTTGTGAAGCTCAAAGAGGATTTTGCCATTTTTGTGAAGTGGGAAAAAAGAACGCTGCCAGAAAAATTATCCAATTTAATTGTTTACATGATGCAGTTTTTCTTTTGATTTGTTTATGAAGAGGTTTAAACTACCTCTCTGCAACCAACTGAAATTTCTAATCTTTTTATTGTGTGTATTCTGATTGACGTGTTTATATGGAGCATTTTTATTCTGTTAATATTAGGCACAACATAAACGTACCCAGTGTTACACATTTTATGGATGGTTTCTTGGTTCTGAAGATGAAGGAAAAATGAACATAGAAGAGCATTTTTGTTCTACTTTTGCGCCTTCTCCTTGCACTCAATAGCCCCATATGGCCCCAACCTCAGCCCCCTACCACTTTAACCTCAGACCCCATGCCTCCTTTTTCAGCTCTCAGTCCCCAGCCTCACTTTCGATCTTTGTTCCCCCCCAGCTCCTAACCCCAGGGAAGTGGCTTTGGTGGAAAACCACACAAAAGCCCAGTAGTATTTACGTACTCTGCTTTCTCACAGAGCGTTCACAGGCTGTTACATGTGCAGTTGCGACAACAGAAATTTTCCTCATGTTATGTTTTTTTCCCCCTGTTCCCCCCATGTTCAAATGATTCTCTGCTTCCCTTTGTAACTGGAAAGAAAGTGATAGAGAGATCATGTTCCTGGTTGTAACAGATGTGTTTGCAAAGGGTCATCTGTAGAGGGATATAAAGGTGATTGTAGATCTGATTAGTATTTCATTGTGTCCATTTTACAGGTTTCACCATGGCCTCTGTAGTGTCTTGTTTCCTATGTATTTCTTTTGAGTGGGTGTCATTATTTACAATCTGTTTTCCAGACATTTTACTGTACTTTACCATGTATATGTGTGCCACTCTGTCATGCAGACCTGGGCTAGACTCCTGTGAAAACTAAAGCAAAAGTATCTGGGTGGATTAGGGAAATGGTTGCTTTGATTCCTAGTAGGACTGCGTCTAACAATGAAGCTGTCATCTTCTGCTCTTTAACAAGGGAGACGTGTTGACTTATAAATATCTTTGTCTTAATATTTGTCTACTTAAAGTCTCCGTATAGACAGTGATCATGATTACTGCAGGAAGCTTTTCTGATCTGTGTATCATGTTGCCTCATGAACTGGAGCAGAAAGACGATACCATCAAAGAGTGGGCTTAGCAATGGCATCTTAAGATGGCAGCAGGAAGTTTGTAAATCGCAGTGTTGGATTCGGAAGGGAGCACAGATAGTGTTCCACTATAAAAGTGTAAATGGATTTCAACCCACTGTCGCAGCTGTCCCATCTATATTTTGCTCTCTACCTCTCTCTCTCACACACATCTATCATCAAGTGTTCTTTTAATGGTGTAAACTATCCCATCCGTTTTCAATAGCATCAACAACCCCAGGACCCTGAACGTGCTTGGCAGTCAAACTCTGAGCTTTTATTGCCAGCCTCTTTTAACAATCAACCATCAACCCCCCTACCATTTAAAAGTATACAGCAGGCTGAGGTCCTTCTTTGTTGGGATAGTTGAGTAGTTACTGAGAAGCTGTCTGAACCTCAGTCATGTGTGTCGGGGCTCAGGGAGGAGTGTGCAGGAGAGATCCCATCAGGACCCAAGAGCCTTTGGAAGGAGCTCAAATATAAAACTTGAACATACACTTGCACCCACGCACTCTCTATTCAACTCACATTCACACTATATGCTGTTTTGAAATCATGTATTTGAATTCTTGTATGCAGGAGACTTGACACACACCCTTTCCCTGTTAAACCACTGTTTTCAATAGTAGGCCTGTGAGCTCTTCTCTCTTGCATGCAAGGTGACGTATGAGTGGACAGCATCCCTGCACAGCTTGCATGACTTGAGTTTTCTGCAAGGTTTTCTCATTGACCCATTACTGTAGGTGGGCCAGACTCTACCATATTGTTTTCTCCTAACAAGCCACAATATATTGATGACTCTTACTAACAGGAATGCAGTCTTAGTGGCCCACTTTGCATATACTAAGTTGCCATTTGAAATGAGCTGAAACCTCTGAGCCTTTCTTTCTTAGCAACTAACATATAGTAGCTGCTCAAAGAAAAATGTGAAAAGGCTGAGAGTTTGCTAAAGAGAGAGGCCTCCTGGAGGTTTTATGTGGGACCAGGCAGTTGATTTGGCCCCGAAGCCCAGTCTAAGCTGCTCCAGCCTGGATAACTGTCAGATGGTGATATGATTCACTCCCCCGTTAAAGTTGTGCTACTCCCACAGATGATATCACTCAACTAATTCTTCTACTGGCTGACAGCTGCACTACCAAGATCTGCATTTTTAGGATTAAGAATATATACATTCTTGATACCTCTGCATATGTGCTTATACGCACATACTGTACATTTTACACCCACCATAAACATACACACCTGGAAGTATTTGCTTGCTCTTTTATTCACAAGCTCTCTTTCTCATGTCACCCTTCTTTTTCTCCTTCTCTTCATCCACTCTCAGAACGGGAACCTAGAGGCCGAGGAGCTGGTCTACAGCCACTATGTGATCTGTAACGACACCCATGAAATGCTGCGTTTTGGCCAAGTTGACACAGACGAGAACGTGTTGCTGGCCAGCCTCCACAGCCACCAGTACAGCTGGAGATCCCACAAGTCCCCTCAGGTAGTGCACTCACACACACATACAATACATTGCCCAGGGCCTGGGAAATATCTGATGTTTCTCAGTCCTGTGGTTGTGGTTGGAGTTTTGAGTTGATCCCCACACATGTGCATGCTCAAACACACACACAACTTTAGTAGAGTCATATATAGTATATACAGAACGACACAAATGCACCCTTAATATATGTACATGGAACACACACAGAGACATGCACACACATCTACATGTAGAATAGTGTGTTAACATGAAACATATGGTACTTACACCGTACATAGACTTGCACTCACGCATGCACATACACATTCTGCACCATAAGTGTTTACCTGGATTCACACACAATGCACGGGCGCACACACTGACACCAATGTTTAATGGATAGCTTACAGATACAAATTCATTCTCATTGACTTTAGCACACAAATTCTGTTCACAGGCTCACAAAGGTATGTACACACACCAGACACACCGTCATCAGTGTGCAGCCACCATAGTAGTGTTTCTGTTAGCGCTCTCAGACAGTGCCCTGACAGCATTGTTAAAGAAGATTGATTATATTTAACCCTTTGTGGTTTTGAGGTTGAGTGGAGGGTGGGCTGGCGATCTGTGGCATATGTGTGTGTTTGGTGCACACATGTTTCAGGACCCCCATGTGTTCCACGGAGAGTGAGATAGTCAAGCTTGAGAAAAGACATGGCCATAATTGCTCGCAGTAAGTCAGTAAGTCAAGTTGTATTAATCATCGACCATGGTTAATCTGTGCTCTTACCTCATTCTTGCTTACACACACACACACACACACACACACACACACACACACACTTGGAGAGTGGTAATCTGGCATTTCGGCACAGTGAATACCACATCTCATTTTAGCAGTGAGTCAAAATGACCTCTGTATTTTCAAGGATGTTTTGGAAGAAAGATTGTCTGAATGGGCCAAATATCATCATAGATGAAGAATGCGATTCCAAGTTGGTTCTGTCATATGTTATTCCATTATGTGTTTGTGGTGTATGAAATATGTGTTCTCAAGATGACCATGATTTGTGAAACTAGATAAATAAGAAATAGTGCAACTTTGCCAAAAACACTCAGCTAACTTACTGAGCTTGATGATAAAATGCCTGCCAATGTGTCCGCCTCAGCAAATTGTAGCACACACTCCTAATTACATTTTGGGGTTATAAAAATAGTGACACTGATAAGAGGAAGGGTTGTATTTCTTAAATGGTTACTTGGTCCTGCAAGTGTGTTTTTGTAGCTCTTGCAAATCAGTTTCCAGGCGGAGTCGTAAGTGGTTGTGTTGTTTTGCTTAAGTCCCATGATGGCTTGGGGTGTCTAAAACAACTCTGATCATCACGAGCCATCATTTCCCAAGCCTCCCCACTCTCCACAGCAACTTTTCCTCTTTCTATCTGTGAACCTGCTCTCCACTTCAACTGCAAGACCTTCCTCTTGACCCCTGACCTCTTGGCTATTTGTCAGTTATAGTATATTGCCAACCTCATGTTCTGTCCTGCAATTAATACTTGACTCTTTCAGGCTGCTCATTTGTACTGTTATTGTACATTTATACATGTACATTTTTTTATACCAAACACCTCCTGCCACCCTATCCTCTCATCACCTCCCTCATCCATCTCCAAACCTTCTCCTGTAATCTCCTTATGTTTCCTCCACCATTACTGACCCCACTCATCATTGAGATAGAATCTCAATTAACATAATTTTAGTTTTGTCTTTAGCTGAACTTTAACTACCTATGTTAAACAACAGTTCACAGTGTGGGTTTTGTGATGACATCTGTGTCTAGTCAGCTGTCTGTTATGTCCTCACACTGGTGCAGCCAGCAGACCTGACCTTTCAGCCATTTTCAAGTTGCCTGAGCTCCATTCACAACAATAGCCAAGTCTTGTTCCCATCCACTTTTCACATATCCTCGCCTCCTCCTCATTCCCCCATGTTGTAACCCCTCCAAATACATCAGTAAACACCTTACAGCTTTGGATCCACACTGCAATTAACTCAGTTATACTGGGGACATGCTAATGCTATGAATAGTATTCTGTGTCTTTTCTTGCCCAGGCACTGTAGGGACCCAGTGACATGGGCCAAAACCCATTTCAAGCCACACACCCTAAGCCATAGTTTAGAAAACACAGCTGTACAACATTCCCTTGTCATCGACTCAGTCCAGGTCTCTCTTTATTCCTGATGCCTCACCTCCATCAGCTCGATGAGATCAGTAGACCTGGACAGTCTCTGGCCTCCACACTGTTTTGGGGTCTCATTCAGATATTTGTGCCTTTCTCTTAACACTCTCCAACAACAGCACACAACTTCCCAGTGCTGTCCTTGTCTCTTTCTCAATCCCCTCCTACCATAGTCCTGTGTCCTGGTGTTCACGACCATGCTGCGTGAGCTCATTATCCCTTGTCTGGCTTGTCCTGGCACTTGCCTCCACCTGCCTATGCTGTTCTGCCTTGGACTGGCTACAAGGTGACTTTATGCTTTTAATCTCTGTTACAGCCTAGAAAGTGTTGCCTTTGCATTTGGGATTGTAAACTTGGATTACCCCTGAAACCTTGCTCCACATCTGGCCTAATCTATTCTTTGGCCATCCCAGTCCCTTCTCTTTATGTAGCTTTTACCTTCCTCACATTATCCATATGCACATTGCACATTACTTTGTCCACTTCTTGACTGTAGCATAGGTCCCTCTTTTTTTCCCCTTTCTTACCCTCCTAGCCCTCTTAACCACCAAACTACCATTGGTACCATCACTGTCTGGGATTCATCTACCTCAACATCACAACCTTGCCAACCCATTCCCTACTTTATCAATCAATCAATTACCGACACACACACACACACACACACACACACACACACACACACACAAATACTGAAGTGCACATTCCCTACCCATGCTGTTCATGGCCAATCTCTGCTTGTTTGAGAGGCCTGGGGCCTGTCGAGAAGGCAGGCCATCAGCCTGTCCTCATGGCTCTGGTATGATGCATGTGTCCCAGCTGGCCTGTCCCTGAGATGCACACACACACACAAACACAATCCAGGACTACTAATTTGCTGTTGTAAAGTAATCTGTCCCCCTTATTCTCTCTGCAACTGAGAACTCACTGGACATGAGATCATGTTGAAAAGAGGAACATGCAGGGATAGGGAGAGAAATAGAATAAAGGAGAGATGGGGGGAAAATGCACAGGGAAATTCACACAGAGTTGTCGACGAGGATACTGTATGTGCACTGCCATGTTCTTAACACTCACAGTTTGGCTCAGAGGGCTCTTGTCTGCCAGTATCTTTCTGCTCCCTCCACCTTCCCTATCTCTCTCACCTCATGATGCACAAGCAAACAATTAAGGAAGTATAGGTGAGTAGATTTGCCAGTTGTGCTTTATTGTTGTACATGAAATCCTGTAATCCTACCTAATTCTCCCATTGCCCATCCATATACAGATGGACATAGGCAGAAAGTCAGTATAGGTCAGTATAGACAGAAAGACCTTCCCGCATGAACAGGCCTGCTGTTGTTTCAGCTTGAACTAAAACAGGGAGGCATATTTAAAATCCTGCAATCTCCTGTGTGTACTTTTGTGTGTCTGTGTGTGAAAGAGGAGTGCTTAATGTGTGTGATCCTGAGCAGTCTGACCAGTGTACACTTCCCACAGTGTTGACATACCTCTGAATATCTGTCACTTCTCTCAGAAGAACTCTCAAGCAGAGTGTTTTTGCAGGGAAATGTGAACCTCGACTCAGGTCTCACTCCCTCTCACTGCTCCTCTGTTTCTGCCTGTCTCCATTCCACTCCCTCTACCCTCCTGCTTCTGCTGTCAATTATAACCATAAGATGCATTAAAAGGGTTGATTGAGGCAGTCACGTCCTTAGAGCCCGCTGTCATCTTACCCTTGATCAAATTCATGCCCAGAAGTGCACACTCAGACCCACATATACACACTGTGATAAAAATGTTTCCTAAGGCCTGGAGTCTGTCAGGCCTCTCAGTGTAGTTTCTCTCTTTCGAGCGCAGCATGCCTTCACACCCCAGCGTTTACTAGCCAAGGTGAAGAAGTTTATAAACACATCTAATCTATTATAGAGAGAGCAATAGAAAGAGAGAGGGATGCAAATAAATAGACTGATAAATTCATTTGAAGATGGCAGGATGATCATGCTTATTACTACACACTCTCTCTGTAAATAAGTACATTTTATATCTATCTCACACACACACTCACTGTCCTCACCCCACTCTTTTTCAGGGCGCTGGTGTGTGGTGTGGTATGGATGGTTGAAATATCTGGCTGCACTGTACAGGATGCAGCCTGGCTGATGGAAATCCCTGTGGTTGGTGTGGTTAGCAGGGAGAGGGGTGTAAAAAGCCCACTGGATTTGGGAAGGACTTTTTAAGTGCCTACAAGGAATATTCACAATTTGAATAAATTGTAATTTACTCAAGCAGCAGGCTTCTACAGTAGAGTTCTCTCTCTCTCTCTCTCTCTCTCTCTCTCTCTCTCTCTCTCTCTCTTCCTGCATGGGTGTCTCTGCGTGTTGATATGGGTGTGTGTGGTATTGGTCCATACTCATCTGTGTATCAGTGTTGTGTTGGCGTTCATGTGTGTAGTTCCCAGGGGTAATGTGCTGGAGATAGCAGCCCAGGACTATTAGTTTGCGGTTAGATTGGGCGAGTTGTTGGAAGCATGCATGACAGGGAGGTATTTGGGGTGTATGTGTATGCGTGTGTGTGTGTATGTGTATGTGTGTGTGTGAGAGAGAGAGAGAGAGAAGGGAGTGAGTTAGTGAGTGAGTTTTACGTCAGTGTGCTCCATGTGTTTGATAGTATGTGTGTATTTGGGTCCCTGTGTGTATATTAAGTGTGAGGAGTTTTGCATATTGTTTTTGTGTCCTGTTGCGTACTTGCCATACGTGCTTTGCTGTGTAATTCTAATACGGGAACTTTTCGACCTAAGGGAGGGTTCAACTTTTACAGCTTATTATTTAAAATAAGTACAATAAGTAAAACACAAAGTTTTTCCTTAAAATGTGTAATATCTTTTTTCAAGTATGATTTCATATTTCCTCATCCTGACCCATTGTTTAAGAAACACTGCCCTCAAGTGAAGTGGTTTAGTTGTGCTGTTCTTCCAAGATTGTGGCTTTAACTGCAGAAGAGTAGGCTGGTGGATATTCCAGTCAGGTTAACCCACACATTGACTGATCAGAGGGGGAACAAGACGTCAGAGAAAGGGACTGGCGTCCAGTTTGGTCTCTGGACCAAACAACTCTTTCCTGTTGTTTATCCCTTTAGCTGGATTGGGTCCACAAGGAGGAGATGTACTTATAGGCGTTATCTTATGTTTAAAAAAAGGAAAAGAGGAAAAAACAAGGGGGGTTGTGAACACTATCATCAGATAAAGGTTAAACATTGGCTTTAATCTTTATATTTTGATAATGGTTTGTGTTTATGAGTAAGTTCACATCAATGTTGAGAACTACCAATACATAAAAATGCACCCCCCTGAGTCATTATTAATAGCTCATCAGTGTGTAACAGTACAGTCATTCATCCTGTGCTGTCACACGCTATCTGGTCCAGGCATTCCTTCTGAAACAACCCCCTGGTGGAATAATCTAATACCCAAAATATTACCATAGTAACTATGCCAAAAGTCGAAAAATGT
Source organism: Lates calcarifer (assembly GCF_001640805.2). Classification (NCBI taxonomy): domain Eukaryota; kingdom Metazoa; phylum Chordata; class Actinopteri; family Centropomidae; genus Lates; species Lates calcarifer. The sequence goes on from NC_066847.1 coordinate 14,892,145, forward strand.
TGAATATGTTGGCTGAATTATTAAATTTGAAGATGCATCATGTTCTGGTTATTCTAACATTTTGTATCTATGGCAATGAGATACAAACTGTGTGTGAGTCAATGTGTCAGAAGCTAAGTCAGTCCTCTGAGAGAGAGAATCATGATCATCATGTATTCCTGGGCAGGATAACTTCAGACAAATAGTCATCGTTAGACCTTATTCAGCTATGGATAGTTCACATTCCTGGTCCAGGTTACATGGTAAATGTCCATGGTAAATAAAGATGCCCTCTTAATCAGCACAGCTCAACTGATACAACAATAAGAATAAAGTTAAGGAATAAATGAGGAGAAGGAAAGGCTTAAAAGGAACCCTATATCAAACCAAATGTTAGATCAGCAGCTGTGGCTGATGGTTTAGGAAGACCATCATCCAGGAATCACCCTCTCTGTCTTTGAATTAATCATTTTTATGTTATTGTGTTATGTATACAACTAGGTCCCACCCAAATGGATAAACAGCATTTTTGTGCTGCATTTGTTTGCTTCTAAATAAGCCAAATGTAACATATGATTCAGGGACAAACTTTTGTTTAATGTGCATTTACAGTGGCTTCAGAGCATATTCAGACCCCTTCACATTTTGCAGACTTTATTGTGTTGCAGATTTAATTGTAAATTGATATTTTTTTCAGTGGCAGTCTACATTCAATAACTCATACTAACAAACTGAAAACATGTTTTTAGAAATTTTACAAAATTGTTAAAAATCAAAAACCAATCAATTCAATTTCTCACTTACAAAGGTATTCACTGTGACACTATAAATTGTAATCACGAGCATTCTGTTTGTTTTTATTATCTTTTAGATGTGTTCAGAAGCTGATTGAAGTCCACATGTGGCAAATTGAATTGATTAGACATAGTTAACTATGTATACCTATGTATATAAGGTTCCACGGGTACCCACAAGAGCACAGTGGCCTCAATAATTGTGAAATAGAAAATGTTACCATAGGTTGACTGTTCCAAGAGCTGGCCATCCAGCCAAACTGAGTAACTGGATAAGAAGGCATTGGTCAGGGAGGTGACCTCTGCAGAGATGAGAGAACCTGCCAGAGGAAGGACCATCCCATTGCAATTCCCTTTTAGTTAGTATTTGTTCTCAGTAAATGTCACCAGAGGGATGAAGCATTTTCTTCTAGCAGTGCTTGTTGGGAGCAGGCTTGATTAGTGATTAATAGGATACGTCTCAAGAAATTCTCAACCTCATGTTTATCATGCCTTATATTGCAAAAACATTTAAAATGTTTCAACAAAACAATGTTGCCAGTAATCTTTGAGATCAGTGACTCTAAAATATTCTGGGAACCCATTCTCATCTTTCTGCAACCCACCATTTGGTCCTCATCCAACCTTTTTAAAACAATGTACTACATTCCCCAGCTCTCCACCACAGCCCTCTACCACAAACAGATTTTTGTGAAAAATACAGGGAGAATAGTCAGTCTCCACCTTCACCACCCGCTTTTTATTTTTATTTCTCAGTTAATTCTTGCTCATCCCTCCAAACTCAAAGCACTGTTTAGAGGAAATTGTGTTTTTTCCACTGGTACTGACATGGCATGAGATTTTATTTTGATTTTAATGGTGTATATCTGATGAGCCATTGGTGTCATGACTGTGTGTATATATTTGAGTAATTCCACTCCTTGTGTAGTTTCTCCCAGAGGAAGCGCTTCCTCTGAAATGAGAAGATTAATTTAATTATCATGTTGACGAGAGCAGAGCTGCTAGAATCTCATATTTGTTTTTCTTTGTAAATCTTTTTAAACATGCCAATGTGTTAGCAGTTTGAAAAATATGTTTTCATCCTCTTCATCAAATCTTTGGCCTTGAAACTACAACAAAGGGTCTTAAACCATGGTTTGCAATCCAGTTGGGGCAGCAGAACTGTTTCTGGTTGGTCTCCACATGACAAAAGTGTTATATTTTAATGACCCTGGGCCACATTTTGACAGCAGATTTATTAAATTGAGATCCCAGTCTTAAGAAGTTAACCAACCCATGTTGTACTATGATGTCAGTTACAGAGTGATGTCTCTCACTGTGGCTGATGTCTTATGTTTTGACATACCGGGTGTCTTTCTTTCAAAATTTTTGTGTATAGCTAAAAGTAAAACTGATACGACAGCTAAAATTGTTTATATAGATAGATAATATTGTTTGCTATCATTTTGGTGACTATAACAGTCCACACATGTAATACATACTTGTCTTTTTTAAAGTTTGTAAGTGAAGGTTAAAATGTCCCATTAAATGTCCCACAAGTTCCACTTTATTGGATAGAAACGAAGAATGGTTACTTCTTCAAGTGAACATGTGACAAAAGTACAAATAGTGTTCAAACAACAACAATGGGAACATGCTGTTACAAATTCAGATTAATGTAGTCCTTTAATACATTCAATATTGATATTTAACTCCTGGCAGTTGAGTATTTCTCTAATGCACAGAGACAAACAGGTGCCAGGCAGGAGAACCAACCTTAGGTGAGGAGTGTTTAAGGTTTTGCGGAAGCAAAAAACATTGTGAAAGTTATAAACTCTTGAGTCAAGGAAAAACACTTCTCTCAGAAAAACTGACAAGATTATTTGACTGGTTCAGCACAGCAAGTACTATATAGTCACTACACAAATCAACATCCAGGTAGAGAGTTTCTTTTGGACATCATTCCCTACCCATGACTGTGTCCTGACCACAATTGGGTCTTTTCCACTATGGGCAACAAACAACCCAAAACTTGCAGCTTCCCATGACTGTAACTTTTACGAACCGGTAAGGCTTTGGTTCTGTCTTGTGTCTTCGTGGTATTTTCCAAACCAGTACATTTTGGATATATGTTACTGAAAAGGGGATACTGGGTTAAATGTTGTAATTTTGATGAGCTGTTTGGTAGAGGAGTACATTTGTGGGACAGACAGCAGTTGAATAAGTGCAGATGCAGTAATGTTAATTTTCTTTCAAGATCAGCCCCATATTGTCAAACTAGCTCAATTTGATTTCCTCTGGAATCAGAAGATACAGAGGTGCAAGTGAAGAATCAGCAAGCGTTGTGGTCCCATTGGTGTTGCCCTGGGTTCAGGACCACGGACAGCACCTTAGTGCTATATGACCAATTCCACAGGAATAGCACTGGGTTGGGTGGCGATTTTGGTGCAGTGGCCACAGTAGGAACTACAGGTCACGTGACTTCCTGGGGCCCAAAAGGCCCATTGCTATATACTGCATGTCCATCATGAGAGCATTTCAGAAGAAACAGCTATAAAAACTAACAAGACAGTTCTCTTAGAATTACACACACTAAATCTCCAATTTAAATAATCAAATAAATATTTGACATAGGGTTATGTTTGACAACCACCAAGAGCTGTATTAAGACGTCCCATCCATGTGCACCAGCATGAACTAGGCAGAATTAGAGACAGGCTATTTTTTTTAGTTTATGAGCGTGTAAACAAATTGTTGGGATATGTTTTTCTATTTTTCCTGGGCCTTACTTTCAATAATCAAACTACCATGCTGTTATGGGTAACTGTTTGTTTTCTCTTAGATGGTAGAGCTTGTGGTTTTACTGTAGTGAAGCAAGCCTCTCTGTAGTGAAGAGTCACAATGCACTGTGCATTGCATTGTCAAACGAGTGGAGACATGTTCATGTTGTCTGAGTGAGACTTCAGTCATCCTAGAGTCCCCAGTATTTAAAAGACACTCTAGTTGTGGTCATGCTACAAGTGACTGAGGTCTGTCTTTGCCTAGTCAGCTTATGATCACAACATACCACTTTTTTCACTTGCATGTACAACATATGTGTTTGTGTTTATTTGACCTAATGTCTTATATATAGTACATTAACCCTCCAGTACATTAATTGGGTGTTTTCCCAGGGTAAGATGGGATAAATGACAATGTCATATGACCCTGAACAGGAATAAGCATGTAGAAAGGATGGATGTTTGGATGGAAATTAGTTTGAACATGTTGTGGGTAAAACTATGCATGCTTTTGTGTGTCACCATACTCTATGTGTGTACCATGTTACAATAATCTTCCCCTTGTTTTGCTACAGAAGCCCAGGGCAAGCCTTTGTTTTTTTGTGTCCTTAAACTAAGATAAGGCCTCTGTCCTTCCAAGGGTCCTCGACTACTGACTTCTTCATCCCCCCAGCATGTGGTTTTCAAACCTCCCTCCTCTCAGACAGTATTCCTTTTGTCAGCCCCCTTCATTTGGTGCAAACACTTGCCGCGTCTGCGTCTCCTGGAACCCTTGAGGCTCTGGATGTCTAAGATGCCTTGGTAGAAACCAGAGGGAGAACTATGGAACAATGTTAGTCAAGCATAAACCTCTTAACGTCTCCTCTGTCAACCACGGACCCACACAATGCCTCCTCTCTGTACCTTTTTCCAGCTCTCAAACCGCTTCTTAGACTTGCAAATCTGGGCTTTGATGTTTCACTGCCTTGCTTCTTTTGTCAGAGAGAGGGAGCCAAGGAGGAGAGAAGCATTGCAGACAGCTGTTAAAACCACCATAATTCCCTCATGTTACATGGGTTAGCCCTCACTGCCCTGGCAAGGGTACTGTTGTGTCTCTCTGTTCTCTCTTTAACTAATTTACGCTCTCCTTTTTTTTTCTCTTACTGCAGTTCAACTTTGCCTGTTTCTTTCTTTCCATTCGCATACCCATCCTTTCTTCACAACAAAGTAATCCATATTATTTTGTTTTGTGTCTGAGTATAAACCTGTTTCTCATTTATTGGCTGACTAGCTAGCTCCCTGGTCTCAAAGAAATTTCACCAGACAAGACAGGCCTCTGTTCTACATCCCTCTTTTCTCATCTACACCCAGATACCATTAAATAAGTTGGGCAGTACAGAGACTTGTCAGACTATTTTTAAATATTTAGTATATGAAATTGAGTTCACATCATTTTCAAATTATAAATGTTTCAAGCTTCAGAAAACCTATTTTGATATAAAGTTTGCTTTCGGCAAAATTTAGTGGTAATCAGCCCTCTATGGTTGCCGCAGCCTCTTTGGGCCTGTTATGGAAACTAGTGTGCAAAGCTACTGGTGTTGTTTATACCTCTACTCCATGTCCCCATGTCTCAAATCCCCTATTATAGTCTGAGTGAGATGGAATGAAGGAATGGTAGTAATGGGTAGACGACCAACGACCACTGCGGCTTTGTCAGCCCGTCTGTGCATCATCCAGGAATGCTGATTACATCTCCACTGTGGACAGACACTTAATTTGTGTTATGTGTGCCCAAGCACATTCCTGTGAGAGGACAGAAAGCGGTTACAGTGGCAGGAATGACTTGTTCTGTCTACAGGGGGACAGGGAGTTGGAGGGCATTTGGTGTTTGTGTGTGTGTGTGTGTGTGTGTGTGTGTGGGTGGGTATGAGAGACAGAGAGAATGAGAGAGTGAGTGTGTGCGTGTGTTTGTGTGTATATGCATGTGAGAAAGAGAGTGTCTCTGTTCTGTTCATCTATGCTTGTGTCTACATATCAAAGCAAAAGCTTGAGCGTTTGCTACTTGAATGACGCAATGACTCTGTTTACCAGGAAGTTTATAGTCATTGCTTTGATTATGACCGAGTGATATCTTAACGCCACTTACAGGAAACTTTGTTGCTAATTATTTTCTCCCGGGACAGGATTAAGCAATGGACCATGTAGTAGACATGACATCGTAGCCATGATGGAATTTGGTTGGTTGATTGACTCACTGAATGTAACTTACAGTTCAGGTGGGTGGAGATGGTATTTCTCAGAAGTTAACACCATTTCTGAATGTGTCAGTCCCATGTTTGGGTTCTGCTTTTCATTTCCATAGCAACTGGCAAATCTGGTGGGGTTTCAGAAAGTTCATGATCCTGATCTTATGATAAGACCATACATGGTCCCAACATGATCTGTGTAGATTTAAATCTCATCATTCTGACTCTCTGACATTCGGTTTAATAAACAGGTGTTCCTTGTTATGTCTAAATTAGTCACAATATGGTCTTTGATTTAAAAACATGTGTCAAAACGTCACTATGTCCTCAACATTCAGCAATACCTGAAGGCTCTATAATTATTTAAGCAACTTAGATTGTGGCAGAGCCAGTAAACACAGTGGTAATATACAAACCATATCAAACTACAGCTTTCATCATCTCCATGGCTGACCACTACAAGGAAAGTGATGTGTGATGACGTGGCTGTGCAGTCTGACTGTGGCCCTCAGACCAAAGAGGCATGGAGTTGATTCAGTTCGAGCAGGAATGGACAATCCCATCTCAAATCAATCAGATGATTCATATCCATGGAACTGAGATGAATCATCTGTAGCTTAGTTATATTAGTGTATTTGGACAAACATGTCACTGTAAACCTTTGTGATGATACAAGGCGGGGATGTACTGTCAAACCAAAAGCCATATCAGTAACTTGTAGCCAGTTCATTTCTAAAGGACTGGGATGAACAATTGTAGTTTAATTATATTAATGAATGGAAAATATGTTTGACTAAAGCATTTTATTGATATATCAATATCATTGGTCAAGTTACATATAAAGAATTTGGATGAATGGCAGTATTTTGTTAATGTCAGGGCCTGTGGCCAGAGAAGTCATTGGAAAAGCAACAGTATGACATGATCCTGGCAAAATCCTGTTCACTATCAGCAAAACAGATAGCAGACGCTGTACAGTACAATTCAGGCACAGAATGAAAATGATGTGAACAGTTACATCCAATTATTCACTTTGATAATCCTTAAGCAGATCACTCGTACCAAAATTGTGCTGGAAGCAAAGCGTCCACTATCAGCCAGCCATAATCATGACCTTTTCCTGGGGATTTAAGGGAGAGATTTCAGTTTCACATTTCTTTCACAGTCAATACCCATCTGGGGAAATAATCATAATATGATGGATGGGGTCTTAGTTGGTTTTGGACAAAACATCATCAGCTCAGTGCCAGTTGTCGAGGGTGAGTGTAGGAGTTCTTAAAACGATTTATTTGGAAATGAGATAAAAACTGAATTAGCAGCTGTAATCTGAAGGCTGCTTTTGCTCAAAATGTTTTTTTTTTGTTTTTTTTTTTTGTTTTTTTTTTTGTTGAGATATTAGTAGAGTAAGAGAAAACTATCACTATATTTCTTTATTTATTTACTATATTTTCCACTTATTTCAGGCCAGTTTTGTTTGTCATCCCTAGCAATGTCAAAATAACTGTTACCATACTTTAGGGTTTAGAAATGAGGGCAATGTCCAGTCATTTGTTATTTATTTTCATGATGCAGTTTCTCCTCTCTTATCTTGACCTGCAGTGTACATATTATTACAGTTCTGTATGAAATTCTACATTATACTGCATTCTACCTAATTCCTCCTGAGGCATGATTCATCGAGTAATTACAGCAAAATGTAATCTGTGAGTTTCATTTTCCGACAAAGACATTTCTGTTGGTGATGTTCTACATTCAGCTGAAAGATTTTAGGTCAAGCTTAATCCATGTGCGTAAAACTGCCACATGTGGCTGACTGGGTTTTCTCAGTGTCACAGTTGGATAAATCACAAAGAGGCAATGCAGCTTCTTATTTTTCATTCTTGTTGTCCTACGTGTCCAGTTCATCTGTGTCACTGCTGTTTTTTTTTTTTTTCTTCCGCTGCTTGAGTCAGAACAGTGATGAATTAAAACAAGAGCAGCAGTTGCTGTTTGAAGTTTGAGGAGAGACGTTATTATGACTTCCAACTTAAAGGTCAACTTTAGCCACAGGCATGATAAAGTAGATGGAGAGAGAGGGAAGGATAGAGGGGTTAAAGGAGAGAGAAGTGTTGAAATAACAGATTGGTCTTTGCAGATGGTGCTGAGGCACAGCGGAGCTCTCCGGTGGGTTCACACCACCACATGATTTTCAACGTAATGAACACCACTCAAAATCTAAAAGACTGAGTAAGACAGTAAGAACTCAGAGCAGGTTGTAAAGTTGACTGCAAATTAAAAGCTTTCCATCTCATCCAGTGCCAGGTCACATAAAGAGAGAATCCCGTAGTACGGTTGTTTAGATTTTTTTTTTCTTCCAAATCACCCTGATCTTACCTGGTCTTGATTATAATGTTGGTACTAGTTTAGGGAGTCATGTAGCAGATCTCCACCTTCAGGCTTAACCTTAACTTTTGCAACCTGACTGTTTACACATCTCTGCCACTTTCCCCCTGAGTTCACTGAGCAGGAGATCTGAGAAATTATGTAACTTTCACTCAGCTGACCTCAGGCTTTGATTAAGAATGTTATTGTAAAGAAAGCTGCCTTCAAACAGCGAGGAAAGACTGCGGTGGAGAGAAACACAGAAGATCTGGACACGGGTCCCCCATGCTCTTTGACCTCAGGAGTAATTTATTTTTCTTTAAACAGATTGGCTAAATGTATGGTGCAGTGAAGCGACAAGTCAAAGTGTAACTCTTCAAAAATGCTTTTCGTATTTCAGTCTGGCCGCTACTCCTCTGGGAGAGCATTGAACCCGTCCCTCCCCTGACCCACTAGTCTCCCATGTCTTTCTAGACTCTCTCACTTACGTACACTGTGTCTCTGTCTTTCTCGCGTGCTCTCCCCTCCCTTTCTTACTGTTGCAAGTTTGAAGTTGTGTTGGCAGCGGGGCTGATATAGAGAGTTCAGCCAGGTGGAAGGTCAGTCACACTGCCTCAGGAGGGGAGAAGGCTTTAGATCCACCCACATATTGATGATTCTGCTCCTGTATTGTAACCACGCTCTCATGACAACACTCACATTGTTTGACAAATTAGATTCCTTTTCATGTAGCATTCAGCATCCTGTAGTGAGAAGTGGAAAGATAATCTCTAAATGACCTCACTGTAGCACAGAAGTGCTACATGCATTTGTGTGTGTGTGTGTGTGTGCGTGTGTGTGTGTGTGTGTGTGTGTGTGTGTGTGTGTAGGCTGCAGAAAAATCCACTTCAGAACACTTTATTTAAGTCATTGTATTGTATTGCATGCTGTATATTGTGTAATAAAGAAAGCAACTTAAACATCAGTCTACAGACTGTCTGCAGATACAGATGTAGTTATCTTAGAAATTATGCGTCAATATATATTTCCAGTCTTCCTGCCATGTTGTGGGCACCAATACAAGGAATTATGTGGAAAATGGTCGGAAAATTGTCACCACTGTAAAGTTGTTTGAATGTCAAAAGACAGAACAGAGTCTGTTTACTGCTGTCCTCCTGAATCTGTGTGTGTTAAGACCCAGCCACACACATGGATGTGCTCCACATTGAAGTGATGGATATGAAGCTGAAAAGGTTGAGAGCCAAACTATCTGCCTCTTATTTAGATGTGTGGAGAACAGAGCCTTTCACATCCAACCGCACAAGTATACACACACACATGCAGCCATAATGAGCTTCCACATCAGCTGTTTTCCACCAGTCAGTTTATTGTGTGCAACCTTCTATTTCTACTTCCAGCAGCAGCAGGCCTGTTCAGCACCAGTAAACAGGAACTTTGTTGTTCTTCTCCCCCCTTCCAAAATCTTCTAAACAAAGAATCTTGTTGTTTACTTGCCTTTTGCTTGGGGATAAATAAAGGGCAAAGAAACTAACCTCTGAGGTGTCCTCTGTCTCTGTTTTTGTGTCCCGCTGTGTGTTATCCTGCAGCTGCTGCACATCTGCATCGAGGGATGGGGGAACTGGCGCTGGTCAGAGGCCTTCAGTGTGGACAATGTAGGGACTCTGCTGAGGACCATTCAGTACAAAGGACGCACTGCCTCGCTTATCATCAAGGTGGTGCAGCTCAGTGGTGTCCAGAAACAGGTACTGTCAGTCTTTGTTTTTTTTTTTTTTTTTTTTTTAAGTCAGATTTTCATTGGAAACACAAAAATTATTATATAGGTTTTGAGAAAATATTAAACCTGTCAGAAACCATCAGCCATTAGATAAACATTTTTTATTTTTATTCAAAAATATAATACATAAATATGAGTTTTTACATTTGCTGTTCTAAGAACATGTTTGGTTTGACCAAAAAATCATGTTATCAAATTGTACATTTTTCATTTCTTACAACTGCATCAAGGCTAATTGTATATCATATCATCTATAGAGTATCTAAGACATAAGAGTCACAGTGCTGGCAACACAAATACGCCACAACAATTAACAAGATTTTCAACATAATCAAAAATATAGGGATGCTGCAGATCATCTTGCTGCCAACCTGTAAAAAATCTTGTATAAGTGGTTCATTACCACAGAGAAAGCAGAAACAGGTTTGCTGCATTATGCCTGCTGACTGCTGCTATGGAAGCCTGGTCTATTTCCCAGCACTCATTTTCGAGTAAGCACTTTTTAATATCTAGTTTTTTTTCCATTTCTGTGTTATGATTTAGTAGTTGCTTGGCTAACAACAGATTGTATTGTGTTTTGTCAGTTTTTGTAATCTGTTTTATAGCAGTAAAACATAAGCTTATGAGCTTGAAGCCATCCAAAAACACAATGTGCCCCATCAATTCACAAGGAAGATCACAAGAAATCATAAACCAGCCTAAACTAAATCATATACCAGCCGCGTTCGCCTTTTTATGCCAAGAATAGTAGTGAATCGCGTTTGGATTTTTCCACAAATAGAAGGCAGAGTTGCTGTATTCCTGAAAATGCAGAAATGCCATCAGATTATAGCGGTGACACTTTGTTATGTAAACAGTGTCAAGTGTCGTCCATGTCTCCCTCTCGTCCTCCAGACAAAACAGACTTAGCCACTCACATTCCTTCCTCTGTCTATCCCTGACTTTGCTTACATCTTGTTCCCACTGGAACCAGTGATAGGGTATGAGTGTTGGTCACATCCAATTCACAACAGAAAGCCTCATGGTGGGACAGCGGCTGACACTACAGAGGAAGTTGGCTCCTGTCTGCATGAGCATAACTCATCTTGTGTGTTTTGAACGAGGGGTTCTTTCTCAGTGTCATACACAGCTGTCCTCTCCATCGTTGTCTAGCTAGCTCATGGTCTTTTATTGTGACAGCCTTTTTGATATAAGATCTTTATCTTCAAGATCATTACCAGTGCCACAACCTGCTGAACACACACAGCTATGCACATGCATGCAAAGGCATAAACACACACTCACTCACACAGAGGGTGGTGGAAATGCTCAGTTCTTAGCAGAATTAGATGTGTCAATACCAGATGACAGCTCCCTGGTGCCTGTGACTTGACTGTGGGAGCCTATGCTTTGTGCATACACACACTGAGTCTCATGCAAGAGCCAGTCATGGGAACACATTAATTCCTAAGAAATACTTACAAGCAGTCTGAGAGAATATATGCCATTCACCAGTTTTCTTGTACTTTGAATTTTATCAAAGCAAATGAGCAAAATTCACAAGTGGCTCAGACCTGTCATACGCATCATGAACAAATAACCTTGTTGTTTTTTTATATGATGCCAGAATGTATTTAATTAAAAGATATCTATAACAAACTTCAAGCAAAACTAATATTCTGTTCACCACATCATCATGGTTTTCCAGTTTACTGGGATTTTTTATTGGCCTGTTTTAAATCTGTAGTTATTAGGAGAGTCCTCTGACCCCATCAACACTGTAGCATCACCTACTATAGGTTCTAGCAGTTACAGGTTGGTGAATGTGACTCGGAGCACTCCCACAAATATGAAAATGTTATTGCATGAGGCCCATTGACTGTATATCTGTGGCAGTTGAGGTAGAATGAAAGGAACTTTGTTGTTCTTCTCCCCCCTTCCAAGTTGTGTGCATACTGTATATGAAGTGATAAACAGTGACCTTAGAAAACAGGCAGTGAAGGTGAAGAAGCAGTCAGGCTACACAGCAGCTCTTTATAGCAGCAGTGCAGCTATGGAGGCATCGTGCCCTGACACTCATTTTGACAAACATGGACAGTTGAACTTGAAGTTGTTCTTAATCAGAAAGATTTCAGAAAGTGATTTCTAGCATCTGTGACCTATTGGAAAATTTGATGGAGGATGATTTTCCCTATTTAAAAAAAAACAGTACAACCCCTGTTCCTAACTGTAAACATGTAGCAATTCTCACACACACTATACTATGCTAGATAGCTAGCTTTTTGTGTGAATATACCTAAACTGAAAAGAAAGGTTTTTGGTTGTGCAGTTTAAGTCACTACATGTTGAACATCCCTTACAGGCTGTACCTGTAAGTGAGTGTTGGTCACATCCAATTCACAACAGAAAGCCTCATGGTGGGACAGCGGCTGACACTACAGAGGAAGTTGGCTCCTGTCTGCATGAGCATAACTCATCTTGTGTGTTTTGAACCTGTATTTCCTTGTGAAAAGTGACTCTCAAACAAAAAAAAGAACCTGCACAGACCTCTAGGTAGAGTTGAGAAACGGTCAAATAAGTTCACAGGCAACAGGACTCCCCCATCCAAAGCTTGGTATCTATTGCCGTCTTCACAGGATGAAATATTTAATTTCTAATTGTAGCAATTGTCCTCTTTTGTCTTTTAATCCAGGTAATAATCTGTGGGCGACAGGTAATGTGCAGCTACCTAACTCAGGACATTGAGCTGCGAGTGGTGCAGCACTATGTGGGACCTGACGGTCAGACAGTGGTTAAGGAACACTGTGACTGCCTGGAGGCTGGGGCCAAGCTGCCTTCCTACGTGCTGGAGGACACTGAGATGACAGAGCTGTGTGTGAGGGCACGAGGAGACGAAGACTGGTCCCAAGATGTTCAGCTGGAGAGGAGGAACAAAGGGAGTAGCAGCTCTGTTGTACAGGTATGTTAACATAAAAAGACATTTTTCTGAAGACATGCTACATAAGCCTTAGGCTAACACAACACAAATTGGCACTGGAACTGATTTCCATGACCAGACTGAGCTGGTGCTTGTTAAGGGCCACTTCATCAAAGACCTGTCTACATGCTTTTTACTGTTGGTTTGTTATTGGCTACATTTGTTATTTTAAATGTCATTTTCAATACGACATGTTTGATTTTTACAGCTCTTGACAAGCCTCACTGTCCCTCTTACAGTGTGAAACTCAAATCTGTAAAGCAATGGGAAATTCTACATTTTCATGTCTGCCTTTAAATTGCACATGAGATTCAAGCTTATGGAGTTAAGGTGGTTTGTGATCTCCAAATCTATATCAAAATCAGATGTTTTAACCATATACTTATTCGCCTGACACGTGTATTGGCAGACAGAAAAGCACATGCATGCAGGAGCTCCAGAATGATGGAGTTGATTGTCCAAATGGAGGCCGAATGTGCTTCCCAGACAAACACAGGTAGACGCACACATTGCACACACCAGCGCTTTCAACCAGTTCTCCCTCCACACGCATGTTTGGAACTGGTGACTAGACCACCAACTGTGACCGGATCCTCTTCTCCTGGGTGGCCACAGTGGCAGAGCTCGCATGCTGCTACTCACTGTTAGAGAACAGATTGAGATCTTCCCCTCAGATAGGCTTACAAAGGCCCTCCAACCCCATAACCCAACCTTGTTGAGAGGGAGAAAATACAGTTTATGCTCTCTCATAACAACACTAACCATAACCAAACACTAGCTGATATGTGGGCACAGGGAGAGGCTTTGAAGGCATTTTCACACTGCTGGATTAGCGCCAGACAATCACTCCTTCTCTCCTTTCTCTCGTCCCTGCTGTTTTTGCTCTTGTTCTTTATTTTTCTTATTCTCTGTCTTTGTGTGTCCCTCACTCTTTGTTTTCTTCCTTTATAAGCCCCATGCTGTTAACAGCTAGCCATTGTACAGCTCCAGCTTCTGTGTGGGTCTGAACATCTCTGACTCCAATCCAACCTCCGCTGTTATCGCTTCTCCTTAGATCAGCCATTCATTACACATATGGACGGTTGGCTCCAAATGAGAGAGCTGCTTGGACTAGTAGCTGAGTCCTTAGATCTCTCTATCTCTGTCTGCTTCCTATTTCACTCTCTTGTTTCCTCCCTTTCTTTTACTCTCTCGCCCACACACTGGCTCACTCATCTATCTTGTAGTTGTTAACTCACCCTCTTTATTTATCTCATCCTCTGGCATCCAGCTTGTCCACCTGTTCCACCTTCTAACTCCCTCCTCTGTTGATGTCTGTTACCTTTCTCATTTGTCTTCTGATTCTCTGTATCAGTAATCCATCTGAAGTAACTCCTCTTCCTCATATCTCACCTTCCTCCTCCTTATCTCTTATTTTCACAGTTTTTTTTCCCCATATCCTTTCCTTTTGAGAAAGCACAGGATGTCATCATGACCTTATCCCAGCCGTGAGTGTTTTTGGTGGATAAGGGTTATTGAGTATCTGTTTGCCCAAGTTTTACTCCCTCATCCCAACAAGGCTGTTTTGCAAGGGCCTGTATATTAAAACTGAATGTTCGCTCTGTCTCTTTTTTTCCCCACTCTGTTGTCCCCACCAGTAAATGAAGTCCCCAGTCTGTCATAAACTAGACCACTTGTAATGTGCCTTGGCATCCCAAGGCTTTAATGAGGAACGAGGAGTAAATGGGACAAACACCAGTGACACATTAAGAGTGCTCAGCCTTCGGTGGGCATTCTCAGTCTTTAAATCTTGCAAAGATTTAACTGCCTGTAATGGCCCATTATCTAGCACTAACATTTGTCAGCCGCCCCAGCCATTATATTGTGTTACAGGCTTTAAGGGAGACTTAACTTTTAACTACTGCTAGAAGCCAAGAAACAAAATTTTATACGACAAAACATGATAATGTGCCGCTGATGGATGCAATAAACTTCCTGTCCATAAGCAAGAGGCAGCAAAGGCGTTTAAGTCATCAGATATCCATATTTTACATTCTAACCACAAACAAACACAAACAAGTTGCCCTTGAGTGTCCTTGATCAGTCTTTTTCCTTAACCCTTTTCAATAATGGTAAGATGTGAGATGAACTGAAAAGACTGCATCCCCCTAAGTG
Source organism: Lates calcarifer (assembly GCF_001640805.2). Classification (NCBI taxonomy): domain Eukaryota; kingdom Metazoa; phylum Chordata; class Actinopteri; family Centropomidae; genus Lates; species Lates calcarifer. The sequence continues at coordinate 14,907,147 of NC_066847.1, forward strand.
CAGTGTGACTTCTGTATAAATATCTTTTGTTAAAACCTAAATTGGACAGTTGAATTGATAATTATTGAGATCAGTAACAGCCAGCTTGTCTCTCCTCAGGTGCCTTGTTCCAGTGGTTCTTTACTCTATGTGTGGTGTACTCTCATCACCATTGAACCTGACTCTCACATGCAACAGAGAGTAGTGAGTATCCTGTGTGCACACACACCTACATGCACTGTGTTTATTAACATCTGCACTGACTATGACTATATCTGTTAATGATTTTGCAAAGGTTTATCCACTTTTGCAAGGTAATGAGAGCAATACATCATTAATTAATACACAATAAGCATTACCTAGTCATATGCACACAAAGGAAATGTTATGACAATTTCTTGCCTATATTTTGACATTAAATGATCAGACCAGCCTGGTTTGGTTGTTTATTTTTACTTAATTGATCAGTGCTGTTGTTACACTATTTGCTGCTATGTTTCCAACTGCAGTGTATCTTATTAGGCTAGCTTGAATACACGGATTCATCCAAAATGAAAAAACATTCTCTATAAGGATTCATTGCAGCAAAATTACTGAGCCTCTAAGATCATCATGACATTCAGCTACCCCTCCTTACCAGTTTAGGTCTCACTGATGATTGTTCTGTATGAATGCCACATTTCAGGTGGTTTTTAGTCCACTGTTTGTTATGAGGAGCCACTTGCCAGATCCAGTAATCATCCACATAGAGAAGAGGAGTCTGGGACTGAGAGAGAGCCAACTGATACATGGACAGGGCCACCAGGAGCCCCTGTTAAACACTGAAGCTGACCTCACCCACCATCTCACTTTCCAGGCCAGGTAAAAAAAAAAAAAGAACTACAATCCATCATACATACATCAAGTACACAAACCTACATGACCCATAATAGTTTAACCTTTTTTTTACATCCCATAATATATTGACACAACTCAGAATGTCTCCTAATAACTGAGGCGGACCTTCATCTTCTCTTTCCATCCTGGCTTTTTGATGGTTGCCGATCAGCAGGACTCATTCACTGAATAATTTACATCTTTTAATCCAGTGTTATATTATGTCATCAGCAACCAGCTCATACTGCTGCAAATATCAAAATCTGACTCTGGCCTGCTGAAATGGATTTTTTATGCCTCCATTTAGAGAAGATGGAGAGACACTTACTTAAGATTCTCTCACACCACATTCTGGTTTCTATGAGCCAACATGAGACATGATCCAGGGGGATCCAGGCACATTTCAGGGGAACAGGAAGCCAGCTTGGCAGCAGCTGAGACACAGCTCCAATTCCAACATGTCAGGCTGGACCGTAATTACACCTCATTTAGATACGGGCCCTAACAGGGAGCAGGTTTTTGGCCCTGCGTTGGCTCTGTATTTTTGTGTGTGCATGTGGAGGGGGTTGTATGTGTGTTTTCACACATGTTTGTGTGGGTGGATGAGTAGTGTATGCGCACATGTGTCATCGTATCTGTGTGTGGTCTGTGTCTGTCATTGTCTTGGTTAGCTATGTGCCAACATAAGTGTGACAGTCGCCACTTCATCATGGGCAGAGTCTGTCACATACATCACTACTACGCCTGTTACTCTGTCCCAGTTTGTCAGTGTGTGTTCTCACTTTCTCATATTGTCCATATCCTCTTGTAGGAGACAGCTCTTTATACAATTTATCAAAGCAGTTCTCCACTAAGCCGAATCAATTGTCAAAATGTTTGTTTGCATCAAAGTTTGCCCATAAAAGAAATATGCCATGTGTCTTTAAGTCATATGTAGGCTATATAGTCTAATAACATCATAGCTATACCTCATGTGTCGTCTCTCGTACATTCTGTATAAATGACAGATGTTTTGGTCCAAAGTGTCTTTCAGTAACATGACTGTTTATGTTTTACTATGGATGGCCCCAGAGGAAATAACTACCACATGTACATACTACGTCGTTGTCGCTCCTACTGTATTTGTTATCTGTACATCTTTATGTTGTTTTATGCAAATCCATGGAAGAAAAATCACCCCTTTGGTAGCAACTAGTGGTGATCTGAATAAACAGAGTAATCGACTGTAATTGACTCCCCCTGAGATAATTTTTTGCTGTAACTGTTGCGTGTTTAGATATCTGGTCACAAAGTTTGTTTTGATTTCAGCTGCCATAACGGAACCACAGTGGCCATACAGTGATTGGGAATATATTTGGCCCCTTCATGTGCGTAAAAAACGAGCTCAGAAACAACTAAGTGTCTTGTCTTTCTGGATTGCAACCACAATGCTCCTTGTGTTTACAATCCGTCCCCTGCCTAAACTGTCTCCCACCGCACAAACTTACATATCCCCCTTCCATGGCCGCCCAACTCAATCCATCCCTCATCCCTCTCCGTCCTCACAAACACACACTATAAGCCGCAATTGTAAACGTACCTTCACACATATACATATTTTGTATGCACACACAGGCACACCCCCACCCCCCTTCCGCCAACCCCCAAACCTCTGGGACAGATCCAATCTTCAATGTTCACTGGTCAACAGCTCATCTTTCCTTCCTGTAATTACACATAGTTGTGGGCTCTAATGGACGAGGTAGAGAGCATAGTTGCGGTCTGCGACACAAGAGACACAGACAAGTCTTAACCAAAACCGTTATGTCCTGCTCCCCTCGTATTGGCCACCACATTAGAGAACTGAGGGTTACAATCAGAAGCCTCTTCCAGTTTCCCCCCTCAGGAACTGCTCTGGATGAAAAGCTTCCTGTCAGCACCTTGTCCCTCTCCTCTGTCTTGCCCCAGATCCATAAGCAACAGCCTCTGTGTTCCTTTTATAGCACAATGGGCTCTATTAATAAACTACTGCTCTGGGGTAAAGGGGCTGCTTTGCTTTAGCCAAGTGGAACTGGATGCTGTCTAGTGAAAGAGAAGAAGCCATTACAGTGTTTAGATTTAGTTCTTTTTTTCTCCTTGTTGTAAAGCCATAATTGACCAGTGTCTGGGGCTGAGGTATCCAATAGGATTATTTAGTGCTGTTTAGCTTTTCCTATGATCTTTGTGAATTACTGTTTGTAAGGCAAGACAGCATGTCATGAAGAAAAGTCCAAAACAAAAGGCAGATTCAAACCGCTTGAAGTTTCAGGGTAAAAGCAGAGTTTAGCTGGAGGTCACTTTAATTCTTCTGAACAGAACAATGGGAATAGTCAGTTGCTGTCAAGAGATGTCTTTTTCTATAGTGAAACAAAAAAGTATATTTGAATTGTTTCTGGCGTAGAATAAGTAAACATGCTTCCAAGCCAGATTTGCTGACAAAACATACAGCAGTGGTTCAAACCATCTGCCTTTATGACCCAAAAGTATGTAGGTTTTTATTTCAAGCAATCACTTATCACACCATCGACCAGAGGAGGAGATAATCAAGGTGAAATCAGATAGTACAGTGCCGGCTTGGCAGGAGGACCTGCACATTGTTGGGCACATGGTTAAGAATCACTGAAAATATTTGTATTAGAAAGGATACCTCTCCTGTGAGGAATCTATTACAAAAGGAAAATTTTCCCACATAGAGAAATAAAAGCATGCATCATACTCTGGTAGTTCTTGTTGGAGTAAATCTATGATGATGTTGTGTTTGTGCTCTGTCCCTCAGGGAGGATGAAGATGCCTCTCATTGTGCTGTGCCAATCTCCACCAGTCTGATCAAACAGATAGTGAATAAGACTGGAAATGAGGACAACCTGAAACACATCCTATCTGACTTCTATGGTCCGAAGACCTCTACTGAGCCGCCGTGGCCCTACGTCACCAAAGACACTGACAGGTACTGTCCTGCCAATTTTAAAGGGGAAATATACAAGCATTTTAGTGTAAAGTCTTATAGTTTCAAGTATAATACTTAGCCAAGGAGAGGGGGTGGGTGAGAGGAGAGACCAAAGACAGCATTTCATTGTTTCTTACAATAGGGTTGGATTCCCCTACTCTCTAGTAACATGCTGCATCCCATTTATTTGAAGTGTGATTTTGCCAGTTGGCTAATTCGTACACATTGCCCCTTTAAAAGATGATGAACAGCGCTTCTACTTTTATGACTGTTTTTGAGCATCTGCTTAGAAACAAATCTCAAAAAGCCTTTTCACACTTGCACCTGGGTCAGATAAACAAGCTTGAGTAAAGCAGAGAAAAAGTAAAGTAGAGAAATAATGACGCATAATTCAAGTTATGAGCCAGATTCACTCTCACAACACCATGAGTGCATGAGCCAGCCATAACCCAGCAGGACACCATGACACCTCTTGATCCTTTGTAACAAGTCAACATGTATAATTCTTTTTCATTTTTATTATAGCACTTCTGTGGCAAGCACTACATCTGGCTGTTAGGATTTCATAACACAGATTTCATCAAGACCCACCAGTATGTTTTTTTTAATAGTAGGCTTCTTACAGCATCTCTCCTCAAAGCACAGAGTTGTGCAAGCGAGTCTTTCATGAGGGAGGCTCCTCTTTATTGCTTACTCTTTGTTCACATAATAAAACAGTTAACTGCAAAGACAATACAGAGCCTTGCATCAGACATTAGCAGCGGCTCTGCTGCAGTCCCCACAGACTGGAGATTTAGGCTGTCATTCTGTCACAGTCCCACTTTCTCACACAAGTCACAGAGCCTTGCATTAAGTTAAAACTTGGCACAAGTTTGCAGAATGTACAGTGTGTATACTGTATGAATGTGCATCTGTGCAAATGTGTGTATACAGTGTGTGACCCATGCAGGGGTTTATGTACGCTATCGTGCAGCAGCACACAGACACACACATAAGTGAACCCCCCCTCCCCCCCCATACATGTCACTCTGGGACTCATCTTTTGTCACAAAGCAATCACATCTTGATAGCAGCAGTAGAAGACGTAGCCACATGCCTCTCCCACAGGCTCCGAGTTACAAAGAGTCCCTGTGGATCTGCTGGACATGTGGCCCATATGTCTGCCTGCGGTTACCTTGGTTTCTCTGCTCTCTGTACATACACAAACACACACACAGACACACAGACTGTTGCGCAGCACATGTGCACACACACACACTCATGACATTGTGTTACTAACACCACCGTATACATTGTTCACCTTTAAATGTCACACACACTAGGTGTCAGTGGAGGGCTGATATCTGCTTGGTGTTGGGTTTCTCTGTCAGTCAGGCCTCTCCTCCTTTCCATCCATCCCTGTGAGAAAAAAGCCCAAGGCCAAAGCACATTCTCATCCTGGAAAGTGGCAAATTGTCTGAAACCCAGAAATCTGCTACTTTATGTGAAAGAGGAACGAGGGAGAAGTGTCATTTAAGGATTAATAACACTGATTGCTATCTCTAAACACACTCAGAACTTGGACAGCAAGTGAAACCCACAGTTAAATTTGTATATTTTTCCTTAATGTTGATAACAGTGATACAGTTTGCTGTTTGGAGACTGCTCAGTCTCTGTGGCACAGCAGAGAAACCAAACCATCTGAACCCCTTGGCAGGGAGCATGTAAATATTGTGTCTTTAAGGGGCAGAGGAAGTTGAAAGTGGTAAATGTTATTTTTCTTTCTCTGCTGGATTTTTAGTGGCAGCAAGGCACCTCCACAATCGTTAAACAAACATCTTGTAGTGGTTGGGGTTAGGGTAAGCTCAAGCTTCAGGCTGTGTGTGTTCAGAGTTGTGTGCCTCTCAAAATTCACACTTCTAAAAGTCTCAACTCCAGAGTTGGCAGGTTTTGACAGAAGCTGCTGAACACATTTCTTTCAGTTACCTTTTTGTGAGCTCTGTAATGTGATTAATGAGCCCTGCACTTTGCTGCCCTCAGTCTAGAGGTCAATGCCCTGTTTAACTACATACACACACACACACAAATATGCCTGTGCGCACACACACGGACAGCAGTAAATGGTAAAGAATGACTGTCTCGTGTTTTTTTTTTTTTTTTGGTTTTTTTTGACAAGTTTGAGATGGCAGGTTGAGCAGAGTTGAAGTGGCTTTTGGGGGAAAGGGAACTCTGGGTCACTTTTGATGGCTTTGAACTTCAGAGTAAGTCTGAGAGAACTGTTTGTTTGGCACTCAGCGCTGTTTAGGGCTCACAAGACCATGATTACCGTGAAATGACTGTTGTGTCAGTAGATTGGTGGAAAATGGTTGTGTGTTTCTGTCTGCCTCTTTGTCTGTGTCTCGACATGCCCATGTGTGCTCCTAGATCCTTTGTCAACTGTTCTCTGTTTGTATTGCATAACTTATTTACAGACGGATTCTTTCTATGTATTTATTTAGCCTGTGTGGCTATTGTCAGTGTGTTGATGGGCTGCATATTGTAACAGTATAAGAATGGTTTGTTTATACATGACACATTTAGATACCTGTTTAAGGCTGCATGCTGCTTGTTATGTGCCGGTGTGTAAAACATGTCCACAGCCAAAGTACATAAGCAGACAGGAGAAATGATATCCTTAATCCTAGTGATTGAGCAGAAACAAGTTTCATTACCAAGTTGATCTGACAGTAATGATTGTTTATCAATAATGCATTACAGGTTGTGGTGTGTTTGTGTCTTTGTCTACATATTTGCCATTATAGTTACATCTGAAGTGTTGCAGGCCATGCACCCACAGGCCTAGCTTATATGAGAAACAAGATCAGCACAGTAGAAATTTGTTCAGCATGTCTGCCCTGCTGGTCTGTCTTCTTGTCTAGACCACAGCATAGATTATTTTACTGTTGAGACTCCACTGGTTCTGTCTGTATGATTGGATCGTTCTCTTTTTTTTTTTTTTTTTCATTTTAGATAATCATAACAAACATTTACAAAAACCCTCCAACCCATCCCCAATAAGACATTACTCTCCAGAAAAAGAAACTTAACAAGCATAATATTAGATATAAATAAGAGAAGAAAGCTTAATATATTATCTCAAAACTATAGAATCTTTAAATTGAGGGATCCTCTGAGTCTTCTTTATTCAAACTTCATACCTGGGGGGAAGACTTGCAAGAGGATTTCCCTTCCAAGGACTGGGCTGCAGCATGTGCTGAAGTACCACCACAAACTGTCGAGACTTAGCTCAAATTACCACAACATAACAATCTAACAGTTATAATATTGCTATCTCTGATTTCTGTATCAGATGTTTGTTCATGGGGCATAAACTTAAAACTTTTAAAAGTTTTTCATTTTAGGTTTACACCCTGATAAACATCATACACCAAAATATTGCTTCCTTGGATCTTTGTTTCCTGCTAGCGAAAAGAGTTATCTCACTCTCTTGGAGGAAGTAAAACAAAATTCTTCCTTTGGATTAATAGAATTGGATCTAAGTAATGTGATGAATGAATAACTCCTTTTAATACCTGATTGTTCCTTACATTTCCTGGAAAACGTTTGGGGTATATACATAATGAACAGATTTTAGCAGGGGACAGGAACATCGCTTTTGGAAATCAGTTTATGAACCTCTTTATATAATATCTGGAGCCTCTGAGATTCTCACATACAATGGGACAGGGTACAGATTTCTTCAGTGTATTTTGGATCTGTATACCTGTCAGTGGGTTACTCTAGTACAATCTAATTACTATACTCTATTGCTATCAGGATGATTTCTATAGTAATGTGTTCTCTCTCAGGTCTGTGCAGGAGCCCCTTGCCCAGTGGGACAGTCCCATGCAGGTGAAATTATCCTGCTGGAAGTCTGGCCTGAACACTCTGCTGGTGGAGCTGCTGCCCTGGGCCCTGCTGGCCAACCACTCCCAATGGGACCTCTGGCTTTTTGAGGGAGAGACCATCGTACTCCAGATACCAGCTGGCAAGGTCATTGTGCCACCCAACTTCAAGGTAGGGTGCCATCTACAGTGACACATTTCAAAAAGAATAGTCAAAGTCAAAGCTCAAAAACTGCTATATCCTACATCCTATATCCTATTTCCCATAATGCAATTCTTATGCAACTCACCTGCCAAGTAAATGCTCACGTCTTCCATACTCTATACCTTGGAATTGGCTCTGGTTAGACTTGCTCTGAAAGACCGTATCAAGACCTTGATGACAGCTGCAGGAGTTATTATCTGACACTTCAGAAATCTCTCATTATATTTCACAGGTTGAAAGTTAACTAAACTTCATATGTACAAGTTTATACTGAAAAACTAATTTTCCACGTAAAACTAATTCTGATTCTGACATTAATAGACATTAATAGACTATATACTTTCCAAATCTTAGCCACGTCTTGATCTACAGTGATCTTAAAATTGGACTAAAGATACATTTTGCTTTTAGACCAAGACCTGGAAGTCTGTGTTTTTGTGGCATTACAGCTCTCAGTATGAAACCAACTATTTTCTCATTTCAGTCTTGACTAATAAGCACAAAGCACAGGAGATCATTCACCAGAGCTGCATTACAACAATATTCCCTGCCTAAGTATTTATCTGCAGCCAAGTTCTGTCACCATATACTGTAGGCACGTCTTCTCACTGCAGATCAGAAGAAGAGGTCTGCAGATGGTTTTCCCCGTGTGGAACATAACACACGCATAAACAGATTTCTCTGCCACTAACCCAGGGCTAGGCAGGAAGGCAACGTATCAAAGAACGAGTGCTGATACGGCTCAGCACAAAGAAACAAAATAAAAAGTGGTAAATCTGTAATAGCCTGTGAAATAGAAACAAATAAAGTATTGTTTCCATAGCACCCTGCCATTTATCACAGAGGGAAGACTTGGTCTCTGCTGTGACTCTCAGAGTTGATCGGTTTAGGGGGGAAAACTTATGATGCTGAAACAGCTGTCACTCAAAGCCTCTGTGGGGCATTTAAATTATGTTCTCATAACACAGCCTACAGTGATGGAGGTAACACACTCCTCAGTTGCCAGGACTGTTTGAAAAACTATGCAGGAAACATGGACACTGTCAGGAACACTGCTGAGTTGTTGGCAGTGACGCCACAATTGACCCCAGCATGTGACTGTTTCCAAAATGCAATCAAATTCAGTCCGTTTTAATAGTAGAATTTGTCTGACGTGACTGACAGTGATTTGATCTCTGATTCCTTTCTCCCTTTCTCAATCTCACATCTTTCCTTCCCTACCCCTCTCTATGCCCTCTTGTTCCCCACCATCAAGGAGGCCTTCCAGATTGGTATCTACTGGGCCCACACTAACACCGTCCACAAGTCCACAGCACTGAAACTGGTCCATGACCTGACTTCTCCCCGATGGAAGGAGGGATCAGGCTCAGAGGTGGTCACTCTGGATGAGGAGGGATATGTAGAGGCTGACATCACCCTGGGAGCTTTCCCTGGAAGACAGAAGGTGAGGGGCAAAGCTTACATAACATGCAGTCACCACTGCTCAATGCATGTCTTGATATTTAAATATATATATATTTTGAACAGAGAAAATGAAGTAGTTTATTGAATTATCAAGTCAATGTTTTTAATGGGGGACTTTGTCGTAATATATCAGAATGCATTTTACACGCTCTGTTGAGTTTATTGAATTTCGTGGTGGTTTTGAGCTGTTTTTATCCATCAGCTTTTTCTCAACCACAAACCAGCTGGAGTTAAAACCAAACTCTTTACTCTTTCAGATATACAGCATACTGATACCAAAACAGATATGATATGATATATTATTCAGTATAATCAAAGAAAAAAAAACACATTTGGAGGGAACAGAATTTAGGTCCTGAAATAGTCATTTAAAGTCATTGATTTTTACATTAAGGCCATGGATGCCACTAATGTTGGAAACTGTTGTTGTACAGTGCAGTATAATCAACTTCATTATAGTATTATTATACTATTCTCTTTGAGTAGATGTTGAACAGATAGTAAATAAGTGATTTTTTCCTCAAAGCAGCTGTGAATGCATCTTGTATAACTGCATGAACTGTTTTAGCTCTGCATCTTACCACATGACGATGATATCCAGATTTCTCAAGTAAATCTTTTCAAATTTATAGTCGACAACTTAGTGACTGTTGTTTCCCCTGTAGCTGTGTCAGTTCTGTGTGTCGTCTGTGGTGAGACACGGCATCCAGATCCTACAAATAGAGGACCGAACAATTCTTGTCAACAACACCCCTTACACAGTACAGTACAGGCCTCTGCTGACTGACCACCCGCTTGGAACCGATGACCAGGTAATGTGTGTAAGTGTTCACATGAACTCACGCTTTCTCCCAACTGCACTCTTGGCATTTGAAGGAATCACGCTTTGAAACAGCAATGCACAAAAACAATCAATAAGTAACTCTCAGTAGTGTGACTCAAAGGAAGATCAGATGATTTCTTGTTTGACTTGTCAACTCAAAGGCGTTGAATGAAGCAAGGTTACAAGGTCCTACAAGACATCACAACACCTTCCCAGTCTTTAAGTCCCCACTGGCTTAACTTAACTGCTTCAGCTCTTTCAAGCACTAAATAATGTAAACCCTGGGCCCATAGCTTCTGTTATACACTGCGACCTCTAACCGTAGGGTCTGTGTGTGTGTGTGTGTGTGTGTGTGTGTGTTTTAATGCATGTGTATGGTCCTGCACCATGTCTGTCCCATCCTGCTTAAGTTTCTGAAGCTTCACACATACAGTATATTCCCTGCGTACATTACTCACACACATCCACCCCTCCACTGCCACACATGCACATTGCAGGGACGTAGCAAGCCGTTTTCCATCAGATCATGCCGCTCCCCCTTTCTTTCCCTCCACTGTTCTCACAGTGTGGCAGTGGTACTTCATAAGGACATTAGACAAACACCCAGAATTGAATGCAGGTTTCCCTTCTCACTCTCATCTGCTGCTTGTCCCCAAAGAGAGCAACAATGTAGTGATGTCATCTAACGAGCCTTCAGATCCCCTTAAAGAAGGATGGCAGAGCTTGCCATTTGCCACTAATTGACTGAAAAACTTTTAAAAAACAAAAGAGCCTAAAAAAGAAAAAAATAGGGGGTGCTGGGCTTAACAATAACACAGGCCACAAACAAGGCTAAGAATGCCTTTTTAGTTGGTCTATTCATCATGCTTAGTACCTAATCCCTACAGTCCTCAGCTACTCACTGCTCACTGGTTGCTAAACCAGCACAGCAGGGCTTTTCTGCTACAAATTTAGTGCCAAGCTCAGTGGGAGAAAGAAGAAAGTACAATAACAATGTGGTTTTGCCATGTATCTTTTGTTGTGATCACTTGCTTTTTCTTTGGTTTTCTCTGTTTTTCTTTTCTCCTTTGCCTCCTTGTCCCATCCCATATCCCATATCCGCCCCCTGGTCTATTTTTCTTTCTTTAAATTCTTTCTCTATTTTATATATTTATTTTATATATCTTACCTCTTGTCTCTCTCTTCTCTTTTCCTCTTCCTTTTCAACATGTCTATATTATATCCTCTCCCCAGGCCTGTGAGATACCAGAGACAGCAGTGTTCAGTCTGGCTCCCTCTGAAAAATCATCCCTGGCCAAGCCCTGCTCAGTGCCATGCTGGGACCTCCTCCAAACCAGTGTCCAGGGAAAGGTGGCGTACCCTCTGCCGCTCAGACACATGCTGTTCAGCCTGCTCCCCAGGCCTGATGCCGGAGTTGGATCTGCAGCATGGAGCCTCCCTGCTCCCATTCGACCCGACTTCCCCAGGCAGAGTTTGTCTGTTGTCGGGGAACAGGGGTCTGGGGTTGGCCCGAGCAGCAGGTGTGTGAAGCGGAGCATTTGTGGTTTGCTGGCTGTGACAGACCATTTAGAGCAGGGTTCTGAACCCCAGCTGGCACAGGACATCAAGCGGGGAGGCACTGTAGCTAGTCACAGCTTGTTAAACACTGGAGATGAAGCAGAAGGAGAAATGCCCTCAACATTTCCACTGTCAATCTCTCAGCCTGTCTTGTGCAGTTGATCCCTCTCACTCTATTTCATGTCTGTCTTTTTTCTTACTTTGTTTTACTCTTTTGTTTGATACATACAATAAATAGGCCAATGTATAATTTCTTTTTTACACACCTTTGTGTTCTGGTGTTTGACGGGCCAGCTAGGCTTCACTCATTTACTGTGTGTTTGTGCACAAATGTTGCTATACCAGAAACCCAAATATGGACAAAAACACACACTCACACACACACACATAGGGTAATGGTGTGTCACTGACTTCAGTTAGGGCTCTGCCGATAGATGCTCTTCTGGGATTTGCAAATGGACATAGCAGTGATGTGACATTTGTCATCTGGGAGTGTTTAGAAGGGGTTGGGATATGTCTGTGGTGAGTTTATTTATGGGATTGTTTATTTATGTTTTTATTCATGCTTCGCAGAGCCATAATACTGACATATCAGGAGCACCTTGGGGTGACATACATCACTCTGAATGAGGACCCCTGTCCTCGCATGCTGGTCCACAACAAGTGTCCCATCCCACTGCTGATGAAGGAGAATGTCAAAGGTAAGAAGGGCAAGTTCTCTCTCTCTCTCATTCTCTCTCTCTCTCTCTCTCTCTCTCTCTCCATTTCCAGATCTTTCTTTTCATTTCCTTTGCTCCTCTCTCTTCATTTTTCAGTTAAACTGTTTTCTCTTGTCTGTCATAGAAACTCCAAGGACTGAGGTGTACTGCCGTCCTCTGCCAGCTAATTGTTCCCTGCACCATGAGCTCTACCACCACTTTTCCAGTTTCCCTGAGTGCAGGCAGAAAGAGACGCTCCCCACACTGCTGCTTAAAACCACCTCAGAACACAGCACCACCGACTGGACTGACCCCATAGATATCAACTGCCTCGGCACTCAGGTACAAGCATATATGAGTACTATACAACAAAACATTTTATCATCATTTTATTTATATACTGTATGTATTTTAGAATTTTATTTTCATTTAATATTTAAATATTTTCTTCCTTACTAACTATTGTATAATTTTCTCAGTGTGTTTGGGGTTATGTCACACCGTTTACACTAATGCAGCCCCATATCAGCTCACTCCCACCTCTCTGTTTCACGGCTGGCACCGTGAAGTTACTGTGGCAGTCTTGGCCAGGTCCACGCCAAACACGCCAGACTCCAGCTGATCCAAACAAGTATATTTTAATTTTGTCTGACCAGAGAATGTGCTGCCAGTATTCATCAGGACTCTTTCCATGTTCTTTGGCAAAGTGTAATCTTTCCTTTTTGTGCCATTTTGTGAATAATGACTTTCTTCTTGAATGCCATCCATAGAGGTTGACTTGCAATGTCCCTCGCACTGTCTGAGCAGTCACTTAAACATTGGTTTCCACAGATAATATTTGTACCAAGTCAGAGGCATTTACCCATCTATTTTTCAATGCAAGGGTGATTCTATAACTGATAGTGTGGCTCTTCCTGTACCTCCTAACCACTGCTGCAACCATGTTTCAGTTTATGTTCAGCCCATCTCACTTATCTAGTTTCTTACTTGTCCAGACAAGTCCCTTACTATGTGGAGCAATGCTGCTTAGACACAGCCCTGGCCAAAACTGTGGAAGCTGTGGCATTCACAGGTTATTGTTAAACCTTGTGCATGCAGTCAGCTGTAATTGTAAATCATAGGTGTAATCACTTTCTTCATAGATACGCTGCGTTTTCTTGCAGTAGTCACAGGTGTACTCACTTTTGTTTTGGTACGTCCGGGTCTATCTGACCTGATTTTAATTATACATGCATAAATTATTTAATGTCTTTGTGATATTGCACTCACTTTGTTGTATACTGTAGGTAGGATGAGGTGTAAGGATGTTTATCTCACATGCGGACAAAAAACAAGTCGCCCCATAATGTAATGATTTACATCACAGTGTATGTGTGTGTGTGTGCCTGCCCACTGGGGGTGAGTGGAGAGCTAGCCCTAAGTATTTTTTCTCTGTTAAGTGTAATAGTGTGAGGTTAGCAAGATGTAAAGGAGTAGTGTGTCTAATGTTTGGTGTTGTGTCTAGCCAGCTGCAGGTTGGGGTTGAGGTTGAGGCCATGTATCTCTGGTTACTGTGAGGTCTGAGTCTGACCTCTGTGGTAGGGGTGAGAGGTCAAAGGTTGGACTTGTTATGACTGCTCAGCAAAGTGTTCATCAGGGATCTGCTTCCTTTCGTCACGTGAGGGGCTGATCGCTCTTTGCCTGGAGTGGTGGAGGTTAAAGTCAGACACATGTATGCTCTGAAACACACACACACACACACACATATATGAAGAACAATGTAAGGAGCACTGAGCTTAGCTGCAAATCTGTGAATGAGTTAAGTTTCCTCTTCAAAGTTTAGTCAAGGTCAAATGTCCAAATCGATTTCTATTATATATGTTGTTTTTCAGGTGGTGTTCCTGCCAGGCTTTGGCTGTCTGTATGTGAGCGTGGTGTATGAGAGAGGTACCCTGGTTTTGTCTCTGGCACCAGAGGGCAGTGCAGATGCTGTGATCAACCAGCTCAGCAGGTAAGTGAGAGCAGTCAGTGGTTTTATTGTTGTTGTTTCATGCTCCCTATATATTTGAACCATAATAAATCATCTTTACATGTTGTTTTTTGTAACCTCAGGATATCCACCAGCCTGCCTTTTACTGTCTTGACTTCAAATTGCTTTGTGATTATTACAGTAATCTTCTCATGCAGCTGTTATTAGACTCCAAAGATGAAGAATTAGGCATCATTTTCATCATGGAGCGCACAAAAATCTTCTTGTGTTGTCCTTGAGTGGTGTTGGAATAATCTGAAAAAAATATGGTAAAGTCAGATAAAGCAACATTTCAGTGGTTTCAGTATCAGACAGCTATCAACGCATTGCTCTGAGCAATAAAGTACAGCACAACTTCTTTGTAGTCTCCATTTTGTTTCCACATTCCCACTTAAAAGTCCAAAGAAAAACTTCCCAACTCACCCATACAGGAGCATCTGAGCAGCACATGAATGCAGCATTAGTTACATACTTACAGTAGAACATGGTACTATACACTGCAACCCTCTGTACATTACTGGCAACTTCTCTTGTTGTCTGTGCTACTTCTCTATTTGCTTGTTTGGTTGTATTTTCAATCACAGTGCAGACTGTCCTCATTTGCGGTTTTCCGATGGTGGGATTAGCTCCTAACTGCTATCAGAGCAGTTACATCCCTTTATACCTTCAAGAATCTCTCTTGAAGATTCAACTCTGAGAGCACCTTCTCCTCGGACACTTCTAACACCCTACCATGCCTAACTAGCACTTACTATGCATTTGTGGTTTACCTGATCTCTCTGCATTTTGTCTTATTGAACAGATTTAACACTTATTTCATTCGTCTCTTACTGCACTGAAGCTGTAGTGTTCTCCCTCACTTGTACGTCACTTTGGACAAAAAGTGTCTGCCAAATTAGTGAATGTAAACATAAATGTTCCCACTTTCCCGCAGCAATTCTTCTAAATGCTGCACGTGTTGTCAGATTGGTGGAGATGTTTTCTTAATTGGCTTGTGTTTTGTCTATTTGCATGTGTTTTCTTAAGTTGTAGTGCGTTCCCAGCTCCCAGGGCCACTGTATTACAGCTTTGTTCCATTACATCAACACATAGCTGCTTTGTTATTTTGGCAAAACAGGAAATTAATATAATCACATATGAGGTAAACGTAAACAAATTACATCAGTGATCTTTCTTTAATGTGCTCCGGTGGTAGGAAATTCATGAAACATCATCAGCACAAGATGAATGAGTTTGGACTTTTATTATCCTCTACAAACAATTAGAATCATCATACACACGCACAGTTAAGAGACAGTTAACTTAGCCTTACCTATTGCTATATTTGCATGAATGAAAACCACTGTTCCACTATATCAACTGTACTTCAACCTTAATCATTTCTGTTTTGTTTTCAGGTCTTTCAAGCTGTCCTTCAGAGTCCTCCTGAGTGAGACCAGTGTGGCGTTGAGTGATGACATCACTAGTCCCTCTGGCTCAGTGGAGCTGCTGAGACTCACGTTGACCAAGCTGCTCCTCAGCCTGGCTCCAGCACCTACCTCCCTTCCCCCGGAGCTGGCAGCTGACCCCGGCGTGGGCGCAGCAACCATCTCAGCTTTGATGCCTGATACCTCTCTGATTGAAGTCTACTGCTCCAGTCTGCAAGTCGACAACCAGCTGTACAATCGAGCAAGTTTCCACTTCCCCGTGCTGTTGTGCCAGGATCAGAGAGGGGGAGCTGACCCCGGAGGTCCCTGGAGCAGTGATGCCAACCCCACAGAGTCCCCTGATGCCCTGGAGGAGTTCAAACGCTCATGTTTTCTGCAGCTGAGGATAATACTGGCTGAGGACAAATGCACAGTGGAGGAGGTTGGATTCATTCGTCTGTTGTTTTATTTGCATTTTCTTTATAACTGTAGCCTCTGCTGCTGTCAGTTTGATAACCCAACCATTCGCTGTGAATTTTCTCTTTTGTCTCTTTTTCTGATATGTAACAAGCCTAACTCAACAGTAAATTGTTTTTTAACTGCAATTTTTGCTAGTGTCAAGAAAACTAAATTCTTTTTACAATAGAAATGAACTTATTTTCATTTCTATTGACCTGTGCCCAGGTCAATTTATTCACTTCACAGTGATCATGAATCAGCAGTTCTCACTACAGCTCTGTGTGCATTCTCCTTAGGTCACCTTCCAGCTCCAGCCTGCCAGAGTCTACCTTGAAGACACCTTTGTTTACTACATTAAGACCTTGTTCTACACCTACATCCCTGAAAGTGCTATGGCCTCAGCTGTAGCAGAGAGCCAGAGGAGTAGAGAGCCTGGATCAGCCCCCATCCTCCCAGAACAGGTGCACTATTCATAACGTAATGTCTTTATTTAGGTGAGGCTGATCACATGGAATTATGAAATGAAAGTTTCAGGATACAGACATGTTTAAATACACAAGTTATAGTATGTAAAATGAAGGAGGAATATTTAAGGACGGATAGTGATAGTGACCCCCAAGACACCTCAAAGCTACACAAAGAGCTACGTGAAGGCTAAAGAAGACCAGGGAGTCCTGGCTGTCGTGGACTTTCTTCCGCAGTCACCTGACCTCAACCCCACTGAACATTTATGGGGTCACTTGAGGACTGAGAGAGCCAAGAATTCTGTGACATTACCAGAAACTCTTTGGAACATTGTGGAATCATGCAGGGATATCATGGGGCATCAGGTTTTACACAAACTTGTGGGGTCAGGGTCGTGACAGCTCGACTGCATGCTGTCATTAAAGCAAAAGGGGAACATAACAATTACTAAGATGTTCTGAAATTTATGAAAAAAAATCTTATAACTAATATTGTGGTATTTATGTCATCCAGGTGCTTCAGTCGATGCAGGCATTGGTCAACCCTGTGCGGCTGCGGAAGCTGACCATCCAGCCAGTCAACCTTCTGGTCAGCATCCATGCCTCGCTGAAGCTGTACATCGCTTCAGACCACACTCCGCTCTCCTTCTCTCTGTTTGAGAGAGGGCCGCTCTGCACCACGGCCAGACAGCTGGTACACGTTCTGGCCATGCACTATGCTGCCGGAGCCCTGTTTAGAGCTGGTAGGTCATGGGCAGAAGGAAACTCCGTTTTTTTAAGCCTTGTTATGTTGTTCGTCCATTGAGGGGAATTTTTCAGATTGGGCACAGACAAAGTTGAACTGACTAGATTTTGGTGGTCAAGGTCACAGTGACCTGCTGTCTGCTCCATTCATATGAATGAAATATATCAGTAATGGCTGGAGGTGATTTCATTGCATGAAGCATAAACATGTGCTTGGTCAGTATGAACTGATTAGACTTTGGTGGTTAAAGGTCACTGTGACCTTACAAAACACATGTTTGGCCATAACTCAAGAATTCATATGCTAATTATTTCATACAAATGTCTAATAGGATAAAATAATGAAGTGGTGACATTTTAGGCCCAAAAGGTCAAAGGTCAATTTTACTGTAACATCATAATGTTCTTTTCTGGCCATTATGAAACAGCATAACTCAGGAGCAAGACGGAATATTGTGACCATATTTCCTTCAACTTGACACAGGATTTGTGCTTGAGTGAGAAATTCCATCATTTATTCTAGGTCTAGAGTTTTTAAGCTTTTGAAATGATTGCTCCTATGAGCTCCTGGGGCTCCCATTACTTTGTAGCAGAATGTGCAGTAAAATTGTCAAACACGAGAAACAAAGAACCTGAATGACTGGAAACCCCCCGAAAAAGATTTATTTTCTCTTATTGTCATAATTTACTGTTTTATCAGAAGGTTTGACTCA
This sequence comes from Lates calcarifer, assembly GCF_001640805.2. NCBI lineage: Eukaryota > Metazoa > Chordata > Actinopteri > Centropomidae > Lates > Lates calcarifer. The sequence goes on from NC_066847.1 coordinate 14,925,371, forward strand.
TGCTTCTCACTCTGTGTGTAGGCAGCATGTTATGGTTAATCCGTGCACGGCCACCAGGTCTGACCATTAGGCCCTATAAAGGCAACATACCTCTCTCCTGTATTGTCCTCCTGTCTAGTCAAAGCCTCCACACATGGTCTGATTTAACCCAGACATTTCCACATCAGAAATCACCGTTCTGGCCGGATGCTTCCTTCCCGCTGTCTCTCGTTAGAGCCCTCCTTTCTGCTCTTATTTCAACACATCACCTCACCACGTTCTCCTCTTCATGAGTCATCATGGAGAGAGGGACCCCTGGAAGCATTGCATTCTGGGACTGATTAGCTGTAGGATGTGTGGTATTACAGTCACACACAAACCCAGAGGCGTAAATCCACGGTCTGCACATGCAAAGACTTATGGACATATGGATATAAAAAGGCATACTCTGTCCACGTATACACAGTATATGCATGTGTATGTGTGTGTTTAAAAGCATGACTCAGCCTTGTAAACATCAGCTCCTGTCAGGACTTTGTGCTTTACCAAAACCACAACTGGGAGTCCATGTAAGGCAGAAAGGAACACTTGGCTCCACTGGAGTTGGTTACCTACTATTAGAGTCCATCATTCAAGGGCAAATTGACGGAGAATAAGAACAGAGCGTTGAGAAATGGCTATTTGATTTTTGTGATGCAATTGTCAGCGCATAAATATCAATGAGCCGCGGCATCTGAAGGAGACTCTATGGTTGAATGAGAGAGGTGGGATAGTAGGAGACTGTAAATCTAGCTGTGGCACATGTGTGATTTCATGCAGGAGTGTGTACATCTGTGAGCACAACTGTATGTGTGTATCTGTGTTTGTGAATCTGATAGAATTAACACAGTGTTAAACATATAATCGTGACGTAAAAGAGATTGTAAGTTATTCTGTAAGTTGTTTTGATTGGGAGAGCCTTCGCCGTAAATTGTTTTTGGCATACAGAAGAAAATGAAAGTGGGTTTGCTCAAGGGGCTTGTATGTTTAATGTTCCTCCTAAGAGTAGGTGTTCCAGATGTACAGAGGGGTCCTGAGTGGCCACAGACTTTTTATTTTTTTATTTCTGTTAAATGCAAAACTCATTTCATTGTAAAAATTTACTGTGGGTTCAGACAGTGTGTTCAATGCATTGTGTTTTATGTGGATACCTCCAAAACAATACAGTTCATTTATTTGAATATTTGCTTCCAGTCCAACTTGTGATGCCAGAATGAACTTAAACAGTTTCTCTAGGAAACAGAGAAGAGGCTGTTTAGCAAGTGGATGCTAAAACATCTTATAATATTGAGGAAATGGAGATCCAAAACACTTTAGGATAGTTTTAAGTCCCTTATTAGTGGCTAGTCAGCCTGAAAAGTTAATGAAATATTTCACTAGTGATCAATGAATATTGAGGGAAAGCTCCCAGCATTACATTGATTACATACTATCAGACAGCACAGTAGCAGGAGTATATTTGGCCACATGAATGACCACTCTGTAGTACGTAGTATGATTATACACAAATATAACCATCTAACATGCTGTGTTGCTCCTCTGTCTCAGGGTGGGTGGTGGGGTCTTTGGAGATCCTGGGCAGTCCAGCCAGCTTAGTGCGGAGCATCGGTAATGGCGTGTCTGATTTCTTCCGCCTGCCATATGAGGGTCTGACCCGAGGACCTGGAGCGTTTGTCAGCGGGGTGTCCAGAGGGACCACCTCCTTTGTCAAACATATCTCAAAAGGTAACAGCAACGTTCACAATCTTTGTTTTTCACTAAAACATTGATTCAGTTCTTTTAAATCTTCTCCCAAACTGAAACAGCATCATCATGTAATAATGGCACAGTTGTTATAAACCATAAACCTTGAGCTCTGTAGTGAATTCAGTTAATCAAATTAAAGAAAATAAATATCCAAGAGCAGGAGTTGGTCTGAGGGGAAGGGAAGTTGTCCCTGGTTCTTTTCTGGTTTTTGGCAGACACATTCATCAGATGTTTTCAAGTGTCCCTGAGCAAACACTAATTTATCTATTACCAAATAAATACACAGTTTCCCTTTTTGAATCTCTGATTGATTGAGTATTGAGATGCACTATAATGACCTTTACTACCCACCACTTACTGGCAGTTTTCATAATGTTATTGCAAACTCTGAACATTGAATTTGAAGATGGCACATTTGCGCTCAGGTACGCTGACGTCCATCACCAACTTAGCGACAAGTCTGGCCAGGAACATGGACCGCCTGTCTCTGGATGAGGAACACTACACCAGGCAGGAGGAGTGGAGACGACAGCTTCCAGAGAGCCTTGGGGATGGACTGAGGCAGGGGCTGTCACGACTCGGCATTAGCTTGTTAGGTATGTGGGGATGCAGTCTCACGCACACACACAGTCCAAACTCCATGACTTCAGGAGACGAACATTCATTTCCTGGAGACACTTTAACTACTACTTGCCAAACCCTTATGCTAACCTTACCTCACACCACTAGTTATCCTTTCAATAACACAAAGTTAGTGGCTTGATGAGAAATGAAATTCTCAGTCAGTATTTACCCAGATTTTTTGAAAACATGGATGGATGCATGGATGGATGGTACTTCTGTTTTGTGTTGTTACTTTTCATAATCAGTCCTGATGCATAATCCCTCGACTCCACATCAGGTTGCTCAGAATGTATGGAAACATGTTTGTGCCCACACACATTTAATCTGCTGTCCAAAGGCACACACTCAAAGAGGCACACACACACACACACACACACACTGGCGTGCACAGAGAGCCATGAGACGGAGCAGTGGAGACAGCACAGCAGGGACTCAATAAACACCCAGAGGGCAGTAAAACTCAAGCCTGTCTCAAATCAGATTCAAACACACACTGAGCATATTGTCATTGAAACCAAACAGCTGCTCACATCTCTGGGTTACAGTGGATTATAATTTCTGAGATGCGCTGTAAATCACAACATCTGTGTCATGCATTAAACGAATGGTCAGATATTTTCTGTAAGGCAAAAGCCTGCCTGAATTCCTGTGACTCGCATTTATGACATTTTGGACTCTGAATTCCTGTGTCTCACTGATCTAAAATCACCACCTTTCGCCTTTGTTGTCCACAAAAGATATTTTGAAATTTCTGTGTATTGTGCATTTTGTATTTATAATTGGAATTTCTTAACAGGAGCGATAGCAGGCATTGTGGACCAGCCCATGCAGAACTTCCAAAGGACCTGGGAGATGCAGAGCTCAGCTGGTAGCAAAGCCAAAGGGGTCATCTCTGGAGTGGGAAAAGGCATTGTGGGAGTTTTCACTAAGCCCATCGGGGGAGCAGCTGAATTGGTGTCCCAGACTGGATTCGGTGAGTTCAGGATGGGTCTTATGTGAGAGTTAGGCAACAACAGTCTGATTAACACAAATACAAATTAGACTTAATGTGTAAGGAAAACCATAAATGGATGAACGATCGCGCCCCTCTCTCGTCTTGGCCTCAGACAGGAGCCATGTATTTATTAGACCAGGCCTTCAGCAGTACAGGACCCAGGAGAAAGATCCCAAAGACACACACACACACACACACACACACACACACAGGCAGTCAAGGCCTCTGGAGTTAATGTGTTTTATTGAGGCCAGAGGATGGGGGTAGGGGTGAGAAGTGGGTCAGTGGGTGGTGTGTGTTGGTGCTAACAGGTCTGGGCTACAGCACATAAACTACCAACGAGGTGAGCAGCTCCATATAAGAGCAACGACTCCTCGGGGACCTGGCTCTCACCTACCTGATCCTCTGAGCTCACACAGCATACACACACACACAAACACAAACTTGTGCATATGCATGCTGCCTCAGCAGAAAGACACACTCACTTGCACACACATCAATACTCACTCCAACAACATATCAATCAATCAATCTGCTGGTTAATATAGGGAGATCAGCTGCATTGATTTGTGATGTAACTCTGTCACACTCCATCCTCTCTTATGAAACACATGGATGTGTCTACACACACTCTTCCAGACACTCACTCAGAGCTCGACAGTGTTGCGGAGTACCGCTGCAGTGACATCATTAATGGATCTCACTGCATTCTTTATGGCTCTGTTTTAACTACTTGATGACTTCACTGGCTCGCTGCTGCTGCCACTCTGCTGACAGCTAAAGCGGGATGAAGGAAAACTGACCACACGCACATGGGTTATGAACTCACTCTGACATGTACACACAGAATCATCCTAATCTCTTTTTTAAATTACTTTGTTCTAATGTCAGAAATGTTCTTTTCCATTAGATTTATCAGCTGGTAGTAGAATTTAAGTCAGAATGGCACCAGTATTTAAATGCATGAACATAATCCACAACACTGTCAAACACTGAACACTGAAGACAGTCACTGAGGCTGACTGTCTGAATGTCTTTGTGTCTCTCCTAACAGGGATCCTTCATGGAGCAGGACTGTGGCAGCTTCCTAAACAGCTCTACCTGCCTGTAGAGGAGAAGTCAACTCAGGCCCCAAACAGCCACCTTAAATATGTCTGGTATGACCCTGGAGCCATTCATTAATCCTGCGGGGTCCTCCTTTACTTTTTGTCCAGCTATTCTTTAAAAATGGGACACGTGTTCTTGCCTTTGCTTTTGTTGGACTCTCTCCAGAATCTGCTGTTCCACCTCTCATCATTTTTGCTGTCTTGTTTAAAATAACCTTGGAGAGTTTATTACCTACTTTCCAGAAAAAAAAAAGTCTGGAAAGATGTTTGACCTTGATCCCACACATGGTAGCCAGCCTGCCCTCCCTTGTTCTCATCAAGCCATGTTAAAAGGTTTTTATAAGCGCTCTGCCAAAGCCGCCAGCTAGAAATTGTTCTTGTTATTTAACTATGAGTCTATCCAGAGATGTTTCCCCGTGCCATCAGATGGAGGAGGAACACCTTTCTTTGTATGTTGCGATGGTTTAGAGAGACTCAGTTTACAAAGGTCACATATTGTGCCAAGCAGAAGGTTGTAAAAAAAAAAAAAAAAAAAATTGGCTTGAAGTGTAGCCATATCTGCAGCACTGCATCAGATCTGAGTGTCAGAGATTCCAGTATGCTCTCATAGTGAAACACTTAATATCATCATAAAAATTTATAAGAGGCTTGTGTGTCCAGGTTATCAGGAGCTACAGAAAAGGCATTTTTATGGTACTTTATAATGAATTTTCTGCAGTTTGGTTTCCATAGCTATCAAACATTTACTTCCAGTAAGAGTCAGTGTTGTCTGTCAGCTGCCACGAGGAAAAAGGCCAAATTCAAAATGCAATATTTCTTCTGGACATTCCACTTTAGTTGTCGTTACCAGAGGGGTTAGCAGTATGTTGTACTAATGTTGGAGGAAAATGGGAAACAAAAAAAAGATAAAAATGCATGAATGCTGAGATAATGCTCCCCTGAGGTTTAATTCATGCTACACTGCAGACAAACTGGTTTCCACCAGGCGTCCATCAATCATTTTTACTACTACAGGTAGCCCAGACACTTGAGGGGTCAGGCTGCATGAGCAGAGTAACACTGAACAGAACCAAACTGTCCCTACTGTGGCTGCTTCAAACATCTGCTCAATGCACCTGCCTTCCAAAGTAAACAAACTGTCTGTCTGACTGAACACTTCAGTTCCTGCACACATATTTTGGACACGTGTGTAATAGGAACCATGCAGAGAACATGCAAAAATGTAAATTACAGGATGTGTGCAGACACATATGGTGACTTGTATGTGTGTGTTGAGGTCAGTTTGACACTTTGTGCATCTTGTGTTTAAAGGGAAGTGTCTGAAGGAGATCTGCCTGACTGTGTGAAATTATATGTGCGCACATAATCCGTGGATGCAATTGTGTTTTTACAGTATATATGTTGATTATACATAAAATTACCAAGGCCTTATTTTTAATATTTGATTGTATGTAAAGTTTGAATTTTCCAATCATGTCCATCTAAAAAGTGTCATAGCTTGTTCATAATGCTCATCTCTTCCTGTTTCTTCTCCTCTCTGACCACAGGAAGATGCTCCAGTCTCTGGGGCGACCGGAGCTCCACATGGCCCTGGAGGTCACCATCGTGAGCGGGTCCGGTCAGGAGCATGCCGGCTGTCTGCTGCTCACCTCTGAGGTGCTGTTTGTGGTCAGTCTCAGTGAAGACACACAGCAGCAGGCGTTTCCCATCACAGAGGTAACCAATAGTAGTCAGGGGGAAAAAAAGACAGAAAAAGGTGTTCAACACATCGGAAATAGCCTGACCAGACTGAAACAGCTCCTGTCCATTGGCAGGCAGTGAAGTGAATGTTAAATCTCCTGTCCTCTGCAGGTGGAGTGTCAGCAGGAGCCAGGACAGCAAGGCCAGCTCACCCTCACCTTACAGCAGCAGACAGTAGCCAGTGACACGGAGGTGAGACTCTGAAACTGATCATACAGTGTCTAACTTACACACTGCTTCAACAGGCAGACTGTATATCATGAGTATAAGTATTGATTTGGTGGATAGGACAATTGAAAAACATTAAAATAATTTCAATTTCATCTTCTTTTATTCTGCTTTATCCTTTAATCTATTCATTTTTGTTATATTTATTCTCTATTTTTGCCAAACTTTTTACTAATCTAGTCATGTGTGTGCAGATTACTAGATCAATATATTTTTCGCCATTAACGTTTTTAAGCCTTGTCGCCCCTAAAGCGTCAGTACAACTATGAATGACTCAGTCATCAAGTGGCAGAAACCAGGACTGATAAAAATCCTCTAACATGTCAGTGGTACAGCTCTTTTCACCAGTTTCTCTGTCTGAATCAGCGACTTATAGTGTTTGGTTGGCATGACAGTATACTTTTACACAACACTCCATCATGTGTCCTTATTGGCACATGGACACCACCTGCAGCAGAATTAACTTCATTAGAGTGATGGTAATCATGTGTGTGTTCTTCCCCAGGGTGACGGTGTTCGCGAGCGTCTGTCAGAGCAGCAGTATCAGCGGCTGGTGGATTACGTGATGAGAGCCTCCCAGTTTCTTTCCCCCTCTGCTGCCTCTCTCCAGCTGCAGCCACCGGTGTCATTTGCCGAGTCACCGCCCTCTGTCACCAAGTCTTACCGCTACCTGGTGGATCCGGCCTTCGCCAAGGTGTTTGTCAGCAAGTTCAACATGGTAAAGAATAAAGCCTTGCGCATCGGATTCCACTGATACACAGTATCATGGATTGGAGGCTTTCTGAGATTTATACAGATAAGATCAGACCTTTGTTCCGGTTTAAATTAAGCCTTAAATATTTTGAGATATACTGTAGTTTGGGTCTGAAAAGATAACTAACCATTTATGCAAAATTGTATTCATTTCTTATATTTAACTTAAAGTCCACCATGCCTTGAAATATAGAGAATTCTTATAAATTAAAAAGAAAGATATATTTTTTACTGATGCAACAAACTCATCACAACACCACAGAGAAAATCTGAGGATTTACAATCAGTTTTAATCACAGAAACACAAAAGCTCAGACATTTCTTTTGGTAGAACATTTTAATGAGCATATACTGTAGTGAACACTAAAACAAGATTTGTGTCAACTTAAACTTAGGGCTTGCTCACTCAGTGTGAAACCTCTTCAGTGTTGCAAATAGAAATGCACAGGACACGACAAACAGGAGTCACTTAGATCTGTTTCATTTCTATCTAAACTGTCTGCAGTGTTTCACTCTGCTGAATAAGCTCTTAGTGTTTACATTTTCCATGGAGCCAATGTTAAGTGCAATATTATATACATGTTGATGGATGCTAAAGATATCAGCTGTCAACCAAAATGTTTTTTTTAGATGATGTGACATAGTTGTTTGACAAGAACACTGTTCCCTGCAACCTTACATTAATGCCAACGTGTTATTGTTGCCTTTTATATTGTTGTACCACCAAGGTCTATGTAAAAACTAAGTCTATTGCCTTTAGTGTATATAAATAGATATTAATGGGGAAATGTTTTAATTAAAAAAAATATTAAAAATTATATAAAGGGTTATTCTGTCATTGTGCACTATGTCAGAAAAGAAATCTAAATAACAGTACAGTTAGTTACATTTGTTTTTTACTCAGTAGGAGCAGTAGAAGATAGAGTTAGGAGGTGTTTGTTACGCTGGATTTGAAAAAAATTATTCTTACATCATGTGTAAACTCATCCTTAAACGTCTTCATCTTCAAGATAGAAGTAGCAGCTCATCATGCTCTGATAACAGTGTCAGTCACTCTCATCTGTATGGACTCAAATTAGAGTCAGTGAGAGTTTGAGCTTGTTAAGTGATTTTCACTAATAACTCCAGCGTTTGTAGTTGTAAATCAGCCTTCGTAAACCTGTGACTTTCTGCATGAAAGTCTATACGTAGGTAGAAAAAAGCTGTGTGGAGTTTGCATGTTCTCCCTGTGCCTGCATGGGTTCTCTCTGGGATCTCCTTCCTCCCACAGTCCAAAGACATGCAGGTTAACTGGTGACTCTAAACTGCCCGTAGATGTGAATGTGAGTCATTGTTTGTCTCCAGTCCTGTGATAGACTGGTGACGTGTCTAGGGTGTCAGCTGGGATTGGCTTCATCCCTGCCACCCCACCAACCCTCAAAGGATAAGCAGTAATGATAATGGATGGATGAACTTTACAAACTCAAACTCTTTTTGACCCTAATTTGAGCCCATACACCTGTGTTGAAGCTGAGCTGCGTGAAGTCAGTTCTTACATTTTGCTTTCATTTCATGAAACTTTACACCTCCTGCAGAAAAGCATGAAAGTGAATTATGTTTTGGAGGCAAAACGTCGTGTCGAGCCACTGAAAAAGCTCTGTTCACATACTCTTGTATCTGTTATACTTTTTACTGTCTGCTCTGGAGGAGCAGTGTGACTGCCTGTGGCTGTGTTTACTGCCTGCTGATTTGACACTGCAGTAAGAAGAGGAGTCTGGAGGAGAGAGAGAAAGATATGAAACACTTAATGAGTTGAGTCTTAAACAACAGCACATTCAGTCCCTAAACAGATAACAAGAAAGGCTATTGATAGATTAGATTAGAAAGTGACATGTCTGTTTTTACTCTATAGACACACCTTCCTACTCAACTCATAGTCTTTGGTCATAGATGTTCTCTCAGGCCTTCATGCTGAGGTTGTCTCCACCTCCATCTGTGCTCCTGATAGTATTTCTTCTCTATACCATCCCATTAAAACACAATTTGCACTGTGCTTCATTTCCATTCATCCCCATTCATCATGGAGTGGAACTAAGTCCTGCGTTATCATCACGCTTCATTTACATATCCACGCAGTGTGGACTCTGACTAACTCCTGCACAGAACATTGACACTTAATGGACAGGCTGAAGTGGACTGAAGTTCCACATAATGACAGTTCTGACATGCAGAGGGGGTCGGCTTGACATTGCTTTGGCTTCAACAGCCAGGTAATACCAGAGCCTTGGAAGGGTAGTTTGAATTTTACCGTGGGAACAGCTAAATGTCATTTCAGTGTTATGGTTTCTCTGTCTACTTACTGTTCCTCTAGCAGAGTAGTCAAAAAAATCCTGGATGTGGGAGTTTCATTGAGCCCTGGGAGAGAAAAGGGAGGGTTGTGTGTGTGTGTGTGTGTGTGTGTGTGTGTGTGTGTGTGTGTGTACCTGAGGCTGTGGAGAACGAGGCTTCCAGCTGACTCTTTCTCCTCAGCAGCACCTCCTCTCTCTTCAGAGCTGCCATGTACTTGGAGTAGGACCACGACAGCTGAGGGAAAACGTCCAGAAATCGAGTCAAATCTAACGTGATTAGAAAAACGTTGAGTTAGAGGATTGCGTTTCTCCTTTATAGTTCTGTGGTTGGAACTGATGAGGCCTTGTTTGGACTTCAGGCTGTAATTGAGTTTATCTTCATCATTGCAGTTTTTATTTTAATATGTTGTGCTTTCAGATAGTTACTAAATGAAATCATTTAATTCAGGTTTGGCTTTCTTCAGATGATACGTTTTACACAAACACATCTTCAGCTCTATCTTCACAATGTTTCCAAGTTAAGAACATCAGAGTGCTCCTTACCAGCTGTGTGGGAGACAGCAGCACTTTGCTCTGTCTCCTCATCTGCTTTTTTCCACTTCTTCCTTCTTTTTGTTCTTCTACATCATCCATGTCATCGTCATCTGTGTCCTCTTCCTCCTCCTCCTCCTCCTCCTCCTCTCTAAAACTGGACTCTTGTGTCTCCTGCTCTTCCTGTACCAAAGAGGCCAGGTTGTATTGAGTCTGTCTCTACCACTGATTTTAATGTTGCGGTAAAATTAGAAATTGCATAACCACATTCTTTGTAACTCTTATTTTCATGTGTTTCCTCACTTGGACTCTCCTCCTCTCATCCTCCTCCTCCTCCTCTTCCTCTTTCCTCCTCTGTCTTCGCACTCTGGCTCTGTGTTTGACTCGTTCCTCCTGCAGCAGAGGAAGGAGTTGCTCCTCTTGGACGCTGCTGCTCAGCTCTTGAAATTCAGGCCAAAACTTCAGCAATTCACTGAACACCGACATCTACACAAAGAGAACAAAAAACACTCGCATAAAGCACATATACAGGAAAACGTACAACACAAACCAAAGTCAGACACGCAAACATACACACACACCTGTGCTTCTCTGAAAATGTAAGGGCCAAGCTCGTGGCGTTTCTCCAGAATGTGCTGGGCCTGTTCAGGAGGGATGTCTATCTGCAGGGCGGGGGGCATGGACGAGTTGATAAAACAGTTGATGATGGTGGAGATCTTCTGCTGGATAGTGGCCTCATCACTGTGAGAATGACAAAGGTCCTTCACACAGGACGAGAGGTGACAGAGGTAAAGAGGAGATGAAAGCTAGAAGATGAACTATTTCCCACTGCTTCTAAAATGATCTGTCCATCAGTTTAATTGAGGTGTGAAACGTGAAAAGTTAAAGAGACCATTTTTATTACATTTTATATCTAACAAAGGCACATGACAAAGATCTCAGATCAGATTCACACACAAACTGCAAACTTCAAGTATGCTGCACTATTTTATTTTATTTTTTTACCTTATACCTCTGGACCTCCAGCCAAAAGAGCATGTCATTCTCCAGGAAGTCTCCCTTCAGGGAGATAAAGTGCTGGAATTGCATACTAGTGACAGGGTTGAGTAAGATCTGTCGAAACAGGAGAATCTCTTTGGAGGAGCTCATCCATAAGCCTTCGGCCTGCGGGAGGACAGACAGAAGACAGAGGACTCTTGGGTTTTTAAGGACACTTAAGCTGTTTGTTAAACTCCATCAAGAAAAAGAAACCCCTGCCAGAAATAACTAACATTAATAACAATTCATTTTTACCTATCTGTGTAATTATTATAACTGGAAAGAAAACATCGAAAACAGATCAGAAGAATCAGTACAGTGTGCTCTTCAACAACAGCAGTAAAGATGATCTGTGACCTATGAGCTACAGTCTTAGCTCACAGAAAACTGAGATAATGATACTCTTTTATTCAGAAAACCTGCTCTTCGCCAATAATGAGATAATGATCATAAAGATGATAGTCACAATCATGTATAACAACTCCTTCCTGTAATCATCCTGCTTAAAATGTGAAATGTTCATGTTTTATATCTGTGTTCTACTGTGGAGCTGAGATGAGAAGACAGGAACAGAGCTGCATGGAAAACACCCCAAAGACTATTAAAAGAAGGTTAGTAATGCTGATGCTTTAATCTTATTTATCCTGGATCCAATTTGGGAAAACCGACCACAAGGCCAAAATGGTATTTGACAAAGCCAGTGCTCGAAGCCAAGTCATGAACTAAATCACACATGCTTTCAGGCCAGGAAATGCCTTATTTCTCTCCATTCAAAATACCCAGCTTCCCCAGAGGATTCTTCCTTACCTTCCAGGCTTCTCTCCTTGTCCTGCGTCGATGGTAGCTGTGCTGTGAGAGCCTTTCTGCTGCTTGGGGCTACCATACACAGAAACACACACACACAAAGGTCAGAAGTCAGAAACTGAGTAAACTAAGATTAACCCAACACCTCTCATCCCCCTCTGCACACTGCTCTTTGTCACTGGCAGTAACTAAAGCTCTCGCTCTCTTTTTACCTTTTAACCTAAACTGAGTCTTCACTTCCTCTGATCTAACTCCTCCGATCTTTACCTTTCTGATATCATGTCTGTCTCCCTCCTCCGACCTCTAATGTCCTCCTCTTCACTCCTTACCCATCTTTTCCACCCTTCCACTCATCTCCTCCTCCAGAGTGTAATGCTAAACTACGTCTACCGCTCATTACTTAATGACAGGATCCGCATGACCATACATAGTAAACTTGATAACATAATGAGGCAGCGAAGCAGAATCTGCGGTGTTTGTGTTGCCACTTGATGCGGCAACCTGAGAAAGCGACTGGCCAGTGACAGTGTTTAGTGGTTTCTCGCATTGCAGAGGCGCTAATGTGCGTCTGACCTCTTATCTGTGTCCACTCTCAAGGCCATTATACAGCTTTAAAGCTCACAGTAGTACTTATCACATGAACAGTTTATACAAGTTCAAATGAAATGACATATACATTTCCAATCAAACCAACATCATATTTTTCATACACATGTTCATTGTCCTGCTCACTAAATGGATATGTGTTATGTATAGAGAGGCTGAGACTAGATATGCAGTAGCCAAACCTGTGATTAATGGAGTTAAACAAGCTGGAACCCAGCAAAACCTCTAGGTCGCTGCTTTTAAGCATCAAATAATTCCATATCTCTACACTTTTCTAAATCAAAATGGCAGCAACATGAACCCTGCATGCAGTCACTCTTCACAAGTTCTGACCACTGATGATTTTGATATTTCTGATATTTGCTGATGACTTCACACTTGCATCAGTAAGAGCCTACAGCCACACGAGTGGCTCAGCGAGGCTGTTCTTAGGTACAGCAGTACTTTGAGCTAAAAGCTAACGTAAACATGCCACATGGTGATGTTTAGCAGGTAATATTTAACAGTCACAATCATAGTTTAGCATGTTGGCATACTAACATTTGCTAATTAGCATTGGATGAATTAAAATTTTGATGGAAACGCTGAGTCATCACCAGAGTAATTACATTTCATCCTGAGGGGAACATGATGTCTTGTCTTGAGTTGCAGAAGTTCGCTCAAAACCAGTCAGCAATCACAAAAGTCATTAGGATACTTTGTCAGAGAACCATGAATGTCTGTACAAAAATTCATGCCCATTCTTTAAATAGATATTGAGATATTTCTCACAATAAGAGAAAACTTTGGCTTGCTGGATCAGGGGATCAGCAAAGTCAGAGGCTTTATCCACTGGGGACCATGAATGTCTTTACAAAATGTCTCAGCTATTCACTCAATAGTTGTTGAGAAATTTCAGTCAGGACAAAAGTGGTGGACTGACCTACCAACAGATGCAGCTAACATGGATAAAAACATTCACATCTGTCCTGTATTTGTTTTGACTAAAAAATAAGATTTTCACAGTGTAATGAAAGTACTTAAACTAACTTAGGTACTTAAAGTAAATTCTGTTCTGACACTACCCCTTTGCAAATTTAAGAATGACACCAATGGCCATTGTTTTTCAAGACTCTAGACCTGCAGTATGACCAAGCAGTGGTAAAGTGGTTGCATTTTAGCTAGAATAAAATGAAAGCGTTAAAAATCAAGACGTCCACCTTTGGTTGGTGTTTCTGTCGCTCTGTGAACTCAGCCGTGGACAGAAACTGAGGCAGCCATGTTTTCTCAATGTGATTCCTGACAATGTCCTGGATCTCCACAGCAACCAGGTTTGAGAGACACTCTAGCTTCAGACGCTCTAGTCCACCTGCCAGATGCAATATCTGCACATACACGCACGCGCGCACACACACACAGATGCACACACACGAACACACACACACACACATAGAAAAAGAACATAAGGAAGACACAGTCAAAGCCACAGCAGAAGCAGATGGTTAAAATATGTGTTCATGTGTTTGATATGAATGGTAAAGATGTATGTATGTATGTACATGTCTAAGGATTTCTATAAAACCACATGAAGAGTATGTGAGGTGGTCAGCAAACTCAGAAACCCAACTGAAAACCCCTCTCCTTCCTGATTCCTGCTGCGCTCGTCTTCATTCCCACAATCCCTGTGTTCTCTTCATCCTTCCCGTCTGCTTTCTTTCTTCATACATCGATCTGGCAGTGTCTCCCTATTTATATCTCCTCTATATTTTCTCTCATCTCATTTTGCATGCACACAGGCATGCATGCACACACTCACTCACACGCAGGCTTCAGAAATGAGAACCAGTCCTGGCACTGGAGTGGGAGTCAGTAGATGAAAGGAGGCCAATCTGTGACTGGATGACTGAGTGATTGAAAGAGTGAAGGGCCAAAGCAGTAAAGCTGTCAGTCTCTACCACTGCTCACGCTGATGAGAACCAATGCTGAGATGCAACAGCAGCAGCCAGACCCAATCCTACAGAGTCAGAAGCACTAGAATTGGCATCTTCATTCAAATGCACAGTCATAATGATTATTTTGATTGTATTTATGAGATGAGGATGACAAATGACAAAGGCCATGCACCAGAGTTGAATTCATGTCAACAAGTAGACTCAGTGTGTCTTTTTTAACCAAGTGAGCTACAAGAAAACCCTGAAGTCAAGGTTTTTCAACGGCCATTATCTTAATAAGTCCTGTAAATGTGATTCACAAACATGGCTACCCCAGAAGGTGCTGCTGCTGTTGCCAGAAAAGTTATAGAGTCGCTCACCTTTTTTTGAAAAAACACAAGGGAACACCTGAACACTATCTGGTGCAAAGGAGTGTGAAAAGTAGTTTGGAAGCTAAACTAAGCTAAGCTAGTTGTAAGCTACTTTAAATAGATAGCTAAAAGTATTAGAGAAATGGTTGGAATAGCAAAGTTATAACCGTTGATGTTGGCAGCTAGTGTTTAATGCATCAGATAAATGATTGAAGCAGTTGGCTAAACGTAATGAGTGAATGTCCAGCTTCAGCCTCTTCAAGTGAAAACCACCAAACCAACCTGTTCCATACTAATAAAGTTAAACAACATTCAGTTTAAAACCACTTCATTCACTTTTGGAACATGCAGTAGTGTCGGGGTATTTGACAAGGCTGTGGGGTATATCTGAGAAAATTGGTTAGAATTAGGAACCAAAGCTCTCTAACACATATGAAATAACACTCTTTGCTGTGACTGTGCAATAATAAATACTGCATAGCAGCTTTCTTTGATGTCCCAAAAAAGAAAATGAGGCTCACTACTATCTGCTCATCCTAACTTCACACACCATGCCCTCCTCCAGTAATCCTAGAATCCAGCAACCTAATCTCTGACTATAAATGTCAGGAGAGATTTCATCATACTATTACTGTTACTGGAGCTGATCTTTGTCTTTTGTGGATCCAAATCACACTTCTTTCCTTTTTCTCATGTTAATTCTAACCATGTCTTCTCATTCCTGTTCCCCAAACAACACCCTGCTGTCTGAGCTGTCAGCATTATGTCTGCAGGATGCCAGAGAATGGAGATGGGAAATTGTGTGAGAGCCACAGCGAGCTCTGTTTATCATGTGTGAATGCTGAGCCTCAGCCGGAGCTCACATCTCATCTTGGGATTGTCATGTCATGGGTACCATGTTTCTACCCACTGTCTCTGTAGAGCTAACGAGAATTCAAACCCAGTGGAAACTACACCAAATTGATTACGATTGCAAATAAAAATCCATATTGTTTTTTCATGTTATGTAACTGACATACATCATTCTGTTGCTCTGTTGAAGCAGGGCTGTCAGGGCCAAAGAAGTACTTCCTGTTGAGGTATTTGGTTACAATGTGAGAGGACCTCTCTTGTTTAACAGCCTTGTCCTTCTGAGGAGTCCTCCTGTACTGCTCCAAATCCAGCCAACATGTGAGATGAATGCTGTACCGAAACACATGTTCAGAACACAAATGTTACTTTCACATACACTTCAGTGCAATGTGCTGTATACATCCTGCATCTTTTATAATACACAGTAACATATACTGTACATTGCTGTAAATACACTGTGTATAAGTTGGGGTGGGAGCATATTGTAATTCTGAATTAAAGACAAAAGTCTGACAATAAACAGTAATCTCGTGTTACACTGCTTACCTGGCATCCTGATTCTGGAGGAAAGACATAAAATGCCCGATCTCATGGCGGTGACGAAGTAAGGAACCTAGACGGTAACCTTGGTAATTTGGAGACACTCTGGACCAAGACTCAGGCACTCTGGGAACCTTTGAGAAGGTAGTAGAAGAAGCAGTAGGAGAGAGGGATAGCATGGACTCAGACTGCTGCACCTGCAAAGGTGATACAGCAGGAAGAAGCAGAGAATAAGTGATAGAGAAAAGACAGACAAATAGGTGGTGGGTGTGGTTAAAAACCCTCAACAGTGATTTTTCCATATCACATCATGCCTACTACTGTCTCATAGATGGTATGGCACCATTGTAAATAACACATTCATGCCAAATAATACGCCATAAATATTAGAGAGAGACCATGTTCACATTAGCAGTTTAATGTTCACAGGTGTGTGTTTATTGACAGTTGACTGAGCACCAGCATGTTATAAATCTGTGGCATTTGTGGATGCTGGCTGACCTGACCTGTTTAAGTCGGCGTTCGGATTCCTTGTACACATTCTGGAGTTCCCTGTACTCCTGACTTTCAACCCTGTGGACCTCCTCCTGCACAGACACCTGGACATACATACAGACATAAAATCTGAGGCAATTAGAGATGCACTTAATTGGTTAAAGTCATTGTCAAGCAGAAATGGCACACATCTGATGGTGCAAGATTCTCAAATATGAGAATTTGGGGCTTTCATTACAATAAAGTTAATATTTTAGGACTGTTGGACAAAAAAATGACATCCTCCTTCCACAGTGAGGTCAGATGTCTCTTTGTCTTGCACATCCTTTCAGCAGGGAAAATGCTTGTCCAAACAGGGTGTGATGTTTATCCACCTGAGGAACAATCTCTGATCAGTGGGCCTCTGTGCCAGCTAAGCTGTAAACATTATGAAAATCTGCTTCCTCTGGATAGAAGGGAATTGAATGAGACTGTGGGTGTAGTACTATGGTTACCTTCTGGAAGGACTCTTTGTCCCGGCTGAGCAGTAGTGTCCATGGCTGCAGCAGGATGTTCAGTATGTGCTCCTCAACCTCGTCAAAGAGCTCCTCAAAAGCCGGCATTAGTCTGTCATATACCTTCCTTCTGATCTCCTCATCCACACCAATGCTCCTCCTGGCAGAAGGGTACAGATATGTGGAATAAAGGAGCTGGAGAAGGAGGGGAAGGGAAATGAAGGGAAGGGAGGGGAGGGTACATGTCATCACTTCAGAAACATTTCTCCTCACAACCGCCATCACTTTCATCATCATCATTGTTCAGTGCTCTCATACACAATATTCACTATCTCTCATCACAGCTGCCATCACACCACATTAAATGTCAGTCTTTTAACCCTGCTGGCCATGACACTATGGAAAGATAATCTAAATATCATTCCTCTGGTGAACTAAAGGTTAAGTAAAGGAAAACAGATTTCACTGTGTGGTATTCTGGACCATACCACTCTGCTTCCCTCCCTGGTTCAGCTGTAGCCAAACAGGGTGGTTCTGGGTGACTGGACTGGCGCAGACTTGGGATGGGGGGGGGTGTCTGACTCACTTGTTTTTATGAGGGTTTAAATCTCCCACTTAGTGAGGGATAAAGAGGTTAGAGAGATGCAGCAGGGAGAATGGGAGTGGCAGGCCAAGAGAGCATGCAAAAAAGGTCAGGTGTGTGTGTGTGTGTGTGTGTGTGTGTGTGTGTGTGTGTGTGTGTGTGTGTGTGTGCAAAAAGGAGGGTAACAGAAAATCTTACACTCAATCTCTGCTTCATTGCCTTTTTGACTACATTTGTTCTCTGAAGCTTTAATTTATAGTGAGTCATGGTTTTGCCTGGCATCCTTCTAAAGGAGGCCCCTTTATAGTTCTGGATATAGTTTTTTTTTTCTTTGACAAAAGCATGAGTTACATTAATATACCTATTTTTTTATTACTTAGTTTAATGTTTACAGCTGGCCTTGGTGAGACAAAAATCATGGAATCATAAACAATTTATTATCTGAAATAGCATGTTGCTGTTTTTTGGCTGAATGAAAATGTAGTGTAACTAAGAGGAGTGTTTTATGACAGGAAAAAACCACACACATGTACCAGAATCTGCTGAACCAGGCTGAACTCAATTATAAGTAGAGACATGTTAGCAAATGCACTCACAAATGTCAAATTCAAACTGCAAAAAGACACATACTGTTATACTATACACTGACAAAAAAGATGCAAACACACTATACATTTCAGTTACTTGTAAAACAGAGACAATACTTCCTATTGCTTTATAGACAAAGATGCTTCCCTCTCCTTTATTTCCATTTTGATATCATTGATTTGCTTATATTTTTGAAATTGTGTGGTGACAGTGTTAAATAGCTGCTGACATTAGTTTTAGCTAATATCACTTTAAGTGTCTATCACACCACCTTAACATCTGTGTCAGTAGTTAAGGCTTGCGTGAGATGAATGTAAAAAACTCTCCAGTGAGACCTTATTAGAAAGTCTTTGGTCTTGATCGTGTATATGTGTGCTCACCTGTGCCTCTCTCTGTACCCTGTAGGGGTCCATCCCATCCTGGTAGAATAGCTCATGGTAGTGCTGCAGGTCAGTCCAGAGGTAAACAGCATTCGCCCACAGCTGATACAGGATAGAAGAATTATAGTGTCTGTCACATCACCGTTTTAACTGTACTGCTCTGCAATGTGATTACAAAGAGGTTATCTTCCATCTTGGATGTATTAGAGGAATAATTGAATGCAATTTAGTACATTAAATTCCAATAGCTGTTGTTGTACCTGGTTTCCAGATTGTACGCAGAAGTGTGTGAAGTACAAGCCAGCACGTGAGTCAACACAGAGAGCCTGTAACATCTTTTGCATTCCTCTGTTTCCCAGTAACAGATTTCTGCCAGAGTATAACTGATGAAATACATGCAAAGACAGGAAAACTTATAATACAAACAGCACATGAAGTTATTTTAAATTATTTTATTTATCAAGTGGACAAATATTTTTAAACAATTTATTACTTAGTCTTAACAATGTGCAAAAAAAGTAAAAAACACCAGTTTCCCACAACCTAAGATGATATTTTAAATTGCTTGTTTTGTCCAAACAAGAGGCCAAGATCTAAACATAGGCAGTTTCTAATGATGTAAAACATGTAGCAAATTCACACATAGGATAAGCTGGAAATAAATATTTGGCTTTTTTGTTTGGTAAATGAATAACTGTGCTGCATTTGATACCAATTTGTGTTGTGCTGTGCTGCCTTTTGTTATGCTGCATGTTGTTGTGTGTTGTGTTGCTGATTCATTTCACTGTTCCTACCTGTGAATGGACAGAATGGGAAGACTGGGACAAGCAGGTATCGGGGTAGAGGGGAGGCAGGGTCAAAGAGTCATGGTGGAGTTGTCTGCTACTCCATCGTTCTGTCCCCAGCCCAGTATTAGAGGGGTCAACTCGATGTTCCCAAACACACTGAGACTTCCAGAACCTCGGAGCCCTGTGGGGGAAGGAGAGGGAAAATTACAAATGATATTTATCTATATAAAGCTTCAGACATATCAGTATATGCCAAGATGATAGTCTCATACACATATACACAGGCACTGGGAAGTTGAATACAGTTAAGTGTGACTCTAACCAGTAGTAGAGCAGAGCCTCAGTGAGGCACGGCTGAACTGAGCACAGCTTCTCTTCTGTCCAGCAGGGGGAGGTCGTCAGCCCCAGCCTGGAGAGCAGCTCTGCCTTCAGACTGCTGTGACTGCTGCTCAGCAGGTACCTGCTCCTCATCAGGACCAAGAACCTGGAAAAAAAAAAAAAAAATACCACATTAGATCACTTTTGACAGACATTGTATTTGTTTTTGTAGTTACAGTTGCCATCTACAGTTTTCAACCATCAAACCATGACTGCAAAACATAAAGCAATCAGTGAGCTTTTGTAAAGTGAAAAGAATACCAAGTTGGTGTTCACCTCTTCTTCCGCTCTCTGTCCTGTATAGCCTTCAGTTTTTCTACATCCATCCAGAGATTAACTATCTTTTCTCCTGGTGTTCCTCGCAAAAACTCCTTGAACTCATCCAAGCCTGGTCTATTGTCCTGGAAACAGGTACCATGGCAACAAATAGGGACATTTTCCTGGTCTGTGCCCCTACTCCCCACCTCCCTATTCTTCGTATCCCATCCTGTCTTCTGCTCCACTCCACTCCCCCTCTTGCCATCTTGAACTTTCTCTTTCTTTGCCCCCAGTCTTTGTCTGTCTCCATTAGCTGAATGTTGGCAAACATTACATTCACAGGATCTCTCTGTGCTGGTGCAGTTTGTCTGGCCTCCTGACTTGCTGAAACAGTCAGAAATGTTTTCCTGGCTGTGATTATCCATTACGTGCAGGGCACTGTTAAGCACCTGTTTAACCACTCTGGCAGCCAGGTACTCCAGCTGTAGTTCAGAAGACTCAAACTTCTGGCTAGTGGACATTTTGAGATATTGCACCTCCGAGGTGCCAGCTGATGGCTGTGCACAGCGGGGGGCCAACCCTATTTCTGGGCTCTGGAGTTCCTGTGTTTTCTCACATTTAAGGTTAAATGAGGAAGAACAGGAGGAGGACAAAGTGGAAAAGGTACATGGGTTCTCTGGCTCAGAACAAGTGGAGAAACATCTGGATGATTCACTGCATTTTGTATTGGCATGTTCCGTCTGGCCAGAGGGCAGATATGTAAAGTTGTACATCGTCACAGACCCTGAACAAGAAGGAGAAAGACAACAGAGGAATCCTTAGCTTTCATAACTAGATTTCAGGCTGCACACATAAACAATACACAGACACAGATGTACAAGTAAAAACATTTCAGGTATGTACCTTGTTTTGCTGAAATATTCTCCAGAGAGTGTGAGCATGTTAGGACCTTCAATGGATTGTAATTTTCTTTGTCATATTGGGAGGAACAACGCTGTTGCGGGGCTGACAGCGTGCTTCGACTTGAGGTGTTTTTCCTTCTCCGGATACACAGGTTTGGGTCCCACTGAAGCAACAACTTGGCCAGTCTGGGAAAGACCAGAGAGAACTGATACACCACCATTCACAGAATACACAAGCACATATTTTCCTTTGTATTACATAATCATTATACATTTATAAATATTAAAAAATTACTGAATTAACAAGTTTGGCTATTGGTGTTTCTCTTTCATTGCTTCCACGTGTAGGTTGGAAGTTAACATGGGTCAGTCAGTCATCTGATCTGTACAGGGATGTGGCCCAGAGGCATAAGGAATTAGGTGGACTAAAACAGAGGATTAAATCAGGGAACAATCTTAAACACAATTAAAAGAATTCCTAGAAGCTAGACAATAACCACATTGTACTGGTAAAGGGTCAACACTCCATAATCACTGGCAAAAGCAGTCTTTGAAAATGATCATAGTATGTGTCAGAGCTAACTGAAGCCAATTATCTTTAAAATCCAGGACAGTAAGCATTTCTCTAGAACTGAAGTAATGACAGTAAAGTCAGCAAATGCAGAAAGTAAAGGCATGAGCTGTCAAACACTCTGCCTGAGCTGATAAAACTGAACACTAAATGTAGTATTAATATAAACATCATGTTATAGTGAGAACATTAAAACATCTAAATCAATATACAATATAGGAGGTAACACTATGTTTGTTTGTATGTAATGTAAGTCTAAAAACAAATGAATTACCACTTGTAGTACCTGTATTCAATGTAGCAATCACTTTGCAGGAAAAAAGGCAATCTTTCCTCTATGATCCACTGAATTCCTTGCTCTTTGTCCAGGCACTGCAAGAGTCAGAGAGACAGATTCCTCAAGTCAGCCCTCTAAAACCACAGCAGCTCATCTTCAAAACCAAATATATTCAGCTATTGATTTCCACATAAATGTCTGTTCACTGCTTACACGGACAATATAATGGTTGTCTACAGGAGGAGTCCTGGTCAGCACTGTGGGGTTACCAGTAAGGAGTTGTGATTTACAGTGGTGTAGGACTGATCTGATCCTTCTGGTGACGAACTCAGCTGCTCCACTCACCAATTCAAACAGCCCAGTCTCCTGGTTGTACACCAAAGCCAATGGGAAAGACTGGGAGAAGACATAAGGTTATAAGAAGGCTGTAAGTTTTGTTGAAAATATGCTATATTATTTATACATTAGGACTACTTTACCGGCAGACTTAAGAAATCATTGAAGAAGTGAGCCAATACATCATCAGAGGCCAGAGTGTGTTCCTGTATGAAAACAAACATTGAACACTGAAAGAGGCAAAGTATGGAAATTCTGTTAAACTCCAAACTGATGTTACACACTGAAATTTATGAGGTTATGAAATGTCAATCAAAAATTATACTCACTAAATTGACAGCAGTAAGATGTGGAAACTCTTAAAACAGAAAGACAAACATAAAGTTAGCAAAACAACATAAGTTCAAAAACTACAAAAGAAAAGAGTAAATTTAAATTTCTAAAAAATAGTGTCCTTACCTGTTGAAACTACTCCACTCATGTTCACCTCAAAAATACAAATGCCTGTGCAGTATTTTGAGGGCAGAGAAAATCAAGCCAGGCAGATACGGTAGGACACATTCAGCTAGCCACAAACCTCTCAGTGTAATTACAGACACACTGCAGGTTGCTATGGAAGTGGACTCATTTTCAAAACACAGGGGGCAGTAAAAGTTTAACTAGAGAAGACCAGACAAACAAATACAAGTTTGTAATTCTTGTAGTTTGAGACCCAAGCCCTTCCTTTATTCTAAATTTGACATAAAAAATGACATTAATGTTACTATCCAAGATCACTGACATATAATGAAAAAGTGACAAAATAACTACATTGCTGTTGTAGTTAAGACAAGGTATGATCACATCACTAGATGGCGCCAAACACTAAAAAATGTATTTGTACAGATTACAAGAGCAACCCTTTTGAATGAGACAAGTGACACAGATGTGTAAAAAATAAGTCACCAAATTTATTTTAAAACTGATCTGAAAACACATTGGTAAAAGTTGAAAATCTCAGAAATTCCAAAAATCATTCTGTACACTTGATCAGTGTGTATGTAGAAGTACATCAACAGCAAAATTCAGTCATTGCACTGCTGGTGAGCCTTCAAATTCATAATTAAAAACACAGAAGAAATAATTGCACTGAAAAAAGGGGGAAAAATACAGTACATAGACAGTCACAAAGACAAAACAATGAGTACAGACGTAGTTCTCATGTACTGGCTACAAATAAGTATCCGTGTTGCCAAGCCTTGTTTTCACCATTACGGGGAAAAGCATGCTAAAGTGACTTGGCATAGGAAGTAGGAATACAGTTCACTTTGCTCTCATAGTCTCCTAACGTTTCGCTTGCTTTGAGCACTACCTGGAAGGAGTATGTCGTTTTTGCGACGGCCTACAGACTGGCTGCCACACTCTCTAGAGCCATGAAAGGCACACAAGCAGGAAGTGCAAAACTGGAAACCACAGTCAGCCCTGCTGCACACACCTTCCCCTTTCACTGAGTGACATCTTGCAGGATGCTGACATCGAGGGCAAGGTTTGAGGCACTCATCATTGAAGAGGGTTTTGGCGACCTGAAAAGGGGAAAAAGATATATGAAATAAAGTAAACGTTTTATGTGAACTTCCCTCATCTCCACTCAATCAAATGACAAAATGCCATTCACTTTCCAAAGAGCAGCCTTTAGCCTTTCAACTATTGTTGAATATATGCAAAGACAGTTACATGTTTTGTTCTTCAGGCTCTGTGAGAATTTGAATGACAATGACACAACATGTAAGTACTAAGTCACAGCTTTAAGTTGGGCAGGTTTACATCACTATTGAAAACTGAGTGTGAGATATAGTTATTTTAACACTTGGTGCCCAAATTGCAAGAGTTTAAAAATAATTTGACATTTGGCAAGCAAATATTTCCTGGGCAGCTGTTTGTTGTTTCAACATTAGAAAAACCCCTTTATGATTGCACAGCAAATCAGAAAAGCTCTCCAGGGTGTTGGTGTACATGGTCTATGTCAACAATCAAGTCCTGGCATTTATGATCGGTAAAGTCATAAAGGTCTTAAAAGGAATGCAGGAGCACTGTGTGTGCTCAGATTCAGCCACAATGCATCAAAACGCTTTGGACAATATTTCATCATTTAGTAATGTAATGATCCTAAACATACAGCTAAAGCAACCAAAGAACCTTTCAGGGTGAAGCCAAGGAATATCTAAGGACTGACTGTCCAAGTCAATCACCTTACCTTAATCTGCTGTAGTGAATCAATATGCTCAAGACCAGACTAAAGGGAGCAAGACCCCTCAACAAGCAAAAGCTAAAGGTGTCCGCATTGAATGCCTTGGAGAGCATCACTAGGAAAGACACAAAGTGTCTGGTGATGTCTATGGGTCAAAGACTTCAGGTAATCATTGACTGCATAGGATTTTCCACAAAACATTAAAGAGGATGTTTTCTCTGTGTATCTGTCCAATTACTTTTGAACCCCTAAATCCGTCCCCAGGGTTTAGGGGTGTGTTAAAATGGCTATACCTCCTTAACAGTTCTTTCTATATCAATGTGAAACCTTGTTTTATTTCAAACTGAATGTTCTGAAGCACAAAGCCCAAAGAGCAAAAATTGTAACTGTCCAAATACTTACAAACTGGACTGTATCGTCTAAATATTTAAGGAAATCCAGCATAATGGTTTTAAACTCACTTCCAGAAATTTATCCCGTTTGCTGCTGCTGCCTGAACGTGAGGTGCTGTGTTGTAATTGGATTAAAGTGCTATTTCCTGTCTGCGGGGTGCAGTAGCTAGAGGTCCTGGACTGTGTCTGGACTGTCTTGAGGGCCGACCTCTTAAGCAGAGTCAGTCTGGTCTCTGCGTCAGGGACATGGACAGCAGCACCGAGCTGTAAGACAGCAAAAAGTTAAGGTCATTTTATCTAATAGCCACCATTAGTTATGTATGTTATAGTAGATGTTTTTCCAGCAACAGGAGTAATGTCGTATACTGACATGAGAACGATTTGTCATAAACCATCCAATAGTGGCTAATAGAGCAAATCTCCTACCTCAAGAGCAGCCTTCACTTCACTCAGGTGGTTTCTTCTCCTAAAGCTTGCTTGCTTGTCCTGCTGAATAATACCATTCCAGCTCTTGCTCACCTGACCACACCTGTCAAACAAACAGATGCAGGCATGAGACCAATATTTTCAGCCCTCCGTGCACCTTTAGTGCTGACTGTGTCCTTAACTCTTCATCAAGCCTGATGCTTTGAGGATTAATCAGGTTTTACATTAAACATGAAATATATTTTTATAAAATTAATTTCTTATGAAAATACAAAAAGCAAATATTGCTCAAACTTTTCAAACAAAAGATGCTGGTTTCACAAAGTAAATTACTTTGCTCTTCAGTGCTAAAAATGTATGAATTCCACAGGATTCTAGACAATTTATGTAACTGTAATCATTTATTTTGTTTTAACTTAGTGCTGCGGTCACAGTTTAATCACTGTCTACTTGGCAATGGAGCCATTTAGCCTCTGAGGGAAGGAAGTTGTACAGACTTACACAGTAGATGCAACAGAAACATGAAAAAATGAGAAGATTTTGCTTTGTATAACAGTGTTGAGAGCTACAAACACAATTTCCTCACCTGTAGATGCTATCAGAGGTCAGGTGGCTGAATATGACAGCTAGGATGTGCCTGAGGTTCCTCTTCTTCAGCTCTGTGAGTATGTCCACCTTCCCTAGGCCCATCTTCCGGCCAATCAGTCCTGCTAATGGCATAGTGGTCCTGAATGCCAAAGGGGTCTCAGCTAGTGCTGCTGTGGACTTAAGCTGCTCCATCAAGCTTGGACTTTGGCCAAAAGACATCTGCTGGCACATAGCATGAACCAGCTGCAAAGCTGGAGTGAGAGAGAGGTTAACTGGGGTTGTCCTGAGAGGAGTTACATCTGGATTAGCAGGAACTGTGCTAAAAGGTGTCATGTTTTCTGGCTTGGCTATGCAGGCTCTCAGTGGGGTGGTATAGTCTTGTTTTGCATAGGCCAAACCATCAGAGGTCATGCTATTACCACATTTAAGAGAGAGAACATTGCGAGGGGTGGCACCATCAGAAAATACATCCTCTTTAGAATGGCTGTGGCACTGGTGATATTGTTCATGCTGTCTGTCCTTTGGGTCTTCCTCAGACTGAGATCCCCCCTCTCTGAGTGTGGAAAGCCTGTGCTGACGGTGCAAGCGGGAACGCCGCTTTGCCTCTGCCAGATTTGGGGTTTCACAGTTTCTTTTGGAAGCAAAGAGCAGCACCTCCTGGAATGAACCATCATGGTCGACAGAGGAGTCTTGGGATTTATCGAGGGTCAGGGAACTGAAACCGCTGTCTTCACACACAGACCTGTTGCAGGGTTAGAAAGGAGTTAAATACAGGCATGTTTTCTGACTAAGATCATTCTCCAAACATTCAGCTGGAAAAATCTACAACTAAATGTTGAAAGTCAAATGTCAAAAAAGCCCATACCTGATGTATTTGGGTGTGTGCGTAGATGATGGTGTACAGACACTTAAGCTGTCATTTAGGCCATTTGTCACAACACTGATTGGTGATTGAGAGTTTTCCTTAGATGAGGCAGGAAGGAATTTTCTAAAGCATGGAGTCTCAATATTGATTTGATCAGAAGCAGAGATACTCTCACTGAAATCGTCACCTGAGAGGGAGATTCTTCTCTCAAAATTAGAAGCAAGCTCAGAGTGGAGTTTACCATCTTCAAGAGTGGAGGTTCTCACCTGTGAGAAAAGGAGACGACGTTTCCTACCAGATAATGGCAGGTCCTGCTCCTGTTTTAAAGTGTTTGAGGCCAAAGCCCCCATCACAGTGTCTGGAGAGCCTAACGATGCACTGAGCCAGTCTTCAGACCTGGTGCCGATGGAGGATTCAGTCTGTCTGATGCATGGTGATCTTGTGTTGTCAGTTTTGAAATCTGCAGAAGGCTTGCACATAAGAAGTCTGAGTCGCAATGGGGCATCTCTTTTATATACTTTAGGAGTTTCACACCAGGTAACTGATGGCCGCTGTGATCCCCTGGAGTCTTTGTCCAAAAGTCTGGGTGATTCTCTGGTCCTCTCTTTAGGTGTGACAGAAAGCCTGAGGTTCTCTTTAGGCATTTCATTGAATTCTACAGGAGACAAAGACCTACAGGAGTCGACTCCACTGATGCTGCGCGGGCTGTGGAATAACCCTGAGTATCCACTGTCACAGCAGTCGTCGTAACAATGCTGGCTTTTGCAGCTCTCGAGGTAGACGTTTAATTCAGGAGTGCACTGCATTTTCCTCCTCCCGTGTGCAGGCCTCGCCCCAAGAGGTGAGGTGACCTCTAGACAGCAAAAAGTAGTCAATAGTAGGCTACTACTCAAGGATAACTAACAAGCATGACATTAAAGAGCCCAGGACAGCAATGAGTGTGCCTGTCTAATAATAAACTTTAATTTTAAAAACGTTACAAGGCACAAAAACGACAAAACAGAACAAAGCTAAGTTAGCTTAAATGCTGCGTCTGTTTTCAAAGTCTCATGTCTAATTAGGTGCTGTTACCTTGGACTCACTTTGTGAGAGCAGTCTAGCCAAGTAATAAAATCATCTTGCTATAGTGTCTATTTATATATGTAACACAAACTATCAGAGAAACTCAGCTGATTCAACGTCAGATGTCCTCAGCTGTTTCATCAGCGTTGCTATGAGAGCGCGTCTTGTCGATTTAAATCGCAGTTGCTTGCTCTTTGTGATGCCGCTATAAAGTGAGCTGTAGCCGCCAAGACGAACAACCCTCCCCGACTAGCTGTTCACTGTCGGCAGCGGACCCCGGGGATTCAGACGGGGACCAACAAGGGAATGTGTCCCTTTCATACTATTTTATTCCCAGTTAGATTGACTAAACACAGGTTAACATATTAAAATAACGGAGTAGACTCGATAGAATGCAATGTATCTTGGTCTGCCTGTCCTGAGGTCAAAGATAACGTTACTATGCACAAAGAAAATAATATTGTTACAATGCCTTTGAGCGTGGATGTAAGGTAGAACTTATAGTTAACCATTTTCACGACTAAGCTAACGTAAAAACCAAACACGTTGATTCCCTCTAGTCCCACAAACGCTTGCTAGAGCAATTAGCATAATGGGAAAACACCTGTGTCGATTGCTGACTTCTGTATAAGGAAATTGATCTACCTAAAAACGTGATGGGTATTGTTCCCGCATATAGACTCTATATAGTATAATGTCACCCACATTGACAAATGTAATGTTTGTATGTCAAACACGTGTACACAGGATCTCTCTCACACATATACACACCTAATATCAAAGAGCCATTGGGTTAATTCCTAAAGGATTCATCTTTCATTAATAAATAAGTTTACATGCGGTAATGTATGCACCACATTCAAGATAGTATAAACGTACTACTTAAGCGTACTTAAGTACATTGCAAAAAACACTTAAGATTTATCTTTAAAGCACAGGTTTATAATGATATATCTACTTACTTCTAGTTGTAGTCGGCTTATGCAAAGACAACGCCGATTCCTCAGTATCAGTTCTAGGCCTCAGCTTGCACCCCTTGTCGTTATTTCTGTTTCCTACATGCTCGTCTTCAGGCACCTACCAGCCACGTTTTCAAATTTGGAGCCTAGCATCGACTGTGTCACGTGTTTCCGCTTTGCAGTTCCACTGCTGACCTACTGCCGTGTGGTTACCATAGTAACGGACCACGCTTTGCAGCGTTTTCGCCAAACAGCAGCAGGTAAAGTTATTTATACTTTAACAACATTTGTCACTTTTTTGGTTATAAGTTAACATAAACAGTTTATATATTCTTTACTAAAATTATGTCTTGCCTCAAATGTGCAGAACTAACGTTTCATCTCTTCTGTTGTATCTAAATTAACAAAAACTTTAGCTTCCTTATGTGAGCTGGCAAATGTTTTATATCATTCAGAACTCTACCGAGTCTGCTATTAACAGAACATTGTTTGACATACTAAGAGAGTTAACTGAAATTGTTCCCAGGCATGAGTGCAGATGCAGTTTTCTCTCTTCAAAACCAATCCACCGCCGTGGGATATAGTGGGAAGGTACCCGTGGAGCACCTGGACTATGATTTCATAGAAAAATGCAAAGATGTGAAATACCTGGAGAAGATACTGAGAGTACTGAGGTAAAGGTCACATAACTGAGCGTGAGGTAGGAGGAGGCAGAACTGATTTTGTATGTTCATCAGCTTTTCTCCATTAAATAATTCACTGACTGTCACATTGATCATATGCAATCTATAGTCAGTTTCAAGAAGAGAAGAAGTAGATATATGATGACATGTGCTGATATCAAACTTTTTTTTCACAGAACATAATGCAGAAAAAGATGCTTGGGGGTATTTAGACATTGTGAAAATACATAAATATATTCAAACAAGGAAGATGCTGGGTAAGAAAATCTAGCTACTTTGTAGCTAGCCCCTGTGAAGGTGAATTGAAACAATAAAACACAGAGCAAAAAAAATCATTGCCAATACAAATGGAAAAAAAAAAATGAAACTGAAAATTAGCATCAGCATCACCCAAAAAAATCCAGCATGTCAGGCTAGTAGGACTCATCATAACTCAATACAATACACTAAACTCAACTGACATGATTTCTTGGAAGTTAGGCTTTGATTTACTTTGTTTAAAGGTCAGGTGACGAGGGCATTTATCCTCATCTGATCAAGTTCTGTGAGAGTCACTTGGAGAAACTGCACCCTAGAAGCCCAGCCCTCAGGAAGGAAAACCTTGTGGCAACAGCAGCCAGCCTTTCTAATGATGAGTGGAGCCAAATTGCTGATGAGTTGAAGGTATGTTACACATGTAGTGTTTTTTTGTTTGTTTGTTTGTTTTCGCTTAATGCTTATTTTCTGCTCTCTTCATATATGTTTGTTTCTCTGAAAATTAGCCACAAATATTTTAATATTAAATACTTTGTTTTTCATAGACATGGCAAGAAGAAAACAAAAAGACTGAAACTTTACTCAAACAGCAGTCTGCATTTGATGATCTGGTGAATGAAAATATGCCACCTATAAGAGGATCCAATCATTCCATTCCACTTAGTCAGGTAAATGTTGTTTCCACTGATGTATGTAAACATGTACATGTATGTATAGAACAAAAGTAGTCAAAATAAGTGTTATGTCATCACAGACTTCAAATGCAAAAGAAAAGAGGAATTCTTCAAAATGTTCTCTCCCACGTGATTATCGAGAATGGGAAAAGTGAGTCATTTTGTCTTTACATTTGTCTAAGAAAGAACACATTGTTAGTGCGCCTGAAGGCACTGTGCATCAATAATTTAGTTTTCCATATAATATATAATTTAGTTACTTTGTAAAATGGCCTTATCTAAGTTTCTTTGATTACAGTGATCCACAGTGGAAAATTTTGATGCTATACTGCTATACTATCATCCCTCATCTAAATATATTTCACTCTATTTCCAGGTTTGATGTTGAAAAAGAATGTGAAAGGATTGATGTGAGTGAGGTCGAAAGTTATCCACCAGCTGCTAGAATCACAGGAGATCCTAAAATCAAGACAAAAGTGGATACCTCATGTAATGTATTGTGTATAACAGCTCATTTTTAGTTTGTGGCCATTGCATATACCTCAGTTGTGTGGGTATGTGTTTGAAATGTGTGGTCTCCAACAATACATCTAGTGCTGACACAACAGGAGAAGCTCCTCCTGGCAAATCGTGAAAAGGACAAAGGCAATGAAGCTTTCAGAGCAAAAGATTATGAAGAGGCAGTTGCATACTATTCCAGGTCAGATTCTTAAAAATATATTACTCAAAGCAGCTTACAAACATATGTGTGACTGTCTTGTATTGAAGCCTGATTTAATTCCCATTTAATATACCCCTAAGTGTTTGTCCATTGTGAAGAGAGATCTGTTTTATTTTTGGCTTTCTGGGATAGGAGCCTTTCCATTATGCCAACTGTGGCTACATACAACAACAGAGCGCAGGCACACATCAATCTGAAGCACTGGCACAGTGCTATGGCAGACTGCCAGAGTGTGCTTGAGTTGGAGCAAGGCAATGTGAAAGGTGCTTTCCTTTTTTATATATCTTTAATTACAGTACTGCAGTGCTTGCAAACAGAAATTTTACTGTGGTCTTGTGAATTGTTTGATGTTTTTACATGCTATATTTATACTAACTGTAGGTAATGTATGTACATAATGTATGCTTTATCATTAGCCCTGCTACGTCGTGCCACTGTACACAAGCATATGGGCCACTTCCACCTGGCTACTGAAGACCTGAGGAAGGCGCTAATGGAAGAGCCGCAGAATGCTGCAGCCACAGTAGGTGATAGTGGTAGTGAGGCATGTTGATTAGTTGCCAGTAGCCCTTTGTCCATTAGGTGTCACTGTGATCAGGGAGTTAGAGAACATTGCAGCTGCTGCAAGGTATTAAGAAAATCCCACGAGGTCTATCATCATTGTAAACCCTTACAGATAAGTAGTATAGATAATGGATGGATGAATGAGGAGAGAATGCTCCTTTTATACTGGCAGACAAGCTATTCACGGTAGTTCAGTAGTATATGGATGATTATGGTATCAATACCTTTGCTGACTCCTGTAACAGAACTGTTTGGTTCCTACTGTTGACAAATTAAAATCTTTGTATATTTTTTAGCAACTTCTGTCTGAAATTGAGAAAATGAAGGAATGTCAACCAGAGAAGCAAAGCAAAGGGAAAAAAATACTCATCCAAGAAGTAGAAGAGAAAGATGACAACAGAAATGGTAAGACAAAAGCAGACGGTGAGATTTTTTTTTAACACCTCCATAATTAATATCTGTATCCTTGATTTACACACATACAGATACAAACACTCCAACTAGCCAGTGACTATTAATAATTCCCTGAATCCATCCAGAAATCTATTTCTGTCTAATCAGTTAATTTAAATGAGGGCAGTGCTCCCATTCCTATATTTACCACAACATGGACAGTTTATCTGATTCTCTCTTCAGGGAGAGTTACTGTCTGTAGTGAAAATTTCAGCATTTTTGCAGTCATGAAGCCAGAAAATGATTGATGTATCAAGACAGAGCACTGAGTATCAATTATTCTAGCTCATTCAAATAAAACTAACAATCAAAGACAGAACCTAATAAAGTGACTCTGTGGTTAGGAAAATGACTTGATACTTAGTTATGCAGTAGAATCTGACTGATATATTGGTATGTTTGATAATATTAGCAGATTTCATCTTATTACAGGAATATTGGTGTTTATATTTTATATATATCAGTAAATATTTAGCATAAAATTGTAGTATAGAAATGTTTAAGGTAGCTTAGAGACATAAAATGCCCCCCTCAGAACATTTCTTATTCCTAATTCCTTAATAACCAAACTTGAATGATCGTCAGCATGGCTGGTGGCCAGTTTTTAACTCTCAAATATTGATCATTGGCCTCAGAAATGGTTGCCCTAGTATACAGTACCTAAAACTGAGTATTGAAATACTCTGTGTAGTATAAATAATAGATATTTTTACACTACATTGTAGTATATCTGTATATTTGTGCTTGATTAATCCCCACTGCGGTTCTCTGGCATTGGAATTGCCCTGTAATCCACTCATGATTTATAGAGAATATTTGAGAAAGCTTCATCTTTTCTGATAATAGTTTGAGTCATTTTCATTGCAAACCACTCTGTCTGCTGTGGTATAGATAGAGGAAACTCCCTGTGTCCCTCTGGGTAACATGACATAGTATGTGTGCTGAGTTATCCACCCCACCCCCACCCATCACTTTCGCAATTCAGTGCTGAGAGTGGCTGCTTCCTGGAACTCCCTCTTTGAAGTAGCTCTGTGGCTGTGTGTGTCTTGTGTGTCCAACCCTCCCCCACTGTGATGTAACCACTGACTCCTTCCGGTGGGTGTGCCCACTCCCCTTCTCTCTGTCTCTCCCTCCCCTCCTGTCCCTTCCAGCTTGTCTGGTTGAACCCAGCCAGCTTGTGGGAGGGGAGAAGAGCTCAGCTGCTCCTGTCGAAAGGGGAGACATGGGTAACGCTCAAAAAAAGCCCCACGGCAGAGGGGACGGGGGTCCACACAGTGAGTCCAGCAACTCCCACCAAGGACACTGGAGGAGCAAAGGAGGCAGCTCGGACAAGTACAAAGTCACGCAGGAGTCTAAGGACAAGGTTGCCAATGGAACAAGCAAGAGGGGCTCGACAGCTTCAGTTCAGGCTGACAGGAACAGCAGCGGGAAGGGAACTCCAGTTGGAGGAACTGCTAGGGAAACTATCAACCTTGATGCTCCATGTGGAGCCCTGCCCCCACCTCTGGCCCGGCTAAAAAATGAAGGAAACCTGCTGTTTAAAAATGGACAGTTTGCCGATGCACTGGAGAAATACTCACAAGCCATTCAAGGCTATACAGATTCAGGTAGGTTTAAAAAGTCATGGTTGATGCTGATCTTATGTATATTTACATGTTATAGCCTGACATGACTGTTAGCTCAATGATTTAGTTTGCAAGAATGTGGTTGATGTATGACACTGGAGAAAAGTTAACCATGTGCCTCCATGTCAATACACATAACGTTTATACTGACACCGGTGTTTTTTAAACAAGCAGCGACAAGAAACAGTTTGACTGTTGTTTCACCACCAGTGTCACCCATATTTGAATGAATATGGCTTTATGGGCTTTAATCATCAAGTCTCTTGAGACTGTTTCCTGTAAGTGGCAGATGCAATTGTAAATCAAAGGTCATGACCTTGCTGTTATAATGCTAATGCTTCCATTTAATTTTTTTTGTTCCTTTAATCACACTGCAGGATATTACACGTTGAAAAAAATCTTTCCTGTGAATACCTAAACAAGAGAAATTATATCCTCCATCAGCATTAATGTACATACAGTCGTGAAATGGTTATAAATATTTCAAAAAGAGCTATACAAGAGTTTAAATGTTAGGCTGTTTGTTGATGTATTTAGTAACTCTGTCCCTACAGTGATGCGTCACAGTGTGCTTGGTGTGGTGTGTAGGGACAGTGTTTCTGTTTTAGCCTCAGCCTGGTGCTAAGCCTCTCAGCTCAGGTCTGTCCAGGTCACATGACCGCTAACCACTCACTGTGAAATTGAATCTGTGGGACTGCAGCTATAATTCTCATGAGAGGAAGGGAGTAAGTGATTGATGGAGTGAGGAAAACTGCTGCTTGTCAGGCCTAACCCACCATCAAACATACTTTCTCTGTCTCTCTCTGCCAGTGGATATGACAGTGATGGGACATGGGTCTATCATCTGACTGTTGTAATGAAGGCCATTTGTAATTCATATTACAACCTGGGACAGAGATGAAAATACACTCTGTAAAAAAGGGTTATTGCAAAAAAAGAAACAAAGTCATGTATATCTCTAACATACTGGACACGATCTACTGCCACAGTAACTTTACTCAGTGTGAACAGTTGCTGAGACATCATCGCTGCCACACTGTGTCATCCATAATCTGCTTTCATCTGATGAGGTAGCATACTAAGCTGACTGTATTTATATAAGAATGTTCCTCTGTCTGTAATATATAGTATAGGGCTATCTGATTTGCCTGTGTCAGTAATGATGGAAATGAAAATGAACTGAAACTTCTGTTAGGCAAGTAGGGAGAAAAGCAAATACACTGTGTACAGTTTGTATGAGTTGTTGAACTTTCCAGAGAAAATGAAAATGGAAAAGTGGTTTGACAAGCTTTTTCTTGCTATTAAGGAACTTTGGTCAAACCTGTGTGAAATCCAGACTCTTACCTTACCTGAAAACATGCAAACAAAGAGATTAGTGAAGCACATGAATACACAGAGTTCCTGCGTCATCCTGCAACTTTAAAATAATGTTGCAGTTATCTGTCTGACACGCAAGAGGAAGTTTTAGGTTAGTATCTTACCAGCAAGAGGTTTTGAAAGTCATGCTTCTGATGCTGATACAAACAAAAAAAGCTTTATTTCCACATTACTGGAACCCACTACTGCAACACACACACACATATATACAGCACCAAAGGTAGAGTGGAACAAAATATTTGTAATATGAAAGACACTGAACTCTCACTTGAAATCCATGTCTGTTTAAGCGGTGCTCCCATGTTTCTACAGCTCCTCAGAGTCAGGTCAGAACACATTCAGAGGGATTTGCAGACTATGAAATTAGTTTTCTAAGTATGTTCTCTTTATATTTATATTTGTCTCTTTGTGCAGGGATTGATAGTCCAGAGGATCTATGTATTCTGTATTCTAACAGAGCAGCTTGCTACCTGAAAGATGGCAACAGTCAAGACTGCATACAAGACTGCACAAGGTGAGACCATTGTTTACTTACAATATGCAGTGTTTGCCGTGGGTGTCAGCCCAAATTTCACAATTTACATTGGGTCTTACCTCAAAAATCTAACAGCCTTATCATTTAGATACCTCAGTAGCAGATGACCATCATTTGATGAGGGGATTGTGCATTGGGGTGTGTTGTAAGGGATTTAAGTTAATCTTTTTAGAAGTGGTTTTATTTAGTAAGTTTGCTTTAGATTCAATTTCTAAGGTGCATAGAAAAATTAGGTTCTGTGACAGGTCACTCATACATATACAACAGTACACTTGTACACCAATACTTACTACATACTCTCACAAAAACAGAGGAACAGATCCACTTTAATATCTGTCACAATATAGCCAGCATCTATAGCGGATGCAGCAGACCTGATCCTTTGCTCCTGTCTCATCCCATCTATTTATACCAACCAGAGCTCTGGAGCTGCAGCCATTCTCCCTAAAGCCCCTCCTTCGCCGGGCCATGGCTTATGAGTCCCTGGAGCGTTACCGGAAGGCCTACGTGGATTACAAAACCGTTCTGCAGATAGACATCAGTGTGCAGGCAGCACACGACAGCGTCAACAGGTATTAGCTTTGACCTCTCAACTGGGCTGAGAGACGGCAGAGGGCAGGGAGATGTGAGCACTGAAACGCAGACATGACAGAATAAATTTTAAAATTCATCATCACAGTTTTGAATGGTCTGATTGGCAACACAAGGCCAGGATTTGGCTGATTATTACACTGGAATGTCAGCTTTTCCAGTGATTATGACTACCCTTTTACTTGGACTGAGAAAGAGATCTGTGACAAAAGTGACTGTCCATTTTAATTGGGTGACACATAATATCATTAGGTGTGTTAGATAAGGAAATAAAATACAGAAAATGAATTCAGAAGACTAAATTAAAACAATTCAAACACACAAACAAACAATCTGTAGCTGCTAACAGATTTAGCTGGTGTTCAAAAGCAGTTCCAGCTAAAGGCTAATAATGGCTCTCAGACTGCATGTGCTCTCTCTGTTATGCAGCTCACATGGCTGCTTTGTGTTCAGGAGTACCAGAGAGTCATAGTTTTAATACATGTCCATATAGTACATCCACAACATGTTGGTGTACCAACTTTTAAGGCTTTTTTTCTGTGAGTGTTTTTAATGTTTTATCCATGTAGGACTTTGTGTAGCAATTCCACTTGTCCATGTATCAACTAATCTGTGTCCAGGATCACCAAGTTACTGATTGAGCAGGATGGCGCAGAGTGGAGAGAGAAACTTCCGGAGATTCCCCTGGTGCCTCTGTCAGCTCAGCAGCACCGCAGAGAGCAGCCACCTAGCGCAGAGGTTCTTCAGGCCCGAGCAGAAAAGGCTGCCAGGGATGGAGGTTTGTGTTTTTAGAAAAATCATAAAACCTGTTCTGGGTTATCCACAGACACACAGGATAATACTTACAGGTGTTTGTTGGATCTTTATCTGTAATTATACACTGACTCTAACAACTCTAACAGTTTATCTTCTGCATAGGGTACTTTTATTTGTACTTTAAGTACATTTTGCAATAATATTTACAAACTTTTATTTAAGTTCATTAACATTTCAGTGCAGTAATGGAGTATTTTTGCATTCTACTATTGCTACCCTTACTCACCTAAAGGATCTAGATACTTATTCTACCCCTGCTATCAACATAAGGAAATAGAATAGACTCTAAATGACCATTCACAGTCACTGTTCCTATTTCTCTCTCACTCCCCCCTGAGATAGGAGGAGGATGTTAAAGGCCCAATTTTTATATCAGTGGACGTGTTACTTCTGTTCACTGACTACGCAGTTTCTCAATTCCCAAGACTATGCTACAGCTATTATTTTTAAACTCCACTGAAAGAATAGACCTGCTGGCACAGTTTTTCTCCCAGAAGACGCTCTGCAGCAGATTGATTAGGCCATAGTCCACACTGTGACTGACTGCTGACTTAACTCCCAGTCCTCTTGTCCAGCTAGCACAGCATTAATTTCAAGCATTTAAACTCTCAAGGTCTATAGCATAGATGACTGGCACATTTCCTTTTACTACGTTCTAAGAAAGAAAAGAGAGGAATGTATTCAAGTATTCAAGTGTCAGTGTGGATCCCTGGCTTCAACAGAAAGGAGAGTTGAATTGGTCTTTAAGTAGTAATAAGTAATCACCACATTTCTTTGTCTTCCAGAGAGGAGAGCAGAAGTTCGTTTCACAACTTTGAAGCAGGAAGGGAATGACTTTGTGAAGAAGGGCCAATACCAAGATGCACTGGGAAAGTACACTGAATGCCTTAAGATAAAGCCAGAAGAGTGTGCTATCTACACCAACAGGTTAGTCTCACAGACACTGCTGTGGTCTCTTTCACTTCCTGTTCCTTGCTATTTTTGTCATTTATGATTGTTTCTTTATGAAGGGTGAATCACAGAAAACATCCAGAAAAAACAGTCATCGGTTTGGATGAATTAAAACAGACTGATTGATTATCCCCAGCTATCACCTGTCAGGCAGTGCATTCAGCTCTGAGGCTAATCCCAACCTCATCAGTCTGTCACTGGTAGTAAATTAGCATCTATTGTTGGTAAGAACAGAGTGGCTAGGGCTCAGGAAACAGCTGCCTGGTTCAGCTCTTTGTTTATCATGACTCCACTTATAGCCACTATCATACTGTCTTACGGTGAAGAGAAATACAGCAAGCATATAGCTTGCAGGAGGCAGGTCTGACTTCAGTCTCTGTCCTTCTATATTCCATCCTTCTCTTTCACAATAGTAGGTAGATTGCTGATAATGTCACAGAGGAAACTGTGATGCTGATGAAATATTTCCTATTGTGTGTACGTGTGTACGTGTTTGCTTGTGTATACTGAGCTCTGCTTCAGACAGAGCTTGTATGTAAGGCCACACCTGAGCAAACACCTGCATGCTACAGCTTTACAGCTGCTGAGACCCATTAAAGTGAAATTACAGACAACACATTCATGAAGAAAAAAGAACAACAGCTGGTGGAGCTACTTGAAGACATAAAATATGTCCCTTGTCTCATGTATTTCATATGAAAATGATTTTCATGTCTTTAGCTGTTATTATTTAAGTCTGACTCACAGTTGACAGTTGATGAGTCACAAACTCATGATACCTTTCCTTTCATGCATCACTTAAAACTAGCTGCTGATGCCAGAAACAAAAGTTACAAATGACGTGTGTGTGTGTGTGTGTATTTACAGAGCCCTTTGCTACTTGAAGCTGGAGAGGTTTACTGAGGCCAAGCAGGACTGTGATGCAGCACTGAAACTGGAGCCAACCAATAAGAAAGCCTTCTACAGACGAGCTCTTGCCAATAAAGGCCTCAAGGTGAACAGAGCTAGCTATGAATGTCACAAGGGAATGTGTTCTTTTAAAAGTAGAAACTATAAATTCTTCCCAAATTGTGTGTGAAAGGGACATTTCATTTAAGTTGTAAAACACCCTAAAATATTTAAACTCTGCAAAATGTCACGTAATGGTTTCACATGTAAAATGGTATTTCGTCACTGCATCCAACAGGACTACCTGGCATGCAGCTCTGACCTGCAGGAGGTGCTGCAGCAGGATCCCAGTGTGCAGGAGGCTGAGAAGGAGCTGGAGGAGGTCACAGTGCTGCTCAGGCAGAGTCTGGCCGCCTCACCGGCCAAGCCCAGGACGACTGTCCCCATCACAGAGGTAGACACACAAATGCTTTCTTGATATATATTTTAACCAGGGTTAGAGTCTGACTCTGTGCAGTGCTCACATCAACAGAGCAAATTGTCTCTTTCCTCTCTGTGTGGATATTGTGTGTTCCCCCCTGTGCCTGCATGGACCACCTTCCCCCTACAGTCCAAAGACATGTAGATTAGGTTAAGTGGCAACTCTTGCTGGTCTAAATGTCACCCCAGTATCAGCTGGGATAGACTCCTGCCCCTCAGCAACCCTCAAAAGGATAAGCAGTATAGCTAATGGATGGATGGTTGTTTAGGAGGAAGGTGATATATTGATAGATCACTATTTGATAGATATTACTGAACTGTGCTGTGATTATGGTTTAGTGGCCATAGTGGGAACTGCAGAACAGGCAGGTAGGTTATTTCAGGCACAGACAAGCCCATTTGTACCAAACAGCAGAGATCCAAAGTAAAGGAGTGGCACGAGAAGAAAAGCAAACATCTTGCAAACTAAAGCATTTTTCCTGTTCAGAAAGACTCTATTTAGCTTTGTTCTGCAATCTTCAGGTGGATGTGTGATTCTGTGTTTTGTGTCACAGTTGAGTTTTTATCACAGCTGAATAATGAACAGGATTCTTAGTTCCTGAACCCTTGAGGCCCAAAGTAGAGTATCTCTGTTATCTCTGCTACTCTGTGGGGTAATGTTATCTGTATGAGGATCTTGTCTCCTTTGCTCCACCATCATACTGCATTAGGGGAAGACCGCGGCTGGTTAATTTGACAGTACAGTACATTGAAGATTGGATCACAGTAGCCCAACCAAAATTATTTACATAAAAGGAAGTTAATTCTGAGTGTCTTTATATGGATGTAGCAAGCACAGATAGGAGGTACTGCCCTCTTTCCTCAAAGCTCTGAGCTTCTGCAACAAACCCTCCCTCATGTCTTTCCCCCAGTAAATCCACTTTTAGCATTTTTGTCGATCTTCCTCAGGTTGACGGTGATGAGGAGACGTCAGTCTCTCCTGACTCAGAGGGCAGCTGCAGAGGGGACATCACCATCAACCTCCAGCCGACCAACGTCTACGAGTTCGGCCAGGCCCTCAATGCAGCACGCTGTAGCAGAAACACGGCAGCCTGCGCCGACCTGCTGGCCTCCGCAGCCCCTGAAATGCTTCCACAGTACCTGAGCACTCAGCTGGACGGACACACCATCAGCTTCATCATGCAGGTGCTGGACTCCCACCTCCTGGAGAAAGACCCCAATTTGGTTTACCAGCACCTCAACCATTTGCATACCACTGACAGGTTCTCGGTAAGGGTTTACCCTCCATTCAAACAAGATTTGTTTACTCAGGAAAACGTAAAAAAAAACATGCAAAAATCTTTTACTGCGCAGCGCCTACTACTCCTCATAAATTGCTAATTATTTTCTAAGTAGTCTGTTCATTTTGAAGCAAATACTCCTAGCAGCTGAGGTTTTGGTAACAATTCAATTCAGTCAACAATTGCGTCCTTTTTCTGCAGACTGTACTGATGATGCTGGAGAAGGATGACCGCCAGCACATGACTCATCTGTTTGAGCATCTGTCGGCTGTGGAGAGCACGGAGTTCACTAAAAATGATGTTCAGAACCTAGCCAACAAATACATCTGACCCTCCTGTCCCTGCTCCCTGTTGCATGAGCTGCTGCACCACTACACCTCTTGGATCTATGCAAAACACTGGACATGAACTGAATAAACAAAGGCAGGAAACTGTAGAATGTGCCCTGAAGCAATACAATGGAACTGGGTCACATTCACTCTACTGATCTGTACTGTAAATGATCACCATATGTTTGAAAAACAGGATAAGAAATTTTTCTCTGTGGAAAATTTTGCTATGCAGATTTACTTTTGTACCACCACTAACAACTTGCATTGTACAACAGACAGTGGAATCCTGTGGAAATTTCACTTAAGTGTATTGATAAATCGGGTCCAATGCACAAAGTTATGTAAGGCTACAGGCAAGTGTTTCCCCCTATAGGCTGTAGCATTTGCTCAGGAAAAGCTCATGTTCCCAGAACTGTTCCCAGTTCATGTCGTCCTTGAACCCTGTAAGTCTCCTGACATCAGCCATTTGATAAATGAATGCTGCTGTCAGACACTAGCTAAGATCAGAAAAGATATTCAGTGCATCCTGAATGTTACCTAGCAAAGGAACAAGGGAGGTCATTTGCTGCTGAGATAATTAAGGTGTTCCTTGCAGCAGGACAAAACCATAAGATAAAGTAACTTTAACAATTTCATTATGACCATATGTACTGTATTATCTTTGAGGAAGAAATAGGCCTGCATGACATGGTATTGCTGTTCTGTGCAGTATGGTAACAGTATCTGTTGGACTGGTATCTACTGACAATTCTGTATGAGAAAATACAGTTTGTAACCTTACATGACTCAGGTGCTTTCTTTTGGTTATTCAGCTAAACAATTAGCATATCTGGGTTCACATGTAAAATCACATTTAAACAGCTGGTGTTTGTGTCTTTTCCATAAGGAATGACAAAGTCATTCATCCTATTTGTTTACCAAATTAGCCTGGCAGGCAACGCACATATGCACATTCATATGCAGTTTGGCCATGCAGACATGTACACACTGGAGAGATGTGTGCCTTGGATTTCAGACTATGGACTGACTTACATTTTGGTGAGTGTTCTTCCTAAAGAGAGAATATATTTATGTCATTCATTAGCTTTTATCAGATTGTTGAATGGCTTGGAATTGCATCAAAAACATACATATATTCACTTAGCTACATGCATGTAACTGTTTAAAATGTCATTTATTTGCTAATTTAAGGACAATCTGTTCATGTTAAGTATTTATCTATTGACAACTGCAGTCATCCAAAATAGACGACTGTCTGAATCGAAACCAATTTTTATTTTCAAATGTTTTATCTGCTCTACATTGATGTACCAAATTTAGCTCAGGGTGGCAAGTTGGCGAGCAAGAAGCAATAATTATATGCTCCAGTTTGTCCTCATTGTGGTTTTAAACTATATTTCCGTAGATATGTAAAAATGTGTACAATATTATGGGAGGGCTATTCAATAAAACAGAAAAAGATACAGATTTTCTTCTTGATGCTATGATGAGTTCAAATAAATATATATATATATATATATATATATATACATAGAGAGAGAGAGAGAGAGAATAGAAAAACTGTGGATGACAACATTTCATATATATTTTTTTTTTTATTTTTCTGATATGCATTTACACGCATATAGTAAAGCAAATTACCAAACAAATATACAAATACCTTATGCCATTTTGCACAAATTACAAATTATGTCTGGCACTAGTGTTCAAATTAGGATCAAGAAAGGGGAGTTTTGGTGAAGAATGAGAAACAGAACCAGGGTGGAAGAACAAAACATTTTGCTCCAATGCAGGGAGGACTGCAGCATGTAGCCTTATCCACCAAACCAAATTGAGTGTTCATTTAGTAACAGGCCTGGTTCAAAATACCATTCAGGATGCTTTTATCTACCTGGTAGAGGTTCACCTGAGCTGACTCAGTGGCCTCAATAAAGCTGACCACTGAGCAGTGAAGACAGGCGAAGCAAATACTCTGAAACAAAGTGCTGAAACAGAATCGAAGTCTGCTCAGCAGCACCGATTGACAACACAAACAGGAATCACAAGAAAATCAATGGGGAAGGTAACCCATAATGAACCTATGTATCCCTATTACCCTTTTGCATTGCAGTACATCAATGTAATAAGAAATACAGATAACAGTGCAGGTGCCTTGGGCCTTTGTGCGGCCTCAGTTATTTGCGTAGCATTTGTGAAGCATGTACGAAACAGCAGTCTGTGTGTCTGTATAACCCTGGGTCTTGTCTTCATTCATCCCCATGGTGTAAAAAGGTCGCACCACACTGTGAGTACAGGTGACAAGTCAAAGGTATAAGATTTAACAAGAGCCTGAGTGCTGTCTTTGGTAGGCAATTGAAAAGTCTTCATTTACCATGTCTACCACAGTATGTTTTGTATGTAAATGAGCATCCCTCCTACACAGACAGACATTCTGTAACTTACAATAAGCTGCTGTTTGGAGTCTTGAAGACACAGTGGAGAGAGAGACAAACAACACAAACAGCTTCTTAAAGGCACCATGAGTTAACAATGAAAGATATCCAAGCTCTCTCTTACTCAGTGAGGCGAAACCATCAGCCTGAATAAACCTTTGAAATCACCTTTGAAAAGGACAAAAACATTTTCTTTATACAATTTCACAGAACTGACCAACCATTTGGTTAATGTTATTATGACTTTCAGCATCATCTTGACAACAGTGGCCTTCCAGAGGCCTTTCCTCAAATCTCAACAAGCCTCACCCACCCCCCACCCGACATATCACAAGCTTTCCACAGAACCAAACAAAGCCTGAGCCCCCAAAGTCATCTTAACACTAAAAGCACACACAGAGTTTTAGGCTACAGGTCTAAACTCAGTGATTACCAAGCTGCCAAGCACTCCCACAATGGGGCAACTGCTATCTGTGCATCCATCTAACAACGACGTTGGTTGTTACAGGTCAGTTTTAGTGATAAAATGCTTTACAATATTGAGCTCAGGCCTTATAATTATACATTAGATGTTTAATTTAACATCCAGGGGGGAAAAGGTCTAATAATAAATACAGACAAGAACACAAAGGCTCCTCTGTGACTAATACATTTAGGGAAAAATAAAAAGAGGAAATAGTGAATCATATTGCCTGGTCCCTGTTTGAGTTCTAGAAACTACTAGAAAGCTGTAAAATTAAGATTCCTGCACGGTGTTGCATCCACATTGTAGAGCCAGAATCAAATACTTGCAAAACTGGCACAGTGGTTTTATCATAACCTACACAGATCAAAATGACAGCAACCAAATCGGTGGGCTGTCTTCTGTTACGAGTGGCAAGAGGGTGAGCTGTCAAAAGTATGTCAGCAGTCTGCGGGTCGCACAGGGAGAAACACCAGCATTCACAACCTTAACACTTC
The DNA here is from genome assembly GCF_001640805.2 of Lates calcarifer. Taxonomy (NCBI): domain Eukaryota; kingdom Metazoa; phylum Chordata; class Actinopteri; family Centropomidae; genus Lates; species Lates calcarifer. The sequence continues at coordinate 14,969,745 of NC_066847.1, forward strand.
TCACATGGCAGCACTTTGGGAACCTTTTAATACTTCCACTAAGCCTTCTGACAGTCAGTGGACACAGAGATGTTTTACTCAAAGGTTGCTTTTTATAAAGGACATAAATCCCAAAATAAAATGTCCCTTTTACAAGGGAGTAACAGAGAATGCAGGCTAAACTGTAAGCTATGATTGTTAGTTTACTGGAGGAAAGGATGTTAAATAAAAACGACGCCTGTGCAGCACTTAAGGTATTGAGATTTCAGATGTCAGTCTGTATACAGGAGTTCTTAGGCTGCTGCTGGGTTTGGGATAGATGTTGCGATCGGTGGTGGTTGTTGTTGGTTTCTTTAAGCTGCTCTCCGGTGTTGCTGTGAGAGTCCAGCTCAGCGGGACATACCAGATTGACATTCTCTTCTGTGATGAAGCAGAGAGGTGAGAGCTCTGCACCGTGGCCCAGGGAGGAGGTGGTGGAGTTGGGGGAATGGGGAGTGATCACAGTTCCTTGTCCCTGGGAGGAAGAGGATGAAGAAGTGGGGCAGGTCTCCAGACGGTCATTCTCCACCTCAGGTAAGGGGCTGACAGTGGCGAAGCGTGTGTGGTAGTCGCCTCCGCTGGAGCCGTGGCTACAGGACGTCTTCATGCTTTCTAGATCTGAGCAGCTGAACTCAGAGAAATGGCTGGAGTGGGAGTCAGCCACTGAGGGCAGGCTGCCGCTCAGGGAAGGAGAGTCGAACTCAGAGGAGTTGGTGCTGCGCTGCTCCAGCAGCTGAGCATCCATGTCCTCCCGCGTCTCATTGATTTTGGTGCCTCCGCAGCCTTTCTTGCGCAGCTTGCCTTTGCTCTTTTTGCCCCCTGAGCTGGAAGAGGAGCAGCAGGATGCCTCTTTGGCCCACTTGGTGGAGGTTCCTTTGCCCTCTGAGGAGGCGCAGCCGTTAGAAGGGCACGTCCAGCCACAACGGCCAACATGGCCACTGTCATCTACACTGCTGCTGCCACTGTGGTGCCGTTGTTTGCTGGGTTTGGACTCAATGTCAACCTGGACCTCCATACTGTTCCCATCTCTGGAAGATGGACAGGTGGTGGTGGGGGGGTGGAAATAGCAAAAACATACAGTTCACACCTGGTACTCTTTATACACAACATACCAGAAATTACAACATTGGATCGCATTATAATAATCTAACGTCACTACAATGTGTTTAATAATAAGGATTTACACCAGCTACACATAACCACACCAGCCCTGCCAATGACAACAGACTGGTCCCTACGTGCTTTATCTAAATACAAATTAAATAATGCTTACCTGTCTAGGGGCATGTAGGCGTTAAGAATGGATCCAGCCATTGCTTTGGTGCTAGCATTGTCACTGATTGTACCTAGGCTGACGGTGCCAGATTCACCACTGAGACTGCAGCGCTCCTTCTGCACATCAGCCTGCACCTCCAGCCTGACAACATGTGAGAGGATAGATTCAGACAATGCAAGAAAGCACCATCAAGTTCAAGGCTGCATTAATATTGTAATATCAAATGCTTATTTTTTTCTCTTTCAGCACCTGTTTAGGTAATTGACCATGGCACTGCCAGAGAGGCTGCCAGTGATGCTGGCTCCAGCCAGGGCCATGGTGGAGGCAGTTTCACTCAGGTTGTCCCTCATGGCACCCAGACGGTCCATGTGGCTGCCACTGGCGCTCAGGCTGCCAGTCAACCCCCCAACACTGCCTTCACCTATACTGGGGTTGTTCCTCGGGTCTGCCACTGATGTCGTATCTACAGAGAAGACAGAATCATGAAAGGGCGGCTGTGGCTCATGAGATAGAGTGGGCCTCCTACTAATAAGAGGGTCGGTGGTTTGATCCCAGACTCCTCCAGTCTGCATATCAAAGTATCCTTGGGAAAGATGCTGAATCCTAAATTGCTAATGTACCATCTGAGTATGAATGTGCGAGTGTGAGAGAGTGCTGCTGTATATAGTAGTTGTATGAATGTGGGGGTGTAAATGGATGAATATGACTCATACTGCAAAGCACTTCAAAAATTCAGGACTTGTAAGGCTGTTTTTCCAAACAGTCATGGGGCTTTTGGTCTAACACAGGATGCACAAAAAAGGATGTTTTTCTGTGAAATAAGAAGTATGAAAAAAAAAACACTTGACATTTGTGAACCAGCAGCAGATTTCATTTAAACTGGGACTCAGTAGTCAGCAAAAAGCAAGTTGTTCTGTTTGCTGACTTGGGTATAAACACAAAGGGTGGCTTTTGGATGTCAGTGTGGATAACACTGCGGGACATTAAAGCTTACCAGTGGCAGCTGCCCCACTGCCAACATTCATGTCATTTTCATCATCAAACTCTATGCGAACTCCTTTGCCATTCCCAGCAGAGACGCCACAACCTCCACTACGACAGAGAGAGATGGGCACCACGCCATAGACGTATGCAAGCATGATGGGAACACCAATGCCTGAGGAAGAGACAGAGACAAGGACAAGTTAGACCACAGCACAGAGGAAAAGGAAACTGTGGAGGCCAGTGTTGCTGACACACAGAAATCCTAACAATCTAAATCTCCCTCAATTTTTCCATCTTTACATACAACAAGAAATCAACTGACTTTGAAAACAGACTTTAGCATAATATGAACTCTAAGGTCAAACAAGGATCTGTCAATTAGACATGCAGAGAGTTAGAGCAGAGGCACAGACACACAGAGAAAGAGGAAGAGGACAGACTGACCGACAGTGACTGCAGCTACCACTGGAGACACAATGACAGAGAGGGTCACCCCACCAGCGATCACCAGGTTCCTCTTGTGGTTGGAAATATCTTTGCCTTCATAGCGGTTGTGGATCTAATGGAGAAAAGGAGTTATATTACAAGGATGCCATTATTCTTCCTCTACCTTTCCTCTTGTAGGTGTATGAAGTGCTCAAGTGTAGCAGTATTGAGCACTGACTTTGTTGAACTGCTATTAGACAAAGCGTACACCTGTTTGTGTTTGCAGAGTACAATTAAAAACAGATTGTTTCCTTTTTTGTACCAACAACAAAAAAGTCTTTGACAAATGCCATTTTGGATGGCTGCTTGTGAAGATGCAGTCTGAACTGAACTTTTTTCCCGTTTTACATTTTCTTTCACATCTCCATGCATACCTCATGTCAGAGAGTGGTCATAGCCTAGAAACAAATACAGAGCAGAGTGCACATGGGAAACAAATTGTTTAGTCTACAGTGAGCCACAATGTGCCAGTAGTCATCAGCCACTACATTTCCAGAAAGACTACCTGTTGTTATCACAAATCAGCTAACCTCTGACTGACTTGTGACTTGTACTTTACAATTCAGTCAACAGTGACAAAGTACAGCTATGTAACTCTGAATATGACATGAAATCATACAGCAAGAAAATGGCCATGACTTCGGTGTAATGGGTCAACCTCAGTGAAGATTCAACATCATGACTGAACAGCGACATTGATCCAGTGCGTGTGGAATGCAGGTGAGTCATGTTCAGATGTTTCACATGTGTCATGTGATCACCACTGAATGTGGTCTGGTTCTGTCAGGGGAAAAAGTTTGTTGGCTCTAGCTTCTACTTGGCAAGCTTAGAAGGGGAATTTTGGAGGGTGAGTGCTTTCATTTTATTGCAATGTCAGACTGTCATTAAACAGACGTAGACTGATGAGTGAAACAAAGTGTGTACATACAGGCACACAAGTTATTGAGAAACAACCTCAGCTGGCTTGTGATAACTTCAGAGCCTGATAAAAATACATGTCAGTATTAAAACAGTTTTTTCAATATAACTAGTTAGGCACTGATTGATATGTTGCGCTTGTCTCAGGCCATGTTTATTTCCACTACTGAAAACTGTGATATGTATACAGTTATGTAACACTATGATTACAACTGAAAATATATTGCTTCAGAGGAATGTTGTGTAAGACAGCAGAGCTCCAAAGCAAGGGTACTATTCAAATGATTAAAATGAAACCCTGTGCTTTACAGTAATCCTTACTGTGCAATACAGTCAAGTGTTTGAACAGTAAATATAAACAGTGACCAAATGAGTCAATGTTCCGTCTCATCGATGTAGTCAAAACTATAAGCAGAGGAACTTGAATATATACATGCAGAATCTGTGCCTCTAGAGCCTCACCTTCCTTCCAACATATACAGGAATGCCAATAATCATGGCAGGAATAGCTATCCCAGCGATGAGTGCGATACCAACAGGGGCACCCACAAGTGTTCCCAGTTGCCACAGAATCTTCTTCTTCCTGCTCCATGGCTTCTTCCCCCAGAAAGTACAGCCTGATGGACTGAAAGAGAAGTAGAGGGGAAATACAAAAAAAACATTGTTGAAAGGAAAGCATTTTGCAGTCATTCATACATCTGTGTGCATACTATAATTGGTCTTCAGCTGTTACATCATTTGTCACAAAACTGGGGAAGTGTTTCTCCATAAGATATTCAGGGGGCCAACTAACTTAATGATTAATTCAAAATATTTTATTTCAATTTCGGTTGTTTTTCTTGGGTACTACTAACTACAAATTTACTGTAAATTTCAGCCTACCAAACCAGCAGTCATACATTATAACTTAAATTCATTTTGTAAACTACTATAAATAAAAGTGACACACAATCTCACAATAGCAAATATTATATTTTTGATGTTTTTATTGACCTGGGCATCATCAGAATCATAATCACAGTGATGAGGATGAACGGTTTTATGATTTGAATATACAATAATGTTGGACAATGCCATTATAGGTCTACGTAAATGTCCACAAGTTAAATTAACTAAGCCATGTAAACTGTGTCTGTGTGATTGCACATGTGTTATATGTATTGTCATACTGACCTCAGGTAGTGCAGGTCTGATATTTCCTTCATACAGAGCCAACAGAACTCACAGCCACAGACGGCACAGGTCATGTGGTTACAACTGCCGTCATTCATCTTGATGATGTAAGCAGCACAGCGCGGACATGGCTTGATATCATCAGCTGAGAGGAAGAGAATATGATTCAATTGTTCATACTGTGGTTTAACTGACTAGATAATATATAATAACACTAATATCAGCAGAAGAGGTCTGGTCAGTCAGATAACATCATGGTGTTTAGGAAAAGTAAATGGACAGTCATGCAACTATTTGTGGTTCTCTCTGTGTGTGTATGTGTGCGTGAGCGTGCTCAATCAGCTAACCTGCAGCTCCACTCTCTTGGCTATAGCTGAGGGAGGACGAGCGAACAGTCCTCAGGCGAAGGCTCTGGGCTCTCTGCTGTCGTGCTGCATCACAGGTTTGGTTGGGATGCCACAGCTGCTTACAGTGGTAACAGAACTCAGTACCACAGCCCTCCCTGCCGCATGTGATCTTAGGACAGCTGGCACATCCGAAGGCTATCACTGCATACCTAGTGAAGGGCAGACAAAGCACATATACACACATTTTTATAAAAGGTATTTTAACTTTTTCAGTTACTCCCCTTGTTAAAAGGACAAGCTCTGATTGCAAGGTGTTGTTAAGGTCAGCTCTAAAATTGGCAAAACAAAGATCCTAGATCCCTAGCACAGCTTAATACTGAACAGTCCCAAAAAGTTTCATTTTCAGGGCTTGTATGACAGTAACAGTATGAGTGGGATCAGAGTGAATATCATGGTTGCTGTGTATTTGTGTTTTTTATTAAAAATCACTGCTTACCCACAATCCGGTGCAGGGCACCAGCGGCAGTCAGGGTCTGCCACCAGCCACCTCCTCAGCATGAACTCCTCATATTTCTCCATAAGCGCCCGGTCACCCAAGATCATGCGGATGTCGTGTGGGTTGAAGCGCTCTGAGCACTCAGGGCAGCTGATGTTGACACGTGACTCTGAGATCTCAATGCGTAGGTACTGGCGTAGGCAATCGATGCAGGAGCGGTGGTGACAGGTCATGATGTCAGGGAAGTTCTCCCTGGAGTGGCGCAGAAGGCACAGCGGGCACTCCAGTAGCTCCGACCCCACCCCACCCCCTGCCTTGAAGGAGGAGGAGGTAGAGGAAGAAGGCCCTGAGGCAGATGAGGTGGAGGCAGCAGCAGCAGAGGCAGCTCCAGTCCCAGCCACAGAGAAGAAGGCAGCGTTCTTGTCATTACACATCTCAGAGTGGATGCTCTCAATGCTGGCAATGCCATCCACCCCTCCAAGGCCTAAAGGTCCAGGGTGCTGGAGCTCTCTGGACCTTTGGCGGCCTGATTTGGGTTCTCGTCCTCGCCGTCTGAAAAGAGAGGCCAGGGAGAGGCGCCTCTTCTTGGGGGCCTTCTTCACAGAGGGCAGGGAGATGGAGGAAGCAGTAGACTGAAGGTCCCGGTCAGAGCCCATCCCTCCACCACTACCACCACCCAGCTGCTTCTGCAGGCTCATCTCTCCTGAGGGAGGGGAGGGGTGTGCCAGTGGAGAGCCAGGGTTGGGTAGCCTGTCCCTCACATGTGCAGGTAGGTCTGGGAGAGGGATGGGGCTTGGGGAGGGGGTAAGGTGGTGGATGAGGGATGGGGAGGATGGGCCAGGGTGGGGGGGGGACAGGGCTCCAGAGGGCCCGTCTGTGTTTAAGACATGGTGGCTTCTCCTGATCAACCTCGTGGTCACATCTAATAGCCGGATTTTGGCGGAGGGGTGGGGGTCACCTGCTGTGAAACTGATGCAACAGAACCTGAAGAGAGCGAGAGAAGTGTGGAAAAAGGCAAGAAGAGGGAGAGAGAGAGAGAAGAAAGGAAAGAGATGTCAATGTAAGTTATAAATTTCAATCATTCAGTCACAGTGACAATAAAATGAAACAGAAATGCGACCATTTTTCAGTCAGACACATGGACATTCTCCAAAGCAATAATTCAAAGTGTAAGAACTGAGAAACAAAGTCAAGTGGACACTGGGAGCTTTATTTTTCTTTTCATCAAAGTTAACCTGAGACAATCAATCAAAGCACATGGTATCACCTTCTCTAAACAGGAGAGATGAGTTGTGTATGTTTTTCAGCTGCAGGCAGTAAATAGGTACACCATTCTATCAAGAACATTTTATGCGTTAGTAATAGCCTATTACATGTGAAGCTGCATGTGCGTGTCCATAAAACCCTACAAATATGTCAAAAACACTGGCTTAAGCATGTTTTCTCCACATGGCTTCCTACACTATCAAGCAGAGTGAGAACTACTTCAATTAAAATCTTTCCCTCTAAACAGAGAACATCTGTAAATTGTAGCTACAGAAAATAAGTTTGGTTTCATGCTCTCCCTCTAAATTGCATGAGTCTCTGCATGAACATTGGTCACACACCGCACCACAAGTAAATTCCCAACCTGAGGGAAACACTGAATCCTGACCTAACATCTTTGGCGGCGATGGCCTCATCTGCCTCTGAGCCTGGGCCAAAGCCAGAGCCTACGACATAAAAAAGGCCAAATATATGCCACACACAAATGGCTTGTCTAATTTCTGTGGCTCAGATAAGATAAAATGGCCAATTACGTACTGTATTAATTCGAAAAGTGCTTGCAAAACACTGCACCTCTATTCCTGTTCATAATCATTTGTATGGTAACTGACTGTCTGGAGCAATTATGTAATTGAATTTAGAATATTTGTTGACAGCCTTATCAGTCGCAGAGATGAGAGAAGAAAGAGTCAACAACCGAACAGTACTGACGCAGAGACCCAGCGCTCTGATCTGACTCTAAGATCAACAGTCACAAGGCCAGGGCCCAGAGTGTCCTCTGCTGATAATGGCAAAAGATAAAGCATGGCAGAGTAGAGCAATGGTTTGCCTTGGTAAACTAGTTTCTGATTTACCAACTATTCAGGCAGCCTCTACTGTAAATCAGAACTGCAAAGATAGATGAAGTGAATCATATTAAGCTGAACAGCCATAAATAGCATTTGTCAACTTTAATACCAGTAAGAACATTTTTTTACACGAATCTGCCCAGTGACATGAAGCTAGATGGTTTAAATGTTTAATGTAAAGGGGAACAGTCTTATAAACTACAGTCATTGTATTTAAAGCTGCAGCAAAAATAAAATATATTGTGATCTAGGCACAGTCCTCCAAAACAGTATTGATTAATAAAAACGTGTTTGTAATGTGTTAGTTCATGTTTTGGCAGGGTAGAAATATTACCCAACACAAAGAATAAGACAAACTCTTAAGTTACAATTTACACTAATCTCTTGCATCTTAATTTCTACAGGGTAGATCCAGTCACTTCAGTTTCCTGTATGACAAAGCATAATTCCCTTAATCTCCATGTCTGAGTGGGTGTGTGTTTGTGTCTGGTCTACTGCAAAAAACGAGCCAATCTGATGAGTGTTCGGTCCACTTGAGAATTTCACACATTTGAGAGGGTGAGACAAACAAAGATCCAAAGGAGGGGAGAAAAACAGTATAAACTACACCACTATACAGCTGCAGAGGCTTGAAAAAAGCCCAATCAACACCAGATATTGCAGATTAAGACGATGAGCACATTTTAACATATCACACATTTTGCATCAACTGCATCCCTGAGTGTCTACAGGTGTTTATCTGAGTCTATGGCAATCAATCATGCTGTGGAAACACACACAGTAGTGCCAAAGGACTCTCTCTCACACACACACACACACACACACACACATAAATCTTCCCCTCACAAGCTACAGAGACCTGTGTAGCATGTTCAGTCACACACACTGTAAATTGCCAACTGCAGTAAAACGGTATCTCCACAAATTTGTCAATCTGCAGCACGGAACCAAAAGATCAAAAGTGCTACACAGCAATGAGCCCAGCAGCTCTACAGCTGAAACCAAACCACTGACAAGATAAGCACACAAGTCTCTGCTTTTCTGAAACACATGCTGCTCTTTCTCCCTCTAACAACCTACTCCCCTCTCTCTTTCCTTCTCTTTCTCACATAAACACACAGACACACACCCCTTGCTTTGAGCCAAGACTGAAACAGTAAACTCTGATGTGGTGGGTAGGGTTGGCCTTAGTATCTCCTGCGCATATGGGAGGAGGCACGGGACTCAGAAATGGCATCTCTTACACTCTGACACACCTGACTCTATGTTTCACGCCTCCTCTTTTGTAGACACAAACACTTCTTATTCTCCCACAAATTTTACACTTAAGTGTGTTCCTGGACATCTGGCATTATTGTTAATCTCTTCTCCCATTTTAACACTTTTAAGAAAAGCATGCAGTTACAGATAGTGGGCTGTAAAGAACAAACTAATAGAAAAGTCACAGTTTGTTGTAGTTGTTGACACTTTGCTACAAAGCATTGCGATGCAAAAAAAGAGACGGAGGCAGCAAAAGGGCACTACAATGGGCAGGTAGAAACTCCTTGAGCTTTGTCCCTCAAGGCATTGCACATTCATCCACAAGCAAGGCTAACGTTCAATAGTGCTGCTGTTGAATGCACTGTACCGTTAAGAGAGATATAGGGTGCAGAGTGTGTAGTTGTAGAGTGCGAAAGGCCAATAGATTTCATTCAACCATGAAAAGATGATTGAAGGGCAGGTGCTTTATTCTGACCTTGACCCTAACTTTGTCTGTCACAAGGCTACCACTACGCCTAAATCAGCCAAAGAGCAACTGTCCGGGCTTATTGCTGCTGAGGGGAAAGCTGTGTGTGCAATGAGAGGACTGATGATGCAGGTAGACTCAGCCATCTGTCTCATCTGAAAGCCCTGGCTAAGTCTCAGTCACAAAATGAAACACCTATATCAGCTCATTGGTTGTGGGGCTGTGGTCAGCAGTAAAAGCTTTTCTCATTCAACTTGCTGATTTAAGTACATGAACACAATCATGCAAAAAAATGCCATGGGGAGACAATGGTGGAGGGAGAGGAAAATGGAAAAAAGCATGAGCATGGGAAGAACTGCTAGCTCTCCTAATACAAAATCCTGCTCTATAATTTTCATACAGTTTTAGTATATTTCCCTTTAACATATTTAGTAACATCTCTAAAGGGGAAGCAAGTTAGAAGGCTTCTACATAGAGTAGACTGACAATGAATGATAAGATGTCAATGACATCTTCTGACAAAAATTTCAGTCACATTGTGTAGTTGTGGTCATACTTAAACTGTACCGATCCCATACAGGAAAACTGATATGCGAGGCAGAAGTTAGGGCCACAAGAAAACAGATTAAATAGAAAGACTTATCAAATGTGTCATGAACAAGAACCAAAAAACTGATGGTACCGTTGCAAAAATCAAAAAAACACAGCCTGCAAAGGTTGAAAGTCTCCTCAACAATACTGTTTAATCACTTAATCTAGGTTCAGTGCATGAACTATGACATATGAAGCTGAAAACAAAGTAAAGCTATCCCAACAACTAATAATTTAAAAAAAGATTATGAGGATGATCAAATCTGCCATTTGAACATACATTCAGTATTCAAATGTGTTACTCACACACCCTCCTTCTCTTACTGACACCATACCTCCTAAATATGAATAATGAGTTTGTTTACACTTTCAGGGCTGATATTAATCATTAGAGTCAAGGAGACCAATAACCAGATAGTGCATATATGAATCCACTTTATAGCATCTTTAATCTTGTGTCTAATAGAGCATTATGCTGGCAGACAGGCTGAGATGCCATGCTGCTAGACACACCACTACAATGACTGCACAGGCTGATTAGAAAGAAAAAAAAAAACCTCTGTAATCTTGAGTCATTATCAACACAAAGCTTTCAACTGAAACAGGAATGAGACCTGGTTATGATACTAATGAATAATACCAAAAAATGAAGACTAGAGTACAGTGACAATTTCTGTCTGCATAAGCATGTGCATATCAACATCGAACTGAGAGAGAAAGATGAGAGCTGGTAGTTGTACCAGAGCTTTCCTTGGGGACAGAGTTCATGAGGCATTCCAGAGAGAACACATCGAGTACTGACCGCAGCTGACCTACTGCAGCCTGGGAAGTACAACTCTCACTCAACACAGGCTGAGAATCATAGTACACTCAACTTTTAAACACAACAAAGATTCCCTGTAGCACAGATTCATGGTTTTCCCTTAGAATACATCTCTCTCTGGTCACCTACACAAATATGGAAAAAATATTATTCAAAAATATTCCCTTTTGCTGCTTCCTTCTCTTTTTTGCATGGCATTACCTGCATTTAGGTATAAATTTGTTTTAAATTATGGTTGGGTCTTCGTCTCAGTTACAATTTCAACACAATTTAACTAATAACTCACAAGTCATTGTATTGTATATAAACCCTTACTTTACTGACATCAACAAGAGCTATTTGAGTCAGGAGTTAACAAACCAGAAGCCCAATCTATCAAACAAGATTGTGGGTTATAGACACTTGAATTATTGAATTCGCTGACGTGAACTATGCCTTGCAAATAAGAGATTTCTTAAGCCTTAAAATTAAGAATTGCTGATTTGTGCAAAGCTCTGAAAGGTTACAAAGAACTCTTAAAGATTTAAGACTTAGACTTACAATACTCCATAGTCCAGAGTTTGAAAAAACAGTCTATAAATAAAGATGTTTTAGGTCTGTAGCTGCTTTCCCAAAAGACAGCTCCAAGCTAAGATGACTCAAAGGCACAACGCAGGATGCTTAATGAGGTAGAAAAAAAAAAGAATCCTAGAGTAACAGCAGCAGGCTTAAAGGAATCACTGGATCTGGTTAATATTTATGACTCTACCATACACAAATGATGGTGTGGCTGCATAGAGCATGGTAGGAAGCTGTAGTCAATGCAACCCTGAGGTTTGCCAGATAACACCTTAATAATTCATAATACCACTGGAAAAATGTTTTGTGGACCGATGAAACTAGTTTATTATAACGGAGAAACACACAGCACTATGTATGGCATATAGGGACTGCATGACAACATGACAACATCATCCCAGTGGCTAAGTACAGAGGGGGGAGCATCATGATTTGGAGCAACCTCTGCCCTGTACAGCTTTCCATCATCAAGGGGCAAATGAATTCTATTTATCTATCTAGGTATACTGCAGGAAAATATCAGGGTTATCCACCAGCTGAAGTTCAGCAGAATTAGCAGCAGGATGATAACCCTAAATATCAAAGTAAACCTACTACAGAATCATTTCAAACAAAGAAAATCCATCCTTTGGAATGAACCATAGGGAAGAATGACACCTGTGCTCAGACCCTTAACTACAACACCTGCCAGAAAAGGTCAAATTCTCGACCTTTTCTGGCTACACGGTCAAACTGAGCAATCGGGCTGACAGCCTTTGTGGGTGGCCAAGAGCCCAATGGTCACTCTGGCTAAGCTCCAGAGATCCTGTGTAGATATGGGACAAACTTCCAGAAGAACACCCATCACTGCAGCACTCGATCTGGGCTTAATGGCAGAGTGGCCAGACAGAAGCATCTCCTCAGTGAAAGACACACGATAGCCTTCTTGCAGTTCACAAAAAAGCACCTAAAGGCCTCTCAGACTGTGAGAAACAAGATTCACTGATCTAATGAAACCTAGATTGAACTGTCTGGCCTCAACTCCAAGCATCATGTCTGGGGGAAACTAGACATGATGTTTAGAACTGGTTGCCCCTCTGGAAGTTTCTCCAATCTCCACACAATATCACTGGAACTCAGCCTGAGTGACCATCAGGTACTTGGTCACCTCTCTAACAAAGGCTGTCTGCCCGATTGCTCAGTTTGGCCAGGCTGCCAGCTCTTGAAGGAGTCCTTGCTGTTAAACACGTCTTCCATTTAAGAATTATGGAGACCACTGTGCTCTTGAGAAACTTCAATGCAGCACGCCGAAACGCATTTGTTGTAACCTTCCCTAGATCTGTGCCTTGACACAATCCTGTCTGAGCTTTGCAGGCAGTTCCTTTGACCTCTTGGCTTGGTTTTTGCTCTGACATGCATTCTCAGCTGTAAATAGTTTTGCAAACACTTCTAAAAAAAAAAGTTTTGATTTGTCATAATGTCATAGTGATTCAAGACTGATGAGGGAAATGTTTTTTTTTTAATAATCATTTCAGAATAAGACTGCAATCCTACAAAACATGAGAAAAGTAAAGGGTCAAAAAAGAACAGCAATCAAATATTAGCAGACACCTACAAGCCACTGAGAGTAAGTTGACTGGGAAGCATCACCGGCTGTTTGACAGTAACCTTCATACAAGAATGGCATCTCCTTGGCAGTGGAGGGTCATAGAACGTATAAAAATGATAACATTTCTAACAATTACAGGTTTCACTTTACTCTGATCACACTTCTTACAAGAGCCCAAGTCCCCAGAATCTTCACGCTGATATCGTTTAGTACAAACACCAAGGGTGTGGTCATGCAACTTGACCAAATCATCTAGTGTGTGCTCTAAAAATCCGATAAATCTGCCTACCTCCAACATTTTTAAAATTAATTAAGATTTGAGTATCCTTTAGTGTGCACCAAGCCTTAGTCTAAACCTCTAAAACTCCGAACGCTTACTTTGTCTAAAGGGTAAAACAGCAATTACTCAACTTGCTCTCTCAGCCTTTCCTTTGTACTGACTCTCAGGTTGTAAAGTTTACAGTAATACTGAGAGCAAATGTGATTTTCTTCCATGTTTGGAGGAAAATCACATTTTTAGTTCTACACCAACATTTATACGTATGATTTTGACTGAGGATCATGTAATCCTAGAGCTCATTAGGGTTGATCATCTTCAGTTTTTAATATGTTATGCTAGTAGTTTTCTAATAGTTTGTACATACTTTGAGTGATAAACAACATAATCTGACATTCTTAAGATGGGTGTGCATTTACTCAAGGAACAACACTACTACAGCAGGTTTAAGACTTAATTTCCATTTGTTTGACTTCTGTACAAAGAAAAAATATATATACTTCAACAACCCCTGCAAAAGAGTGAAGTGGTCCACTCAATGTGAAAAGAACATCTTACATAATCACTTTCTAACACAGACTTATACCTACAAATAAAACAAACAACTAATCAATCGATCAGTAAAAGAGCCTTCTAAAATTCCCACTGTCTTATCTTGAACGTTGTTTAAACTACAGTTACAGCAGAGCAACTCAGTTGGTAACACATATGATGGTTTTAAAGCTCACCAGTGACATCTGACTGTTAAGAAATCCATAATGTTTTCACCAGCCCTGTCAGTCTCGTTACCGTCCCTCTCTGAGCGTGTGTCATTCAGTGGTGCACATGAGAGCATGCTGCTTGTGTGCTCTGGGATTCAGCTCACTGGCCAATCACATTACATATGTAATGAAACCCCACATAAGCCACTGGGCCTAACATATTTTCTTGAGGAAATCCTACAACATGCCCAAGCCTAGTCTTTTTGTAGGCCAAGAAAGGTAGGAGCAGAAAAGGAGAGGACCGGCCTGGGTGACTCAGTACTGCAGAAGAATGCCTATCATTCCACTCAGTTGATCATTAGATCTGGGATTCTACTTGGTCTAAAGTTAGCAAGCAGAGACTCACGAGTGAACTCTGTTTCTATAAGCAGTAAAGAGTGTGTGTGTGCAGAGTAACATATGAGTGGGCCAAAGGAAATCACCCACAGAGAGGTCTATATAAGCTACTGTCTGACATGGTAGTTATGCCATTGCACAATGCAAAATTTGTTATCCTGTTTGACATTGTTGTAATACATGTAGAAGAGTCACTAATAAAATACAAAGATGTAGATACACTCTATCTACACTCAGAGATAAAGATATGGCTAGGAACAAACAGACAATAAATTCAAAGACAGACTGGTAGATGGATAGGTGTTCAGGCAGAGAGATAACAGTGATGACAGGCTGGGAAAGAGACAGACACGCAGACAAATGTGAACAGTGAAACATGCAGCAGCTGAGCCAGTGTAGTCAGACAGTCAATATCTCTCTAGCTGCATTCCCGCCCTGCCTGTCTCCTGTGTAATGTTGCCTCTATGCACATTCCTGAGCTTCTATGGGGCTGGGGACAGTCACTGCATTGGTGAGACTGCATCATGAACAGACACAGAGAAATCTCCTGGTAGGCAAGCTGTGCAGCTATTGACTAATGTGGGATGAAAGTCAAACAGTCACCAAAGTGTGGCCAGCAGAGACATTCAAAATATATCCATGTTATTAACAGAATATCTCCCCCTGTTGCAGGAAGTAAAGATTACATATAATGTACAGTAATAAAAACAGGAAAAATGTAAAGCCAATAGGCAACAAATAATCAAAAACTTGGCCATGCATTGTGTTTAGATCCGAGCCTTCAAGATAAAAGGGATTAAAAACTGTGCAAACAACAACCACAACAGTAGTGTTAACAGGGAAGGCATTGTTGAATGTACAAAGAGAGACAAGGCAGACCAACAGGGGAAGAAAAGGAAAAGTTTCCAACCCCAACAAAGCCAGTATAGTCTCCAGCTGCCCCCCCCCCAACTTCCCCTCTTCCCTCCCTCACTTCACTCAAGAGGAGGAGGAAATGAAGTAAGCATCCTGGCATTTTTGCTCAGCTGAGAAAGCCAAGAGCTCAGGAGGAGGGTGTGAAACAGAATGGAATGAACTGGTTAACTGGGAGTATGTGATAAACACTACCAGTCAGAATTTATAGAACACCCTTTTTTCCAGTTTTAATTGAAATTTAAACAGTGATAACCTTAAATGATACAAACATAAGCTGTAAACTGGCCAAAGAGAAAAAAAGTTTAGGCAATGGCAGTAAATTAAACCTTGAAAGTTAATGCAAACAATTCCCACGGGTGCCCTAACTTTTGCTGATTACTTACAAACTCTCTGTCTGGCATTTCTGGGCTCAGTATCATCACAACTGTCAGCCAATGGCCCAGCCCTACTGCAGCCTAATAGGGTCATCAACCCTAATGCAGAACAGATAGATTTATTGGAAATTACTCATCAGTATGTCATAGGTATCATGGGAAAGAATTAGAGATCAGAGACCAATTAGAGATTGCCCAATCCTAACCATAAACATCTATATAAAAGTCTTCTTAGAGGCCTTATGCCTCCTAAAATACTCATTTCACTGTTAATCCTCTTCCTTAGTAAATTATCAATATTTTCTTCAAAAATTGTGCAGTCTCTTAAATAGAAGTCTTCATGGGTCCATCTGACCTGTTACCCAAGTCAGAATGGGTCTTGTTTTACAGCTGCAGATCTCAGGTCTGTGTGTCAATATGTTCCAAATGAACCCAAGCAAACGCTTGATCAGGTGGTGCATCAGCAACAACTGAATTTCACGGTCACTTTACAGGTGCTCATCATTTTGCAGTGTTTTTCCTACCATTATACGATTTAGAAGTAGCAGCACCTAAGCCAAACTAATAGGGAAAACTATGCTGCTCTGGAGAGAAATTCTCTTTTTGACAGTTATATCTAGTTTTTCACTTTTTTATTTTGTATGGCACACAGTGTAATCGCTCTAAATTGTTATGGATTACTTCAGGGTATAGTATTTACCACATCAATGATCATATTTGTGTTGCCTTTGTTCTTGCTAATGTCTGAGTGTACTGTGAAAAAGACAAAATCCTGTGTCGTCTTTTTCTTTTTTAATACTGTCATGATAACGGCCCAATATTAAGTGAAAATTAACTAACTCTGATAATACTGTATAATACTACCCAGAGCTCACCACAAAACAAAAACAAAGCTGCTTCTTTATTTCCGTGTCTTCATGTATTAGAGTGGATGCTGACTTTTTGTGTGGGACCTATAATTATCATTTTCAAACAAATCAGATGGACTCAATATTACTCTTAACTTAATTAGGCAGGTGATTCTATCTGCAAGCAACTTCTGTCTGAATTAAGTACTAATCGTTGTTTTAGAAATACTATTTCTAGAAATTTTTGCCACTGTTATCACTGCACACTGCATTGGTGCTGTAATAAAACAGAAAGCTTGACAGATGTTGCAACATATAAATGGGAGTGGGATTTAGTGAATAGTCTGTTGCAAATGTAATAAGCAGCAAATGAAAGTTCATGAAGCAAACCATGTGCAGCAAGATATTAGGGCTGCCCCTTGAAAGTCGATGAGTCAATGCATCCGTAGAGAAGACCCAGAGTCGACTCACAAAACATCAATCTTCAGTCATTACACTTTTTTAACTTCTTCACAATATACACACAGAGGAATGTGGGAGCAACAGTGTGGCAGGCTGTAAACTTCAACAATCAAGTCTTGTCTTCTACTGACCAAACTACAAAACTAACCGTGATGGAAGTAGAGATGGTGATGGAAACAGAGGGCAGAGTGACACCAGACAGTGTGAGGCAGGGCAACGCGACCAGTATCGGTTGGCTGCTCCAATACTCTCAGCTCTGGTGTCAGGTGTTATGCCAATTTCTGCCTGCCAGCAGAGAACGGCATGCCCATCATGGGAATGCACTCTCACAACTCTGGTATGCATTAAAATTGTGTACAAAGTCAAGCATGATGTGATGGGTGTCTGGTCATCCACAGTGTATGCCATTATCAATGACAGCACCCAGATATGTTGGCCAGACAACCACCACCTAACCTTGCAGCAGTGTTTACCATAGAGCAAGAGAGGGAGGTCACAGACAGGTCTAGACAGACACAGACACAGACACACACACACACACACACACACACAGATTCCAGGCCAGGTTGCCATGCTGGGCTGATGACCTTTCTTTGTAAGAACACACAGGTCTGGAAAACATGCTGCTAGGCCTAGGGAGGTCTATCAAATCCTAACACTGATGACTCTGGAGGGCTGCCTCTAGCACTCATAAAACATTATGTTGTTTCATCCAAATAATTGAATGTGTGTCTCCATTAAAAAATCTGTAGTGCTGAGCCATTAAGAACTGCCAACAATCTAGAACACATTTGTTTTCTAAATTATAAAATAGTATATTGTTTATTGCAGAATTAGTCTTTTTAAGAGACCAGGGCCATAATCAAGAGTTGAACGATAAGCTTTTTATTTTGGGAAAATAATCCTAGAAAGCCGACCAAATAAAATAATATTAACCTCTTTCCACTTGCCATTTGTCTATCACTTACATTGTAAACAAATACACACTATGTAATAGGGAAGGGCAGAAAGATTACAAAGTAAATGAGTGAGATCATAGCCAATTCAGAACACTGAGGAGGTAAATCAATGGTTTGGTACTGTGTAAATTATTCAGAGTCACCAAATACTAATGACTGTTGATTGAAATATGCCAATGAAGAATCCCAATAAAGATGGGTAAAACATAGACTAAATAGTTAACACTGGTTGGTCTTGACATCATTTTTGGAGACACTAAGCATTAAGGATAAGAATGCACTACAAGATGGAGCTTTGCTACTGAAAGGTAGGGTTCAAATTTAAGAGCCTAGTTACTGTGCTATGCAACTTGTTTTTAACAATGCAATGATATATTCGGCAGAGAAACCACAAATAAGCTGCTAAACTGTTTTAATGAAATGTTTTCAATACTGAATTATTATTGTGATAACACTGTTAGCTTTAAGGCCCATGTGCCCCATATAAGTATATTTAAGTGTAAGTGTATTTAAGAGGCCTGATATCCTAAAGACAGAAAAACTTTATAACTCTTTGACTTAATGACTGTGAAAGAAATGCCGTATGGTATTCCTTGATGTTATTCCGACTAATTTCTTAACGTTACCAAAAAGTATCTGGACAGAGCTTTAGTCCCCACACTAAGGGAAATCCAGAATATGACAGCTTGTGGCTGCATAATCCTTCCCAATTCTTGATACAGCCTACTGCCTTGTTACCACCAGCAAACAACAATGACAACGGTAGTATGTCTCAAAACATATGAACCAGTCTTTCGTCAGCCAAAAATGATAAGCCAAGAACACCTACACAGACAGCTGGAGTAACACATAATCTCTACTGTACAGCACACATTTACAACAATAACACAGTTCGCAATGACTTATTAACTAATTTAGTATAACTAATTTAAGGCCAAACAAAGACTTACCAATTTCTTAACATTTCACAAAAAACATGAAATAAAAAATAGGTTGAGACGGTGAGCATCCAACTACACACCTGGAACATTTCTCAGATCTACCACTAACAAATTTCCCTGTTTTACACTTAAGCTTGCTATGTAATATACACAACGTTACAAAATTCTTTGAAATCACAACTTTTTCTCTTGCTGCTTGCTGTTTTTATCGTGTCATGGCAGTCATTAGAAACCAAGCCTTGCTGCCCAAGTTGAACACACTGCTGAAGTATTTGATGTTGGTTAAAGATAACTGAACGTCTTCTAATGCCTTCGAACTGAGGTCTAGCGAGACATATGGATACGCATTTATTATGATTTTAAAAGTTATGATAACACCAACCGTTATGTTTTGAACTAAAACTTGTCTTCGACTTCTCAATAACGTTAGACTGATAGCTAGGTTAGCTATGTACTAAATAGTGTTTAATGCTACTTTACGTTACCTCACACTATCACTATCTTGTACACGTCCAAGCAGAAAGCACAACATATGACCTTAACAAAATATAGTTAGTTATGCACCAGCATTAATGTTCCATGGGTCTCAGCTTGCCTTATTGAAGGTATCCAGAATGCCAGCCAGCTAACTACCAAACACAGCGAGCGTTAGCAGCTGGCTAGCAAGGTTAGCTAGAAACGATGAGAACGTACCGTCTGTTGCTAGTGACACTTGTTCCGGAGACAGAAACAATGAAGAAAGGAATCGTTCAGTTTTCCAAAAACGATTTTTAACTTAAATGATTCGTTGTCCCGCTGTAGTGCCACGATTTACGTCCCCACTGCTACAAGCACTTATTTTCCTGTCTTTAGGTCCCACCTATCCGTTCCGTTTTCGAGCTCGCTCTGTTGTTCACTGTTCTCGTTCTAGCTCAGAAATTCAAATCGCATCGCGAGATTTTAACAATAGTTCCATAGGCCTAATGGTCCCTGCCTGATATGTCACTTTAGAACAGAAAATACATATATAGAGAGAGTGATTTAAGCAAATGTTGGTGTTGTTGTTGGTTTCTGCTTCAGTCCTGCATCACGTTTGTTTTTTCAGGTGCTCCATGTTAACCGCAGTGGTCTCCATGATGCAAAGATAGAAAACCCTGGATTACACCAATTTACACAGTCCCCCCATTTCAGTTTCTTCCACTCCTCCATGGCTCTCCTTGCCAAATACTGACCTCAACAAACATCAGGAATTAAGGGGCAAGTCAGAGTGACCTCCAGTATGGTGCATAGTCCAGAACTATTTGGATAAGAATTTTTCAGTCTCAATATTCATATTCACAGATGGCTCTAAAGATCTCAGTAAAAATGGGCAAAACATAGACTAAATAGTTAACACTGGTTGGTCCTGAAATCATTTTGGAGACACTAAGCATTAAGGATAAGAATGCACTACAAGATGGAGCTTTGCTACTGAAAGGTAGGGTTCAACAATGCAAATACTTAATATATACCTAACATTGCCCACAGTTTAGCAGCTATATGTGTGTGTGTGTGTGTGTGTGTATTACTTCACTGTAGGAAATATAGCATTAGGAGAAATCACTGTCTTAAGTTACTGACTCCAGTCCAGTCCATGGTGGCAATGCACCTCTAAACTGGTTTGCCTACCACAAATAAACTCCAAAGAAGAAGAAGGAAGACAAAATACAGAAGTGCATGCTAAAAGTAAGGATGCATTATACATGGTAACCAGCACTAACTATACAGATAAGTTTAGCAAAGACAACATGTCATTTGGTTTTATGCCTTTTTTGATTTGGCAGCACCCACAGGTCATTTTAAGTGTTTCTCATCTAATGTCATTTACAAGCAACAACTAACTTACTCAACTAGTTGCATTTGGTTTTATTGTTACTTATCATTACAACGAAAAATGAAAAAGCATGAGAACCAGCACAAATACTCATCTCAGAACAGACAGCACATACAGTATTGATGGTGGTTTATATGACCCCATCAAACTGTGGAGGTGAAAGATAATTACTCAGAATCCGCCTTCTGTAAACCATAAGCCAATATGAACAAACAACGCAACAGTCAAATCTCAATGATCCTTTGAAACTTTCCTGTGAAGAGTTGTTTGGGTAAGCCATGTAATGTACTGTATCAGGTTTCCAAACATGGTCACTGTCTGGTTAAGCTTAAACAAGGGCTGATCTTGAACCTGTTAATATCTGTGCTGGAGTGTCAGGAGACTGGAGAAGCCTGCAGCCCATATAATGTTGGACACCATGGTAATACATTGATTTTTTTTTTCTACCAGTAATACAACAAAATCAGTCAAGTAAGTAGGTGTGATTAAAGCAAACATTTAAACCTAAAAGAAATTTGTAATTATCTAACCTCAGGTAAAGGTAAATGTGCAACCTGGGCCTTCTCATCCACTATCTGAATAAAGAATAAAAATGAATATGGGATCTTTTATAAATGAGCAGCAGAAGAAAATAAATGACCTTTTCCTGAGTATTCTCAGGTTTCAGGACAGGATACTGCATGAGTCAACTTTTAGAGAAAATCCAGCCATAAGATTAAGAGAGTAACATATAAAAGGGCAGGAAAGTTGCTGACAAATGTAAGACACAGCAGTTACTATATTCCTGCAAGTGCTGGGCTGGCTGTTCCTCCTGACACCTTCCTGCTTTGTCAGGTCCACAACATCGAACAAGGTCCCCTGCTTTGTGGTTGGAAGGATTAATGGTCACGGAATGACACTGACACCTGGTGGAAGACTGTTCTGTAAATACTGAGTATCATCGGTTTAGACTACAGATCATCCACACTTTGAGATATGACCAATATGACCAATGAACTTGAGACTGAAAATGTAATTTTATAAAATGTTTGCAATTAGCACAGTTCAATTTAAGAGTTCTGTAAAGACATATACAGTAGTAAAGTCATAGGAACAATAGCACTCAGTCATAAAACAGAGAAAGATGTATTTTGAATGAGAATTTATTACAGCCAGCAGTTTACGATACAAATCACCTTTCAAAACGCTCAGCTACCACCTTCCTGAACATGGCTGATATTCTGAGCACTGACACAGTAAAATGACATAAAACAGAGGAATGCATTCAATTTATAATTTCAATTTTCTCTATTTTGCTATTTTTTTAAACAAATTTTTGTTTATGATCAAGGTCTAGTCAAACCATTCCTAGACCTGGCAATGTCAATTGTTATCTTCTTTTTTTAAGAAATAATTTATCATTTTGCGATGTTTTCAGAGTTTTAGGTTTTTCAATGTTTAATATTTTTTTTCTCTTTTTCCATCGGTGAAGCAGGTTTCAAAATGCTCTATCTGTAAGACAAAAAGAAAGTATATTAAAGGTTACAGTGTGTAGTTCATTGAGGTATCCTTTCACCTGTGTTATCTAGAACTTTAACACCTACACTCCCTCCCCCACCAACCCACACACCTTAGACACTGGGAACACCAGCAGGGGTGGTGGACTTCTGAGCAGCCTCCTTGGCCTGGTGGGCCTGAAGCACAGCAACAGCCTCATCCACCTGAAACAACAAAATACTTAATACAACCTTCATTCACAGATTCCTGTTTGTGAAGATGCTACACAGCAACCAGCCTCATTTATCTTCAGATGACTGTAAAATTAGCAAATTCATAGAGCACCAATTTCAGCCAGCAGGCTTCCAGAGAATTATCTTAAAGATCAGCCATCAACTGACCTTTGAGCGCAGTGACTCGGGTGACTCGAGCATGTGAAGAAGCTCTGAGTTGTCAATCTCCAGTAGCATACCCGTGATCTTGCCCGCCAGGCTAGGGTGCATGTTCTGGATCAGGGGGAACAGACGCTCACCTGAAGAAGAGGAGTTATCAACAACAATTATGAAATGCAGGAAACCAGACTGAAGATGTAAAATAGCTTGGTGACTATGAAGAATCCAATTGATTTCCCAAAAACACTTCTGTTCATGTTAGATCCCTGTAGATAGAGCAGGTGAAGTACTGACCCAGCATCTGCTTCTGTTCCTGAGGAGGGGCAGCTGCCAGCATGGAGGCAGTCAGGGGCTCCTGTCCTTGGACATGGACAGCAGGCTAAAGATGGGGCAAAAAGATTTGAGTCAAGGGACAAATTCTTGGCAGCTGTAAAAATGAATGATTGCACAACTACTATTAATGAGTAATCATTACAGTATATTTCAACAGCATGAATGACTAGTGTTGGATACAGTTTTTATTGACCCTGCTTGCCAAGTGTTTCCCATAGATTCTTTCAGCAGTTAAAAATTTGTCGTAACATGACACAGTTGAGATTATTTTTGGTTAAAGCCTAAATATGGCACATCTTGTCATACCCAAGTTCAATATTCTCAGACCCAGAGTTGAATATGACTATAGCAGAGTAAGAACATAACAGCCATCATTTGGCACTTTTTAAGGTTTAGTAATAGCCCTGAGCACCAGCTCCAGTCTGCCACACTGTTAGCTCTAAATACACATAGACCATTCTCATTCCCATCCACTGCTGACAAATCTAGATGGTTCTGCAGTAGTCAAAAGCACATTTCTTATTGAATTGCCACCAGCTGTTGGAAATCAATTTGCAATAACAACGTATGGGAATGCAACTGTGTTTATTCTTTTTCAATGCTGTATATTAGCAAAATGGAATTCAATGGAATTCTTACCTGCTGCATGGTGACCTGTGGCTGGGAGGCCATGTGCTGTTGGGGGTTGCGCACACTGGCAGCATATTTGTACTGGGGCATGGCACGCACAGGGGCGGCAGTGGCTGAAGCACTGGCAGGGCGTTGGCTGAGGGCCTGAGTGGCTAAGGTGAGAAAGGAGAAAAAGGAACTTAAAGCTACATCTAGTGGCAAACCAGATGTGACAGGTGAACAAAGTGTGATTGATTCTTGTCTTCTGAAAACTGAAATACTTACGCATACGCTGGGAAGCCATCATGCGTGGGACCTGGGTGTTGGTGGTGGTGGTGGGACGAATGGTGTTGAAGGTCTGTGGCCTGGGAGCTGATGGGCGCATAGCACTGGGCATGTTTTGGAAGTCTGAAGGAAGAGAAAACAACAACAGAAATCCACAATGAAGTTGTTAGACTTACTTTCTTTCCATGTTAAAAGAGGGAACTAGTGACTGATTCACAGCATGACTCAGCATTCAAATTAATAAAAGGGCCAAACTGATTAGTTATAATCACATGGAATTAGTGCCAAGAGGTTCATTTCAGGAGGTGTTATTTTACCTCAGGATATACTGGGTGCTGACCTTTAAATGTATCGAGTATTTCAAGTATTTTGTCGTGGCACGAGAGTGTAGGAGACACAAATATAATGGTAATCAAGTGGAAGTAAAACAATATGCTTTATTATCCTCCCAATATATGAAGCAGTAGGCTACATAAAGCTGATAAATTAGGAA
Source organism: Lates calcarifer (assembly GCF_001640805.2). Classification (NCBI taxonomy): domain Eukaryota; kingdom Metazoa; phylum Chordata; class Actinopteri; family Centropomidae; genus Lates; species Lates calcarifer. The sequence goes on from NC_066847.1 coordinate 14,994,156, forward strand.
TTTGTCATGTCTTTTATTCAATGCGCTCTGATGACTGTGTTGATGCTATCTGTACACTTTTTAGTAGCAGAAATAAGAAGTAACCTAGAGACAATAAAAGTATCTAAATCAAAATGCAAATACTAACAAATACAAATACTATTAATATCACCAGCCACTTAAAGTTGTGGACCTTGACCAAACTGCAGGAACAAGTCTATCTAGATCCCACTCAGGAATAAAACCCATAGGCTAACAAGCACCCAGTCTAATGTCTAACTTTGAACTGATCTGGTTCCCTAGCATACTCTGCAGCAGTCTTTGACTTACAGGCTGCAGTTCAGCATATACGAGAAGTGACGAGGACAGCAAGTAAGAGAGCCAGTATCAACAGCAGAATTGTATATTTGGTTTTGTCTCAGCAGCATATGTGTACAGCAAATGTATGCCCAGAGGGGAAACTGTGTTGGTCAGTCACCTATCACACTGCCTGAGGCAAGTTAAACTCTGTAACACAGTGTTCAAGTTTGTAACATTATTTGAGGTTGTAAGGCTTTTATTTATATGGGTGGCAGTTAACCTGGTAACATGTTAAAAAACAAGTAGGAGGAAGTAGGCTCAAGTGCAAGCATATGGCTTTTTCCTCGTGTGTTAGTCGTGGGTTCAAGTGTGACCTTGGTTTGTACTGAACTTACAAATTTACCAGTTGAAAAGATTTAAAAAGGTATGCAAATATGACTACTTACGCTGAGGACGCACTCCTTGAGTGGCCCAACGGGGGCTTGGGCGGAGCTGTGCCAGCTGGTTGGCGGAGTAGTATGCAGCACGGTTCTGGGCCTGAGAAGGACAGAGGCAAAGATATATCACTGTTTGGTCTTACTGCCAAGGAACTGAAACATTATTTTCCTATTATCCATTCCCAAACATATTGTCCGATAACAACACAAGCAGTTTTTTGTCATGTATACTCAGCAAAGTGGCTGACTCACCTGAGGTATAGCCGCCATGAAATAGCCTGAGGGTGGGGCAGGCTGGTATGGGTTGAGGACAGGGTTGGGCACAGCACGGACAGTGGCCATCCTCTGCATGTACTGGTTGGTTAGATGAGCCTGACGCTCCTCTTTGCGCTGGGCCAGAGCCACATACAGTGGCTTTGTAGCAACAATACGGCCATTCATCTCTGTTACAGCTTTAGTGGCTTCCTCCGGTGAAGAGAAGCACACAAAGCCAAAGCCTTTGCTGCGGCCACCCTCCATCATCACCTACCGGAGAAGAAAGTGATTAGCATTTATTTGGACAAATGATTGTCTTGTTAATCACCATAAAGCTACAAGAAAATCAGAGACAAACTCAATTTGTAATCAAGTCTTGAAACTTTTCAATATTATTAACCAAGTACTGCAATCTGTACCTTAGCACTTGTTATGGTTCCAAATGGAGAGAATTCTTTGCGCAGACGCTCATCATCTAGGCCATCATCCAGGTTTTTCACATAGAGATTGACACCCTAGAATAAGAGATATGAGACTGTAACCCCAGGAATAAGTCATATCAACTCTTTGTCACGTATAGCCAGCGATAACGATATCTGGAGACTGGCTACTTGAAAGGAGGTTTTGCATGGCAGCAAAATATGTCATTGACAAGCTACGCTTCTCAAGCATTTGCTCTGATTTTAGAGATGATATACACCTCCTTAAAATCAGCCCTGTGGTGTCATCTGCCGAATTTAATTCCCCTGAAAAAGTAGAAGGCAAACCTGGTATCTGGTCATGCGATCTTGCTTCATCTGCTCAAATTTGCGCTTGAGCTCGTTCTGTCGCTCTCCTTTCTTCTGTGCACGGCCCACATACACTTGCCTACCATTCAGTTCTTTACCATTCATGTCATCCACAGCCTGCAATGAAATAAGCAGAAATCCATTGATACAAACGAAGTCAAAGTCAGCAGTAGAGATACAGTGACAAATATGTGGATGTTTAATTTTCCAAAGATTTAGACATATATAAAGGGAACAATGTCCCCAAAGAAAAGATGGTGGTGTTGATCCTAACCTTCTGTGCATCTTCGTGTCTCTCAAAGCTAACAAAGCCAAATCCCTTGGATTTGCCACTCTCATCGGTCATAACGCGAATACTGAGGGCAGGCCCTAAAAAATAAAAACATTTTGTTATCATTTAACTACTCAAGCCACACTGGTAACATGCTTAATTGTAAACCTGTTGTCTTTGAAATCTCATTGTCTAACCATATTTGCCGAACAGCTCCTTCAGCTTCTCGTCATCCATGTCCTCTCCAAAGTTTTTGATGTAAACGTTGGTAAACTCTCTGGCACGTGCTCCCAGCTCAGCCTCCCTCTCTTTACGTGATTTAAAGCGTCCAACAAATCTGTTGGTCAAAGGACATGAAAAATATTAAACACATCATACGTGCTGTGACAAAACGTTGAACTTAATACCCTAACTCCAGAATTATCTTAATATTCCAGTTGCTGTGCAGACCTGATCAGTGAAACCTCTCTAATGCATTACTTTATTTGGCTCCACTACACAAATTAGCCCAACTATCCCAAAAGGATATCACTAATAGCACCCTTTATCTTTAAAGGCTCTATTATAATGAAATGGTTGACCAGACTCTTTTTGTAGTGAAAATGTTTGCAACTTTATGGTGCATTCTGGGACATTCTAAGTGAAGAGGTACACAGTGTGGACTGCAGGAAGGATGTAACTGCAATCAATTTTGGTCTAGACATCTGGGGTTCTTGTGACAGTCAACTCAGATGCAAATCATGCTTCTCAGAACACAATAATACAAAGGAACACTTACATATTTTACTCAATAATACTGCAAATGTACAAAACAGAATTATAATTCAGTCATTCTGATCAGTATTTCCCAAACACTTTCTTGAGGACTGGAACGTTCTCTACTTATAACGCTGCAAGATCTTTTAAACCTGACTCATATCTCTGGAATGACTGTTATTCTTAACTGGGATAAAAACCCAAAATACATTTGGCGTGACTGGTAGGTGAGTTTTGTAGGCAAGATGCAGTTAAAATCAAGAAAAAAAACTCTGATTAGATTTAAAATTCACGTTAATCACACAATTCAAAACACTGATTTACACGAGAGTGTAATTGTACTCCCACTTACACTTTTCTGTCATTGAGCAACATGCCATTCATTTTCTCAATGGCCCGCTCAGCAGCCTCGTGGGTCTCAAAGTGCACAAAGCCGTAACCCTTTGAGCCATTTTCATCACAAACCACCTTGGAAAAGGGAGATTTGAGCATGTCAAAAACAATCCTAAATATCATGCATAACAAAAACACAAGACACACACAATCACCTTTAACCTGGTGCAATCTTTAGTCATGCAAAGTAGTAGTATGTAAAGCACTCTAAACCAAGAACAGAGGCAGCCAGAAGTAATGCTGCCTTGCCTACCTTGCAGGACAAGATGTTTCCAAATGCAGAGAAGGTGTCGTACAGCGCCTTGTTGTCAATGGATTTATCCAGATTCTTGATGAAGATGTTGCCCACTCCGCTCTTCCTCAGGGAGGGGTCACGCTGAGACCACATGATGCGGAGAGGTCTGCCTTTGATCACATCGAAATTCATGGTGTCCAGGGCTCGCTCAGCTGTGAAGAGATGGCACAACTTGTAACACCTGGCTCATGTGTGGTTTAAATTTTGCAGTCACCTCAGTACTTTTACAGAAGTCAAAAAATCGTCTTTCATGACATGTCATGACATGTACAACACATGTCTGGCATGTTCAAAACGTAATCTGAAATTATTACATTGCATTACACAAAGATACTGACTAAAACATCCATTGTGCTAATTGAAACATAGGTGCTATGGCATGGATAATCAAAATGGAGTAGGATGGTACCACGTTCCTCGTTAGCTGTACTTGCTATATTACGTTATAATAAACCTACCATCAGCAGGCTGCTGGAAGTTGACATAGGCATAGCCGAGGGATCGGCGGGTGATCATGTCTCTGCACACTCTGATGGAGAGAATGGGCCCAGCCGGGCTGAATTTCTCGTAGAGCATGGCCTCGGTAACGTCTGGATGCAGGTCTCCCACATAGAGGGAGGCCATTGGGTAGCTGGGCGCGCTAGGATTCATGTCTGACGACGCGTGTTCTCAGGCAACACGACAACTGGAGGATTATAATAGCTCGATATTTTACAGACAACAGTCAGCCAATATCAATCTTCTATGCGGAGGAGTTATTTTGTCGGTCTCTTCGATAGCTTCACAAAAACTGAGAGCGCAAACACTAATACTATCTTAAGTTAGCAACGTGGGCTAGTTAGCTTGGTTAGCAAAATGTCGGAGCGTGGCCTAACCGATGTGGCTCGCACACCTCTGAGTCTGTTCTTTTTCACAGTCAGTAAGCTGAATTGTCGCTAGTATACGACACAAATGCTCTCATTTACAATGATAGCTGGAATGACAAAGCCCTTAAAGGGAGAAATAAGTGGTTAACAATATAACTGACTAACGTTAATCACACGCTTTCAACAATGACGCTAACTGCTCAACGTGCTAACGTTCCTCTCGTTCCGTCTTTCGTTCTTTTTCTAAGGCAGCGTCTTCTTCGCGTTGCTTGGGTTGGCAAATCAAATCCTGCTTCACCGATTTTTGTTTTTCTTATAAAAATATGTCTGCGTGTGCTCTCTAGCTTTTGGTTTGTTTCATAATAATAAAATGTGTGCCGAGACTAGCTCCGGAGCACACCCTACGCAGACGGATTACGGGAATGAAAGGAAGGTCGGCAGAGGTTGTTTCCCGATTCCAGTAGCGACTACAGCGCGTTCACCACTAAGGTTGACGTCACACATCTCGCGATATTTCGTTTCGATTTAATTTTGGTCGTTACCAAATTGGGATGTATAGTTCAAACAGGACGTTTTTTCTGCAGGTAAGGAATGGGCTATCAATTGAGTGGTCCGCTGTAGTATTTTTTAACACTGTGTAATGCAGTCATTACCACGTCTCTCTGTAAGATTACTATTTTGTCCTCGTAACCACTGAAACTGAAAGACTTGTAACTCATCCTCCGAGGATTGCATTATGTCAGTCAACGGAAAAACTAAGCTATATAAAGTACATACAAAGTATTATGCGGGAGCTTGTGTCAAATGAAACGTTTCACTTTCTAGAAAACATTATCCCGGTACTTAATATGCGGGAAATATTTACGAACCGTAACAGTAAATTGATTTATTTTACTCTCAAAAAAGAAACCGAGAAACAGTTGTGTTTTAAAACTCAGATTGGATGAATTAGGGGATTCCTTGTGAATAGTTATGAATCAAAGTGTTTCCAGCACATGTTCAGGGTTGCGTTGGCTTGACATGGTACATACGTTCCACTCACCTTGACTGAAATAAAGGGAATGCCATTCTCGGCACCTAAAGCCAGCTATGCTAAATATTACATCTTTTCTTTAAGTTTATGGACAAGAATCATGTTGTGTTGCCTACACATATTTTATTCCGGGCCACTCAAGGACAAATAAAGAGAAAATCATATAGAATAGGAATAATGCAGGATTATTGTATCACGAGAACGCAATTCCAGTAGTCAAATAGCCCGACAGGTAGTATTATGGTAATAGTAGTGTCTTAGAAATCAATAAAATGTCGGATAGTTTTTGGTTTCCTTGTGCGTACTGCCGCGAGGTAGTGATGTGTCATGCGCAAAACGTATGGCTCTGAGAGCCGATGCTTTGTAGTGAATCCCAATTTTTTTTTCCTTTCGCTGCTTACCTCGGTGCTCAGCCTGAGCTCTGCTCAAGGCAGAACTTTGTTTTGATTGGTCAGCATCGCGGCCAATCAGATGTTTGATCAAATGGTTTTGTAACAGGATAAATGCACAACATTAGGCAATTATAAGGCTGTTATAATACTGTTTGGTTGAGTTTGGTTCTGTTCTGTGGTTTTATTTGCAGTTTTGTTGTTAATTTGCGCAATAAAATGTTTGATTAAAATATTAAACAAGAATGGTTTTGTAACAGAATAAATGCACAAAATTAGGCAATTATAAGGCTTCTCATAAAAACACCGAACATGAAAGGGTTTTCGACACACAAACCATTAATTTTTGCACAGTTATGGTAAAATAAAGGCCTACAAAAAATCCTACATTAAGAGCCGTTCAGGAGTCGAAAGAGCCGGCTCTTCTTTGGGAGCTGAGCCAAAAGAGCCGGCTCTCTGAAGAGAGCCGAACTTCCCATCACCACCGCGAGGATCATGCACTTCTCGGCAGGTAGGCGAGGCTCGGTGTAACACCTGTAGGGGATAGTAAAGAGCGAAAACGACACGACTACATCCTACATTGTACAGCCCATTTTCCATAGGTCCAGTCGTGTTTCTGAGGATTCTGACAGGGAGAATATGGTCAAAATCTATCTATTATATGATTATGTGAGAGCAAAGTCTGCTGTAAGTTCTTTGCATATGCTCATTAGTGTATTTCTGTTAAGTCATAGGTTGGGATTAAAGTTTTTTGATGAGTTTGCCTTCCTTTAGCTGTTCATTTAAGCAGTAGCAACTACGCAAACTGACAGGCTTCTTGATTGTGGAGCAAGACACAAGGGTTATGCTTTAACCCTCTCAAATAGTTGTTTTCTCACCCCTCCCTCCACTGCTTTGCTTAGTTTTTGGCCTTTGGATGTGAATGAGATTTTGCAGTAGTGAACTTTGCAGGTCTCCGGTCTCCAAAGGCCTGGCGTATCCAAACATGTAGCCTACATGCTTTTAGTGTAGTGTAATTTTCCTGGGCACAGGGAAATCCTTCAAGGAGGACAAGTTACAAAGTAACACAACAGTGAAGAATTTGCATTGGAGAAACTGAATCAAGCTGGTGAGTAATAAGTAGGGAGGACTTTCTGTGGGTCTCCTCTGCTCCCAGCCTCCAGCTTAATGTGACTCACTTATTCTTGTACAGCAATTCACAGAAAATAGAGCATCTGAATTAAAATGGTTGCCAGATTTAGCACCCAAATATAGCAAAGCTCATCATTTGAGAATAGATAAACACTCCTGATTTGAGACTCAAACTTTTATAAATAACTTTGGATCACACAAATGTTAAAATAAAAAAAACTACAGTGTTAGACCACTCCTGACTATCAGTGTGCCACCTCAAAAGAAACAAGTTGAATCTTTTTTTTTTTTTTAATTCCACTTTACATGAAATTACACATCCCCCCCTGAAAAAATAACAGTTGGGCTTGGGTGTTCTGTATGGAAATTCCAAAGACATGAACAAAGCTAGCCAGCCAGACAAAAACCTTCCTTACATGTCCACAAACTACTTCTTACCAACATGCAGTTTAGGCAAGTACTGAGAGAAAACAGGAGAATAAAAGACAAACAAATAAAAATCTTAATTAGAAAAAGCAGTAACTAGATAAGCATGTGGGATTTTTTTTACTGCTGTGCTCATACAAAACAGCAAATAACAAGATTGTGTGCTCTTTTGTTCTTCAAAGTTTTCTATACCTCATAAGTGATACATACATACAAAAGCAGGTCACCCAAAAACAGAACAAAATAAGAGTAGAAGGTTGAGCAACTGACAGTAAATGGAATGTAACCCTTGTGTTCCAACAAAACATTACCATCTTTCTCCAGCACTCCCCACTGCATCCTCTACTGTCTCTACCTCTGCTGTCATTCCTCTTGCTAAATAGAGATTAACTGCTGCCGTCTGCTCAGGTGTGAGAACTCCTGGTTTTTGTGAAACCCCAGGTTTGTCATCAAAAAATGGTGCTAATCAAGAATAAGACCATTATTATGAATAGAATACATATACAGGATAACCTGTTGTCCGAGTCTAAATAACTCAACCTGCTGCATGTTTCTTGAGTCAAGAATTTGTCCTCTCACCCACCACCTTAATAATACAACATCCCTAATACTCCCACACACAAAAACAGGTCAGCAGACAGGCAACCAACCAACCCCAAATACACTACCCTTCCACATGGACCCTCCCACCAAGCCATTTAAAACATACCCCCACTCCCAATCCCTTTTCCCACAGTTACTACAAAAGAGGAAACAGTAAACCGATAGGAGAGAGAGGAGTGTTGAGACACCTAAATAGAAAAAGGGTGGAGAGAGTTGGACGACAATGATGATAGTGAGGTGGTCTCAGTGTTGATGAAGATGAGCCGGGACGATGGCAGGCAGACAGGGATGCCTATGGGGGTCTGGCTCAATCTCTGGGCTCTTCCGTATCCTCTCCCTCAACCTGGTTATCGGAGGTCCACAGCTAAAGGAGGACAGGAGGAGAAAGGTAGCAGTGAGAACAAGGAGAACAAGAGGGTCAAAGAAAAGGCAGAGTGGGGTAAATAAGAGAGGCCAACATCCATTAATGGTTCATCTTTAAAATGTTCTGATTTCCATTTGAAGGGAGAGTTAAGAGTATTGCATAGTCTACCCCAAAGTGACCAGATACAAATAAATAGATGGCACCCTTATGTAGTTAATGTAAGGAGTTCATAGCAAAAGTGCTTGGCTGATATCAGGGCCTGTTTAATAAATTTGTCAAAACAAAATGATTTTTTTTTTTTTTTTTTTTTAAGAAATTTGGGCATAAGGGTGCAACTTAAAATGTGAAAAAAGTGAAGAGGTCTGTATGCTTTCTGCTTGCACACTGTATGTATTAAATTTGGTAAGACCTTTGCTAATCTACCATTATAAAGCTGTATTCCTGTATTCATCTGGCTAAATGAAATCAAGAAGTGAAATGTGGGTCAAGTGACCATTCTAGAAGATGGAACTGCTTACATATACAGTACCAATAAATGTAGCAATCATTTATCCCCAAAACAAACTCTGGTCTCAGCTCCTCAAAAGTAAATATTTTCTGTTTTTTTTACCTTTCTGACTCAAATCAAATTTTTGGATTCTAGACTGAAAATAAGACATTTGATAACATCACCATGGGCTCTGGGAGGCTGTGACTGGTTTTATCTACCCAAAAAAAAAAAACAAAAACACACTTAAAAAAAAAAAAAAAAAAAAAAAAAAGACCAGTCAAAGAAAATTAGTTGTTAAACTTACTGTCAAGTTGTCTCTCAGTAGCTGCATGATTAGTGTACTGTCTTTGTATGAATCTTCACTCAGTGTGTCAAGCTCTGCGATGGCATCATCAAAAGCCTAGAGGATTCAAAACACATTTTTAACAACTGGAAAAATGATGGTGGTCTAAACATGCTGCGCAGTTACATCAGTAGAATGTGTATATGTTTTAGGTGAGTCCCCACAAAAATAAAGCAAGCTGAATTGATAAGTTTGCATTCTGTTAAGCAGTTTAGTATTCTTACAAATATGAAAAGAGAACTATGTGGTTTTCTGAACTTACATGTTTGGCCAGCTGGCATGCTTGTTCAGGTGAGTTGAGGATCTCATAGAAGAAAACGGAGAAATTGAGGGCAAGACCAAGACGGATTGGGTGTGTGGGCTGCATTTCGTCTTTGCTGATTTCAAAGGCATTTTGGTAGGCAGCCTGTGAGTCTTTAATGATGGCTGAGAAGAAATAAAGAGCATGAAAACTGTGCAACCTAAACATAACAGATAAGAGTATCATGCTTTCATAAACCATATAAAAAGAGTAGAAAGGACAGAAAAGACTAAAAAAAGATGCTATACAACACACTGAGTAGTTGTGGTGAGATTCAACACAATTGTTTTTTAAGCCTAAATAAAGACTTAATGTTCTAAAAAAGTTTAAAGTAGTGAGTAGTAATTGCTTTCTTACAGCAGCTACCTTTAATGATGGGGCAAGAAGCAGGTCTTCTCTGAGGAATTATTAGAATAAGAAGATAATTGTATGCCCGCAAATACAAACACACAACAGTGGCCAAAGGGAGGTGTCATGAAGGCAGCTCAGAAAAGCAGGGTTTAGTAAAATGACTAAATGAACGAGTTTAACTAATTGTGCTGAATTTCACTAACTTTAGTGTACTAGGTCTTTGGGTATTATTAACCAACATCTGAAGAGCCACATTGATTGGTGCATGATCTGCCATTTTATGCTTTTGCTCAGTTTGGTTCATGGACCATTCAAACAAAGCAGCTTTCACCTGTGGAGGTGGAAACAGGATATACTTGTCTGCAATGTGAGCAGTGATTTCCCCTTGACTGCTTTCATTTAAATAGTTTTAGAGGCCTGAAGAGGTGAAAGTAGTTTTAGAGGGAGGGGGCCAGTGGCTGATATTGCCTCAGTTCACAGGTCTCTTATCAGCCACTAGGGGGACAAACAGGTTAAGAGTACAAGAATGAAAACTGAAAAAGAGAGAAATATGCCAAAAGATAAGAAAAAGCTTTTCTAAAGAGGAGTAAAATGAATGATAATGCTATCTACAGCATAAAAACTTACCTTCTAGTTGTTAACAATCAACAAAAACAACAGGAAGTATTAGCATTCATGTACATTTATCCTTCCTTGCTTACTGCCAGAGATATATACTGTGATACTGTTGTAATCATTAAGGAGCCAATGTCATAAAACTTATCCCAATGCTCAAGCGTTCATTTAACAGAATCTTGTCTAATGCCCTATTTGGTTCTACTAAGAGTAATAGATGTCAGGTCTTACAATCCAGCTTTCCAGCCAGCAAAATGTACACATATATATATCTCAACAGTGAAAATGAATTAAGCCACCACCACCACCACACACACAGATAGTATTCAAGGGACAGAGCTTACATGTCTTCTCTTCTCCTGTAGCCACCTCAGCCAAGTAGCGGAAGTAATCGCCTTTCATTTTCAAATAGAAGACTTTGCTCTCTGGTGCAGTGGCTTTGGGAATGAGATAAGTGTCCAAGAGACCCTGTGACAGAGGACAAATAAATAAAACAGACTGTTAGAAAAGAATAGACTTCAACTTGATATTTCAACTATAATGCATATAACTTGCACTACAATTATGGCTAGCAAACCTTGAAATCAGCAAAAATAATCTCAGAAGACATGAGCAGTAGCAGTTATTTTGACCCATTCAAATAAACATCATGGCCTACATTTCAAAGCATAATTTCTCATCAGACTTAAATGAGGGTAGAAACAGGCAGACTACCCTCCAGTAGCCTCAGGGCTTAAGCCTGAGACTTTGCTTGATACCATCACAGATGCTTTAGAGACCACTGAAGGGAGTGGATCTGTGTGAGGGGTGGATAACAAGAAAGCATCGGGGGTGGGGGGTGGGGGGGTGTTATGGATGAAAGATGGAGGGGGTGGAAAAAGAGGAGAGAGCCAGGCTGCTGAACTCCTGATGAGCTTGAGGAACTAGGCCACTCACAGAGCCCAGCTTGGCTCTTTACATCACAGGCATGCACCACTTGATAGCCTTTCCTTGTTGCTAATCTGAATACTAGCTGTCAGGGAACCTATAGTAACACATGGTGGGAGTGTACTAGATGCCAGGGTGGAGACTTTCCCACCAGGTAATAAATTTGTCACAACACTGGTGTTGACAACTCAACATGGTGTGTGTAGATGATAAATGTCACTTCCAAATGCTGCAACCTTCAAAGTTGACCTCATCAGTGTTGTCTGCTCCCTTCTGGCATGAGTTTTAAATCCAAAATACTGCCAAATATGTGCTTTTGATTTTCACTTTGACACCAAATGCTCCATTGTCTTGTGTCAACTCTTCTTTTGTCACATGGTAAGAGCTGGTAGAGACAGACATGGGCGATAAAAACTTTACAGGACTTGTCCCAGCAGAGTGAAGATCAGTGGTTAATGCACATCTACCTTTCACTCTTTTTCTCTTCTTTCTCTCTCTCTCCCTCTTGCCTCAACCAGGTATTACTGTACCCACCACCTCCATCAGTTAGTTTTGTGGTTTGGTCATTTTAAGAAGAGATCTGGTTGTTAATTTCACAGCCTGTTGCACTGTTGCTACTACCGTGCTCTGTGTGTGTGTGTGTGTGTGTGTGCATAATGAGGCAGCTTTGAAGGAAAAAAAGTGTCATGACTGATATTTTGTGAGTGGGAGCAGGGTCTCCCCGACTACATCAAGTAGGAAACCTTTTGGCCGCCGCCCTAAATTTTACAAATTAGGGTGTATTTGATTGAAGTGGGGTATAGCTGATCCACAAAAACAAACCAACTGGGTCTTAAGTTTATAAAAATGTTTTTAAAAAGATGGTTATGAAATTGGTGAATGTCTGAAAAAGTATAGCAAGCAAAGCACAATTTCCCATGGCATTAGTGATGATATGTTACTAGGAAACCAAGCCCAGACCTGCCCTTGAATTTATAAAGCCTCCTGATTTCTAAAACCATGGGTTGAGACAAAATAAGTTATGGGCTGAGCCTTGGTCCCTGGGTAGTCCGAGGTTGAAAAATGCATAGATTTGGTTTTAATAATAATGTAATTTAGGATCACAGCACACAACCACCAAATATGACATTAGTAGTTCAAACAGACTGCTATTCAAAACGGATACAAAGACAGGTTTTTCCAAGTTCTGTTCACTTCACAGTGCATTTGTACATTATCCCAAGCATAACAGAATAAACAAAGCTGATATAAGAATTTGCATTTGCAAAACACTCTTAGACTGATGAAAGGGTTCAGGGAAGCCCTTTGGGATCGCAATCTTTAACTGGGCCACCGGCAAGGCATAGCTAAAAATCAACATACCACCAAGACAAGAATGTTCTAGTAAAGCAAACTTGTATTTTCAGTAATTGTACATGTAATTTGAAATCATCTTCCTCTATATTTGCCTTCAAGGACAGAGTCCTTGAACAGGCAACACAGCTGGGCAAAGACATAAAAGCCTAAGTTCTGAGGAACAGACAACATAGCCATGTCCCTGTAAGAAATGCACAGGAAAGGTCTCTGTGTAGATTTCTACTCACTTCAATTGAACTTGTCATTTTGTTTCTGCAGCACATTCTGGAAATCAAATTTATGTCAATGTGACCATCAGGAGTGTGTGTGCTTATGCATGCCTTCTTGTATGTGCAAGCAGCACGGGGCAGCAACACTAATAGACCCCTGTAAGCATTAGATTACAGAGTAAAGTTCTTTTAGAGCATTTCTCATAAACTGACCATAAAAGGAGCATTACAGTATTAGTCAAGTCAGTCTACTTTGGGTTGATCAGCCTGTCAATATAGCTAAACTCAGACTCAAAGCAGAGGCATCTTTCAAGAATTGCTACAACTTTGTAAATAAAATTCACCAGGAAAGATAATATGTATGAAATGCTAAGGCAAGAAAGTAGGCAAGGTAAATCTTGTTTGTCCATCTCTATGATAAAACGATAAAACCGCCCCTCTTTCCCAGCCCTCTCAACTCTCATCCTTCTGTCTTCTTCAGTCCCCATAAGGCCATTTGGCAAACTGGAGGCCAGCAAGTGAGAATACTGGTGCTCAGCTGCTGTCATTATAGGATTAGACCCTGGTGAGTCACCAAGCAGATAATACATGGGCTGAGAGAAGAACAGAGTAGCAGAGGTCCTACAGATGGCTACATTGCTTCAGATACAAAACTAATGAGCAACAAAACCTGTGGAAAATGGGTGCTACTACGCAGAGAATTCTGGGCTATCTTGTCAAATGGGCTAACCTTGAGAAGTCTTGTCTGCTTTTTCCCAAATGTGTATCTGTCTTTACCGTGTAGATTAAACTTTAAACCTGTGGACTAAGCCATGGTACCACACTGATTTAAGACATTTTATTTCAGTCCCAGGTTTATTTTAAATAAATAAAATACTCATCATCTGGAGATACATGTAGTGGAAAGAGAAGAAGGTGACACTGTCTTGTATGTCAAAACTCTGATGAGACACTCTCCTCTTAACAGGAAAAAGGCACTGCCCATTTGATAAAAATGTGAAAGTTTGATTAAGCCTATAGAACATGAAAATTTGAATGGTAATACAACACTGTTGGCTGTGTTAATTCCCCCCCCCCCCATTACAGTGGTACATGTGCAGAAGAATGCCATGATAAGCTATAGATCACCACTGATGACAGATAATCACAGCTGGCAAACTTTAGCTGGATAGCTGTAAGATAGCCAGGTATAGAAATGAAACAGTCAACGGGGCTTTTCTCTACAAGGTCCACAGTGTTTCACTGACAGAAATGACACATCAAACAACATGAGCTGCTGAAGTAAGGTATGGCTGTGGCGCTCAACTCAATCCTTAGTCATCCAGCATTTCTTCACATAAGCTTTATGTCAAAAGCAGATGACCAGGTGAAGTAATTTGTCTGAGGTAAATTTTTTCTTTCATCAAGAGGCCTTGCTTTTGTTTCTCATCAGTTACTTCTTTATCCCCGTAGCACAGGATCAAGATAATTTTGACATGCACAACGTCTAGAGCCCACACTTGCTGAGGGTTATTAAATTCAGGGCGTGTCTAAGTTAAAATGTTCATCTGATGCTGCACAATATCAGATTAGACTGAAAAGGTAACATTTGTCCACCTTGTACCATTCAGCACACAGAGCCATGGACAGTTGTGTTGTGTTGACCCCATAGTGGCTAAAGTGAGCTGTAGCCACCATCAAACATGCACCTCGTTATGTAAATGTGATGGCAATATTATATTCTAAATGATTCCATAACTCACATAGCTGCATCTTGTAACATTTCTGCAACACACCTGGGTCTGACTTGAAATATCAAATTAACTTAAAGGCTACAACAGCAGAAGGTTACATACACATTGGAGAAAGACTGGCAGTACCCATTTCACCTTTTTTAGGAGCACCCAACAGAAAACACTTTCACTTCCTTCTTCCTTGATGTGAAAAACATTTAAGCTACAGACATCTATGTCTAAATGACAAAAAGTCATTACTTTAAACAAATAAAGCCAATAATGTTGCCCAATAAAATGTTAGCAATCTCACCAGCACATCCTTGCAGATATCCTTCAGCTCTTTCTCAATCTTTTCCCGGTACTCTTTGGCCATGGCCCACTTCTTCTCACTGCCCTCAGATTTCTGCTCGATGCTGGACACCACACGCCACGAGGAGCGGCGGGCACCCACCACATTCTTGTAGGCCACTGACAGCAGGTTACGCTCCTCTATCGACAGCGGTTCGCTATCCTCTGTGACAGCCTCTGTAACAGCCTTCATTGCAGCAGCCATGTCATCATAACGCTCAGCCTGCTCGGCCAGTTTGGCCTTATGCACCAGTTCCTTCTGGGGTGCCTCACTCATGACTGCTCTGGAGGGAGGAAAGTAGAGAGGAAAAGAGAATAGTTGAGGTCAACTGGGTGAGTGGCAAGAGGACTTTTCTTGGACTGGTAGCGATTTACCGAAGTACTCATTACCACCTGTGTAGGGCAAAAATAAGTCAAAATAGAATTTTAGGATCAAGTAATGTGGCAAATGAATGTCTAAACTGTCAGGGAAAAAGAAATTTTTTCTGGCTCTAATCTGAATACATTAATAGATGTGGGTCTCTACCCAGTCCAGAGAAGCAACTACACCACACTAACTCGATTGGTTTAACTGAAGTTGTAGCACATGATGCAACTAGTTTCTGAGGCTTGCATCCCTCCCTAGGAGGTATTTGTACAAGGAAAATACTGGCAGTTCAAGGCTATGGGAGCTAACAAGAGAAACTGGATAGTGAAGTACTATAAGCGCTATCAACTAAACATAGCTTGAGCACAACAAGAGTGCTCTGTGTTTGAGCTAAAAAAAATTTTTTTAAAAATCATAGTTTGAAATGCATCTTGGTTAGCTAAATGAGAAGGGAGCAGAGGGTGCAGCAGGTAAAGATTTAGTTGCATTCAACTAAAATTGTATCAGCCAGCAAGTAGGCACGGAAAAGACCACCCTGCTATTTGAAGTTTGTAAAAAGTCTACTGAGTTTTACGCATTTTATTTACAGGACCTTTCAGGTTAACTTTGGTAACTCTTAAATTAGAACATCTCATTTCACTCTTTTCAAACTAATTAATTTTTGGCCACACACCTGAGTTGCATGAGCTGCATTAACTGAGTAGGGACTAGAGGCATCTCTGTGCACAACCACTTAACTAGCATCTACAACAGCCTGCAAAAAAAGCTACAATTAGCGGCACAACAAACCTGTTCCAGCACCTGAAACAAATGCATGCAGTGGAATGAGAGCAATGTGCATCTGAGATTCTGATGCCCACTCCTGTCCCACAGCTAAAAAGCAGCAAACTTAAGCCATGCAATTTTCCAGTGTTACCATGTATGACAAGACAGGTTATTGTTTTTGTTAATTGATAAAGCATATACAGCATCTAGCTTTAATAAAGAAAACTATTTTTGAGATTTACGTTTTAGGCCTACCTGCAAGGCCTGTAAACATTGTGATTTGAGAAAAACAAGGACACTGGTATGGCTGTGCTACTTTTGAGAATGATACAATAGTAAAGCATTAGGCTTGGAAATTACTAGCTAGCAATGAATGCTCTAGATTTGTAAGAGTTGAGAAATAATGTTCCAGTGGATACAATGTAAAGGAAGGCTGTGTATGCTAGTACACTTGCTTTTTTTTTTTTTTTTTTTTTTTTTTGGGACACATATACTGACTCACAGGAATCACATCAATAGCCTGTATCCTTTTGACCCGTGCAAAATAGCCAGCAGGCTTCCACAGAATCAATGACATTTTTTCCAACCAGGATGCATGTAATGTGGCATGTACAAAATCTGTTCAGTTACAGGGAAAAACATTGATTACACCCTAGATCGAGTTGGGCGACCACATAAACTGAAATTAAATTTTTTTAAAAAGAAGAAGAAATACAACTCCTCGGAAATCGCAAATTGACGAGCAATGTGGTCAACATGTAGGAATCTTGACATTGTCGAAACCGCTAGCTAGCTCTATACGCATGAACATGAAGTAACATGACCCTCATAAATTTTCATCGATAAATAAATATTTAAAGTTATTAAGTAGTCAGTCCTAAATCACATGTGTGAGTGCTATTCTCCCAAAGAAAGTACGCTACAGTCACAGTTCAGAATGCAGTGATCTTGCCTCCAGGGCAAACCCAAATGTGCTCCCTTTATCCCGTAAACGCACACACCACACCCATCCCTCTACCTGTGACTCGCCCAACAAGCGGAAAAGTGCGAAATTAAAGCGTGTTTAGACTTGACTTGCTGTGACTAATATCAGCATTTATGGTCAATATGCAGCCAGAAACGCTTCCATTAAATTTAAAGACAAAGTTTTGAGGACAAACACCATTTAGTGCATGAAAATCAACCGATGGCGGCTTTTCGTTAGGCCCTCGTGACCCCTTTCCAGAGTGGCGCCGTCTATTTCCCGAAACAGAAGCATTCCGAGCAAGACATACTTAAATGGGCTAGGCATTACAACCATTTTCGTAGCTACTCTCACGCTACTAATGTGTAACCATACCCCTTTAACGTTTGAGTTTACTCCGAATAAAAAAAAATATTAACATGGTTAGCGCTACGTCAAGCCTTTAAAAGGTGTGCATCTTAGTTGAGCCGCCCGCCTGGTTGTATCACAATTTGCCTTCTTGTCAGATTTGAAACGAGTGCTACTTGACACCTAAAACTGTTTAACTGTCCGGTAATTTGTAATATAAAAAGATGCTAAAACTGAAATTAAGCAGACAGACCTAATAGCAGACATGTTAAACTATAAATCATAGTATTCTTTCCCCTAAGACAATACATACCTATCAGAGTTGCTTATTTATTTTACGAAGCGATACGCACTCTTAATAAATTAGCACAATCTGACAAATTACTTCAGATAACGGATTAACGTCTATAAGAAACTGCAGAATATCAGGGGAACAACCTTCGACCTGACACGCCTTCCCCGTCTGATGTCCCATTCTGAAACCAGTCATTAGACATATCCAAAACTGTAGCTAAGCTAGCCATTGTTCGTTGGTCTGATAATTGTCGCCGCTACACACAGCCCACAGACAATCGGAGAAAATACGCTTCCATATTTTTCTAGCAGTTAGAAAACCTAATTAGGACGTATGCAACCATAAACATAAACAATTTTTAAAAAGCTATAAGGTCTACCATACCCGAGTACTGTCAGATAGCAGTAATGTCGGCGTACCAAGCTTACAGCTGTTTCTTTCTGCCCTTCTGTCTGAAAGCAGTCCACGGGGTTTCCCTCCAATCACACCAGTCCAAGGCACGGCCCGTATGTTGGGGGAAGGGAGGTGACGTCAAACGTTACCCGGGCAACCGAACACGAGACATTATGGGAGTTGTAGTGTCCTAGTTTACCATTACTCCTCTGATCTTTATGAGGCAGATGGATGACAAATGATTAATAATGTAGCCAATATAAGCATATTTTGATGTTTTTAAAGTAAAATTATTATGTTACAATTATGATTGTCATAATTTGTCATAATCCACCATTAAATCAATATACAACCTTGAATGCATTACAGCCACCTCTGATTCAGTGATATTTTGTTAACAAAATTAGATACTGTCATTTCCACACAGTTGTGGAATTGTGTTTGGAGCAACAACAGGTGTACTTGCTGTGGATACTGAAGGCATCACAAAGTAGAACACAGGACAGAGAACTACAGTATATCATACCTAGTAGAAATGACTGTTTCTGCATTCTGGTTGGCTTCCAAGTGGAGAGAGTGAGGCTATTTTTGCCTTGTCACGTTTTCCCTATGGCCAAGATTTCAGGCTTATAACCTATTTAAGGGCAGATCAGATAGTATCAGCTATAGAAATGCAGAGGTATCAGGGCAAAAAATAGAACAGGAAAGTTCTCTCTCACTTGTGAAGGTGTGGTCCAGAAGGCGTGTAGGACAAAACCACAGAGATTTCAAGTAAAGAAAAAAAGAGTAAGCAAGATGCAGAACCGGTTTGTCCACATCTTGAGAACTTGAATACACATGCACACACATACAAATTACTACCAAGGTTTGTTGGTTTCCCAGTAACATTCTTAAATTCATCAGCAATTCTCACAGTTGTCATAATTAAGTCTAAAAGAGACATCCAGCCACTGTATTTTGAAACAGCAGTCAAGGTGGAGCCAATCCCAGCTAATTCTGGACAAGAGGCGTGGACACCCTGGAAAGGGTGCCAGTGTATGGCAGGGCTGACATACAAAGACAAACAACCACTCACACTCACATTTACAGGCAATTTAGAGTCACCAGTTAACCTAATCTGCATGTCTTTGGACTGTGGGAGGAAGCTGGAATACCCAGAGAGAACCCACGCAGGCACAGGGACAACATGCAAACTCCACACAAAAAAGCCTGTTGTGAGACAACGGTGCTGTGTGTTTTACTTTAATTTTATTTTCCTCTCATAACTTTACTTTAGCAAATAGGTAAAGATATACTCAGTGGTAGTTGTCTTTGGGGTGAAGGAGACTATTGTACAGGCCTCTTCACAAAACCTGTTGGCCCAGTAATACGTCACACTGACCCCAGTGTTTACTATAGTGGAGTCACAAAATGATCTCCAAGCTTCCTCTCAGTCAAGAGTACACACTATTTTTTGTACAATGTCAGAAGCCAAAAAGGCTTTTTAAACATTTGGTTTAATCTATAACAATTTGTTGTAATATAAAAGCTTGTTTTACTATACATTGTGAATGATCTTCATCTTAAAAGTAATTAGTAACTAAAATTGTCAAATAAATGTACTGGAGCTGAAAATGCAATATTTCCCTAAACACTCTAGTGAAGTACAAGTACCTCAAGCTAACTTTCACCATTAGGATGATGAAATGTGATTGATTAATTTTTACCACCATAACTCAGCTTATAAATGGTGAACACACACACACACACACACACACACACACACAACAAGTGATGGTTGATATAAAAGTAACACCTTTATTGAAAGGCTATACATTTCAGTACGTGAACAAAGATATGATTATTACAAAAGTAAAAACATGGCTGGTTGTCTGTGCACAGTGATGCAAGTGGTTAAAGTCAGTGGTTAATGACCAGTAGGTCTAAATGTATTGAAAATAGTTTATTTCTATAAATTAAATCTCTGTTAGCATGCTATGAAAAGAAACTAATATAAAAATGAGAGCCAAAGCGAAGTTACAGTGAAATGCAGTTCAGAATGTAGATTCAGAGTCTGACTTTTGTACCATAATGACAGGATAACACTAAAGAACATGAGACTGCACATACGCCACTGAGATTACTGAGACAGGTTAGACTGTGAAATACAACAGTGATGAACAAAATCATGATCAAATACTACAGTGTTGCACACAATTGTGCCACATACTTATTACAATGACAAACTAGGGGTACAGGAGCAGCTCACTAGTGTTATCATTTACAACACCCAGTGCAAACCTTTATCTTCACCCTAATTCACTCAACAGATCACTTCTAGTAGGAACAAAGATAATCATGTGTATTATGCAGTCATCACATTAAAAAGAAGAGTTTAAAGAAATTGTGTCATGGCTGCTAGGAATACACTAACAATGCCCTCTCTGGTTAACTTCTAGAACTCTGCTGCATATGAGGAAGTTATAGAATGGACACATACAGTAGATTTCACAAAAATCTGAGGGGAAATGGAATTCACAATGTCAGTACCCGTGTAGCACAATGGGTTTCATATATTCTTCATATCAACAAAAACTCATACTGTCTTGATTTTTTTAAAATTATCAAAGTAAGGAAAAACTAAATCAGTGCATATTGGAAGTAAATCTGAATCAAGTAAAAAGAACATATTATTCTTTTTTTTATTTACTGTCTTTCCAAACATGCTATGAACTCCAAAAGGCTTTCTGAATAAAACAGAATTATGACCCCAAAATGGTCTGTGACAAATTTGTTTCAGTCAGAAATCCATCATTGGTTTCACAGTATATTGGATCTGATTGCAGATGACTTCCAATTCTCATCTCAGTATTACAACTTTGTTCAGCTGAGCTGGTGCCAATTCATCATTTCTTCTAAATTTAAAGCTTGTCCTGAGACACTGGGAACCCTGAGATGGCATACTAGTGATAGAGCCCATGGACAAGCTGGTATTGAAAACATAAAATTTTAAAATGGTGACATTGAAATATTGCATATTATAAAAGATGAACATATAATTTTTTGGCACAAGCCAAAAGAGGGTAGCTGTCTGCTGTGTGTCTACCCTCAGTGCTCACCCTTAATCAAATTTGGGAAAAAAATTCCGATCTGGAAAAATGACAATAGGCATGCAGGTAAGTACTATCCCTGCATAAAACACCCATGTATCAATTGAAAAAGAGAACCTGTGAAGTGAACCTGTTACACCTCCACATTGACCAACTCCGGGGGCATTGGGGACTTTGGATGTTTGCTTTCAAAGTGCTGCTTAAAGGTCTTCGGGTCAGGCATTTGTGTCTGAGAAAGTGTGAGGAAGAAAAAGTGAAAAATTAGAAAATGCACATTTAAGCAGACAGTTCCTGAAGAGTACATCAGTAGAAAAAAAGGTATGAATGTACTGGGCAGCCATGTCTTAACTATTTATAGTAATAACCTCACAAAATAAGTTTTCCCCGGTACAATGGAAGCACCAGTAAGATGGATATTAAATTGTCAACTTGTTCATTCTGGCTACAAGTGGCTACTTTCATTGGTGATCAGTAATCACTGGCACAAGAGATTACCCAACAGTCCAAAGGAAAAAAATATTGCATGTACAGGTATCATACAACTAGCCACCTTTTCTGCTGAGTGTTTAATTACAAAATGTAGAGAGAAAGTAAAGTGAGAGTTTGCAAATCTGTCAAAACCACTTATTACTTCACTACTGCCAAAACAGGGATGATCAGTGCAATTTAGCAGCAAATACAGACAGTGGTGGAGGCAGAAATATGAGGAGTGTAGGAGAGAAGAGTTCATGGAGCACATGTAGTTCTGCCAATTTTCATATCCATAATGTGCATCTGGACAATCACTGAGGAGGGTATGACCTTTAGACAGTCTTGGAAAGATAGATGATTAGGGCAAAGGTTCCTCAAACATCTCTCTGAGAGAGGCTTATCACGAGAGTGCCAACAAGAGCATACTGTATATGGGCTTTAAGATTTGGTTACAGATCTCCAAGGATGGCACAGACAGGGACTGTGGGTGAGCCATGGTTCATGTATCCATCATAAACATCTTTAACACCATTAAAAAATTAATCATATTACCGTGGAAAAGAGGCTGCAAGAGCACTTTGCTTTGTTAGCTTGGTAAGAATATGTTGGTTATCGACACAGCCAAAAGTGATGTGTTTTAAAACTAAAACGTATTTATAATATACCCACAGAGTGCCAGCTTCTTAGGGACACCTGTGCAACTCAAAAAACACTTGACAATATTAAAAGTTCAGTACAACACCACCACAAACTACAGTCTATTAAGCTAGACTACATTGAAATTACAAAATACACCTAATAAACTGATAACTCAGTGGAGCTATTGAAAGTAGTCCTAGGTAGTAGGTCTAGGCAGTGTAGCTAAACACTACAGGGCTGAGGCAATATGTGAAGTGAGATGATCTCGTCCAGGCATTGCCTGAATCACACTATCACTTACATACATTTCATATAATAAAGTCTCATTCTTTAAGAACAATGCAGGAAGGCATGTGGCTCCTTTACCTGTTCTCCATCTACTGAGATCCATTCTAACCTCATGGTTCACTGAGACCATAGGAGAATAATAATTTTATGTTCTGTTTTGCGCCTAAGCACATACCCGACACACTGTGCACGTGTATACTAAAGCAGCCTTCGCTGCTGTCTTCTGGTCATGGCCTTTGCTCTTCTTGATCTCTGCCTGCTTTTTGGCATTCTTCTGCTGGGACTGGAACTTCTGGTGCCCACGGGCCATAACTGATGCTAGACCTGAAGAAATTGTACAGGAATTTAATCAGCACAACACCATGAAGAAGGTGATGGGCCATAGACTGAGAAAGACTTTAAATCCTAGCTTGCAAAGAATGACTTTCAGGAAAAATGGGAATCACCAAGGGACTGAAAGTTACACCTTCTAGAACTGCAAAGGAGTAACACGAACTGAGGCTTCAGAGAAAACAACCTTGATGTTTTGGCAATTTAAGGACAGCTTTCTCAACATCAATAATCCCTGGAATGTGTAAGACAGCAGTGACTGTGAACCATTTTCCAGAACTGGGTTAATGGTCGCTTTTTTGGCACACAGGGATGAAGCAATTAACTTGGAAATTTCCCCAAAGAAAATCAGACTGCAGATATTCAAAGTTATTACAAACTGAGTACTAGAACTAGGCCAGTCCTGTGATTATATGAACTTTGTTTTTGATGGATGGTAACGAGAGGGTGAGGCCAACTGTCAGTACACTGGGGTCAATCTGCAATCCCAAATTTAACATAACATAGTTTGTTTGAAAGGAGTGACCACTTGTACATAATCGGCAACTCTTTACGTTGACAATGTAGTCCACCCATGAGCACTATGGGTGACGTAGGGTCAGTCTCCGCCACGCATTGCTTTCATACGCCTACACAACCTTAACTAACAACATCTTATAGTACTGGTCAAGCAGCAACGATAGCCAGCTTAAGCTAGCCACCGTTCAAGAGCGACAGTTGAAATGGGTTATTGTGGAAGACAGTCTAAGTAACATCTGTCACTTCCTTTACAGCAAAGTCACATCCTTTACAGCACTAATAATATAACATACATTCAATTTTCTGCTAATTATGAGACAAACATTCTGATAGCCGGTTGCTATCATTGACGCTAGCTTAGCTTGGCATGAAGAGACACATATAGAAAATCTGAATTTTGATAGATATAACAGTTATAATACACATTTCTTACCAGCGGAAAACAAATGTATTACTGAAGATGACCACCAAAATAAAGCTCAAGAAACGCTACGTGAAGCCCTCTGGATCTTCAGCCACTTCCAGTTGTTTGTCCTCATTGCGCTAATGCGCATGCCCAAATCACAAACGATGTTGCCTTCAAGTGTTGTCGGTAAACGACGCCTTGGTGTTTCTCGTTATTGTGTGTGTATAATGGCAGTTTATCTAAAAATTAGCGACTGAGAGAAGGATAAGGACGGAGCATGAATAAATCTAACAGGTAATACAGATGAAATACCGGCGGCGACGTAACGGCGAGTGCACGAAATGAAAACCCAACCCACTCTTGGCATCGCCAGCACATACCATCCATTGCACACAAAAGAGAAAAGTTCCTGCATAATACAAACATGTAGTTAGGCTACAATTATAGGCTAATCAAACAACAACCAATGTTCTATAATAAGGCAGTGTCAAATAGGGGAGAGGGGATCATCCAGGTCACGAATCATCATCGTCTCAAGGCAAACTTTATCTTATCCACTAGATGTTGCCACTGGCTCGCTGATTATTGGGTTTTTGAAAGTAGTATTTAAAATTCCAGTTTCATGGACTCTGTTTTCCCTAAACCTTCGGTGAATGCATATGATTTTACCGATTTCAAAGATCCAAATTCACTAATTGAGAAATTCTTGGTTGGTGTGTTCTGTCCCTTTCCATCAAACAGAAATGCAACGTCTGTTGTTCGAAAGATCAAATAAAAAAAAAATAATGACTAATAATATTCAACTCCCTATTCCATCAAAAGCTAATGAAGTTTACTTTAAAACGTTTACAGGAATATATTCCGCAAATAAATTCCCTTGTTTTCTGGGTCAGCTGCATTTTGTGGTGAAAAT
Source organism: Lates calcarifer (assembly GCF_001640805.2). Lineage (NCBI taxonomy): Eukaryota > Metazoa > Chordata > Actinopteri > Centropomidae > Lates > Lates calcarifer. Next base: position 15,018,884 of record NC_066847.1, read on the forward strand.
ATCAAGTCAAAATATTCTGTGTATTTGGTATTCACCCTGATATAAACCGTTATACTGATTCACTCTCTCTGACACTAAGGGTATCAATGAGAAAATGATCTAAAATGAAAATAAAAATATTTCTGGTGAATGTTGAAAGCTGTATCATACTTCCCTTATTAATCAGACCTACAGCTAACATGAATCCAGTCATTTTAACTAAATGGTGAACACAAATCTAAACTCGGAGGAGTTGAATCTGTCATTTCCATCAGTATAACACCGCGGTGATGTAGTAGCCTGTCCGACCGATTGGTTGATGCGCCCCCTTCAATCAAACAGAAATGCAATATCTGCTTGAAAAGGTTTATGAAGGCAAATAAATGAATAAAAAAAAGTAACGCGCATACTCTACCACGTTTGCTAAGTCCATGAATATTTTCTGTCTGCACGGTGCAAAATTAACCACACACAAATAACTACAAGGTGTCACGGTACGCACAACATTAAGGCCAGGTTTGTTCAGAATAGTTACTTTCCTCTTATTGTATATTAACACGGACAATATAATAATGACAACGTCTTTCCATCGGCATGTTAGCCTATATAATACAGACCTTAAAGGTAAAACAGATATTCTTTTCCTTGTTGTGTGATTACATTAGCCTCATCATCAAGTAATGTCTATATATGTATATATGTCCCCTGACCTGTGATTAATCTGCCACTTTGAGACTAATTTCCAACATAACGTCTCAGTAATGTCCCTTAAAAGTGGGTATGCTGTCATTTACTAATTTCCTGCTCAATGGAACTTTCTTACATGAAGAGACAGTCCAATTCCAAAAACAGCCTAGTTCTGAAGAAATGAAATCAGTGCCAAACATAAACCGAGTAGGAGTTTTAACAGCAGCGTGTCCAACTTTCCCTCATTTCACTTCACGCCCCTCCCCCCGATTCACCAATGGGGAAACGGCTGCATCACCTGTGTGGAAACATGGAGCCAATCAGCAAGAGAACTTTCGTTTCCTTGTTTGTCCTACCTTCTCAGGTTCTGCAGTGCCCATCTTTTAATTTGTCAACTTCCTCAAACGGGAGACAAACCTGCCAGTGCGTCAGCTCAGTTTTTACCTGTCATTCGATTATGTTTTACTCTTGAGGTTACAGATGATTTCATTGGCTGGTTTGACTGAGGAGTTAAATACAGCTCGCCTCTTGCGGGCCTAGTTTTTTTCTGTCTCCCTCTAGAAAGTCTAGTCTCTCAGTCAAGTCTTAGAAAACACCAGTGAGTCCTGGAGGCAACATGGACCTGGACAGGTAGGAGAGAAACATTAATATTACGGGTAATAACTTTTGTCAGTTTTACTTAAGTTTTTACAGCTGCTTTCACTTCCAATTCTCTTTTGTTTAGCTCTTTGTTCTTTGTGCCTCTCTCATTTCATAAAATATTATAATATCAAAAACAGAAAAAAATAATTTCTATTGTTTATTTCATTGAACATTTATATGATATAGTACTTTCTATCAAATATCAGCATTACAAGAGATAAAGTGCCCTAAATGCACCACAGACACAGACATTACTCAATGGTAATGTTATAGTGATGTACTTTCATTGTTGCTTAAGATTTGACTCAACTGTGAATATGACAAATATGTGCCTCTAAAACTGAGATTTTGTACACAATGTCTCTTTTTGCTGGCCTCTGTGAATGACATTTTATGACATAAAAAGTAACTCTTAATTTTGATCGTGAATAACCATTTAAACTTTTTCAGAACTATTATTTAAGTGTGGTGTACACAAGCAGTTATTCCTCGAGTGAACTAAAGTAAACACAGCGGGCGATTAGATTGAAGTTTGGTGAGAAACAGCCTGGGGCAGACTTTGCGGCTTGGCAGACGTGGCGACTGTCACTGACAGGTTGGCTTTACAGTAACAACATGACTTACATTGTCCTGTCTTCCTCTCAGTAAACGGCTGGTGGTCGTGGTACCAAACGAAGTGTCGGTGCCCTCGGGCAGGGTGTTCAGCAGTGAGGACGAGGCATGGAGGAGCTACCTGGAGAACCCGCTGACGGCTGCCACGAAGGCCATGATGAGCATCAATGGAGATGAGGACAGTGCAGCAGCTCTGGGACTGTTGTATGACTACTACAAGGTGTGGAAGGCTGCACGTTAGAGCCAGTATAATGCAAACACAATTTCCACATCATGTGTTCTGTTTTGACTTGTTTTATCTTTTTTTTTGTATATGCTCTATTCCAGGTTCCCAGAGAGAGGAGACGTGCCTCCAGTGGTGCTAAACTCACTGACCCCTCCACTCTCGGGCCCAGTAACTGCGGGAGCTTGGAAATACTGGATCACCATCTTCAGGCTCTTAGATGCATGCCTGTCAACCTCTCTCTAAACCACAGCACCACTACAGAACATCAGGCTTCTAAGTACGGAGCTACCAGCCTTGCAGGAGACACCAGAGGAGGAGATGGAAAAAGTGAAGGTGGAGCAGCTCTTGCTCTGGTCAAGACAGAGGGCCAGACGTCCATGGGAGTGTCCTCATCTGGCAGTTCCTACCCAGACGAGCCCAGAGACCAGATAAGGATGGTTTATGAGCAGGGCTGCTATGATTTGTCCCTCTCCGGGTGTTTGAAAGATGAACAGAGAAGCACTCCAGACAGCACATACGAGGATGCTGTGGAAGGAGCGGTGAGTGAGGTGCCATTATGTCTTGCTTTGTAAGTCTGGGGTATATTATTTTGATGTTTTTTTTTTGTTTGTTTGATGAGTAGTAGTTTCCTGCTTTTCTCCTTTTTAAACACACAGCTTATATTGTCTTCTTTCACAGATGTACCAGAGAAGTCCTTCCCCAGGAATTGATGAATACCATTATAGCCTGCCAGTGTAAGTTGAAGTTAAGATACAAATAATGCAAATTAAAAATCATGGTGTACACAATGTCTGAGTCAAAATTAAACTACAGTGTGTGTGTGTGTTCATGGTAAGGAAAGAACATGTCAGCCAGTGCAACAATGTGTCTCATTAATTTGCTTTTAATAGTTTCTGAACAGCAGTGGAGCTGTAAGATGTATCCGGCTTGTGACAATAAGGAAAATACAGAATATTACAAGGCCTAAAGCTGTGATTAAAAACATGTTTGTTTGGAGCCATAGGAATGTCATAAGAACCACTTCTTGTTGCAACAACCCTCTTCTCACGCTTCATTTACAAATTAAAGGCACACCTTTTCTTCTACCAATCAACCCTGTCCAGTCAGAAAAAAATCTTCACAGTTCATAAAATCTTGACACTGTTTGTGCTAATCTTACTTGCATGTACAAAAAATGTGATTTATTCTTGTATCAGATGAGATACTGTATCTTCACCGCGTTTCCACACATACTTCTGTTCTTACAGTGATAGTTTCCAGTACAGCCTGGAGGCCAGCATGTCACTGCGACAAGGAGAAGGACCCATGGCTTACCTGAACCGGAGCCAGTTCTATGCTTTGACGCTGTCTGAGACCAGCTTCAGATCATCTCTGTGTCAGCCCAGAGGCAAAATGCGGGTGAGTGGAGCGACGCCGTCACAGGGGCCTGATGGGAGCCCATCCAGTGGTGAGCAATGCACCATGAGAGGCTCTGAACTACAGCGGGACAGTATTGTACAGGTGAGGGAGGGGAGATACAGTAAATGGAGAGAAAGTGCAAAGCTTGAAAATTTTACTGTCAGCTTATAGTCGGGTAGCATGTCTGCACTTAAAAATTGAAAATGTATTTTTCTTTGTTTTGGCCTGATTATACTATATCTTGCAATGCAGAGTGTTATCATGGTTGTCTTTGGGGAAGACAAGTGCAGAGATGAGCAGCTGAAGAATTGGAAATACTGGCACTCCCGTCAGCACACTGCCAAACAGAGAGTCCTAGACATTGGTAAGAAGATTATTGTTACCATTACTGCCTATCACTGACAGGTCCGCCTGCTACACACACGTCTTGATGGGGTTTATAAATAAAACAAATGGGGAACAGGCCCTGATTTAAAAAACAAAAAACGGTGCACACACTTTTAGCCAGATGTGCAGTAGCTGCACAAAACCATGCAGGTAAAGAGACTGTAAGCAGGTGGAAAATGTACAGGAGCCTCCAGGAGAATCCTGCTGCATATCCTGAAGTGAAACCTGGTGCAATTTAAATAACTGTCAATTCTTGATTCTCACAGGAACTCTGTGAAGAGACTGCCATTGGATTTGCATTTGCATAGACGTTAACAAGAGAAATAGGTGGGGGCCTGGACGAAGGCCATATTCTGTGCAATCTGCGAGAGACAGGCCTCAACCTGTGGTTTCAAACTCAATGGAATGAACCAGAGATTTCTAACACTGTGGTGGTTTTGTTTGTGGCAAGTTTGCGCCAATACCATTGTGGGTGGAAATTAGCCTACATAAGGCTGAGTGTTTTAGGAGGACAAGAACAAGATCTTCATATATTCACATATATTCTAGTTCTGTACTGTTTAGGTAACTATAGCTGTAGGCACTTGTACTTTACTTAAATATTTTTCCATTTTATGCTACTTTATACCTCCTCTCCACTATGTTTTTGAAGGAAATAATGTATTTTTTACTCCACTACATTCATTTGGCAGTTATAGTTTCTTGATAGATTATGATTTTTCATTTAAAAACTTATTGTCAGCTTATAAAATTCAATGCATTGGTTAAATATTAAAGCAGTGGTTTCCAACCTTTATGGCTTTGTGATACTTGACTAAAAAGTTTAATAAGGGCCCTTTGACATGTTTTAGGTGTCATGTCTCTGTGTAGTTTAGTTGGACTAAACTACCCAACTGTATTCAAAGAAGGCCTGTAGTACTGAAACACTTTACATTTTAAAGTTGCCAAAACAGCTTAATATACATCTTTCAGTAGAATCAGAATTTTTTATTTTGGATTCTTCTGAACTTTTACTGCAGTGAGATTTTGAGTGCACGATTTATACTTGTAATGCAGTATTTTTACATTATTTGTATTGAATTATTGTTTGTGCCACCGTTTTCAAAGTGCCCTGAAATGTTAAATTAAGGCTGAACCCACTGACACAGTTTTCTCTGATCTTCACTGCTTGCAGCTGACTACAAGGAGAGCTTCAGCACGATAGGGAACGTGGAGGAAATTGCCTACAATGCGGTCTCTTTCACATGGGATGTCAGTGAAGAAGCCAAGGTAAACAAACAAACAAACAAACAAACAAAAAACCTCAGATCAATCTAAAGTGAAAAAAGTCAAAGGAAATATATTTCACTGTTCTTTACTCTCCTAACTTCACTTTCACACTCAGTCAAGCAGTTAACAATTTGGTTCTGGTTTTGCTTGTCTTGAGGACTCTTTAGCTGTAGAGATCCTCCCTTGTTTGTCAGAGGACTGTTGACACTGACACCGTTTCAACATAGTTGGTGGAGCATAAGCCAGACCCCGGCCAACCCCCACCCCCTTTGTCCTCCATAACAGTGGGAGTACGTCTTGATTTGAATCGGGTCATTATTTGGGGTCCCAGGCGTGCCGGGCACATGGCAACACAGCCCCCAAAGTAGCTAGTCGGATTTCACCTCTGTAAAGGAGGTAAACACACACGCCCGCACACATAACAGCAGCCCCCCCCAAGGGTGTTTGGGGCTTCGAAGATAGTGCCTCCAGCCCCCATTCATCTCAAATTAAATGAGATCTCAAAAACAGCCTCATTGAAAGAGAGGTATTTGCAGCTTTGTGGGCAAATATTTACTGTTTGGCACCTGCCTTCATTCCACTCTAAGTGTTTTTCTGTGTGCTCACGTAGTTGTGTTCACTCAGTTTCTGGTTTTTCTACAGTGGATCCTGAGAGTATTCAACCTTTCACTTTTTTGCACACTTTATTGTGTTGTAGATTTAATTTTAAATGGATAAACTTGAAATGTTTGCCCATCAATCTGCACTCAATGACAAAGTGAAAACAAAAAACAGGTTTTCGGAACAGAATACCTGTCCCCTCACTTTCCAAGCATGTCTGTAGTGTCAACTACCGCATCAACTAGTCTGTCAAGTGAAGAGGATTGTTTATATAGCTATATTTAGACATTGTATTAGTTGTTAGTCTGTAAAAGGATAGATATTAGCTGACATGTACTTCCACTTTGTCTTCTTCGTCCTCCATATACAAGCTACAGTGTCAACATAAAAACATGAAAAGCATTCGGTTTATCTGGTAACAAATCTTCGTTTTAGGTGACTACAGAAATAAAAACACAATTATGTATATGATACAGTTTCTGATAACAGATCCCTGTGAATGTTACACACTGGGCCTTTAAAAATCAGTGATGGAAAAAAGTCCACATTGAATTGATTGGCATATTTTAGAAAGGCATACAACTGTGTATATAAAGTCCCATAGTTCACACTGACTGACTGATTCACCAGACCAGGCTACATTTTTCCAGTCTTCAGCTGTCCTGTTTTGGTGACTGCACCCAGTGCAGCCCCAGATTTCTGTTCTTGACTAACAGACGTGGAACCTGATGTGGTCTCTAGTTGTTGTAGCCCGTCTGCCTCAAGGTATTGTGCATTCGGAATTACCACAGCCTGTCAGCTCGAGCCAGTCTGACTGTTCTCCTCTGACCTCCTATCAACAAGGCATTTGTGTATGTATGAGCTGACATTTTTTCCCCATTCTGGTGTTTGATGTGAGCATTAACTGAAGCCCCTGATCTGTATCCGCCTGATTTGATGCATAGCTCTGCTGCCACATGATTGGTTAATTACATTAATACGCAAGTGTACAGTGCAGTATATCTAACAGTGGATAAAGTAGAGAGGTGCTGTCAAAGGCCTCTGTGACCCTAACTCATTAAAACACCTGGCAGCAGTGCAGAGATATTCCCCTCTGAAGCTTCTGAGCCAGCCAATCAAAGAAGACCAGTGTCGGGGGGAGAGAGAGCTCACAGCTGTTAATCAATACCAGGTGCTCTGGTCTACTACTACTCTTGCACAGAGGCTTCAAGCTGCTATTAGCTGCTGGAAGGTGCCTCTATGGCTTACTCACGGGCTAGCAAGCTCCCGATTCCTACAGCAGCTGATTCTGCATACTTAATGAGGATGTAGATTAGAAGAAGGGCTGGGTGGTGCAGGGAGAGGGAGGGGAGGGAGGATTGGAGTGGTTTGCCCTCAACTCTCGTGCTAGCTTGATTTCCAGAATTTGGATATTGTAGCTGGGAGAAACAAACATTCCCCACAGTATTTCTTTCTACCAGAGTATTAAGGGTTTGGTGGTGAGCAGGTTGTCGCTGGATTCGTTGGTTGTGAACGCGTGGGTCTGTTGCCAAATACAAACCAGATGATCATTATTAGCCTGTTTGCGACATGCTGACTGCAGTTGGTCTCGTAAGCCTCTACACAGGGTCACAACCCACTGGAAAGAAAGTGGGAGAGGTTGAGAAAGAACACTTCTATTATTATGAGGCAATATGTGGGCTTACATGTCACTGCTTTTGCTTCTCTTTCTCTCTGTGTAATGGCACCCAGACATTTTGGTTTCCGAACATAATTGGATGTCCAGTCAGACTGTGACATGCAAACTTGATATTTTTGGTCCACATAATCAGTTTATGTTTTTTTTGTTTTGTTTTGGCATGACTCCAGTGTTGCCAGGCAACATGTTTCGTCTTGATAGTAATGAAGTGTGAAATGTATTGGTAGGAGAGATGAGCTGCTTCCTGCAGTATGACTCTGTTTTTGTGTTTGTTTGTTTGTGTCTGGTTGAGTGGATGGTACTAAACAGCCACTTTACAGTGCCCTTGTGAACTTTTCTCTTTTCAGGAAGGCATTTGAATGCTCATAAATCCAGTGGGCCCAAACACAATAAGCCACACGCACGTGCACGCTAGCAGCAATGTGCTCACCACTTCTGGAGAAATTTAAATGGCTTGGGTCTGTGGAGGTGTGCATTTGTGGAGGTGTGTAGGAGGCTCATTTGTGCTCCAGGCCTTTCCAGCGATCAGCCCTCACCTCTGCAGGTTCAGACACGATGCTGTTGATGTTGCGTAGTGGGAAAATTGTTGTTAAGCCACGGTGAGGAATCTCTACCGTTATCTGTCTCTGACGACCTGTTGCTCAGGCTGTTAGTCCTGTTCAACTGGAAAATTCGTCAGGAGTTTATGTTGGTTTACCATCTAACAAATCTCATCATCAATCATGGGAATCTTTTCCATCAGCTAACTAAGTGTGTGAAGATAAGCACATGGTGTATTTGTATAGCCACAGTGTACACATGGTTTGAAATAGGTTAATGATTGCGCTGTGATTTGGGGGAGGTTGTATAAATTCAGTTTTTCTCTCACAAGTGTATAAAAGATTCATTCTGAAAACTGTCACACAGTGGTCTGGAAAAACATTAAACCTCTGATAGTTCAGTGTTTCATTAAGGACATTTCAAACTTTCGTCTAAATCAGTAGCATTCATAAGCTTATGTGCAGGCATATAAATCATTTAACATAAGGAGGGTTGAGAAGTGGAGGAGTGTGACACATTTGCTTGACTGAGTGTTGCCTCTGGCCTCTGAATGGCTGCTGCTGTGGTGACTCATGACCCTTTCACTCATAACTGCACAGTTTATGAGTCAGGTCAAGATATACTAGAAAACAGAGATCTGCATCAGATGTCACTCCTCATCTGAGCCAGACTGGCTGTAAAACTTAAAAGATTTAGCTGATGAAAGGCAAATAATAGGTGTTTATACTTTAATATAATGCTGTTATTATCAGCTTTGAGTCACCATTTATTGCTTTACCTGTACTTACAGAAGTGAATGAAACAGTCATGCTTTTCCTAGTTTCTGCAAGTGGGAGAAGCTCGTGGAACAACCCACAAACCCTGTCTGACCTCACATCTCATTCAGACAGGACTGAAGGACTGATTCTTTACTCGTGCATAATCCACCTAAAAAGATGTATTACACCAAATGTTCTCACCCACTATCATTGTCAACAGTGAGTGTATGTTATTGTCCCAATCTTTTTTGTCAGATGTATTAAACCTGCACAGCCCTGTCAGGTACCTGCCATGCCACTTAATTACTTTTAACTGTTAACTGGATGTAAATAATCTCCATAGATTGTATGGAAGTGGATGTCGTTTTCATACACTTGGATGGTTCATGTGTAGGCCAGTTCAGTTAAGTTTACATTTGTAATACCACCACTTGCAATGGCAGCAGCTGGACTATCTTTTCTTTATGTTTAACTATTTCAACCAATCATCCATTACTTTTAGCTACATATACACTCGCTGAGCACTTTATTAGGAACACCTGTTCATCTGCTCATTCATGCAGTTATCCCATCATCCAACTGTGATAGCAGTGTGATACTTTTAGGCACGCAGATACAGGTCAGAAGCTGCAGTTAATGTTCACATATCGCCTGTCTTATTTTTGTCTCCTAGGTTTTTATCTCCGTGAACTGTCTGAGCACTGACTTCTCCTCGCAGAAGGGCGTGAAGGGGATGCCTCTCCTAATCCAGATTGACACTTACAGCTACAACAGTTGCAGCAGCAGACCCATCCACAGGGCCTTCTCTCAGATCAAGGTCTTCTGCGACAAGGTGAGGAGGGCTGCTGGCACAGCTGCCTGATCCGGTCGACAAGAGAATAATTTAGACTTTGCTTTTACTGTTTCTCTCTATATTCTGTGCATTCTGTCCCTTACATCATGTGTGTTTTTTTTTCGCAGGGCGCTGAGAGAAAGCTTCGTGATGAGGAGAAGAAACATCTTAGAAAGAAGATGAAGGGTACAAACAACTTGTTTTTCTTCTTCATTTTGGCTAAAAAATGAAAAAATATTGATATTCATTTTGATCTTATGTACATGCATAATGTTGGCAAGCTTAATTTGAAATCTGCTGAAGCAAGATTACAAAGCACTTTCCAGGAAAATGTGAAATTGAATGGAGCAGGGAGGACAGGAGAGGACTAAAAAGCCAGGCAAATGTAATCAATCCTTATCATATCTGTATGCGGAGTGGTTGCCTGGCAACAGATGCTGAGATCATGCTCTCTCTGGATCAGGGAAAAATGGCAGCTCAGGGTCAATCTCTCCCATTAAGAGGGCTGAGAGCACGCTGTTCAAAGCCATGACAGATCTGGACTCTCAGCCCGTCCTCTTTATTCCTGACGTCCATTTTGGAAACCTTCAGAGAGCAGGGCAGGTGAGGCACCTTTCTGTCTCTGACACACACACACACACACACACACACACACACTTCTTGCACTGTCTTGCACTGTCTTGCACTGTCTTGCAGTGTGACTCACGATGGATTTTAATCTATTTGCAGGTGTTTGCTTTTAATACTGAGAAGGTCGACAGAGATAGGTGCGTATCATGCTGTTATTTCCATGCGACTGGTTTGCTCTAAATGCTCGTGTGTTGCACCTCACTGCACTGGTTTACCTTTGATGATCTCTCCCTTCTTTCCACTGTATTTGTGTCATGGTAAAACGGTTGTGAAATGGATTGGGGATGATTAGTTCTCTCCATTTCACACCTGGTGGAACAGAGGAGGAACACAAACCAAAACAGGGATTCAGATGATTTAAATGGTGTGTGTATGTGTTTGTGTCAGGAGTGTTCTAGTTAAGAGGATGTCATGTGTTGCCGAGGAAGATATCTGTCCACCTCAAGCCAAGAAGTCCAAAGTAGACCAGGAGAGGAAAGGTTCATAAAAGTCACATTTGTCTTTTTAATTATAAATCTTTTTGGTGCATTTTAGTGAAATATTGGGCAGCATTGTATATCTGTATCATTTATATTCTTCTCCTTGTAAAAAATATATGGAATGATTGATTTGTTTTTGTCCTGTTTAACCCATGCCTCATTAGTTCTTCTGTATGTGAGGAAGGAGTGTGATGAAGTGTTTGATGCCTTAATGCTGCATACCCCAACCCTCAAAGCACTGATGGAGGCAGTGAGTACTGAGAGTAGTGTCATAATGTGGTTTTATCTGTTGTGCACTGAAATACGAAAAACACATTGGATCCACTTTGCTAAACTGGATCAGTTCATCATAAAAAACCAGTAAGATATTTTATTAGATAGTGACACCTCAGGCACCTCAGGGTGCTTCAGCGTGTTTAAAATACACTGTTTCTTCACAGGTCTCAGAGAAATATGCCTTACCTGTGGACAAGATGGCCAAAGTTTACCAAAAAAGCAAAAAGGGGTGAGTCAGACTTCACAGAGAAACAGCACAGCAGTCATGCTCACTACTCTGTGAGGCTGTAATTAGTCACAGCAGTGCTTTGGGCTAAATGCTAACCTCAGTATGCTAACATGCTCACAATAACACTGCCAACATACTGATGTTTAGCATATAATGTTAAAGCATGTATAGCATCTTGGTTTAGTGCATTATGCTAATGTTTGCAAATCAGCATAAAACACACACATAAAAAGACACTGCTAAATATTATTATTTCACTTCTGGTGATATGTACATACACAAAAATGTGTCAGGTGCAACATAATAATTGTTCTATATACTTTCATATAAAAAATATGTGGGAAAAAAATCAAAATGAATCATATACCAAAAAGAAAAAACCCTGCTACAAACCTGTAGTTGATTCTGATGAAGAGCTTTTTTCTCACAGCCAACCATTCACATGTACAAAATCAAAGTCTATTAAATGTATTTTTTAAAATTAATTTTCCTTATTAAATTATTTCAGTCATTTCCAGTAAAAAAGGACAATACATACTACAGTACATCCAAACTTCATGGCAATGCATTGTTATTGAGACACTTAAAACCACAAATGTCAACCTCATGGTGGCTCTAAAAGCTAATCAGGGGATCACTAAAAAGGGTATTTCAATGTGCACCACAGTGGTGGAGTGACAACTGATGGGCATCGCCATCCACAAAACATTCAGATTAACTCAAGGAAAATTGCACTCAGTGAATCCAACAAGTCTTTCTGATCTGTTTATTGTCTTCCTCAGGGTCCTGGTGAACATGGATGACAACATCATCCAGAATTATTCCAATGAGGACACCTTCATCCTGGCCATTGAGAGCTCAGCAGAGTCCTTGCATCTGACTCTGTCAGAGATCTGATGGCACTGTATTCATCAGCCATTATACTGTTGGACCGATGTGATCAGTGATGGGTGAAGCTTTAGCCACGCCATGTGTAACAATTGTGAATATTGTTATCAGTATTAGATAACAGAGCCATCTTATTGAAGGTCACATCAGGACTCTCAGTAGTGTTGGCTGGCCTGTATGGGTCATTGGCTAAATTCCATCCAGCATGCAAAATCCACGTACACCTCACCTGCTGTAGTGCCTGTTTACAGCCTGATGTGGGAGGATTTCTAGCACCTGGAACACAGGCTTAATGTTGAAAATCTCTGGAGTTGTTGGGTAAGAAAAATCTTTGATCTTCCCTGGTCAACTATCTTTGCAAGTCTTCACTAGCTACATACGAATAGGAACATATGAATTCACTTCTGAACAGCTTTTTGTTTATCTGACGTGATCACCACAAAGCATCCGTCCAGCTAGCCTGCTGTCGTTCCACTGGAAGAAGACCTTACAGTATACAGTCGTTGCTGCTGTTTTTGGATTAACAGCAAGCAAGGACTGCTGTTTGGTTCCTCTTTGGCCTCTGCCACATCTGCCATTCTCCCTGTAATGCCTTGCTTCAGAGAACCTTTATCCAACATCTTTTGCTGGCACTCAGCAGTTCAAGGTAATAGTAAGATAATGGCTCTGTTTTGTGTGTATATAGTTTTTTCTAGACGTGTGTTCAAAGTAGTTCTGATGTCTTGATTAAGTCAAAGTGAACTTTGTTAATCTTTACTGGTTGTCTGTCTTGTGCTTTACTGGTCATATTTTCACTGCCTACTTAATGTTTCCAGTCGGTGCCAGTGAAATAACAGTTATCCCAGGTTGTGATTACATGCTGATGTCTCAGGATCTATGATTATATGAGGCATCATTATGGATCAGGACTGCCAGTCTCCAGGATGCTGTAATAATGTTTTGCTTCCTCTGTGCATATGTTTATTGCTTTCCCTCTCACTAAAGAGACTGCAGTCAGTAATATTTATGTCATTAGTCAGGGACTTACAAAGCCCAACGGTTCCATTTACACCGTCCTTGTCTGAAGCTGCTGCAAACCATCAGAGCTTAACAGTCTCAGTGCTCCGTTCCTGCTCGCTGCCTGTGTTTACACCTGATTCACTGCCAGCATTTCTGTCCTACATATGCCTCATGCACTGTGATGTACAGTCTTTTAAATGAGTCAATAAATATAGTTTTATATGTAGTCACTTGTCTCTGTATTTTAGTTCTAACATCAGTTTGTTTTGTTTTAACCAAAAGTTTCTGCAGCATCAAATTTGCAGCTCCTATTTTCTGATAAAGAAGCCGCTATGATGGGTTTGGTTGTAACTAATGGCTTTATTAGTGTTAATATTATATTTAAAATATATAAATATATTCTTTATATGGAACTTATTAACCGTCAAAAACACATGTAATAGTGCAGTTTTAAATGTTGTTACCCATTTATAAATGCTGAATAATGTGTTAATGATTTTTTTTCTATGTCCCTGCATCCCAGATGTTAACCCAGATGTTAGAAATGACTTATACCAGGGAGAGTTTGTATAAAGCTGTTAGAGTCAAATTTTGATCTGAGGAGCTTAAAATCCTGATTTTAAATTGGTAAATGATTTAATTTTCCACTTTTTCCTCAGAATTTAGAATAAGTGGAATGTATTTCATTCACAAATGCCAGGACTGTGTGACAGTGTTTTTTTAGAGCAGCCAGCAGTGACTAACAGACCAAACAGCTACACCCAGTTTCAGAAATGTAGTTGCTGAAAGATACAAAGACATACATACACAGACAGTCACATTTGTGGGATACATAATGTTCAAATTAACTACATCTTATACATCATATGTTTTGGGGTGAGAGATAAGTTTGGCTGAACTTGGATCTATGAAGACATGTTATCTCCATCAGTCCCTACCTTTCAACATGTTGTGTCACTTTGTGTAATGAAGGGACAAAATGCTTTGCATAGATTTTAGATCAGCGTGACAGGTCAAACACAGGTTATTTTAGTGAGCTGAACAGACAAAGGTAATTACAGCTGGGAAAAACTGCCATGAAATTCCATGGAAGAGCAGTTTGGATCAATTTAAGTTTCAGCCCCAAACACTCTGGTCCAGACAGGGTTAGGGGTATCTAAATAACTATTGGATGGATTATTATGAAATTCTGTACAGACACTGATGGTTCCCAGAGTCAGTGAGAGAACCTTACTGACTTTGGTATCCCCTGACTTAACCAGTGCTGCCACAATAAGGTTGATATTTTTGGTTCTTTTTGGTGAGTGAAACATCTTAAACAATCTGATGGGTTGCTGTGAAAGTTGGTCCAGACACCTGTACTTTTAGCAAACATGCTAAACTGATGACCTGGGACGCGTTATCTGCATGCTCCGCAGTAGAAAAGGGTTAAGTTAAAGGCAGTGAAATAAAGCTGCACATATTTTCTTACTTGGTGCAGTGGTTAGCACTGTACCTGTGTGGCTTCTCTCTGGGCACTCTGACTTCCTCCCACAGGTTAGGTTAGTTGGTGACTCTAAATTGCCCGTACGTGTGAGTGTGAATGGTTGTGTGTCGGCTCTGTGACAGACTGGCGGTGTACCCCGCCTCTCGCCCAATGGGATTGGCTCATTACTGCTTACCCCAAGGATAATGTGGGAGTAGAAACACTGTTTCTACTCCCACATTATCCTTGGCATTTCTGTACTACCATTTTTTGTTACTTATAAGTGAACAAATACACCAATACAGTAAATCTGTAATAAGCTAATGTAAGCCAATCTCTGTCAGTTAATTAAAATGACAATATTACACAATTAACCACACTGCACACAAATGCTTGCACACAATAAATTGTAAATTTAATTCTTGCCTTTTAAAGTTGACCAAAAAACAGAATCCTGTGTTCCAAAACTGCAGTCACTAAATACAGAATACCATACAAAACCTACAAAATGCAACAATTACAAACATTTTGTTCAACAGATAATAACAATTGTACAGTATAAATTTATACAATACTGTTTTTGTTTTTATTTGGCACTTGACCACAAGATGCTATTTTGTGTTTTGACAGAAATGTTATACCTGACGCAGCTAGAAAAAAAAGGGTAAATTATAAAAATACAATAAAAGCAACACATTGTGACAGTATCATTGCAGTAGTTGTGATTCTCGGTTTGTTTGTCTGCATCTTTTTTTTTCTTTACAAGAAACAGCAGTTATTTAATAAAACATTCAAAGCTTTTCTAATTGGGAAACAATGCAGTAGCTGAAAAGGCTTCGCTCAGTCCTGGAGGAGGGCTCGGTTACATTCCCTGCTCCCGACTGAACATCCTAAAAATATCTTAAGAGGGAGGGTTTCGTTTTCTTTTTAGGAGTTTTATGTTGCAGCTGAGCAAAGAAATAAGGAGGGAGGGGAGATAAGACCAAAAAATGTTCATTGATTTATTGGTTGTTTGTATTTCAGTAGTGGGACACCAGCACTTACGCTGTGTCACCCTACATCATGTCATTCATTTTATATAACACGACAAATTATATACATTCCATTTAGTTGAAGGTAGACTGAGGATTGTGACTGAGAAGAAAGGATTCAGTCCACTGTGTATATTTGGCCCTATTACAGATAAAGCTGGATGATTTAATTATTCAGCTCAACTGAAAGAGGAGACATGGTTAAGTTCTGACTATCCAGCATCCCTGTTAAACAGCTTGTGTCTTTATGTGTATAGTTTGTTGTGCATGGTGGTCTTTCCTAAAGCCCCTCTTTGTTTCCCTTCATGAAGTTATTCATATGAACCATGAGGTGTGTCAGCTTTGGCAGCCCATACACTGTCAATAACACTGACTACTGGTAGTCTTAATGATGACAATACTAACATACAGAAGTGTGCTCAGAGCCGGATGGGCGGCTGGCCATTAAAGCCACTGATATCCATAAACATACATTACAAACACACACGTGCGCTTAAGTCACATGCATATGTGTTATTTAGTCTATGCACCGCTGTACCCGACTGTTCAATGACTGATTCAACATGCAGCATTTAAAGACACCTGAAAGTGAATGTGAAGAAGTGTGTCTTTGTTCCTCACATAGTACATGTCAAAAAAAGAAACTGGTTTGCATGCTTGATATCCTGCAACAGCTCAAATAGACAAACACTTTTTTTTTATTATTATCGTTTCCAACATTTGTTATGAACTGAGCATTCTGGACTATGAATTTGCTTTACAAATGTAGTTGCACTTATAATATCTACACTACTCAAATACTTAAAGGTCTAGTCGTCTATTTTATCTTAAGATGGAGTGCAGTAACACACTGCATCTCTACGGTTCTGTCAAATTCTTACCGATATCAAAAACCACTGGAACAGATGATTGATAAAGGGATGCGTTTCATCAGTGACACTTCACAAAATCAAACTATTGATTAGGGTGCTTATGCATAGTAGCATACTATTACATGTTCTTGTTGTTCCAGCACAAAATATGAAACAAAGTCTATCAAGTTTGCAAAAATACACAAACACGCGTACACATTCTCACAGTAGAAAAGAGGAAACTAAAAGCAGTACTCTTTCTGAGTGAAGGACAAACTTCACAAGTCCTCTCTGTAGATTAAATAATCTCACCTATAGTAAGTCCTGTTACTCAACACCATCATCTCTCTTTTGTTGTCTCATGCACACACTCTTTGATACACATTAGAGTGATAGAGGCTTTGTGTCACCCCGGCTGGAGCCTCAGAGGGCACAGAGAGCCAAGCAAAGACATTGATACAGAGACTCCAGTTTATACTCTATATATACAACCTACTGTAGACCTTCTTGGTACTCTAACATGCCTATAGGAGAACTGAGGGGTCCTGGTCAATTACAATCAGTGGGGTTAGATAACCTGATGAGGTTTTTGGGAGAGTCTTCAGGTTCAGTGGTTATTGGGGTTTGGAGGGTTTAGATACACGGCTCAAGGTGGAGTGTGGCTCCTGTGCCCGGCTTTGAAGTCCTCAGTGCAAATTGAAGGCCTGTCTTCTTCATCGTCATCAGCTTGTCATCCTTCATCATCAGTATGCTCCGTAGTGGAGAGTTAAGGGCATTCAGAGTCACCCAAAGAAGCACTGCAAAGAGACAAGCCAAGACCAACAGTCAATTTAGCACTGAGTCCCACTCCAGTGAATCAGGTGTTGAACTGGTGGTCATCATCACAGTATAAACAGAACAGGTCAATGGCTGCCAAGCCAACACATGTATTCAAAGCAGGCTCAGCAGGCATGGGACTCATCCTTGTTTTCATAATCAAGTACTTTACTTCTGTTGCTCCACAAATGAAAACTAAAGGGTGTAAATATATTTGAATACTCATCTCCTGACTGCATGAATGGTTTTCAATTTAAAGCTACAGCCAGCAGGTGGGTTACCTTAGGTTAAAGACTGCAAACAGTAACAGTAGTCTGGCTCTGGGCAAAGGTAATTAAATACACCAACATCTCTAAATCTCTAAAATGAACTAATTAACTCATATCTAGTACAAAAACTGTCAAAACAAAGAGTTGTGGTTTTATAATTCAAATTCTTATTCATGTAAGAATTAGCATTGGCTGACAGTGGGGCCAATCAGAAAACAGATCATATGTTAAAGGGCTACACACACACTTCTATGACATCCAGCTCAGCTCTGTTGAATGCACTTATTGTGCATTATTTCTAACAAAATCATCTGCCCAATGAATGCAATCTTTCTTCAGCCATGATAAATAAACACGCAAGAACTAAACACGATCAAAATAAATCATGTTACAGTAATATTTCTTACCTTTAGAAAATGAGATCTCTCTCAAGTCTTTTTACAGTTTATCTCTAGCCTCATTATCGTATGCTCCTTCATGACACCACTTCTGCGTTTATCTATCTGTCGTCTGAGGGAAAGTGTGGTAGTTCAAACAAGAAGCAGACCCATGTCATCAATCACTGTAGACGTCAACCAGCAGAGCACCTAATGTAGGATCCTCCAGCAGAGAGACGGATGCTTTCACTGTTCCTTCCCGAGACAAAGGCATCAACCAGGCTGCTGTTTGCTGAGCTCTCTCTCTACTGCTTTTATTCCTAAACATCATCACTGCAGGAATTCCAGCACCAAACAACCTTTTGGGACTTTCAGTTCAGACATAAAGTTGTGGCCCAGGATCACAGAGCACAATTCAGAAGAAGAAAAGTAAAGTAAAAAAAACAAAACCTGTGGACATCCATGAGACAATAAACCTTGTAACAGTGTCAAAAACACCTGTGGGAAGGCAATACAAGTTCATGTGTATTATCTTTAATAAAGAGCTTGTAAAGAGAATACTGAGTTGTTATTTTTTTCAAGAAGTGTCAGCACCTCAGAAATCCTACACACAGAGGCTGTAAAAAGTTCTTAGAAACATCAGCAACTTCAGTGCCTGTTTCCATATACCAGGCCACCTCCTACAAAGTCTCTCATATCGGTCCATGAGCTACAAATAGTCAGAAAGCCAGTGACATTGTGGATGACCCATCCCACATTCTGCACGGTGCATGCCGCCTCTCAATAGCTTCCCTCCCGCAAGCGTCTTCACTGGCCGAGAGGCAGGAGAGATACCTTCCATCCTGAGTGATTCTCAGCTTTCAGCTACTAATGGCGCTCTCTGAAAGTGGCTGTTATAACACTTTTAGTAACTCTCACCTCTCTGAACTTGCTAAACTGTTTTTGAAGATCAAATTTTAAGTTTAGGTGACGGACGCTTTCACCATGAGTTATATCACAGCTAAGACTCACAGGTTATGTTGATGCCTCAGGTTTAGAACTGTCCAGCACTGCTGGGGTCGCACTGCAACAGGCGGACGATGGAGGGGTCGCTCTTAGCTCCTTTGATGAACTCCTCCAGAGACAGCTTGCCTAAGATTAGGAGAGATATGATTATGTTATAATTCATATATCTGCATAATAAAACCGAGGGACACTAAAGAGGCTAGAGACGACAAACAGACAAAAGTTATTTATATTTATTTATGAGGATACCATCTTAGTTAAAGGTAAAAAAAAAAGGGGACAATCCATAATGTTATCCTGTTTTAATAACATGGAGGATTTACTGAGGAACACTGCTCTCTAACATGTTACTAATAGACATTCTGCTCTGAAAAAGCGAATAACAGTGTTACGTCATGCTCTAACAAGGACCTGAACATGAACAACACAACAAACGAACACCTTAAACAACATTATATACCTGTAGTATTATGGGATGGCAGATGGCTAGATTTGTGACTTTTACTGAGGAAATAACAAAACACACATTTCAAGATGGAATTATTCTCATTTTAGAGCTTCACAACCTCAATTAGTGCGTCCTAATGATGTCCCACTTCTCACCATCAGGTGGCAGCGTTGAGACAGCTCTTCTTTTTCCTGACTAGTCTCCAGAATAGAGGGAAAAGGACAATGTGTTCCCCACTACTTGTGATTTTCATTTGAAGAATGAAAAGAAAGGCAGCGTATTTCCATGTCCAAGTCAGTGCAGTACCCCTCACTTTGTGTTGCTGTCTTTGTTCTGTGCTGTCGCCCCCCCCCCCCCTTCCAACCCACACCTATTCCACTCCTCCTTCCTCTACCCGCACTAGCCACGAATTCTTAACCGTCCATCTCTCTCTTCCTTCCCTTTTGTTTCTATGTCTCCTATGATCACCTGATGTATGAATGTGTTTTCTGAGCATCTATGGTACAGTGTGTGACTGAAGTGTGTTGTGTATGGCTATAATTGCAGGTCAGGTGTGAATTCTGTTGTCAGTGAATTGCTGCTTCAGACTGGAGAGTGCCTCTCTGACTATTAACTAGGCCGGTTCATACAATGACAATGGTTGCTGGCAAGCTAACCAGGTGTCAGTGACAAAATTTTTAATTCATTTGCATTTAAATGCCTGTTATGTGTCATTATGTTAAGTTTTCATAACAGATTGTCACAAATATCACAAATCACAAATATCATCTAATACCTGATGTTTTCTTTGTACCAACAGAATCAATGTTGACTTTTTATTTTTTTATTTTTGAGAATAGAGACACTCACAGGTACTCCTGTAATTATGCTCTTAATGCATCAAAACGAGCAACATGTTGTTTCACACTCACTTCAACCCTTTTCTGCATCATCAATTTAGAAATCAGTAGATGAGGTTAGCCTACCGTCCCTGTTGGTGTCCATCTGCCTGAAGATCTTCTCTGTCCTCTTCTCAGGTGTTGACTCATCCTCAGGCATCTTCATCACCGAGGACACCATCTTATAGATTGCCTACACGGGGACACGACGTACACTTTATCAGGAAGGAATATACAGTGACAGCCGCTGAATTTTTGTTAGCTTCTTGTGTGCAGGGAGGTTCTGCCACTCTTCCACTGCTATGCATGCAAGCTCTTTTGAGTTTTCAGGAGTTCTTTGGCAATGACAGATTCCAACACAACAGAACAAAATAGTTGTGTCCATGTGCACTACTATATTCACATGTCACATTTTATAGATGCAGAATTCACCCCTCACTAATGACACAAAATGAAGACAATTCAAAAGTACCCAAATTCAGATCTAAATTTGCTGCTCACTGTAAACTACTGAGTTAAAAGTCTGTTATATAGAGTACAGTGAAAAATCATAAAGCAGCACCAAACAAACTATTTAACTTCATTCATCACATCAACCTGAGGTCAGTTAATACAGTTTTAGTTCATCAAGGGAACTTACATTTCTAAACTGAACAAACGTGATATCATTTACATAACATAACATTTAGTCCTACTGCTGCAATTAAATTTGAATTTCTGTCTGTCCTTCAATTCTCTTGACATCTGCTCATCTGATCGACTACTGTTTTAGAGGATGTTGATTTATTTTAATTTTAGAGGCTCTAATTTGTGGAGCTGTTGAACTGTACTGGGTTATAATGCAAGGTGTTCCTAACATTTTATTCAAAATATTAGGACCACCTCTCAGTATGACCCAGTACAACACCTCTCTCAAACAGATTCAATAAAAACTAATATTAGAATTCTCTAACAGGGAGGATTTATGGCAGGTATCATACTGCATTAGTTTTATGTAGGTGTGTCACAGTGATTCTTGAATTTGTAGTCCAGTACTTTTTGATCAGGTATCTGACAAATAGGGTCTATTCTTATTATTAATACCATAACACAGCAGTGATGTGGAAATTAGATGACAATAAAAATGATTGAATAAAATGAATGAGAAGTATTAAAGCGATAACAAGCACATTTTGAATGGACATGGCACTAGTCTATATAAATGAATGCTGAATATTTTTTGTATTTCTTCTGTCCTGCGCCTAATGCTCAGAAAATGTTCTGCAGTGCTTCTCAGCCTCTGCAGTTGCTGTTGTGCTTAAGCTCACTGAACTGAAGATTCATTCAGTCTCATAAAAGAAAAACTAGGTGTTTATTTGCTACTCTTGTGTGCTCCGAAAGAGTTAACAGAAAGGACCCTTCTTTGCATATTTAATGCATCCTAGACAGTAAGAGTGTAATAACAACAGAGACTCAGGGAGGACCAGACAGTAGTTTGCCACACATGGGATCTTATGCAACATGCCCCTGTGATATTTAATTCACTGACATAAGTAATGTTAACATCTGCTCTGTTACAAAGACAAACACAGGTAAGTCAATATATGAAATATTCTCAGTGCATGCCTCGAGAATTTCTTCCAGCATGTCAACTTGTAGCACTGCGTCACCGCTCTGTGACTACATTTTCATGGTTTAGGTAGGGAGGGGTGGAGACAACACAATCCCTCACAGACTATTTATCAGTGTTGTGTCTCCTCTGCTCTCTGTTGCATTGCAGGCTGTTTGGCAGTAAACAGTGAAATCACAACCCACTCTCTCTGTCTCTAATAAGGAGGCGGATTTGAGGGGAATGGGAGCTGACATGTGAACAGAGGATGTTTGATTGTGATTACAGTGCAGTGGTAGCTTTAAATAGGTGCTGGTTATGGCTCTTAGTACACAGTGACAGGGCAGCATAGCTTCTGGGTCACAGTGGAGCTGAGAGACAAGCAGCAGCCACAGTTAATATCAGCCTTCATTTCAGTTTGGAGCAAGGCCTGTTATTAATCGAAATCCATCAAACTTCTGTGAGTGTTTATTACATTTAGCCAGTATTGCACAGTGGGGATTTAACCGCTGGTCTAATCCATAGCAATGCAGTGGAATAAGCTTAAATTTAAATCTAAATCCCAAAATTACAAGCAGCCAATAATAAGTGAAATAATCTACAGCTTACAGCCCTCTCAATATTCCTGACTACACAGGTTGAACCAAAGGGAGGCAGAAGAAATCCAATGAATGCAATGCATAACTAACATAGACTGCTTCATTTAAAGTACAAGTCTGGTGATGTAAATTTTTCTTATTTTTTCTTCTGTGTGTATCTCAAACCTATTAGGGAGTGCTACTGCCCAAATGCTAATAGCATCAGACTTTGGTGGTGACTTCCCAGAGTTCCCGGTGGGATATGACTGACTGTTTTCTAAATCTGTAGAACAGCCGCAGAGCCACACATAGACTGTATATAGCCACACCATACTGAATTCCCACCATTGGAAAAATGGTCTGGGCCAAAGTGGTGGACAAATCGACCGACACTGCCCACTGAGGTAGAACTAGCATAAAAAGACGTGGAGCAGAAAGGTTCATTCAAAACTTTGAGCTCACTTCCCTCTAAACCAATTTAGTGCTACAACAGTAACAACACTGAAACCTATGAATATGATGTTGCAGAATGACACGGTTGGAGAAGGATGTCTGGGCTACTTTGGTTAGCCTGCTTCCATCACAACTCAGACCTGTCCAAGTGGCAGAATGGATGGATTTAGCTTTATGAGAAGCACCTGACAATCTGCCATCAGATACCACTGAAAGCAGATACTGTGATCACACTAAGTGGCAGATTTTACTCAAAGACTTTGAGCTGTTGTGCAGTTACTTGTACAAGTCAGAGCTACCTGAAAACTTTTCTCTTAAGCCTGCTTCCTCTCTGTGGAGGCGGGTGGCTTTGAACCAAGAGACTCAGCCAGCCAAATGCAGAGGGGAGTAGAAAGACATGAGGATAGATGATGACTGTGAATGTGTGTATGAATAAATGTGTGTGTTTCTGTGTGTCTCAGATAGAAAGAAAGAAACTGAGATGGCCATGGACAGGTTCAACAAAGAAAAATGCCATTGTCTAATCTAATGAGCAAAATACAGAGCTTGTGATTCTACATAGCTAAAGCTACAATCAAATTTGAGTTAGAACTACTGTACTGTTTTTTGTATGCATGGTGCAAGTGGACAACATTTGTGAGATCTTAACAAACTGCCACATACACACAGAAATGTATTTACTGATTACAAACACACTTATTTCTTCCTTCAGGCTGAACTATCAACCTTCAACACTCTTGTCCTTATAGTCACTTCAATTAATGAGCTCAGCAGGAACTCAGACATGAGCATTTCAGACACCATTTTCTACTCTTTTGTCCTTTCAATGGAAAGCAGTCAGAGAGTTTATGTCATCAGGATGTGGAAAGAAATGTCAAGCTGAAGTCTGAATCACTGTGGTCTTGAGATAATCTTGAAGCAACAATATGTGTGATACATGTGAGTCATTATAAATTGATTTTTCCTGGAATTGGCAGTGGCTACCTTGGAAATGAATCAGAGAAGTTGGCTTGATTAGCTCAACTCTATAGCTACTGTACTGTACCATCAGTGACTCAGAGTATGCTTAAAATACAAATGCTGTGATGATGGGAACGACACCAATGGTCTTCAACAAGGAAGAGCATCTAATAAAACTGTAAAGTTAGTGACCAGCTGCACTACAACTAGCCAAAAACAGAGCTAAAAGGGAATGAATATTGGACTTACATTCAGGACGTGCTGGATTTGTAAACAAACAACTGTTGAGTCTCTCTCTGTAAATACCTATTTTAAAGAGTACGGTCTAGACCTGCTCTATATGAAAAGTGCCTTGAGATGACTGTTGTTGTGATATGGCTCTATATAAATAAAATTGAATTGAATTGAATTGTTTACTAATAACTTTGCCATATCAACTTTATAAGATGATTACGTCAAAGTAGTTTACAGTTAGTTTTTACTGCTCCCAAGTGGCCAAGAAATGAATTAATACAGGTTTAAGACTGGTTCAGCGCGTCACGCTGAAGAGAGGAGCTACGCTGGAACTTTCACTTCTTCTGTCAGAGAAAAAACTGTTACAGGTACTGTAAAGGTAGTATTGTTGTTGTGTGTAACTGCATTAAGCTAACAAATTAGCTGACTGTTACCAAACTGCTGGCTCGGAGAGATTTATTTCCCACTTCAATAACACCTTATTAAACAAAACGGTGGACAGCAGAGATGCACTGTTGTGCTAATGGCTAGCAAGCCAGCTAGCAGGTCACCAATCAGACCCTGTCAGTTGTCGTCATCACACTTCCTGAGAAATGAATTAGTCAGTATATGCACACACTCACACAGAGATGTGTGTTCACAGGCATGCAGACACACTACTGTATACCTTTCTGCTTCTTTTCTGAAAAACGCTCCTATTATAACATATTTTCTTCTCATCTCTTGCTCCTCTCTTTTCTGCCTTCCACTAAGTATGTGCATTTCCTTTCCTCACCCATACATCTTCCTACCCTGACAGCTTCCTGTTCATAAAAGGACTCCCTGCCCAAAGACAAGATGAGAAGTCTGCTTAACAGGAATTAGGTGACACTTAAGTGGGAGAAACTAGCTGCTGTTACACAAATACTAAGGAAGTTTAGAAAAAGTCTACACACACATACACACACCCACACACACACTTGGACATATACTGTGTTTGCATTTGCGTGTGCATGTAATGGTATGTTTACATGAGGAGCTATTGTGCAGGAAATCCCCCCCCCTTTACCTTGTCATTTTCTGTTTTGAAGATGAGCTGTGCCTTGCTATACGGCTCAGAAAACATAAGTTACTTTGGCAATTCTTATACACCTAAAGTATGTCTGTGGAATGCTCCAAAATCTAGAAATCAAATTTTCCAGCCCAGTGGGCATTATAGTTCACATTTACCTTTGTTTTACCATAATGATATCAGGGCAACATGCAAGGCGTTTAATAAATGTCCTTCATCTTTCCAGCATTTGGCTGTTAGCAGCTAAAAAACAAACAAAATAGGCTTTATAAAATATGCTACTGTTTGTACTAGATGGAACATGCACACATAAACACGACAGTACAAGACTTAATAGTCTTAATGCAGACAAAAGGCCAACCTTTGAAATTTTCAAAAGGAGTATGTGTAATATACAGCAAGTGGTTTAACAGACATGGATTAGGCTAAACCTTTAGTTCCATTTGCTCCTGTAAATCTATCCTGTAAATCTGTCTATCATTGTTTTCATAAGACCACATTTAAAAATGGGTAAAGATAATGGACCCTTGACTGTTTCCAGAGCTGCTCTCACCAGCAGGAAAAGGAACATTAGTATAGCAAGTCTTGACATTGAAATGCAAAGTTCAAGTACATTGACATTTTACTGTTGGCAATAAATGAGGTCCTGAATGACGAATGACTCACCTGTACAATCTCCAGCATCTCAGCTTTACTTATATACCCATTTCCGTCCAGGTCATACATACTGAACGCCCATTTCAGCTTCTGTTCCAGCTTGCCACGCGACGTCACACTTAGCGCGATGATAAACTCCCGGAAGTCTATTGTCCCATCGCCATTAGCGTCAAATGTGCGAAAGACGTGCTCAGCGAACTTTGAGGCATCTCCATATGGGAAGAAGTTTCCGTAGATCTTCTTGAACTCCTCCATGGAGAGGTTCCCGCTCGGGCAGTCCCTCAGGAAGCCCTTGTACCATTCCTGGATCTCGTGCTCGGTGAAGTCGGTGCTCTCAAGCAGGTCCTGCATCACCTCAGGACGGAGCTTACTATTCTGCTTCCCCATGTCTTTCGGTCCTGTTGATCACTCTGCACACAGCTGGGAGGACAAAGGAGGGAGAGTGTGATGTTATAGGATGAGATATCAGCAGACATTTTACAGTGCGACACAGTGGCTTTTTGATTTCCTTCTCAGCTGAAGCACAGAGAGAAGAAGAACGGTACATTACATGTGTAAAATGTATACAAAATATACAGAAACTGTTTTAAGAGAGGACAGCCCACACTGTTACTGCGTGTTTATGGATGTTGAGTTGAAGGAATTGCTTTATGATCAGTGCTTTTGTGATCACTTTGGTATACGTTTAGATTTTCAGTGTGTGATTGGTGACAGCAGATCGAGGTAGCAGACTGATGACTTTGGATGGAAAGTATATCATGTTGTTGTGATTAAAATATTTCAGAACAAAAATCACAAATCAATTACTTGATTGATTCCCTGCAGCTAATGCTACTAATATCAAGAATGGTGCCATTTTTTGCTCTTAAACTAATTTTGTATTCCACATCCCTAGGACCAGTCTACAATGCCAGGGGTCAGCACACCTATGTCCCTGCCCTTGCCTTCCACCTGGCTTGCCTTGCACCCAACCCAGATTTGTAGCCCTGTTGGTGGTCGGACCACAGGGTGGCAGCCCCATGTAATTTTTTTCAGGATGTCAGATGCTCATCAGCGAACTGCCCTCCCACAGCTCTGGCTCCAGGAGGAGTCCACGGTTTTCTTGTTCCAGGCTCAGAGACACTTTCCCAAAAAACACAAATATTTATTTGCTTTGAATGAACTGGTCTCTCTCGTGGGACTCCTTTGACTTTGGAGACCCTAAGGGGGCTGTTGGCACCTACACACCAACACAGCGGGACACAGAAACCCCTCCACCATGTCAAAGTGGCAATTCTTGGCTGAGAGTTAGCATCTCCAAGTCTGAGGCAATGGTTCTCTCTTGGAAAATGGTGGATTGCTCACTTCAGGTTATGAGCGAGTTGCGGCCTCAAGTGAGGGACCTTAAGTATCTCAGAGTATTGTTCATGTGTGGTGGTAAATTTGGAGCATGAGATTGACAAGCAGATTGGTGCAATGTCAGCAGTAATGTGGGCATTAGCAGACAAAGCTTTCGATTTACCTGTTGATCTATGTTCCAAACCTGGATAAAGCACAGAAAATTGATGGATGGATGGATAACATTTTTGTACCCCCTGGCTACGTCCATGTTAAGGACATAGTTGCCGTGTCCTCAAGCGGCTTTACCAAGGTATTAGCCAAAAATATAAGCAACCCTTCTTTTTATACTTTATCGGGACTAAAATCACTCCCTTTTGAAGAACTACTGGAACTTTCCATGGAAAACAGCTCTACTCAGAGTACACACAGCGCCATATGCCCAGCATGGGTTTAATTAGTCTATAAAATCTCTACACACATTAAACCTCTGTGTTTATGCACAGGGAGGAAAAGGTGGTGCAGTCAAATGATATTTAAGCTGAGCCACTCTATAAACATTCAGACTGATAACCTCTTCAGAAACAATTTCTTAAACAACAATTTATTCCTGGAACTGGAGTGTGGGTGTTTGTAGTGCCAATCTTTATGAACAGGATAAAGCTCTATAATCTCTGTTTAGTGTTTGTAGTTGATTAAAACGTTCATGTTCAGTTTTACTCAAAATAGTAACAATGAAGAGTCATCATCCACAAGCAGATGAGCCAGTCACATTGTATTACTTTCTGACAATAAAACTCATAGTGCTTATAAAAGTGACTGTTTGCTGTCTACCGTG
Organism: Lates calcarifer; assembly: GCF_001640805.2. Classification (NCBI taxonomy): domain Eukaryota; kingdom Metazoa; phylum Chordata; class Actinopteri; family Centropomidae; genus Lates; species Lates calcarifer. Next base: position 15,046,809 of record NC_066847.1, read on the forward strand.
TAAAGTGATAATGATTTACATCTTCGAAATTACAGGATGACCTGGATATTAAGGTGATAAAAAACCTCCTGGAACATATATTATATTGTGCTGCCTGTTTATCCAGACAACTGGAGCAAAGTTATGTCATTAGTTGCTCAGGCTGATGGACAATAAACAGGTAATATGGAAAAATGATAAATACAAACAAACTTTAGAGAAAGTTAAAAATTAAATGAAAATGACACAATAAACTATAAGAAGCAGAAAGACACAATATTTCATGATACTGAGCAAAGCTCTAAAATTTGATTGGGCTGTATAGGGGCTGTCTTGCCCGTAGGCCACAATACCCATAATTCCCTGCTCGACCGCACAGACAGTTACCACCCAGCTTTTCAACAGCACTGGACACAGCAGTACTGTAAGTGGTTACTGCGGTAAAATTAAAATTCTATCTCTCTAGCAGTTTTTCATTCCATGTGTGTAAAGAAGAACAAGGAACAACAAATGAACCATTTAATGTACTTTCTCTTGCATGATTACAAGTTTTACTCAGACTGGTTCATCATACTGCAGCCTATGCAGTATCACAGAAAGTGTAGGCGACTGGAACGCTTTTCATCTCTTAACCACTGCCAAACTGTAAGATAGACTCCTTCAAAATCATCAGATGACCAACAGACCTCTACGTGTTACTTAGATTATGTGTTACTAAATGCTGAATGCTTATGTTTTCAATATTTTTATATTTCTATTGTGAACTTTAGTCCAACCTTTGAATGACTTTTCCACTTTCTAATATGATATAACTCAGATTACACCATTCTTTTCTCTCCATTTTTTCACTAATGTAATTTTGATCTTGATGTTAGAGGGAAGCTAGCATAAAAGTTTCATTTTAGAATATGTATCAATCCTAATTTTCCTGTCTAGTGCTCTAAATCCTTTGTCTACCCCCTCTGTCACCCCTGCGACCTCACCTTTACCTTTGCAGGTCTGTGACCTCTGTTTCCTTTAGTTCCCTTTTGTCTCTCTCTCTCTCCCTCTCACACACCCACACACACCCACACACATTTGTGTAGTCTCACCACTAAATGGGATTTCAAAATTTGCACCCGCAGCTGTGTACAATTACTGTGTAATAAGCCCTCTTATACTGTAATAAGAAGTCTAAGCACTAATAATTGAACTAGATCTTCCATACATTTAGCTCATTTTAGTTAGTTAATTACATTTCCAAAATTTGTGGTTAATCTTTTATAAAAACCACAAATGATGATAAGTTATCTGACTGATATAATGATTGCACCTACAGTTGTCATGGCTATTTTAAATATTATTGATGTATTTACCTTTATGATTAGTTATTTCTTAGTGTCTTACTTATTCATTTAATATTGGTCACTTTGGGCCTCCATACATGTTGTTGTCTCTAATTTGCAAAATGCTCTCCTCTTGATACTCGACGACGTAAGTACAAGACAAACAGACTAATGGGGAGTTAGAGTGGATCAGGGAAATAGTGAGACCAAGGCAGAAAGTGACAAGACACAGTGGAAGAGCTCTGAGTCTATTTTTTTATCCGCCCTTTTCGTGACACAAACAGGAAGTGCCTACTCCTGCTCTGAGTGAGATTGTGCTCAACATAGTAACTATGCTCTCTGTGTGTATGGGAGTGTATACATGCTCATATTTTAATGTGTGTGTTATCATGAGAACCAAACATGCTTCAAATGACTACTGCACGTACACTAATTTCATTGACATGCTTTTGAGTTTCTTGCGTGTGTTTAGATTATCTACTTTCATTTATGTCCAGTATTTGTTCAGCTCTGTGCATTGCCCTGTTAGCCTCGCCTTGGCCTTCAGTGTGAAAACTTTCAGGAAATGAGTCACTTGTGTACTCAAAACCACCTGGCAAGGTCTCTAAATACAACCGTGCTATAGGAACCATAGGAAGTGACAACAAGCAGCAGAGAGTTTCTTTTTCACATCCTCGTGAGCAGGTCACCTACGGTGTCTAGTTTACTTCAATATCATAGTGAGAGAAAAACGAGTGAGTGAGAACTCAGCAGTTCAATTGACCAACAGCTTGAGTCAAATCATAGCACATATTAAAAAACAGACTTCCTGCACTCAAGGTTCAACCAAGGCTACCACTGAGTAAAAATTCCACAATGTAAGCAAGGATATTTGAGAAGTGATAACTTATCAGAGAGTTGAATTATCTGCTCTCAGAGTCTGATGGAAAAGTCTGAGCTCAACACAGTGCTCTAAAACACAGTAAAAACAGCTTCTACCTCTTCTTTGGTGAACATGATGATGATAACTGCTCTGATCTCTGGGTGAGACAGAATCATAATCAAGGGGAGCACTTGAGTGATTCATGAATGGAAGAATTATTTTTGCACACTTTTGTTTGCACAGGCACACTGAACCCTGGAAAAAAAAACTGCTGAACATTTAAACAGCAACGTTTTGAAATTGTTGGAAAGGGAGATACAATACAGAGCGAAATTCAACAGGCTGCACATTTATCAATAAAAAGAAGATAACCTGGAGACTGGAAAAAAAGAGTCTCTCAAGATCATGTGGAAGTTAACCCTGATACCCTGATACTAACACTATAGATGGCAAGGTGCTTACTGCTTATGCTTTGAGTATAACCTATTGTTGATGGGAATGTCATTAGTTTTACAGCTATTTGGTCATAAAACTTGAAAAAAACCTACAGACTGACATTGCCACCCAGAGCCACACCTCTAATGGCTAAGAACAACCAAACCACAAACCTAAATGTGGATGTAATGATTGTCGAAAATGATAAAGAAACAATGAGGTTCTACTCTCCAAGTCCCTTGCTGCAGTTTTATGGCTGCTACTCAGACATGACATAATTGGCCACTTTCAGGTGGTTTTGTCCATGTTCTCCACAGTGTATCAAATTAATTCTCCTCTCCTTTCTGTCTACTTTGACCAAATCAAGTAGTCAAACAAAGAAATGTAAGGCCTTGAAAATGTAATGAATGTGCAACAAAGATTTTACGTACAGAGTTTGACGCTCAGAGTGATTAGACTTCAAGAGTCTTAATTGCCATGTGTAACAAGTACAATGGAAAGCTCCACTCATTCCTGTAGTATAGTTTCTAAATGTACGTTCTAAACACCAAATAAGCACAATAAAAGTAAGCAAAGTAATAAAAGTGCAGTAAAAAGTGATTTCGAAGTGTGTTGCTAAGCCTTCGCTAATTGAATCCACAGTCATGACCCTGTCCACTGCTACAGTCTACACACACACACACGCACACACAAAGCTGTAATTACTGACCCATTGTGCTCTGTCGCTTGGTATGACACACTCTATCTCCAGTCTACTCTCACATACTACACACACAACCATAGCTGTGAAACCCCTCTGCTGCTCCTGATGACATGCTCAGCTGACCAAGGAAGCTGCTGACAACCCACCTCTGTGATGACATGGATTTTTTTTATTCTTCAGCTGCTTATCGCTGGTCTTATGATTAGCTTTTGGATTTAGGCTTAAACGTGCATACTGTTATAACTGGTTACTTAGGGGGTGAATTTAGTCAAAGGACGGCATAAACCCAGAACTATAAAGATATGTCTGTATGAGTGCATATGTAGTGAAAAGAGAAGAAGAAGAAGAACTTGCATATGCACTGCACAGTATATTTGAGACTGACAGCAGCTGACATTAAAAGGAGTGGGCATTGATGAGTGACAGAACACATTTCTGTGCCTCTCAAGGCTGCTGCATGCTTCAGTGTGCTATTCAAAATGTTAGATAGTGTTGGAAAGCTGCTTTCTCACAGTTGGGCTGGGGGTGGTATATCTAAACATTTTTGTAACTTACCAAAAACAGGCAATCTGACAGTCTACACCCACTTTCCGCAGCAAAAGGCCAGGTGTGCTTAGATGGGATAATATGAGGAGATCCAGTTGGTCCATAAATTCAGTTTCGTTTCTTTACGTGTTACTTCCATCACCACATGTAACACTTTTTTATTTTTTTAAATTTTATGAATTTTGAATTTAAGAGCAGAACATAGAGTGGAAAAAATAGCTTATACATATGCTTTTGACAGTTCAATACAAGATAAAATGACTGTGTGAATACAGTAAAGCAAACAAAGATAACAAAAACAGCATACAGACAATAATCATAAGTGTGGAATCTGAACAAATAGTCCATAGTTTATCTACTATGTAGCTGTTGCTCCACATGCTCTGATGTTCATTCTCTTATCAAATGAATATTGTCAATGACACACGACAGGTCCTCCGGGTACTGTGGCTTCCTCCCACACTCCAAACCCATGCAGGTTAGGTTAATTGGTGACTCTAAATTGCATGAATGGTTGTTTGTCTCTGTATGTAGGCCCTGTGATAGGCCGGCATCTCTGTCAGCTGTCCTTCATTAATCCACTTCAACTTCTCGACAAATCTCTGTCTCTCTGCTCTCCTATTCTTTGTCTTTCTACTCCACCTTGCCTGCACCTCATTTTCATACTCTCAGTTTTTATTTTATGTTACACAAGACCAATTCACTCTCTTATAAAGCAATTTTCCTGCAGTTACCATAGTAACGTCCGGCAAAATCTCACAGCCATTGATGAGCTTTCTGGCTGAGTGCTCTGCATACACATTCGCATGGGTAGACACACACACACACACTCACAAACACACACTTCTCATAGTCACAATTACTGACTGGGGGATATGTGCATTTATATGTGTGTAGGTGCATGGGTAGTTGTGTGGGTGCAGGTGTGTGAGTGATTGAAGCAGCAGTAGCCAACTGTGAGCACCAGTTGTACAAACTCAGAAAGGTAATGCACCATCCTTGATGTGAGGCAGGGAGTCAAATAATAATAATAACTGAGGCACAAAATGGTCCAGTGTGACAGCAGTCTTCTCTGCATGTAAATTTCATCTGAAGCAACCATTCTAGCCTGCTCTTTTTCCACTGATAAATTAGAATCTGCAATATATTAACCACAACTGAACTATGTAGATCACAGCAGAAAGGTTCACATGGTGTGTCACCGGATTTAGTGATAGATCTCTGATTATGTCAAGGAAGGCCACTGTAAAAACAATGAGAGAAAACTGTTGTTCTATACCACTGGAACAAGTAGCAAATGCAATAAAAAGAGTCCACCTATTATTTAAAACTATAGTCTCATTTCTTTCCAGAAATTATACTAAGGTGTGCTAAGTATTCACACAATGACAAATTCAGACAATTCTTTGTACTTCTTTGTTCTTCTTCTAGCAAGATAATCGTCACAGATGAACACCACTTGTATAGTTTTTACAGTTGCCAGAAGAGAAAGGCTAATGTTAGGCTAATAAATAAACTACATCACGGCTGCATGACTTAAGTGTCACCACCGCTAACCTTGCAACTTATAATTTCATTTAGCATGCTTACATTTTCTACAACAGCACGTCTTCTTGGAAGACAACTGGACTTCTTTTAGGTTTCTCTGACATGTTTCACCTCTCATCCAAATGGGTTCCTAACTTCTGCTAGCTCAGTTGTAGAACTGAGGAAGGCTTTTGGATGACAGGTCAAACCTAAAAGAAGTCCAGTCGCCTTTAACTCTAGCACTTAACACTACCATTACCTGGATGATTGAGAACCTACACAAATGTCTTGAGCTTGTGTTAACCACAGACCTTGTTACAGACATCTAACTAAAAACCTTTATTTCCTGGTTCTAAGACTCATTCCTGCACCACACTATTGTCTGCAGTACCAGGAACTTATCAAGCTAAATGTGCTGTTGCATTGATGCATGTTATGACAGTTTCAACTGATGGTCACAGCAGGTGCAAAAAGGCTTTGAATATTCATGGAAAAGGAGGATATCAAAACAAAAACCTGAGTGATGCATTAACTATAAATTTGAACATCAGACATTAATTCTCTCTCAGGTGGGCATCCCAGCAGTCTGGACTGAGACATTAGAGGTTGGTGTCATGAAACCTTGTCCATGTGTAATAGAAGTAGCCTATAACCTGTGGAAAAAATGTTTTAACCTTATTTTGGGGCAAAATCACCAAAATCTTTAGGCAGTTTTTATCACATTTGGCCTGAGGGTATAACCAAGATAATATAAAAACACATTTTATTTCTGTCTGGGAATGATATATTTGACTTTTGGGACAACTCTGACTTCATATATACTAAATATTAAGAATTCTATCCAATCAATGTGGAGAAATATCTAAATAAAAGTGAAATATTTGTACCTTGAAATGCTTCTTTTCTGACACTTGAGTTGCTACTTTCCCCCCAACGCGCTGCCATTATGAATAAATAGGGAGCTGACTAGGTCTGACATTGTAGAAATTCATGACATTGTGTCACTGTGACGTTGGTGAAGTTAAACATGTCAATATAACCCAAAACGGCAAATATAAAACTAAATGAATGACTTAGACAATGTCAGACAATAGCATTTAAAAGTACTATCTAATGATTAGATGATGATTTTGAGCCTGTTTGTTTATTTTTATTTTGAATTTCAGAGAGGAAGGAATTTCAATGTTACTCAACTCTATCATTTCTTGTGAGGAGTTGATGTTATGAATTAATGACTTGAAACATATGACCACAGTTTCTGATTTCTGTTTGGCTGAATGATAAGAAAACATACAAGATCACAGTTTTTTCTTGTTCTCTGCTGTCAAAATCAATCCACGATGTCAACATTTTATACAAGTGACAATTTAAACATACAAATTCAGATTTTGTTCTACAGGTTATCACATCAAGTCTACAAGCTCTTACATTTTGCAACATATTTACCTTCATAGTGTCTGCCTACATATCCCACTGGGCCTTCCCAGACATACCTCTGTTCTCTTTTCCTGTTCCAGCAGGAAAACCCTAAGACAATTCAACCTATTAAATAATAATTAATCCCTCAAGCCACACTGTTTGTTTAAGAAGGACAATTAACCTAAATGTACCTATGCTCATTGAACAGAAGACTGTGAATTCCAAAAGCACCTTACTAAACCACAAAAAGGTATTTTAGTCATCAGGATTTAAGCTGTGACCAGTCTGTGCTTCGGTTCCATCGAGGTCTCCAAAAGGAGCAACCTCTCCCCTCAAACTTCCTGACAATGCTCTGGCACTGGGAGGCGAGATAGGAAAACACAGAGACAGGCACTGGCAGACAGCCAGGCAGTAGCTGGATAGAGGGTGACCCAAGAGGGGTGCAGATGAGTTTGTACTACTTGGACTAAGGCCAACATTTCTAGGATCTGACTCCTTGATGCTTCCCTTTTATTCTGTAATAAAGCTGGACATACTTGCACCGACTCTGTCCTATCAAACAACACACAGCACTAAACCTGAGACAGGAGACAGTGTTTGAAGTCTTGTCAGATTGATTGGGTTTGCTACCTGATTAGCTTGATGCACACAGTTGTTATTTTCAGCTCTCATACTTTTAAATGGCCTCCTTAGCCTTCATTAAGTTGCTATGGTAACAGACCTCATAGGAGGAGGAGGAGGAGGAAGCAACCACACATTGTGCCTATTGATTCAGGAGAAAAAGAGTGAACCAGGGAGAAGCGCAAGATGACACACTTCCTCAAGTCAATTTCATAATCAACTTAAAGGGTTATGCAATTTCATTTATGAAGCCACAGTGTAGTGGTCTGTGATCGTTATACCTGTGCAGCTATGTGCTATTGTCCATGTATAAAATAAGGATTATATAATATAGTTACCATTTTCACTGGCTTGTTTGCTAGCATTAGATATAAAAATGTGTAATGATCTAGGATAACAGTGGATTAAGTAACTTCTCAGCTGAGTCAGATTTGACAACTATTTGGGTGGACTGTTGTGAGAATCAGATCTGTCTGTGTGTGTGTCTCTGTGGACTCTCTTCTTCTTTCCTTTGTCTTTGTCCAGCAGAAAATCATCCTTGCCTTGTACATGGAGGTCATGCCTAATTTGTTTGGCTCCCTGAGTGTGGTGTCCTTATGGGAGCTCTCTGTGTGACAGGCACTGGAACACTGGACCTGGTTAACTGATTGGATGAGCAACTCCTGGGTCCCAACAGGGAGAAACAGGATAGATATCTGCCCATCTCTGTTATGGTTATTATGGTTCTGTGATCTAGTCTGCTAGCATCATTAGCTTCAATGTGAAGCCCGTCTAGTCTGACCAACATTAATGAAACTGACCATTTGTCAAACCCAGGCCCTGCTTCTATGTCTGTCAAACCTTCCATTCTTGCACAGGATACATGCAGTTTACAATGAGTAACAGTGGCAGAACTATGACTTGAAACTGTCAAATTTAGCTTTGTTTTAGAATTTTCTAGCTGACACATTTTAAAATGAAAACCCTGTAAAGGGCTTTTAAATACAAACTTGCAAAACTTGCAATTGCAGATTATGTTACAGCAGACAAACACATTGTTTAATCCATTCCTTACACTTTTGCTCTTGAATTCTGGTTTTGGAGAGAGTACAAAACTAAGAAACCACCACCCAAGCCTTTTTATATACCTGCAGTGCGTAGTTACACTTGCTAAGCTATGACTGGATAATTGGTGTCCAGTGTAGGGTTTTAAGAAATTGTCAATTAAACTTACATGTGTTCACTTACAGTTTTTTAATTTACTGATACAGACTGGCATCTGGGTATTGAATAAATCTGAATCAAACATCAGTCTAACACTCCAGGCAGAATAAAGAAAACAGATAAATAGACTTTTCCATCAGTTTAAATCTTTATACACTAACTGCTGCCTGTACTGCTTTGTTTGTTCAAACTGAATTTTCTATAAAATGGATGGTTAAAAAAGAACTGCCTCACACCTGCTGGATACAAATTTCCATTAGTGAAAGATGTGGTGCGATGGCTGTAAAATGTGCCAAAGCTGAGCTATAACTGATAAAAGATGTTTGAAGAACAACTATAAGAGCAGCTGGAGAATGTATGGTTATTACACAATAAGGGCAAGGTCTATCATGTTTAACAGAGTATGCATTGTGAAGCACAGAGTAGAAAGAGAGAGGGAGATAAAAATAAAGAGACAAGGAAAGAAAAAAAAACATGACTCAGATGTAGCCTGAGTCTGGATATGGTTCTGATTAAAGAATATCCCCCTGGGGATGCAACAAAGCTTGCTCTGCTTCCTGTCGTCAAAGAAAAATATAGAAGCAGGATATTACATCACAGAAAATAACAAACAGAACGGAAGTGACATCACGGTGGAGGTCAGGGGTCAGGATGAACCTAGGATGTATTGAACACATTTGAGCATAAATATTAATCAGAATACAAACTGGAAGGCAGTTTGAATGAGTTGTTTCCTGTAATGTCTTATGTAAGAATCTAGAACTGTTTCATGTGAATATAATTAGTCTTAGATTTGCTCTTGAGCTGAATAGAGGGAATACATTTGTCATTTTGCTGTGCAATCTTGTGGTGCATAACGATGATAAAATTGATCTTGAATGATGATTTTTAGACAAGTCTGTGAACTTGTGTACAGCTTGAAGTGCGTATCGCTTTCTTGTGAGATTCCTCAGAACAGTGTTGTTTTGTTGGTGGGAGTCAAACAAACAAAGAAACACACAAGCAAAAAGTCAAGACTTGGCTACTGAGACAGTGCCTTCAAAATTCAGTCACAGAAACAATCAAAATGGATCTGCAGCATGTATACACAAGCCAGGTTAATACAGTTCTCTAATTACTCATGTAATTTGGTTTCTTTGCGCAGTTTGGTTACTTAAGTCCATGTTAACACATTGAGTGTGAACACTTGCTTTGGCTTTTAAATTTGAAAAACTTTAGACTAAAAATGAATAGATGTGATTAAATTGCCTTTAAACACAAATGATTTTCTTTTTTGATTTTGTTGCAGGCAGTGGGTTTAGGGTATGGGTGTCAGTGACAGTGTTGGTACCAGCGCTTGAAACAAAAGACAAGTGATAAGACCACTCAGGACAAAGGTTTTGCAAAAAAACATAATCCATGTTTTTTCTGTCATTCATGGCAGAGGTTCACTGGGAATCAGAACTTAGGGCAGTGGAACAATCTAAATTTAGTAAAGGTCACTGAGTTTACAGTTACAGTTTTTTCTTTCTCTACCACTGCTATTTGGCACTGCAATGATGTATTGGGGATGGGAATATTCTACAGAATCTTTGTACAGTTAATAGTTACAGATATCTCTACTGTCATGATTTTCTCACAGAGTAGATAAAATAGCACTTGAATAATATATTGATCGCACGCACACACAGTCCTTTGAAGTTGTGAGGACCAGCCAAAAATCCCCACAATGCTGAAGTGTTATTTGTCCACACAAAAACAGAAAGACATGCACACAAATGCCCCTGCACACATACAGTCACACAACTCTGCCTCTGCCACCTTCAGTGAGGGTGACTGAAGGAGAGTTACCATCAAAAAGGTACAGGGTTACCACCTGGGGTGATGATACAATCAGCCATTATTCAACAGTGGGACTGGGAAACAGCCACCATGAACTGCTCTAAGTGGTCACTGTGTTTTCAATCATTAACTTTGATCAGTGCTCGTGGATGCTGTATGTCTCTGGCATTAAAGAAATCCCTACAGTAGGTACTGTAGCGCCAGACTCTGTAGTTCCCCAGAGCATCATTCAGATTGATTTGGTGTAATGGTTTTGATCCACTCTCACAGCTCTCATCAGCTATGTAGCAAAGGTGAGCTGCTGTTTTTCAGTGGTAAAGCTCTGATAAACCCACTGTAAGATACCTGCCTAGCATTAAACAGACAGACCAACAAAGTTAGCGACATGCTAGTGAACACATAATGTTAATTACTTGATATTTCCTTCAGGAGTTGGTGGAGTCCAAATCAGAGCTAAATGGAGAATGAATATTGTATTTACATTCAACATATGGACATGCAGCTCCAAAGGAATGCTTATGTTGCACGTCTCTGCTGGATGTGTAAATAAGCAGTGTAAGAAAGAAAACAACAATAATGCAAGTTTAAAGCTTCATTTAAAAAGCAGTACAATTAACCACTTACGTTCAGATTAGCTTATTCATGCATTTATCCAATCAGCCAATCAAGCAGCAGTAGTGCAATGCATAAAATCATGCAGTTACAGGTCAGGGACTTCAGTCAGTTAATGTTCACATCAACCTCCAGAATGCCATGATTATTGTATTGATTATTTCTGAAATTTATGATCTCTTAGGATTTTACGTACAACAGTATTTACTCACAATGGTGGTAAAAACCTGTGATCGACGGTTCTGCTGATGGAAATGCCTTGGTGATGAGAGACGTCAGAGGAGAATGGCCGGACTAATTTGAGACAACAGAAAGGCTACAGTAACTCAGATAACTACTCTTTGCAACTGTGATGAGCTGAAAAGCATCCCAGAATGCTCAGCACATCAAACATTGAGGTGGATAGGCCATAACAGTAGAAGACCACAACAGGTTCTACTCCTGTCAGACAAGAACTAAAATCTGAGTCAAAACTAGACCGTCATGGTCTTCAAAAGTAGCCTGGTCTGATGAATCTTGATTTCTGCAGAGGCACGCTGATGGTAGGATCAGAATTTGACATTGACAACACAGAGTGCCCCTTAATACCAATCCATTGTTGTTTAAATGCCACCTCCTATTTGAGTATGGTTCCGGACCATGTGCATCCCTTTTTATGGCCTGTGTTTTTTTTTACTTTACAGAAACAGGCTCTATCTTTACTTTTTCAGGTATGATAAGTAAGAAGTTTACTAATGGCCAGAAACTATGGACCTTTACTTTAAGGGCCAGCAAATTTCTTAACTGTTTCTTGTATACATGACTTGAATTGGGTGATATGATTTATACAGAATGGTTTGGTTCTACCATTTCTACCAAAGTATCTATCTTGGGTTCTCAAACCCAATGTGTGAAGCACCTATTACCTACTTGTGACATCCAACTCACCCAGTAAAGTTTCTGTTCTCCGGTTGACACCAGAATCAATGACTTACAGGACTTCATGGGTTTAGGAACAGAATGGGCCAAGACTGGGTTGGACACTGCTACCAATACCAGTATCAGTCAAACCCACCTCTTGTACACAGAGTCAATATGTGTTGTAGAATGACTGAAGACACAAAAGGAAGTCTCAGTAACTGTGCTGATAACTAATCACAGAGTATGAAAGCATCTTATAAACAGTGAAAGCAAATCTTAACACAGCATTTGTCATATCTGTGAAAAAGATATTCACAACCAACATCAGTGAAACACTAATCTGTGTGGGCTTACAGCATCTCTATCTGTACTGTGAACAGCTGCCACAATAACATACAGGCTTACACATAAAAAGACAGAGCTCTTACTCAGTATCCTCTCTCCATGATAGCATCTTCATTTCTGACTGCTCACAATAAACACACAGCTTCAGAAAGCAATTTCCAAGCACATATTGCATTCAAGTGATTTTTAAGTGACAATTCAGTGATAGTACTCCTCTCCTTTTGCCTCACATACCCCAGTAAGGCACGCACCCTGACTGCCAAAGATCTCTGCAAGCACTGAAGAATTCTAAGTAGCTGTGTATCAGGGATCCATCACTTCCTAGCTGCCACACTGTCATCTGCAACACTCCCTTTGGGAAATTATTCACATGCTATATTCTGAGTAATCTGGTAACTTCCATAGTGGCTGAGAGCTGTGTCTGTGTTCTATGTGAATTTTAGAAAAACAGCTAGGTTCAAGATAATGTCAGTAATTGGACATAATATCTTTTCATGAGTACAAAATCGAAATTCTTATGAAACACATGTCACCATTCACTACAGCCCCACTAACTTTCACAAATGACTTAAAAGATTAATTAATGATCAAAATAGTTGAAGACTAATTTTCTGACGATTGACGTTTCAGCTCTACCTGCTCTACATTTAATCTAAATGTGGCAGCCTCTAATAAAACCTATTATATTTGAATATACCAGTGCAGCCACTTTCACTGACTATTATCAAGCATAATGCTATTTTAGACAAGCAGATTTAAAATACATTAAATTTAAATCAAATATGGAAAGGAGTAATCTGGTTGCGGCTAGATTTCTGTAACATTTTGCAAACTGTTCTCTCATACCCGAAACACTTCCTCCCTCTCTGTCACTAACACACAAACACAGCCAGCAGACATATAGCAACAAATGAAAGAATGATTATCCGAAATCCTTTCATCTGTGTAGCAATGTTCATAAAAATGTGTCCTTAAAAAGTCACTGCAATATTGACCACCATGCCTATCTATCTCATTTGGAGTGTCCAAGAATACTATTACATGAGAGTGAGTGACTGCAATTATCAAGTGTCTGGTCATGACCTCAGTTCAGCTAGCACTGTGGCAAAAAGATACAAGAGCAGTTCCATTTCTGGATCCATGCTTCACAGTGTGAGAAAAATCTCAACAAGGGTGAACACACAAATACATTCATGGCACGAATGTCAAGCAGCTAACCACACACTACTCTAAATTCAGGTCTTCTGAAACCTGTCACAAAGAGTCACAAACAAAGGGAAATATGGAATTATACAGAATTATTCAGTGTACAGTCAACAAACAACACTCACAATAATGTTCATGAATTCATGTCTTCCAATCCAAAGGGTGAACTTTAGTAATTTGCAGTATAGTGAAAAACTCCTTCATGTAAAGACATACACATTCTCAGGAATGGAAGCAGGGGAGTTCTCTTCATTTAGTGTAAAGTACTACTAACAAAAAACAAAAAAGCGACAACTCAAAGAAAAAGAGCTGTTTTCTCTTGTATCCAGCATGACATGACATTGTGTGTGAATTCCTCCCCGTGACTAAAAATAGAACATGTTTCCCATAGTTCCCCTAAACCAATGCATGGCAGCCTATAGGTCAAGACTTTCCTTTAGAAATGATCTATGTCAGCGTGTGTCACTCTGTGTGGGACCTTTCAGCTGCAGGCATTTCTTGAGAGCATTCTGCACCCCGTTGAAGCTGGGTTTCAGCTGAATGACCTATGACCTCTTCATATAGAAGCCCATGGGAGAATCACAAAGAGTATGGCTGACCAGCTGTCCCTCCCCTCGAAACTAGCATGTCTGTCTGCAAGTACTTGTTCAATTTGTATATCACGTGTTTGATTTACTGCCTTAACAACTAAGAAACTCATGTATATGTCAAATCCAGCCCAACATAAATGGTTAATACATCACTTCCCAGTCCATATAACTTTTCTATACATCATCCCTAAAACCCAACTGCAAGATCCACACTACAGAGGGCTGCTTGTATGGCTGATGTCATATTTCTTAATGCATTTTATCCTCTCCTTACAATCACTGATGAGTCCCAAGCTAGCTACTCTAAGAGGCTGGAGGCCGCTCAACTGAGGCATTGTTAAAGCAATTCCTCGTACAACAGTAAAATGCTGAGTATTTGTAAATCATGCTTACATGTTTATGAAAACAAGTTAATTGAATTAATATACATACAGAATATACAACTGCAGAAACTGACATTAAACTTATCCTTGAGTGAAGGCTGAATTCTACATTTAACTGGTGACTTTGTTGGTAGAGTTTCCCACAGCAGCTGATGTACGCCCTCCCAGCAAATGTAACCTCATACAGTGAGGATAACATGAAGACCGCAGGACCATTGACTAGTCAGCTGGACTGGACAGTATGTTTTATTCCATGTTTCCAGTACTGTTGACATGTATACATGTAGAACAAGTGCCATATGAATTTGTGTATGAATGGGTGGATGTGTATGTAGTGTGAAGTGCTTTAAGTGATTGACTAGAGAAGCTCTATATAAGTGCAGTCCATTTACCATTTATTTACCATTTGACAGTGAGGATGACATGGTATAGGTTAAAGGCTAAGTGAGGTTTTTGCAGTAATGGAGGACAAATTGTCACTTCATACTGGATACAAAGAAAACAAAAGACTATCTCATGAATGAATGTCTGACTTTCCCATCTAGTGTGGTGATGACATTCTGTGAGTAAGCACACTTCACCTAGAGTGAACCCTAAACTTAAACCTCAGCAGAGATGTGTAATTGTACCTCAACTGTCTTGGTTGCCACATCCTTCTTATTTTGACCTATGTGAAGTGCAGATAAAGAAGTGAAAGATGTCAAAGCCACCTGAGTGCTGTGAGCACTATGGCTGACATTTACACACTTCAGTCAAATGTGTGTAAATGTTAAGTAGAGTTAGGAATTTACACTGTACAAACACATTTTGAGATTTGATTATACACTTTTAATCACCCAGGTACACATACAGTCGAGTGTGTTAGGTATCACACCTGCTTGTCTACACGTACATAGTATACAACAAGCCTAAAGCTATAAAGTGCTCTGTGAGAGTATATTATTGCAACACTGAACAGGAGATCTCACTGGGTTCTCAAACCCAATGTGTGAAGCACCTATTACCTACTTGTGACATCCAATTCGCCCAGTAAAGTTTCTGTTCTCTGGTTGACACCAGAATCAGTGACGGAGAGGGACCTCTTATTGAGTGGGTGTTTATGTGAAAGGGCCCACTTTTTAAAAACTTTTCCACTTTAAACTAGAGGCACATGCTACAAAAGTCTGCAAATTATATTGGACGTTTGTTTATCTGAATACTATCAGATAAATGCATCAAAGACTGAGCCCTGCGCTCCTTGTTACAGTTTTGTGGTTTTCAAAATGCTCCATCACAGAGCAAGGCTTTCAACCAGGACTTCGGAGCAGTCAGCCAGAGGGAAAAAGTAACATTTGGCCATTAAAGCCCAAATTTGGTACTGGCACATTCTAATGCTACTATTTCATCATTTATGCTGATCTTAATTATTGCATATTTTATTGAATTTGCCTGCCCAACAGTAAACATGTAAACTTCTAACTCCCTCCTCAAGTGTCTGTCTCCTTTCTCATCCCTGAAGATATTCCTCACTTAAACAATTTCTTTCCATTTATCTCTGTTTATGTCTCCCTTTCTGACTCTGGTCATAAATCAACAGTCACATAAACTGCTTTAAAGTTAGTTTCCAGTGTTACATGAGACTCTCTGACATACAAAACAGGATGTTATAGAACCTTGGTTCATATGGTTAAGCTGAGCTTGTGTGTAACAAAATTGAACCGCTTTCTCCAAGTTTTTAAACAGATGTGAGTATAAACACAGCACAGTGTGTGTGTTGCAGGAGAAAACTAGGAGGGAGATAAGTCACTTTTTTCAATCAACTGAAATACAGTGCAGGTCTGGATTTTCTCCACATACATCACTCACTCCAACAAAACAACAAATAAACAACAACAACAACAACAACAACAATAAAAGAAAACAGAAAAGAAAACACACACACACACACACACACTGCAGTTACATTTACACTCACCTGGACATGGACAACTTTTGCTTACATATACATACAACAGACACACAGTCAGTAATATGCATGCAAGTAACTGCCACTCTGCTTTCACCCACCTGCAACCACAAAGACACAAACAGCATGCGCACAAACACACAACTAAACCCAGACAGAGCGACACAGTTAATGAACTGTGTGCAGAGTTCTGATGGTATTAACAATAGAGCAGATATACATTGGCAGTCCTAGAACTAGTCACCTACAACAACTGACAATGAATAACTATGTAAAAGTGGATCACTATCTCATTTAGTGATTAATTCTAGGGGTGTCATGTTCTGGTGTTGGGTGTTGACTCCAAGGTGTCTGGCAGTTAACCACTTTTTTTGATTAAGTTTTTGGGCATTCTGCCTTTAGTGATTGTAAAGATACAGACAGGAAACAAGGAGAGAAGTATGGAATGACCTGTAATATTGGTACCCAGAAGAAATCCGTAATTTGTTTTTGAAATAATCCAACACATTTAATGATTACTAATGATGGTTTTGTCTTTATCTTACAATGTAAGTTACTTAGGTTAAAACACCTTCAGCTTTGCTAACAGTGCTTGACTTGCTTATTTACTGAAGTGCTGGCATTTGTTTATGGAGACCCTTTTCTATGCAGCAAGATGAAAGCAGTTGCAAACATTGTTAACTAAGGCTAAAATTGTAGCTGCTTCACATTTCAAGACTTATAGTGGTTGGTCAGTGGAAGGCTTTAATCCAAACCAATGAAAGGAAAGGTTATGTTTGAATAAATAAAAACTACAACTCAAAAAAGCTGTTTGCCGGGCAAACAAGTTTGCTGCTGTAATGCTGTTATGAGGACATTAACTCAACCCTGCAGTATTATGCTACCCATCCCAGCTGGATGCAATATAGTGGTATAAAAGCAATTAAGAAGCACTTATTTATTATTTGGACAGTGAAAAATATACACAATATCAGTAATGCAGTTTTGCCATCTGACTGAGAGATAAGGCCACCCCTACAGAGCTGGAAAAAAAAACCTTACCTGACCTGGTGTGTGTCCTGTGTAAATGAAAGCCAGAGAACAAAATGAGAAAATACCATGGTAACCATCTCGCCCCACTCAGTCATCCCATTACCTCTGTTCTAGTGTGTGTCTGTGTGTTGAGCTGTTTGCTGTGAAATGACAGTCAGTCTGAAGTATGAAATAAAAATTTACAGGACAGATTTTATGCTTAGATCCAACACTACAGTGTATGTGTCTTTAACTCAAGAGTTTGCAGCCCTGGTTAGCTTCTTAACATCTTTTCAGTGTAAATATGGCATTACACACAGGTTTAAAACAATATACATAAATGTTCTAAATAACAGAACATTCATGTATGCCATTTTGACATAAAATCAGTGTGGCATTGTGTTGATACAGCGCCAGGATAAAAACTAAAATACTCGATCATCTATGGCTACCACCTGCTTCTTTATATTAAGTCTCCAAAGCTGTTTCAATAGTAAACTTTTACCATGCAAAATTACCACAAAAACTTGTACACATTTAGGGACAATATTATATTTTTTCACCCCTTGTACACTCTGTAAAATCCTTGCTGGAAAATGTTCAACAGCACACACACATGCTCTGAGACAATCCAGTGCTGCAGGATGTCAGATAAAGCTACAGGCTGTATGCTAGAGGTGTGTATGGCGGTGGCTCTCTTGTCAGAGTAAGTGCTGCCAACATACCCAGTTTATAACACACAGATAATATGCAAACACACAAAAAAATAGATAAGAGTATGCCTGTGCACAAACAAAGTATTATTTTAGCAGATGCACACAAGTAGGAACGACATCAGTCTTCTGTCTCTTAATTCAAAATGGCCTCTTGTGGTATTCATGCAGCTCATTTCACAACAGGAAGACACTTCTGAATACTGTACCCTCAGGCTTACAGGACATTTGAAACTGCTTAACACAACCAATAAACAATGGAGGAAATCTAATATATGCTTTAAACTGTAGCTTGCACAAACTGTCAAAATTCATATAACTTTCAATCTTCTTCTGAGGTCACGTTTCTCTGTGTAAGCAAATCATCATGATGAAACATTTGCATTAAGATGATAAAAGCAGGAGTATTTACCATTTAGGAAGGTAACAGCTCCTTGAAGTCTATTTGAAATGTGCTTTTTCTTTATCTAACCTAATGGCATTCACTGATTACAAAATATACTTGTATTCATATGGAGCATGAAAGGTAAGCCACAACAACCTTTCTCCAAAAAACTGAAAATCCAATCTAATCAGCGCACAAATGCTAATTTCTGTCCAACATTCTACACAGTGCAGAGCATTGTGGTTCTTAAGATACAGTGACAAAGATCTGTTACATGCTCATATCTCATCTCCACT
This sequence comes from Lates calcarifer, assembly GCF_001640805.2. NCBI lineage: Eukaryota > Metazoa > Chordata > Actinopteri > Centropomidae > Lates > Lates calcarifer. The sequence continues at coordinate 15,065,636 of NC_066847.1, forward strand.
TTGTTAAGTTGAAGAACGGAGGCCCTGCTTAAGAGAGAATGAGAGGAAGAGATAAAGTCCAACAGCAGATGAGTTCTAGAGAAGCAGGGAGAGAGGGAGGAGGAGAGAATAAGAAAGTGCAGAGTATTGAAGGGGGATCCAAACCACTTGTTATCCACAATTCCCTTTCTTTCCACCCCATTTCTTTCCCACCCCTTTGTTTGAAGCACGCAGGGAGTTGGGGGTGTGTGTAAGGGTCATGGGGGGTTCTCAAGCTAGACACTGGTCAAAGAAATTCAAAAAAAAAAAAAGAAAAAGAAAGAAAGAAAGACATAAAATAAAAACCTCTCTGGATAAAATGCCCTTACTTCACCCATTGATTGGATCTCTTTAGAAAAACAAAAACTGACCTTGGGAATATATATTCCACTTTTGCAGCACATACCCCTGAGGCTTTCCCATCCCCTCTGAGGGGGGGGCAGGTGGCAGCTGCTCTGCCCCTCTCCCTGTCTCTGACGCTCTGGCAGACAGGGCCAGCAGCTCCAGCCCACACTATTGCCTCTAACATTAGCAACGCTTTGGGAGGAAAAGCCATGTGGAGCTGCCCATCACTTCCATCTACACAACACATTACATGTTCAGCCCCCATAATGATCACACTCCCCTTCTCTCTCTCTCTTCTTTCATCACTCATTTCCTGTAGGGGGTTGAAAACACATCTGACTGTGTTTGCTGGGAAAGAGAGCAGCTAGTCTTTTTTACACCCTGATCAGGGATCTCCCTCTAAACCTCAAACATCTCAAGACATTTCTGCAGTTCTTTGACTTTCTATCTTAACGTTTAAAGGGTGACAAAATGAGTCTCCCGTATTTAACAGAGCCTCTGTCTGAGAATTCATCAAAAAGACAACTTCCCCTCTGCACAAATATGTGACTCCAATGCATGAGTTAAAAGCTGTCCTTTACCCAGCTTTAACTTGCTGCACAATCTTCTGGAAGCAGCCACTGGCTTCTAAAGCACACAATATTCACACAAAGAGAAAACACAGGAAGCTTACCTCACTTTGTAGCAACGTACAAGCCGTTCAGCAGTCCATCACCCAGCACTTTCTCCCTAGAGTTTGTGGCAGCAGCAGCTGCAGAAGAAGCAACAGGCGAGAATAAAGGAGTGTACCAGAGAGAAACAAAGATGAGAGCAAGAGAGAGGGAGACAGAACAGTAGAGGGGGAAAGGAGAAGAAATGGCTGAGACAGAGCTAATGGATACTGACAGACTCAAAGAGACTCCTAGTTTGAGCAGGAGGTTTGTTGAAAGCCCACAAACTAACTCGCTCCTCTCGCTGCCTGCCTGCCTGCCTCCCCAGCTTGACGTCAGAGCAGTCACATGACCTCAGTCTGCTGTGGAGGGGAAATGAAAGAGGAGGGGAGACAGAGAGGGAGAGAGACAGAGAGGGAGAGAAAGAGAGAGACAGAGAAGCCTGCGTTGCCATGGTAACAGGCACACTGCACTGCAACGATTTCAATAGGTCATCTGACACATAGACACATAGATTCTTACACACAGAGAAGCTGGTAAAAGCCAAACTCAGTGCTGCACACACAGACTAATCTAGACAAGATGAACAGAGTCAAGGAGCTTGAGAGAAAAAGGAGGAAAATTAGAAACTAATTCAATGTGTTTAGATTTTCTTACATTTTTTTTCTCCAGTTCTCATAAACACATGCAATCAAAAAAGGAATGTGCACCAGACAAAGTGCACTTTTGAACTGGTGCTTCGGCTTGAACCAAAAATAAACATGTTCTGCTATTTACACTTGTTGTTTTTACTACAATTTCTGACATTTTTGAGAGGTATGTATAGAAGGAAGAATAGATTAAGATCATTTATTGATAAAATTCCATATATTTGCCATGATTTGGTTCTAAAGACAGAAGAGGTTATAAGTATCTGGTTAAATGAAAACACAACTTTAGTTATTAAAAATGGGCCTTCGATCTACATTGCCATTCTGAAGTCACCACAAATTCTTCACTTCTTTAGGATTCTAGTGATTCATTCAGCACATAACTAATAAAAGAACTATATCTGTGCAAAGGAGTATGGAGATTAAAAAAATAAGAAACTAAATACGTTTCATTTCTTTAGGGAAGAGGGGAATACAGTAGCTCTAATTGGTTTTTTATTTCATTTATATAATACTGTGAGATGAGTAGTATAATATTATGTAATATTATGATCAACAGCCAAACAGCAATAACAGTTAAATAACAATGGTGACAATCAACAGCGGGTATGATTATAACTTCATGTCTCATTAGCAGAGTAGATTGATGCATTGTCACTGTCAGAGTTAATGAGGCACATCAGCCCGACTCTTTCAGGTGGCAGTGTTTGGCAAAGAGATATCAGTAACGTCTGTCTAAATGCAGTAAAAGAGCGGTATTCCAGGTGATTTGATGCTGTACATTGGGGGGGTGAGGGGGGATCTGGGATCTGGGAATCTGGGATGGACATTTTTCATGGCTTTTGGATGTTTTCTAGATAGCAACAGGTGAAACTTTGGCCAGTGCCTGTGCTGCTCATAGGCACATGGCATGACATGGAAGCTCCATTCACAAAGTCAAGGCAATGTCACTGTTTACCTTATTTGAGTGAAAGTTAACTTGATATAAAGCAGCTTTATTGTAAATTATGAGAATGATAAGGTTGTTGGTTATGCTGTGACATTAATGGTTTAGACTGAAAATAACTCCTGCTTTGCCAAAAGCATGTTGTCTTGGTTTAGCATAGTCCAGCATATATCTGTGCGTATGTGATTAAGTGCTGATAATAATCTAATGTTAAAGACACCATGAAATGACAAGTGTACTTCTGTTATTTACCCATTTGCTGTTCTCTTATTTGGATAATCCAGCACAAAACAATACAACATATTAAAAGATATATTTCACTAAATCACACTTTAGGATGTTATGCTACCATCGAGCTATGACACCACACTATAGAATAATCTCTTACTAACAATAAAATAATTATCAAAAGCAGTGAATGTAAAAGCAGCTGGCTAGGCTACGGCAGAGGTAAAATATGCATAATAACACAAACTCTGAGCCATGTTGTGGTGATAAAGGGGGAATTCACTTTTAACATATGATTGTGGTAGCTTTTTTGATATTACTTGAGTTGTGTCTGCTTAATTACGTAGCATTTTTCACATGTATGAGACAAAGATCGAGGGTGTGCAGTGTGGGAAGAAAAGAACTATTTCAGGGCCAGCCAAAGACCCTCCTTATCCCATCCTCCACCAAAGCTGTGAGTGCGAACAGCTTTGGTCTGTCTACATTCATTTGGATAGCATCTGCTGGCCTGTTGAATGGAGTGCTGTGGGGCCCAGAGCAGGGTGGGGTAATGTGGAGGGTGGGGCTGAGGTCAGCCAAGTGAAAACCACCCCCCCTCTGAACTACTGTGAGAAAGGGTATGTATGACTAAGTAAGAGGCACATGGACAGAGACACAAGCTGAAATTCCACATGGGGCAGAGAGAATCAACAGAATACAGGGAAAGATAATTAAATCAAGCCTACTGCTAGGGTAAATATGACTGTAAAGATCCTGCTGAGGAGTAAAGCAAGAGATAAGAGTGAAAACCATCACGATAGAGAAAAACAGTCTGTCAGGTAGAGGGACAAATTAGTTAGATTAAAGCCTGAGTCCTGGGATTACTGGGCTGACTGGTGATGCATGAGCTGATTAAAATAAATACATGGTCTTTCAGAATACGTTTTAGAGAAACATTGTCTACCACTGTATATGCTGTTTTAGAGAAGCACTATATACTGTTTTATATGAGCTGCCTCTGAAAGTGGGATAAAGGCAGTCATCTACATGAAGGACTGGGGAATGATAAAGACAAAGCATTCACTGGTATGGGAACAGGCTGCTGAAAAATTATTGCAGTACAGGTAATCGTCAGTCACTGTACTGCATTTTCACCCTCCTGCATACCAGGCCAGATCACTGTGGAACACAGAAATGTCTGTAGATTTTCAGCCTCTGAAAAATGCAAAGATTTGGTACTGTAAACCATCTTATCTGACTTTTTGAAAGGTGCTGTTTGTTTTTTTTTGTCTTTTTTTTTACTGCTTTTAGACTCTGAGCAGCGCTTCTGCAGAGGAATGTAACCAGCTTCTGTGTGTGTGTTAGGATGTAGGGTGGGTAACAGGCACTAGAGGGAATTCCTTCCTCCAGAAGGCTCAGGAAGCAACAGCATGGGCGGAAGAGAAAACAACTTTTCTTTCCAAGGCAAACCCCTCAGAAGTTGTTCCTTTGGAAAAGGAAAACACTCCCAGCACTGTCAGTGAAACTCACATCTAGATAACTCCATTATTGTCTGCAGCATGTCACTAAAATCAGCTCAGGGTACAAAACATCAGGAATGAAATAACAGACTCACAGATTCCTCCATCCCTTCATCCATCCATCCTCTGCCACTTATCCAGGGTTGGGTTCCAGTGGTAGGAAGTTAAGCAAGGTACCTCCGACTTCCCTCTCTCCAGTAATGTTTTCCAGCACCTCCAACTGGAGACTCCCAAGACCAGTCCTAAACAGGTGCCCAAACCACCTCAAGTTGCTCCTTTTGACACAAAGGAGCAACAAGCTCCTTACCCCATCTCTAAGGCTGAGCATAGCAGCCCTGCAGAGGAAACTCATTTCAGCTGCTTGAATCAGCAATCTCATTCTTTTGGTCACTATCCAAAACCCACAACCATAGGTGAGGATCAGAAAGTAGATCAACTGGTAGATCAAAAGATTTGCCTGCCAGCTTCGCTCCCTCTCACCCTCTCAATGCCTGCTTTACTACTGTCAACACATCAATCTGCCTGTCTCCAGCTCCATCCTACTCGCACTCGTAGAGAAGACCCCAGGATACCTAAACTATCTAAACTTCCTTCACTTGGGGTAGAAATGCCATCACAGCCCCAAGGATGCAGTCCTCTATTTTCTGCTAGCTATGGCCTCAGACTTGGAGGTGCTGACTTTCATCCCAACCACTGCACACTCAGCTGCAAACCTCCCCCAGTGCATGCTGGAGTGATGAAACCAATAAAACCACATCATCTGCAAATAGCGGAGAAGCAATTCTGAGGCCCTCTACCTGGACATTCTCCACACCTTAGCTGCACCTCCAAATCCTGTCCATAAAAATCACAAACAGGATTGATCACCAGGAACAACCCTGGCCAACACCCACCAGAAATATGAACACAAATATGAACACAACTCTCACATGGGGACTGAGTGGCTGATAGTAATGCCAAAGCCCCATATTCCTGCAGTATCCCCCATAAGAGGCCCCAAGGAACCCGGTCATAGGCCTTCTCCAAGTCCACAAAGCACATGTAGCCTGAATAGGCAAACTCCCATGACCCCTCAAGTAAAGGGTAACGAGTCGGTCCCCTGCTCCATGGACAGGACAGAACCCACATCGCCCCTCCTGAATCCAAGGTTTGATGACAAGTCAGAGCCTCCATTCCAGCACCGTGACGTAATATTTCCCTGGTAAATGTATTCTTATGGTTGTGACTGTTTATGTAAAAAGTGAATTGTTATTGGATGGTGAGACCTTGAACCTTAAGGTTGGATCTGTATCAGCGAGCTGTGATGTTAATCTCAGCAGCTGGACCGGATAACAACAGATTATAAGATGAATAATCATTTCTCATGGAAGGAAGGCCCAGGGCTGTTAACAAAGTTTCTTATCTAACAAATCAGTGAATGTATATATGGAAGACAGACATACAGTGAATACCCTACAGTTTTTTAAGTTAGTAGGTGGTGTTGGTCTTTCACCATTTCACTTAATGAATGAATGAATTTGAGAAAAATATTTGTAAATGCATCTCTTGCAGGCTAGGCTTAGTCGCTATATGCCTAACTACTGCCATCTTTAGTAATGTTTATGTTGTGCAAAATCTGAAGTTCTCAAAGAAGATAATCCTTTATTGCACAAGGATGATTTGGCCCTTATGTGCTGATATACTTTTTAATCACCAAGGTACACACACAGTCAACTATGTGGACAATACCACGAGTCACAACTGCTTGTCTAAGTATACATAAAAAAGTCATTAACAAACCTAAAGGTACTCCTCCTTCTACTAGTGGTGTAAAAGCAGTGGATGTCATCACTATCACTACTGATTCCTCTGAAAAAGAGTGTGTGTAAGTCATGTTGCTTAATTAGAGGAGATTAGTGGGCAGTGCCTCCATTAAATGTTTGCATTTTTTCAGTTTCCTGTGCAGCTCCCTTTGCACACAGTAAACACTTTGTAGATATCATGACAGACACAATTGCATCAAGTGAGAGTTTTAAAGCTTCCAGTATCTTACTGTTTGAATGAATGTGGTGTAACTGCCAATTACAACACATATAAGAATCAGCAAAAACCTGGCCAGCAGACAGGGAAGTGAATTCATGTGGTAATGAATGTAAGAACGCATGACAGTGGGGTTGGAAGGGAGGAATGGAGGGGAGGGGTGAGGAGGTGGGGGGCTGGGGGGAAAGAGTAGACAAGATTAAAAAAACATTACGTTGCTGCAGTGGCGAGCCAATGCAACTTGCTGAACAGGCTAGTCCAATGTACCGACAAAACAACACCAAAACAAATGACAAAAGCATATTAAAGGTGTATGGTCATATGTAAAAAAATAAAAATAAAAAAATCATAATACATACATTAAAACAAAAAAAAATATTTGCGTTTGTAGGATAAATTGTAATTAATCTATAGTGATGAAATAGCTGCACATTCTAAAAAGATGCACTGAATTAGAACATTAGACCACCTGAACAGTCAGGTGACAGACACTTTCATACAAATACACATGCATGCATGCTCCCAACTCACACATCATATTTTTTCACTTCTTATTTGTTGGGCCTACTACTTTTTTGTTTTCTGAAATGCTACGCTTGTATTGCGAAACCATATACAACCTGCTTTGGCAATAATAAACTTGATGCCAAAAAATAAAAGATAAATTTGAATTTAGAGAAGCATACTGTAGATACATCACCCACTATACTCCTCCTTCTCTTGCATACTTGTTTTCCATCACCCATGTTCAACCATCCTAGCTAGACAACCTGCTGTAGGAGAAGGTCCAAGTTGTCAGAGCTTGGGGCAATTGTTTTTGAAATATATGACTCACTCTATCTGCCTTCATAACATTAAAAATCAAGCAACAGTAGTAATTAAAGTGACAGGTTACTGCTTTTTGTTTATATTCGAAAAGCTACCACCTTTTGTCTCTGTTAGTCTTATGCTGGTGCAGAAAGAATAATACAGTGTTAGTAGAGAAGAGGATAAATTCAGTACAACCTTCACACAAAGCAGTAACTCAAAGCTGGGAGAAGACCTTGCATACCAAGACCTTGCATATTGGTGCTTTGTGTTAAATACTAAAACAACATGTTAACATGATCTATTATGACAATGCTAACATGTGGATGGCTAGCTTTTCACTCTGCCTTTGCTGTTTGCCATGCAATAAAATGTATTTATTTGATTCAAAAGTCAGACCAACAACATGTCATACAAACTAGTTCCTTTCTAGAAAACCTAGCCTTAACAGTGTTTCTGTGGTTCCATTTACAAACAACTGAAGATGCACACGTATCAGTGGAGTAGAAAACACATCTTCACAATGTTATTAAAGTTTTTATATGCAATGATATTGCTAAACATGGCTATACACAGGGTTAACTACACAAGTAGAGAGAAATTGCCTCTGTGTGTCCAAAAACAATTGCAGCATGTGTTAAAAGCACAGAAGCCTCCTCACTTGCACTATGTACATTAGGTCCACATTCAATTCAATTTCATTTATATAGTGCCGAATCACAACAAAAGTAATCTCAAGGCACTTTTCATGTAGAGCAGGTCTAGACCATACTCTACTCTACAGAAGGAGATCCAACAAATCCCACCATGAGCAGCACTAGGCGACAGTGGCAAGGAAAAATCTCCTTTTAAGAGGCAGAAACCTCGAACAGAACCAGACTCAGGGTGGGTGGCCATCTGCCTCGATCGGTTGGGTTGTGTCTATGACATTCACTATCTTAGTTTAGCATGTTAGCATTTACAAAAACTAAGATGCGATCTCTAGATTTGCTCCAAGATAGTCAGCATTAGCTAACCATCCTCAGTCATAACAGTCCTGTAAAGTGCAATAGATCCACACTTTTAGGTTTTGTTTACTATTGATACTGATAGACTAAAGTTCAGTCATAAAAATGAAACATGTTAAAAATAATCTTAATGAGCTTTTGAACAAACAACAAACTATTTCTCCTCAGGAGTGTCTCACCACCACCACCACGACTCTCATCTTTCTTGGTAGTCATAATAATTATATTACTGTGTATGACTCAACCTTTGACGTGTCTGTATTTCTTCATAATCCAGAATGGTGAGAAGAACATTATTTACAGAATGTATTTATTTAATCCAATTTATAGCTGGTGAGGTGGGCTGTGAAGGAGCAGGAAACTGGGGGTGAAAAAAAGGATTGTTATACAATCTGGAAAATGTCTCAAGAATTATTCAACAGCATAACAACCCACTCCATCCTCGGTATTTCAAGAGCTATAAACAGAGGCCAGAGGACGACTGACAACCAGTCTGTCCCAGCTATTGTTCTTTATGGCAGACAGCAGGCTGGATGCAGAGAGAGGATTAACCAAAGCCCACTGTCTCAATCTCTCTCTTATCAAAGAGCAGCAGGTTGGGAGTCAGGAGCAATTTAAAAAAAAAAAAAAAAAAAAAAAAATCCCCCCTATGAGTCACGCTCTTGTCCCTTGCTCACTATTACTGATACACACATACAGACTCCAGACATGCATCAATAACATTCATACAGAAATAGAACAGTTGTTTCTGCATATTAATGAGTGTCTATTGGCATGGAATAGATGGACAGATGCAGCTTGCCTATCAAATGCCAGATGTAACCAGATTCATGGAGTAAGTTCACAGCTGCAGGCATGGTTCTTTTATCTTTACTGGCCAGGCACTTCCTGTGAGTCACACAGTTTTTTCCAACTTTGGACAAATTACTCTTAGGGAAAGTTCAATCAGGAAGACTAACCTCATGCTACACAATTTATATTCTCTCTCTCTCTGTGTTAAACCAATCACATTTTGAACCACTGACCCCATCAGAAATGCTGCTCCAAATCACATTCATCCAGAACTTTAGTCTGTATAATACATTCAAAATGGCAGAGGGAAGAAGAGATGCACCAAGTACCTCAGGAATATCCGTTAAATCCTTTTAATTTCAGAAAACCAGACAGACAAAAACAATCCATCAACTAATGTTGAAAATACTACAAAATACATTATATTGAAAAAAAAGTTACTGGCCTGGTTTTTCACTTGTTTAAAAGTTAAAACAATAAAAATAAAAATATATTACTCTGTGATTTAATCATTCATGCATGGAAGGACTAGATTCCATTAGGGGTATTTTCCTGTGCAGCTCATGGAGTGACTACCCATTTAAATGAGTTCAGCCTGACCACATCTATTTCATTTTATTTTAATGGACCATGGAAGTATTATGTTAAAATATTATGTGTCAACAGAAAGTGGAAGGCTGTAAAATTTGTAAAAGCAATCCATTTAGTAATCTTGTATAGATGCCTGTTTCCATTTGTTCATACCCACTTTAATCCTATGTTTAACTACACTTTGACTGTTAATGCATGTTGATCCCTTAGAACAATGGTAAATGTGGGTTTATCCCAGGTCACTGCATCAATCTAAACAGAATATGATAGTAACAGTTTAGAATATAATTTCCCCCACCATCTCCACCAGATCATCTCGTTAAAACCTAAAATAATACCAGTAGCTCTAAGTGCTGTGAATCTGCTATGAAGAAAAGGCTGTCAGAGAAGGTGAGGTTATCCCACTAAAAATAACCTTAGTTATGTCTAGTATGATCTAGAGGAGTGTCCAGAGGCCCCTGCAAAATAAATAGGCAGCAGGACAGGGGTCATATCCAAAACATCTCAACTAAAAAAAATACAAAAACACATCTGGACAATGAACATTTTATAGGAAAAAAAGAGAAACACACACAAGAGACAGAGCAAATAATAACGTTACTGTTAAATTGCAAGTTACCACACACACATGCCTAACCCCTTACTCTCCACCATAAAACTAGGACTAAAATGCCATGCTATAATAACTACTATGTAAAATGTCTTCTAAGGCTCATTTTGCAGTAGCTACCATAAGCTGGTTCAGGTAAAGGCAGAGTAAAGCATCCTGGAGAAAGACTGATATTTGAACTCAGCTGCAAAATAAACACACGGCTCCCTTTAGTGCATCTTCAGAAGTTCTGCCCCCAAAACTTGTGGACGTGCATCGCCAGGAAACCCTCACTAACAACTGGCCAAAGAGGAAATTGGCAGAATTGAGTGCATTCACTTTTTCATAGCTGAAGAAAAACAAATGTAATATAAAACGTCATCAAAGGAACAACAGGCACACAAACACAGCATCTGCAACATAACAGGGTAAACAAAAAAACTAGCAAGAGTTAGTGGTTTAAATTGTTTTTACAAACCACAGTGACTGAAGACAGGCCTGTAGGTTTGTACCTTAGCTAACAAGGAAGGTAACTTTATCTGGCATAGTATTTTTACATCTATCCCACTGTGCTTACAGGCTTCTGTTTTCAGGTCTTTGTGTCTATAAAAGCCTTTGCAAACATTGTACAGACAAATATCACAATACAGAGTGAACAATGACAGAGCACCTTAGCTGTAGCGAAGCTAACGTACAGTGGACAAGGTGGTTTCTCAGAGCTAGCACAGTAGACAGCAATACTCACAACTCTCCTCCTAGTCTTACTAATATTACACCAAAAACAAACAGGACTAAAACAAAATACTGCCCTACCAGCTTTGTCATTGCCTTTCTTTTTAAATTTATATTTCTCTGTCAGTTCCTGCTGTCTCTGCTCTGTAGCAGACTATGAGGAGACATTCCTTGAATTTGTATGAAACTGCATTATATTAAACCGCATTATATAAAACTATATAAGAATAGTTTTACAAACACACACTAGTTTTCTAGCCAAGAATTAGATGACAAGATCAATATGACTCTCATGTCTGTACACTTAATATGAAGTTAGTGCCAGTTAGCAGTCAGCTTAGAATAAAGCGTCAGCTGTACAATAACCAAAATGTAAAAAAAACCCAGAAAAAACAGTGTTTCCAACACATAGAATTTACTTGGCCCTGGTATATTTTGCATTATTTACTCTTTTTTTCTTTCTTATCTGACAGCATAATGCCAATCCGTGATCAAACCTGTTCATTCACCTGCCAGTCTAATTTGTCCATGTAAATATTTTTACACTTCTCATAATAACATATAAGATCTCTAACATAGGGACGGCACAGTGATGCAGTGGTTCGCACTGTCATGGCAAGATGGTTCTGGGTTCAAGTCCAGGTTCGAGCCCGGAGCATTTCTGTGTGGAGTTTGCATGTTCTCCTTGTGCCGCTATGGGTTCTATCCGGGTTCCTCCCACCATCCAAAGACATGCAGGTTAGGTGTGAATGGTTGTTTGTCTATATGGTGTACCCTGCCTCTAGCCCATTGTCAGCTAGGACAGGTTTTATGAAGAGTTACATATTAGAAGTAATTTTGACTACTCAAGCCTGGGCTAATTACTACCCTTGTTCCATAGTTTCAGAACCAAACTGAGTTAAGTTCCACTATTTTAATAAAACTCTTAGAAAAGTGGTTATCATCTTGAAACAGGTCAGTGGTTTCATTGACACCAAGTGACCTTAAGTGTGAGTACATGAGGCACAGTTGCAGTCAGCCCTTGTTATAAAGAAGTGGGCCTCTTGACTGGACAGGCTGCAGCTGTCCCTTAGTCTGAGAGCCCGGCAGGCCAATGTGTGCGCTTGCGCGTGTGTGTGTGTGATGGCAAGGGTGAGAGAGAGAGAGAGAGAGAGAGAGAGAGTGTGTGTGTTCATGTGTGTACATGTGCGTGTATATGGTTGACAAATTAAAGTTTGCATATGAATATCAAAGACAAATAGAGATTTTAATGTTAGTAACACACAAGACACACATGCACACATTTTTGTCCCAGGTTTCTGAGGAAGTGTGTGTGTATGTGTGACTGTGTGTAATGGCCTGTGTTTAGAGGGATTTGAGGGCCTGGGAACTGTGTGGAAATCACATTGAGCTTCCTTTGGCTCATCTCAGAGTCATGGGAAACAACACTGACCAAAAACAACAGAGTTTGTGCATGGTGCAGTTTGACCACAGAACATTTTACTGGACAAAATACACCACCTTCAGCCAGAGATGAAAGGAGAAAGCAAGACATCATTAGAGTTTTAATTTAAAAAAAAAATGCAGCAGTGGGCAAACAGTACACAAAAAGCTATTGTTACTTTCTAATATAATGACTCAAGTAGAAGTGAAAGTACTCATAAGAATAACTATTTGAGGAAGCATGTAGCCCAGTGTAACAGAGTAAAAGTAGATATGTTATCACAAATTTAGTCGAGTAAGAGTTTAAGTATTCTGCAAAATAACTACTCTTAGAAGTGCAATTTATCAAAAAATCTCCTTAAGTACACCTAATGGAGTAAATGTAACCTGTTACTACCTGCTACTGCATGTATGTTGCTCAGTAAGGACTGCTATACGTTATTGTAGGGGATATTAGTTATTTTCTTCTGCACACTGGATTGTGCTAGATGTGATTTAAAGCTTATAGCTTCCTCTGAGTTATACCCATTCTTTTGGGCAGTGTTGATGGGATTTTTTCCTCTTTGCCAGGAATTTTCATTTTTCCTGCCTGCATATTCCTAAACACAATAATCATCATGGCGGCACCGAATTCTTTACCACCACAGCCATCCCTGCAGCCATGCTGCTAGCATGACTAAAAAGACATTATCATACAAATTCTAGTTTGTATGCAGTTGCTGCACTTTAAACAGATAAATAGCTTAATGATCCAGGAATTGCTGAGATTATGGTCCTTGAGTCCTCTGTATTTAGATCACAGTAGGAGATAGTTGGAAAAATCACAAAATTCAAATCTCATTTAAGGCCCAAATGCTAAAAACACACCTGTGCTATTCAGACTGCTGAGTAGGAAATATGATAAGACCACATGTGTGAGAAACATACATTGTTTACATTTATATAGTGTACATAACGTGATATATAAATATATATAGACTAGATAATACAAATGAGGTTAAACTACACCATATAGTGACAAATAGGTCACTACAACAAAACAACTACACTTGACTAGTGCAAGTTAGTTAGGACATGAAAAATGCATGGTTATTAGTGCAGGTGAGTGATTAAGAGTTCAAGAGATTCAGAAAACTGGACTTAAAAATTTGTCAAGTCAGAGCACATAAGAGAAAAATGGAAGCTTGTTCTCTAAAAATGCCAAAGAATCACAAGAAAATTGTCTAATGTCATGGTTATTAAGTGCAGTGAGCGGAAGCTTTCAAAATGACAGCGATGGTTCATCTATTTAAGAATGGAAGATTTCAGTTCATTTTTGTTGTTTTTTTTTTACGACAGAGCTGAGTTATTTCATGATAATTATCCCTCAATTCTTGGTATTCTTTTTGAATATCAAGCTACATGACGGAAGAAGGCCTACAGCATCAGCAGGGACACAACTCATCCAGGACACACACTGTTTGAACCGCTACCATCAGGAAAGCAGATCAGGACATTAAGATCCAGTACCAACAGGACGAGGAACAGCTTCTACCCTAGAGCTGTGACATCCATCCATCCACCCCCCCAACCCCCACACACACCAAGCACATAGCTGACCTCATACTCCCTACCCCCCCTCCCTCAGAGCCCCTGGAACTGTGAAATCACACACATACGTACACACAGACAGTAAGCAGTGTGTGACTGCTCATTTGCACTACTCACTGTATACACTGTTCTTTTACATTTTGCATATATATTACATTTTATTTGCACTATTCCCTTTATATGCTGCTTATTTCACATTTTGTGTATATATATTTTTATATGTATTCTATTGATCTTATATTTTTGTCTTGGAGGGTAGCCACACACAGTTTCATTTTACAATTGTATAATGACAATAAAGCTGATTCTGATTCTGATGACCTGCTCTTTGCAAGCATGCAGTGTTTTTCTCAACTACGACAGAGCCGATACCATTAAAGCTTTTTCCTACTGGATGCCTGGAGCAGGGAAAAGTATAAGGAAAGCTACCTTCAGTGTTGCAGCAGATGAGGAACAGAACAGCTCTTGAGGTTCCTGTCCTCTCACTTCCCCAGGCTTTCTCAAATAACACAACTCAAGCTCTGCAGGGAAGTTAACAACTCTGTATGTGAGAGAGGGTGTTTCTGTGTATGTAACAGCACCATTATAAAATCTTTTTGCTTACTTTTAATAGGGATGAAAACAATTATCTGTGAGACATGCAGACATACACAGATTCAGATTTTCTCGCAGATAGACACACTCACACCACACATGTTGTCAGTCAGCTGAAGAATCAATCAGTCATCTCTTAACACAGAGTTGTAAAATGAATGCACGAGCACTGATTCAATTTAATGAATCTATGTTGTCACTGATACTAACCTCATTGATTGATTTTGGTGTTGGCTGGATGTGACTGCATTAACATACAAACCTAAAAAGCATGTTGGTTAGAAATAAGTAGTTACGGCCTCAGTTACAGTGTGATTTTTTACACATAGAGGAATAATAATAATAATACCAGTTCCACACAATAAGGTATACAACAGTAGTTTAGAAGTAGTTAATGTCACTACAACTATTGTTGTACAACTGGGAATAGTTTAGTTAAATGTGTTGTTTCACTTTATTGCCAAAAGTTAGATGACACCACTCTGTCTGTATGCTAAACATGCAGCCAGAGCCATTAGCCAATTAGCTTAGCACAAGTCAAAACATGGGAAAACAGCTTGTGTGAAAACAATATACTGTGGTTGTACAGGGGGTTATGTGCCACAGTATTTCTTGGCCAGGTGCAGGAGTCTCACCATCACCATGAAGTCTCTAGAAACTTCATGGTGATGGTGAGACTCCTTGATACATTTGGGCAGAGCCAGGCTAGCTGTATTCCTCTGTTTTTAGTCTTTGCGCTGAGCTTAGCAGCTGCTCATGGTGGCTTTTTACTGTACTCACACAATGGTATCAATCCTCTCAGCCAACTCTCAGCAAGAAAGCAAATAAGTGCATTTCCAAAAATGCTGAACCTTTCCTTTAAGGGTTAAAAGTGCCACGCCTGCATTCAGAGTGAAGTTGTCCTAAACTGCTGTAACTGATTTTTTCCCATTAATATTACTACTACTTCTCTTATTGCTAGAAGTAGATTACTAAAACTACTAAAGTGAATACTCATCTAGTCAATTACTGTGTGTTTCATATTTAAGTGTTCTGTGTGTTGTACATGAAGGCAAACCACTGTCACACTGTTTCTGATGGTCTTTATTTAATCAAGACATTTGTTTGTCTTTGTTCTGCAGCTCTCCTCAGCCATGAGCTAGTTTCCCTGGTCACTTAGTGGTTGCAAGTGAGATGGCACCATGTGAAAAAGTGACATCAGTGCACACCCATGAGAACGGGGAGTGAAATATTAATTTAACACACATAGTTTTAAAAGTTTATTTTTTGAATGAGTATAATGATGTAGCACCATTGCAATGTAGCAGTTCCAACTATAACTCCAAACATGAGGTGTTGCTGCTGTAACTGTCCCAGAATAGCTACACAGTGGGAGGATTTTGCACTTTAAAAAGATAAATACATATGTTTTTATTACATGATAATAACACTTTTAAGTGCTGGGCAATTCTGTTAGGGAACATCTCCATAAATATCTTACTGATATGGGAGCAAACATTTGTATTGTCTTTTCAGTAACAAAAAGACATTTTTCTGTAATAAATTAAACTTTAGCACCTTGTCACCAAACACCAAAAAGGGAGAGAGGGAGGATAGGAAATTCTGCCTGAGAAAAAGCCAATCTATCAAACTAACTGATGCCCTCCAATAAAAGGCCATTATTTCCCCTGGTTCTGTGAAAACTGGTTTGGCTCAGGAAAATTTTAATAGTCCCAGGAGTGAAAGCAGAACCACTGCTGTTTATGCACATTCATGCTCTCACTGTTACAGACACACACAAACATGTGCCGACACCACAGATTGTCCAGGGCTCGAGCATATTTCACACACCATTTCTGAAACTATATAAACACAAATAACATAGAAGTTGGCCTGACTAACGACCGTATATGGAATGCAGCTTCTGGCTCAAAAACAAAATTACTACATAACTTTGATGTTACACTGCAGGAAAAAAAGAGGAAAGAGAAACTAAAATAGAACAACTTGTGTAAAAATCCATGACGGAGACCGTGGTTTTGTTTTCAAGAGATTGTATTCACTACCATTACATTACCTCAGTGCTATTTCAGCATGTGCTGAGGCAAGTAAATACTATTAATAATAGGGTATTATTCTAATCAGGCTACAACTACAGACAGTGCTGAAAGTTATGACGTAGTCTGTAAAGGTAGAGAAGACATGTAATAAAATATCCTGGCTGCAAGCACATTAAAAATAATCTTTTAGCATAGCAACAGCGGGTTTTTCATTTTTGTCATTTTGCTATTTGTAGAGATGATGTCATTTTTCACTTTCTAAAAATCTCTGAGGTTGTCTTTGAACAAATTGCGACAACAGAGACCTCAGCCTTTTCACTGATGCCATGGCACCATGTAGTAGGTAAGATAAAGCAGCGATCAAAGATTGGGAACCCCCAGTGTGTTTTTTTGTGTGTGTGTGTGTGTGCAACAAATCAAACACTAACAAGAAGTCTCAAGGAACACTGTAATTCAAGGGATTAACATGTTATTATCTACAAGCTCCTGTGCTCTGTTTTTGTTACATTAATGAGGATAAAAGATCCTTAGAAATGACCAAACACCACTGACACTGTTATTGTTAGTGTTGTCAAGTTATGTTCTTGGTCTCTCTCAGTATCTTGACAGAGAAATGTTTCTTATCGTATGTGCCACCATCACAGACTCTAATCACGCAGGGGATCCTAACTGCATGAGACCTGGAAATATGACAAGTGCACTTCATGAAAACTGACTGAAAAATGTTCACCACAAAAGCAAATCACACACTAACTGGCCATGCAACACACAATATGTGTGGTCTATTGAATTAATACAGAGTGCAATTTGCAACTATAGAGGTATAGTATAGGTCCTCAGTATAAAGGAGTTTTACTGTGCCAATATAAAAATCTAGTTTGATGTATACTGAAATAGCACCAGGTATTAAAAACAATATAAAGCACAGGGAGAAAAACAGAGAAAGACGTAACAATGTACTGCTAATCTCCTAGGACACCAGCCCAGGCAGTGTGGGTGTCTGAACGAGACACGCTTGCTCACTCATTCGCTCATCTGCTCAATAAAACTGGGCTGCGGCTGCAAAAAGTTGTCATCCTACCATATTCGCTGTGGTATACTCCCACATGTAACCCCTCCTCTTATTCGCTCTTTCTCTTGCGTTCCCCTACTTCCGGCAGACCAGCTGTCACGGTTTCCAGCCCACTCATTACCATTCCTCATATAACTGTCGCTCCAAGAAGCCTTCATCCTACCTCTCCTCTTCTGCTCACTGGGTGGCAAACTGGAACATTACATAAAGAGAATGTGGGCCCAACTCATACATGTGTTTGTGAGTGTGGATGTGTGCATTTACTTGTGAGTATTAACCTGCATTGGTTAAAAATGTTGTGGATGTAATGTCAATTATGGTCATAAATTTCGCTTAATATAACAAACTGTATAAACAGAAACAGAAAGGTCAAAAGGTTTCCATCTTTAACTATAATAATTATTAGCAGGTTTTGTGTAGTAGTGTCAGACAGAGGGCTACTGAAGAGGCTCCCACCTCTGTGATAGAAAAAGCAAGTGAAACATCATGATTGACAGCTGTGATTGACTCGCAGTTGTTCGGTTGGGTGCACGCGCAGGACTCTGATACTAATGATTTTGGCTTCATTTTTGTACAGTGGGAAGAAGTGGAGTGCTGTTGAGCTGCAGTTTCTTAATACCATTGCCCATTGGTTTTTATCAAACGTAATAAACTGTTGTATTTCACTCTCACTTTTATCAGAAACAAAGTCACAGGCCTGGAAGTGTCTGACAAGCAAGACACAGACAGACCAAGAGATGCACTGCAGCACTTCATGTTAGCCTACTGTTATTTACGGACATCAAACTTGGAGGGGAGATAACAAGTTTACCTGATTGCTGTTACCTCAATTCACTGTCATGGTGTTTTTCTTTCTTTCTGTGACAAAGGATAATTAGTTTGCCTTCATCCTCTTAATGGGTTGATTTTCACACTTGTCTGACAGTGACAGGCATTCCAGCCACCACGGCATTCTCACATAGTGGGAAAGCCCTGTGCTAATTCAGGGCACCCACATGGACTTTTGGCTAGCCAGGGTGTGAAGCCAAAGCTTGTCAGTGAAGCTCAACAACTCCTCTCAGCTCTCCAAGCACAACCCTGTAGCTATTGATGCCAACACTTCTGACAATCTGTCTGGCCTTGGTGGAGGGGTGTCACTGTGTAGCTGGTGAGGTAATGGAGTGTGTGCTTTAAGGATGTCATAGTGAATACAATTTTTAGCACTTCAGATTAAAAATGCATACTTGTCTATATCTGTTTGAAGGCACCTGTCTGCCTGCCCCTCTACAGCATTGTGTTTGGTTTCACTTGTATATTTATATAGTGCACTGAAGTGACAGTGGAGCTCAGTCAGAGTGATTGTCGGGTTCTTGATCACCTCTGTTATCAAAGCCATTCTCCCTCAGTTACTCAGTGGTTGGTTGTAGTGGCTCTGTCATTACAGGGTATTGCTTGTGAGGGATTTTGTTTATTTGCATAAGGCTGAAAAATAACAAAATGTGAAAAAATGAAATACTTTCTGATTGCTCTGTATTTGTAATCATGTTTACATATCTTGTGTGCATTCTGTTTCTTCCTCACTCTGCATTTATCCATTTCAGTCTATGTATGCCATTGAGACCACAGTACCTGTTGGAGCAGCATACCAGAGAGTCGTACTGCCTTGCCCTCCACCGCTCTTCCTAATATAGCCACAGTGTGAAAACAAACACCAACATTCATCTTTTCAAGTGAAACCCACACTGTGCTGTGTTGTACATAAGTTTGAAGCCACAAAAGGAGAAGGCAGAATGACATACAGACAAAGAGTGATCACTGTAAAATGCCACAGCTGCTGCCCATTAAGATAAGTCATACATGGATGCACAATGGTATGCTGCCCACTAGGGTAGATGTTCCATACTGACTTTGAGCACCTGGGTGATGTTGACAGAGGTGTATACCAAAAATAAGTCAGTAGGCCTATTTGCATTTGGGAATGGGGTCATTTACTTTGCCCCTGAGCCATTTCACGAAAGGGATTTGTCTTGAAGTGCAGGTGATAAGTGAGTCCTCCAGTCCTTTTGCATGCCCAAACATGCATCACAAGTATGGTGTTTATTTTGATTTGCTAAATGTGTCAAAATAATGCAAAAGAAAATGCAAAAAGTTACAACTTGCATGTTGCAATAACTGGCCCCAAATGTGATTTCTCTGTAAGATCTTTAGATCAAAATTGACTTTAGAAAAAGGCTGTGCCCAAATCAGAATTTTATCAGTTGAATCAGATTTGGCTGTTCAATATGAAGATCTGACCAGTATCGGCTATGAAGCTACTCAGCTAAGAAATAGTTTGGAAGAAGTATAAACCTGCTTACACACAACACTGACATATTATCACCTTTTACATTATATAGACAAATCTGTTAGCAAACAGTTGCCGATGTACATACCCAGCACACACAGAACAATATCTCCATTCATTTGGTGTTGTGACTAGTATGTCTCTCCACAAAATCCTGAGGGAAATACATGGTTCATTAGCCACTAAATGCTCCACAATGTTCACCAACCTGTTGCTAAATGTGTCTATCTGCTGTTTGATGCTGAGCAGGTAGTGTACATTGGGCTTTTAGAGTTATTTTATTTATTTATTTTTTTTACTGAAAACATCTAGCTGAAAACAATGCTCAGTGAGAGTGAACCAAAACAATGAGCTGGAATATGTGAGCTCTGTACAGCTGAGGTTGACTGCAGAGACAGATGACTAACAACTATTTGTGGGTTCATCTCTATAAGCTACTCTTTTCACACATAAGTAGTCATGTAATCCACTATTACCCACTGTTACACTGTTACGATAGATTATAGCCTCCAACATCAAACTTATGTGTCAAACTACGCTCAACTCAAAGGTTCACTTACTAGCTTTGGGGGCTTTAAATTGCATCTCATAGTCTTAATTGGTGAATAGAGATGGAGAGATAGAGATTCAGGTGTTACTGTGTGATCTCAGTGACCTGGTTTCTGGTACCCAGTTTTCTTCAGACCCTGACTGATTCATACACTATATGGCTAAAAACAGTCTAACACATCACAGACTCCACCAAATTTAATGACTATGTATGGGGGAACAAAATTACGGCTTTATTTAGCATCAGGCCCTGAAGCCCATCACCAGATTGTTAGATTCTGGAACTTGGTCTCTGTCCTTCAATCTGGCCTTAGCAGAGGAAAGTTGTGCCAGACAAACAGATGGACAGATAGACATGTACAAACAGACACACAGAGAGTTGAGTTACAGTATAAAAGCCAGCTGGTGTGTACAGCTGACATTTGAATGAGAGGCCATAGAGGGATGTGGTTTTCTAGGCATACCAACAGCAGGGTGTGATAAAAGATGCAGCACTGATCGAGAGCAAATCCTCAAAATAAATATAAGATAATGTGAGAAGACTTTCATGTAAAACCACGAGAAAAGCTAAACCATGTGGATCCACAGCACAACTCATAAGAGAGCCATGATTTTACAATCCAGATAATATAGAGCTATTAGGAAGCTTAACTCCACTGTGCAGACAATTAAATTAGCAGTTATTTGTGACTGTTATTGCCAATAAGACAAAACTGTTGACTGTAACAATAAGAAAAATTGTATATCCATTTAAGTTATAAGATATACAAAAAGTTTGTTGGTGAGCAATTCTGTCTTCTTCAC
The DNA here is from genome assembly GCF_001640805.2 of Lates calcarifer. NCBI lineage: Eukaryota > Metazoa > Chordata > Actinopteri > Centropomidae > Lates > Lates calcarifer. The sequence goes on from NC_066847.1 coordinate 15,086,902, forward strand.
TTCTTCCCACTGTAATACACTGAGAAGGAGAGATGGAAAAGGAAAAAAGGCTGTGCATTGGACTCTTAACCACAATAATGCAGATACAGTACATGGTATAAACCACCAGAGCTTTAGTTAAAAGGAAATAAAGACATGCAGCAGGCTGCAAAGTCTGTCATCACATTTAATGACAGCCATTGTTGTGATCTAACACATCAGACAGGCCTACAGGGCATAGCTATGATGACTCACAGGTCAAAAAATGGCATCTGACCAATTACTAGGCCAGCTGTCAGCACTCAGTCATCTATGGACTGCAGGCTCACTCTGACATGCATGAGACATGATAGATGTTTTTCATTCTACGTAATCCCTCCACACATAACATGATTGCTTTTACTATGTTGTGTAACATGAAAAATATACTGTACATATATTTAGTTTTTTGCACATGGCATGCAGCTCAACAGGACAGTTAATCTTACTTGCAAAATATGCTAATACAACAAAACACTTTATACACATCACAGGATAAACTCTCATATCAGACCACTAACACTGTCACTCTTCACACGATGACCTAAACACCAACAACTGGTAGCATTAGCACACAAAATATGCATCAATATTGTCTTTGAGGTATATTTTATTCATTTAGCATGAACCAGGCTTCCATTAACAAAAGGGACACATAATTATTGCATGGATTTTGCTGCCTTATACTGTATATACAACATGCAACTAAAGTCATTCCAGTAATGCAATGCAAAACTACATTTCCCCTCTACTTGCATTTAGAGAAATATAACCAGTCAATACAACTTAAAATAAAAGTAATACAACTTGCCTCCAGTATTTGCACAAAAGTTCTCATCCACATCACATTTTGAAAAATGTGTGTTAAAAATTGTAAAAAACTGTAAATAATATTAAATGAGAATAAGGCCCCAGAGTCTGATGTCATTAAAGGGAGGGTGAAGAAGGAATGCTCAGATGAGCTAGCCAAGCAGTATCTGTCATCTCTTCAACTTTCTCCCCTAAGAACACCGTGCCTTTACTGTGAGTAAATGGTACTGCATTTATATAGCTCTTTTCCGGTTTTAACTAGAGCGAAATGAATTTCCCCTTGTGAACAGTAAAGAACTAAAATGATACAGAAACCAAGAAGATAGGCAGAGAAGCAGATGTATAGGCTAATCTCAAAATTGCAACCACCTACAGTAAGCATGTGTTTTTATGTGCTTGGCCAGCAAAGTGAGAAAATGAAAAAAGGGCACCTTTTACACTGTGAAACTCTACAGCTACAGCTGCCAGAATCTTCCTTATATTGCCACAGAGAGAATGATGGACTACCCAGCATGACATGACTATCTGCCAAGTTTTGGTTTTCAATGAAACATGGCTACACAGCAACATTCTGGACATGACCATCAAGCTGGACAGGCTAACTTGCTACTAAAATGACAGAGAATCACTGCTGTATCCTGTATGTTTATATCCACAGAGAAAGGTGCATGAATACTGTAGCTTTGTATAAAAACTGAACTACAGGTGCTGGTGGAGTTTACAATTGTGAAGTGCCAGTCATGTATCTGACAGGGGAGTTCACTGCTGTTGATACTGTAGCAGTCTATCTGGAGGAGGCTCTGTCAGAGCAAACAACACACTCCAACAAATTCTCATCATTGCTGGCAATTTCAATTCTGATTTATTTATTTATTTTTTGGCCAAAATTCACCATCATGTTGAGTTTACTGTAAGAAGAGAAAACACACTTGACCTTGTTTACATACAAGTTGCTGCTGCTAATGTAAGAGTACTCACTCTTACCTTTAAAACTGTATATAACTGTACAGTCTGTACAGATTGTGTAGATAACATTTAGCTTCTCTATGTATGGCATGCATGTGATGTACAAGAAACAACAATAAAACCTGAACATTTTAGATATGAAATCTATTTTATCCAGATAAAGATAAAATATTTTAGAATTATGAGGCTTTCACAAAGTGGGTGAAAATAGTTTCATTAAGTATCCTGTAGCTCTATGAGTGACTGTGAACATGTTTACATCATGCAGAGAAAAAACCCTGAGTGATGTCAGTTGGATAGTCAGTCTGGCTGGCACCAATTAAGACCTAGACAACCAGGCATATCATTATTTTAGATAACATCAATGGCAGCTCGCACACTGTGTAAGGGGCGGACGAGTGAGCTAATTTTTGATTCAGATTCTGACCATAGAAAAACCTGGTCTGAATGTAGTAACAGTGATGTCACCCATAGGTTTTTCAGACGACATTTTAGAACTTTGACTTGGGTTTACTGATTACTGCAATCTTAATTTGAAGAATAGGTGCAACTAAGCTAGGTGGTATTTATCAAATAATATTAAAATGACATGAGCCACACAGCAACACAAACACTACACTCAAAAATGATCTGCCTATGAATGGATGGAGTGAGGGGGTGTAGTGTGTCAGGCCTTCTCCTGAAGGCGGCGGGCAGCACATCATGTTCCCTTGTTCAAGCTGTCACCACCGTATTCGTGGGTAGCATGAGGCTGACAATTGATGATCCTGTTTGGTCTCAGCCACTAAGCCACGAGCAGAGCAGAGCAGAGGCACAAGGGATATGTGATATTTGTCTGTACGGTAGCGCTTCAAGGATATTTCATGAAGGACATGCCTTGACATTTAGAATTTCAGATGGTTATTATTATTCCTCACAGGACATCATGGAAATATAGTTTCAGCTTTTTAAAGTCACATACCATGTGGCTGTGGTTACCTGGGTTGCGATCTGGGACGTGTTATGTTTTGTCCCACTAAAGTTCTCTCAACCTCACCAAGTCTCAATATTTAAAATTAGCCTGCCAATAAAGGCAAACATGCTAAGTAACAAAAAAAAAATCTGCCTGTAATTTGACTCATTCAACATTATTATGAGTAGGGGGGTCCATCTAGCTACGGTATAGCTGAGCCCTTGGCTTCAATGAGGAATGCCAACAATTCTAACTATCCACATTGGGAAAACTAAAGGACAAATGTAGACACTGTTTCCCACACTGTGTCCATGCTTGATAAGGAAAAAGAGCCAAAGACAACCATACAACCAACACACAAGTGATGACATGCTGTCCGCTCTGGCTAAATTCCAACACGTTCATTGCACCATTACACAGGACATGTCTCTCATCCTGCTCACTACTGCCATTTTTGCTATCCATTCCCAGTAGATTTATGAAATTAATTATGAACATGAAAAAGAAAACTTAATGGCCCACAATGTGGAAAGCTGCCTTGTATGTTTTTCAGCTGCCTTCGTATATAAACAACATACAAACAAAAAACCATACCACTCACAAAACGACACAACAACACATACATCAGATTTATACTTTGTATAGTATGACTGAAGGATCATTTGTCACTATGTAATCCAGAATATATATTTTCATTTCTCCAGGTCTGGGTCGTGGTGGTAGCAAGATGTGAATCTGGGATCAGATGAAGCTGCTAAAGCACATAAAGTGCTGCAGGGATGATGCATTTTTGTGGGCCAGCCCAGAAGTTAGCATCACCCTGGTTCCCTTGACAGAAAGCCAACTGATTATTTTCACTGGATTTTGGATTAAGTGAAAATAAGCACTGTGACTAATAAAGGTTTATGATACTTACTTTTTTCAGCAAGATAATCTTTACAACTGAGCACCACTTTCATGATTTTTGAGGCATAAATACAAGTTGCATGACTGAAGGAGAAAACCCACTCCTTTGAGGACAACAAGGTCCACATCTTGGACAGAGAGGACAGATGATTTGAAAGAGGAGTAAAAGAAGCCATCTATGTAAAAGTAGAGAAACCATCTCTCAATGAGGAGGAGGTCTAAGACACCACCTATCTCCAATTTACAATGCCGCCCTTTCATCCCTTCCCAGGAGACTCAACAATTTGGCCTCTAGGAAAAACAACCTTTCACAAATGGCCTCATGTGACTCCAATGACTGTCGTTATAACACTATGGGGCACTAACGAAGTCGAAACTAATGTTTTCTACCAAGGACCGTCACCCTAACGACTGTCGTTGACACATAGAACACAAAGGATCCATGACATCATCGGTCTTGTGAAAGCCCCCACAGAGGTTAAATACCTGGGTTTCCACACCAAAAATCAGTTGGACCAGTCCCAGCCTGGTCAGCTGCGAACACAAACTGATGAAGCCTCTTGGATGAGAGGTGAAACGTCTTCTAGACTACAACTAAGTCCAGTTGCTTTCGATTAAAACTTTCCTTGAGGTTCATTTGGTGTGCTTACCTTAGTGACAGCTTGCAAGAGTGAAAGTATAAACACAACATGGCTGTAAACTGGTGAGCAGATCGGTTTTCGTGTTCAGTGTTATGACGTCAACAACCTTTATAGTCTCTCTTAGGTACTTATTCGCAACTGCCTCTTTTTAAGACACGGCAATGCTTTAAACATCATCAAGTGGGGTATTTACGTGAAAATGTCTTGAGCTTGTGTTAACCACAGACTTTATTTTAGGCATCTGACCAAAAAAACCCATCAACTTTGGGACGAGGGTACAAAAATGCTAACTTATTTCTAGGTTTTAGGACTCATTTCTGCTGGAGTCTACTGATCCAAGGCTAGGGGCCTGACCACGTGGGATTCAAGAACCTGTGAAATGACCAGTGGTGTCAACCTCACTCAAATTATGGAGATCAGTACCCTTTCCTGGCTCCAGGCCAATAATCAGACCAAGTTTTGTGATGGCAACACTATGATGCAACACTTATTACAATGACACTAATTAAACGGAGTAAAAAGTTTTTCCACATTTCCATTTGGCCACCAAAATGTATACGGTACATTTTGTCACTCAGCTCACTCGAAAAAAAATTCAACTGCAATAACAGTCACTATTTATATAAACAGAATATAAAGAATAAGAACTATTCTTAAACTATAACATCTACAAGAACCGTACTGTGATGATACCTGCTAAATACTGATATCATTCAACAGTCAGAAACTAACATTTAACACACATTACATTCCTGTCTATGGCCAATATGCTCAAACATGTCATGCATGTGCAGTTTCCACGTCATGCTCTGAGACCACAGTGTTAACCACTGCACTCTTATACTAACAAACACAGTGTGGCTTGGTAAGTGTGTTCTAACAGAAAGTAACGTGATGAAACGAAGTGTAGGCACAAACAATGTAACTAGTTTGTCAGCTGACACAAAAGTAGTTACAGTTGTTCTAATTTAATCACACTCACAGAAGTGAAATCAATCCAACACAGTGAATCCCATTCCCCTGTTTTTCATACTTAAATTAAATTTGATGACTTAACACTAATGTCCTCATATTCTCAAACTCCTGTACTTATTTACAGTATATTTTAACAACAGTGACACTTTGAATCCAGTGAACAACTATTTATTCAATTTCTGTTGTTACTTACCAGGTGGAATGTGTAGATGCCTGCAGCCCAGGTGAGTGGTTTCACACTGCTGGGTCGCTTCTTCTGGTATGTGAGTTTATAGTGTCCTTTCTTATCCACGAATGATCTTATCTGAAAGTTAACAGCACCTGAGGAAGGATGTAAATAAACATACTTTTCAAATTACCAGCAAAACAACCAGATGTTTCTGCACTTTCTACATTTGACATGTGGGTATGTACTCTGGTGTATGTTTGTGTTTGTATTTGCCCATACAATGATAGGGGAAACACTGATATAACTATATAAACAGACCTTTTCAGACTAGTTGATGCCGTAGTTGATGCCATTTTGTCACCTGATGGCCACCACAGACCCTCAGACATGCGAGAAATAAAACTTGCTCACAGCAAACCTTGAGCCCCCTAGTGATGTTACAGTACACTTACTTGTGCATAATCTTCCTGGGCCTAATCAGAAGCCAGTACTTTCTCAGTAAAAGATATGAGTCAGCACAACTGAGCAAAGGCAACCTACTCCCACAGTTGTTTAAAATAAACAAATTACTTAAAAAACGAACAAACAAACAAACAAACAAAAAGGACATAACTAAGTATTGTTTACCTGCAGCTCAACTGAAACATTTGTCCAAATCTACCATTAAGCTGTTTTCTGCTCTAACATACCCTCTGGTAACTTCCAGCTACCAGAGGGTATGTTCCAAGCACTTGAGCTGCTGATGTAAATTAAAAACATTTGGAACAATTATTTGATTAATAAACGATTAGTTGATTTTACAGAAAATTAGTCTGCAACTATAATTTATTGTTAAAGCCAGTATTGAAGTTAAAAATCAAATATTTGTGGTTTAGAGTTTTAAAAAATGTGTTTATGATATACTGGCTAGTAGTATTTTCCTCTAAATAAAGATTCAAAACTGAGACCCCTCATCTTTCCGACCTTTATTTTACCTTAGTGACGACAACACTGATTTGTCTTGTTACAGAATTGTGACAAAGGTAGTGAACAGGACATTTTTTTAGTGTAAGACAAAACTGTGTGTTGAGCAAACTATGCAATGGAGTTACTTTATAAATGACCTTAAACCCAGTGTGGCATTTTTGCACTGCAATTTCCTCTTACTTATTGGTCGAATTATAAAATGATACTGACAGTTCTGATTTCCATTTGATGTATCAGCCTAGCTCTAATGTCTAACACTACCTGGTGTGATATACACAATAGATTTTAATGTTAAAACTCATGAAAAATGGCCTCACAAAGTTTAGGTTTGTTACTTAACTCAGCTTAGGTCTTTATTTGTAAAAGCAAGTCAGCTGTATCTTGGTCATAGCTGAGAAATCTCTAATGCAGTGAAATGGGGGTGTGTACAATACACTGTTGTTTACAAATGGTTAGAACTGGCTTCATAGCCTGCAGCAAAAAGAAGAAAGGCTTCATTCCATTACTATTTGCTTGTTTAATGTTAGCTCATGAAGCAAAGAACTAACTTCGTGTTAATATAACAACAAAATACTACATCTTTTCAGACATGGGTCTGTGTGGTTTTGGTTTCCAGAGAAACACTTAGGAACTGCGACTGCTTAAAAAATACCTTTACTTCACACCTAAATCCCTCTCGACTTTCTGCTCACAGCAGAGTAATTAATGTACTTATAAAGCTTACTTGTTTTGGTGTGTATCCGCCTACAGCACAGTCTCAGGAAATCTCAGCAGCATCTGTAAGTACACAACAATGAGAGTATAACATCACCAATACTACAAACATAATGGAAGAAAAGCCCGCGGAACATTAAAACCTCGAGATATCAACACGGAGCCTCAGATAGAAGTGTTTGTTTTCTACAACGGTCTGCTAGCATAGCGGGCTAAAATGCTACTGTTCTGGATGCGCCAAAGCGACACAGTTTAAGTTTGCCAAACCGGCTGCACAAACACAGAGAACAGCCGCTAGTTTAACGTCTAATGAACTATGCGTTTGTGGACGTAATGTTCATCAAACCTGCTGACAGGTAAAGAGGAAGCACTGCAGAGTTCACTACAACGTAACTCAGCTATATATTGAGTCTAAATGAGGGTCTTCATAACAGCCATACATGCCGTGTATTGCCAAACTCAAACAGGAGACTTACCACTTAGGTTAAAAATGTCATCGGTTATGGCTTCTTCATTTGCCGGTAAATTAGTAAACTACAACACATAGGAACACATGTATTCCCCAACAAGTGTCAGTGTGTAGTTAGATCAAAGATCGCATATAAACAAGAGGTGCTGCTTGAGATGAAAACTGGCTTATCTTCCGGTCTGCAGAAATCGTGTCATAACGCATGCGCTCTCAGACAAATCATAAACTTTATGAATAGTGACACCCCTGGGTAGCTGATTCTATAAAAATCGACATGTCATTTCTCTATCACGGAATCAATATTTGAACTATATATCTGTTTGCATTTGTGGTAGGAGGACAGAGCAGAGTGAGTGTCTTCTTTGTCCATTCTCAGCACTTTTAGTTAAAGTATGTTAGAAATTTTTTTAACGAGTCTCTGGCGCCACCTGGTGGCCAAGGAGAGAAGACAGGCCATTTCATCAAGGCTAATTGAGGCTAACAACAGAAATGAACATGTTACCATTTAACTTGATTAATACATTCGGATACTGGTGACAATCTATTGCAGTTTCTTCTTGTAGTCTAACTGTGTGTTGGTGTATCCACATGCCTCTTTGCTACTACAGCTTTACTGTCTTTGGCATATGTCCCCATGAGACTTTTGTCACTTTACAGGATTTTCCAGTGTTTGCAAGTTTTAAGGAAACTTTACAGTCAAGAAAAAAGAATTGTTTGAATTGGTGTGGGATAAATCATACACAGCAGAAAAGTATGCAATGTGGTTCACTGAAAATTCTCAAAACTCATGAGGAATTATTAAAAATGCCAAACATGAAATGTGCCAGTCACAGATGAACAGTGGTCACAAGGTCACAATTTGTTTTATTCATAATTTTATTTCATATTACAACTGCATATCATACAAGGACAACACTCAGGATTTACTCAGTGGTTTCCAATACAATATGTAGTACACTGTAGTAATTAGTATGATCTCTGTGCAGAGAAGTGTCAGTGTGGATCTATGGCTATAAGTAATCTTACTGATATATACAACACACACATTTTTTCTTTCAGTAGATTATACGTGATGATTGCTTTACTGCAACAAGAAGCAATCAATCAATTCATCAAACGCTGTCAAAGGCAGGCCATGGAGTTGTGTATAGGTAAGACCAGCAGGTGGTGATCAAGTGCTGCGCCCCACGACACACACCCATTTTGTGCATCTCATACAAATTCAGGTCCCATAAATGAGACTTATTAATTCATTCATTCATTTTTATTGTATTACATTCATCCTGCTCAATGGTTGAAAACATGGATTTATTCATAAGATATTTATTTTAACATATAGTAAGTTAGAACTACTGCAGTGGGTGTCATGGTCCACTTTAGCTACGCATGACTTTGTCAATAGATTTTGTATAACATGCAACAAGAAAAGAAAACTGTTTTAAGTTTTATCGTATATGTGTGTGTAGCGTTTTGTACCTCACACATCGCTAATATGTCGCCCATGTCTGTCTGGGTAAAGCAGGTTTCCCCATATATCCTCTGTTTAGATCGAAATACTGATCCTTACCATTAATCTCTGGTACTTTTTAAAATATCAACCACACTGTGCTGGATCAAATATAGATTTGTCACCATTCTGATGTAGTGTTTTCCCCCCTCACCCATGCATCAGTCAGATCTGTCCATAAATCTAACTCTCATTTTAATGAGTAGAGACGTAATAAACAAGAAGTGATGCCAGGCGTGGTAATAAATTCTGCAGGAATACTAATTGGGGTTTTGAAGGGTCAGAGGACTCTGCTTGTAACATAAACCACTCTGTCATTTGCTCCTGACTTTGTGGTTCTTATATTATGCATTAATATTTGTCCCATTAAAACACCAAATGAGTTATAGGTTCACACAATAGACTTTACTGGAAAAATATATATTTTGATATAATACAATTAAAGGTTCCTGGGATTTATATAGACACACAAAAATCATGTTCTATGTTCCCTTTTGGGAGCAAATTTCCAGTATGAGCTTATCTTGTCCTTCATATAGAAACCATAACAACTAATTATCATGTCACACATCTATGCTGCTTATTGTTAGACTTAATTGAAATGTTGTTTCTTGGGAAAATCTTGATGTGGGTGTGGCAGAAGAAATGAAACTGAAAGAGTTCATCATTCATAATGTCTATTGTCCAGAAGCAAAACAAATCTATTCTTTGTTCAGCTGAATTCTAATTACTGTTAATCACAATTAACTGGCCAATAAAGTACATAGAATTAATGGACAGTTGAGGCCCAAATGACCATTCTTTACTCCAACAAAATCCACTGGATGAAGGCAAAGAATTCTATAATAAGTAAAGCCTGGAGATCAGAGGAGAGCACAGAAATGGCCTAAAAACAAAGGAATATGTCCAGAGGGGAGGATTACATTTATCAGGACTGCAGAGCTGCCATGCAGACAGAGACGGGATCAGAGAGGGATAACTCACAGAAAGCAGGCTTAGTGAGAAGGGAAAGAAAAGTGTGAGGAATCTGAATAAGAGAATAGCACATGTATGAAATAGGACAAAAAGGGATTTAATTATTTCACTTGTATTTTGGAACATGAAATTGCTAATTATGTCAACAATAATTTTGTAAAATCGTTATCTCCAGAAAAGATTTGCTCATGCCTTTTACGCCGTGCAGCATTTTTAAATGAATTAATTAGGCGATCACAGTAATTACTGTTTATATTGTTGTTAATGAGCCCAAAGGCAAGCGAGCTGCACTCATCCAAATTACACTCATGAGGCACAGAGCCAAGAAAAGGTCCAAACCAGAGTGCCGCATGTTAAACATTCCCCAAGTCTTCCTAGTAAAGAGATAACCAAGAGCATGGTGAATTATATTTTAACCTTTAATTTCCTTTTTACCACGTTTCCAAAAAATGCATGTAATTATTTATAAGAATCCAATAAAGAATACTATTTTTAACCTTTGTGTTAAATGTTTCAAGCCCAAAAAGGCAGCATTCATCTGACAGCAACTACAGTTTAATATGCATGTAAAACAGACATGTCAGATCACAATCACTGAGTCATTTTGCTCTCTTTTTTCATTTCATTTGTCATTTTGTCAGGCATCTATCTCAGGTTTTTCTTCCCCGTCTGTCAAATTTGGTCTCACATTTACTTGCAGCATCTTGCTCATATTGTATTTCATCATGTGTTGCAGCTATCTGAAACACAATAGCTCAGTGTTATAATGGAAAGGTCTTTGTGAGTGAGTGACACACACACAGATCCCTGCTGAGAAATCTGTGTCTTTTGTTTTTTTTATTAGTGAATATGTCAAAGTAACTGTGTATACAGTTTATATGTGCTGGTGTACATTTGGAATGGATGTCATAGCACTTTTGTCCTATGACTGTGTTTATAAAGGGCTGACACCCCCTATTCTTTCTTTCTTTCTTTCTTTCTTTCTTTCTTTCTTTCCCAAATCTCCTCTCTTGTTAAAAAATTTACACAAAACTCCAATACATGGGTGGAGTAAGGGACTGTGTGAAAATTATCCCATCTTTCAAAAAAAAAAAAAAAAAAAACCTTCTCAGTATTATTTTTTGTTTGGATCCTCCCCATAATTTACAAAAAATATCACCTCATCAAATATAATCATTTTAAAATTCTTAAAACTACATTAAAAAAGAAATTTAGAAAAGAGGAACTGAAAATGCCCTAATTTGGCTCTTAAGCGGTATAGATAATGGATGGGTTGATGTTAACGGATTAAGACAAATTGGCAAAATTAAAAAGAAAATAAATAAATAAATTTATTATAGGCTAACTCTATACCACACATGGAAGTTTTTTAAAAGTGAAATTGGGAATGACTGCTGGAACAGATCACAATGTCAATTAAACATTAATATCGAGGTTCAATTGTATTCTGTGGTCCTGTGTTTCTGAAATAATGATCCAGTAGTACAATAGAGTGCCGCTGGAATGAACAGAGCTAAAAGTGTGTTAAAACCTGAAAATCAAGTAGCATTTTTACACCACTGTGTTCCTCCTTCTGAAGCCAATGGGGTTTTTTGAATGTGGTTTTAGTTGAATGTCTGCAATATGGTCTGTGGTTGACTCAACCAGGACCTTTTCACGTTTTACATGGGACGTTGTTGTCATGATGCCGAACACAAAAACAATCTATTCACCAGTCTACCTTTACAGCCTTGTTGTGTTTAAACTCATGCTTTTGCAAACTATTAGTAACTTTGTAAAAGGAAAGGCTTTTGTAGAAGAGTTAAGTGTGCTAAATCAAATTACAGATTAGAGGCTTAGTTATTGAGTCATGGGACCTTGGTGTAGCTTGTTTATAGCCTAACATTAGCTTTTAAACTTTAATGATTTTGGTCCATTAAATGTCAAAACTCTCAAAATTGCAGTCACAACTTCTTGAAACCTGAGGCAACATCCTCAAACTGCTCTCACTCCTCCTCTGTGATCCCATAAGAAATAGAGAAAGAGCAAACCTTCACAAGAGAGAAACTCCAAATAGAGGGAATGCCTGTCACTCTTGTTAAAATAAATGAGATGTGAGTAATTGAAATTAAATTAGCTGTCTCAACCCACCAATACTCCGTGCAGTAAAAGTGTACTGGACTGTGTGTGTGTGTGTGTGTGTGTGTGCACGCATATGAGTATGGGTGTGGTGTATGCTTTTGTGTATGGGGGCTGTTGTAAGAAAGAGACAGAGAGAGAAAGAGAGGATGTTGCACCTGTGTTTCTGGGGGTTCATCCAGAGCTGATGAAGTCTTCCGGCTTCCTGCTGTAAAAGAACAGGAAAGATATTTCTGTCTCCTTGGTAACCATCAAGCCCACCCCCACCCTGGGATACATGCAAAAATACACTGAAAAAACACTGCTGCTCTGCTCTGAAGTCAACTGAGATGTTTTAAAATCTGCATTAAAGCAACAATAATGAAACAGTCTACATTCACAAAGCAACGAAACGAAGGGCAGCAATTAGAGAGAAGGAAGCCTTTAAATGTTCATGTGAACAAAAACCCGTGTATTAGATTTTACACCTGTTGCATGGTCAACAGTTGATTGATTGAAAAAAGAAATAAAAGCAACAAACCACTGAGCGACTTAGTTTGTGTTTGAGGAGAAAGAAAAAGAAAAGATGACAAAGTGTCTCATGTTTTTCAACTAGAATAAATTCTAAAATGACACACAATATAACTCACAAAATACACCTTGAATGTCATGTTTCTGTAACTCAGGTGAGACAGAAAACATCCACTTTCCCTGCCATAGTTTTCACTTTAATTCAGATGTGCTTGATACAATACAAAGGATTAACCAAGACCAGGAAAAATAAATGTGTTAGTAAACAGAAGCTTCATTTATAAAAACAGAAATTTAATTGTGTACTAGAGACTATGTTTTTGTCCCATTTGTCCCTTTTTGCATCCTGCACAGAAACTCAACACTAACTGCAGGGCATGGTAATTCAAAAATCACTGTACACATGAAGAGAAAGCAAATGATGACTCGAGTGGGCTGTTTTCTACATTTGGCTCTGTGTGAAAAAGGTGCGAACAGAGCTGATCCCAGTCTGTGTGTTCAGGCTGAAGGCTGGGCAGCTGCAGCATATGAGAACACTACCAATCAGCAGCTCTGATTGAGATGCTGCCTCAAACTGTTCTGACTCAGACCAGATGGAGCATGGAACCTTATTTACAGAGGGTCACACACACACACACACATGCATGTAGAAGTGCCTGCAGACACAAAAATCACAGATATTTAAGCCTACAGGTTGCATACATTCACTTGTCCACTTGTACAAAAGACCCTGCATACACAGACATATGTGTTGTGTGAGTATTTCTCTAGATCTTTGACTTTGTTAATAAACAGTCTTTTCTGTGTTATGTGTTTATTGCAGGAGGCACACACACTGACAACAAACCAGTACAATTACAATGTGTTTACTGTCCTAACCTTGATAAAAACAGAGGAAATTAAATTCTACAATGCTGCAATGCAAGCTTGATTTTAAATAACAGGAAATGCTGCAGGTCTGCTAAAACAATAACATTATTCATGACAATAGCCAAATGTAAATATGCATGAATATACTCAGAATAAAACAAAGATAATAAAAACAGGAAATACATAAGCCTGTAAACCTTATAAAATGTTTTTTTTTTTTTTTTTTTTTTTTTTTACCAAGGAACAAATGTCGATAAAAGGGTTGCATTGGAAAAACACATTAACAAAATGCAGAAGTGCCATTTCCACATATTAAGAAAAATTGGGTGTGATTATTTTCATATTGCATATTAATAACTTCCCTCACATTCCCTCTCTCTGTGTGTCTATCTCTCAGATGTTTATCTAAATAGATGCTCTCTAATTAATGTGTCTGGCGGCCTTATTATTCTTTGAGGGTGATATTTTCCTGTGATGAAAGGCAGAGAAGGTCAATTTTAACAGAGACCCATGGGAGAGAAGGACGAGCAGAGACTCTGCTTGTGTGTCTCTGTGTGTGTTTACCTGTGTGTGAGTGCGTTACTCTACAGCAATTGGATTTAATGTGTGAATAGATTAATTGTGGTGGGTGTGTGTTTGTGTGTGTATGAATGTATGTGTGTGAGTGTGTGTGTGTGGGAGGGTGGGAGGTGACACACGTCTGTAATGCATTTTTCCGTCAAGCTTCCTTAGTTCACAACAATCAAATAAACACCACTGCATTTGGTTTTGACTTAAATCAAAATTAACTATATGTATAACAGAAACAATAGAATGAATGTAATCAATTCAAAATGTCTTTGTCTGTATGTTTTTATTTGATCAAGGGGATTCTGGCAGGTACATTTACTCTGACAGGAGGTCTACTTAAATTATACGCTGCCTTTTACACAATTACCTAAAATATATTTGTACTTTTGAACTCGGTATTCAGAGTTTTATCAGTTTATTTCCTGGTGTTTATTTTGAAATGAATGAACTCTCTGCTTAAAACAAAAATACCAACCAATTATAAATATACTAAAACAAAAAAGATAAGAAATAAAAAAGAACATTTGTGTGTGTGGAAAGAGTGGGTCTGAATTTCTATTATACATGTATTCTTCATTTTTCCATTAAAAAAAATCAGTTTTGGCAAAATATTAACTTCATATTTAGTGTTGAAAATTATTTTTTAAAACTCAGTTCTTCTACCACAGATTTACTTGATCGTCAGTGTTGGTATTTTGAAATAGGGCAGCGTGAGACAAATCACAAAACTGATCTCAAGAAATTAACCGTTCCTCAAGAAAAGTGTGTTAGATTTGCAGTTAAATCAGTTACTTCTAAATGTTTTCTTAGACTGTTTTGCTCTGGGATATCATCTGTCTGTGGTGCTTAAATGATGGGTTATGAGAATTTTTCAGTGTGTATTCTCATCATCTACTTTGATGTTAAAGTTGATTCACTGCTTGCCCATTAATTAGAATAAACAGAACAAAGTGAGAAGATTTTAAAGCACATCAGTCATATGAAATCAAATGATAGCAAATCGAGTATACTATATATTAGAACCAACTGTTTACATCATGGGAAATGATGATCTGCATTGCAGTTTAGATTTATCACATCTGATTTACCACCATTCTGCAGTACATCCCTGCTGTCCAACCCCAACTCCTAGAAACTACCTTCCTATACCACTAAACTGTTCCACTTATGTTGTGCCTAAACATTATTGTAGAGCAAACACCCCCCACCCCATGGCAACAACACTCTCCAATTTCAGGGGCCTCCCTCAGCAGGACAATGCTCCCACCACACCACAAATACTGCTCTGAAATGTCTTGAGGAACATGACAAAGAGTCTAAGGTGTTGACTTGGCCTCCAGACTCCCCAGATCCCAATCTAATCCAGCATCTGTGCGATGATACAGAACAAGCCAGACCCATGGAGGCCCCATCCCGCAACCCACAGGACCCAAAGGATTTGCTGCCAATGTCCCAGTACCAGACATCACTGGACACCCTCAGAAGTCCCATGTCCATGCCACGACGAATCAGAGCTGTTTTAGTGGCATGAGGGGGACCTACACAATATAACCAAGTCCCACAGATGCTGGGTCAGATTGGGATCTGGGGAGTTTGGAGGCCAGGTCAACCCCTTGGGCTCTTTGTTGTGTTCTTACTGGAGGGATCCACAGCTATGTATTACATGATTTAATAATATTGTCATTCTGATTTATTCATACATTATTAATATGCCATGACCCAGTCTGTTCTCAATTAATTCATCATCATCTACCTCATAGTCCTGGCTTTGAAGTCATTAGGGAACTATTTATTTTAATAACCCAACAACTATCAGGTCAGTCCTGAATTGTGTACTGAATTTTTAAGTGTTACCCAGGAAATTGTCATCACATTGCTTTTGCAACTCAAAGTATTTCTAAATTGATCTCAAAAACTACTTTTCTGCTGGGTCCAACTTGATCCTAGCGACATGACATAGTAGTCATTAACTGGCTGGCTACACTGAAGTTGCCAGTTGAGGGAGGGCATTAGCTGCAGTGCTGGGTGAAGTAAACATTGCCACTTATATATCTACAACTTTACTCTTTCTGATTAAAAAGGAAATTAATTCAATACTATTTACAGCTTTTTAACTTATGATCTCCTAAGCAACACATGCAGTCAGTTTACACTGGGTGACCAAAGATTTATTGTCAAAGTTGCTTGGCTTATGGATGTACATGCTGCTATGGTTATATTATGTCCTTTGCAGAGTATTACAGAGTTCACAGCCACCCAACTGCCAAAAGGTTGAAAGCTCATCTGACCTTTGACCCTCCTCTGCTGTAGAGCATTAGGGAACTTTCCTACAAGGTTGTAAGGTTCAATAAAGTTTGTCATTGGCATGATGCAAATTCAGATATACTGGCACACTTTAGCCCACTGATCCCCATACTAACTGTATGTGCTCTCATTCATGCCATGGTGTATATGCTCTGCAGTTACTCCTCACTATTTTCCTCTGAACTCAGCTGCTGTGATGGCAACTGGCTGAAACCTGCAATAATGAGACCTGCAATTAGCAGTGGCCAATCAATGGGGTAATTGCAGAGCAAGACTGATGGACTGTGAGGGGAGAGGAGGGGTTTGCTGCTGGCACCATATCGATTTCCCTCAAACCAATTAGTTGGTTTCCACCACTTTGGAGTGTTGGTCCCCAGCCATCTGCTTCTGTAATACAGAGAGAAGAAAACATACTGTTGCATAGACTGTATGCTGTAGTACAGCGAGTGTGGAGCATGCTATTTTTCCTTGAGTTCCATTAGAAGAAGTCAACTGACAGTTGAGATTGGGCAGGTGACTAACCAGTTAAAGTCAAAGAACTGACCATTGGCCTAACCTGCATAGTGAAACAATGGGCCTGTGCATTCAAACAGAGGCAAACAAATGCAAGCTATTTATTGTAGCTGGCATCTGTTGATTTAGCTAGCTGAAATGACAATTTTAGCAAATAGATTTTATCAGCTGTAGTTAGCTAGCTAATTAAGCTCATTGTCTGCCCATCTCAGCAGACAACATGATCTGTCTGTGTCATCCAAACTGTTCAAAGTCACTGCTGAAAAATGTTCAGGCATAAAAGTTAGTGGTTCAGTTTATGGAAAGATGATGTTCGGGTTAACAACTGTCCACTTTGTTAGGGAAGCTTTGGTTACAATAATAAACATGCCGTTTTCAGAATTCCAGCAGACTCAATTTAAAACAAGAATCTTGTGAAAGGAGTCTCAAACATACAATTACAGTATGAAATTGATTCTGAAGCTTCATGTTTCAAGCAAGTAGTCAACATCCTCACCAGCTGATAATCAGTAGTTGCGCTATATTGCCATTAAGAAAACCCTTGATTACACATCCTTTGCTCATTTACACTGAACCAAGCAAAGTTAATGTAATGTGTGTAAGTGTGTGTGATTTTAGATAGTATGCTGGCATTCCACACACACACACACACACACACACACACACACACACACACACACACACACACACACACACACAGTGTTGGCTCTCCCATTTACATGCATGGTGATTTGGCTCCATGACTACCTCTGCTGCCAGCTTAAAGATGGAGATACAAAGCAATTCCAAATACAATTCCAAGTTTGTACCTTTTAGACAGAACAGTGAAGCAGAACAATGGAGCAGCATTCCTGCCCCGAATAGGCTGTATAAAAGGGGTTACTGTAGACAGCATGGAAATAAAAAATGATGCACTCTTGTAATGCAGTGTTGGAGTAACTGGTCTGACAATTAGTATGAGATGATAAAAATCCAAAATTTGAAAAATTAAGCAATAGGTATCCAAACAGGCTTATGTTAGGTTTGACTGCATAGCTTACTTGCTCATATTTTCAAACAGTACACCATCACTGTTATTGTCCATATATATATATACACATATACATATATACACAGGATCACTTTTGTTACTGTCTGTATTAAAAGGTAATCTTAGTAAGCCCAGACTTGTTCAAACAGGATTCAAGAGCTCTATAACCATTTTTTTTCTCAGATTACATATGAAGAATTCATTTTTTTAAGACAGCAACTTCCACTGCCAATGAAGTCCTCCTCTGCTTATTATACTCTCTTTGCTGAGGTGAATACACAGACACATACAGTACAGGCCTGGTATTGATTTGGAGAGCTATTTTCAAGATGTCTTTTTCCATTCATGCACTTGTAATGTGCAAAAGGCCAGTCTGCCCCCCAAGTGAAGCCATTAATGCATGCAACCTGTCCACCCAACCATAATAATAGAGCCACTTGAGATCAGTGCTGCAGCATTTTTTTTCTTCTTCTTCCAGGGACCACAATCTGAAAAAATTATTTCGTGCTTTTCACAGAAAAGCTAAATGGATCTCTAATTATAATGACCTTCTCTGAAAAGGTTGAGCCGTAATTGGAAAACAGCCCTAGAGTACAGGCCATCTTCTGCAGAAGTGGCTGGGATGGAGGAGAGAGAGAGAGCAGAGGGGAGGAGGGAAGCAGAGAGAAGAGGGATTTGTGAGGCGGATCAATTCTGGCATCAAAATGACAAAATGATGAAAAATATGAGAAATTTTTCCTTTGTCTGTCTTTTCAGTCAGGGTAACAAAAACAAGTTGTAAAATGCTGAAAAAATGATGATGAATGATTGATTTAATGATAAATATTTCACTGAGATTTTGCTTGTCTCCATATATATATAAATGCCGATGTGCATGTGCATCTAATTTAAAGTATGTCTCCCAAAGCATTTCCTATACATCAAGTGAGAAACTTAACTAGAATGATCTCTAAGGGAAGAGATAGAAAGGGGAAAGGATGGTAATTGCTGGAGAAAATTAAAAAGGCTATTCAGATAAGTTAGGCAGCATTTTTATCAACTAATTTTTCCTCACATATCATATGTACATATTTTATTTCTGCAGTTATATTAACATAGGGTGACTGTGCCCATGCTTTCCATTACAGAACTAATAGATTTTAATCTATTGTTCTTTGCATTCATTTTCCTTAGAGTCATCAGAAAGTGACACACACACACAAACACACGCACGCACACACACACACACACACACACACACACACACACACTATACTGTCTATCTGCAGCGTGCACTACCCATCTTTCTCTCTTTGCTACTTCCAGTTACCATCACAATGGACCTGCTAGCAGGAGGAGAAAACTGCTTCCTCAAGCATACTCTGTCCTTCCCTTTATTGTCCTGAACAAAGCCAGTTTATTAATCCAAAGGGAAAGAGAGAAGAGAAGGGAAGAGAGCAAAAAAGGGGGAGAAAATAAGAGAGAGAGATGGAGCGGGGTGAACAGAAAGGCAAGTCAAAGCAGTTTTGAGTTTCATCTCATTTTTCTTTGAGAACTGAGGAGTGGAAAAAAAAAGAAATCAATTATGGAGCACACCTGAATATTATTTCGAGCACCCAGCCACCCACTCGCTAACCGTCCCCTAGAAAACCAAATTACTCAGCAAACTTATCGCTTGCTGTAGCAGGTCTGGTATTAAAGAAAACAATCAAGCAGGCCTGGATTAATCTCTGACAGGCGCCTTATCTTTAACTTGCACCTTTGTTATTTTCTGATGAGCTGCTCTTTTTTCCCCTGCACATTGTACCATACCTCAGTGCCCCCTTTCATTTTCTCTATGGGCCACGGCAGAGGACCTTTCAGTTTATTAAAAAACCCTTTATTTGTGAAGAACAAAGAGGTGGCGAAGGCAAACAATAAGGTCAGGCAATCTCCTTTCTGCCAGCAGTCGCTCACCTGTTATTTGGAGTGTTATCAGCGCGGGGGAGGGATTTGCTGTAGGTGAGAGAGACGGACAGGACGGCAGATGCTGCTGCTGCTGCTGCTGCTGTGAAGAGTAAAAAAAAAAAGCTGATTGACATATATCAGCCTCTAGCCAAGACCTTTTGGCTGCTCTTCATATCAAAGAAAAGAGGTCTCTGGCCACAGCACACCTCTGCTGGATTGTTATACAGGAAGTAGTGATTCAGAGGGCAATGCTCCAGAGACACACACACACACACACACACACACACACACACACACACACAACCTATAAATGTGTGCATACTGTACAGAGACAAAAAACACAGACCTGGTTGGCAGAGTTACTGTAGCCTCATTTAGCTTGTGGCTGCTGGAGCTGAATTGAGCAGAGATGCCTGACAGATTGCTCTTAGTTACTTACAACTGACCCTCCAATCTCCCACCATTTGTCCTTGACAGCCCAAACAGAGAAACACCTGCCACAAGTGGACACAGCCACACAACTGAAACACTGCGTTGGGTTAGGGTGATGGACGGGTATTGACTGCAGGGATAAAATGCAGATATGCTGATTATGATGCATGTATAAAAGGATGAGGCATGGCAGAAGTGTTTTCTGCTACTGATGATTTGTACATTTTTTGGATGTTAAAGAGGGGCAAAAAATAAGATCCATGATATTTCATTTGATATAATGATATCACACATTGCTCCTATTTTCTATGCAAACACCATTTTTGTTTTTAGAAATTCCTGCAATGATACAGAATTGAATGACCTCTCAAACAGCTTCTATAATATTTAGCATATGATAGATCTGGAAATTAAGGAATAGTAATAATACTAATAAAGAAATAAAGTAATAACAAAATGACAATAGATATTTTATTTTAGGGTTAGTTACAGCCCAGCATTGTACTGTGTCCCACCAGCCCATCCCAGTCCTCCCGTTATTCCATTAAATTCCACCCCAATCTGAAGCAGCATCAGCTGTGACAAGCGTTGCTGTTCACCTTTTGCATCTTATCTCCCTCCCTCCACAGAGCTGTCTTTCCTCTTTTGCTCTTTTTTCTCTTTCCTCTCTCTCTCTGGGTCCTCTCATCTCTCCCCTTCACTTCTTGGACTCCTCCATGGTGGAGAGAAGAAGCATGAAAACTAACACAAACATATTTACTCAAGCACATGCACACATTTATGCAGATGATACACAACTGTGCATGGTAATAAATCCTGGACTTTTTTGTTTATTCTGATAGTCATCTAAAAATAAATTCCAAGTAAAGAGAAACACTGTAACACATATGATATAGAGACTTAATAGTGACAAAAATGTGTGTGTTAAGCCAGACAGTGGGTGGTGTGAGTTGCTCTAATGGCACTGAGTGCACTTGTAGTTACACCATGTGGGCAGCACATTAGCAGCAGCAGCAGCTTCAGTCCTCAGTATTAAGTGTAGGTTATTCATGTTTTGGCAGCACTCAGAGCCCAACACACAGTAGCTGTGTGAGAAGAAAATAGACTTGAAAATACCCTTTGGATTGCATTGTCGTGAGTATTGTGTGAGGAAAAAGTAAGCCATTACACAGTCTGTGCAGACTGTGTAGCTGGATTAATTAAAACAGAGGCATATCTGTTTCACCAGACAGACATGACACGGACGACTGAAACCACAGCTGAAACACCTCCTGTGTTCAATTGCTGTTGGTCTTGTAAGACTTGAACACATAATATATGCATTTTTTCCTTTTTGCTTTGGTGTTACACTGATGAACTAACCTTGCAAACTGGTACACACTAATAAGGCAAACGGTTCCTCCCAAAGATAGATGGCTGATAATGTGACACATGAAGCAGCAGATATTCTTTTCAAACTTCTATGTACCTACTGAAATAAAGAAATGCAAACATATTGGAGCTTGTATCTTGTATTTTTTTCAGGCTTCCTGCAAATGTATTATTTAGTTTATTTTTAATTTATCTGTATTTTAATCCTGTATAAACTTATCTTATTCTTGCAAACAGATTAAACTGTACCTGTCAGTCTCTTTCAAGTCTCTTCACAAGTATCAAAAGGAATCACACAGGGATCATATTTGCATTTATGTACACACATACAAAAACTCACACCCTTTTTTGTTGTTGCTTTGGCAGAGGAATTGTGCAGAGCGGTCCAAAAATACAGCAGGAAAAGCAGAAATGTACTGAATAGCTCAGTTGGGTGTGAGCGGGCTCTTCCTGTCATAGCTGAGCTCTAATGAAGACCTGCAGTGGACTCCACAGTCTGCACAAAGTGCTGCTGATTCACAGCACTCACAGTTTCTACACGGCTGGAGAAGGAGGGCTCCTCTCTCATTTCTTTCTCTTTCTTCCTTTCACTCTCTATCTTTCTCTTGCCTCTACTCCTCTCATCATCCTCCGCAGCCGGGGCATCATTATGGCCCTGTGTGTGCATTGTTTGATTTTGTTATAGAAGTAAATAGATGCAGCAAACACTTGACACAGTTGTTAAACAGAGAGCGCATAAATGTCTTCTAACTCAACATCAAACACTATGCTAATGTCTGTTGCATTAGTGATAGGGAGCACAGCAGAGAGGAGAGAATACACAACCAACAGTGCAGTGCAACACAGCCGAGCGTGGCACTGAACAACACGACACATCACGGCACAGGCCAACACACCTGGTGTACCATAGAAAAACGTAATGAATACAGAGAACTGGTATGAAGAGGCTCCTTCCTTATGCTTGCTATGTGGTGAAGAGGTCTGGCCTTCTCTGGTCACTCACAAAAACACAAAACACACTAGTGCCATTGGTGACGTGTTAGATACACCTAAGAAATAGATTCACCTCTTTAAACTTCTGTTTGATGGAGCTCATTCGTACACACAGTGAGATATTTGGTCAGAGGGTGATAATTAAATAACTGATCCCCCACTACATAGTGTGTACCAAGGAAAATGTATCTGCTGAAATCTTTTTGTTAACAAGAATGATGCTCCCTCCCCTTCCAACCCTATCACCTACAACAAATATTTATATGATACTAATATGTTTTTATAATTGCTCAAATTTAATAAAAGATTAGATTCACTGTCAATGACATTTGTTGCAATTACATTGTATGGAGTAAGTTATAGTAGATTTTTATGACATCTCCACCCTCTATGGCACTCTGTCCCAAACCCACTGGTTTACATCTTTAAGAAATGGGTCACAAATACATATTTACATTTTTAGAAGCTGGACACTGTCGTATTTAGCAACTGCTACTCAAACAGGATGGAGCAGAGCATTTGTTAGGGTGAATTAATCCACACTTTATGGGGGCAGGATGTCATATGGAAGACTGAATTGAAATACTCTACAGTGTGTGTTTTCATGGTAGTCATGGAGCAAGTTCAACACTGTGGCTAACTAATGTGTTTTTAATAGTTTTTTAGATAACAGCGGAACTCTAAAGCACTGAGAAATAAGTTATATCAGGCTTTGGAAACACATACAATATTTATTAGTGCATCAGTTCATTATTAGTTTTGGTCTTCAAGAGATTTGTTGACAATAGAAAAATAGAATATAGAATTCTACCAGCCTCATCCTTTAGAAGTTGGGGAGAGACCATTGTTTTGGTTAACGGTGCCCTGAGGATTTTTTGACTAATAAAAGCTCTGTGGTGTAGGGTTTTTAAAAGTGGTCTCCAGTTTTATTTGTGTAATGCACAAGAGTGCACATACAGGCATGAGCACAAGGGCAACAAAACTCACATTCCCACTGTGATCAACAGTTAGTAATAAGAAGAACTGTATCAATGTGCTAACAAAAGAAGGGAAGAAAGTTTATTCTAGCTGCTACAAGGAGGAAAATGTGCCCAACATTGTTATATGGTTAGAAAAAACTCCATTCATACCACTCAACTTACCATTCTGGTTTATGTCCCATTCTCTGTTTTTAAGTCAACGGTAACTTTTTCAATATTTAACCTAGACTACAATCTTTAAATAACTTTTTCCAAAATGTTTGAATTGCTTGTTCATGAAAATGTTAAGCAGTTGCCAGGAGTGAATATTAAAATTACAATTTCCAATTAGTAGTTAGTATATGTGTTTAATTTATAATTCTTATTGTTATATTGCTAAACAATCAGGGCAAATGAGTTGTAAGAATATATTTTTAAGAGACAGGGTTACCCTTTTATTCCCTTCAGTTCTTTCCTTGAATGGCAACCAAGGCTTGTTGTATCTGTGTTTGTGTGTGTGTTTTGTGTACTGCGGTGTGTCCATCAGCCTCTGTTGACCTCAGTGTTTTCTAATCCATTCACACATGTTCTTCTCAGACAGGTCCCACTGAGCTGTCTGCTTTCATGTGTGTGTGTGTGTGTGTGTGTGTGTGTGTGAGAGAGAGAGAGAGAGAATTTATGACATCCTGAGTGATGGTCTGACAGGAGGTATGATCCTCTCAGAAGGCTGCTGCTTTCAGACCCCGCTGTCATCCTCCAGTCATCTTTTCTCTACTTTTTTTCCTCAGAGAATAAGGAGAGTGGTCCCTGCATCCCCCAACCGAACCCCCACCCCCAACCCTCTCTCTGTCTGAGTACTTTCTTCTTCACCTCTCATTTTTTGCTATCTCACTTTCTTTCTTCTTCTGCTTCTTTTTCTCTCTTTTGTGCTTTTTTTTTTTGCTATATCCCTCCTTATTCTTTTGCAAGTTTATATTCTGTCAACATAAGTTCATTCTCAGGGGAATCAACATCCTCTTCTTCCTATTCTTTCTTTATTTTACAAAAGAAAAGAAAGGGACACAGTACCCGAAGAGAAAATGAGTCATAGAAAGAAAATTAAAGGAATAAAGTGACTGAAAATCTCATGGCCATCATGCTAAGCTAATGTTATATATTCATATTATCACTACAGTCTTTACAAAGTAATGAAAATTAAAGGATCAATTCAACCAAATGAGAACATCATATTTGATCACATTCCTAAAATAATCCAAATAGATAAATAAATAAATATAAAACAATATCACATTGAAACCTTAGGTGAATTTTAAGTTTCTCTTCCTCCACATGAACACATTTCAAGTCTGATTCACACACCACAGAGTGCCATGTCACGCTGTCACTCTGATTGATGTCAAATGGTCTTTCACTGTGGACTCTCCCCATGTCGAAGCCCCGTTTGTACTACACGCTCGGCTTTCTCTTGTGTGTGGTTGTCCTCCTGCACCAAGGAGGGAGACGACTAATAAATTGACCAGTCTCCCCCCTCCCGATGCTCTACACTGAAAATGATGGATGTGAATAAATGGCCCATATAAAAGCAATGGGATTCATCCACTCAGTTTGGTCTGTCCTTTATGCCATACTAGATCTCAGTGTGTCACTGTGATGTGTCTTATGAAAATGTAGGCCATGTCCATGTAGAGAATGGAGGAAACAATGCTTCATGCACAGACAAGTGCATTAGCATAGACTCACACTCCATGCAAATGTGTGCTAAATTTATGGCTATTTTTTCCATTGTGCAAAGATGCAAGGGAATTTGACTCTTATTTATGTTTTTGATTTTAACCATAACCAAACTGTCTGCACGATCTCTTCTTCTTCTGCATGTGAGAAAACAATAATCACATACAGTCCCATCCTACAGCCAAAGAGCCAGCAAAGACGAGCAAAAGGAAGACAAAAAATTAAGTTGCTTTTATTTTAATCTAATTAAAAAGAGTTTTTAGGTAGGTTACTACTAAACATAAAACTGGAAAAAAAGAGATTCATTAAATGATTCACACTAAGACAGTGCTGTTCGGCTAATTAACTTTCAGAGAACTACAATGACAAGCAAAGCACGTTATGTAGCTCAGAAAAAGACCAATATCTACCACTTGCATATGCACTTTTACAGATTTTCTTAATGTAATAAGCTTTGCACTTTGGGTAATCAGCTTCTCCAAATATGTTTCCACCCATGACATAATGATGTTTATTGATGTTTATAACTTCTTCCACCATGCCTGTTGTTTCTCTGATAATAGTGTAAACCACAGAATCTGGTCAGAAGACCTGTGATAACATATTCTCATATCTTCTAATAAAAATATATGACTTTAGCATGAGTATTTATAGATATACTGTATTCAAATATATTCAAGCTTTTGTATTCAGCAAACAGTGTAGATCTTCATTAACTCAGCTGCTGCCACCTCACTCCATCACTGCCACTGACGTTTAGGCTTCTGCTGTATCATCTCATCTATAAGGTTATACCTCTCTCTTCATATTTAAAAGAGAGGTGGCACATTTCTTGCAGTGGCTAAACTTTTGAGGCTCAGGCTAGACGCTAAACAGATCTGAGTGTGGCACAATGGAAGACTAGTTTTTGCACACAGATCAAGAAATGACTGTCCCAGATCATTGGAGTAGCACTGTTGAATGCTATCTGTTTTGTAGGTGCTCTCTAATAATAATAATGAATAATGAAGCAACAAACAAACAAACAAACTGTCACCCTCTCCTTCTCTTCTGTCCTTCCTCCTCAGAGGGGTTAATGGCTGGTATGAAGGAGGTTCTGTGATTTGACACTAACAGAAGAAGCATCATTTCAGGTGAAGTAAGTGGAAGAAGAGCTGGGTTGTTATCAGAAGCCGCTTTTGCACAGAGATTATGCAAAACAGTGAGGTGGAATAACGGTGCAATATTCCCGCCTTGAAAAGGCTGTGTAAAAGGGGCTGGTGATGCAAGGAGCACCAACCACAGGAACTGACACTGCGTCAACAGGGCATTTCACAAAAAAGATGCCAAGGTGTTTTATATGACTGCTTTATTATTTTCAAGCTCTAAAGCCAATTAGACTGGTAGGTGTGACTGCCTGCATGTGAAAGGGGTTGCTTGTAACAGGGCCGCCCCTCCATAAATGCAGAACATGCGCTGTGCGTAGGGGCCTCGTGATGCGATGGGGGGGCTCATTTTATGTGCATATGTGGCACAATTATAGTGTCACCAGGGACGCCCCCAAGCCATCGCTCGCGATACCCGCAAGCGCCAAGTCAAATCAGTTGAGTGAGTTTGAGAGGCGAGGAGAGGAGACAAAGGAGGTCTCAGGTCTGTCATCTACAATATCGCACGCATTGCTGCAATGATTGACAATCAACATCTGACCAATCACTGCTCAGAGCAGGGCACTACTGCAGGAGAAGAGATGTCTTCTAAAAGACACTTGGAATCTGGTGTGAGTAAGAGAAAAAAGAGAGCAAAACAAGAAGATGCTCGTGCTTCACTCAAATGTGAATATGTTGTCTAAGTGAAAATGTAAAAATGTGGCCATATTATACAAAAAAATTGATCAGGGCAGGTCCTGGCTTGTAGTGACAAAGAGAATAAGAGAACAACTTTCTCTTTGGTTCACTTTTAAGGTTTCAGGTCTGTATCTAATCCAGACCAAAGCTAGCCTGTATTTTACCACACAAGAAAACCATACTCCTAAAAATCATGTTTTTGTACAATCTACTGCTCAGTAATCAACATATGCACTGGACCATACAGAGTCACCAGGACATACATGCTATATGATATCAGGAATATTTCTATTTGAATTTAACCAGCTTTTTACTGAAAACACACATGCTTGCAGATTACAACATGAAGCTCATACTAAAACTTCTCTTTAGAATTATTTTAGCTGTTCAGACTGTTGTCAGTGAATACACTTTTAATAGCCAGTGCTGTTTCTCCTCAATTAAGTACAAATGCACAGCTGAGGACTTTTCATCTCTTCAAATCGAAAGCCCGAATTGACATAAAGTCATAAATCAAATTTATATAAAATCGTGCCTGCCTGCTCTGAGCTGAGCCACAAAATCTGGTTGACCAATATAATTAAAAAATGACTTATTCAAGTACAGACTAGATAGGTACAATGGAGTCACTTAACAGATGAAGGGAGACAGACAAAACCAAAGGAAAACAAGAAAACAGATGCAATACTGAAGAATGGAGTAGAGACTTTGTGTATGTTTCAACCGATAAACAGGCAGATGGAGAGAGAAGAGGTGAGAAAGATAGACAAAGCAGGGGGGAAAGGAGAGAGGCAGCTGGTGAGAGAGGCCAAGCAGACACTGAGAGAGGAGAGAGAGAGACTTATTACAGTTGTAGATTAATTACAATTCACTCGCCAACACTAACAGGCACACGTCTCGGTCACAACACTAACACCTGAGACCTGCAATTGGCCGAAAGGAGGCCTAATTTCAGCCAGCAGGAAGTCTGCAGAGATCTTTTAATGAATAACGATGCCCCTGGTTTCAGACATGTGCACCTGCGCCAATTAACAGGTTACTAATTGGCCAGAACAAAGTAGGATATAACAAAAATGTCTGTTCATCTCATCAGAGTGATTGATCCACAGGGGAGAAAGAGTGTTGTTAGAGTGTGTTGTGATAGTAAGTAACTGATTAGTGGTATATTTTTGAAGAAAGCCTACAGTTTGACATCAGAAATCTGCTTATTTTCTTTCTCTCTGAAAAGAGATTGATAACACTCATGTCTCATGTCTATGTGTTGGAGTCTCATCTCTAACTAAGTATGGGTTTAGAAATGGCTCTCTGAAAACAGAGCTGAGCAATTTGAAAGCAAATATACATATTTCCCAAAATGTCCAACTGTTCCTTTAAAGACACATTTCCTGTCACTTATATTTCACTTTTACCACCAACTGTTCTGCCTGTGGGACGATAGCATAATCATTTCACAGAACTGTAGCACTATGGAAAATTACCTGAATATGTACATGTACATTCACCTCGTACCGTTTAAACCAACCAAACTGTCAGCTGCTGACTTGTAATTTAGAAATGAGATGCAAAATAGTTCTGACACCAACAATACTCCCACTTGCCAAAATGAATAGCAGGTGTCAACAAACTGTTAGTTTCTAATTTCAGTAACTAACTTACTGTGTGTGTGTGTGTGTGTGTGTGTGTGTGTATGTGTGTGTGTTAAAAAAAAGTCCTGCTCCAAAAGATCTGCTAATTTATATGGGTTGAAAATGAAACCAGGTGGTGGAAGTATATAAATACATATGGAAATAAAACAGTGGTAAAAAAAAAAAAAAAAAAATCCCTGCTGCGGCAGTCCTGCTGTAGGTTTTGACTCTAGACAGCAGGGGGTGTAAATTTACTGCTTCTCTGAGCTGAGAGGTCACAGGATGCTGGAAAAATATAGAAAGTACAACATAATGCGCTATTTGGCTGAGGATGACTGGTGTTCCTAATGGTGAGAGAATTTATGAATAATCCTGTTACTCCCCACAACTTTGTGTAGTTGCTGGGTTTTAGGATTGCAGATGCGTGTGGATTGAAATTGTTACATATGTACCATCTGAATATGTAATCCTTGAGCTCAGTAGGAAACTAACCAAGTTTTTGTGCTTAAACCTAACCTAACCAAATCATTACTATTCCACAAGTTTAACTGTGTGTTTACCACTGTAACCATGGTGATGAAGGTCCGGTGCATGACTGCTAGTACAATCTGCTGTTTAGGCTTTTATCTTTGTGTGGACCCAAAACCAGATTCTGAGACAAGTTTTGGGAAAGGCAAAATGTTTTAATGGGAACTGTTGTGGAGGGATGATGAGGACGATGAAGGCTGGAGACCAGGCAGGCAGGTGGGGAAGAATGGCAGAGACTGGATGGCCAGTTTACGCTGCAAAGGTAAGGATAGTGTTTTCAAAAGATTACACTGTGGAACCTGTTTCAAAACGCTGTGCAAAGGAAAGACCAAAGTGCAACAAAAGCTTATTGTTTTATAAAAAAGCTGTTGTGGTGTAAACAGGAATTGAGTGGCTGAGAGTCTATACCAGGGGAACAATCTGGCGATGAGTGTAAGCAGAGCTGGGGTTTTTATACTGTGGTGGCTTGCGTAATGATGAGCAGGTGCACTGATGATCTGGTGCCGGTTGCAAAGCCACACCCAAAGGAAACACACACACACATTGCTTGTAGATATGAATGTGAGTGTGAGTGGCTGTTTGTCTTTATCTGTTGTACCCCGCCCTATGTCAGCCCCGGGATTGGCTTCGGTCACCCCCTGCAACCTTTAAGGATAAGCAGTGTAGATAAGGGATGGATGGATGTTGGGGTGCTATTTCAGAAGATGCTC
This sequence comes from Lates calcarifer, assembly GCF_001640805.2. Lineage (NCBI taxonomy): Eukaryota > Metazoa > Chordata > Actinopteri > Centropomidae > Lates > Lates calcarifer. Next base: position 15,116,983 of record NC_066847.1, read on the forward strand.
CTATGGGTTGTATCAGAGAACAGGGACAAACATATGCGATGGTTCACGTTAGAGGACCATACCAGATTTGTACTGAAATACTGTACCTCAGTGGAAACCAAGCTTGATTTTACTTTTTCCACATAAATAAGAAAACGTGCAAAACACAGAAAGACTCCACAAAAATAGCATTTGAAGTTGTGTGTGTGATTTATCCTGGCCTCAAAAAACACTGATATGACAGACTGGTGACCTCTCCAGAATGTCCCAAGTCCCATGATGGACGGCTCCCAGCCCTTGTGACCCTGAGAGAGATTTAAAAATGTGAATGGATGGAAGAAATCAAATCCAGGTGAGATTAAGTTTTACTGCAGCCTTTTGGCTTTTTGACGACTAACAGTGATGTACATGTGTGATATCTTTTGACACTGATGTTGTCAGAAGAACATAAAATTTATATTTAAACATTGACTGTCTTCATTAATTCAGGCCTTAGCATAATCAAGGCCAAAACTGTTCACTGGTCAATGCTAGAGCAAATGTAAGCCACAGCCCTAATGCATTCTGTTTTTAAAGTGTTTGGTCTAGTGTTCTTTCCCTGTCGTGCATTCATAATGATCACAGATAGCCTGCTACAATAGCTACTGCTTTTCCTGCACTAAATCTCTTCTATCTGCCTCCCTCTGCCCTTATCTCTACATCTCTCATTCTGAATCTCTCTTATTTTCACTGCAGCTTGCCGATCTAATGCCCCATTTTTCTCTCCAGTTTCTCTTCTTTATCCCTCATCTCCAGCATTTCCTGTCTTCCTCCTATCTATCTATCTATCTATCTATCTATCTATCTATCTATCTATCTATCTATCTATCCTTACATGCCTTGTTTAGATCCTCTCCCCTCTGCTCCTCTTATTTCTCCTTTTCTCTGCCATCTTCCCTCTCTTTCACTCCCTGACTCCTTTTTTTTTTTTTTTTTTGCTCACCACCCCTAACTCTCTCTCCCTCTACCTCGCTCTACCCCTCTCTCGCCCTTGTCTTTCTCTCTGCAGCTGCACACTTAAAGACCCTTGCTGCATTATCCTTTTAATAAAGGTCTGGGCAGGAAGCAGAGAGGCTGAGGACGAAGACAAAGACGAGGCCGCTGCTGCCACAGCAGCCTTCAAACCTCATTAACTTTTGTCTTGTTGCAGCAGTCTCTCTCTCTCTCTCTCTCTCTCTCTCTCTCTCACACTTTCTCTCACACACACACATCCTTGTACACCTATCTTTGTAGGGACCCACCATTGAAATACTGCATTCCCAAACCCCCTAATCATAACCACAATTGAATGCCTAACCATAACCCTAACCTAAATCTAATTCTACACTTAACCTTAAAACCAAGTCTTACACCTCAGCCACTTAAACCTGTGGCCCTGCGAACCTCTCGAACCCCACAAGTAGTAGGGTTCCAGTTTACAGACCCCATGAATATAGTGAAATGCACACATGCAGGAACACACGCACACACACACACACACACACACACAGGCTACAGGCTACACGTACCTATCAAACATAAATGCACACAAAAGCACTGCTGCCCACTCTGATCTGTACTGTACAAGCAATTACACACATACTCATTTAGTGTTTTCTGCTCACACAAACACACACACTGCTCTTGTTATCCAGCTGTCCATCTTTCACTCTGAAGCCTCTCTACAAGAAGATTGCACAATACATTTATTGTTGATTTGTTTATTTGTTAGGATCCCTATTAGCTGTGCCCTAAAACACAGCAGTTTTCCTGGAGTCCAATATTTGAGCTTCAAATGCTTGCTTTGATTTCCATTTTGATTGCTATTGTTTACATAACAGGTGTATATGAATAGTATATGAATGTATATGAATGTCATTATCAAATCAAAGTAGAGGAATTCACCTACATCAACAGTCCAGACTGATGTTGGGATGCAGATGGACTGGCTACTCATCAATCATTGCTCAGTGGCATGTTAAAGTGAAGTCAAATTGCACTGCATATGGAAATGAATTAAAATGTGTCACTGTGCTCCATACAGTTAGCATCACTCTTACCATTAAGACTTTCTCTGTCTGTCATATGTTGCAGTGAGGTCTATGAAGAATGACATTTGTTTCCCTGGTAGTGCTCAGTACCACGAAGATCTGAAAAGAGGGAAAAAAACACAAAATTGTCCTCCAAGACCTGGCAAAGCTCCCTATATCTCTAATTAATAATAGTAACGCTTGTTCCACAACTACAGTGTTCAAAGCAAATAAATGGCAGACAAAAAAAGCAATTTACTGCTAGTAGTTTCATTGAGTAGCAACCATCAACAGGAATATTAACAACAATGTCAGTGAAAACAGTAAGTCAAAGTATTCTGGCTTGTAAAATCAGCTGTTGTCAGTATTTCAATGACATTTCAGTAATAATTTGGAGATTTAATCTGCAGACAAGTCAAGATGACATAGTACTGTTGAATGTTTGTAGTATTTAAGAGCTGGTGTAAAAAGGGAAGAAAACAGGCTGCCTCTTGACTTCAGATTGGATTTTAATGTATCTATGTTGTTGCAGGCCAGTCTCCTGTGTAACAGTATACTGTAAAGCAATTACAGGTACATACAGTAAGAACACAGGAGGGGAATTTAAAGGGGGTGTCAGGGTTGTTTGTGCCACTCAGTCACCCGCTAATGAGTAATCAACTTTCACAGCTTGAGTGTTGGGGTGGTAATTCGGGTTGCACACCATGTTCCCGAACCATGGAGTAGTGATTCATTATCATGGAGATCTGTATAATCAAACAATTAGTGAATTTCTTCTCATCAACAAGGCCTGCTCCCTGTCTGATGTGTTCGTCAGTGACAGGGGGTTTGGGTGTGGAAGGGGATGGTAGTCGCTGACAACTGGCTGCCTCTGTGACGTTCCCTGGCTGTTTTCCAGTTCAGGGCATTACAAGGGTTAAACAGTTCTGATGAATGCTCACACACTCTGTGGATGTGTCAGACTGAGGGGGTAAACCACTGGGACAGTAATTGACAAGATGGTAAAATGTGAGAGCGAGGGAGGGAGAGACCAAGAAAGGAAGGATTGTTCATGACAGATAAAAGCTGAGAGAAAGAGAGGCATCTAAATGTGTCAGCCCTTGTTCCTTGTTTGCAGCCTTACTTCTAAAAACAGATTCATTCAAATCTTAATGGTGCTGGCAAATGAAAACAGAGCAACATTCTCACAAGTTGCCACATGTTAAATATGTCTACTTATATCTATCATGGCCTAACTCGACATTGGCTTTTTTACATGAGCGCATACTTAAATGTCATCACTCATTAAAAAAAGATCATTTTAAAAAAGTAATTTATAATTTTCATATAAAAATATATTTTATTACAATCTTCTTCGCACCCAGTGAGTGGTACATGATGAGCCAGAAAGAATCATTTGGCACATCATTTGGAATAAACCAGAAAATTTTTTAAAAATAGATTACACTAGCTCTTTGACCCTGTTGGTCAAATCTGACTGAATAATCAAATGCACCAGATGAAGCCTTACTTATACATTTACTGAAAATCTAAAGAAGAAGAACTTGTAGTCAAAAACACAACACTATATAAATTTTTTTTTTTCTTATCATGCTCAGAGCTATACACCAAAGAGGAAATGCTTACACATGCTCCGCTCTCACCTAAATGTTTACACACAAATGCATGCATACACAGTGCATGAAAAGCAACAGTGCAGAGTGTGGCTGAACGGTTAATCAGATTTCTCTGTAGTGTCCATAGGCAACGGTGCCAGGCAGCAGGTAGTCATTAGACAAACACATGGTGCCTCTCTTGTGCCCACTTGGCATCAGATCTGAGTGAGGGAGAGAGATGGAGAAGGTAGAGAGAGACAGAGAGTGTGTGCACACACTGCTCAGTTTTAAAGTGGTAATTTGTAAGTTCTTTATTTTTGCACTTAAGCATCTTCTTTGGTGCAAAGCAGTGTTAATTTATCATTGCTGACGTGTCTGAGTTACTGTTGTCAAGTGTTAGGGGTCCTCAAGATAGAGAGGCAAGCACTGTATGGAAATGAATAAGGCTAAATGGCTAATGTCTTCTAATGTACCATTACTGAGTTGTTGTCTGAGCTGAATTGTCTCAGGTGATAAACTCAATTTATAACTCAATTTATAGCTTAACCATAGCCATTTAGATTTCTTCTGACAATCCATGTTAGTACATATCCATACTAACTCTAACACAAACACTATCTAATGAGCAACCACTGGCTAAGTGGTTTAATGTACACACAACAAATATGACAGTAAATTCTATCAACCGTGCTTTCAAGAACTGTGTGTAGATTCTATCATAATTATCACAGTATGTTGAATTATTTGTGGGACTTTTTAACCCCAGACATGGAATAATGTAATAACGGACAGCTAAAGGGTGCATTAAAAAGTAACGCCAAGGGGTCCTGACCAAGCATCGTTATGTGACAAGATGGGAGCAAAACTGAGTTCAAATTTTCTGTGGTAACTTTATATGTCTATAGGTGGTGCTCTAATCGGTCAATTCAGACAAGGTGGCCTATGATTCTCTTGCAAGCTCTGTAGCCTAATCATTCTTGACTCTTTGTGAAGGTGCTTGGCTGGAGTGAATGAGTTGTTAGTAGAATTGGGAGCATCTGGGCCTGCTGTTTCTTAAGCAAGCCTCTTACTTTCCCAACACAGACACAAATGTGATGCATCAGCCATGTGCCACTCTTATCAAACAACAATACACTTCACACTTGTACTTAATGTTATGTACAAATACATTCTCTCCAGTTTTATGATTCATTTGTGTGGGTCACACTCATTGTTGTTATTGGGTTGTGACACTTTGTGGCTAAAAAACTACAGTTGAACTGAGTTAAGTACTGAAATCATTTAACACTAGCAACAAGTCTGCTGAGACAGCTTCCCTAAAGCAGCAATAGATTTGATAGAGATCCCTCATCTAACTCTTGGCAAGGAAGTGAATAAGTATATTTGAACTATTCTTTTAAAGCTGAAACTTAAAAAGAATAGTTCAACAGAACTGAAGCAATATTTTAACAGCGAAAGAAAACCAAACCTGAACAACTCTAAAAATTAATGTTTTTACATTTCTATTTGTGTACAGACTCAAGAAATCAGATCTAGCATCAATTAGTAGGCTTTTGATGGTTGGGGAGTTTTTGGAACTTACACCATAACAATGAGCAGTAAGTTTCACCAAGTTAAGCTAATTTAGGATGTCAGAATTTTGTTATTTCCATGGCTCCACAGTATTAAAAACTCCACGGAATATCCCATGCTACATAGCGATTCAGTCAGAAGACTCTAGTACACTTTTATTATTAACTGTATTTGTAGCCCTGATAATGTAATCAAAACATCCACATGATGCCTCTTTATTGGTTTTGCATGAAAACAACATCAGTCTCTGCCAGTGAATAAATCCACCGCTGAAATCGATTTTGCTTGTCGCTGTTGTGATAAATAGTGTTTCATAAAGTGAACAAACCACCCCATTATTCCTACTGCAGTGTGTGCGCGCCACTGACATTACACTGTATATTACTTATCTGGGGAAAATAGGCTAACTGGGAGAGATTATAGTTATGATAAATAATGTAATGGGTTAGCCATATGTCAGATGTATATGTGTGAGACAGAGAGAGAAAGAAAGATGGGGATCAAAACTATGAATGTGTGTGCTGATGAAGTTTACAGGTTACAGTTTGGGCTACTGAAGCAGTGGGTGGAACTTGAAATGAATAAATTCATCATGTGAATGGCATTAAAATGCTAAAATTCTATCATAACACCATAAATAATAAAAATAATAACTAACAAAGGGCAAGTATAAGTTTCAGGGTCCTGGTATTGTGCATATTAGGACTCTTTAAAATACTGAAGCAGGCTCTTAACACTCCTCTTGCAGTTCCTTAAACACATAGTTTGACATTTTTGGAAATATGCTAATAATAAATAAACAAATAATAAATATGAGAGACAGATGAGATTTATGATACTCTACAGTATAATTTCCACTAAGGATGGAGAGGACACGTGCCCATTACTTTTCCAAGCCATATTTTAATTTTCCTCAATTTTATTGTTTTCATTAAATCTCTCCAGCCATTGTCAAGTCCTCATGAGAGACAATCTGAATTGCTACATTTTGATATATTCATTTCCTTCAGTTATTAAAATTCACATGCGCGCATCACACAATCTCCTCCACTGTGTCAAAATGAAGACCCTTCAGCTTCAATTTTAGACTTGACTTGTCAACAGGCAAGCAATGTCCAGTCCTGCTCTAAGTCTTGTGAATTGTGGCTATCTCATATCATTAATGATTCAATGGAACCCAGGCTTGATCTTGGTGTCCACAATGCTCTTCCTGGCTCTCGTCATCTGATATCTCTATCTAACACTTGCAAGTCACTAGAGAAGAAGACCTGGCAGTCTTGAAGAGCATTGGATTGCCTGGGAAATGTACCTAAACCTTCTCCCTCATTTAACATTCCCCATGGACCACTGTCACTTGATCTGGAAGGTATTGATGAGAGTTGAATGTGTTCTGTGATTCTTCTGAGAGCCAGTGGTTCAGTGGCCTACTTTTGCTCTGAAGATCAGCCTGGCTGGGCATCTGTCGCGCTTGTCATGGCAAAGTCTAGAGTGACACCTGAAAACCTTAAGCTGCTCACAATTGCACTTATTTGGCTACACTTCTCAAGAAGGATATCACTGTACCCATTCAAGAGGCTATCTTTTAGAACAACTCCACCACAGTACTGAAATGACTTCAACTCTGGCACACGCATCTGCAAAGCCCTCTCTGAATTGATGGAACCACAGCAATGGAGTATGGGGCCTTAGTTTCTTCCTCTCACAAATTCCCAGCGGTCTTGCTTATTTGCCAATCTCCAGATAAACAAGGACATCAGTGAGGTTAGGAAACCATGCGAAAACCTGGGATGTCTCATTATACAACACCCGGAAGCACACCATGGCAGCAGTGGCCTCTCACCTTATTGCCAATTCAGCTTCTAATCCTCGATTTGATGTTGAAATGGTCAACCAGATGGATAGTTTCCTGGCAGAACTATTGACAAACCCATTCATTCAGCAAGTCAGTTGCCATCCTTTGCTCCGGAACTGGATCACGGTCTTGATGTTATCTGTATTGGAGGACAGCTCGGGAGAGCTGAAGATCTTGATCTCTTGATACTATGCATCTAATTGTGCTGGATTCAAGACACCACATTGCAAAACTTCTGATCTAGGAGGTCAATGAATGACCTTTGCACTTATGCCCTGATTGTCTCTATGCTGAGGTGCAGTGAAGATATTGGCATCAAATATGGCGTACATCTGCTGATATCCCCAAAATGGCAGATTTGCTGCCCTCTAGACTTAAGCTGTTACAACTGGCTTTCCACTGGCATTGACTGCCTCAGACCATTTACCACAAAGGCAGGAAGAAAATATGGAAAATACAAAGGAATAATATTCAATTGTATGACAACAAGATGTGGACATCTGGTTACCTTGGAAAGTCTTGACTAAGATGACTTTCTCATGGCCTTCAAGTGGTTCATGGCAAGGAACATCCTGCATATGCAGAATTTAGAAGGACATTCCATGACATGGTCCCTGCACTTCAAGCGCAACTCCTGCATCAACAGGTCAGATTCAGTTTCAGTCTTCCCAACTCTCTACACTTTGCTGGTATCTTTCAAGTCTGTGAAAGATGAGAGGGTGATGATGGGCAGCCAGTCCGTGCCTACTGTGGTTCTCTCTACTGTTCCAGTAGAAGTAGAGGGAATCCATAATTTAAAACCTCTGGGATACATCTCTTCAGATCTAGATCCTGTCACTCATTTGCTCTCAATAGGGCGGTGGGATGCATCACTCTCTCAAAACCAGAGGTCAGCTGGTTTGGGGAAAAGATGCTAGTAACACAGCCAAATATTCACTGAGCATTTGTGGACAAATTCCATCAGGAACCACGTCCCAAATTTGAAACTAACCACTAACACAGAAAATCTAAATTGTGAAAGTTGCTCCTCATTGCCTGTGGCCTGTTGAGAAAATTATAGAAAATTACCCTGGATCAGATGGCCATGAGAGAATGGCAGAGATCAAAGTGAAACTAAACAGTTACTCAGTGTCCAGTATTCAGTTGCTCGGCTAGTGTGGCTCTCAGAGATAAAAGAAAATGGTTAATAGGGTTTCTGTATTGTAAAACAACTGTTTTGGAGGCAGTTGTCAGAGGTAAAGAAAATAAAAGTATTCTGGGTTGCATCCTTGGTCTCTCTGCCTCATCTATCTATGAATCCCTTAGTGTTTGTACTGGATGTTCATCATCATGGTTACAATAAACATGTAGTTAGGCTTATGGAATAGTTACAGTTTGATTAGATTTAGACATGAATACTGCTTGGTTAGGTTTAGGAAAAGATTGTGGTTTGGATTAAAATAAGCAATTCCTTTAGATTAGACAACCTTTGTTGACATGTTTACAATAATAAACATGTGTTTTAGGTTGTGAAATGTAAAAAACAAAACAAAAAACAATGTTTAAACCTCTGCAAAACTTGGTTACTAAAATTCCTAGAAATGATCATAACACCAATCTTTAACAATCATTAATAATTATGTATTTAAATACACAGCCTGGACTCTGTACACCTTGGGTGCAGCCTCTGCAGCAGACTCAAGGAGACATCTTCGATGTACCAGGGGTGTGTGTGTTTGTGTGTGTGTGTATTTTATCTACTTTTTTTTTTACCCTCGTCTCAATAAAAGTTTTGGTTGTATCAGCACAAATTAGCATTGATGGTACCTAGCTAATCTCACACAGCTGCAGAATGGAGCATTAGGGAAAGGGTGCAGGGCCCCGGCCCATCTGTGGAGGGACCGACTTGCGGTCCCCTGAAACCAACATCACTTTGGCCTTGTCAGATAGTCCCTGCAGTGTGGCAGGCTGTGTGTATGAGTGTGTGTGTGTGTGCGTGCATGTGCATGCGTGTGTGTGTATGTGTGCATGCATGCATTTGTGTGTGTGTGTGTGTGTGTATGTGTGAGAGGGAGAGAGAAAGAGAGATAGGTGTGTTGCTGTGTATGTGTGTATTTGTTTGCTGGTGTTGCAGTAGCTTAAAGAAAACCTTGTGTGTGAAATAGTGAACTTGAATGTAGTGAGTTGCTGTAATGGTGGATAAGCAATTCTCTGAAGATGCTTCTCCCTGCAGACCTACACAGCTGTGATCAAGGTACTTTTAACAGAGATGACAAATTATTTCTCAGTACATTTCCCATGAATTATAGCTTTTCTACTCGTATTGGCTCCATTGTTGTCACTTTTCTCCCCCATCGGTCCCTCTGTGCTAAATATTGTTCTCTTCAGCTCCCTTCCTCTCCCATTCATCTCCGCAATGTCCCACTTGTGTTTTTACCAACTGGCAGTCTGATGTATGTTAAATAGTTTGAGGTCTGTCATCTGTCTCATTCTTCAGCATGTCTGTCTTTGTCTCTTTTAGTGGCCTGTGCCCTGTCATGCTGCAAATCAGCAGCTGCTTGCGTTTTCAGACCAGAGCAGAGAGTTAGAATATGATGAATGATCTTTCCATCCCAGTTCACATTACTGAATGGTTGTTTTACACGCTACACTTACTTGACACCTCTGATTAATAGTGTCATGGAAATACATTTTGAATATAGACATGCAGAAAGCTGATGTGTTACCATGGTGAGACCAGTATTTCAGTGGAAATGCCAATAGCCTTCTTGTTGGTGTTTGTAAATCTAATCGCATCCATCCTACACACACAATAAGGACATTATATTAAAATTTGACAGCACAGTACCAGGAAGTAACTTCTCTGTCCAATCTACATCTATATTCCAGACAGCAGTCCTCTAAAAGCTGTCTCATGTGTCTGAGTGTCTCTGCGTCAGACCTGAAGTGGTGCAGAAGCTCCTCAGACTGTGGCACCAGTGGCTGGACAGTCCAGATGATAGCAGTGGATACCCTGTCAACACTGACGGCTGTGCCACTAGCACAAAAAACTAAAAGCTGATGTGGCACACAGATGAAAACAAGTGAGTGAAGAAAAAAGGAATTACTGATCTTTTACTCCGTGCATTTGATCAGCCTAAGATTTACTTGTCCAAAAGCAGGACATTTTTCTGGCTCTCATGAACAGAATGCAAGAGACAGAATGTAGTATTTTCTGTTTTATGCTATTTAATTTGTGTTATTTATATTGCTATATATAATTTATATTAGCAGATATACTTTACCCTACCCTGCCTATATTACATCCTATATTTTTAGCACTTCATGTACCCACTATCTAGCTAGCCTGTTTAGGCCCTGGTGGAGAACAATCTGTATAAATGACACACTGGATCATGAACCAGGATTTTTCACTGGTCTTCTCTCTGCACTGGGATAGTTATGTTTTTGAGCAGTATCTGTATATTTTTGCTGAAACTTTAGTTTTGTATTTTTGTCTTCAATAACAAATGGGTATTTAAAAATGCACCACGACATGAGCACTACTGTACTAAAGATTAAGGAAAAATATATGCACTGAAAATTCTTTGAAAACCTAAAATAAGCATTATAACCAAATGAAACATCATGTTAAGTTTGTTTTGCAGTTACTCCTCTCCTCTCCTCTCCCGTTGCACTCCATCCTTGCTCAGCCCTTCACCATCCACAGAGACCATTAAGTTAATGAGACCTGAGGTAGGGGCTGCAGCAGTAGTCTGCTTCCTCTCTTTCCTCCCCCGACCATCCCGTCTATCTCTCCATCTTCTTCATCCTCTAACGTATTCTTTCAGTCCTGTTTATGCCATCTCTTTCCCTTCCTTATCCTTCTGTCTGTTTGCCACAGCAGCAAAGCTCTGCCTCTCGGGCGACTCGGGGGACAGACATTTCATTTCCGCCTTCTTAACGAGTTGGTGCTGAGTGTGTGTTAATATGTGTGTGTGTGTGTGTACGTACGGGAGCGATGAGGGGAGCTGGTTGATGGGGGGTGGGGAAGCAGGCTTCATCGTTGTCCTCCTCCTCCTCCTCCACACTCTCAGACAGAGATAATGGGAGAGCTGATAGCAGCCTTGGAGACTGCTGTGGCTCCAAGCACAGATATGGACAGATAACGCCTCCACCACCTCGTCTGCTACTGCTGCTGCTGCATGTGTATATGTGTGTGTGTGTGTGTGTCTTTGTATTTGTATGTGGGTAAGTCTGTATAAAGTGATGTTAAATGCATACATACAAGTGTATATGAATGTGGGTGTGTCTTTGAATGAGTTTTCAGCCTTTTTGTGTTAAATTTTTGTGTCCTACATCTGCTCCTCTAAAGCAAGTGTGTGTGTGCGGCTCTCTGTGTCTCTGCAGCCTCCTTCATCCCACCAGACATTCCTGCCTCCTTTTTATGGGCACAGGAACAGCTGGCCACCCCAGTAGGGCATTTTCACAATGAGACAATCACAATATATGAGCCTGGTGCCACACACCACATATGCACAGGAAAGCACATACAGTATGCAGAGACACACACTCTCCTGGCTACTGCTAATATCCTTCCTGTTGTGCTGTTGTGTTACAGCACCATCAGGATCTAACAGCCAGAGCAGGTTATGCGTTTATCATCACTGCTTTCTCTTTTACTGCTCAAGATGTGAGGAAGCTTTTCACTGTTACAGCTCGGGCCAGACACTTCACAGAAGCTTTAGCCTTGATTTCCAATCTGATGTTCAAATTTTTTTCTTGATGAATAGTAAAAGGCAAATCTTTTCACTGTACTTCACAGAATGTCCTTATACAACAATCACATCCTGACAGTTCAAATGAGAAAATGATTAATAGGGCTTGTGATTAACATAATGAGTTATTATCCAGGACAGGTAGAGAAATTATTTCATCAAGCCAGGCTATATTTATCTTTGTTCACCTATGCACCTGCTCATTTCACAGCATTTTATTTCATGTGAGATTAGTGTGTTTTTCCTTTTGTGGCCATGTGCTGATTAGTTTTGAACAGAGGGATGATTGGATATAAATTGTTTCCTTTTGTACATGAGGATATCTATTTATGAGTGCCCCTGCTCAGCTTGAAATACATTTCGCACAACAATATTTTATAACCCTATCTTTGGATAGGCTATCTCTACATACTGCTGTGCTGCTGATGTTACACTAAAACTGTATTTGCTCTTATTTTCTGGTACTGATTACTGCACCTTACACAACATTTGCAGCAAATATGTGCTTACTTGTATGGAGAGAAATATTTATTTCACACCAGAAGATCTGTTTGCTCGTCATAGAGAGCAGTACTGGAACAACTTTATGAGTATGAGAAAATGACCCTGATTATGTCATCTGAGCTTAACCTACACTACTGACTGTATGCATTATGAAAAGTCAGGATATCTTGCTTCTTCTGTTCCTACTACTGCTGGTTCATTGGAAGATGGAATAGTGACTGTGAAAGATTTCCTGACCAATAATAACAAATTTACTTTTTAGTCACTCCCCTGACCAAATCAGTGTTAAGAATTATTTTTTTCATCATGGTAAAAAAATAGATAAATCATTCTAAATCCACTACTTTCTCTTTTATGTCCCATACAGGAGAGTGGATTGAGTGTTCCTGGGCAATTTCTTTTTTTTGGTACATTTTAATTAACAAAGTCAATAAACACTGAAAAAAATAGGTCACTGGCAAGTCACCCACCTATATGGAAGTGCAATACTAAATTGTTGCAAGTCTCTTTTTAAGGTGATGACCAAATGTTATTTTAACTGCAATAATTTACTGTACTTTACCTGCAAAAAAACAAAAACAAAACAAAACAAACAGACCAATTACTAAATGGACCTTGGGGAAAAAATGTTTGGTCAACTACAAAAATGTTGTATCATTCTAAAAAATTGGGTTGTCAGTTTTCATATAATCAAATACAAAAACTATTACTTTCTATTTGAAAGTCATACTGAGTCAAACTGTGAGAGAAAATAAATCTTTTCACACTATCAGCACCTCTCTCAGTCCACCAGCAGGACAGCTCTGAGCGTTAAATATGGAATGGGATATATTGTAACCAGCAGCTCTACTTGAATCTGATTTTACATACTTTTTTGGAAGGTGGGGGGGTGGGGTGTGCTGTTGAGAAGAAATATTTCCTCTCTATTTTCTTTTTCTTCCTCTTTCTCTTTCTTTTTTTTGGTTCAGCCTCAGACCATCCACACACAAAATCAGAATATTAAATTTGTAGAATATTGAACAACTCATTATTTTTCTTAGTCTGTGATGTATGAAAGGTCATTTAGTCTTTTTTCTGCGTGTCTCTCTGCGTGTGTAGTGTGGCTGCCTTGTATTCTTGCCTGAATCTGTTCATTAGTTGCTTACAAACTCACAAAGCTAAGATAGACAGTGGCAGTACCCAGAATGCCTTGTTCTGGGGAGCCATACGCACTTGTGTTTTGCTAATGAGCACATCTAGGGGACATTTCGTGTAGAGGCAGACACACACGCACATACATACGCACAGGCACACGTACACCCACACGCACACAGAGAAACACACACACTCCCAACTATATAAGACTGACATTCTCCTCACACAACTGCAGAGAAAGTCTCCTGAGAAAGATTGCTGCCAGGCACGAAAATGGAGAGGGGAGAGAGCAGAGAGAGAAAGAGCAGAGCAAGAGGTGAGGAAGAGATGTGTGGAGGAGGAGGATGAGGAGGAGGAGGTGGAGGGAGGGCTGAGAGAAATAGAAATACTGTTTTCTTTCTCCCTTTTCTCTCCACAAGCCTTGGTTTTGTCCTCAGTGCTTGTGCCTTCAGTCCTAACTCTAACGCTTTCATGGCACTCGACTGTATTGACTGTGGTCTTGGCAAGCATGAGGACAAATCAATTAAGAGTGTCGACTGATACAGTGTCTGAGTTTTCCCTCCCATTCTCAATCGCAAATAAGAGCAATTAAAAGCCAACTGTAGCACACAATGTGACAGTAATGGCCATAATGGATCGTCGCCAAGGTTCAGACACCAGATAATGTTGTTGTTTATCTAGATGATTGTTGTTGTTTATTCATAAGCTCTGGAGCCCCCCCCCCAACACACTCACACACAACCCTGTAACATAAACAGACGTCTGTAATATTGAAAGGTAGCCATCTGTCCAATCAGGGAATCAAGTCAATAAGGGAAACCAGTTTGGGGGCGAGACCTGATTTGGAAGACATTAGCATGTGAATTTGTTGTTGACTGGGTGCCAAAGCCAGCAGCCTAATCGCTGCCAACTACATGACAGCATTCCCCTAATCGATGGCTTAATATCTATATGGAAACATATGGAGGGATCAGGAGCGCAGGCTGTACTATTTCATTTTGATTCAGGTGCATATTGAACTTCAGCTCAGCTTGTGAGAGTTTTTGAACTGCTGTGCACCAGAAAACATTAAAAATAAAATGACATTAACAAGCAAAGCAATGACAGAAACATGGTGATTTATTTCAGATCAACTCAACTGGAGCTGAGGTTCTCCTGTTTATATTCCCATCCTATAAATGCATGAAAGGCCAACAATATTATACATTAATGTTATCTTGTGAAAATGTACACGCTTTCAGTATTGTGTGTGGAGTTACTGCCATTTGTTCACCTGAACCTGAAATAACCTAAAGTCCACCTCTACTAAAAAAAATGTATTTTTGTAAATATACCACTACAAGTAAAAGCCCTGCGTTTCCAGTTTTTTACGAGGGGTAACTGGAACAGCTTCACATTTTCTTCGACATTCCTGGGATTGTGCACAGTGAATTTGTTCCCCAGGGTCAGACTGTCAATGCCGAGTTCTACTGCACCATTTTGATCATGACACCTGAGATTTTTGGCTGCACCAACACAATTGTCGCTTCCCACCCACTCTACTTGGAGCATTTGGCTCCTTGTGAATTCTTCCTCTTCTTCAAAATGAAATTCAAGCTGAAGGGTTGCTGTTTTGACACAGTGGAGGAGATCCAGTGCTGACAGGGACTTCCAGAGAGCATTCCAAGCGTAGCAGGGAGGCTGAGAATGATGTATAGCTGCATAAGGTGACTACTTGGATGGCAATGGTAGCCAAATTTAAATGAGGTATGTTTTTTTGCCAATTAGAAGCACAGTCTCAGTCACAGTTTTTGATTGCATCTTGTATTTTTTATAACAGTACTTCTTTACTGCATGGATTTTTCTTAATTACATGTCATAGACACAAGTAATATAGTAATTCCTGTGATATGTAACAAAACTATACATATTCACTAAACATACTTAGCATCAGGTATAGAAATGCAACAGTGCAAGTCAGCTTGGTCCTACAATGATCCATTGTCTGGCAATCTTCTGTAAATATGTCCAGACATCCAGCATCATTGTCAATAAACTTTGCACCTCCATGAGGAAAAGAACTCCTTTTTGGGCGTGATGAGTGGATTGTAAGGCCACGACCAGACAGTGGTTTAGCAGGTGTTTTTTTAAATTTTTTTTACAACAATTAAAAAACAATTTAAAGAAAAGCAATATAGTCTTTTTTCTTTTTTTTTTAACTGTTGCTAGGCAACCACCAAATCACCTATCCTTAGCCTAACTAAAGTAAACTCACATATCTGTACATGTTATTTATATATATCTATAAGCTACAGGTGGAAGGCAGGATGAGAGGCTGCTCCCATATAATACCCTGGACACAGGGAAATGGAGATCTGTATGGATACGTGAGATCCTCAGATAGAGGAAAAATCACAGGGAGTACCACTAGTTGTTTCAGGTTCTTCACCTGCATGATCAGTTCAAGGCTTATTTTAGCTCATTATAACATTAGCTTAACAGTAACCACAAACTGTTTACTACCAGTTAATTATTAGTGAAATTTAAATGAAACCCTAAATCCCAAGTACCACACTAATTTGCCTCCTGACCTGCTCTTTTTCTGTTCATATCACGGTAACTGTGGTTGTTAAAGTCGTATAGCTCCAGGTATCCAGCAATGACCACACTATTTCTCCTCCATGATTCTTGTTCAAGAGCAGCTATAAACATTGTTGTCACCACCACAGAAGGCCCACCTCTGAATTCATCCGTTTGGACAATGGGAAATAGCCACACATTATGTTGTGTGATGCTTTGGTTCTAAGTTTGGTGACCAAAAGAAACTGGAAAAAGACTCCCTCCACTGCATCCTTTCTGAGGATCAACGCCTAAGGTGGAGTGAAAAGGGACACCTCACCTCAGCAGAGTGGAAACAGTTTTGTGGAGGCTATGTTTGAGTGAGAAAACACTTCATGTATTTTTAAAGATGTGGTCACTGAATGCATTTTGTGTCAAAACAATGAAAACTGATCCACAGCTTAGTCCACATTGACAGCTGTTGTATTGACTGTATGAAAAACTTTGAAGAAGTGCATTCAGTATTGAGCAATGTTTTGTAACTGTAAAAAAGAAAAAGAAAGAAAAAGTACAGAGGTATTATCAGAAAACTATACCTAAAGTATACACTTGGGTAAATTTGCTTCACATATATTTATAATAAAAATAAGATAATCACATGTTATGGATGCAAAATTTTGATCTGCAAAGTAACCAGTTAATAAAGCTGTCAGATAAGTGTAGTGGAATAAAAAGTACAATATTTCTTTCTCATATGTACTAGAAGTAAGAAGTAGGATTAAATGTAAATAAATGAAATACAAGTTCCTAAAACTGTACTTGTGCACTACTAAAAGTAAATGTACTTACAGTTACTTTTCACCACTGGCTTTTTGTTTGTTCACTTGGTTGTTAAGCGTCACTGTGCAGAATGATATATATGCAGGGTTTGTCACTGAAGGCTGCTTTCACATTCATCTGCTAAAGGAGGAGAGTTTCTCTGTGCTTACCTTAAATGTCAATTTAACACATGTGTATGAGCATGATTTTGTGACATAACAATCAGCAAACATTTTGTATCAGCAGTTACACTTCTGAAACAAAATGCACTGTATTTGCATATTCATAGATTCTGGGCTCCTCAATGAGCAATAAGGTGTACATGTGATTTTAATTATTGTCAACTTGGTACTTGAACAACCACATCAAAAATTATTATTCACAGCCCAGTATTTTTATATATCTTGACAGAAAATTCTTCAAGTCAGTCTTTAAAATCTTTAAGTCAGTTGTGCCAGATCTCGCCTTTGTGTCTCTGCTATTAGTTTAGGTTCAGTGCCACTGTGCAGTCAGATAACACAAATATAGAATGCTATAAATGTGAACAAATGTTTCTCTGATGAAATTGTAAATGATTTATATCAAAACGCATATCTGTGGCTGCCTGCAAATCTGTAAGAAACTGAAACGTTGCAGTGTGGTGAAATTAATTTTTTTCCATTTCCAAATATAATAGCAGTAATGCAGTTATTCAAGGTCTCTATTTGTCATCTCAGACTCTAATGTGATCTGTGTTTAGTTTGATGTAGTTTGCCCTCAGGCAGTCGCTGAAATAAAATCCCCATTTTGAATTGGTATTCCCACTCAGGGACAATTTTGTATGAGGCAATCTGATAGCTCATATCTGGGTCCCTGAAAGAATTTGAAATAGCAGAATAACGTGGTGAGTCCTGTCAGCCTCAATGAAGATCAATCAGTCTATCTATCTATCTATCTGTAAATTTTACATATGTATACAGTGCATTCGAAAAGTATTCAGACCCCTTTGAATTTTGCACATTTTGTTATGTTTCAGTCTAAACCAACAGAATTTCTCAAAAATTGTGCAAATTTATCAAAAAATGAAAAACTGAAACATCAGATTGACATACGTATTTGGACCCTTTGCTATAAGCAAAAACCAAGTCATGAGATCAAAGGAAGTAGCACAGATCTGTGTGGAGATAGGAGAAACTTTCAGAGGGGCAACCAGCTCTAAGCCTCATGTCTGGTCTCCCCCAGAATTGAGGCCACACAGTTCAATCTTAGTTTCATCAGACCATAGAATCTTGTTTCTTACAGTCTAAAAGTCTTTAAGGTGCTTTATTTTATTTTATTTTATTGTTATTATTATTATTTTTTACAAATGTTCACTGAGGAGAGGATTCAGTCTGGCCACCCTGCCATTAATCCCAGATTGGTGGCGTGCTGCAGTGATTCTCACGGAAAAGTCTCCCATCTCAATACAGGATCACTGGAGCTCAGCCAGAGTGACCATCGGGTACTTGGCTACCTCTGTTACCGAGGCCTTTATCCCTTGATTGCTCAGTGTGGGTGGACAGCCAGCTCTAGGAAGAGTCCTAGTTGTTTCAAACTTCTTCCATGTAAGAATTATGAAGACCATTGTGCTTTTGGGAATCTTCAATAGCAGCAGATTTTTTTGTCGCCTTCTTCACTTCTGTGCCGTGACACAATCCTGTCTCTGAGCTCTGCAGGCAGTTCTTTCAACCTAATGGCTTGGTTTTTGCTCTGATATGCATTGTCAGCTGTGAAACCTTATATAGACGAGTATATGCCTTTCTTGATCATGTCCAATTGAATTTACCACAGGTGGACTCCAACCAAGGTGTAGAAACATCTCAAAGATGATCAAGAAAAAAAGGAGGAACCTGAGCTAAATTTCAAGAGTCATAGTAAAGGGTCTGAACACTTACTTCAATGTGGTATATCCGTTTTTTCCTTTTTAATTCATTTGCCCAAATTTCTAAAATTCTGTTGTCACTTTGTCATTATGGGGTACTGATTGTAGACTGATGTTTGGCATAAGGCTGAAACATCTGAATGTGTAAACCTGAAGGTTCTGGTACAAATTGACAGTGTTCTGGTACAAGAGTTTCTCCTCAGATGTGTATAAAGTATTTAACCATCAAACCAAGCTGCATGAGAACTGTATGAAGAGTTTTGACGAAGGGAACTTGTACCCACATTATTTTTGGAATTCATTCATACCTCATACCTCATTTTAATCATGCTTTCAAAATTAATGGTTGCCTGTTGATAGAAAATATTGTATTTGTTGTATTCTCTATTTAAAAGAACACCATCCTTTACTGCTCTATCCTATGATGTAGTGTAGTATCATTATTTGATACAAGACTGATTCTCTGTAAGAAATGTGCCATTGTTTACAGTTAAAATGTAACTGAATGGTAAAATTCTTGAATGCAAAATTCTCTTAACATAAAACTTAAAATGAAGATAATGTTGATTTATTTTAATTAATATATGAATCTTTTAAGTTATTTGCTTTATCATCTATGGAATGATATAACAAACAAAGGAATGTAATAGGCAGCAGCTTAAGATGAAGATGTTAAGACTAAGCATCCATGCCAACTAAAAAGTGAGCAGTTGTAAATGGAAATGAAAAGGCACAATTCTTATCACTGAAAAGGATTGAATGATTTTCCTTTTTAAAAAAAATAAAAAATAAAATAATAATAAAAGACATTCCCATGGACACCCTGCAATTATGCCAACTGACTTGTCATTCAACACAATGCTGTTCACCTCCCTCTTCAAACGGGAGTAGGGTTGGTTCACTGATCGCAGTGTGGGGATGAGGAGGCAGGACTGAGCCTGAAGCTGCATCTGTTGGGCCAGGCACCAGGCAGGGGCACGGACAAATGATTAGTATGAACACTTCTCTAAAAGGTTGGTTAAAAGAGGCTCTCTGAATGTCTACTTTAAAAACAAGAGCTAAGTTTGCTTTCTGTAAATAAAACACTCTATTACTGATAACATAATTCATAATATAATTTATTTTTTGCTGATATTATTATTTAATATAGAAAAAGTTTTACCTAATGTAAAAAATTGTTTGGGCTGCGTTCAGTCACAGGCCTTTATAATCATCCTAAATATAATTAGGAAACAGGGTTGTTTTATCAGAGTATTAGATGTAAATCACAAATTGAATTATTTTTCAACCCAAAAAGCAGGCAGAGGAGAGGACAGCAGCTTTTTTCTTTCCTGAACTGAATAGTGTCTTTAACCCTTCCTCTCAGACAGCATGTTGTTCCAGCCTTCACCACTGTGTAGAGAAAAACAAGACATTCCCAATGGAAATTATATATCTATCCTTCCATCTATCATTTTTGCAGTTGATTTTCAGTACAAAAAACAAACAAACAAAAACATCATAAATAACAAAACCCTAATTTATATTTCTTGAGTCAGTTCATGTAGACTCTATCTAAATGGATGACAATGTTTTATCTTTTTTTAGCATCATAAATTTATCTGGATTTAAACAGCTGATATGTGTCTGTATCTGAATCAGAGAGATACTGTGTTCTTTGGTAAATGCAGCACATTGTTCCCCCTTTTGGAGAAAATAAGTGTAAAGTAAGCCTCATTAATTAAGCTCATTAGGTGAACAGAAACCTGTTTGATTGGAGGCAGTTGGAGCCCTTCCGCTCTGATGCAGCAGCGGTATTTAACTCGCCATATTGGCTGTCTGATGGCTGCACCTCAGGGTCATGTTCTGTGACATGGCTGTTGTCCCAGTGCCATCCCTACACACACACTTACACAGTCTCGCACAGATCCTTTAAGGGGCTTGGCAGACCCCTGGCTCCCCCACTATAATCACTGTGTTCTCTGGGGGGGCCGCAGCCATTCTCGTTGCTCTTTGGAAAAGCTTGGCATTTGTCTGAGATCTCATTTCTGTAATTCATCGCACGTCTCCCGGGAGCCATGGTTGGCACTGGCGATGCCAAGTCCTCCCTCCTCCTTCCATCTCTCTCACATTGTCTATCCCTATTCCTCCTCTCTTCCTGCGCATCTCTCTCTGTCTTCTTCTCCTTTGCCCCTGTCATTATTTGTTGTTGTCCTGAAAGAGGCCCTGACTAAAGCTAAACTGGTGGGTGTACACACATTATATCTCCTGTGATTGTGTTTGATGGCCGCTCCAGGCCATGTTCGAGTGTGTAGTTGCACATCCGTCTTTCTTGTATCTCAGATTGTAAAGTGTCGACTATGGCTGTTAAATTAAAATGAGTGATTTGCAGTGGGATTATTGTTTCTAAATATTTTTTCTGTGATATATAAAAACATTAAGTGTCAAATGAAGAAATAATTACACATCAATTATGGCTATATGAGTGATGTCAATGTAGAAAATATAATTGTAATTAATTAGGCATCAGTAAAAATGTGTATCTGTTACTTATATGGAATAGCATCAAAAGAAAAAAGATTGATTGCCACACAATTTTCAAAATATATTGAAAAAGCAAAGCAAGGTATTCCTTGTGAAAAATAAGAGTTTAAATATTTATACATTTATACATATTTTATCAATATATCTATAATATATTGATATCTGGATACAGCACAGAGCTTCCTGTGAATCTGTAAGTCTTGTTTTGCAGTCTGAGCAGTACAGGTGAATTGCTGCATCTCACACTTTGTTTATGAGTAAATGGCTGTTGGTGGCAGGCATTTTAAGCTAATAGCTGCTTTAAATAGCTGCAATTACTGAGAAGCATGAGATATTTAATCACTCTAGACCAATTAGTCTGTAATCAAGTAGTGTCCAAGAGTGAGCACGTTTTTGTCCTCCACTGTTCCTCTGCAAGCACCCGCCATATATTTCTCTGTACGCCGGGAAGAGCAGTGATTAACACGCAGGGATATAGGCCCCCATGGAACTCCATAATGTGGAGTTAAATCAGGGAGAGAGGGAGGTGACACACCACAGCTAAACCTGTTGTTGCAGTTTAACATATGCAGAAGGTTAATTCAAGGCAGAAACAATGGCTGGCATCTTTGTTGTATGTGTTTGTGTCACGGTGCGTTATACAGATTTGTGAAAACAGGAGCTGGTGTGCTTCTTCTAAATGGATCTGCTCTAGAAAAAATGATTTGATTAGATTTTTTTCTTGGATACAATCAGGGAAGGTAGATTCACCTGGAAGATAAAGATAAAGAAGTGTGAGCTGCCAAGATTTAATTAGAAATACTGAGTCTCACAAATTACACTCTCTACAGTCTCTTGTAATTTTGGTTTTATGTTGTAATGTTCAATTTAGTCACAGGGACAGCACACCAATGCATGAACACACAAATGAAAGCAATGTATGAGCACACACTCGCACCTGTGCAAACAACTGACTGCACTTGCAGCCTGGCCGGTCCCATGTTTTGATAATAATGATACTGTGTTCATAATGACAGTTTTGAGTGAATAGCCACAGGGCTGGTGCATCCACTCCCACGGCCTCAGGCTGAGGCTGGAAAACAGGTTGACCAATGTGGTTTGGGCCTCCTTATCAAACAGGATGTGATGCTTTCCCATGATCTGGACCAGAGAACACAGACAGTAGGAGATGAAAGCTTCAAGCTGAAATTCAACTTGAGCATTTGTCTGTTTTTTTTTTTTTGAAAAATAACAAGGAAGAAAAAGCTGATGAAGCCCCCACACAAGTCCCACACATTTTCCCAGCACCCCTACATCTTGCTGCTGCACTGCTATCTGACTGCCAACAGGAATTATTTGGAAAATCCTGCAACGCTAATGCTTTAGAGATGCAAGAGGGGGTTGCACCATGGTGGCTAATAACGAGACAGTGGGAATTGTTAGTCAACATGGAGCTGCAAAGTATAATAAGAACACAGATGAATAATATATCTGGGGATTTTGGTGCTGACTAATAGAGAAAATTAGACAGATCACAGATTCACCGCTTGTGTAAATATAAGCATCAGTGTATGACTGATGAACTGATGCCATATGTTACTGCCAGGAAATGCCAAATTTATTACATTTTATATGGTCACATGTAAATACATTTTCTTTAGAATATCAAATATGAAATATATTTACTGTTAAAATAAGATAGCAGCTGTACAGCAGCAGGAATTTTAATTGATCATGTGACTGAAATGATGATGAGATTTGAGTAAAGTCCTGCGTCAGTAAATCTGCCCTTATTTTGTGATCACTTTGTCACTTTCTTACCTTTGTATTTGCCAGCTTACATCTTACCTAATACTGATACTTTTTGTTAATATGTGATGAATACATGGCATTATGGAAAGAAGTAGGTAAACTATTATGTATTCATTATGTATTTATATTTGTTTAACTGAGATAAAGGTTTAACTGGTTTATGTCCACTGTATCCCTGAATTTATATATAAAAATAACATTTACTGTGGGAAAAAAAGCATTTTCAGTGCTCTCACTAACTGCGCAGTCATGGTAGCAGAAGCCAGGTTTGAACTCTCAGGCTCATGTTGTGCTCTCTCTGAGACCCAGAATATCTTTAATCATATTAGGAAGGTCTAACTGTCAAGCTGGCCACCTGTGCTTAAACACATTTTTTCATTTCTGTTTTCACACACACACACACACACACACACATACACACACACACACACACGTAAACTTCACAAGGTCATAGTGCATGTCAAGGGCAGCGAGGCCAGACTCTCTTACTGAGGACTATCAACACACAGGTGGCCTGTATAGCCTGCTTATCCTCACATGGCCACAATGGAGCAGAGTGTCTGAAAAGTGTCTGTAGCACCCATAAGGCACCTCCGTCCCTGGACCTGTCTGTGTCAAACCAGCATTTTTAACCCGCATTCAGCAGGTTGATGTGGGGACAACTAAACGCGGGTCAGTGTGTCTGCAAGAAAAACCTGCAGCTCCGTGGGAAAGAAGGATGATAGGAAGGACACGCACATGTGACTAATAAGTGTGAGATAGGTCCAGGTGTTGTTTAAGGACAGTGCTTTCTGACAGCTAACATCAATGTAGTATAAATTTCACTATTATTTCAGAAATGAAATAAAAAAAAAAACCTCAGAAATGACTGAGTGCTGAATGAAGAATTAATCTTTCATTTGCTTTCCACACACTTGAAAAACATAAATCATTAACATTATTAACGCAATCAATCTCTGCTTTTTTCTTCAAAATAATGGAAACATTTGAAATAGCTATTTCTACTTCAATGCTCCTGTGATTGCCATAAGGCCTTGTGCAGAAGCACTGCAGGTTTCTTACAGAAAAACTGTGTATTTGCTGTAAACCTGAATGTTGTGAATTATTGTCTCATGCCCTGATTTTGCTATATTCAGTTCTGTCACAGAAATGACATTTTATGTGGCTTCTCTTACTTACATTGTACCTCTTAGAGTGGTCTAATTAAAGCCTGCTGTCCATGATGAAAGAAGCTATTGTCTTTTGTGCTAAAGGGAAATAATTCATTTAGTTCATTCAATCCATTGAGATTATTGTTTTCTTTTTTTTTTGCTTTATTTTACAAAACCTCTGCTTCTTGAAATAATTATGACTGTGATATATGTTATACATTATCTGCATATTTTTGTCAAGGAGAATATTTGAAATAAGAAATGTAGACCAGATAATTCCAAATGAATGACACCCGGCTCATGGTTTAACATAAATTTGACCTCTTGGCCCTCTTGGCCCTCTGCCACTTGTTTCTGCAAACCTGCTGAAGCAGTGGCCGTGTGTGTGATAGAATGAATAAACGGCAACAAAACACTTTGTTCCGGAATCCTGTAAAACAGGTTTGAGGACTGACAGCCAACGACATTCTAATATCTTTAATGCATCCTTTATTTTCCATTAAACCAACTGAATGCATTAAGCAGTAGTACCCTGCACCTCCGTCTTTTCCCCCATTATTTCACGTGAAAGTGCTGGCATTGAAAACAATACTAATACTAATAGACAAAACTTGAGACAACACAATTCTTCCTGGAAACTTTAATTGTTTTGACAACTCCTCACAAGCCAGTGAAGGTCAAGTCCAACAGTGCAGCTGACAGTAATGTACAAGTGCCCTCTCACACTGGCAGGAGGGTGGTGAGGTAAATTCGGTGTTCAATGTCATGAAAAATAAAGGTTTTTTTTTTCTTTACATTAACAATGGCTGCTGACTCTCCAACAGGGAAATCAGTTCATACCTTCTTACAGACATTGCCTGTCTGAATACAATTGTTTGTTGTCCAAAAAGAGTCTCTTAATGTTCACATATTTCATCAGTTCATAACCAGAGAGTAATGATTTCATGGTGTCAATCATTAACTTCTCAAGGAGAAACCCCAACTGCACAAATAGAACAGAGAAATCGTGTTGTAGTGATGTTTCTATATTATATCGTAAACACTATCAGAAGTGCTGTAATGATCAGATTACATTTTTAAAAAAATCAAGATTACCGTGTAAAAGAATCAAATCAGGCCTTTTTTTCAAAGATCAAATAACAGACTGACCCATCACTCCCACTGGGTCCAAGTTGTCATAGTTAATGAATACAAAACACTTCAAGAGAAAGCTGAGCAGGGCAAATAATAAAAGAACTTGTTTTGAACTCCACCACATATCTACACAAGGAGGACTGCTTCAGTGCACATTCAATATCTCTGCAATGAGCCTGACATGCTACATATTAAACTATTCCAAAAACACTGCAAAGAGTTAACTGATCTCGTCATGTGAAGACATTACTGGTAGAGCATAACGTGGAAACACAATATTTACATAACGACAAAAAAGGTTTTAATAAAAATATCTTATAATTACAATAGTCTATTTTAAACATATAAGTCTTCCTTTCACATACTTTTATAGAACATTTGCGTCTCTTTATGTACAATCTTAATTGTCTCGAATCAGAATTGTTCTTCTTTACAATATGAAACATTTTAAGATTCCAGGGATGAAATCCCTGTTCAACACAAATCATCTATTTTAAACAATAGATGTACAAAACATGTACAATGATTTTCGCAGTTTAGTAAAGCTTTAAACTGGAGTCATTTTTAGCTATTCTTTAAGCACAATTCACAAACAGTTTTCATAGCTGTTGACAGACAAGTTTCCAACAAAAACTTCTCAGCATGGGGATTCCATATTTTCAACTCTTTTAGAAAAATTAGAGGTGGGAAGAAGTAAAGTTAGAACAATTTAAACAGGAGGAAGGAGAGGGAGATGTCTACACAGTGACTCCCTGTTCAGTGGAACCAAAAAAAAAAAAAACCTGTTATGAATAGTGACTTTATTTGGGTTTAATTCCTCCCAGCGGTTTTGAAATCCCCTTGTGATTGTGCCTCCAGTTGGGTGTGAGTCCCTGGCGAAGCTTTGCTGGCTTTGGAGCAGCTCTATGCAGCCTGCACACCTGTGGAGGGGAAGGGGGGGAGTGGTGAGCTGCAGAACTCCAGACTGACTGGCGCCACCGACAAAACAGAGGCCATGCTTGATCAACAACCCAAAACAAACCAGGTCAAACAACAACCACACAGCTCCTCAGGCTGTTGGGAAAAGCTGACGAGTGGCAGCCGAGACTCTCGGGGAGAGTGTGAGAGGGTCTTACTGTCACACACACCATACATACTTTTAGTCTTATCCAGGTGTGTCTAGATTCAGTGCTATAAATCTGACATTAAAGCCAGAACTACGGCTTGAATGGAACTGAGACAGAGTGAGAGAGAGGGAGGAAGGAGTGTGTGTGTACGAATGAAAGAGAGGACAAGCTGAGGTTTTAACCCTCTCTTCTTTCCAGATTGCTTCACCAGTGACAGTTATTGCGCAAAGCACAGCTGCCTCTGAGGTTGGTGCCAATTTTATGTTCCTCAATTATTATTTTCCCTGACATCTACTGGCCCCCCCAGAGCACTCTAGAGATTGACAAGTTACACCACACACAGTAATCAAGTTAATGGGGATGCTTCAGTGACCACCACTTGGCTTGTGGTGTTTTCTACAGACCACATGTGCGTGACTAAAAGAAAAAAATAAAATAAAATAATGACTAATATTATTTGAAGTCAACTTACCAATGCAGTGCTCGTGTCTCAGCGGCATAAAATCGTGTCCTCCGGCTTTTTGACTAGTGACGTCCTCTACAAAAAAAGAATAAAAGCAAACATGTAAAACGATTTAGCTCCCATGGATGAGAAAACTAAATAAAGGCAAGGCCTTAAACCCTGTGAAATAAATGATATACAGCAGAGCAGTGGAAAATTAGGCGGCTATATCTCCCATAATAAATTCTCTTATAGCCTATTGAATAACAAATTGCTCTTATTGTGCGCAGTGGAGTGGGCTGCGGGCTGAGGTACTTCACCAATCCTGGGATAAGATAGGGCCTCTGACACACACTGTGATTATCATGCAAATCATAAAGCCCGCAATCAAGTGCGCATTCTAACCCACGCCAAATGCGTTTTTTACGCATTATTTTTCAAGGCTGTGTTAAGACGCGTACAGCATTTTGATTATTTTCTGTGTTATCTCACACAGAGAGGACAATGACACATAACGGGCATGACGCGCTTTGTCTGAGTCTGACTGGCGGACAGGGAGGTAAACCGGGGGTCCCCGGTAAGTTCCGGTGGAAACGTGGAATGGAGAGCCGTCTCCGCTGATTAAAGCTTACCTGGTGGTGGTCAGTGTTGAGCACCGTCAGCGGCGTCCGGCTGGGGTTGGAGGCTGGAGGAGGGCAAGTCCCGGTCCGCTGTGGCTGTTGTTTATGGAGAGAAGGGTGCGTCTCCAGGGCCAGCTGCAGGTCCAGGATGTAGTCGATGACATGCTGGAGGATCTCCACTTTGCTGACTTTCTTATCCTGCGGAATGGTGGGCACCAGGCGCTTCAGTCGGCTGTAGCAGTCGTTCATGTCGTACTGCAGGCAGAACAGGTCCTCCTCTTCCATCCTGCACCGGGCGATGTTGAGGCTCTGCTTCGACAGATAGTGCAGGGAGAGCTGGCTGCTGGTGGAGGAGGAGTCCTGGGGGCGGACTGGAGTAACAGCCTTCATCTTAGATAACCAACGGCTCAACGAGAGGCAACAAAAAAATCGAACAATTACTACTGGTAGCGAGAGAAATTTCAGACTACACCGCGGCGCTGTAAACACGGCGGATGCCACTCTAATACAGCCTCAAATTAGGAAGAAGATACGATAAACCAAAAGGCGAAATTCTAATCTGTCAAAACATCCCGTAGAGCCTCACAGTTTCTCTTACTTCAGCACGCTCGGTGTGAAAGGAATGAATAGATTTCCTACATTTATAGAGGAGAGGGGAGGCGCCAAGCCAGCCGGCTGACAGATCATGGAGAGAAGCTGGTCAATCATCGGCAGCCCGCTGCCCACCGACCCGACAACGGAGCCGGGAAAAAGGCGTGTCTCATTCTGTGTGCGCTGCGGTGGGCTGCCTGTCAGTAGGAGAGGTGTGTGCGTGCGTGTGTGTGTGTGTGTGTGTGAGAGAGAGAGAGAGACAGAAAAAGTGATGGAGATGAGCGATCTTGAAGGTTTACTGATTGATCCAGTCAGAGGTGATGGTATATTTGCACAATTCACCAGGCTGATTATCGTCGGATTGCACCGTTAGTGCTGTAGTCATTGATGCGTAATTGCGCACAACCTCGGTTGTATGGATCCCTCCAGTGACAGATTCGAGTCGAACCACCTGCGTAGGCTCAAGGAAAAACAACAACAACAACAACAACAAAAATATACAACTCCTTCCCCCCCGCTCTACCTCTCCTGATAAAGTGAAAATCAAAACGTTACATTATGGCAATAAAAATATTTTTTACTGTTAAATAAAAAAAGGAACCAAAAGTGGTTATGACATTACCATATAATATCCCTAATACATTTTAGGACTTGAAGCATACTTGTGAAACTGAGGGATGCGTTGATATAATCCATTCTAACAATGTTATTAATGCTGAATTCCTTCACTGAATTTCATTTTTGTGTTTTTATATGTAGTATTTTTTCAAAAATCTGACTTATTACTAATTCTAATTCATCATCTCTGACTGAATAAACTGTTGTTCTCCTCATATCCTCATATAACAAACATTTTCACTTCCTCGGCCCTGACGGCAGGATTGCAGCTCTAAGGGACCCGGTACAGGCCAATTTGGCAGGGCCTCCTGGCCATTCCTTCCCCCCGTGGTGTGTTATTATGCCTCATACATTCCTCCGTTCCTCGGACCGCGTTGCCGCTCCACTCCCTCCCTCACAGCCGCGTATTGAGCCGCCCCGCCGGGCAGACTGCCCGGCGCCACACATCAGGAGCTCATCCATTCACACCCAGCTCCTCTCCTCCTCTTCTCTCCTCTTCCATTTCTTTCTTTCTTTCTTTCTTTCTTTCTTTCTTTCTTTCTTTCTTTCTTTCTTTCTTTCTTTCTTTCTTTTCATGCAGGTTACCAAGACAACATGGAAGCCACTCTCAGCTACAGTTCAGCCAGAATCCTCTGTGTTTTCCATCCAAGATGCATATGGGGCCCTGAGGTCTAAGTGTAGCAGGGATGACACCCATCTCTGTGCCTCTTTGGAGGTTTAATGTCCCAGACTTTATGGGATCCACCACAGGTCTCCTCTGTCATGAATAGTGACCACTTAAATGGCTGTAAATGGGCATTTTCCTCTTCTCTCTCTGTCTCTGTCTTCCTCCCTCTGTCTCTCTCTATCTCTCTGTTTTCTGTTGCCATGGCAAGTGACTGTTCTGCTCAGTAATGTGTACAACAATGTCTGGTTCAACAACTTCAAAGAAGTCGGTGGTATGAATCTTTGATGGTAGCCCTTCCACTAGCAACACAGCACATGAACTCGTAAGCAGATGATGTATGAGGTTTAAGAGATATACTGACAGAAATACTGTCCACAGCAATGACAAATGCTACCACTTTGACCATAGTCCATAATAAAATGTAGGAGACTCTACTGTCTGAATTTCAAGTCTTTGGCTCCCTTACTGAAGGCTGGTGGATTGAAAATATAAAATAATTCATTTGCAGTTTCAACAGAAATATTGATTCAAAAATTTATCAACAGATAAAAACACATCAAAGACTATATGAAACTCAACTGAGGCATCCAAATGTCATTGTCTCTAATTCATCAGCAGGTGTGGTTGCATGTTGCTTTTATGGGTTTATCCACAGAAGATTAAATTTTAGTCTGCACTTGTTAGCTATTCATTGATTGAATCAACAGATTGTTGACTATCTGAAGTGTAAAGGCCTTGTCACAACTGAATATTTCATATATTCATCCCAGTATTATTGCTGTGATTTATGCGTTTGCCTGCAAGGTTGACGTAAACCTGAGGCTTTTTTCACATGAAGTTTAATTAATGTGAAATTTGTTCAGTTTACCAGTAGTGAGCCATCTTGATAATGTTGATCTTTGAGGTAAGTTGTTGCAGCTAATTAGTTGTGTTGCTGCCTCTTGCTCTATAATTTCCCAGTGTTTTTTGTTTGATTAAAAAAAAAAATCCTTTGTAACTAATGGAGAAAACCCAGTGGCAGACAGAGTAGTTAGCCTTGTGCACACTCTTGCTCCTCCATCCCTTCTGTAATTCTGTAATCTCTTCTTTTTTTGCCGATGGACTGGTTGCCATTTTTAAATCCTGTGTACTTGCAGCTTGACCTCAAGTTTAATACATGCTGTCATTGAAAGTTGCTCCGAACAAAGGAGGAAACCTGAGTTTGCGTTATCTCTTTGCCCTTCTGTCTTTGAGTTTGGTTTCTCATGCTTCCTCTGCATGTACTTCTCTAATTGTGGCCCTTTTGGTTCTGCTTCCCCAAAGGTTTATAGCACTGGGGACTGGAGCTTGGTAACTAGAGACTCATTAGTCTATTAGATAAGCCTGGTAGGTTAACCTCTCTGTTTGTTGTGGCTACACAGTGTGGAGACGGAGAACAGACTACTTAACCAGTCTCCTTTTTCTGACAAAGTTACATGTGTGTAGTTCAAGAGAAACTGGGAGTTGGTGGGTCAAGACTTGCATTAGTTGTATTTCAACTAGATTCTGTTGTGGTGGGCCCAGACTGCTGCAACCATGCACACAGTGGAAATTGCATGAAGGTCACATCTGTGCAAGAGGTTTCCCTGGGATGTGGTTGAAGTTGCAATGGGTAGTGACACAAATACTCTCAGGTGCCAGTGGTGGCTCAATACCTCTTCTTTCCTCATGGTATTATAATCTTACGTTAGTGCACATTTTATGATGGTAACCAACAACAAAGGACACCACCTTAACCCACCCATTGTTTTTTAAACATATTGGATTCATATATAGGTTGAAAGGGTTATATTGGGCTCTGAGTTTTATATAAAACATAGAAAAACATAGAAAAAGAAGCCACACATGCAAGAACAGGTTTCTGAACAGTTTTAAATCAAGGCATCTAGGATTCAAGGCAGACTCTTACAATAATAATAGGGAGAATGTTAAGTTGAAGGTTGATTCATTAGCAAAATATATAAAACTTTTGATCCTAGCGTACACACCACTTAATAATATTTCAAAGCTTTAAAAGCCACAAAGCACCATTTAATCTCAAACCTGCATTGTTTTCATGCCTTCCAAAACTACACACATACACTCACTTGGTCCAGAGCTTACCAGAGCATTTGTAGCAAAACAGACTACAAAATACACTTGTACTTACAATATATCAATACAATAAGCAATGAAAAGCAGCCATGTTTTTTTAGCCTGACCACTGTGCATTATTATAAGTAAAGTCTGACAAAGGATTTCATAAATGCAACACTGTGCGATCCTTTATAATTTATTTTGCAGGTTCAGGCCTGTACAACAGCCATTTTTCACAGCAGACATTTTTACTTGTAATAATGGGAAAAGCACAGGTATTTCTAATTGCATCAACAGTGGCTCCATTCTGTTCATGTCCCAGTAAGTCATGATAGTGTGACACTGAGTCAGCATGCACAATGCCAGGATTCACACGAAATGGTACTCAGCCATTGCTTTTCCTACTAGGACAAGTCAAAATGCCTGTTGCAAAAAAGGCCTGCAAACCCACTGAAGTGAAAAGTGGGGAAATAATGTAAACTACAGTTTAATGCTTTTTGGAAATTATTCTCTTTAAGCATAACACTGTTAATTTTGAACCTGGTCCTTATTTTTTTGGATAGGTGCAGTACTGAGCAAGAACACTGATCCTCTTATCCTTTCTCCACAGACCCTGGGAAATCCAGACCAGGATGTCTTCCACTAAGTCGCTGGCTGCAACGAAATAGCTGTTGTTCCATCCGGCAGTAGCATTAACCAGTGGCAGCTACGAAGAAGTTCCCGACCGTGAAAATATTCCTTTATGGAACTATGGAACCTCTTCAGCTTCTCCAGCCCAAATTGTCTGAATGTCATTAAATCTCTTGGACTCTTATGTCACCCCAAGTACATCCATCTCGGCGCAAGTTTATTTACTCCAGCTCATCCAGCTCATCCACTCCCTCCATACTGTCTGTCGGCCGCTCTGGAGCTTCACAACATCAAACCACATGTGCACACCTTAAATCTGTGGCCCTTGGTCCATGATGTCAACATAGCTCCTCCAACTGAGCCTGCCTCAGCCAAGGACAATGATGTTTTGTTCATACTGCTAAATGCACGCTCCCTAAACAATAAGGCTCTTCTTTTCTATGACATAATCACAGACAGAAATAGTGATATCCTCTGTATTTCAGAGACATGGCTGAATAAACTAGACTTCACTAAATTAAAGAAAGCCACCCCCTCCAGGTTATGCTTACATACATAAGCCTTGCTCTGAGGGGTGTGACGATGGACTTTTTCTTGGACTTTTTTCAAGCTAAAGTGGACTCCATCCGTTAGCAGCTCCTGGCACCTTCCACTGGCACACCTTGCACTCCCCAGCCTCAGGATGTTGCTGTCTCAGATGTATGCCTCCCCCAGTGCCGCTTCTCCTCCTTCATGCCTGCTGATGCTTCCCTGCTCAGTGAGTTGATCACCCAGTCCAAAGCTTCCACCTGTTCCCTGGACCCCTTGCCCACGGTTCTAGTGCAAGCCTGCATTCCTACCCTCTGCCTTTTGATGACAGACATTATTAAAACTTCACTCCAAACTGGGACAGTACCAGCCATTCTCAAAACTGCCTCAGTCACTCCTATCCTTAAGAAGCCTGGACCCTGATGATCTGAGCAACTACCAGCTGATCTCCAACCTCCCTTTCCTGAGCAAAATCCTGGAAAGAGCAGTTGCCACACAACTACAACAATATATGTCTGACCATGAGTGCTATGAGCCCCTTCAATCTGACTTCAGGGCCCATCACAGCACAGAGACTGTCTTAGTGAAGATCACAAGTGATCTTCTTATTGCTGCTGATTCTGGCCGCATCAGCATCCTCATACTCTTGGATCTCTCTGCTGCATTTGACACAGTTTCCCACACCATCCTCCTCAATCGCCTCTCCATGCACCTTGGCCTCACTGGTACAGCTCTCTCCTTTCAGTCCTACCTATGGCAACAGTTTATTACCATTTATGGATTCACCTCTAACCCTGGCCCAGTGAACCATGGTGTACCGGCCCCCTCATCTTCACTATCTACATGCTCCCCCTTGGTAAAATCATTCGCCGCCATGGTCTGCAGTTCTACAGCTGCCAGGGTTCTAACCCACACTAACCCTTGGCAGCACATCAACCCCACCCTCACTCACCTACACTGGCTTCTGGTTAAGTACTGCATCATCTACAAACTCCTCCTGCTTGTCTATAAATTGCTCTACAACCTCACTCCATAATACCTTTTGGACCTCCTCCATGAGCATACCCTTCACGGAACCTGCAGTCCTCTGACTCAGGCCCCCTATCTATTCCCTGCACCAAAACACTTCTTTGGTCACCTTTAAGTCTGCTCTGAAAAGTCACATATACACCCAGGCCTTTGGCAGTCTTATTTTGTTTTGTTTTCTTATGACATTGTCTTTGTAAAGCATCCTTGGGTCTTGTGAAAGGCTCTATATAAATTTAAGATATTATTATTATTATGTGGTACTTTCACTAATGTGAAGGATCTGAACACTTATTCCACCAATGAAAGTCACGCAATAACACAAACTAACAGTTAATAGGAAGCAGGATAACAAAGGATGAAGGATAATTATCCTGTCTACTTAAAAAAAAATCTCCTGTGGAGCTGTAACGTTGTGCTCAGTGACATACATGACAAATCTATTGGGAGGAATATGCTACTGAATTGGTCAATATGGGACAAACATCAGTATATTCCCATTCTAAAGCGTTTCTCTACTTGTTGCATTAATTTTTGTAATTATTTATTATTTTTGCTTGACATCAGAGAATTTTGTAAATATGTAAATACTTGATTCTCTTTGTAAAAGCAGTTAGTGCTTGTTAATTGCCTTTCCACACAGATCCATGGTTAAACATTTAAGCTCAGTTGAAATGTTTATTATTATCTGTTTTATATTTATGTTTTATATTTACACCATCACCATCACTAATGCATCAGAAAATAATATGCATGTGAATATTAATGTATATGTGACCTGAATATTAGTAGTAGTAAAAAGGGACTACCCAGTACTGTAGTAGTGGCACAAAAATGATGAAAAAATTAGGAACTACTTGGTTACTACTCAAGAGAATGTATCACTTCAGTGTGCACAAAAAAGGAATGTTTAAGTGATCAGTACTGTTTTGTGCCACTCAGCAGTGGATGTAGGTTAATTAATTCACAGATATTTAGGAACTAATTATTACTTCATTAGTATGGTTTGTCCCAGTCTGTTCTTGGTAGTAACTCATCATTATCTACTTCATAGTCCTGGCATCTGAGTCATTAGGGACCTACTTATTAATGACTCATCAACTATCAGGTAATTCTTGAATCATTTTACACATACATACATTTATTACCCTGAAATTCACATTCACATTCTCAGAAATCTTCACTATACTTCATCTCATGACTTGTAAACTGAGTGCCAGCTGTGCAGAGTGGTTGTCTGGTTGTGGTTGTGATAGGTGACATAACAGGCTTTCCATTCTCTCCACTTGACATAGTTTGTCCAACAGTTCTTAGAGTAGGACAGAATGTAACTTTAAAACAATACCCAACAGGTGGTTTTGTTATTTTCTCTATCTATTGTGCTCTGTCTTCAAGTGTCACCACAGTCCTTAATCCCTCAATGTATACAGCATCTACAATTTGCATGCACTGTTTTTACTATCTGTCAGGTGTAGGAGTATCTTCTGCTGGTTTCCTCTGATCTGTCTGAACTGGCTGGCTCAGCTGTCACTGTGATGGGTGGTGCCACACTTTTTCTTTTCTTCTCTCCAGGTGACACATTTTGCACAACATGCCTCATTCCCTGATGGCCTCCCAGCTAAACTCAACAGCTCTCTCTGTGTCATTTACACAGGTGCATTCACTGTTTACATTGTGCAACCTGAGTAACCATACACACACACACACACACACACACACACACACACTAAAATATCTGTCTGCACCTACATGTTGTTGGGTCTCTCCACAGTTTGAAGTACAAACAGGACAGGGCAAAACTGAGCGAGCATCCAAAACACCAGGTCAGGATTATTCAATGTAACCATGGTGGGAAATGGGCAAATAAAAGTAGCAGCTCGGGGAAATATGAAAGACTCCTAGTGGTCACAAGAAGAAATCAGTGGATAACACTTGACTAAACTGCTTGTGACCTAAATGAGTGTGGCCCAGAACACAGATCCCACATTTAGCACAGTTAATCTGAGAATAGATCATGGCAACTAAACACAAACCCCACCGGTGGACTGGCACATTATATGCCTGCCTGTGGAGAGAGTTATCTAAAGTAGTTTTATTCCTTTTTACTCTATTTTTTACTCTGATCTAATCTTGTATCTTGTTTTGACAGTGAAAAAAAGCTATTAGTAGTCAATTTAGCAGTAGAAACCACTCATTCTTAGTTTTTATTTAATGTAACATATCTCCCAGGTGTTTGTCATGATGCATTTGTGCGAGTGTTTGCAAGTAGGTGTGTATGTGTTGTGTATGGGTGTGTGTGTGTGAGTGTGAGTGATAACAGGTGCACCTTTGTTGCATCCAGCTGTACAACTACTGCCCTGCTTTTTGTCTCTTTGGCAAGCTTTCAGTTTAGGCTTTGTTATATTATGTTATTTGTCTACTTTGTGAAAAAAAATTGTTGGCTCATACATTTCCCAGAACTGAGCAGACAATCAACTGGACACTTGCTTCCTTTGCTGATGATGTAGGTTTGGTGACAAAATACTGCTGGGAGCTAAAAAGAAAGACAGGAGAAGGCACAAAGGACACAACATCAGTGGCATCAAACTTGAGTCTCTCTGTTTATGTATAAAAAAAGATGTGCATCGGCACAGCTGAATTGTGTGCTTGACGTCATGCCCAGAATCAGTTTAGATGTATGTTTGATTGGACCATCACAATGAGGCCAGCCTTAGAACAGTCAATGTCTGCGTTACACCAATGGTCAGCTGGCCAAGTATTGAGTTTCCCTATTGGATTCTCCAGGACCTGGGCAGTCTGAGATGGACAGCCACAGGACTGATCACCTTAGAAAAACAAGGGGCCAACAAGGAAGATCTGTTGAGGATAGCCAGACCCTTTGCTCTGCCCAGTATGTAGACACTGGAACCTGTCACCAACCGTTGGGACAGCTTAGCTGCAATACAAATGTCTGAGGCATCCACCTCCACCACAAACTACAAATGAGGAGCTGGGAACATAAGGATGAAAGCCGAGGTGAAGCTAGTCTTAAGCCTCTGGAATGACAGCTCAGCTTGGGTGAGACCACACAAAACTGACATTAGAAGAGGTTAGTGCACGTAATTGAGTGGGAACAGAGCTGAAGTTTCTGATAAAATGTCTGTGAAAATTAGCAAAGCATAGGAAACACAGTAACTCCTTTCTTCTGGTGTGTGGACCAGTCTTCCAACCTAACCTTGGCAGGGACCATCAGGATGTTGTTCTGTGAGATGATAAACCCCGGGAAGACTACAGAGGAAACAGGAAATTCACATTTCTCAGCTTTAATGCAGAGCTGATGTTCCAGGAGACATTGGAGGACTTGTCTGATCTGCAGAACTTGGGTTTCCTTATCTGGGAGGAGGATAAGGTGTCCAGGTACATAAAAACATACTTGTTGAGCATATCTTGGAGGATATCATTAACAAGAGCCTAGAAAACAGCTGGCACATTCGTTACACCAAACAGCATCACCAAATATTCATATTGCCTACTAGGGGTATTGAAATCTGCCTTCAATTAATCCTTTTTTCGAATCCTAACCAAGTGACTGATGTTTCTTGAGTCTAGCTTGGTAAAGACATTAGCAAACTGCAAAAGTTTGAATGTGGAAGAAATGAGAGGGAGGGAGTACCTACTCTTAATGGTGATGTTGCTGAATCCATGGTAATCAATATGAGAGCAGAGATGATTATCCCCACTTCCAGGGAGGTAGAAATGTACTTGTCCATTGTCTTCCTCCCCAGAGAAGACAGTGAGTAGGGGTGTTCCCTTGGAGGAGAGGTACCAGGCAACAAGTGAATGGCACAGTTGTTCTCAGACAAAGATGTAGAAATGGACTTGCTGAAGACCTCCTTCAGGTTGTAGCAACAAGACAGCACTTTCAATATGTCTGGATACTGCCTCAGACAATTCATGAGATGGCTGGGACTCTGGGAATTCTTTGACCTCTTGGGGAGACTTAACAGGTTGGCTACAGTGGCTTAGATAGCGGAAGCACTGTCAGCTGCAGTTTCTTTCAAGTGCCCAGTCCATTAAACTCTCATCAGCTCCTGAATCCACTAATATCTTATGTGAGAAAAGGATAGGGGAAAAATTGCTGAATTTTAGTGAGAAGTCCTCCCCAGTGTTCTCCTCATCACTTGTAAGTCCAGCTGAACAGGAACACCAGGAAGTGTCTCAGCTGACTACAGTAGATGCAGCAACCCTCCTGTAAGCTGCACTGTCACTCCTCTGCAGTCAACCTGGCACATCCCATGCTACACGGGCTCCTCCTGAACAGCAGAGAGAGCAGAAGATGAGGATGTGAAGCTGTAGCATGGCAGGGACCAATGAAGTGGAACTCATTGCAGGGCTGGAGGGTTACAGCTATGTCCTAACCTCTCTTTTTCTCTCTCAGGTGATTATCAATCTTGATGGCTATGGTGATGAAGGATTCTGGAGAGTTGGGATGTTCCAGGGACTCCAGCTGATCCTTGATTAGCACAGGACAGAATTCTGTGAAAAGTATCAAGCAAGGATGGGGTGTTCCTGCCACTATTGGATGCCAGGGTGTGAAATTAGATGCTGTAGTCTGAAATCTTATGTCTGCCCCACCAAATGCCCATTATTGCTTGGGCTATCTCTGGACCAAGGGTGATATGATTCAAAATCTGTGATCCGCTGTGGCCCAGACATCAGCTCACCCAGTCAGATGGGTGATGAGATATGCTACCTTGGCTCAGTTGGTGGGGAAGACTGCTGACTGCATCTTGAAATGGAAACCACACTGGACTAGGAAAGGTGTGACAGGTCTAGAGAGGTGTGGAACCAAGGATGGAACGCTGCTGCCAATGGACCCTGAGGGGGTTCTGTCACTGGAGGGGTTGCTGGAGCCCTTTGGGCCAGGGAACCCAGGCAGGTGAGCAACTGCTTTATTTGGTCAGTAATGTGGCTCACTTGGTTGTTGATGGTTGTCTTTAACCCCTTGTGGTGCATATTCAACTTCCTAATGCCATTGCAGATGGGATTCAACTGCTCCTTCTACTGCGATTCTGTCTTCCTTGAGAGCAAATGGCATCTTGCAGGGTTGGCTGAGTCTACTGTGGCCAATTTGTACTAATAAGACTGACACCACAGATTGAGGACTCAAATGTATGACTCATGGCAAAGTTTCAAAAAATGTGGGTCTTTACTGGAAACCTTTACTGGTTTAGTACAGTTAGGCAAAAGGAAGGCAAACAAAACTAATAAGGGTTAGGGTAAGGTTCAAAAAAGCAACTGAGTTATACACGAGGGCAAAAACACAGGGGAAAGGCTGCAATGCTTGCTACAAAAACAAAGATAAACTGACACAGAGGGAAGGGAGCATGCAGACTATATACACTAGGAGAGGGCAGACAGTGACACACAGGTGCAACACATTAGGGCAGGAAGTGGGATCTGAAACAAGAGGGAGAGTTAAGTGACACCAAAATAAAACAGGCAATACTGCAACATTTTACACAATGAGCAGTGCTGGACATGACACTTCTTAGTGAACTATTCTCCTTGTGCATTGCATTTACTAACTATCTCCTAGCCTGCTTTTCTGCCTGCCAGCTGCCTCCAAGCTCCAAACTTCCCCTGCCAGCCATGCGTCCCCTCACCCCATTAAGCTAATTATAAAAAATGAGCATCTTAGTATATTGATGTGGTGGGGAGATCTTGTTAAAAAAAAGCAACAAATAAGATATGAATATCACAAACTCTTAAGAGTCCAGAGACCAGGCTACATTTTTCCAGTATACAAATGTCCAGTTTTGGTGAGCCTTTGTCCACTACAGCCTCAGATTTCCGTTCTTGGCTGACAAGAGTGAAACCCATTGTGGTCTTCTGCTGTTCTAGCCCATCTGCCTCAAGGTTTGACATGTTGTGCATTTTGATACTGCACTCCCCACAGTTGTTAAGA
Source organism: Lates calcarifer (assembly GCF_001640805.2). NCBI lineage: Eukaryota > Metazoa > Chordata > Actinopteri > Centropomidae > Lates > Lates calcarifer. Next base: position 15,156,528 of record NC_066847.1, read on the forward strand.
GTGGCTATCTTCTCTGTCAGCTCAGATTAGTCTGGTCATTCTCCTTTGACATCTCTCATCAACAAGGCATGTCTGTCTACAGAACTGTCGCTCACTGGAAGTTTATTGTTTTTCACACCATTCTCAGTGACTCGTGAGACTGTTATGCGTGAAAATCCAAGGAGTTCAGAAGTTTTCAGCCTGTATAGCACCAACAATCATGCCACATGTCAAAGTCACTGACATCACATTTTTTTCCCACTCTGATGTTTGATTATTTGATTGGATATTAACTGATATTCCTAACCTGTATCTGCATGATTTCATGCATTGCAATGCTGCCACGTGATTGGCTGTTCCTAATTTTCTTTGTATCACTAGATCATCAGTATATATATATATATATATATATATACATATATACATATATATATATATATATGCTCAGACCTCAGACCACTAGGGCCCACATGGCACATGCCCTAACCATTCGGCTATGAGGGCACCCCCAGATCATCAGTATATTTTGATAGAAAAACATATTTTTCCTGTTTAGTTTTTGCTCTGGAATGTAGAAATTCACCCATGGCCCCGTTTCATTAAGAAAAGTTCCCAGACATAGCCTCATACTTTATGCACGCTTTTCTTGCTTGGATAAAAACCTTCCCTTTCTTTTTCACCTTGTTCTTTCTGGAAGCCCCCACCCTCCCACCTGATCTCAACTTTTTTTTTTTCCTGGAGAGACTTTATGGATAAATTTCATTCAACCATGTGCCACCAAATTTCTGATTCTCTCAAAGAATTAATTGCTCCAAATAATCTCTCACCATCTGGTTGCTGAGGTCCATACCTATGTGGCTGCTTGTACTGCAGAGGTTGGGAGAGAGAGAGAGAGAGAGAAAAAGAGGGTAGAGGCAGTGAGGCTTGCCAGGAGGCTGAGAAGAGGAGGGAATGACAAAGACCACCATCTGCTCCTTGTCTTTCTTGTCGGCGACCCTGGACGCCAGCAGAGACCCTGCATCACTATGATCCAACTGCATACCACTGACTAGAATTTTATTGAAAGAGAGGATGGGGAGAAGGAGTAAGAATATATATTTTCCTTTTTTCTTTCACAGTGTCTTTCCTCCTAATTTGCATACTACTAAAAGGTCATCCAACTGCTACGCAAACTTTTGAATTTTTGCAAAGGATAAAAAACAAACCAGGTGTGTTTTCACCTGCCAAGTTGAATGTTGAATCGCTCCTAATGTCAGAAAAATACATAACCACTCTTTACAGTTTGTTGTGCAACTGAGCTGGAACCATCTATTAAGATGATTACTGACCTAAGCCAACATTATTATTTATTAAAGTGAGACTACATAACACTGAAATTTACAGTAAAGTTAATTCTTTCTCACACACAAAAAAACTAAAATTTGATTTCCAAGAAATAGAAATAATGTACTAAATCCTCTGGTATATTTGTTTTGGCTCCTGAATCCTACTTTTTCTAAAATGGCTGGGTATCACCACATTTGCAAATGTGCTGGCGTCATATTTTGTCCCCAGGCAACAAAGGTTCCAGTGTAAAAATAAAGACACCAATGAGACTCTGTAACTGTAGCAACGCTGACTCACTTCATACTTTACCTGCCACCATAAAACAAAAAGAACAAAAAACATGTAGGAGCCAATGACAGAGCCAATACCAAATGGAACACTGAGCAACACAAGTAAGATAAAAACTAGTTATTGGCAGATGTATCCCAGGTGTTTTCATTTATCAGCTAGCTAGTTAGCTCATTATCTCATTAATATGTAACCTGTAACCTGTATATTAACTTGTAATCAACAGAACTAAGTACCTACCAGCCTAAACAACTACATTTATGCACACAAGTGGTGTGGATTCAGATGTTTGCAGTCATGGCAATTAGGCTAGCCATATACACAATTGTTGGTTTGTGTTGACATGATAATCTTGTGTTTGTTGCTTGAGTGATTGATAGGCTATGATTTCTCCAAATTAGTTATTACCTAGTATCCTTCACCTCTCGGATTTGGAGCTGGACAAAAAATTAATGTGCCAACATCCTGTATTTACCACTTTTGGATTCTGTTGAAATTCATTTTTGCTAAGAAATTGTTAAATACTGTATTTTTTTATTTTATTTATTTTTTTTACTTGTGTACTTATTTGGTCAAAGTTATACAAATATTATATGCATTTTATTTATTTTTTCTGTTTCTCCTACCTTAATGTTTCTTGGGGGCATGAATTTGTGAATCTGACTGTTCTTATCAGTACCAACAAGTGACTGGTGCAACATCTTTATTAGCTATTATATCATATCAGTATTAATGGGCACAAGGGTTAACCAGCCAAGAACCAGTGTTTTTGTTACCCATTGCTTATGTCTGGTTAATGTCATACCATTATACCATCCCATAATTACATGAGGCTATGTATGAAAAACAATTCACATTGGTGTTAGTGAAAAGAACCACAGATACATCAACAAACTGTTTTCAAAATGGCTACAAATGTACCACCACTGGTAGTTAACAGTAAAATAACACTGTTACAATCAATTCGACTCATTTTATAGGAGCTATACACTGTTTGTTTGTATCCTGTTAGTATAAATGCAGCATCAGTCCCAATAAAGTTTTTAAAAGTCTATTTTTTACTTTACTACAGGAATGATACTTGTTGCTGTGAGTTTTGATACTCTGGTCATTTGCCATCAAAAGAGAGACAGATAATATTAGCTAGCACCCCTCCTTTTTATAATACAGGATAAACTGCTGCTTGTGTATTAGCAGAAACTGATTAACCAAGAATGAAAAATTTCAGCAAACAAGTTTAACCTTCCACTTTCCAAGTGTGAACATGACAATGCAGCCTCCTAGATGTTTTGTGCTAGAAAGGAACAAACCAATTGCCAGTGGTAAACTAACAATGCTATATGGGCTTGCTGAAATAGGGGACTAAATTTCTTGTACCAAAGTTTGTAGGCAATGTAAGGGCTTTAAGTTGAAACACTATTTAAAGGAATTTGTCCAAAATGTTTTATCTCTCTTGAATAATGGAAAACACAACAGTATCACAAGTATCATTATGTGTTTTCAGTTATTTGATGGGCACAATCCTGTCTTCAAATTCAGTTTGTATTGTCAATCTTTTCCTCCTCTCTCTTCTGTCTGTGTCCCCTTTTTCTTTCTCTGTACTCTCTCTGAAAAAAGAGACTTCTCTCAGTATGTCGCTACATAGCATCCCTTCTCCTTTCTAATTCAATTAGGGCTCTTTACAAAAGAAATACAAGTGTGTGTGTGTGTGTGTGGTGGGGGGAGGGTGTTCAGGTCCACTTGTGTTGTTGGAATGTGTTGTGGTATGTGATGGAAATGATAGAGGCTGAATGAAGGTTTCATGCCCTATAGTGTGTGCAGTGTGGATGGCCTCTGCCTTTTTTGTGTGAGCAGTGCATGTGTGTGTCTTTGTTCTTTGTGCTCCAGGGTGTGTGTACCCTCTCCAAATCCGTACCCCTGGGATAGTGTCACAGGTATGCCTTCCAATGCAGCAGTGGGGCTTCAGGGCTGAAGGCGGGCAGGGAAGGTCCACAGGCCCCCCTCTGCATGCTGTGGCCCAGCATGCATCCTGCTCATGAAATTAGTCTGACCACAGACCTCACTGGCTCCAGTGGCATTTCTGAGAAAAAAGGCAAAGAATGTGGTCACTAATTTCTAATTAAGATGACAATTTAACAGGCAGATCACACACAAACAACCATAAAAATATAGTTATCTATAGGCATCTAGAAGCAATAATTGACACATTTCACTCCTCTGAACCTGCTCATTATCAGACTTCATTACTGTTAAAGCACATGAAAAAATGAAAGAACAAACATATTTTGTTATTTGTATCAGATCACCACAGTGGAAATAATTGCTGTTGACCACACTCACTACAAGATCCATTTAGTAGCTGTTCTGAAGCTTTTGATCACGTCACACTATCTTCCTCAGCAGGTGAAGGAATTACATGGCATTAGCATGTAGCACTATAAGGACTTTGAGTCCAATTTGGGTTACAAGTTGAGACAAGTTGATTTATGACCCCTACAGTAGCTGACAAAACTATTTAAGTTTCACATGTCACATGTTAGTCATTGAGAGGAGTCATAGTTGACAAAGTTTAGATTGATTGGTCGCATGGTAAAACAAATCAGACTCCACGGGAACTACTGCCACAATGTCATGGTCCCTGTGGTTGTTGGATAGTAATGTAACCAAGAGTCTTGGGTTTGCGTAACTGGGCATATTTAGTAATCAAATAATAAAAGAGACATAGAGATGTAGTATGATGTACAGCAGCAACAATGGCAATCCTTAGGGGACATACTGCCAAACACATAGTAAACAGGACAGTAATTACATATGACCGACAGTAAATCCAAAGTGTGGCATTATTTTGAAAGGGTAAAAGACCACCCCAAGAAGGTGACATGACTGCAAACTCTGCAGGCAAACATGTGCCGCCTTCAGGCATGGCTTGTGATTTGAAACATGTTCGTAGCCTAACACCACCTAGCATGCCTGCTCGCTCTAAGGTTCTCTTTGCTTTGTTGCGACACATTCAGAATCATTACTGCTTCTGCCGGTGTTATTAACAGGCAGCTTACTGCACGTGTGTCCTTTTGTATTTCTCCGTAATGTAGCACAGCATGAATAATGTTACTTATACCATTCTCTCAGCCCTGGAACTCAAACCATTTTCTTATGCCTCCCAATAAATATATTCAAATAATTAAATTAACATCACAACTTTCTGACGATTAGTCCATTAACAGCTTGAACTAGCGGTTTCTTGTTGACCAGGAAGATCTTTGGTTGGGGGCAGCCCTAATAAACAAGACTTGGATGACAGTCTGTGCAAACTAATTTGTTTTGATCATACCCTGGCCTTGAATCTCGGTTTCTGAGATTGTTTTGTCAGTTACTGTTGATGGAGTTGAGAATGAACTCTTATCTCAAAAACTCAAAAACATCTAATTGATGACTGAAAATGTAACTTTATTATATTCATATTGCTACGAAAATGAAATAGCTTCTTCAAAACTGAGCTAATAGTTTTCACACCTCAACAACCACTTTGCATTCAGAAAGGAACTGGAGACTTTTTTGGAGACTTTATACAATCTACTTTTTCAGGCCTAACGTTAAGCATGAATCCTGAAACTGTGAAATGTGAAGACAGTCCTGTGTTTTATATCCCAGCACACAAGTATACTTTAGCAGAGCATCCACAGACAATCACATAGGAACCTAGAGATTTTCAAAAATGGACTTGTCATGGAAAATTGCCTGCTTGGTCTTGAATCCAAACAGCTTTATTTGGATGGAGCAAAGCACTGGAGCCTATCTGAATTAATAGATGTGATGCAAGAAAGGCTTATTTTCTGAGGCAGGGCTCAAAGTATGTGGCGTTAGTACCCTGAGCTCCGGGTGGTTCCTGAAGTCGTGTTTGCAGTGCAGGGAGAGAAGCCAGCACAGATGGTTAGGTACCAAAGGCAGCAGACTTTTTCTCATGCCTTTAAATGGGAGCGCTCTCTTTCTTAGCTAATATTTAGCTCCTTCAAATGCAAATGGGGTGGCTTCGCTCTCCAAGGTTAGCATAACAACTATGGGAAAGCTTTTAGATCTCAGACATTTGTTTACCAGATGAAAGAGCCTGCACATCGTAAGAGCAGAGAGGGAGAGAGTCAGGCCTCTCAGCACTTTATCTCCTAAACTACCCACAGTCAATTTCAAGTTACAGACTGCACTATCTGTGCTGTTTTCTAATAATTAATTTCCCCCCAAACTTATTTTCCTCCATGGTTTTGAGAGGAAATTGTTATGCTGTTAATGTAATGTCACATCTGTGTCTGGGAAGTAGGATTCTGTATCATAATAAATAAAGGCTGGGAAACTAGATGTCAGCATAACTTGACTGGAGTGTTATGATCCTAAAATGTTAGAAAAATAAATGTGTGATGCCTTGTATGTTTTTGTATTATTTATTTATATTGCATCACAAATTACTTTAATATGAGCAGGAAACGTGTTGTAATTTGAGTTTCTCTTTCTATTTTCTAAATCTCCTAAAAATATCTAAAGATATTTGCATTACATTCAACGGGAGACTTTGGGCTCCAGTATGTTTCTGTCTTTTTTTATTTAAAGAAAAAGTTCATGCTGTATCCACAAGCTGCTTTGATTCTGTTTTTAGTTCCATTTGATCCATTGTTAAGTGGAAGAAAAATTATTTATATCACCATGGAAACACCAATAGTGGGCCCAAAGAATTCAGAAAGAAAACCAATATGCCAGATCCCAAAAAACAGCAGCTTTGGTTTTGATCAGAGATTTCAAATGTTATTGACCTGTGTCAGTTTTGTGACATAGAAAACAATGCTCCTTTGTGTGTTCTCACGGATAATATAAGACAAGTGTGTGTGTGTGTGTGTGCAGCAGCACTGCAGCATACTACATAAATATTGTAGTGGGTTCTTAACCATCCTCCAGAGTCTCCTTTTGGCAAATAGAAGTGAATAATGCATTACAGAGATGCAGGAAAGATAGTGCTTATTACAGTTTTGAAGCATAATTTGAGTTGTTTGCCTCTGAAACTGTTCAGTGGGGGAAATGCTGCAACTTATTGTGGACCTTTTTTGGGCCATTCCATTTTTTTATTTTGATTTTTTCTCTTTTGATACATATTTAATAATCCTGGTTATTTCTCTATCCCCAAAGCAAAAAAACAAAAAACAAAACACACACACACACACCCATGCATGCACACGTACACACATACCTGTGAATCTCTATCAAGCCCTAATGTTTGCGGCTAAAAATCCACATGGATAGACACTACTAATACCTCTGTTCAACTCAGTCTTTATACAACTAATTTGCAACAGCAAATACATTTGGTAGGGAATGTGATTGTGACCAGATTATATTTTCTATTATCTTAATGAGGATATGTTGTTAATTTATGTTTCTGACAAGCTGCAAACACATTGACACTGAACATGTCAGTAAAATCTGCACAGACAACGTGCTTGTCCAAGATAGCCAGTCTTGAAGCACAGTATCCATTTGTAGTGACTATAGCATCATTACACTTTTTATGGTTGTGCTTAGGCTCTCACTGTACTTGGCTAAGGTCAGAGAAGAATTGTGGCCTGATTTAATACACAATAAAATGACTTAATTTAGATTGAGTAATTAATATAATTTGTGATCCTTCCCTGCTCTGTGGATTAACAGCATGAAACTCGTAACACCTATCTGACACAGTAAGTATGTTTTTGTTCTGTATGTTGTAGACACAGTTGGTAACAGAGGAATGTATTGTGTCTTTAGGATTAGTCTCTTTTCTGTCACACAGTCACTTACTCCCATGCACTGGCCCACATACTCTAGATTGTTTGTCTGTTTTAGTATCCAGGCCAGCCATTACTTTTTTCACTTGGGATTTCTATACTAGGATCATTCTCAACGATGATGGATTTGAAAATGGGAGATAAAAAAACACATTCCTTAGAGATACTAAATATATTTCTGAAGAGGCTCAGAAAGCATGTTTGATTAAAGAGCCCAGTGCCATAGCTGTGTAGTGCATCAACTGCTCAAAGTAGCAGAGCAGAGTTTAACTTTGCAGATCATTAATGATAATGATGTATGTTGTAGGGTAATGATTGCAGGTCATCACATGATCATGATGATGGCTGCTCTGCTTGTCTAATGAGACAGAAAGCTCAGGATCCTATGGCTGTGTAGATAAAGTTCTTTAAATTCCACATAGACATCTTTTTTTTTTATATATATAGCAGATTTTTTTTCCCCGGGAAATCAAGTGTTTAGAACAGCAATGAAATGTGTTGAAGCAGTCTTATTTTTCTCTCTTTGTCATAGTTATGCCACAGAGCAATAGGTGACAAATGTAAAAAGCAAAGGCAAAAAAATCCTAGATGAAGTGAAACAATACTGACTTTGCACTCTCTGAGCCTCTTGCACAGCAAACTGCTGACCCAGAAAATGTATGGGTCCATCACCATGTGAAAGGGTCAGTGTGGGTGAAGGATTTTACAGTCAAAGTCCTGATATGAAACTACTGAAGGGTGGGATCTATCTTAATACAATATGCAGATGCCATGTACATATTTAGAGAGTTATTTGTTGCTGTAATCATTTCTTCTGTCCAAATCAGGAAGGAAATGAACTTTTCAGACCGAAAACAGCCCTGTGTTAAAGCAGTTTGCCGGATGCCTCATTGCAGCAAAAATGGAGCAAGGTTCCACTTTTTTGCCAGATGGGCCCCTGTTTTTTTTAGCCAGAGCCCCCTGCATCAACAAACTGGCATCAGTCAAATGCATAGGGCTGTATTTTTAATGCTGACATAAATGTTAGTCTGAGCAAGGCCTAATGCAACCACACAACCACATTATGTCTTTTAAATGGCATCAGATGATGCTCATAGAACTCATCCAGTATCAGTGTGTGTATGTGCACTGAAGTAATCAGGCTGCAGTTGGTTTTCTCCAGAAAGCTGGTTATGTAAATGAGGAACACGGTTTTAGTAAGAGAAACCAGATTTCCCCAGGAACCCCCCCCAAAGGTGTTGAACATCCCAAAAGATCCCATAGAGCATTCAGAGAATGCCCCAGCTGGTATAAAGGAAGTCACATGGTATATATCTGCTGCTGCTGTATGAGCCCGACAGCCGAACAGAAGTAGCATTTCACACTGTGCCACTATCCACGTCATCCACACTAACGGAAGGCTGTAGAGGGCTGACTGAGGTTGTATACAAGAGGACGCTACCCAGCCCTGCCTTCTCCTGCAGTCTTTCTGCACCCACACACTGGCAGCAGAAAGGGTTGAGGATGGTTGAGAATTTCATTACTTACATTTTGTGATGATTATAAATATAGATTAAAGATTATAGATATTATAGATAAAGATTTTTTCCTCTGTCAGAAAGATTCAGGGATAGTCAAAAAAATCCTTACACTGTAAACTTACTCAAATTGAAACTGAACAAAATGTATCACTGCCTAAATATTTATGGTCTAGACAGTATCCTGATGAGTTAAAGATTTAGGATAGAGGGAATAAATTGCCCTACACACAACCACTGACCTTTGTTGGAGTAGCATATTCAGTACTGTGCCCCTGCAACAAATCTACAAGCAACTACCAGATCAACGTTGTCCAATGGAGACACAAACAGTAAATTTCATACTACTAGGACCACAACTCTGGAAAATGCCCACTTGATTTGAAAATCACAGAAGCCTCATATTTGCTTCAGCTGAACTTAAGAATTCATTGTCCACTGAAGGAGAACTGGGGATTTTTTTCCCTGACACCATGTTGACACTGTAGTCACTTAACAGCCAGTATGGAGAGTAGGAATGATTATCTTAACCAATAACTGTTTCATTATACATATGACATGTAAATATTGTATGAAAAATCTGAACCTGTATTAACCTCAACATGGGACCTGTAAAACGATGGTGAGATACAAGTTCCTTGTTTTGTCCCATTGTCTTCCTGCAGCTTTCTCCCATGCTGCTACTGTCTCTCTTCATAACCCCACAAACTATGATCCCTAATCTAACAATGTGATCATCTCTCTACTAGTAGAAGCTCTGAATCACAGAGTCCAGATTGAGTGGGCTGATATTTCATAGTCAGGGAGGCTATTGTGGTTATTTCAGTGTATTTGAGGTCAGGGCATTCAAGGAGCTGTCTGCACAGGGCGTGTAGAGTGAATGAATAAGAGAGAGTGACTGCAGCAGAGATAGAGTATGTGTATATGTGTGCGTGAGCGAGAGAGGCAGGGAGATAGATAGATAGAGAGAGTACACACTTTCACACATGGACAGAGAGCAGGAGATAGGGCTCTTTGTGCTGATGTGTTCGGTGACCTTGCGCTCTCAGTGATGGGCCTCCATTTCCACTTACACAATAGAACAGCAAAATAGGATTCTTAGATACATCAGCACACAGTGGAACCAGAGACTGGATCTCACTGATGCAGTGGGCCCAATACCAAGGGGTCGCGCCACGAGGGCGTGTATGTGTGTGTACATGGTGTGATAGTGGAAAAAGCAGAATTAGAGAAAAGGTGTGTGGGCGAGCTTCAGCACACAGCCTGGTAACACAGCACACAAAGATTTAGAGCCAAGGTATCATGCTTAAGTCAAACAAATTAAGCAAACAACACTAACAGACAGTTCATTTCAAAACTAGCTATATAAAAAGTACTGTTTACTGTTACCAGCAGCTCCCTGAAGTTAAGTTAGAAAAGATTGTTTTCAAGCTTTTACCAAACAGAATTTTGTTCAGGCCATGGTGGCACTATGTAGAACTTTAATTGACCCCTAGTACTGTGACAATTTACAAGAACACGAGTATGCAATATATGTATCAGGTATAGTGTCATGGCACAACCCCATACTGATTAGTGGCTTTCAGGCTTAGGCTTAGGCCTGGTGTAATAAGAGAGCCTGGCATAGCATCAAGATTAAAATGAGAGATATCAAGAGACATCCAGGTGGATCCTGGGGCAGGAGCAGTCACTGAGTCGTTTCATGGGTCTGAAAATCATGTGAATCATATGTTTTGGCTTTCACAGTCCCCAGATTTCAACGCAGTTGAACACCTGTGGAAGACTTTGGTCCAGTGTACGACAGTGCTCTCCACCACCATCACAGAGAGACCAAGTGAGGGAATATAATTTAGAAGAATGGTGTTCCAGGGTTTTCCAGATTAGACTCTTATCTCTTTGGTCTTAACCATACTATGCAAGGTGCATGGTCTGCACCATGGCATAATGCAGAGTATACAAATGAAAACAAGTGGAACCTTAAAATATGGTATGGTATCCCCACCTTCCAAGCAGACTGCCTGGCCATCTGTGAAATAAACATTTGAAAACATTATCTCCAAATTCATCACAAGGATCTAATGATCAGAAATCGTCTCATTGTTTTACAAACACTGCAGCCACCACAAAAAATGGGTGGACATTACAAAGTAAATACCAATTTTATGGCCATAGAATAAAAACAGTGAACCATTTATTTTATGAAATGGTTTCATATTGAAATAACTTAAAATATCTACGCTTGTCTTAGACTTTAAATATTATAAAAGACAGTCTCAGAGCATACTCAGTTTGTGAGATCTGAGCCAACAGAGACCAGGAGAACATGGAGAAATTCAGCCATTTTTTTCTCTGCTGTTAGTATGGGGGTACAGACAGAAAGCCAGAGTCTTTCTCCAAGGCTGTAAAAATTCAAGACTGATGTAAGTGTATGTATATCTACATGAATTAATACTGACGAACCACACAGCCAATCATGTTTTGACATACAGTTAGTATTCTTTTACTTGACTGGCACGTCCCTATGCCTTCACAAGGGATGTCTACCTATCTAGCATTTTCTTTGCTAGACAGCTAACAGATATGGCTCAAATAAGTCAATCTGTGGATGTTATTTTGGATTTATTAGTCACACCATTTTCTTGAAAACCATTTGAAGAGAAGCTCAGTATTATACAGAATGGCAGACTAACGCCACAACTACTGACTCTAAACCAAGCAGAGCTGTGGTATGTGAGACATTTTCATACAACCAAGTACAAATGGCATCCACAGCTTATCAGATATGAGTAAAATACAAAATTATATCGCTGGTGCTGTTTGCACAATTTTTTTACTGTTAGAGTAATCTATTGATATCAGTAATTGTGCACACCTGTCCCTTGTGTTCCACTACATATTTTTGGATAGTCGTTCTGTCAAAGAGCGCTTCCTAAAATTTGAGCATGTTAATGGGACACAGGCAAGCTGAAGATGTCATATCCATGATCTTTCTATTCTAAGGGACTACCACTGTCTAGAGAAAGTTGTCACTCAGTGTTATGATGGAGCGGCCATGATGGCCTCGAGTTCAAATGGAGTACAAGTGTAAGTCAAGGAAAATATACTCATGGCTGTTCTCTCTATGCTATGCTCACACCCTGAACCTTATTCTGACCCAAGGAACAGTAGAGACAAGAGAATGTAATCAGAATTCAGTCTGATGTGCTGTATGTCAGATTTTTGAGGAAAAAAAACCCCTGACCTCATGCTCTTCCTGAAGCAGGAGGTTAAGTAAAGCATGCAACAGCTCTACAGACTGATCTGTATGAGTGTGACCGTTCCAGTGTGTGAGTTTATTTTATTTAATTAGCCTTTATTTGGGTTGGTTGTTTGAAATTATTGCATTACTGTTTTTGCCATTGGGGCTGTGATGTTGGCTTGGCTGTGTTTTAGGTGTCCTCAGAATGTGATTGGGTTTTTTGTTCCTGAAAATAATGTTTGGTTATGAATGATATATATTACTTGATTTATATATGCTGCAAAAAACCTTCAATAATAGCCACCTGTTATAGATAAATTATAAGCTATGCATCCATTCAATTTAATGTGTAATAGATTGCACTCATCTATATTTGGTGATGTACATTACATGTCAGGATATCAGAATGTTTTTAGTTGATCATGCCCTTTTTTGATACTTCCATGCCTTTTCTTGGACTAGACAACCAAGTATGAAAAATAGACTTATATTGAATAAAACACAAACATGAATTCCTTCTCTTTTCACTGCTGTTCAATTTATGTCAAACACAAGCAGCACATCCCTATCCAACCCCCTCTCCTTTCAACCGTCTGCACTCCCTCTTCCTCCCATCATCTGTCCATTTAGCCATGATTTGATAAGACAGGTATGGCTACTCCCACGCCAGATACATCTTGATACATCGCTGGCTCGGTGGATCGTAAACCCCAAGGTCTTCGCGCAGATCAGTCTCCTAGGCAGGTTCCCAGGAGGAACAAAAAACCTAACAGCTGAGACACAACTCTCTAACCCTCAGCAGCAGTAGAGAGAGAGAGAGAGAGAGAGAGAGAGAGAGAGAGAGGGAGACAGGGGTAGGGAGAGAGTGAGGAGGAAGGAGAGGAGGGAGGTGATAAATCGGGGCGTTAGGGATTAAGTCTTTTCTTCTAGGATAAGGACCTGTCTCTGAGAGAAAAACAGAGAGAGGCTCTCTTGGAGGAGGAGAGGGTTTGATCCCACGTTCTTTCCCTCCTCCTCCTCTCTCCTCTTCCCTCCCTCTGTCTTTTTCTTTCCTCTTTTGTGTTTCTTTCCCGCTCACTGTAATCCAACGTGATACAATTACAGATGCAGATGGTCTATCAATGCCACCGCCCATCAGAGCCCTATTGAGGGGCCTGTGGGGGCCTGATACCCTGCCTGTGTGTGTGAATGTCCATGTGTGTATCTAAGTGCGTGTGTGTACCTTCTGTTGCTCCCCCTTTGCTCATCTGGGACCAACCAAGACCGCCAACCCATCAAACAGTTGTGGCTTTGATGTCAGTCACAGGACGGATATATGTGATATACTATATATGGTACAGGGCTACAGAACACCACAGCTCACTGTTGCAGGATTCTGCTTTGACACAGTGGATTTCTTGGGAGGCAGAAAAGAGGAAACCAGGCTGACATGTTGACGGATGGATGTAAAGTAGTCTGTTTGTGAGGAAGGGCCTCCTGTGCCATCTCACCATGGTAATAGCATCCCAGAGGAAATGCCTATTTGACTATATGTCTTATCCCATACATCCACTCCAAGTCTCTGATCTCATCTCTACATACCTGAATAGGTGGAGCTTCCTAATCGATCCTGAAGGTAGAAAACACATATCTCTTTGTTATGGTAATCAAGCCCTGAGCACAAAATATACAGCATGTTAGATGTGATATTAGCAATATATAGAATACAGCCTATTCAAAGGGACACTGTAATAATCCTGAATGTGGTATTGAATATGTTAATATTCTTGAATAAGAACGTGCTAGGGTGACTGTCACAGTAATGTATGGGGATCATGCCAATTTCTGTTTTCCTTTGGTATTTGCTGCATTTTTTTTGGTATTTTTTTATGGTTAAATTCATTCATTATTATGTATATACAGTATTTATTATATTATATTATATTATATTATATTATATTATATTATATTATATTATATTATATTTTAAAATGTACAGCAATTAAGTATTACACTTCCATAAAGTTGGCCATGTGCAAGATGCAGTTTTTTAAGAAACTATCATGGCCATGGTAATACAGTGCTTGTGAGAAGCACATTGGGCACATGTTACAGCACAACAGCTGATAGACAAACTAAAGATCACCTGTAGCCTCAAAGGTGACCACATTATTGAATTAACATCTCTGTCACACAGTCTCAACAAATACTGAACTTTGGGGGCACTGCGAAGCTGGTATTTGTAGCAGGGCTGCTACTTAGAGCATTGAGCATACCCTGGACTCCTGAGCAATAAGTCAGCTGATCTTACTAGCCTTGCATTTAATGCAGGTATTGACATGTTCTATTCTAAGTAGACTAGGTACTGTACATGCAGATGGTTGCATGTGTTTCTGAGCATTGTGTTTTCTCTCATTGTTAGCTGAGTAAATTTGACTGTCCCTGCATTTACATTTGTATTTCAAACAATGAATTTTACATCAGACATAATCCACTCAAAGGTGTGTTCAGGTTCATTCAACCAACCAAGGAGCACAGTACAGCAGGTCATTCAATCATTTTATTAGTTGATGGTTGATCCCTGGCTTCTTTTGTTCACATGTGTTCCTGGGAAAGACAGTGAACCTAACATTGCTCCTGATGGTCAGGCCAGCATCTTGTGTGACAGTACACTGTTATGTGTGACTCTGTATGTGAATGGGTCAATGAAAAGCAATCTGTAAAATACTAGATAAATACTGGATAAAAGAGATATGTACATGTGGTCCACCAGGGAACATGAGAAAATGTATATGGTGCAATTTATATTGCACAGTTTCCTCATGATATGCTGATACTAGAAGAAAATAATCATACAAGCAGTGCAAAGAAAATGAATATAAACATAACTGAGCCTCAATGGAAACTGAAAAAACAGGTAAATCATTATTATTATTATTATTATTATTATTGTCTGTCACATGATTTGGCACACTTGGAGTACAAGAGTACATGAGATTCATCAAATATTACCTATCACACACACATGAGTGAGGGATAATAAGAGGAAAGTGAGTGAGAAAGAAAGAGTGAAAAGAAAAAAAATGTTCACCAACACAATCATGTGAACTTTTCATATAGTCTGTGTATGTGACTGCATGTGTCTCTTTGTGCAATTTAAGTCCATGTATTTATGTATGCATGTGTGTGTGTGTGTGTGTGTGTGTGTGTGTGTGTGAGAGAGAGAGAGAGTGACACCGTGGCATGGGGCGTTGTCTGCCCTGTTGTCGACTGCTGGCATATCCCAGAATCCTATTAGGAGCAAGTCACACTTGGGTGGCACATTCATCATGGGCCCTGCACATTCAGATTGCTGTTATGAATATAATTAGAGAGGAGCACAGAGGAGATGCTCAGGGCACTCACACACACAACCGTCGTCATATGTGAACGCACAAACACATATGTCAGCAAACACAGAAATGTGTATATGCAGTATATTGTCGTGCATACGAAAAATGAACACTCACATGCACATGTGAATTGACATGTAGGCCTATAGTGCAAATAACACACATCCTTTTCACACAATTTCCGTCTGACTTGTATCACTCTCTTTTTCTGACACGCAAACACAGTGACACACTCTTATCGTGATGTCAGACACTTAATTTTCACCCCAGTGCTCAGTGTGCCTTGCCTCACCACTTCAAGTACAGGCTGGCTAGGTCACTGGGGACATTGAACCACTCTGACACTATTGGATCAGACGGACTAAGTTTGTATATGTATACTACTGAGATGGTCCTTTGACATTATGTTAAACCAGTGGTTCTCAACCCAGGAATCAGGACCTCTCATGGAATTGCAAGACAAATCTAAGATGCCATGAGAGGATTATTAGGATATGAAAGCAGAAAACACATATGTGTGCCACAAATTTACATTTATTTTATCCTTTGATGTTTGCTTTTTCCCCCTTGTAGAATTAGTAGTTGGTTAGTTTCTATGAGCATTAGAGCCACTGTTAAGAAAACAAGATCTGATAAGTTTTGATAATATTTTGAGAATTGAGCCACTTTTTTTCCCACAGTTTTTACTCTCTAAATATTACAAAATTAATTTTCTTCTTAAGTTTCTATCTTGTAATAATGTGAAAATATCTTGCTATAACATGAAAAATATCTTGTTATAACTGGGGATGCACCGATACCACATTTTTTCAGTCCAATTACAAGTACAGGTACTTACATTTGTGTACTTGCCAATACCGAGTACCAATATGAGTACTTATTAATGCCATTACACTGTGTACATTTACTTGCATTCTCTGGCTGAACTCAGCGTCGTGTTGGTTTTTTTGATGTTTTATCAGATTGCTTGTGTTGAAAGTACTCGCTTTCGTCCCCACTCTTCTCAACTTTGCAGAGCATAATTTACAGTCCGCTTTACTTTTGTCACCATCATCCACTTTGAAATACCTCCACACCGCCGACATTGCTCCTCCTTGCTCTCAATTAGCACCTGACAGCCCAACTGAACGTCACGCCGCCGTAAAGTGGTATCGGGTGCTGTGGTATCGGGACACTTTTACGAATACGAGTACGAGTACAGGAACATGGTATCGGGACAGATACCCGATGCTGGTATCGGTGCATCCCTAGTTAGAACAGTAAAATTTATTATGTGATAGTGATCCTTTTCTCTTTTTCTGGGGTGGCAGTATTACCCTTCGACAGAGAGGCAAGTATTTCCTTCTTTTCAAAAATGTTTTTGTGTTTTCTTTCATCCGTAGGTGTGCAATATTTTTAAGCACTGCGACTGAGTGCTGTCTTATACATTAGTACACTTCAAGACCTGCAGATCAAAAGTGGGTAGAAATACAAGGCCACGTGCTAAACAACAGAGAGGTCCAGCAATGTTAAAACTAAGCAGTTCTACAGTGAAAAGTTGTCTTTAAAAATGCTCTAACATTACAAATATTTGAACACATCCATGAGTGCAGCTCACTTATAAGATGCTCAGTATGTTATTTGTAAAATATACATATGTTCCGCCAATACAAAATTATTTGGGTAACACTCTATCTTCACTCTGACCCTAAACCTAGCCCTTTAAAGGACTTTATAACTACTTTAAATCATTTATCTACCTGACCACTGCTGTGTTTGACAAGAAGTGTGTGCATGTCTGTTTGTGTGTAGATTAACTACTCCTTGAATTATATTAGTGGAGAGTGACAATTCCATTTGATTATGCATATTACACATGTAAACTACCAATAACATAGAATGTGCCAAGTAAAACTGCCTGTCATTACAGCATTGGTTGAACAACATCCACACCTGCATTCACTTTACATGGAGAGGCTAGCAAGGCGGATTAGCTCATTAATATGAAAAATACTGTGTGGTTCAAACTTATGAGCACTATTTTGATATGCTTTGTTGTTTGTCCGTTGAGGATAAATAATGGACAACTTAATCTAATACATGTCAGGAACTGGGAGAGTTTCAAATAGGGGGTCACTCTTTATGATTTGATGGAAACATAGGAAGTGATTGAAGGATGCTCTATAATTATTAACACTTAAATGACATGCATATGAAAGCATGTTTCTCCTCCGCTATATTTTGTTTTCCATTCACACAGCAGCCTGACTGATAACACGTCTGGGCTGACATCGAGCCAACTGAGGGCAAAAAGCTTCATTTGTCCACCTTTGAAATTCCTCATGAGGCCGATGCAAAACTCTAATTAACTGTGTGACGGAATGCAGGATGTTTGTGATGACACGCTCTCTCTCAGTCTCCTTTGCAAATGCACACACACACACACACACACACACACACACACAATTTCATTTACTCTCCTCTCTCCCTCCCTCCTTCTTCTGTCTATCTCTACCTCTCTCATCCCATCGCTGAGCACTGGCAGGAAGCTGGCCAAGACTCTTGGAGAGCCAGCATGTGTTTACCACCCTCTGAATGCGCGCCACGTTGAGGGCTCTGCCTGCCATCTGAATGCTCTGTAATACCAATAATTGATGCTCTTGAGGAGTAGTAATTAAATTAGTTAATTATGCTGGTAAAATTACATGTAATTATGAGACTGGAGGGTATGTTTAGTAAATTAGTCTCATCCATGCTCACTGTGTGTACTGCTGCCAAATTTTATTCCTTGATGATTAGGTAATTTAGATACCCTCTCAGTTTTTTGGAACAAATACATCGTTTACACACAGACACTGTCTGATCTGGATTACAGAGCTTTTGTCACTCGAGGTATTCCTTTTTACCCTGAAAAATCTGCTGCTTGATAACAATGTGATAAGTGTTTTTGGCAACAATTTCAGTCATTTTTAATGAACAGAGTGTTGACATGTTTACTGCTTGTTCTTTGCACATCTTACATGTTTGCAAGTTAAATTGATTTAATTAATTTTGTACTCCGGCGAAAATACCCCAACCTAATATCACTTGGATTTTGATTATAGTTAAAGGTCAGTTCACTTAAACTACAAGAAAGAAAGAAAGAAAGAAAGAAAGAAAAAAAGAAAGAGAGAAAGAAAAAAAATGCAGATTACTCAGTAATCCTCAGGACACCGGAAATAATTTAAAAATTAAATCTAGCAAATGCAATTTTGCGAAGATCAAGCTCCAACAACAGCCTTGGACTGAGAGGTGATTTTGGTGTTATAATCATATGATCATTAAAAAAAGCCCTGAAGAAAACATGTTACGATTTTGTCATTTGGATGAACAGACCCACATTACACACAAATTATGTTCAGTGTAAGGCTGCAACTACTGATGATTTTAATTATCAAAAAAATCTCATGGCCAGGACACAAGGTGACATCTTCAAATATCTTGTTTTGTCTGAATGATAAATTCAAAAAATTAGAAAACTCTGGACCAAAGAATGTTTAGCATTTTTACTTGCTAAATTTTAAATTGTTGCACATGAATTTGCTGCTGACTGATTAACCAATTAATTACTTAATCATGAGAAAGTAGAATTCTTTACAGCCACCAAATACATGTAAATGATTCTAACATAATTAATGGGTTGCACTGACACTTGATGATGAGCCCATAAAGGGACATAGGTGACAACTAGTCAATACAGTGTTATATACACACACAAATATGTTGTCAGAAAATAAAACCCAATCTCAATCATCTCTCTGTAAAAACTTTTCTAAATATGACTGTGTGCAGGGTTGAAGCTCTGTGTCAATAATGCTAGTGAATGCCTGCAGACTGTCAACTAACTCTCTTGTTTGACTTTGTGCTATTGGGGGAAGGCTTATCTGTAAGCCCTGCCATATTGCAGCATCACATTTCCCTCAAGATCTCATAAACAGCTTGTCGTGCTCCTACTTATGAAATAGATGGCATATTGTCTAGACCAGGCTGAATGCACAGACAAATAACAAAGCTTAAAAACATTGTGTACTGTAGTTAATGGGATTAAGCTCACTGCCAGGCAAGTTTTTCCTCTATTATTTGCCTCTGGATTATACAAGAACAATTGCACCACATCATCTCAGAGTCATGTGTGAAGTATTATATGTGGTCTAACAATAGGCCTGTTTGTCACTTCCAAGTGACAGCTCATGATATAGATTTATAAGATAATATTACATGGGTTTAGGAATTTACAGAAGCACCAGAGCCATAGATGATTTGAAAAGAGGGAGGTATGCAAACGTTCCATGTTAATAATAAGTGTCCACTTGGCCCTCCTGGTGCATGATGGGAAGGCTGTCAGGCTTAAGACAGTGTCTAATTTTGCCTCAGGCTGGATCTTTTTAATTCATGTTGGTAAAGATCCGCAAAGCCTCGTCATCTCTCCAGAGATGCACTGGCAAGTTAATTGCATTCTTCCACTTTTTACCAACTCAAACACACACACACACACACACACACAGAGAGAGAGAGAGAAGTACATTCTTTTCTGCTGGGATGATAAACACTTTTTACTTTTTGTTTTGTTCAGTTAAAAAGTGTCCAACAGGCAAGCTCACAGATTTAGAGAGATATTGGAATTAGAGAATAAGAGTAAGTTTGACTGCAGAGAAAGCATCATGCACACACACACACACACACACACACACACACACACACACACACACACACACACACACACTCATTAATGTTGTTATATTGTTTGAGCAATGACTATTTCTCTCATCTCATCCTCCACTTCCATGTCTTCCTCTGGGTGACTGAGATGTGACTTCAGTCATTTGATGTTCTACCCATTGAGGATGATGATGAAGTCAAGCAAGAACAACAAAGTTTGTGGTCAGCCAGTCTTAAGTTTACTCATGAAAATTAAAATAAAACATAAAAAGAGGTCTTTATTGTGACTATTTTCTTCTTTTTTCATCTGTTCTGTTGTCCCTCTGTTTCTAGTCATACTGTTTTACAAAACAGCATGACTAGAAACACATGATGCAATAATATCTGAGCACCAGATTCCAGTTTTGTTGCCAATAATAACCAACAATAACAGCCACTGTCTGTTTAAATGAGCAAATAAAAGCTTCCATGAACTGACTGTAGGTTGAATGTTATTTATTAAATCATTTAGTGCAGGCACCAAGCAGACTTTTATTTATATGATAGTATTGAAATGTGTTGCATAGCATTGCAAAGTACCTGTCTCACTGTTACTGTAGCATTGATTGTTACTCAGCATGAAAAGAGACCGAATAACCTAAGATATGTCCACATTCATGAATATGGACAACCTAACATTTCTTTATTTTTTCTGCTGTTTGCTTACACTGTTATTATCTCAGATTTTACCCCCCAATTAAAAGCCATAAATGCTGACTTTAATATATTAATAATATAAAATTTAGAAACCTTAGTTTTAGTGTCAGGTCCACAGACAGGATAAACAATATAGAATAACACCAGCCTTGGTCTTCAATAAGTGAATAGTCTTTCTTCATTCTAGGCAGTATGTAAATCTTTCATACATACTTAAGGTGAATGACAGCTCTGTTTGATTTGGAAAAAAGAAGTAGACTCCTAATTAAAGTAAGATGATGCTGCTGGCTTTAATAAAGAGTCTGAGCTTTATAAGCCCTGGTAATTATTCAAAATTGTCCAATAAAAATCATGACATGTGGCTTAGATATTTGCATATCAAGTTTATTAGATCCCTCTCACTGTGATGCACTGTTTGTGTGAATACAAGCAAAATTAGCACGCACACAGCTTGTATGCATGCCTGCTGTACACACGTGTAAAAATATGCATGGATGTGCATTGGCTATGACTGTTGCTGCCATTTTACGAAGGCCCTCCCCTCTCAAAGGACAACAAACATTAAATAATCCCTTTAATTACATCCCATAATTCTCCAATGATCCATTCTCATGGATCTTATTATGAAGCTTGATTTTTTTCAGTGGAAAATTTTACATCACCAGTTTTGCCATTATATGTCCTAATTACCAACACAGGTAACAAAACATTCAGTGAATATCTGTCTTTGATAATGAAATGAAATATTTTGAAAAGGGAAGAAAGTGAAGAGAGCAGGAAAGAGTTTGTGAGTGAAAAAAGAAGGAAACGGTGATTATGGTTCACGGAGGAAAATATGATGCACAGACAGTCAAGATTTTTATCAAGAGTAATGATGCAAAGTGGGGCAATACATCAAAAACAGGAAAAGAAGGAGAAGAATCCAGGAGAGGATTGTAGGTTTACTTACTGCAAAAAAACAAAAAACAAAACCCAAAAACAGCACTTAACAGAGAAAAACAAGAGAAAACATGAAGAAGAAGCACTTTTATCAAGTCTGATGATGTAAAGGAGAGAAATATGTGCTAAAAGGTTAACCAAAAAGACGACAGCGAACTGTGATGTGTTTAAGTGGAGAAAAGGCGAATGGCTCTAGGATCTTTGTAGTTCAAGTAGTCATACATACTAAATTTTAATATATTTATTTAATATTTATATACAGAAATGACTTTTATACACAACTGAACTGCAACTGTAAATACATTTTGTAGGAATATACTTGCATCTGGTTTATGTTTTCCATTTTCAAGATAGTTTTTCTATTTCACACAATGAGGATATGTTGTTAATTTACGTATTTGGCAAGTTGTAAATATATTAACACTGAATGTTTCAGTAAAATGTACACAGATAGCATCATTCTTTTCTGAGCTTGCATTACAATATCCACTTGTAGTGACTACAGCATTGTGAATTTTTTTAAGGTTGTGGTAGGCACTCACAGTGCTTGGTAAAGATTTGGCAAAGCTTGTGGTTTGATTTAATACAGAAAAAGTTCACAGCCACTTCAGACACAACACGTTTATTTACATTTAACAGAAACCACGATAACCTCAACCAAAGTGCTTTTGTTGCTTCAACCTAACCACCGTAAATATGAACCCTAGGCTCTGGTATGTGATAATTGTATGCTTTGTCCTGGTGACTCTGCTGCCATTGATAAATGTAATGCTTCATTCATGAAAATAATAACAGTATCTGTTTTGCCACTCTCTCCTCCATTAGTAGGATGCATAAATAAGTTGGAATTGTCTGCAATGTCTCTCCAGGACAAAAATTCTGCAGCACACAGGAAGAGAGAGTTATGAGCTGGGAGATACGTTAATGTTGCATACCCTACAATTATTTAAAGTAATGTTCCATGAAATAGGTCATTAATGAGGATGCATGGGACATACATGGAGACAGACAGATGAAGAGGATGCCACTGCCTTCATATGCAGACATCATTACACTAGACCAGACGCTGCCACACTCTCCCTCTCTCTCTCTCTCTCACACACACAGTATATAAACTACTATAGTATCTAATTTTATTTAAAAAAAATAGAGAGTATACACTGATCAGTCACAACATTAAAACACAGGACAGGTGAAGTGAATAACACTGATGTTCTGCTGGGATATCTTGGGTCCTGGTGTCCATCTGGATGTTGCTTTGACATATACCTAAACATTGTTACAGACCAAGCGCAGCCCCCATGGCAATGCTACTCCTGGATGTAGACTAAATAATTATTTGTGAAATACAAAGTCATTAATGTTGGCTTTCTTATATTTCAAGTGGCTATATCAGTATTTGTTATAATACCAATGTGTTGGCAGAGCTTTCCAAGCTAGTAAGTTTTAGCTCATTGTTTACTCTTTGATTCACTCTCATTGCTCTCATAACACCATTTTTTGCTCCAAGCGGCAGCTGTTTTCAGTGCAAAAGTTGTAAAAACACACTGTACTCTATCTTCTCAACACCAAACAGCAGACTAGATGGTGAACATAGTGGAGTATTTATCAGCTAAAGAGTCAAATATTTCTCTCAGGAGTTGGTCGAGACTAAAAAGTGCATAAAGAGAGTGAATATTGGACATCTGCCAGGTGAACACAAAAATGACTCCAAATCAATTTTAATGTTGCTCTGTGACAGCTGTAATGTATAATTGCCATATCAACTGAAATAATGAAGCTGAAAAAGAAAGCAATGTTTTCAACAACTTAACACAACACAAGCTTATGTTAGCTTAATAAGCTAGGTAGGTGGAGAAATCTGCCAGCAACAGTTGTCATTTCAACCCAAAAAACATAGTTGTCAGGAAGAAATGAGAAGCTGCTTATTTAATTCTGTCAATAATCAAGTAGTCATATCAAAAACCTACAAAGAATTCTGATGGTAATCTCATTATCATTATTATGTGCCATGAAGGAACAAAAAGAGAATTGTTAGTTGTTCAACATAGATAAAACTGGTCTTGGTAGAGATGGTACTATCAATTATCATCATTCAAACATATAAGACAGGGAGGATGTCTCTAAACATGTAATATATCTATATAATATATATGTAATATGATACATATATTTGAAAATAAATGAATAAATTAGCAGCACAATGAAACTGTGACCTGTGGTGGCTGTTGCAAATTTTCTATAAAGATAATATGTCTAATTTCACACCAGCAATTACCAACAGAACCCAGCAATACATTTCAGTGCTTCAGTCTGTAATTTATATGTTCCGGACTATAAGCCGCTACTTTTTTCACACGCTTTGAACCTTGCGGCTTAAACAATGATGCGGCTAATTTATAGATTTTCACAGGCTGATGAGCTTCATGCCGACAAAACATTTAGCCTCAACACATCAGACCAATGAAATTACCGAACAGGTCACAGTGGACCAATGAAACTGTTCGAATTAGATCAAACGCACTCACACTAAATTCTTCAGATCAGTCATTTTGCGCTTAATGCACACACCCTCATCATGGAAAACACACTAAGAAATGCATATGATGCAGCTTTTAAGTTAAAGGCAATCGATCTGGCTGTCGAAAAAGGAAATAGAGCTGCTGCATGTAAGCTTGGCATCAGTGAATGGATGGTGAGATGTTGGAGACGGCAGCGTGAATGTGTAAATATCTCATGTTACAACGTAGACACATGCGGCTTATAGACAAGTGTGGCCTATATATGTACTTTCTTTTTTCTTTTTAAATTTAGTGGGTGCGGCTTATATTCAGGTGCGCTCAATAGTCCGTAATTACGGTAACTAGCTGCCCAAAATCCAGCCTCCTGCCAGGCACAACATGAAAGTCCAGGAAATATCTCCTGTGTAAATGTGTACTTCACTAGCTGTCCTGCTGTGTGTTCTGCAAACAACCAAATAACCAATTTCTGTTTGTTTTCAGCCTGTATTACGAACCATGAGTATGTTCTTTCTTCCTTCTGGTCTTCCTGTGAAGCCAGCATTAAAGTTTACCAGTTAAATGCCCACCTTTTGCTGCTGTCCAACCAGTGTTTTGTGGTGAGTAATCACCTTCCCACCTGCAGATGGGCTCACCGTATGGAAAGGGAGCATGAGCATGCGTGTGTGACTGTGTGTGTTTGTTCTCTACCTGCATGCTTGTGTGTGATTTATGAGTACAGATCTCAGAAAGGGCTCTGTTTTTCTACCTCACAGGCGGCCTGTTGCCCAGACTGCTCCACTCTTCTTTAACCATGATGCTGGCTGTTGTTCTATTGATGAAAAGAGGTTTACAGAAATGAAATCCTTACTGCGCACGATATTATAAAATGGTATACAGTACAGCAAACTTTAATCATGTGAGTCTGTTATTGTGATGATATAACAATAACAATCATACCACCTCTTATATGCCTCAGTCTACTAATTATATACTACATGGCAAAATGTGTGAAGACAATCATGTTGTGTATAAAGCCAGGTCTATAAAGAAATAATTTTCCCAGTTTGGTGCAGAAGAGCTTGACTGGCCTTCACAGAGCCTTGACCTGAGCCACATTCAGCACCTTTAGGGTGAACTGAAATGGTGACTGTGAGCCGGGGCTTATTAGTCAACATCGGTGTTTGGCCTCCCTAATGCTCTTGTGGCTGAAAATGAACAAAACCTAAAGAGTAGGGGCTGTCTAATGCTGTAGCATTAGATTGATACTCGTGGTTTTCAGTTTTCAGATGTTCAGCACATACATGGATTTAAAGTCTGGGTCTCCACATACTCTTGGCCTGTAAGAGAGATTAAAAAACAATTGGTAAATGGGTGTAATAATGGATAAATAGTATAAAAGTACAGGCTTCAAGAGTATTAAGGTAAATACTTCAAGTGTGTCAGAGTAATGGTGATTTCTAATTAATAAATGTCTTATGTATTCATGTGTGAAATTGATTCTAAAACGTGAAACTAAGGACATTAATAAAGCAAAATATGGCATTGGAATCTTTTATCAGCACATAATATTGTGTTGTCAGTGTAATTATGCTGCATGCTGAATCTGCTGTAAAAAAAAATTAGCAAAAGACTTGCATTTAGGGATGTCTTAAACCAGCCTGTTTATTCTGTCCAACATTCCAAAAAGCCAAATATAGCCAATTCACACTGATGTAAAACAGAAGAAAGCAGAAAATTCCTATATTTGAGAGGAAGGCAACAACTAATATTTTTCCATGTTGACATTCTTGATGCATTGACTAACTAAACGACTAATTGTAATATCTCTACTTCTGATAAAGAGTAAATGTTTCCTGTGGGCCCATACTAAAGGAAAACACACATGCACACACACATTTCCAAAGTTGTGAAAACGCTCTTTTCACCAAGGCTAAAGAAGAGGTATCTGTGATGACAGGACATGTGATATGCTGTGACAGTGCTGTCATGGAGGGTGTTGATGGAGACCCAGTGTCACCCAACAGGAAGTGTAAATAAGGCACAGAACTGTGAGCATAATCATAATCATCGTCATCATCCATGAGGACAAAACAAAACAAAAAACATTAATTAGTTCTATTTGTTTTAAATATATTATTTGTTTTAATGCTCTTAACTTGTACACAGACAATTTTCATAATTTCTATCCATCATTATCTGGTATTACCTACCCAACAGTGGGCAATTTGCTACATTTCTGATGTGACAACATGTTTGACACACTCTAGTTTGTGATGCTACACATTACAGATGGGGCTATCAAATATTTAACAGTTGTGGCTACTTTCTTGGTGTTTTGTGAAAAGAGTGTTTTGAGGACACAACGGTATGACACCCCTTTCAACTGATACTCTGAAAGCCAATGAAAACACTCATCTGAGCTTTAATTAAGTAGCTTCAAGCTAAGCTACTTACAGCCCTGTAGAGCTGTAGAGTGAGTTGTCATCACAAGCTTTGTCCTTTAATTATCATATGAAGCACATGTAAGTATGGCCCATTACAGCTGTTACTCATGAATGATATTGATATATGACTGCACATTATGAGCTATAATTAGGAGTATAAATTACATACATTTTTGTTCATTGAAAAAAAGTGGAATTAAACTTCTCAGCCCAGATTTGGGTACTTTGCTGTGTGATTATGTAAAATATGAACAAACCATTTTATTGTTGGAGAACCTTTAACAACCCTAATTACATCAAGCTATCACACATGCATTGTTGGTGAAGTCACAGCAAAGGAGCCATTTGGGAGCGAGAAGGGTTGAAATGCAAAAGGATTACGTCAAACTGTTGCAAATCTTTTTCAGGGATTAAGGAGGCTTAAAGTCAGGAGAAAACCCAAGGGTGCTTTCTCCTGGTCTGTGTATGTGATGTCTGCTTACTCTACAGGTGACACACAACACATGCACACACACATACTATATACACAAACATATTTGCTATGCAAACAAATCATTACACATAGACAATGGTGTGCATACCTGCTTCATCCCATCCTGCGCGCACGCACGACCATATGTGTTACTCTCACTGTATGTGCTGGTGTGGATGTGCAGCTAACTGAGTGTGACTGAGGTGCGAATAGGCTGTGGGTCTGCCGAATGCTGTCTCCAACAGGCTTTAAAAACGATATGACCTGCGGGGTCAAACCCATTCTCTCTGACGTGTCCCTTATTGTAGCAAGCATTTTAGAGGCTCATCCACAGTCAAGTCCAGTCAAAGCGTGAAGGATCTGGGGGCTATCAGACAGTGTGGCCATCACATCATGTCTGTGTCTGTCTCAGTGTGCCTGACAGGGAAGGCAGAGAAATTTCAGACAGAGAGAGAGAGAGAGAGAGAGAGAGAAAGAGAAAGTCACCCTGACAGCTGTCAGACATACAGTGTAAATGACAGGCAGGAGGACAAACAGGTAGATGGAAACACAGACACAGGCGAAGATGGATGGATACACAGACAGGCAGGCAATACAGATCACACACACATATGGGCACAGGTGCATCAGTGGTAGTAGTCCAGTTGGTTGTGTGTTGCATGAAAACAATAGAGATGGCAGTGGAAATACTGCAGAGAAGGAGCCGTTACAATGAATAATAAGCTCTTAATATGGGCTCAGGCAGACAGGGAGTTTGCCCAGGTGCTGCTCTTTGTGAAAGTGTGTGCGTCTGCGTTCAGAATTTGTTTGCTTTGGGACAATATGACAAGTCAAATTTTTTTGTGTCCCTTAGGCTGCACCTAACAACACTGCAAATATAACACTGAATCAAAATCTTCATCCCTGGAAATGTTTTTATCAGTCAGATTTCATTCTTTCTCCTCTCCATCTACTTTTTCAGTAAGAAGAAGGAGAAAATATTTTCCATTTCAAACAGTTTTTCTTGCTTTTCCTTTCAGAGTAATGATACTGGTTCATTTCGGCTGGCTGCCGGTAAAAAGCATCTGAGCTGAAGCATTAGTTTTCCCAAAGCCTTCGCTGATAGAGACAGATGGTGTCCATTTAAAAGGTCCCATGGAAGTGTGTTATTTCTGGTGCTTACAACCCACACAGATTCAGAGACACACTGGGAAACACACACTGACACAGATGTAGACAAGCAGTGGTGTCTGCATTTGTGTGTGTGTAAGCAAACATGCAATACAAGAAAATACACACACAACATGCAGAACACAGATGTGAATCTGTGCGCACAAACAGAGATGGAGAGAGAGGCAGCAAAGTATGGGGTATCTATCTATCTTCACTATGTGTGAAAGTACAATGTCACACCTTTCACGCTGTCCCATTTCAGAAGCGGGGCATAAATATCAGCGTTTATGGCAGCAAACAGCCCCCCCCTCCACTCGCCCTTTTCCAGCATTTGAGCTATGAAAATAAAGGCAAACAAAATTCTGCTGATGCATAAAATGAGGATGGGAAAGGCACACAGTAGCACCTGGTGGCATAGTATCAATCGGTGGCTGTTAAATAGCTCCCCGTTTGTGCCAGCTGCTGCATTGTTGGACTGAGACAATATGAGAGTTCCAGTACCAGGGCTCACCACTGGTTCATGTGTGTGTGTTTGTGTTTGTGTGTGTGTGTGTGTGTGTGTGTGTGTAAACTGACCACACACCGCCCTCATCTACCCCCCTCAGGGCATTTTGGTGTTTTCTAGAGCTTGTTTGATTGGTGTGGAAGATATTCTGGATTCAGTTCACAACAATTGCATTCAAATTCAAATACTTTATTCAAAACAGCAGGCTTTACCTCAGGGTGCACAACAACAGGTGGATACCGTGGCTGTCCACACCGGCCGGACTGAGCTGTCCTTGGTCAGCTGACTTTGGATCAGTGGCTGCTGGTTAATTCATGGTGCTGCTTATATACGCAGGTGTGGTAGATGTGCGCTATGTGGAGTTTCTCTGCAGGGGCTGTGGGAGGAAACAGTAATTGCTGTTTGGCAATGCATGCTTTCATGCTCCATTGGTTTGTCATTTTTCAAAGTGTAATATTTTCCCTTTCATGATGTGATCCACATGAGAGCTTCCTCCACAGACACTGTTTGTCTCAGACTCTATGTTACTGATGGTAATGATACAAATGATAAATGTAGGGTCATTCGGGGTCTTTCATTTTGCTTTTAGCATCTTAGATATTTAAAATTAATTTTGTATTTCAGATAAAACTAAAAATTATTTGTATAGCAAATATTAAGCAAATACTGTATCTTAAAAATAGTCCAGCGTCAGGAAGCATACCCAGACAAAAAGCTAAGAAGGTCAAAAAATGTTGAAACAAAATTGATATATGCATAAACTGCATTTAAATGAAAATCTGCATTTTATTCCTTTGGGGGAAAAAGATCAACACAGAAATACACTCATGAACAACAAACTAATACTGGGTAGGGCCTCGCAATGCTCTTATAACAGTGTCAGCTCTTAGTGGCATGTATTCAACAAGATGTTGGAGAAGCGATTCTGGTCCATGCTGAGTAAGTGTTTAAGTTGAAGGAAACTGGCAACTGGACTTGTTTCAGTTTTTTTGAAGGTGTTTCACCTCTCGCCCAAAAGGCTTTCTCAGTTCTGAAAACTAGCTGGGGAGTCCCAGGTATTTAACTTCTAGGAGGTGGTCCCGAGAGTCGTTAACCCACCCTGTCGTTACGTGAGTCGTTAGGGTCACATGAGCCCAGGTGTGACTCGTTGGTGGGTCGTTGCTCCACCCTGACATCATGTGAGTTGATAGGGTCACATGTCTCAAGGTGTGAATGGGGGTTAAATTGCCTGGGTAAGGATCTCAGGACTGCATTATAGGTGGCTGATATTGGGGTTGTAGGCCAACACCTCTGTTTCACCTATGTACAGGTCCGAGCACTTCTCACTGCATTGCACAGCGTACACAAGGTTACTCAACTTGTGCTTGGGAGTCTTGTCCTTGGGATGAACAAGTTTCTGTCAAAAGGTGTTGCCAGGTTTGAAGTGCACTGGGATGTTACGTTTGGAGAAAATTCTTTTGGATTTCTCCGACAGTCCTGCCACATAAAGGTTGACGATGTTGTTGTGTCTGTTCTCCTGTTCCTCACCAGTTGATGTCTGTGGCTCTTCTCTATGTCTTTTCTCTGACTTGATGAAGGCCCAGTTTGGGTAACCACCGCTCGTTTTAAGTACTAGTAGTCTTGAGGTGCATGTCAACATATCAACTCAGTGGACAAACACATCAAGTTCACCAGAGAGGATACCAAGGACTGTTGGTTACCATTTCTGGACTGTGCTGTGCTCACTGAGGACGATGGTAGCCTCAACATTGAAGTCTACCGGAAACCCACACACACAGACCAATACCTACTCTATTACTCCCACCACCCCCTGGAACATAAACTTGGTGTGATCAGGACTCTACACCACTGGGCACAGAACATTCATGACCTGGATGACTGAGAACCTACATGGACATTTGTCATGTTTGTTAAAGGGACACACATAGTAGGCAACAATACTGGCATGTGGCATTCAAACAATGATTGATTGGTAACAAGTTAAGCTTAATGTGTGCAGAAAAAAGATTTCCCATGATTCCCACACCATTTTGAGTAAAGTCTAGAGACTGTAGAATCTGACGCTTCTGAACTGTATCTAAATGATTTTATGCATTGCACTGTTGCCACATGATTGGCCATTTGGATAAATGGGTGAGGTGTACAGTGCTAATAAAGTGCTTGGTGAGTTAGATAGACAAACAAGCACATAATGGTGCACTGAAAACATTAATCAAGAAAAAAATCTTATTCTTACATATAAATACAGTGTTGGTTTCCAAAGGGTTATTTTAATTCTCAGATTTTGCAATGTAGCAATGGAACTGTGAAGTCTGTTGATAATTTTCTTCTAATTCTCTGATATGATTTTCACTTACGGCTTCTTTAACATTACACAGTCATTTACTGCAACTTATAGAGACAAGCTGAGCATTTTTGATATATATCAGGTGGTATGTAGATGTACTGTGTATATATATATATATCTCACTATATTATTTAGGTGGCCTCTCATTTTCAGACACTGGCTTGGCTGCAGCTTTCAACAATGGCGGTGTCTGCTTAATTTGAATCATTAGCATGGACTGAGAGTACACTCCCCCTCCCCCAACCCCCCACCTAGCTCAATCCCTACCCTACCCCCCTACCCCCTCCTACCTTCTCATTAGTGCCCCCTGCCAACCCTCTAACAACACAGACTCTTCCTCTGCCTGCTATTAATGAGGGAACGGAGGATTCCTAATAAGCAGTTTTTCTTTTAATTAAAAAGTCTCCATAAATAAGCACCTCATAATCCATCTGTCAGATTCCATCCAGCTCCTACTTAGTTAACTCCAAGATTAGAGACCAGTACAGGAGAGGAAATATCTATCTATCTATCTATCTATCTATCTATCTATCTATCTATCTATCTATCTATCTATCTATCTATCTATCTATCTATCTCCATTGTGTGCCTTTCTGCAGCTGAGATGAATATGCTAATAATGTTAGGGTGTGTTAATAATTGATGGTCATATAAGACTTGGCTCTGCTTTGCTGATTCAGCAGTATTGGTGAAGGCGGCCGGTTGTGCTAAATGATTTATTGTGGCCAATATTCTTCCAGCAGGGATTCTGAATTTCTAATAAGGAAATATTCCTCCTGTGCCAGTGTGTATTTATCAAAAAGTGAGCTGTTTTTTGATAGGCCCAGCAGGTCTCTAGGTTTCCACAGCAGAGACGATATACGGCTACAGTCATTGCTTACTCAATGTTTCTGGGAGTCAATTTCCTTTAAAACTAATTTTCTCTGATCCCTTTTGCACGTTTTTTTGCAAACAGAGACCATTTACCAGCTGCTGAGCTTTTGTTTTAAGCAAAGAAATCATCACTGTAAACATTTTTAACTGAACCTGGCATTGTCATGTAATCTAATACAGTCCCTGAATTCCATTTTCAAGCCTTAATTTTTATTATTCAGGGTTTCAGATATCATGAAAGCCCACAAATCTACAAAACTGAGTGAGAAGAAAGGTTTGAGTCTGAAAAAGATGCATCTAACTAACAAGCAGTGTTGGATGGTACTGTATTACTTAGTACTTATTTGCTACAGTAATGTGATTACTTTTTTCAAAAACAGGTAGGTAAGTGGAAGGATTACAGTTTAACAGTTTAACACCTGGAGCAACTGCTCTGGCTGTTTACCGACTCCATTGTAAACCTACCCACAGCAGTACTGGACAGTTTGAGCTTTAGAAAGCCAAGACATTATATTGATTTTCTTAGGCATTTAGTTGGAGGAATTGCTGTCTGCAACTATTTATTTTCCCCATTGTAAATTCTCTTTTGATGATTTTCCCAATATTCCTCAACATAAAAACACTGAAGTCTCTTTGATAATTTAACTTTATGACGGGATGGCCATCAGTTTTAATAATTTCAACTTTGCTTCTCAAAAATTTTTTTTTTTCATCAGTTTTGGGCCATGTAAGGTTCTGAATACTAAAATAATGTCACACAGATTAAAAGTCACACAGATCCTTGTGCCTATTGATCTTGATGTATGATCAGTATATTTACATTTAATCAACAACAAATGCAGCTCAGTGAAAGTTTAGTCATCTGAGTCACAAACAGCTAATTTCTGTTTTCATCCAATCACAACCTGACTCCCTTGCCATGAGCCCATCACTCCTAAACTGTTTAAGTTTAAAATACTCTCTCTCTGCTGTCATTTCAGCACCATGACATCATGCAACCCATGGCTGGCCCATCTTCTATCTCCCCCCTGATCAGACGTTTCCCTCTCATGAAGATGTCCCAGTCTCTGGCTTTATTCCTTATCACCACCACCAGTGTCTAGGCAACAGGGGGAAGGTTCCTGCATATCAAAAGCACCACTTGAATTTGACTGCTTCCCATGTTGATCTACTTCCTTTCAGGGTGTAAGCACCAAAAGACCATTTCTCCTGTGCATTATAAATTTTAATCTGCTTCAGATTTTCTTATTTTTTAAATCTCTTAATTGAAATTTTGATATCTGATTTGTATATGCACTCAGTGCATCAAGAGCTGGCTGATGAAATCTGCCAATTTTAACACAGCACAATATGGAGACAAAAAGTTATGGAACAAGCACAAAAGTATGAACAAACAAGAGAACAAGTGAAATGAAATTAAACAATGCCTGAGATTAAAGTGCTGACTTTGAACTGTGGTAATTTTGGTACCAGAAGTGTTTTCAGGCAGTATCTCAGTTTGAGGACATTGTTTGATTTTAATTGCAGAAAGCAACCAATGAGTTTTTAGGGCTCAACAGTGGACTGGAGTCTTGACAAAATACTTTACCATGTTAAAAAATGTTGTGCTGGCTCCTAATTAAGCCTTACATATTACATATTAGCCATAATGTGCAAATATCAGCAAAAAAAATTAGCAACAACAGTTGCTAACTGGGGAAATTATGTAAAAAAAACACAAGAAAACATTATTGATTATGTTAATGTTGTTATAACCAAACAGCAAAAACATGACAGCTGAGTAACGAAGTGATGTGACATTAGTTGCTGAGTAATGAGTAGAATAATGCAATAACTTTTTCAATGCATAATGTTTTCAAGAAACTTAAAAACACAACACTACTAATAAGCTGCAGGTCCACAGAGTTTGGCAGCAAAGCCCTCCTGTTGAGCAAAGTGTGTGTGTATTCTCAGGACTGGTTCTCCGTTCAGCATCCCCGTCAAAGCGCCAGTGTGCCAGTTGTGTTTGTTCACACGGGAGGGAGGGATGGATTGAGAAAAGGAGAGCACACAATGATAGATAAAGTCACTCTGAGAAGAAAGTAAAACTATGCACATCATCATTTACCCACTGCTTTGCCACTGCATCATGTTCAGAATGTTTGAGATATTTTTAGTTGCACAGAGAGCAAAGGCATTCCAGTGATATTTAATAGACATAGACAATAGACAACTTTTTCCGTTATGAAATAAATGCTGATTGCTCAATGTAATGGCTGTAGAATAATTGAAGAGATCAAGATCATCATAATTTAGATAATTGTGTTAATAAATATTACCTTTTTGTGTGGGTGAGGGTCTGGCAGTGATCGAGCTAAAATGAGCGGTGGTGAAACTCACTGTAGTCCTCTTGTCATTTTAATGGTCATAGAAAAGAAATGTTTGTTCAGCCACAGTTTCTAGAATCCCTCCTTTGTGTCATTCCATCCTGTAATAACAGTTGTGTTTGCCAAGGGTGAAGTCCCACACTGCCTTTGACACTAATAGATGAGCTGGTTTCACCCTTTAGTCACATTAGGCACAGTAAAACTAGTGAAACCTCACTTTGTTGACATGTGGATTTACTGATACTATAGCATGTATCTGAAAATAAACCAGCTCACATCAGTGGTTGACATAGGAAAGTGATTGATGTCATGATCAGGATCTAGTGTACAACAATGAATAGTTTAAACCATAACCTGTGATAGACCCCATCGTCCATCGTCCAACTCCATTGCCTCCATAAATTGTCAAGTATAACTGAATTTGCCAGTTGTTGAGATCTGAAGTCTAATGCTTATATTTTTGCTGTTCACAACTGTAATATATAGTGCTTAAGAGCAGTAATAGCCTGAACAGTATTTTTAAAGAGACATCCACTAATTTCAAAATCAGTTTACTCATCATGAGGAGTACTAGTCAGACTTTAAAAAATGTTTCATATTGTCCTCTGTGGCTGTGGAGGAGCTTTGTCTGGTCTGATGATTTTAGCAGGTGATCTTAGCTTGGGCTTGGGGGCAGAGAATATGCAGGCATTTACCAAGTGAAGAAAATCTAACAAACGTCAGTGCTACTCAGTTGCATCATGGGAAGTGAAGGATCCAAGCCGTTTTTGGTGCTTGACTCATACTATGTTTTTTATTTGTCCCTTGTACCCCACACCTTCATGAAAGCACAAAAAACAGCTGTGGAAAGATTACTGGAGAGAAACAGAGAAATTTCTTCCTCACCAGTTTGATGTGGAGCCATCTGACCCATATCTTAGAAAGTGAATCAGGGTGCTGCTATGTCTTAATATGCATGTAGTAGTTAACATTACTCCATATCATTTATTCCTTTTGCAAGCTGTCTGTTCACCTAATTAATACTAGAATTACACATACAGCTGTTATTATATAACATTTAACATTTAAACTTAGCTTTGTGTTTAGTGAATAACTGCATATAATTGCCCTTATTAATTCTATAATTGTCCTATAAAACAATAATGATGTATCAGAAATTACATAAATTCTGATAATAATGAGTTTACCATTGTAAACTAAACTAAAACAGTACTACCACTGCTACTATCATTTCTGCCATTATTACTGCAGTATTGCTGCTGTTACTGCCACTACTACTTACTAGTAGAACCAAATCATCTTATTTCAGATATTTCAATCTATGTCAAAGTGTAACAGACGTTTCTTTTCAGTGTGTGTGTGTGTTGTGGTAAAACCTGCTTGACCTGCTCTGATAGAACTTCCCAACTTGTAATAACAGAGTGCATCCGCTCAAGCTTCACTGTGTGCTGTGTTGATTCAAACACATCTGTGTTTCAGTGGATGTAACCCAACACTATATACACTATGCTCATTCCCACTTCTCACAATGCAACACATATAAATAAGCTAGGTTAAACCCCAGGCCACACACTTTCTGTATATCCTTTTCCTGTGACATCAGCTTTCAACGCTCTCAGAAGTGTTACTTGTATTGAATAGTACATGAATGTTACCCTGCTACTTTGAACCATATATCTTCATGCACACACTTCATATTTGCATTTAAATGCACATACAGCACATGCACACATGCATCACACACAGTGTAAGACCAAGGTTACAGAGACATGCCGGGCCCTCCCTCTGCTCACACCTGTTCATCTCATCGTGACCACACCTCAACCTGCCCCAACTCAACACCAGTGTACGAGCTGACTGACAGAAACTCCACCGGTGACCTTTAAAGTTCATCACAGTGTACATGGACAACTTTTTTTTTTTTTAAGTATTTTTTTTAGAGGACAGTGGAGAGAAACAGGGAGAGAGTAGGGGAATGACATGCAGCAAAGGTCCGGCCGAATCGGGAGTCGAACCGGGGTCCACCTGCTCAGACCACTAGGGCCCACATGAACATGTATTTTGTGAGATGGAATGGTGTGATAGGGCCATTGCTTTTTGAAAGCAATGAACCACTACTATGTAATTCATTGCATCTCTGGTATAGAGCCCAAAACACTTCTGCATGCTGCTTCTCATGTGCTTCAATGTCATGACACATGGTTTTGTTTGTTAATATCTTCCAATTTTTATTTATTTACTTAGTTTACTCAGGTCAATAGCACATGCAATGGATTAAGACCACAAGGCAAACCAAATGGTCTGTTGCATGTAGACTGTAAAGTTGTAATTCAAACTCATCATTACAGTTCAAATACTTTTTTTTTTTTCCCCACATTTGAACAAAAGTTTGAATTTCGAATAAATAGTCACAGCCCTCTGAGGAACACAGGCTAGTGAATAGGGAGGGAAGCAGCCTTTAACAGGTGCTTTGATCTAAATGCTAATGTGAGCATGCTAAAAATGACACTCCACATTTATTACATAATGCGCTACATTTAACCTCTGCTGTTTGATTTGAATACCTGAATTCAGAATGTGAAATTTATCCACTGTATAATGTCCTCAGAAATTCCCACAACAGAACAAAAATAAGTAGCATACATGTGCACATGTACACTGTTAACAGCACCAGATTTAAGAAAAATCTTGTTAAAGTAGATTGTGCTGGTGTTGTTGCACATAATTTTTTTTCACTTACTAAAATGAGACTTGAAAATAAGGTGTCAATAACAGAGAGAAATGCTTCAATAACCTCAGGGAGCTGCAGGTAATAACCAAAATTTTCTGGAAAAACAGGCGTCATGGATCACCCCATTTGCCTTTCTCCTGGTCTAGAGATTTGAACAAACAACCTTGCAATCCCTATACCACAAAAACTAATTTCACTGGTTTGTGGACTGGTTGTTGGATTCACTTAACAGTCATGAACCAATAAGGAGAAACCTAATCCCTCATTAGATCTCTTTTACTCATATTAAGTATTATTCTAACAGTGCTTGAGCGTAAGAGGCCCTACTTAATCCTATGGCGTCGCAAATGGTATTATTGAAGTGTGTGCACAGTTGCATCAGTATTCATCTCTCAGAGGAATATAGGTTTTCAGCGGTGCATAATGAAATGTAACAATAGCTTTTGCCAAAATATGCAAATACCTTCTGTTTCTAGTTTGGATTATGTTATTCATATCCAGTTAACTGGTATCTGCAGAATGCATAATGTACCAAACTCTACAATATGTCCTGTGGGTATGATATGGGAGGAGGTGTTATGAATGTGAATGCAAATACAAAGGCTGCTGTAAAAACAAAGCTGGGAATATGACTGGAGGAAAATAAACTGTGGAACACACAGGAATAAAAGTAGAGTCCTTTCTCTATCCTGAGAAGAGTCTTCATACAAGCCTTGTTTAAACACTGGCTCTACTTTGGTTGGGAGGCTGATTTTACAGAGGAATGAGAAAATATTTAATATTTGGATGGTCCATTCAGCACTTGAGAGGCTGTATAACATCTGGTTTTCAGGCATTCAGTAAAACAAACAGATCACTGATCTTTGCAGAAAAATCAATTTCCTACCTCCAGTGTGAACTTGGCCAGAGAGAAGAAAAAAGTCATGACTAAGGGATCACAGAAAGGGCCATTTCAGTTTGTTACAGTAAAACTTAATCAAACAAATATAGTTACACGCAGCTGCAAGCAGTGGAATGCATTATATTCATACTGTATTTGGATGAAAAGCCAATATTACATTCAGTGTGTTTCTCTCCAGACTGGGCCAAAGGGAAGTGCAGGGACTTCCATTTAAGTGCCCAGGTAAAAATGCAGAATTTAATAAAACAGTTCCTTTATTATGGTCAGATTGTAAAATGTCGTAATGGACTTTATTACTCAACTAGCAGTGCTGAAACAGAAACATCAAGCCTTAAGTTGGCAGCAAGCTCAAATTTCCATTCTTACACGCGGCTCCATTTTCACATTTACACCTGCTTTTTCATTCCACAATAATCCAGTAATGTGAAAAGATTGCATACAAGAATAGAAAAAGAGAGAGACGTGCTGAACAGGCCCACTGGACCCAGCGATTACCAGGTTCTGAACAGCAACCAGAGTGCCCGAAGTCCCTCCTCTGATCCGAGCACTGTACACATGAGACCAGCCGCTTGCTAATAGAGACATTTACACCTTAGTAAAAGTTGGCAGGTGTTACCCCACTGTTGTCAAGAGCAGACGCATGCTGGGCATCATTAGGCTCCGTGCCAAGCCTACTTTGGCTGCCAGCCTCATTCACTCATTCTGGTAGAGGCTGTGTGTGTCTGTGAGTGTTTGTGTGTGTGTTTCTGTGGAGCAGCGGTGGAAAGTGTCCTCTGTTGTAGTGGCATGCTAAGAAGGGCTCCTACTGTGATGGAGAGTGGTGATGGTGTAGTTTTACTGCTCTCCTTGCAACATGCCCGGAGTTCTGTGTGTAGGACAGACCCACTTGCAGATCAGCTCTTATGGACTGTTGATCTGCAAGTGACATAAGGGGTTAAGAGATAATGGCATCTACATGAATACATGTCAATAAATGATGAGAAAACATCCAAAGATATATTTCATATTTAATAAACTAAATGAAAGGTGAAGTGGCAAGATCCAAGGGCATAGAGTGGTGCAGGAAGGAGTCCTAAAACCTGGAGATAAGTTGGCATTTTAGCACTTCTGGTTCCCTTGTCCCAAGGTCAATGGGTTTTTTTTTTTTTTTTATGGGTTTTTGGTTTGATGGCTAAAATAAGGTCTGTGGTTAACACAAGGTCAAAACGTTTTCACATTTTAGTCTAAGACATAAAAAATACCCCACAATTTTTAAGCTTTTACATGTCTTAAAATGGGCTGTTTCTAACAAGTGGCAAAATGAGACTACAGAAGTTATGTCATAACACTGCAAATGAAAACCAATCTACTCACCAGTCTGCAAAGGGGGGTTGGTGAGTAGATGTATACCTGTATTTCATACTTGTGCTCTTGCAAACTATGTCTGACTTTCTAAGAAGAAAGGCTTTTGTAGGGGAGGAACATAGGGTGGTCACAGCTTTAACATTAGCTTTTTGCTTCTGCCAATTGTATTTAAGCTTCAAAAATCATAAAGGTATTTGTGAAGATAATGTTGTTGAACAAAATGGAGGTGGGACAGAATGTACCATTTGTATGCTAATATGGTGGGGTGTTTCTGGTAGGAGGCAGCTATGACTTTCTGCATCGGGACAGACTGCCAATCGTTGTTATATGGGCACAGAAATACTTACATGACTACATGGCATCTGATTTTTGATTGATTTCAGTTAACTTGTCTCATAGGAGGGGCTTCTGGCATGAAGTCTGGGGCAGTGGTATTTTTGCTAAAAGCACTTGGTGAGTTTGGGAAAAGTTTGTGCTTTTGGTTAAATGTTAAAAAATTAATGAGTGACTTGAAGCATGAGACAGGATGTGTTTACTTTATCAACATTTAACCGAAACTGCAATCTTTCCCTTATCTTGTTCTTTTGTTGCCTAGAAAATAAAGAAAATAAATTGTCTGTGAACATAATCGAGTTACAGTTCCTCCAAAACATGTTTGACATGGCAAAGTATAGCATAGTAGGTAAACAATTTTGTAAGAGACAAGGTTTAAGATGCACATGAATATATATGCATATTGAACCTATATGAGGAAGAGTTTTATTTTTGTACAAAGCAATGTAGGGTTAACAGTTTAAATCTGATGAACAGATAATCTGTATGAATACATATTCTCATTTTTCCAACTGGTATATGGAACTAAAATTATTTCTATTTATTTAATAGAAAACATTGTTCAACAGCGTAGGCCTAGACAAGGACCAAGGGGATTCTGAGGCTTGTAGCAATCCTTGATTTTTTTTTATACTATGCACAACCATGAGTCTTGCCTTTATTCTGAGGAGGTAATAGTGCAGTGATGATCAGCTGATCAGTAGACAGACTAAGTAATAAGTTCTGCAGCCAGAGATCTCTTGCCGATATCTGCATTTCAACTCTCTCTCTCTCACACACACGTTCATATATCCTGCACTTACTCTGAGTAATGAGGTGTTGGTGCTGCAGTCCCCCTCCTGAATTTACATATAGAATACATTACTGACACGTTTATATTAC
Organism: Lates calcarifer; assembly: GCF_001640805.2. Lineage (NCBI taxonomy): Eukaryota > Metazoa > Chordata > Actinopteri > Centropomidae > Lates > Lates calcarifer. The sequence continues at coordinate 15,197,214 of NC_066847.1, forward strand.
AGCTCCCATACTTCATGGTGAGACTCAATAAAATCTCTGTCCACAGAGCCAAGGCCTCTCAGATGGAGAATGAAACAAGAGAGGGAACTAAAACATGAAGTAAGGGGGGGGAATCATGTTTGAAAGATGCAGACATGTCTCATCCACTCAGTGAGTGGGATGTGAATTGAAAAAAAAAAATCTTACAAAAAATACTTACAGCACTGCTCCTGTCACTGTTTCCTGATTTGTCTCCCTTTACCATCTGAGGTGAAGACAACATATTAACTCAATTTAGATTATTACAGCTCTCCCCACCTCTTCAGAAATGGCCTGATTAAAATCAACTGCCATGGTAGATTATGATGAATTATGCAGACTTTGGTAAGGAATGAAGCACAAGGCAGTAGTTCATTTAAAAATTAGTCTACCTTTGGTTTGCAGTAGACAAGGCATCCATGTTAACACACATTTTACAAACAACACAGGCAACAGGTAAACATAGCAAAAGTACACATGGTTCCAATCATCACTAAACCACTGAAAGTGAAATACACTTTTTTAATTAAAAAACAACATTACTTCTATAGCATCTCTACAATGCTGCTACGACTTGTTCGTGGACCAAAGCTATTTTCATACCTCTTTGTTCTGCACTTTAGGACTATAAAAGTTCATCCAGAAGGAAGGAGCTTAAATTCAATGAGCAGAGGCTGGGAGTCATCATTTAAAATCAAATCAGTTAGCCTTTGTAACTGTCTGTGACAGGGACACTGGGTCATCAATCAGCCTACTAGACCATGTAACAATTTGATTCAAAGAGTGTCTGTTCATTAAAGATAGGCTTCCAAACCATGACACCAAAGAAAACAATAAAACCTCTTAAATAAAAGCAGGTTAGAATTAGGTCATGATGGTTTTGTCAATGAAGAAACTGAATAGTTTCCTAAAACAGAACAAAAGCTGGTCCCCCTTCTTGTACACAGTGTCACAATTTTCTTCGTTCAGTTTTGTATCAATAACTGTCCCAAGATATTTGTGCAATTGTACACCTTCCACTGTCTGATGTTAAATGGATCTAATTTCATGTGATGATTATTCAATATAGTTCATCTATAAAAAGCCAAAACAAACATAAATATTAAATATTCTGCCATTCATTTAAATGTAGATACTCAAAATTTATTTTGCAGGGTAAGGTGGCCTTTTCTCTTAAACCTCTCTGCTTAAACAATTTCAGCTTTGGTTGCTACTTCAACTGAATTAAGCTTCTATACAACACACTCTCAGCATCTGTAATCACCAATAAACAAATATCCAGATCATTCATCTCATCAAACAGAGGTACTGGGTGAGAATGCCCATCATCACCATTACTCGATGCGCTTTTCATATAACCAGCAATTATAGAGAATGACAGCATTTAAAGCCAATTCACGCCATCATAAAATCAATTTATATGCTGATGACATCTTTTTATATCTAACAAATCCATAAACCTCTCTTCCATCAGTCCACAATCTGATTAACAGCTTTGGTACAGTTTCTGGTTACTCTGTTAACTGATCTAAGTTGGAGATTCTGCCTCTGTCATTTTGAATGGCATGCTGAGGTTGGGGACCTAGCCTACAAGCACAAAACTAAATCCACTAAATACCTCAGAATCTACATTTCAAACCCAAATAATATATTCAGACTAAATTTTACCCCATTACTATATAGCATCAAAGAAAACCTGGTATTGTGGAACAAACTCTATCCAGGAACAAAATAACAACACTGCAGAAACCCAAACAATATGACGGGCTCGATTACTTTTACCACTGCTTCCTCTCCCACTAGCTTCAGTACATCTCACACTAGACAAACAACTCCAGTTCTGATCAGGTTGATATTGAGCAGACCATCTGTAAAGTTCTCCGCTTTCAGCAAATTGCATTCATAGATAAATCAGTTTAAACCCACAGTTGATTCAAGTTGACACCATAAATACCACTCTCACTGCCTGATGGAAAGCAAATGACATAATCTCAAACTATCTCTTAATACTCCTATATTCAAAATCAGGAAGGAACTCATGAACTTCCTTGCATGGAAATGGAGAGGAGAAACCAGCCTGAGGCACCTTTTCAGTGGCAGCTCTCTCATGACCTTCAACCTTCTCAAACAAAAGTACAATTTACCCCACCACTACCAGTACATACAGCTGAAAGAGACCAAATAAATAAATAAATAAATAAATAAATATCCCTCTCTCGTCCTCCATTTCTTCTTTAGGCAATCTCTCCTTAGTTACAATCTCACAACATCTCCAAACTTTCAATCTTAATAGCATTCGCTGTTGTGAAGAAAACCATATCACTCTACAGGAGGGAAAGAGCAAAATTATCAATAAATCACTGGCCCAATCTGTTAACTGACCACAAACCTGGAAAATCCCACATCAGTCCTAAAGGACAATCTGATTCCATATCCAATGTCCTTTGCTGTAGCTCATTCAAAGAGCTCCTCCAGCTCATATCCAAGGGTAGGAACAGGCAACCTATATGGTATTTGAGAACTTGTAGGCAAATTAGTAGCATATAAACAAATATTCTAGGAGACATTATTCTTACATTGTTAAAATTAAAGCAAGCAGGCCAGAAATTTCCTGTAGTGATTAGTAACCTTTATTCTGTGTCCCCTGTATTTTTCATATATTTACAGGTCACTAGGTGACCACTGTGGGCCAAGGAGCTAAGGAAATCATGACTAGATTTGCTGCAGCAGACTTCAGGGGACAAGATATTTTAAAATTGATATTTCAGCATATTAGCCTATCTTCACAGATACAGATGGAAAGGAGACATCAGAGGAGAGAAAAGAGACATGCAACAAAGGTTCTTTGCTAATATCAAACCAGGAACATGGCAATTTTGCACTATTGTTCTCTTATCTTTTTAAACTAACTATGCACACAGATTGACACAGCAGTAGCTGTACTTCTAACTGTTAATTTGACTGAATATGATGATTTTAAAAAGTGCTGTTTAGTGTATATGTAGGATGAGGACTGAAAACGCTCTAGAAAACAGATTAAGGTAGTAAAACAGAGCCTATTTCTTTCTTTCTTTGCAGATAGCAAAGGAGCACAGATATATGAGATTTTGGCACTGTATTTAGATGACCTTTCAACACTGTGAAGCTGTATTACAGATTCTGCAGACTGGTTAGAGTAATATCACAAATTTGAGATTCAAGGACCCAGTTGAACTCAGCAACAAAACAGGGCAGCAGTGAACTCCAATAGCTGCAAGACATTAAATTCCAAGAAGCTCTTTTATTTCATCGGAAGGGCTTAGTTTTCAAAACTCTGCATGTTTCTTTTTTTCCACTTCTGTGTTTTGATCTGGCTATAATATCATATGCACCAGGGATGACTGCTCCTGTCTCTGTTCCTCTCTCCTCCTCTCCTCTCTCTGTCTCTGTCCTATCTAAATAAAGGAACACAGAGGAAGAGGTTTTAATGAGAGCAACACAGAGCGCCGGTTACATTGATAAGTAAATACTACAGCTTTAAATGCTTCTCGCACTCAATTGGCTTCCTGCTATTGTTGCCGAGTGTATGCCTCAGTGAACACTAAATTTTCACTGTCACACTTCAATAACCCTAATTGTCCAAAATAAATGAGCTAATTTCTGAAGTTCCATTTTCATATGCAGGAGATAAGGCAACTTTGCTGATTGATTGGATTCCTTTGTGTGCTTGTGAATATCAGCGTGTGTCTGAGCCTGTGTGTCTGTGTGTGTGTGAGTGTATGTGTGTGAAACTGCAGCTCTCATAATTTGACTGAAGGCCTCTGTTTATTATGCCTCTGTTATTCACTGCTAGGGTTTCTCTGACCCCTGCTGATATTCATCCGGCTTCCTCTCCCCATAGCAAGAACGAGAGAAGGAGAAAGAGAGGGAAAGTTAAAGAGGGAGAGAGAAAGAGCAAGTGCATGAGACAGTTTGTTTGTGTGGATGTGTGCATGTATGGTTGTGTATGAGTGTGTGCGTGTGTCTGAGAGGTCCCTATGGATTTGGTGCTGGATCTAGCTTGAACATTTGCATTTTTTCATTTGAGCTGTTATTTGCAGCATGGCATACAGCGCAAACCCCTAAGGGCCCGCCAAGTAATTCAGTAAAAAGGCAGGTAAGACATAAATTAATCACAAGACGTCTGAGAATTATTGCACTCCACTCTCTTTCTCTCTCTGACACACACACACACACACACACACACACACACATATATATATATATATATATGCAAACTTAAGAGCACACACAAGCAACTGCACATACAAACAGGAAGAGAGCACATACACACATACACATACTGAATACACCCACACGCACATCGCTGAGACTCAAATTGAATCTGAAAGGAGACCAAGGTCGAGAGAGAAAGTTTTCAACTCCATCAAGCAGAATTACTGAGCTGGATGGAGAAGAGTAACTTTTAATGGACCAATGTTTTAATACAAAAACTTTTTCAAACTGAAACACGACTTGCATATCAATGCAATAATTCACTTTTCAGTAATGTATACTGGATTTATCACAATGAAAACACAAAGTCATTTTTTTCAGTGACTGAAGGTCATGAAAAGATTACATTTTTTTCAGAATCAATGCATCAAAATTTGTTGATTTATTCATTAAAAACCAATGATTAAATAAACCATGTTAAACATGAGAAACTAAAGCTGAAGCAACATGTTGAAAAATGTAATCTGATTACACCATCCATCTTGTTGAGTTTGAACAGATCATTCAGAAAGAGCATCCAAAGCTACTTTGTCATATGTTTAAATTACTGTACATTATTCAAGTTGGGGAAATAGCAATAAACAAATGAGACCATTATTATTGCTAAATGGAATCCTGAATCAATGGCTATCCTGAATTGTACACTGACTGTTACAAATATAAGCAAGAGAGTTCAGAGCCATGCTAGCAATTTTGTTTTCCTTACTTGGGCACAATGGGGGGCATGAATATCTGAAATAAATTTCATGGCAATCTACTCAGTAGTTGTTGAGATATTTCACTTTGAACCTGGCTATCCTGGCTCCATCCACTACTGTGATACAAATATCTCCATAGTTGGACATGACATATTCAAAAGAGCACCAGTTAGATTTTAAATGGTGAGGAACAATGTGCAACTATGGCATTTAAATTTGTTTCTGTATTCCAGTAATTCAAGAAATGTTTTGTTTTGTCTTTTGCCAGTTTTCATATCTTTAGTGGAAGCTCTAGTCACGTTTCAGGTGCTGCATGACTGATTGCCAACTCTGTTTCCATTGCACTCCACTTTAACCAAGCATAAAAACTTTGATGCAATATCTTGCAAAAAACAAACAAGAACAAACCTCAAGCAACTATTTGTTCAAGGTCCCCTGCCATTTAAATAAAAAATGTGTTTCATTTGGTTGTCTACTGTACTATTTATTTGAAAACACACAATACATTTTTTAACAAGACAGCAACATAAATTGATTTTTTGACTTGCACAATGCAAACTGACTAAGCTAATCAAATACAAAATATTTACTGGAAATAAGTCAGTTACTTGGAGAAAGCCTGGGAGATGAGGGAAAAGGCTCTTTTTCAGGATAAACTTTAGGTTTGTAATTTTTGACATACAAGTGTAAGGATTATCTTTTATTATCTTATCTTATCTTATCTTATCCTATCCTACCCCTATGTGGGATATGACAAATGTTTACTACAATAAGTGGTTATATATGAAACCTTTAAGGGTCTATAGCTTGGTACATATTTGGCAACCTCAAGAGGCTCAATAGACCACCATTTTAGAGGGTTCACAGAACAGAACGTGGCAGGTGCATTAAATTCAACCAGCAAAAACAAAAGAACAGTAAATAGGCTTAAGATTTATAATATTGGCAAACACTTTCTTCAATATATTTACATAATTCACTGTTAAAGCTGATTGCACATTTTCAGCACTGGAATAGACACTCTTTTATTACCATTTACCACAGTGTATGTTTTATTTGTTTGGAAAAAAAAAACAGAAATATACCTCAACCAGACACTGCAGAGGTTAAGGCACATCCATTTCTTCACTTGTCAGTGACAATATGAGGATTTCATTCCTCATCTAAAAAGTAAAGGTTGTACATTTTTAAAATGATTGTGTGATCGTGTAAAATGCTGATATTGCTGATCTAACTTGAAGTATCAACTTCTGCTTTACAGCACAGCAGTTTTAAAATCCTGCCTCAATAAGCTTTAACCAGTACTAAACTGAATATGAAACACAATTAGAAAAGTGCCCATGAAAACACTGTTACTGAACATCTTCAGTCAAAGTGGGGCAGAGGTAATGTTATATTTGCCTTAATGTATTGTACCTTAACCATACAGTGGTGGAAAAAAGTTTTCGGACACCCTTAAAATTTTGGCAGCAGCTGTACCCTTCCTGGCTGAGAATCTGTATCTTCACATGTTTATTCTTCCACATGTTTCCTGCATTAGGTTCCTTGTTTTAGCCATTTTTGTCTCTGAAGAACTTTCAAATGTGCTGGCTTTATATAGACATGAAGCACGGCAACAAAAATAGTCTTTTAATAAAAAAGCACGACCTTCATTAGTGGATCACTGGTACCAAAATGATTCAATACTCAAAATTTCTTATGTATTTTTATGGAACCAATCAATTCTAAGTTTTTAATGGCTTTTTAAGGATTTGTCTAGTATTTTGGCTGTGACTGTACTAAAAGAAATTGCACTTGAAGACCTTTTGAAAACAAATGTTACTGCTACCAATTAGCTGTTACTGTATTGTGACACTACATGAAACTGGTAATACTACATGTTCTTTGGCAGCTGATAACTTTAATTGCATGAAGCTAGGGGACATCCCATAGTTGAATGGTTACGGCACGTACCACATGGGCCTCTGTGCTCTGAGTGGCTGGTCCCTGGGTCGACTCCTGGTCTGGGTAGATCTTTTGCTGCGAGTCACTCCCCTACTCTCTCTCCCTGTTTCCTGTCTTTTCTCTACTCTAGCATAGTGGTAGTAACATCCTATCTTGCAGAGTAGTCAGTATTAATCACAGGATTAACAATTACCAGGGTAATATGTGTCACTATGAGAATGATACATTTGGCTTTTCTGTGCAAGCTTAACTGCTGCTTCATAACCCACTGAATAAGTAATGAGTTCTAAAAACTAGATATCTTAACTCTATAGTTTTGTATTAATTAGAGGTCTGTAACCATCTGTTATTTCACCAAGTTAACAAGCCTACTTAGTTGGGAATTAACGTTAGCTTAGCTAAGGTTGATAGGATAATGTTTGTTTACAATAAACCAAGGTACATGCAACATTAAAGATGCTTGACACTTTAAACACGGTGATGAAAACAGATAACATAAAAAGTCAGTCAGCTTTGAACCCACCTTTAGTTGACTGGAAGTATAATGGCAGGGTTGTCTTCGCTCATACACATTCTGTGGCGCCTAAAGCAAGTTCGTGGTTTGAGGTTGAATGACTCATTCCTGATATGTGTGTATGACCATAGTGAGGAGTGGCATTGCTACATAAATTGCATTTTTCTTTTAATTTCTCCATGGTCTCCAATCAATCAATCAGTCAATCAGTCAATCAATCAATCAATCAATCAGTCAATCAATCAATCAATCAGTTTGCCTACATATCTACACACACACATATGACACATTTAATTATTGTCTAAATTCTAATTGATCTAATTTCATTACCAGTTTTTTAATTGTTTGTTTTTAGATAAATAAACCCATTTTGAAGTCTACAGTGGAATCAAGAATCCACTTACAATTTAAGCGCACAACACAGCCTTACATTACTCTTTATTTCATCCATTTACCTATCCATGCAGCCAAAGCCTTTATTGAGTTCCCTCAGTGTTCTGCCGCTGTATCTCAAAGTGAAGCAGAGAGTTCTGAGTTCTCATTTCACCTCTAACATCTGTTTTACTTGATGATACACTGCATATGACCCATTCTGACCCAAGCACACCAGCTTTGAATCATATTCTCTGTCTTGCAGCCTTGTGTTTTATAACTTAAGGGCTGAAGTAGAGCTTTATTATTTCACATCTTTCACCATTTACAACACAAATGCAGACTGATTTTTTTTAAATCCCCTGCAGTCCTCTGCCCTCTTCTCTCCTACCACATTTATCAGTGCCTTTGTTCCTGAATTCAGCAGTCTGAGGCAGATTGTCCCATCAATACACTATCAGAGAAGGTACGCTAGATAAGAATTCTGCTACTATCTGTCTGCTGTGAATAAGCTGTCTAGAGGTCTCCACAGTGCAGGGCAATGCACATACATTAACACATATATTGTGTGCCTACACACACACTGAATAAGCTGTCTAGAGCTTCTATGGTGTAATCCAGCACATGTACAAACACAGCGTTATCAGCAAGAGAGACGGGATTTACTACAGCAAGGAAGATATTACTACATCTAGTGTATCTCAACTCCAACATAATGTTACTCTAATAGTTAAACTTAAGAAAAGTTGTCTTCAGGTAAGACAGTGTGTAGGACAAAACAAGGCTCCTCCCAGCCAGAGCACTGAACTACCATGAACTAAACTAATTAAGTCTCATAAGCAGTCTAACAAAATCAACTCATCTTTTATCATTAACTCAGCCTAAGTTTATTAGGCTCAAGTCAGGTCAATTTAAATGATGTTTAAATGTCTTAATATCACAACAATTCAACAACTTTGAATTGAGAGTTTAAGTCTTGTTCAGCATCACCCTTGAACTTGGCCTGAATCTGGCATATACACACACACACACACACACATATATATATATATAAGCAAAGGATATAAATGCATCTACTGCTTAAAAATGACAAGACAAGCAACATCATGTAACTGTTTTACCTTGAATCAACAGCTTTGAACTCATTTTGATGGTACACAGACTCAAACACCTGTTCTTGCACTATGTAACTTCAGTGAGCAGGTACGATCTCCTGTGAGAAGTGCGTGAGTGGGTGAAAGTCATCAGGTTAAGCTGCAGGAATCAGGCCCAGCAAGTTCAAGAGTAATGCTGAACTGAAGATCAGTTAAAAAGACTAAGCAGAGTTTTTTAAGGAATACACAGTTTCAGCTCAGTGACTGGGACTACGCAGTCAGAGCTCCAGTCAAGTGATTGATAGGCTTTGTATTTTGTACATGAACACTGTTAAACCAGTGGGACTCTGAGCTAGAGTCCCAACTGAATTACTTAACGTGGCTTGTGGCTGCATCCCTTGTGGAGGCAGGGTGCTTGTTCTTTAGCTGTCGTTGGTAAATCCTTTGAAAAATGAAGATTTAATGATAATGGAAATTTATGAGAGCACAATTTTGGCTTTTACTTTTTCCTGTAAGCACAGAACAGAAAAGATGCCTGATGTCTGTTAAAAGTTTTATTTTACTAACATTTGATGACTTTATTTTCCACATATAACCACTTCTATGTGATCTGCTGGACAGATTTCTTGGCAATATCACATAAAAAATAAAATACTTAACACATTACAGTGTTACACACAGATTTATAAGTGAGACAGCCTGGTTTCCCATTCCTTTGCTTATACCAAATAAACACCAGAGGTTAAATTATTTCAATTCAGTTATTCTGGACCACTACCCAGATGTTGAGAACATATTTTATTTTAGCAAGAAATTTTAAGGTTAGTCATCAGCGTATTTCGTTTGTGCTGTGTTTCTGTGTTTAAACAAAGCATCCTAGGGCTGTGAAGGTTAAGAGAGGTTGAGCACAATGAGCACTTTCCCATTAGAGCCATAACAGAAAGAGGGGGACGGAGAAGGAGTGTAATGGATGCAGTGAAAGACTGATTAACGTGAGTTGGGTGGAGCGTCAAATATGTGAGAGAGAGAGAGACTGAAAAAGAAAGAGGAGCAAAGAGAGAGAGAAATAAGGAGGCTTATCTTTGGCTGTGACCTGAAACAGCTGTTTCTCTGCGGTGTGTTGAAGATGGATCCTCACTCATTTCCTCTCCATCCTGCCATTCTATTTAAGTTGCCAGTCTACTGTCTTCACAGGGACAGAGACCCACTTCTTCCCTAGCAAGAGAAAGAAAATCAATTCAACTTTGAATTCAATCACTGTGGTGAGAAATACTGTTTTGTAAAAGAATGCAGTCATGTAAGTGTCTCCTTCTGCTTTCATTTTGCAAAGACCTTCACAAAAACAGGAGGTGCTGTGGGTGTATTTTTCAAACGTTATAGCTTCCTCATGATGGATCCTGTTTTAACACTGCAGATTTGACATTGAGCCAAAAGTCTTTCCTGAGCCCCATTTTAGTGGTGATGTGGAGGTTTTGGCCTGTCATCAGCAGCTGAAGACTCCCCCCTGCTCACCACAGCTGTCACCCAGAAAACACGAGGAAAGAGGAGAGAGGAGAAAGGAGAGAGGAGAGGAGAGGGGGAGAAAGGACTGATGAGAATGTTTCTCTTTATTGCTCTTAAAGGTCAGAAGGACAGCAAGGGCATATGTGTTAGGAGTCACTTAAACTCAACCCTGTGTTATCTTTCTCACACACACAGACACACAAACAACCTGCACTTCATCAGTTTCTATTGGCAGAGTTTGTAAGTGAGTGCTTTCTATAAGCAGGAGTGGATGGTTGAGCAGGAGGAGGGGTGCAAGGGTTGGATATTGGCCAGAAGAGAGAAGGAGTTTTTTTTGATAGTTTGGTATGAATAAATGATGAACCTGTAGTCTTACACTATTTTATCATTTTTGGATACATTTCTTAAATACTGACAAAAGAGCTTTCTTTTTCTCCCAGTATACTTCCTTCCTGTACTACTCACAGTAAGAGGGGATTGAATAGATTAATGCATTAGTAGTATTTGCGGACTGGTGTGAATTGTGAAATAGCTGTTGTAGTTTGGCCAGCCTGGATTTGAACCAGTGACTTGCTGCTCAGGGCATTTGCACCTTAAACATTCAGCTATTGGGTTGCCCACATGGTATTAACTTTCTGAGGCACACACAAATGTATAGTACTTTTGTTTCCAGTTTCAACTTGAGCCAGGTTAACTGTTTCTCTTATTTTGATTCTTTATGTCAAGCTAAGCTAGCAGTCTCCTGGATGCTCCTTCTTATTTAGTGGACATGAGAATGGTATTAGGGTAGGAAAAAATAAAGCAAGGAGGAATACTGAAGAACAGAGGAGGTTTGGAGGAGAACACGGAAGAGGAGAATTAAAGGACAGGATGATGGAGAGGAAAGACAGGGCAGAGCAGCATATGACTGGTCGTCTATGGAGGTTGATGACCAGCCCCTGTCAGTCAAGCTCACACAGAGAGAGCAGGGCCCTGCCATCTGCTCCAAAGTTAATGGGAAGGAGACAAGGTGGGGAGGTGAGATGTGTTGACACAGCCCAGAGAGGCTGGAGGGAGAGGAGGCGGTGAGAGGATGGAGGTCTGTGTGAGAAAGAAAGGAGAATGGAGGCAGATGGAGAAAAGTAGGGTGGAGACCAGGGACAGAGGATGATTTAATGAAATGGAGGGATGAGGAGATGGCTGGTGGAGGTGGAGAAGAGTTGATGATGGATTAAATGAAGGTGGAAACCAATAGAGCGAAGAGGACTTTAGGGGGTATCCCATCTCAACCATGTGCTGTGGGTCTCATTATGGCTGTTGTGCCATGTTGTGCTTTTATAATTTACAGAATCCAAATCACAGTTAACTGACTGGCAAACACATTCACACTAACCCTGTGTTCTACTAAATGCATTTAAATATGATTAATTTTGCCACATGTTTTGGAGGAAATGTGCTACCTGAATCATATTTATTAGCAAAAAGATCCAGGATTTTGACAACTGATTCTCATACTGCACAGAAATCATATGAGGGAGGTCAAGGTGGATTGTTAAACATGTAAAAGCTCAGACAAACAAGCATTTATTGACAACAAAATTTTGTGTTTCTCTTTCATTGCTTTTCAAACAACGACAATAAGGATCTATTCTATTTAAATTTCCAAACCAAACTCTCCAAAAGCAAGGTAAATCAGTTCAACTGTGGTCTTGCCATCACTGACATTTGAGTCCAAAAGGAAGGAAGCCATTATATTATCTGCCATTATATTAACCATCCAATTTTATATGAATCTGCCCTGTTAAAATATAAATAGCTCCACAAAATAGATGTTGTAGGTTTGCAGTCAGGCATGAGACAGAAGAGGATTATTCAAATATGATCCCTTTATTTACTGTTTTAGCTAACTGTCCATTTAGCAACTGAGACCCCAGATAGTTAATACATCACCAAGTTTCCAGCACCACTTATTTTCCAGAAATTACTTTTGCTGTTCCACTTTCTTGTCTGACAGGTCACTAAAGTGCAAAACTTTGAGCCAAACTTCACATTCCAGGTGTTGTTAAACCAGCTTTAACAACTTGTCAGCAACTCATATTTCTGTCCACCTGGCAAATCAAGGTCCGTATTCACTGTCTTTGTTTTTGGTCTCTATCTCTATCTCTATGAGGAAATGTTTGGCTCTTACCAGCTAAATGCTCCACTGTGTTCATCAGGTAGTTGTTCACTGTGTGTGTCTGCTGTTTGCTGCTGAGCACGGAGTGTACAGTGAATTTTAAGAGCTTATTCACTGGAAGTAGCTGCCTGCTGCAGCCAAAAACAATGGTATAAGAGCAGTGGGAGCTGCAGATTACTCCGGTAATAATTCTCTGTAAGTTCATCTTTCTGGGGTGCACAGTGGTTAGCGATGTCGCCTCACAGCAAGAAGGTTCTGGGTTCGAGCCCCAGGTGAACTGGGGCTTTGCTGTGTAGAGTTTGCATGTTCTCCCTGTACCTGTGTGGGTTCTCTATGGGTTCTCCAGCTTCCTCACACAGTCCAAAGACATGTAGGTTAGGTTCATTGGTGACTCTCAATTGATGTGAGTGTGAATGTTTGTCTGTCTGTAAGTGTTGGCCCTGCAATGGACTGGCACTGGTACAGGGTGTACCCCACCTCTTACCAATGTCAGCTGGGATTGGCATGACCCTTAACCAATAAGTGTTATAGATAATGAATGAATGAAAGTTCATCACATCGTTATTTGATACAGTGCATGTAAAACCATCAATTTTAGCTGTAAGGAAAGATCATGGTTTTGTATGGCACCAGAGCACAACATATATTATCTCAAGGTACTTTGGAGAGTAAGGCAGAAACCTTACAACATTATAGAGAGAAACCCAACAGTTTGCATAATGAGCAAGCACAGTGAAGAGGAAAAACTCCCTTCTAACAGGAAGAACCAGACAAAGGGTAGACGGCCATTTGCCTTGAATGGTGGGGTTGAAAGGAGAAAAATGGGAAAGAAAAGAGAAAGAGGGGGATGGGGGAGAGAGAGGAGAGAGAGACCAGGAACAGTTATATACATTGCTGTAGTTAAGCACTGTCAGACTATCAGAATAACAGCAACAATGATAGCAGCACCAAGTGATAATAGTGATAATGATAATAATAGGTTAATAATAATGATGATAATAGTAGTTGAGTAAATAATAAGGAATTACAATCCAACTAGTTTTGCAGGTCATCCATACCTTCTAGAAGAAGTCACAAGGTGAGTTAACGGTCAGAGAACTCTTTATGCCCTGGTCTGAGTGCATGTGTTTCTCATTAAAATTTTGATCTATGAGTAAACAAAATAAGAACAGGGTCGAGTCAAATGTACATTACATCACATCGCCAGGTTTCTCTGAGCTGAGCTTCACACCACCTGTTCAGGAAAGTAGGAAGTAGGTCAGAGCTAGCCAAAGTCACAACTAGGCAAAGTTAGCGAGGCCGGGGTTAGAATTCAGGTCTTGGTGCAAAGCTTTCCTCTCAGCCATCACACACACTCCACCCCCTGTTGTTGGACATGACCGATACTGGGAGTTTCCTCTGAGGTTCACCCCCCCTTCAAGTTCACCTCCTGACTGGACAACAGATGGACTGTAGTGGAGCCCAGACAACAACACCTCCTGCTCGTGTGTGTTTGTGTGTGTAAGCCTGGCTAGCTGGTTGTGTGTTGTTAGGTCAAAATGGCTGCAGATGCAGGTGTGATCCTTCATGTCTCTTGTTGACACTGTTATCCGTCATTGTCCAAACATGGTGGGTCCAGTTTCCCTTTGTTAGTGAACACTGTGTTCAGGGTCAGTTTAGCAGTAAGTCAATCAAACTGATCTCCAAGCCTGAGACTCTTTCACAAAGACAATGTGTTCATTTTATCAGTAGCTTTCATTGCATAGAGTTTGCTTTTTAATGACGAAAAAGCCATTTCACCCAATTGCTTGCAGGAACTGTCATGTATGAACTTGTCTGATACGTCTTTGTTTAATAAAACTAATCATGTGATCGAGTTAGGCCAAAATTTGTGGTTGGCAAAAATGAACAGACATATAAAGTACAGACTCAGTGTTTGAGAAATAAGAAAGAAATGTGGTTGTGATCATTGTGTACTTACTGAAATACTGCTCAGGTGGATGAATTACTGCACTTCAGGATTAATGAAAAGCATGTTACCCAGGCTAACAAAGGAATACTCCTCCTTTATTAAACTCCCTCACATGCCATGCAGTCAGTCCTAGAGGCCATCTTTTGACTCCACCATCTTGTTATAGTTGTTTGTTTTCAGCCATGTGACAGCCCTTTGCCATTGTGACATTGTCTTTTCCAACACACACAATACACCATGGCATGGTGCATCATGATTCAGAAAACATGACGGTACACGTTGTGACGCTGAAAAAATGTATTGTGATGTGACGGATGAAGGGAGTTCTGTATCCTGAAGTAATCCTTTACACTTCTGTGAGTGATGGCACTGTGCGCCGTACGAAATAACACTGATAAAACAAGACTTAAAGTGAATACATTTGAACTGCAATTTCCTCATCTTCATGCAGCTTTTAACATTGTAACAGCGTCTGGCTGCTTCAGGCTCTGTTCAGTCGGACATCTGTATACAGCTAGTGACCACTAATCAGCTGACTGACCCTTATTCCTCTTGAATAATTATTTTCTCTGACAGTTAATATTTTTCATTAATTGTAATTCTGATCTGTTTGACAGATTTTCTCCATGTTTCATTTCTGCACTAAAGATGTCAGGAGACATTGTGAACTCGTTTTCACTCACTGTGAAACTATTATAGTTACTTTTATCTATACATGGACAAAAACATTGGCTAGCCTAGCATCATAATAAGCCTACAAATAGCTCACAAAACAACTCTCTAAAACAGCATAGATACTCCGATACTCTCTCCATTTGGTTGTAATGAATGGAAACATAATTGTACTATATAGTTCTGTAGGGGAGAAAATATTGCCAATTATGGCCAATGCGTTACCCTTTCTTTTGCACTGTAGTCTGCAGAATACAAAACTCTCTAAGAGAGTGAGTTTTGTAGCAGGATGAGATCAGAGATTTTATTTTTGCAGTCTACACTATGAAGAAATAAACTAAGACTGTTTTCTAAGTTTGTATTCATTCTTCCTTTATTAAATATATCCTTAGATGTATTGTGAGTGTATTGAACTGTGAGCCCTGTATCGAGTATTGATGACTATATCATCACACTGACACACACACACACACACACACACCTGTGTATATTGTGCATAGATTAGGTTGGATATTGTTTGTTATTATTCCTTTTGGTAATTGTTAAATAAATACTTATTACCTTTCATCACTCAGGGAAAAAATAACATAAAATTTAAAAAAAGGTTGGAAGTAACCGACTAGTCTATATTTTTAGGTCTATATAATGTCAGCTAATAGTGAAAGAGAAGCTTCAACAAACTAAGGTGTTGTCTGCAAATTTTTAGTCTAATCAACAGTCCAAATAATATGCTGTTTAATTTTCGGTTTGTCTGTTAGTCTGATCAACTATTTGATTAATTGAGTAATAGTTTCAGTTCTATATATTTCCCAAAATATTGAATTTTTCATTTACAATGCAAATTTCTGAAAGTGCAAAGATTTGAGTCAAATAAATTTCAAGCCATTTGTGGTGTTGTGTTGGGTTACATATGCAAGGAGATGTCTGATATTTTATTAAAGTGCTTGTTCTTGGGTGTATGTGACATATTTGGGACTGCAGTTAGACAAAATAAGACATCTCATCATGAAAAACTATAGCACATTCTACAGTTAAATACAGTTGACAGCTATTGTGCATGATGAATGACAATGCTGACTGTTTGATATGTCACGACTTCTCAGTGAAAACACTCAAACATGTGCCTCTTGGAGTCAAAGCAGCCTGCTATCAATCAATCACTGTCAGTAAGTTCACAGACTCCTGCTGTGTTGCTGCTAAAAGCTGCGAATATTTGCAATTTGAAGCCTTTTTAATGGCAGCACACAGTTTGCCATTCATAGTCATTACTCAGAGGCTGAAGACATGCATATGTTATGTCAACAAATTAAATATTCAAAAGCAGCAAACTTTTAGCACCCCGTCAAAGAGATAAGCTTTGTCTGAAGTGATTCCTGCTCTGGGGCTCTTCTTTATACATATTGTACACACATGAATATGAGTGCCCACACTGAAGCATGCAGGAAAACACACACATACACACATGAATTCTGTAGCACAAAAACTTATGCACTTATACACACACATAAAGACAAATACAAACACTCCCACACACACTAGTCTCAAACAGTCTATCAACACTTGGTGACATCTGGCAGGGGTGCTGCCTTATGAAGACTGTGACTCCACTGTGCCTGCTTGGTATGTTTACTGTGTGTGTATGTGCATTCACAAGTTTCTGTGTGTGTGTGTGTGTGTGTGTGTGTGTGTGTGTGTGTGTGTGTGTGCGTGTGTGTGTGCGTGCATGCGTGTGTGTGTGTGTGTGTGTGTGTGTAGGTGGGCGAATGGGTGGTTGTGTGCTTACTTATGTTCTGCCAGCATCTGGAGTCTAGACTGAAGGACTCTAAACTAGTGGGCAATAGCCCATCTCCCTGTCACCCACTCTGTTGACTTGAGTGCTACACTTACACTTACTTACTTCACTACAGTTTACAGTCATGTGTAAAAGAAAGCACACCCTCTTTAAATGTTTTTTTGTATCAGGACATAATAAAAAATCATCTGGTCCTTACCAGGTTCTAAAATTATTTAAATTTGACCTCATGTGTAAAACTACACACCACAGATTCCACTGTGTCATTATTTATTGAACAAAAATGAAGCCAAAATGGAAAAGCCATGTGTGAAAAATTAAGTACATCCCATGATTCAATAGCTTGTAGAACCACCTTTAGCAGCAATAACTTGTAATGTTATAAATAATGGTTTTCTGTATGACTTTATCAGTCTCTCATCTTTGTGGAGGAATTTTTGGCCCAGTGTTGCTTCAGTTCATTGAGGTTTGCAGACATTTGTTTATTCACAGCTCTCTTAAGGTCCTGCCACAGCATTTCAATTGGGTTGAGGTCTAGACTTTGACTGGGCCATTACAACACTTTGATTATTTTCTGTTGTAGATTTGCTGGTGTGTTTGGGATCATTGTCCTGTTGCATGACCTTATTTTGCAAACTTTAGCTGTTTGACAGATGGCCTCACATTCGACTCTACTTTGGCATACAGAGGAGTTTATGGTTGACTCAATGACTGCAAAGTGCCCAGGTCCTGTGGCTGCAAAACAAAACCAAATCATCAGCCCTCCACCACTGGGTTTGACAGATGGTATGAGGTGTTTGCGTTTTTATGCTGTGTTTGGTTTTCGCCAAATGTGGCACTGTGTATTACAACAAAACATCTCCACTTTGGTGTCGTCTGTCCAAAGAACATTGTTCCAGAAGTCTTGTGTTTTTTTTCAGATGCAACTTGCAAACCAAAGCCGTGCTGCTGTGTTCTTTTTAGAGAGAGAGAGAAGAGGCTTTCCCCTGGCAACCCTTCCAAACAAGAAATAGTTGTTTAGTCTTTTCCAAATTGTACTGTCATGAGCTTTAACGTTTAACAAACCAAAACCTACCAAAAGCTCTGCTTTTATAGGAATGGGCACACTTGCTGATGATCAGTGAATCATGGGCATTTGATTAGCAGCCAGCATTAGCCTCATAATTCCTATGGAAGCAGTAAAGGTGTACTTTATTTTTCACATACTGCCTCTGCATTTTTTGTGAAATAGATAATGAGACAGTGTTATATGTAATATGTAATGCGTTGTTATTCATCTTGTATTTACTTAACCTGACTAAACCTAAAGACCTGCTACAGACCAGACAATTTTCTATTGTCCCGATGTGTAAAACCTTTTTTAAATATGACAGGTCAAAATATCTGACCAAAAAGGGCTGTACTGAGAATGCCTTAAGATTTCACACTGACATACTCTCTTCCACAAAAACATTATTGGTTACAACCATGGGAAATGGTTTATTGTATGTGTAGAGCATCCCTTTCTTACTGAACAAAACTTCAATTAAGAAAAAGGCATTTTATTTGTGACACATCCTCCTGCAGATGTACTGGATGTTTACAGCATGTGAACAAATATCTCAGAGCATCAGGCTGGTTTCTAAAGGTACAGCTGAGTGAAGTGTATGTGGAGAGACTGACATTCATCATCAACATGTCTTTTGTGCCCTGTATAAATCAGTTGACTGATACAGCACCTAATGTATGGATCTGTAATGGTCGGTAGTTGCATGTTAACACTGATTGTAGTTTCTGAATTTTTCTGCTTAATTAATGAAAAATATGTTTAGTTTTTTCATGTGAGACTTTTTGACCTGTAAAAGTGCTTGAAGTATAGGTATTGCTAATAAAAAAAAATATATTTAGCTGATTTAATTTCAAGATTGTATTGTTGTATGCTTGGCACTGCCATGGCTTATTTTGATACTTCAATAGAAGAGAACCATCATTAATGTTGTCAGTAACACCTGTGCATTTCCTATGATGACAAGTCAAAATGTCTGCTGTGGAAAATGCCTGTTACATTTTTATGAAACTTATTGAAGCTTATGAAGCTTATTCCCGTATGTTGATTTACACAATATCAACATTGACAGACACATACTGATTTTCTTTTCTTTCTTTTGCCTTATTTTGCTCTAGAGCTGTGTGCAACTCAGCTACTCATATAGTTCTTATATAACTCAGCTACTCATATATATACTCATGAGTTTCACTCTCTCTGGCTCTCTCTCATACAAAGACAGTCTGTCCAGGGGTAGCAAAACAGAGTTTGGTTATCCAATTGATTTATTTTGAATATTTCAAGGCTTCAACCTGTGCTGCTGTGGCAGCTGAAGCAAAGGAACAATAGTGTTAAAACTGGTTAGAGCTGATTAATATTTTCTGTCTATTAGGTCTGTATTCTTCAATTACATTTCCTGAATTACAGATTTTAACCATCACTCCTCAGTGAACTAACTCCTCAGCAGAGGACCGAGAACACTTTATAGTTAGACCTAGTGTCTAATTATCATGGATTTCCCGTGTTTTATAGGAGTCTGCTCACATTGATATGGGCTACTAAAAACAGAGGAAAAACATGATTTTTGTAAGAAAGTCAAAATATTAAACAATAATAGGTGACCATAACAATGGGATAGTTGCACACTTGAATAAAAACTGAGATTTAATTATTGTTGTCTTCTCAATACTTGCAAAATACACAGACCTTGCAATAATGTTACATTGTTATATTTTTCTATACAACCTTTCTCTCAGAACTACAGTGAATGTATATGTCTATATTACCAGTTAAACAAAAACTATTTCCATACAGTACACAAAATATCATTATTCCCTGTTTCATTACTACTATATTCACAGTTGGGTACAAAAAAAATTAAATATAGCATGATGGGGCCCTAAAAATGGCACAATGACATGGTTTCATGCTTATACCTTGAAGGAATTCGGTGTACTCTGTGCAAGTTTCTTAGGACCCTGTGACCATTACTTGAACATATTAGGAAAGGGGTATCAACCGGGGGAACTAATCATATCAGACTGTATTGAACTACTGTTTTGTATTATATTGCTTTTTTTTTTTTACCATACAGACTCTTTTCTCTGGTCCTGTAAATAACACTTATCTTAGTGAGGTGATACCCTTAGCATGAAACTGGGTTTGACTGCTGCTGTATGTCACTGGGCTGAGACAAGTAAAACATACAGGCGGAGATCTACACCCCCAACACACTTTTTATGCAAGTGGGGCCATATATAATAACATCTTTACACCACCAAAGGTTTACTGAGAGAACTTTAATGGGTCCTATTAAAACTGCTGTGCAAGAATGAAACACATCATTAAGACATCTTATCTACATCTACTCTATAGAATTTGTCGCCCTATTTAGAAAAAGTCCCATAACTTTAGGAGCCCAAAGATAATTTGTCAAATTAAGATTCATTTTAATATGGTGTAGTCACAAAAACCACCAAATGCTTTGATGAAACAGGCTCTTATGAGGACCGCCCCAGGAAAGGAAGACCAAGAGATACCTCTGCTGCAGAGGATGAGTTCATTAAAATTACCAGCCTCAAAAACTGCTCCTCAGATTAGAGCCCACATATATGCTTCACAGAGTTGAAGTAGCAGACACATCTCAACATCAACCGTTCGGAGGAGACTGCGTGAATCAGTACTACATGGTTGAATTGCTGCAAAGAAGCCACTACTGAGGAAGAACAACAAGAATAAGAGAACTGCTTGGGCCAAAAAAACACAAGGAATGGCCATTAGACCAGTGGAAATCTGCACTTTGGTCTGATGAGCCCAAATGTTAGATTTTTGGTTCCACCCAGCATGTTTTCTGTGAGACACAGAAAAGTTGAGCGGATGGTTTCTACACGTGTGGTTCTCACTGTGAAGCATGGAGGAGGAGGTGTGACGGTGTTGGGGTGCTTTGCTGGTGACACTGTTGCTGATTTATTTGAAATTCAAGACACACTTAGAGTGACAGAGTGCTGCGTCACATGACCTGGCCTCCACAATCACCTGACCTAAACTCAATTGAGATTGTTTAGGATGAGTCGGACCGCAGAGGGAAGGCAAAGCAGCCAACACCTCTGGGAACTCCTTTAAGACTGTGGGAAAACCATTCCAGTTGACTACCTCATGAGTTTGCAAAGCTGTCATCAAAGCAAAAGATGGCTAATTTTAAGAATCTAAATATAACAAATAATCTGGTTTGTTTAACACTTTTTTGTTACTAAATATTTCCATATTCAGTATTAAACATTTTCACTTTCTGAGGAATTGTGTTTTTCTCATCAGGTATGTATAGTTGATGGCTCTGGATACTATCATACGTGACCTCACCATATTCACAACTGTGCCTGTCAGACATGTAATTTATGTGTTTTAATTGACATTGACAAATGCATGATTTTATCTGTGCACAGTACA
Organism: Lates calcarifer; assembly: GCF_001640805.2. NCBI lineage: Eukaryota > Metazoa > Chordata > Actinopteri > Centropomidae > Lates > Lates calcarifer. The sequence goes on from NC_066847.1 coordinate 15,218,652, forward strand.
TTGTCATTGTCATCATTGTCGTCACACACCTGAAACAGAGTACTACAACATTACTTTACACTGTATGGCACCATTAGGAGCCAGCTGAGATCAACTATTATTAACACAGTACAGTATGAAGACAAGATGTCATAGAATCATGAAGTGTGAACAACTGTTGACATGTTATTATCTTTACTCTGATATTGTTGTTATCCGTGTGTAAAAGTACAGCAGTGTATACAGCACCAGTCAAACGTTTACCTTCTAATTAAATGGTTTTTCTTCATTTTTATTTTCGACATTGTAGATTAACCTTTGTAATTTGTTAGAAAGCTGCACACATCTTTAGTGTTAGCGGGTCAAATTTGACCCGTATTTTAACTCAGCCTGAAAATACTTAAAAACACTAGTTATCATCCAATATTGTTTTTCACCTCATAGCTAACTTAGTATGTATTCATATCCATGGAAACACTGTTTTAAATTTTTTTTTTTTTGGCTCCACAGACCTTTTATCTTACAATAATACCACTCGTTTTCGATTACAAAAACTGTTTAAATACACTAATTATATTTCCTATAGTGATAAAATGAGTAATTATATTATCCATGTCTTATAAACTTATATTAGAGTACACCTACCCAAAAAAAATTCTTTGATTTTTTTTTATTTAAAATGATGGCCACCACACAAACCTATCATTTAGTTAAATTATCAAAGAGACTCAAAAATCAAATATCTAAAGGTACAGTTGTGAGTGACGTCACGTATAATCTCCTCCACAGGCAGGTCAGGAGCCAGAGTCTGCCGCACAAAAACTGCTTTGCAGGTGGAACGAAAAAAAACCTTTTCCTCATCAGGGTGGAGGCTTCCTATCACATATGTTTGAACATATTGGTCTGTGCTGTAGACCTTTGCTACCTTTTTGTAATAACTGTGCTCAAACAAGGATGAGACTGGATGAATGAATATTGAGTAGGTCCTAAATGCTGGATTTTATTCAGGGAGTGAACCTCTTTAAACCAAGGACAGAAATGCTCATAAGGTTGCATACCTCTATTTCCCTCTCTCTCTCTCTCTCTCTCTCCCTCTCTCTCTCACACACACACACACACACACTCACAGACATATACGGAGAGTGTCACTAAGAGGTGCTCCTGTGTACTGACTGGGAATCAGTGGAGAAGAGGACCCCTCTGCCTCTGGTCTCTCCATCTCTGTTTTCCAGGCAAGCACTTGAGTTAATTAGGTCTGTGATTACATAGTATTGTGTTTGTTTACTCCTCCAAATACCAGAATTAGACAGAGAGGTGGTTACTTTTGAATCCGGTGGTATCTTACAGTGATATTTTTACAGTGATCTGTAAGCCATTTTTAAATTAATGCGGTGAAATGGTGAGATGCATCATCAAGATTTATCAGATTGCAGTCAGTAGCATCTTTAAAAAATTAATTAGTGTTGGAATGCTGCAGTGAGATTTATCATTATCCTAAGTTTCATCAAAATCCAATCAGCAGAGTGTTGGATTTGTATGTGACACATTTGACAAATAGAAGTGTGCATCATGGGGGGGGGTGTTTTCTCATATGTTCCTCTGTTCTCACTTTTGTTTCTGTGGGGTATCCCTATGGATTGATGTCAGTAATTCACTAGTTTATTCCTCTGTCATTGTGCTTTCACCGTGGGGAACAAAAGATTTTTCAGTATAGAACATCAGACTGAAGTGTGTGTATAAACCAAACACCATGTGTGTTCAAAATGACAACTTGTGACTGTATCCTACAGCAAATTGGGATGGTTTGCAGCTCATTGTGAAGTGGCTGAGATGAGAGTCAGCACCTCCAAGTCTGAGACTGTGGTTCTCTGCTGGAAAGTGGTGGATTGCTCCCTTTGGGTTGGGAATGAGTTGCTGCCTCAAGTGAAGGAGTTCATGTGTCTGAGGGCCTTGAGTGGTCAGAACCTCCTTTCCAGCACCCTGGCGTAAACTATCCTGGGAAGGCTCAGCAGAGTGATGCCCCAATAATTGGAGCATACCTTCTGGTCCCCGTTTTTGAAAAGGGGAACCACCACCCTGGTCTGCCACTCCACAGGTACTGTTCCCATCCACCACATTGAAAAGGTGTGCTAGACAAGGCAGCCCAACAATGTCCAGAGCCTTTAGCACCTCAGGGTGAATCTCATCCACACCTGATGCCTTGCCACCGAGGAGCTTCTTGACTACCAGGGATATGGGTGAGGCTTCACCTGATTCTTCAACTCTGTCTCTCCTCCATAGAGGACATGTTGGTAGGGTCCAGGAACACCTTAAGCACTCTTTACAATGCTTGACAGTATCCCCAGTCTTGGTCAGCAGTTCTCCTCCCCTGCAAAACACAGCCTGAGCCAAGCCCCAGTTTCCCTAACTGAGTCGTCAAATGGTTTGCCAGAACTGCCTGTTCAGAAGATCAACTCTAATGGACACAAGACCATAAGGCCTGTAATAAACACCTAAAATCTCAGGAGTGAAAATTGCTTCATTCTTTCTGACAAGACTTAATCTCTGCATTGGTCATTTGACTGTTAATTTTATCAAAATCTCATAAATCACACCACACTCCAATCTTAACTAGGGGCCAGCATTTCCTTTGTTTTTACTAATGTTTGCAAGCTATTGTCCAATAATTCTGGTAACCAAATGATTTTATTCAGTAAATGTTTTCAAGTAATTCAGTGACAGTGATGCTGTCACATCCTCTCCAGCTGAGCTGACAGCTCAGGTACGCTATGTATTCCATTACCTTCTTATGATTAGGGAGATGTTTAAATAAGTAAACTTCATCATCAATCATATACCTTTAATAAGAAGTTACTAAGTAACTAATATTAAAATTATATTATTATATTCAAGTCTTAATATTTCTGTCCAAGAGGACAGTGGTGTCCCCCTACACTGAGTGTTTGTTTGAATTTCTGAATCATTGCTGCATGTTTACTACATTTTTGACCAGGGCGTTTTCGATATTTACGTCTTTTGCCTCACATGTAAAACAAGTTTGTTTCTGACTGCTAGCGGTAGCATTAGCAACATGTCTAGCGCTATCAACCTGGCCAGTGTTCAAAGCAAGAGACAAACAAAAGAATTCAAATTTCAACTAGAAACCCTAAGTGCTCAGTGCTACTATAAAAGTCGAGTAAAACAATTTAATAAGTTAATAAGAAGAATAGTTAATAAGTAACTATTCTAGTAGAAATAATGCCAACAGACTGTTGATTTTAAACCCTCTCAGATCCTGCTCATTGTCAGACTGGTCATATGAAATACTGGGACAAATTCTGGTGGACCACTGGCCACCATCAAAATCCACTAACTGGGGAAAGCTACCAGTAGCCACTGGGGAAAATAAAAGTCCTGTCCTCTTCAAATTCACATTCAGTTGTACAGTAGCAGACAAGCTTCCTTTGTGCTGTAAATTGAGCATTCATTTTATAGGGAACCAATCTCAATGCCGATGGTGTCATTATGTATTACATTGTGCAATCAACATTTACTTCATAATGATAAGTTAAAACAAAACCTACTGCCACTTTAAAGACCTCATAGCCTATTATCCCAATGGATCACTTTGCTCTCAAAGTGCAGGCTTAATGGTGGGCCCTAGAGTCTCCAAGAGTAGAATGGGAGGTAGAGCTTTCAGCTCCTTGGAAATAGCTTTTTATTTTATTTTACCAATGCTTCTCTACTGTAATTGAACCCCCTTTGACCAGCCTGCCCCCTTTTTCTATCATCCTGACCACTGTGAGGGCATGCCCAGGCAGTGCATTCATCAGGCACCTACCACCACACTTGACATAGTGCATGTGTAAAAGGATGTGCTAGCTCAGTGCTGGACATAGTTTCTTTGAACAATTTTTTCTAAGTAGTTTTAGCTAACCATACTAGATTTTGCCCAAAGGTAGCTTTGCTGTAGTTCAGCATGATTGGTAGTTTGCAAAGCTATGCCTTTAAAGTAGTTTCCCCAACACTGTTCCTGAGGGCCCTCCACTGAAGGTTTTCCAGGCACATCCAATTGATAGGAAACACCAGGGTAGACCCAGAACAATGCAGGAGAGACTATACATCTCATGTGGCCTAGGAACAGCTCAGGATCCCTCAGGAGGTGGTAAACGCTGCTGGGGAGGGGGGCATCTGGACTATCTTGGTTGACCTGCATTATTGGCAAATATTGGATGAATGGATGGATGTGTTAAAAATGACCAGAAAAAAACTGCCTAACAATCTGACCTCTATCGTTTAAAATTCTCCTGTTTAATAAAAGCACTGTGTTTCTCTCTATTTCCATGGGAACAATTTGCACTTGACAGAGAGCAAAGGCGCTGTGGTGGAGGAGGGCTGTGAGGGAGGCGGTGTGCCAGCAGGCAGCAGGTGATGTGTTTGCCTCCTGAATGCCTCCACATGCTCTATGTCCATGGATTTATGGCTGTGCCCTGTCGGCCCAGATCCCCCACCAGCTGGGGGTCAGAGGGCACTGTGGTGCCCTGTACAGCTAGCCAGCTGGTCCTGCTCAGCCCTGCCACCAACCAGCTGAAAAGGAGAGCTACACACACAGTCACATAACATACCTAGAGACACACACTGCCATGTACACACTCCCAGCGAGATACCCAGCACAGATGCCTAGGCAAGACAACCATGTCAGTTTTGATGCATCCTTAAGCCGGTTTGAGAATGCACTACAGTAGGGAGGAACGGGCCAGTAAAAGGCACATTTCAACAAAAAACAACAAAGAGAGGGCCTTACACTGCATAATTTAAAAGGTTATATGTAATTTCTCAATAAGCACTTTAGTACTATTTCCCCTTTCTTACCACAATGCAGTGTTTCTGAGAGTATGTGTAAGGAAAATTTTGCATTATAGAGTAGCAAAGTGGAAGGAGTTTTTCAGGTGTACAGGGATACATTTTTAAAAAATCCTGTTTATTTTCTGCATAGTCAGATGCTGATTTTCCCCCAGGTTGCAGCAAAAGTTCAACTAAAATGGCCTCTTTCCTCAAATATGCTGACCTGCTGGGAGATGGAAGTTACAGCTACAGTGTAGAGAACAAAAGTGGAAATTCCCAGGTTTGAATAAGTCTACTCTGCGATCTGATTGGATGTGAAAAATCTGAAACAGGGCAGAAAATATTAGAGAATACAAGAATATCAGGTTAGAGAATGTATATTGAGAGTGTAATCAGCCATTTTCTCTTGACATCTTTTCTGACGTTACTGCTACAGGAGGAGCATCAGTGGGCTAAATCATTACTATTAAGAATGAGCCGCTGTCACTTTGTCAGAAAATATCTGATTCTTGGATAAAAAGCTACATAACTGTACATTAAAGCATTGTGATAAAAGTCAATTATTTATCCAGTTACAATATGCTAATTTCAACATCCAAGTTGCAATCACAAGTGGAAAACTCCAAAGGTTTTGATATATCCAACATGGAGTTTAACACAGAAATGCATGAAAAGTTAATGAATATGGACACCTCATGTCACCCAAAGTCCACCATTCTGTTCCTTTCTGTGTTCTTTCAGATTTTAATTTACAAACTCTGCCCCCACTGGACAGTTGTTGTCTGAAGCATCTGCTGCTGCCAGGTGAACAGTGTCAGTGATTTGTTTTTACGTGTCATTCTTCTTTTTTTACGTCCCAATAACTTGTTTGAGACACATGGAAGAAAATATGGAGGGTGGAGCTTCTGTGCTTCCATTTCTACTAGAGTCAAGATGATGGTGAATGGTAGGTCACTTGCACTGTGTCACAGGATATTTATATTAAGTTCAGCTTTTCTCAACTGTCTCCTGTTGTGTAACTTTTGAATTTTTCAATCAAGGTGGGGTTTAAGGTCTCTCAACAAATGACAGCCATCGCTATCACAGTTTCTGAGTTTAGATGTCTTTTGTTGACCTCTTTTCTGGCCCTGGTTAGTTGCTAATTCTCCTGTCTGTATGCTCTCATTTTTGGGGTGAATAAAAACACACCTTTTTTTAAATACATCCTGCGTTGATAGAATGAATGTGACATTTCATTACCAGTCAGAATAGGTGAAAATATATTTTGGCTTGATATGTGATCTGAAGTGGGGGAACAGGATATGTGTCAATGAACTGGATAACACCCAGTCGAAGCAATAAAGAAGTGAGAAAGAGTTTGAAGTCTTTTTCTATAGAGCAGGTCATATTGTTGCAGCGCTGGTCTTTGTCAGCGCTCATTTAGTAGTATTCTTTCAACTCTCAGAGCAAGCCTTAACATCCTCTCCAGATGAATTGAGCTGCACTTAAGAAGAGAGTGGATGGAAATTAAGCTCCTACACAATGCGTGGGCAGAGCTGCCAAGCACATTACAAAGTGGAAAGTGTTGTATTTCAAACCATATAATGTTTCTCAAATGTGAGGCAATGCGGTCCAAGCAAAAAGAGAAAGTGAAGAGAGAAAGGAAAGGGAGATAGAAAAAAGCACAGAGCAAGCTATATAGCTGGCCAGATAATTGACCCTCAGAAAACAAGCCATCACTTCTCCTCTTCCTCTCGTCGGGTGAGTGCCGTGCTGCTGCTGATGTTATTGTGCCCATTGTAAGTCACAAAGCAGTGAGGAATGTTTGGCTGGCTCTCTGGGAAACGCCACTTCAGGGCCCACAGCTGTCACAGCCTGGGGACTTGAATTCTGCCACAGAGAGTTCAATGGTGAGGAGCTGGCAGAGAGAGATATGCTTTTTACTTAAGGATGGCAAGCTGTGAGAGGACTTGATGTGAAACCAAAACTGGCTGCTCTGATATTCAGTTACTCTCATGATCGCTCAGCTTCTCTTACTTTCCTCCATCACACACACTGTCACTATCATTCTTCCCCATTGCTCCTACACTGAAACTCTTCAAACTTTTCTTCTGTCTCTCTTTATTCTCTGTCTTTCTCCAACCTTACTTATATTTCTCCTCTTCCTTTTCAAAAGCTCTGTCACATTCTGCATTGGGCCTAAACTTGAATAAACAATCGTCTCTCTGTGGTGAGAGCTTTCCATCCTACTTCCTAAAGGAATGCTGCTTCCCATCCACCATTTCACCATGGTTACTGGGAATCTACTGGGAATTACATTTTACACTGAGTATGGGTACTTACTTCATGCAAATAGCAGATCTTGATTGGTGTGCATTTTTGAAATCCTACATACACTCATTTAAATTCTGTTTCTGATTAAATAATAAAAATAACTTTCTGTGTGTTTGTCTTTACTTGTATCTGCCATCAGTTCACTGACAAAATTGCCAGCAGTGAAAATTTTTATAATTCCTTCCCATTAATAATCATATTTGAATAGGCTATGAATGTTTTAAATTTATTGCGTTGTGGAAAATGAAAAAATGAAAGAAATATGATCAAGCAGCAGAAATCCTGCCTCCCATGTGTTGCCAAAATCAAATAATTCTCTTCTTTCTTCAGCCTTGAAATCAAATCATTTAAAAATGTTGACTCAAACATGCATTGAAGTGATTCACATTTGAACCATGTTTAGACCACATGTGTTTTGGCTTTAGATTGTGTTGCAGAGCTTCTCTCCCTGTCGTCTTATTATGATAAAGACCTAACCCTCAAATTCCTCAGCAGTGATCTTATTTCATAGCACAATACTGTATGAACCAACAATGTACTGGCACTCTGAAGACTTACTCTCTTTCAAGTCTTGCATTTAAAGTGAAAGTACGACCATCATCAGAATGCACTGAAAGTGCTTATTGTGCACTGTAATGATTACATTATAACATATTGGTGTATTATTAATGATGGCTTAATGTATAAGCAGAATTTTACAGTTGTAATTGCATAAGGTGGATGCATATGGAATACAATCAACATATACAATACAATAATGACAAAATACTGGCATTGGAATAAAGTGCAAAATAAATGACTGGAAGAGAGACAAAACATTCTTTAAGAAAGCATGTAATTTAGATATAGCTTTTGGCTTCTCCAATAGTATTACTAGCATTTATTCAAACATAGTTGAGGTAATACAATGGCCATACAGCATTCTTACATTCGGTAAGTACCCCTTGACTCAAACAGTATTTTGCTTATTGTTACTTTATTTGGATGTTTGAGCTTCACTGTGTAGACTGATATATGAGCAGTGTTTGACACTAGAGGAAGGTTTCTCTGTGATCACCTGTAATCTCAGTTTATAATGTTTACATACAAGCATTATTTTGTGAAGTCACAAGTAGGAAAAAAAGGATTAGTCTGTAAACACTTAATCTGTACAGTAACTAGTCACTGTATCTCAAATAAATGTGGTGGACTAAAAAGTACAATATCCAAACTGTAGTGGAGTAGCAGTAGAAAGAGGTGTTAAATTAAGTGAGGTATGAGTAACTGCCGGAGTAAATGTGCGTAGTTGCATTCCTGAAGGGACCCAGATTTTATTATCAAATATGTTTTTCAATATATTTAAGAAAAGAGTCTGTAAGACTTAAATACAATCACTCAATTACCCCCCATCCCAACCCAAACCCCTGACACACACAAATTCACACAAAATAAAACATCCCCCCTCCTCGCGCAAACACTCGCATATTTATATATATTTCTCTAACAAAAATGCAAATCTAATTTTGTGCACTTCCATCTCTCCTCTCTCTCCTCCCTTAACTCCCCCTGCTTCCCCTCCCAGCCCAGCTCTAGCTTTGCCATTATAGCTATTTGCATCTGACTGAGAGGCCATTAGAATAACAATTAGCCTGACCCACCAAAGAGGGAAGGCCTTCGTCAGCTCTACACCAGCCACCAGCCTGAAGGCACACACACACACACACACACACCACACACACTTTACTGGCAGAGAGAAAGCGAGAGCAACAGAGAGGCTATAACACATACATGTAATTCCATTAACCAGATATGTCTCTGCAATCATTCTGCACAAACAAGGTTTCTGGGTTTTTCATTTTTCCCATTTTTCCCAAGGTGGGCTTGAATGCTTGTGCATACGTTTTGTTGTTGTTTGTTTGTTTGTTTTTGTTTGTTGGGATTTTTTGTGTGTGTGCCTTGTAAGAAAAAGCATGAAACCTTTTGGCAGTGCTGCAGTTTAGGAGGGGACTGAATAGTAAATGGACTGCATTTATACTGCGCTTTTCTAATAATGTCAACCACTCAAAGAGCTTTACACTACAGGTCACATTCACCCATTCACACACACATTCATGCAGTGCTTATTCTATGTATAGAGAGCTCACACATATGCCACATTCACACACTGATGTTAAGCCAGTGGGGGCTGGATAGTTCAGCAGGAGGAGCTGGGGATTGAAACACTAATTAATGGGCGACCTGCTCTACCTCCAGAGCCACAGCTGGGAGAATGCAAGAAAATGTAGCATAACTTGTCAGAAGATCTCTCTGAAATTACTCTGAAATTACTATGCATGATTTTTTTTCTTTTTTGATGAAATTGCTAAACTAACAGTACTCCATACTGGCACAATGCACTTCTGGCAAATGGGATGAAAAATGGGTATCACATGCTTTTAGCAGATATGTGCTAATGTGCCCAATTTCCAGGCTCATTATGGCATTAATGTACAAATCTCTGGCCTGGGTGGTGATTATTCACGTTGAAGGCAAAAATAATCACTAATAATTAGATGTGTTTGAGTATCACAGAGACCAGAACTCTGTTTCCACTGTATGAACCACAGTAGGGCACAAACTGCACCTTCATTTTAGTGAATCAGTGAAACATTACGCGCAAATCCAAAAGAGCATGTTCAGTTACATGTAGCATTTATTCACCAGGTGCTGCCATGCAGGCTGGGCATTTGTATGTGCTACTGAAACTTAAACAAATCACACCAGATTTGATGTTTGAAATTAAAGGGCAGTTATGAGAGAATGGCCCTTGAGCACAGTACATAACCACTTGTGCTTTTGGGCCAATGCCGAGTAGGCCCATTCGGTAATCCATCCAGGTGTATGTGTAGAAGATCTTTCTAGCAGTAACACCACTGTACGCATCATTTGTATTTACTATTTCTATGGTGACAATTTGAACTGATTTTGAGTTGGGAAAATCTTAAAGTTGCACTAATCAACATAATTTACAATAATCACGTGAAATAACCACGTGTAATGTGAAAAGAGTCATTCATTATGACTAACCTGAAGAGCTCCAAATTGAACAATAAAATACATAGCTTGTCTATGGCTTCTTGAGTGACATATTTTAGCATTTTTTGCTGGTGCCACAATGACACAATGCTCTGGTTAAGGTTTGGTTAGGTTATGCATAAAAACAATTGGTTAGGATTAGGGACAGATTATGGTTTGAGTTCAGATTGCATTTTCATTTGGGGACCTCCATCATCATGGTTACAATAACCACTTGGTTAAACTTAGGGAGCAATGACTGTCAGTGGGAAATGGAAACAAACAGCAAAATATAATATTTTGTTCCCAATGAACAAAAGTCATAATGCTTATACAGGACTTTAATATACATCTTTTTTGGGGAGGATTTGCTGAAATGATTGATGCTGTTGTTTTTATTGGAACTCTTGCTCAGCATCAAATAGAAGAATGATGCAATTAGAAGCTACCTTGAAAACAAAGCACAGTATAATTAGTGGTCAGATATTTCCCTGAGGAGATGGTGGAGCCCAAAATGGAGCAAAGAGTGTTGGTTTGCTTTTCTTGTCACTTCAGAACCTAAATTTGTAGTAGTTAGCAATTTATGGGAAAAATACAGCTAATTCAGCAATTGTTTGCTAACACGCTAACCACAACAGCATGCTTTTGCCCAGTTAGTGGCACCAAAGTTTAGGTGTAGAGGTGGAAGAAAATATAACAGCCAGTAGATGCCATGGCTCTAACAACTTTACAAGGTGATATCACATAATGTTTTCAGCTTGTTCTGTTACGTGCTGTTTTATTGTTATCATATAGTGTCATGCCAAAAAAAATGAGTGAGTCAGTTACCTCTGTTTCTAAGTGGAGCATTTCAACATCACAGACACCATGAGTCTCTCCATATTGAATCATTTGTACAAACAGTTAGAAACACTGCTTGACAGAGGTTGTCTTCAGGTCCCTTTGTGTTCAGGTCCATGTGTGCAATGAGAGCCTCTGCCTGTCTTTTCAACATCTAATATATATATACAGTATGCATGCATGAATCTTGGCATATGTTTTTGTGTGCACAGAATGGTCTGTCCTTATGCCAGCTTCCTGGAGTGTGTGCAACTATGAATTATTTTGCAGATGTGTAGAAGTATGTGCACCAAAGTGTGCATATGTGTGTGTGGATGTAATATGTTCATATACAAACATCTAGTTAGAATCATTTCTTGTATATACATGTGTGTGTTGCTGCAGGCAGGTTGAAGATTGTCTCCCCCCTGAGGGCCTCTCTCTCCCTGCAGCATGTGGGAACCATGGTGCGTTGCCAGGATACAAGCCCCTCGTCTGTACTGACAAGAAGACATGAAGAGCAAAGATTAATTATTTACAAGCAGACCCCTGTACACCACGTCTGGCTTGGCACTTCTCCTGCATTAAATGTCACAGTCTATGAAGCCATCCATTTTATTGCATATTCTATTCAAGCACTGTGGAAAATCTGTTGCATCAACCCGTGCATTTTTTCTCATACAGAATTCTACATAAAGGGCCAGCACTTTTCTCTTTTTATAGAGCTATTTTATATTTTGATAACCAGCTGTAATGGTGCACAAATACCCATTAAAAAAAAAAAAAGTCGTTCAAGAGACATGACGGTTCCCTAACGGTCTCTGAACTCTCACAGCTATTTTGCAAGCTAGGATCACCAGTGTCATCTAGGCAGCCTTCTCCCTTGTGTCATCCAATATTCATGGGGTCTATATGCTCCTGACTGACTAGCAGATCTGCTTTCTGAGCACAGCAGATATTTACAAAACATATTAGAATGATTAATTTGCCATCAGATTCATCTTCAGCACTGGCTCTGCCTTCCCTCAAACTCTGTCTCGCTAAATGATGAGACATCCAGAGACACTGGGGGGCGATTGAATGAATTGTGCGTTTATCGCTCTGGTGGTTTTTATTGCTGTGGATGAGCACATGCAAACATGCAGACTAAACCACACTATGCTGTATTGAAATCATTAACAATCACTAGTACACACAATCACACACACTCTTATTACAGTAATATTAAGTAATTTACTGAGGAAGATATCCAGACATTTGCTCCCTGGTTCTGACTGTGACAAAGCTGGAAGTGAAGGCATCCGTGCTGCTTCAACCCAGCCTGGTCCTTTGTTCTCATTTACCACCACCTCTTTGTTGTGCTGCTGACTGTCTGTCTGCTCGTCTGTCTGTCTGCTCGTCTGTCTGTCTCTCTGTCTATTTGTAGCTGGCAAGTGTATATTTGCATTCACCCAACACATCCATATTCATGATGGAAGCAGGTCACTCCACGTGGAGATGTGTGTGTGTGTGTGTGTTGTGTGTGTGTGTCTATCTGTGCGCGTGTGCGTGCATGCAGGATTTAATTGGGCTGTGGTCAGAGGGGATCCCCCACACTGAGTCCCAGGTGGAGAGGGAGGAGGGATCCCACTGTTCTGAGCATTATGCATTTTCTATTGTTTCTTTCCCCATCCTCCTGTACACATCAATGCTCCTGTGGCGATGGTACAAGACGCCTTTTCATCAGGGTAAATTCGGTCTGATCCAGCACTAATTCTGCTCATATCTGAAGAATTGATTTCAAGGACCACAGGCTGGGAGAGATATAGCTTGCTGTGTTTTTCAAAAGGAAAAAAAAAAACAATACACTGCAAATTTCATATGGTATTCATTTATTTTATTTTTGCAAACAGTGTGGACTTTGGATGTTGTTTTTGTCCAGATATCAGATGATGTGATTACTGTGTTCAGAGTCATATGCAATTACAAGCAATTATTTTCTTTTTGTTGAGAAATAATGAATGCAAATTTCATCACTGCAGACAGAAAGTAACTACAAATATTCAATATGTTGCTCTTTAAATTACATTAACTTGGGAATGAAAGCTGTCACTTGACAAAAACATACCACCTTTCCTTACGGCATGTATTTTGCCTCCTGCAAGGGCTTTTATTATCATCAGAAATGTAATTGCACTGTTGCTGTTGAAGGACAGAGGAATGGGAAAAAAAGGATCATGCTCAGAGATACAAAGTACGTGCCAAGCATTAATGCCGAGCCCACTTCTCTCCTCTGTGCTTCATCGCCAGTCTCTGTGACTTCCTTACATGATGGAGCTATTGTATACCCTTAACCCTATGTATGTCACATGTCAGGAAACAATAACCGCTGTAGTCTCCCTTTCCCCTAAAGCGGAAATAAGCATTAACACCAGGCTGGGATTGTATTGCAGGACAAGGTTTATTACAGAGGTCAATGGCTCTGGATAACAGCGTTTCAAGAGGTGGTTAGAATGGGGTGTAGGACAGGGCCTGCTTTTGTTTTAAAATGCCAGTCTCAGGTGAAGGAATATGTGGATGGGGAGTGGGGGTATCAGCCAGTTTATTTATCTCTCCCCTGTCTCATTTTGTTAGGTAAGTTAATTGAGTTGACTTGTCTTGTTTTCTTAGTTGTATTTTTTGAGTAGAGATCTACTTGGTTGCTCTCTGAATGGTCATTTACCAAATTTACTTACTTTCATTCATTGGTATTTTTGGCATGTTTTTGGATGAAAGGACAAGCAGGCACAGATTTATTTACTTTATTTTTTTGTACCTGACTGTTTGGTCAGTAAACACCAATACAAATTATTGCTGATTATTTAGGATCCATTGAAATAATTAATAAAGCCTTGTGTTGTTTTTTTTTTTAAAGTAGAGTACATAGAAGTTTTACTGCCCTTCCAACCCCAATAACTTTCCTACAGTCACTTATTATGAGCTAACCTTCTCCATGAAGGAGAGCTATCCTCATCTAAATTTCTCCAACTTCAAACATTTTCTGTGTAAACATTGAAACTAAATGGAAAAATGGAAGAAAACACTAAAATCTGCCTCCTCTCACTCCTGCCAAACGCCCAAGCTGTGCATATTATAACACAGACTCTAGGTAATTTCAAATGAAATGCTCACAGTCGGTCTTAAAACAATTAGCAGCTTTGTTTGATGGGAGAGAGAAAAGTGTCTATGAGAACTGATTATTGCGATGGGATTTTATATTGCTTTTTAAAAACCAATTAACTCCTGAGAGCTTAGTGGCTTTTCAACAAACGGCACATCGTTAAAGTATTGTTGAGAAACATTGTTGGGCGTGATAATTGGCATCCATTCAGAGCAGCCCTGGCAGACTCTTAAAAAAGGGTCTCTCTGAACAATTAGACACTCAGAGACAGAAGCCTGAGTTGGCATTTCTCTGGCCTTTTCCCCTCATCACAGATTCTCACTCGCAGCCATTTCTCAATCCTTATCTCTGCTCCAGCTCTGCAAACGCTCACATTTAACAGGAAACTGGAAGAATACTCTCAGTATATTCATTTGAGTCACAGTGCAGAGGACATTAGGTGCATGTATTGTCTGTTCCTTCTCAGCACTGAATTTAAAAGAGCAATTTGAATCAACCTGCTGTTTCATACATTTCTTAACAAGTTGTTGGAGATAATCGCATTGTCCAATTAGAGTACTGCAAATGTCAGCATTCTTTTCCTTTTGATGAAAAATCCTGATATACAGTAATCTATTACCTTGAGTTGGACAGTTTCACATCACCAGTGATTTATTGAAACAGTCTGTTCAAAAAGGATTGAGTCTGTTTTTGTAGTTATTTTTTTCTTTTTTAATTGTTGAAAAAATGTATTTATTATATTTCATTTTATACATTATTTTGACAGGGACAATGATCAATTATGAATAGAGAAAATAAAAATTATAAATGAGCCAGAGTCAACATAAAAGGCTACCTCTCATTGAGCTTGGTCAGGTGTTAAAAAGGCACCCTAAAGATAAAAAACAAAAAAAGACAACAATATAACCTTTAATTACACAACGCAGACACAGAAAAATGATACATAAACTGATACACATACCTCTTATAGATTATAAAGATAAAACACCAGATTATTTAAGACTCAGAATAGCCTTACTCACAGATCCACCTGGTGTATATGTCCCTAAAAAACAGGGTGACAACATTGTTCCACATGCAGCTTTAAGCTTTTATTTTTTTCTCAGAGTGATGTATTAAAGATGGGACATTGAGAACTGGGAAGCTAGGGAACGCGCCGTACCTTCATGCAGTGGAGTAATAAACAACTCTGAGCTTGAAGATCAAGATGATTGCAATCAGCACTCATCTGGCTGTTGCTTGCACTGTGTCAGAGTATGTTTGTCCTGTAGTATAGCTGGGCACTTTTTGTGTCTGTCGAGCTCAGCGGGGGGCACAGGGCTACAAAACTAGGTCTCATTCACAATGAATAGCAGCAGCCACTGTCCCAGCTTTTGGAATCCATATATGTGAACAGTCCATTATGTACTCACAGACACACACCTGCTGGGTTCCTCCCCTTCTCTAATTGAAGAACCACGTCAAGATGCTCTCAGGGGTTTTTCAGGTCTGAACGCTCTGTTCTCTTTAAAATGTGAGACAGACACACAGACTGAGACTCTAGGGAGCAGATCAGGTCAACACACAGAAAAACTCACTTTTTATCTGCACTTGATGTACCTCAAATCCAATTTCATCCATGCTGACGTGTGAATGAAAACCAGAATTTGGATAACTAATAAATGTATCTATCTATCATTCATATGGATGATCGAGTCAAGCCAAGTTAATTTTATTTATATAACCCATGATGACCAATCACATAATTTGCCTCAAGGAGGTTTACAATCTTCAGATTCACATCAACCATCTAAACACCACCCTTTTTTCTTACATTTTTTCCAATTAACATACACACAGGTATTACAGTCCTCTTGATACTGAAGACTGTATACTTTAAATATAGGTTTTAAAAACTGACCATTATCAGCCCCGATCTACTGTTACCCATCTCCAAAACTGTCCCACCTTAACCCATTATCAGCATGCAAAGGGGAAGAAATCATAAAGTGCTGATTAATTGATTGATTAATTCTCTATAAAACATATTTGTGACCAAGTAACAATTCTTGTTGTAATGAGAATGTATAAATTTTTTATGGTTATGATTAAACACATTAGGTTCACAGTGACAATATGTTCATTTACTATTTAGCAAAACCACAATCTTTACCTAACCTTAACCAGAATACATTTGTTGCCTAAGCCTAACTACATACAGGAATGTGGATTTGAAGTCTGGTGTTTGGTGTGACATCTGTGCACTTTGTACACCTGCCGTACCCCCCACCCAACTCCTGATGCCTCCACTGTCCTTAGTAAATTTAGTGCTTCATTCACTGAACAAACTCTGAGTATAATCCAATCAGCACAAATATACACCCAGTGAGCCACAGGTTCAACTGCCCAATAACATCCATAAAACTAAATCTACATGTAACTGCACCTGCTGCACAACCCAACCCACTACATAGAATGCACACATACAGTATATTTTTAAACATATCTAGTCAGGTATATACATGCGTATATGCACACCTGAGAGTCTTTGTCTACTTTTCTCCTAAATCTGCTGTATGTTGTCTTTCTTTCTCTGCTTCATCATTCATCATTCACTCAGGTCTCATCACTTTCATGTTTCTTCTCTCCACTTTCAAAATCTCAGCCCTTCTCTGTTAACATACTTCAGTCATATTTCTTGCATTTCTTAAATTGCATTTAAATATGCTGATACAATTAACACTGAGTGCTTTGGACTGCTTTCAGCTTTACACATTTTCCTTTTACACCTCTTTCTGAAGTGTATGCTGAAAGAGAATCTACTAAACAATAGAGATGGACAGATGATACTCAGACACTACCAAGGACAGTATTTGAGGTGGAATAATGTAATTTAATCATGTTATAGGAGTATTTGATCACAGTCTACCCAGATTAAGCTTTAGTAATCTTTTAATATCAGATGTATACTTCATATTTGTATTAAAAATAATCTTGGATGAAGGAGAATTATATGAGACAAATCATAGACAACTTTATCTGTTTCTAAGCTTATATTGTTTCAGAAAAAAAAAAAAAACATATTCCTTTGTGCTACGAGTTCATACACCCAGATGTTTTTGCTGGTGGCTGAACCTACTGAGAGAAAATAGAAAATGAAGAAACAATAGTGCAAAGAAGAGACAAAAACTTTGAATACACCAAAAGTTTGCATTAAAGAGTCTTGAATTAAACAGACGTGAAAAATTCTGTTGTTTATTCTAGGAAATGGGCATCACTTTTCATCATGGTTTTGATCAGTGACACAAACAGATCCAGAGAGAGAAAAACAGAAAAAAGAACTAGTCTCATTCCTGATTGACAGCTTTAATTAACAAAAGCAAAGTGGGCTCTGCGCATTTCCGTTCACAGCCTCTGGGAGCCTGTGCCATGCTAACAGGGAAATGCCAGAAAACAATACCTGACTTTTCAAACAAATTATCTATTCTCCTAACGCTTGCATTCATGTATGTTCATGTAGGATTTTTTAATGAGGACTTTCAGTGTGCTGAGATACATCAAACTGGAATTCAGCTTGATTGTGTGGAGGTGCTACCTAATATATTCCCTTAAGGAAATGAGTGAGATAGGCTACCATATGTTTCACTTGGTAAGAGGTTCACAGTTGTTCCTGTTGTCTATATAGAAAATATTCACCTTAAATACACATGTGATATGATAACAACAAGTTGACAATTAATTACCTCATTCTCGAGGATAAATGGAAAATATATCAGCATCTCCATTTGAATGATCTTATTCCACAAATGAGATATGAATAATTAAGAAACAAACGTTTCTTACTGTGCTTTTATCTGTAAAAACCTGAGAGACTGTGATTATCTGTACATGGAACAATAACAGAACAGAACAGAACAGATTTGAACAACCAGAGGAGTTTATGTTAAACAGTTTGGTCCGTTAATTTATGTTGTTGTACTCTGGCTTCCTCCCACAGTCCAAAGACATGCAGGTTAGGTTAACTAGTGACTCTAAATTGTCCGTAAGTATGAATGTAAGTGTGAATGGTTTTGTGTCTCTGTATGTCAGCACTGATGGATAATGTATGGATGGAGTTTTGTGTATATGAATGTGGTTTTTTAGAGACAGGGTTGAGAAAAAAAAGTAAAAATATCCAGTATCTCAAAAGAAGAAGCCAAAGCTTAGAGAAAGGTCAGCAAAAAATCTGTGCATTTAAATGATCTAATCATAAGTTTATCTGGAAATCCCTAGAGGAGTGTGTCCTATGTGAAAATCCTGTGTTTTGTCAAGTTATTTGTCCACCCCCACCTCCTTCTGTAATGGACTGTATATAATAAGGCACCTAACTTCCTCTTTTCCTTCCATCATAACTGGAATCATTAGAACAAACAAGACAAAAGGGATAATACTATTGGGGTTACATTATGCCCATGCATTCCTGACACAACCAATGAACCACAGCTCTTATCTGAACATATGTATGTCCTTCTAGTGCAGTAGTCCATGCATCTGAATAATCTTGTGCAGCTCAGGGAGGTGGATAACAATCACTGATTATGGTGTACAGGAGCAGAAATAGCAAGCAGGCATTAGCGCACTCTGACATTAGCATTGTCCCAGACAGCCTGTTAGTTGAAGTGGGTTTTAATTAAGTATTTTCAAGCTGGTAAATGGGGAAATTATCAATGGCCCCAAAACAAGAGTGAAACTGGGCATGTAACCTACCCACATAGCACTAAAACAAGCATACACAATGATAAAAGTGCTCATATATATATATATATATATATATATATATATATATATATATTCACTACCTGAAATATGTATATAAGACTCAAGCAAATACTCAAAGTGAATGACAGATACTTACCATGATACATGGCTTTATAAATGGAAGACTGCTCTCAATATCAGTCTAATCAGCTTGAGATGCAGGGCTATACTGAGTTTCTGCACTGAGTCTTTTTTTTCTCATTATGTGGGTACACAGTATATGTGGCTATATTGAAAAAGAAAAGGCATCACAGTGTTCTTGCATTTATGGGTTTGCTTTGCTGTGTATGGGTGTATTTTCTGTTCCTGTGGATAACTGTCCTAAAGTGGTTGACACAATACCATGTTGAGATACTTCTAACTCAGCTGTGTAATAACAGAGAAAACATTCATTTTCAATAATAGAAAATTTGCATACACTAATGCTATCAGGCCCAGTGTGGATGAAATATTCAGGTACTTTACTCAAGTAACAGTAGTAATGCTACACAGCACACAGAAAATTAAAAGCATTCAACATTTTTAGAAATTTTAAATAAACAAGTAGGATCACCAAAATCTACTTAAATATCAAAACTATATGGAAACAACACTTTCAGTGCTTTATCATTGTATATGATATATTATTTGGTTATTGTTATCTATTCATTAATCTGTAAGCAGCGTTTATATGTGGAGTTGCATGTTGGGTGTTCATTCCATACCAATATGCCATATAAGACCATCATAAGTTGTACAATTATTAATCATTTCACTCAGGTAAGAACCTTCCTAAGCAAAAAAAAAAAAAAAAAAAAAAAAAAACTTTGTGACCACAGCCAGATCAACTATCTGCCCGTAAACCATATTTGATGTATTAATTCTCCTTTATTGCACCAGGCTGCCTTTGAGTCTGAATTTGGGTCCTCTCTGCCTGTGCTGTAGCAGAAACATTTGCCACACTCTACCCCATCATGAAAAAAGCACTTTGTTATAAGTTAGCAGGTATCAGGTGGAACAATATCATGAAGGAGATCTGTGTTTTAGTTTCAGCTCACAAACACTTTGCTTGCTTTTCTAAAGAATGTGGTTGAAGTTTAATTCATTAATTTAACTGAGCTCATTTTCCTGATCTTGCAGCATGGGTGAGAGAAGTGTGGGTAGAGGTGAACAGTTTCTCCAGCTCAGCAAACAAACAAGACACTTGGTATGACAGTATTTTTACAGAGTATGCTATTTCTAAAATCTTTATCTACAAAGTAATTAGTGGCGATAGCTGTCAAATAAATATTGTGTCAGAAAAGTACAATATTTCCCTCTGAAATCTGTCTTGGAGCAGAAGTATAAAATAGCATAAATAAATGAAGATTCTCAAGTAAAATAAAAAGTATGTCAAAACTGAAACTGAACAAAAAAAAAAAGATCAAACTTATGATCATCGCATTGTTCCACTTTTACAGTATGTATGATATCAAATAAAACTGATTACACATGAAAAGCAACAATCCTGAAAATGTATTTCATTGATTTTTATTAATAATTTTCTTGATATCCCTAAATTGGGAAAAAAATCGTAAACTTAATACACGTATACACATATTAATGAATTATTGCTCAGCTCAACTATCTCCAAAACTATTTTCTGCACTTACCTGTACTGTATAAATAACAGCTACATGTACTGAAGAAATGATGACAAAATTCTTCCATTCATAAATACTTCATGAATGTGTTGGTCCTGTTACACGAGGACAGTTCAGCTGCATTAACACTGTAAAAATAGGGGTTTGCTTATCAAGTCAACTCACAGTGGTTTGTCTGGGTGGCCATAATGATGCAAAATTTTGCCACAGACAGCAGAAAGTTCTGAGGCTTTGTCAGTGTTGAGAGGACTTATTGATAGTGTGTATGAATTTAAGTTGAGCAAACGTCTGAAAGCTTTTCCAAAAACAATTAACAATTAGGTGGAAAAAACAAAAAAGTTGTCCACTCCAAATGGTGTGTAGGAGAGACATCTGTTCCTCCAAGTTTGCTGAGGTAAATAAAGAACAGAGGTTAAACTCTCTGATGCAACAATCGAGCTGTCGACATCCTTGTTTCACAGCTTTCCCAGGGCCATGCTATGGTCACATACTTTTGCACTTATTGCACTGTAGTTGAAAGTAATAACAGTGCAATAACACTTCAAAACAAGATATGTATGCTCAGATGATCGATGCCCATTGGATATCTTGTGTCACATCCTCTCCCTATACCTCTTTCTGGTATCTCCTGTTTGTTTTCCTAGTGTCTCCCCCTGTATCTGTCTGTCTTTCTGTGTGTATGTGCAGAGGCATGGCACTCTTCAGGGTACCTAGCTCACCTGCTTCCAATCAGTCATCATCCTTAAGTACCCTGGCTCTCCATTCTAGTGCTCTTGCCTGCTACCTGTGTTGCTGCCAGTCTTTGCCACTCATCTGTGTATCTGCACCCTCAGCAATGCTCATTGGCCATCTCCACCATCTCCCTCACCATGCCACTCACCTGTCTGCTGGCCACAGTCTTCCTGGCTTCACCTTCACCACGCAGCCTACCTGCTTCAGTCAGCCATTCTTCCAAGCTTTCCCCCTTCAGCCATCTACTCACCTAAATCCATCTCCACTCTCTCCGGGTCCCATCAACCATTCCACTCGCTTGCAAACCACTGGACACCCCTCCTCTGCTGGGTCCTCATCTGCTCCTTACAATTCTACAGTCTCCTGTGCTTAGGTTGCCCTGCATTCCCACCAACACCCTCTCTGCTTGTGTTAACAACAACTATCCACTTACCTGTCGAGCTGGTGTTTCTGTGTCTGCTCAGGGGTCCTCACTAAATATCTATCAATACCTTCAGGAAACAGACCTCAACTCTCTGCCATAGTTGAGCATAAAATTAGTGATGGTCATGTCTTTTACACAAAAACACTTCAGTATTGTCTTAGTTAGTCTGTGTATACACACACACACACATATATATATATATATATATATATACACTACCAGTCATAAGTATGGACACACCCTCTCATACAGTGGTTCTTTGTTTTTATTTTCTACATTGTAGATTACTACTGAAGACATCAAAACTATGAAGGAACACATATGGAATTATGTAGTAAACAAACCAGAATATATTTTATATTTTACACTCTTCAAAGTAGCCAGCTTTTGCTTTGAAGACAGCTTCACACACTATCTATCTATCTGCATGTCTTTCTGTCTATCGAGAGACCACAGATGCAGTAAGCAGGTTTTACAGTAGGTAGAGTAGGTAATGGTTGACACTTGAAAATAGTAGGTTTTTTCTTTACTTAAATCTTAACTCAAGGTTTGCTGACTAGCTTTTTCTTGAACAGCCACTTTGTACTTGTTTTGTTAACAAAAGTGTTGTTTTTCACAGTGTGATTGTGTAACCTAACCACCGATATAATCTGTTCACAGATTTTATTTTTTACAAATCTTTTTTTACCTATGCACAAACTTGAATCTTGCAGATTTATTTTACACCTTTACAAAGGTTGAATTACAGTGACAAACTATGGAATTTTTGTGCACATCGCTTAACAAGCTCAAAGTCTTACGAACCCCTTTCACTCAATGTACGTGAGTGCTCATCTGCATATTTTAAAAGTTTGAAAGCTCTGATCTTTTTGAATTAAACAGTAACTTGCTGCATAAATTAGACCTCTCCCTCATGAACAGATGCCATGTAAACATTCCTCCATCTTTCCCAAGTTGTAACAGCCTTGAAAAAGTCATGCGTGGTGTCATGGTAAATTCTGATTGACTGTGACATCTCTGTGATTTAAATGGAAGACCTATGTAGCTCCAAAGTTTACTAACATCAAATATAAAACAAAACAAAACCTCCTCGTTCCAGTGAGACCACTTCACTGTTAAATATTTCAAAAACCTTCCTCCTTTTCCTCTTGCCGGCAATCAGGAAACAATCTTTCATTGTCTCTCCCCAGCATCTTCAGGGACTCTGGGTACAGAGTGTGAGGGAAGATGTCTGAATTCAAGATGACTGTTCCAGATCCGATGGAGGATGGGTGTAGCTGGTGGAGGGCGGATTAATTGGATTAATTGTGGCTGGCTTCTCCTGCGGAGGGAGAATAGGAATATGAGTGGTTCCCAGTGGCTCGGCGCATCGCATAACCAGTGACCTAGAAAAGGAACACTTATCACTCCCTGGAGCGGACAGCAGAGGAGCCTCACTGCTTACAAACGCACATATCTAAAGTCTGCTGCTGATCAGAGAAAACAGAGGCATTGTGGGTATGCAGGACAAGCAGGAGTGAATGTGAGCCAATTGAAATTAAGAGCAAGAGATGCAGTGAGTTACTATAGACTACTTCGTTTGACTACAAGGATTTGGACAATCCAATTTATGAAATTGTCATGTGACAGGATGTGAAGAAGAATTAACCCTAGAACACTAATGGTGATGTGATTATTTTCACAAGATTTTCATTGTGTTGCTGTTTTCTGAGTTGTGTGGGTCCTTGGGTAGCTTCAGGGTGCTCACTGATGTCATCGAAGGTAGGTGTGTTTCCCTGCTCCCATCCCTGGCTTTTTCTACAGGCATGCGTTCAGGTGATTTTCACCCAATGTTAGTGTTTGTATATTAAATTGAGGGTAACAACTTTCAGGCCTGCCATATCTATTGCCCCATATCATGCACAGCTATCATCCTGTTACAGGCTTGGTGTCTCTGCATGCTAACGAATGAGTAAAACATGGCTATGTTATCTAGCTAGCTACAGGTGAAGTTGTGGTGATATCAACATAACTTGAAACAGCTAACTTTAGTTATGAGTATGAATAAATATCCCTTAGTGATCATTTCCAGGGGAATTCATATGGTTAAAAAAAAATTTATAGTCATTTTCCCTCTCTCAAAAAATGCAATTTTTTTGTTCATCTCTCCCAGAGTTATCAGTGATGCAGGGAGACTGTAACTTCACAGGACAAGGCTCACATGTCCCAAGAACAGTTGGACCAAAGAACAAGTTCCCAGCTCCATTCTTTCTTTTTATTTCTTTTTTTTAGGTATATTTGTTAACGACTCCCTAATTTTTCACAAATTTTTTTAAAATTTTTTTTTCATTTTATGAGACATTGTATAGATGGAAATGAAAGAAAAGTACTTCAATTTGCCATGTATTGTGTTTTATATTGTTGTTGTGTTATATTACATTGGGTAAAATATACCCGATGTTAGTGATGGTGTTACAAAAGTGAACGCTAGTGTTCTAGGGTTAAGGACATAACATGACAGGACATAGCTGGGGTGAGGAAATAATCATATGCACCTCCAAGCCAAAAGTAAAAATAAACTCTTAACAGGATAAAAAAAAAATGCACCGTAAACTCTTAACTAAATATACAAACTATAAATAGAATAAAATAAGAATGAGTTAGGATAAACAAATATGGAGAACTGTATATGGCCTGTGGTTAAATTAAATTATTGCACTGTGGCGGAGGATGAATGTCCGGGTGGGTTATTGCACATTAAATGGCTACCACTCCTTCCCTTTTATGAACCCTTCCCTAATTATGAACTCTGATGGCCTAGACTGAACACAAACAGGACAAGGCAAACCAAGTAAAAGCACACACTATACCACTGCTCATAAAAAATCACATAACTCATGAATGGATTGGAACAAATTAGTGTTCTCAATGTTATCTTAACTTTACATTTTTTTGTTTATGATGTTTAGTAACAGTAATCTTAGACCATGCAGATGCTTTGCACCAGATTTAGTCACTAGGGAATATCCACCAGCAGTCATTTGCATCAACTCAAATTTATTCAATTTATTAGCAAATTCTGGCCTGCAGAATAAACTCTCTGTCAGTTCAAATCAGCTTGACGTGTACATGTTCATGTGTGATCATCGAACACACTCAAGAGCAGAGTAACAGTAATTTTTTTCTAGGAGCTTTAACCCTTTTGAGGACTTAAAACGTAACTCTTGAGTGTTGAGTTAATACACCAATCCCATGTAGAGTAAAATACAACTCTGACCTTGTCTTTATTTTTAATGTGAACTCTTTCATTTTCAACCATCAACATTTAAAAATCTAGTTTGTTTCATTCAACACTTACAGAGTTAATATTTTCAAACATTAAAACAGTTTTAGGTGAAAATGGCTACAAAAACAAATTAATCACTAAATGTTTCATTTTTATTAAGTCTATAATGTGTTCAAAACACCATACTTTATTGATACTCCCTTAACAAGTAGGCATGGGATGACATGAAAAATTCATGTCATGATTATCCTAGCCAAAATAATTACTATTATCAATGCTATTGCGCTAATCATGAGAATGTGCATTAAACTCTTAAAATGTCTCCAAAGTGCACTGAAATCACTATACACTACAAGAAAGATATATTTTTACTGCATCACAAATAGGACACATCTTTTTTTAGTGAACATTCTTTTCAGTGAAAACCAATCAAACAGTCTTTAAGTAATTATAAATCGTGAGGTTTTTCATTCACTACTTCAGCTTATTTCAAGTGTTTTTTTTATTGCAATGGGCAATAAAATTGTATATCATCCTATCCTATTGGTAACAAGTTACGTTATGAATAAAGGGCTTTCTTCACCAACAGTGTAAACATGTTGCAGTGAACATTCACATTTAAAACAAACTGCTGTTAGGGCGAGACTGCATATCAGTGTGTGCCACATGCACGCACAGCAATCAGAAAATCAGTTGAATGACTGCGGTGAACCAGGTGAAGTTAAGATAACCCAAGTTGATGACAGTTATGGTCAATTCTCTAAGCCTAGTAAAACATACAGGCCAATAAGTAGAAAAGCAATATTCTCAGTTTTGTTCTCAGTCTCCCAACACTTTTTACACAATTACAGCATGCTGGTTAGGCTAATAGAGATTGTGTTACAAACAAACTGAAATGAAAGCTGTCTGTATGTATTTTAAAATTTGGGAACTTCCTGTAAACTGGCTGAGCAGGCTTCTCCCTGACTTTGAGAGGATGAGCAAATCACAGCTCAAGTCTCTTCACTGTAAGCCTTGTTTTTTTACGCCTTGCTACTATGTGCTGGACTGTTTCAGGGGCATCTTTGTGCAACCTGGACCTTGGGTCCTGCCTGCTGTGGTAGACCCTAGCCACTATGGATATGGTGCTCAGGGACTGTTCTAGTGCTGCAATGATCTGTCTCTGATCATTTGCAGTCCTTCAGGCCAGCCTTTTCTAACCACAGGTGGGATTTCTTGATGTCAGCCACAATATCTTCTCCTCTGCAGCCTGAGGTGCTATTTTGCCTGGTTACTCTGGCTGGACAGCCAGCTCTAGGAAGAGTCCAGGCAGTTCCAAACCACTGTGCTCCTGGCAACACTCAGAGCTTTAGAAATGGTTCTACACCTTTGCCCTGATCTTTGCCTCATCACATGGAAGATGAATGGAAGACTGCCTTTAATACAACTTTAGGGCATTTTGAATATTTGGTGATGCCATTCGGTTTCACCCCCAGCAGTCTTCCAAACCCTAGTTAATTATGTGTTGAGAGACTTCCTGAACAGGCTTGTCTTTGCCTATCTTGATTTTTTCAGTCTCTTTATGAACGTATTGTCCATGTCTGCCTGGTTTTACAAAGACTATTGGAGAACAACCTCTTTGTTAAGAGATATGCAAATTTAATGTGCAAATTTAATGGCTCAGTGCTGACCCAGAGAAGATCTGTGCAATGACAGAATGGCCTTCCCCAAGCAAACGCAAGGAGCTACAATGTTTTCTAAGGTTTGCCAACTTCTACCTAAGATTCAATGGGGACTACAGTAAGGTAGCTGCACCTGTCACCAAACTCACCTCAGTAAAAATCCATTTTAAGTGGTCATCTCAAGCTGATAAAGCTTTCTCTATCCTCAAGTCCCTTTTCACCTCTGCCCTTGTGCTTATCCAATCTGACATTTCAAAGCAATGATACCAGGGTTGGTGTTGTTCTCTTTCAAATTTATGGCTCTGAAAACAAACTTCGTCTATGTCTGTTTTTCCCCTATCGCTATCACCTTTCTCTTGCAGAACGGAATCATTACATAGAAAACTTAGAAAACTCTTGCTCTCTATTGGTCCCTTCACTATGGAGAAAATCACCTAGACTCACCCAGTCCTGAACCCGCTCCTGGCTCAAACCCCATTCCAAAGCTCTGCCTGCTCCGGCCTTCCAGTCTACAGCCACCCCTAACATTTTCACATTTACACTCTTTCCATTTAAGTGTTCAAACAAGCTTTTCTGTGTCAGTGTCTACATTCTGGGTCCAGTTTAAACAAACCTGCAAAACACATCCTATAGTTTAGAAAAGTGATTACCAAGAGTTTTGAGAAAATTTGGGGTTTCATGAAATACCTAACAGCATAATGAGAGAAGAAAACAGAATCAGAGTTATTTTAATGTTCCAGTAGTTCTTGCTTTTATATGTTGGTGTACTGGATAATTTTACATTTTCTGGCCTCTATTCAGATGAAATGTTAAAAAAAAACAAAAAACACTTAGGTCAGCCTGATCATAATACATATACATTTTCAACCCATGACAGTAGGTCACAACTGCTTTGTTTTTGGGGCCAAAAGGTTGGGAATTAATGAGATGAGAAAGATTTCCACAAAAATCTACTCCAATACTAAAAATAATATGTTTTTTTGCAAATGAAAT
Organism: Lates calcarifer; assembly: GCF_001640805.2. Classification (NCBI taxonomy): domain Eukaryota; kingdom Metazoa; phylum Chordata; class Actinopteri; family Centropomidae; genus Lates; species Lates calcarifer. The sequence continues at coordinate 15,246,232 of NC_066847.1, forward strand.
AAAATGGAGAATATCTAATATTCCACATTCTTTATCTGAGAGATAATGGCACATAGGGGTTTAACAGTATTTTATAGGCTCAAATTTTACAATAATATGCCCTCTTTTCCTTTTCAAAGAAAACCTCTCTCCATCCTTTCATTTGTCTCCCCATTGACGTGCATCACAGCCTTCACATTAATCACCAGTCTGTCGCTCCTTTCTCTCCTCCTCCTGGTCTCAATTTATTCACATTCCTCTCTTTCCTCTTCCTTTACCGTGAATCACGCCTAATTAGGCGCTCTCTAGATCTGATTTTCATAAAAGGCTCGAGGGAAGGGGGGGATTTGGTTATGACAATTATTTTTCATATATGGAACAGGGACAAAGTATAAATGGTTATTAGTATTCAGCGCCTTAAAGAAAATCCTGCTTTGATTCTGATATTACAAAGAGATGCTGCTGTTTTTGAATATGTGGGACAATGTTGGGGCATGGCACACAACAGGCATGACCATCTTATTGCACAATTGAATGTATCACTTGGGAAATTGAACATTTGATTTGATAAAAAAGTAAGCGTGTGAAATATATATTCTGGATAATATAAAAATACTATGGTCTCAATAATGAAAAATTTGAATATCCATTTTACACAATAGCACAGATATACTTTTGTTTTCCTATGTAGAACTGATTGAGTCTGAATTTGACTGTTTTGATATTGGTCTCTACTGTGGTGGCCAAAGCTGCACTCTTCCATATCCATATTAAAAGCAAGTAATAAGAAACTAGCAGAAATAGTATAAATGAAGCTTAGTGAAAATTCAGTCAGGAAAAACATCTCCCTGCACATACCTTCTGAGTCACAAGTATAGTTTCCCACTATCTAAGCTTCACCGGGTTATTCTTGTCTTCATCCAGTCACAACCTGACTCACTTGCCTGAAGCCAGTCACTTGTTAGTTGTCACCTAAACCCCTTCACCACCTCAACTGTGGATACCTGGCTATCTCCAATAAAACCCTCTAATCAGAATTTTCCCTCTCATGAAGACATTACCAACCTCAAGCTGTATTCCTCATTACCACCACTAGTGTCTAGGCTCTGGAGGAAGTTTCCTTCACACCGAGGCACCTCAAAGAACCACTTCACAAGGGTATGTATTTCCTGATATACTTCCTGATATACTTCTATCTATTTGTCCTGTTCACAAAATGTTTTATTCTACTTGAGATTTTGTCAGCCATTCCTCATATAACGCTCTCCTGTTTGAAATAAACAACATATGCAAAAGATGGGAAATAAAAGGTACCTGATTAAAAATGTAACCAGCATAACATTTATACACATACTGTATATACACACATATACAGAAAAACTAGCATATGTTCCAAACACACACACACACATTTTCCAGTTTTTAAGTATTGAATTAATGAGTTTTTACATTATTCAGAATGTATGTGCCTATTGTCCCATTACGAGCAGCAGTACCTAACAGCCTCAGGGTGGATGCAGGAGGTGAGATAACATTGGTTTAGATGGGGAAAAATCTGATGATGTCCCCTGTTATATTAACCACACACACACACACACACACACTAGCCATACTGAGTGCATTCTATTGTTTACAGCCCCCTGGACAGGGTCTCCAGATGGCAGGGTGCCTATTACTGTGGCCCCTACTGTGAGGGCCCCACTGTGTTTGTGTGTGTGTGTGTGTGTGTGTGTGTGTGTGTATGCAGTTGCATGTGTTTGTCTGTGAATGTGTGTAGGTGCAAATAGAGAGAGAGAGAGAGAGAGAGAGAGAGAGAGACATTTACTCCTGTATTTGTGTGCATTTCCGTATATGTATATGTCTACAAGGCAGGCTGTGTGTGTGTGTGTGTGTGTGTGTGTCTATGTATGGGGTAAAGGTGAGCCAGAGGCAACATATAGTGAGATACCAGTGTGGCATTCCTTCAAAGGCCTCATCAGAGCCTTTCCCCCTACATAGAGTGCAGTGTGATCCTCTAGGGGATTAGCTAGGCCTTGGTCATTAGGCCTCAGCCAAATACCCCTGAGGAGACACTGGCTGGATCTATAGCATGAAACACATACAACACTCACACAGCAGTATGCTGGCCCCAGCTCATGAATATCATTACATAGTAATGGAAGATAACTACCCAGGGATAAAGCTCAGTATCACACAACACGCTTTACTGTGTAGTCAGGATGGGATTCAGAGTCTGTGAACATTAAATAAAAAGTCTGTAATCTTAAAGTTTCGTGCCTTTTTGAATTGAGTGAAAAGTTTTGAGACTGCATTGTAATATTGTGGTTAGGATGTGAGTGGACGGTGGGTTTTTTTCAACAGGGCACTTGCATTCTTTGCTATTGAAAATGAGATTGAAAAGAGAAGAGAACCTTGTTAAGTAAAGATGTTTTAATTATTTTATCTCTATCAGTTCTCACTGACAACTATCTGCCACCTCTGACCTTTATCGGTGATGGAGCCCACTGTTCAATACTACAACACACTGATCAGCAGAGGAAGAAACAAGCATCAGTTCTACAATCAATCTCCATAGGTCACTGAGGTTGTGAACAAACCATTATTTAAATATAGAGATTATATAAAGGGAATCATTTGAATAACAGATAAGGTAATACTATGCAAGAAATATGTTGCAATGAGAAAATGGCATTTTTCAAATTTATTTATTTTTACTTTTTTAATTTATTATATATTCATTCATTTATTTTACTGAACAATCAATCCAAATTAAAAGTTGCATTCCATGCTATGAACCATGTAATTTTAAGTATTTCAGTAGTAAATGAAAGCTCGGTTATTGCTGTGAAAAAGCTGATAGACAATTTATTAGTAGATTTGATACGCAATAAATCAGAATTGTTTAACCAAAATGCCAAAATTTACCAGAGCTATATTACAGCATAAAATTTGTTGTCTTCTAAAGTGAATACCTTCAGATTTGGGACTGTTGGTTGGACAAAACAAGTCATTTGGACACGTCAACTTGGGTTTTGGGAAATTGTGACATTTGAACTGTATTCACTTTTTGTTTTTATAAATCTCTTTTGTTTGGATGTTTGTATTTTTTCTGTTTAGCTTTCCTATATTTTCCTATACCCAAATTAATGTGCGTGTGTGTTTCTATTTCATATTCTGGTGTCGTTATCTCTCAGGAATATAGATATTCAGGCAGAGAGGAAAAAGTGGACACCACACCTTGAGATGACTCGTGTATTATTCCTAGTATGGACTGACTTGTTTTACTTTAAATATTTTATGCTGCTTCTGCATGTTATTTGCACCCATGATCAAATTAATTTCTTCATTTGGATAATAATATTAAATTTGATGTAATTTGAAACGTCCAGTGTTCAGTTGCTTGACACGCCCAGACAAAAATGAATTCCAACAGGAATGCATCAGTCGGTCACTTCTACGCTGCAAATATTTGATGTTTATTCTAAAAGTATTACAGCACTCTTTAGGTTTAATACATCAATACAAATCCAAGTAAAAGGACCTAGAAAAATCTGCCTAGTGCAAATTACACAGTCCCAGAGAACAGATAGAGACTCAGATAACCATAATATCTGAGGACAATTTGCAGCTCTGTCTATAAATCCTGCCATCATGGTGACAATCTGAACTGTAGAGACAATTCACTACCTGCAGGATATCTGACAGGACGTGCTGTGATGCTTCCCTTTGTATGGCACAGAGACACACTGACATTTCAACATAATGGTGCCAATAATGCATTCATCTGTTCACCGTTTATGGACCAGCAGTCAGGACTGATGTGATAGTCAGAGTGACATGATATGTACCTCAAGCTGCTGCTGTTGCATCTTTGATGGGAAACATTTGACTTTAAGCATTTGGATAAACAGAGGATTGAAGAGGATAAAGGGGGAAAATATGGGTTTTATATTCTTTTGTTCTCTGTTTTTAATGATAGAAATTCAGCATTACAATATCCCAATATTTAGACTTAAATATAAAGACTTAAACTTCTGTATTATGACATTGGTTAGATTTTTTCAAAGATTATCACACATTTCCATCTTGAGTATTCCTATAATATTTTTATGCATGCATTACTCTCCCTCCTGTTCCCTTTTTCAGTCAGTGATAAATTATTTACTCAGAGTATGGATATACAAGCTCTCAGTGCATTGCAGTTGCTTAGCCACATTGCCCAGGGGCAAAGGAAGGGGCTGGGTGAGATGGGTGGCCGGGTATTTTACAAAAGAGCGAGCAAGCAAGGCAAAAATGCAGCGTTCTCCAAAGGTCACAGCCACCCACCGGGTCTCCTGTGATATTTTCATTTCTGAGGTGAAAAACACCCCCTCCGCTGCACTCAGCTCTCTGTGTACGTGCACCACCTTCAGGGCTGCCACTGTAATCCCCAGTGGCAATATTATGTGGTAAGAAAGATGAAGGGGAAAGGAAAAAGGGTGTTTTTGGCGTGTGCGGGGGTGTGTTGGGTGGACAAAGTATGGGAGAAAATGTAAAGAGAAAAGGAAAAAGGTAGGAAAAATTAAACAGAGAAAAATGAGACAAAGCAATTGAGAGAAAAGAAAAATGACAAAAAGAGAAAAATAGAAGTAAGAAAGGCAATATGAAATACATAACTGGAAAAAGAACTGAGAGAAATTGAAAGACAGGAACAGAGAACAAAAGGTGGAGGTAAGGAGATAAAGCAACAAAGAGAGATGGGAGGAAAAGAGGAGAAATAAGGAGACTTCATTACAGAGACGCTTCTCCTGCTAAAGCTAGAAATCAGATAGGCTCTGATTGTTTTTCCTAGATACACTGTAATCTCACTGATCTCCAAATAGTGCTGTAATTGGATTCTTCTGAGATGATCAGGAAAAAAAAGTTCTATTAACTTCTGTCTTTTTGTATCCTAACAACAGGACCAAGAAAAGGTAAGAACGATAAGAAATCGCATTATTTTGTAATAATTAGGCTTCAAGATATTACATACAGATATAGTCTCACATATTTTGATGCTAAAATATGGATTTATAACATTAATATAATCTCTGTCTTTGAGAAGTAGAATATCCCACTATTTACATGCTGTTAAATTTTCATTCACAGCATTGTTAGGTCTTCTTGTGACTACACAAGTCTGACACTTTGGGGAAGACTCTTATATGCTTTCTTGCCAAGAGTTAGGTGAGAAAATTCATTGATTAACTGCTTCAGCTCAACCACATTTTAAGGATGTCTGGTGTGGACAGCTTTCTCTCTATTGGGGTGAGGCCTGGGATCTGACTGGGACAATTTGCTTTGTTTGAAGCATTCTGCATTGGATTTACTTTGACGTTTAGGGTCATTGTCCTGCTGCATCATCCATCTTCTACTGAGCTTCAGCCAGCAGACATCCACCCTGACATTATCCTGTAAGACACCCTGATTAACTTGGGAATTCATTTTCCTCTTGATGATCACAAGCTGTCCAGGCCCAGAGGCAGCAAAAAAGCCTGAAATAATGATGTTTCCCTCATTGTACTGTTTGGGATGATGTTTTCATGTTTGTATATGGTGCCCTTTTTATGTCATACATGGTCTCTTTCCAAACAGATCAACCTTAGTTTCATCAGTCCACAAAACCTTTGTGCAGGAGTGTCGAGTATCGAGGAGTATCGAGCTGTTCTTTAACAAACCTCAGGTGGCAGTGGTGGTTTTTTTTCGGAGAGCAGGAATTTCTGCATGCATAGTTGCATGGAGCATGGTGGCCTGCCATGGACACTATGCTCCATCCATTCTGATTCTGATCCTGGTCATTCTGCGTTGTGCCTTTGCAGTTATCTTAGCTGGGTGCTCACTTCTAGGGAGAGAACTGTCACAACACTAAATCATCACCATGTATAGACACTATGTATATTTTATAAATCAAAGGTTTAACCCATATCTTCAATCTTGTTTCACTGATTGGACTCCAGGTTTGCTGACTCCTGATGCCAGTTAGCTTTCGCTGATGTCTATCCAGTTTCACATACTTTTTCCAACCTACGCTCAATGTCAGAATGATGGAGGTCTACTGACAGGGAAAATGCAATTCTTAATAATATATTAATAATGAGTTAAAATAGATTGTGTTTATTCATAATTGTTACTTAGATGAAAATCTGACCATATGAATATTTGCATAAATGTAGATAATTCCAAAGAGTTCACTTACCTTTTCTTGCCATTGTAAGGCTACAACCAGTTGTTGTTGTTGTAGCCAGTTAGCTCATCTTAGCACAAAAACGGACCTGGGGGAAACATCTAGCCTGGCTCTGTCCAAAGGTAACATAATCTGCCTACCAACACCTCTTAAGCTCACTAATTAACACATTATATCTTGTTTTTGATCAGATATAATATGCAAACATTGTACAAATCTATAGAAAAACTGTGAGTGCAAAGTGTAAAATGAATAATCTTGTGAAATAAACTGTTGATCACATTAGCCAGCTGTTTCCCCGTTCCAGTTTTTGTGCTAATCGAATATGGGCTTCTTTTTTTATCGTAACAGAAGGTGAGGTCCAGGAAATGAATATTAATTAATCAGGTTATATTTCATCATTTTAAATTGTTCAAAGTCCTGGGAAAGTGTGATAGTGCTGACAAAATAGGTGTAGGTTCTTGTGACTCCTTTCTTTCAAGAGATGTAAGAATGCAGTAGTCTGGTCTGATTTAGGCATATGTTTCCAGAACCAGTCCAGGGTGTAATTCCATATACCCCATCTGTTTTAATATAAACATTATTTAATGCAAGAAAATATTGCTCTAGTGCACAAATCTGTCATATGCCACGTGAATATTTGTTGTGATCTCATAATAAATTAGAAATGACGATTATTTATTTGTGGAGACGCTGCTGGAAGAAAGGAATTGATTCTTCTCTGTGTTAGCGATCAGTAGTCAGACGTCATATATATATATAATATATAATATACAGCACAAACATCTGCCATAAATACCAGAATAGATTCATTTTAATTATATGACAAGATATTGTGCTTTGAACATTTCTCATATAACCCTGAAGCAATTACTGTCATTGAAGGTGTGTCAAATTGGTGTAAAAATGCTAAAGTTGACTGTTAATTAATTCTTCCTTTGAAATGGCATTAAAACTCCCCTGAAAATATCATTGCTAATTGCCATAGTACACTCTTAAAGGGATGGTGAGGAGGCTATAACCCAGGCTGAGCAAAACAACTTTGTACTGTAACAGGTTAAAATCTCTCATCCGTTAATATTTTGTGTCTCCCCCTCTGCCATGGGGCAGGAAAGTGAGCAAGTGGAGGGAAGGCGAATGGTACAGAGCACTTTTAAATTTCCAACAATTCCAGCTTTTTTCATTTCAATTTTTTTCCAACTTGCCTGTTCCTTCCCTTTCAATCTATTTCTCCTTTCTTTTTCTCCTTTATTCAGCAGCCAACCCTTTTAAGGCTTCCATTAGAGGTTCAAATCAACTGATAGTCTTCTGATGCCAGGGCCAATTGAAACTTCTTTCAGGACATCTATTGATCTTCTTGGCTGTTACCATCTCTCTCTCTCTCTCTGTCTCTCTATCCCAGTAAACAGACCCATGGAGAATTTTTCTCTTTGACCTTTTATTGAGACTGGTACATCTCTGGCCCCCAGTCAGCACCATCACTTTTGCTGACCACCACTTTCCATTTAGGTTCTACACACATACATCTCTCCTTTTTTCTAGCAAATGTCCAGATAACTTCTGGGGTGCAATAAGTGGAGCCATGATATCACAATCGTTCTACTCGTATAACCTGGTAATTCAGTAGATGCTCCACTGGGTCACATCAGAGGGTACAAACAAACAGCTTATATTATCCAGTTGAATCCAAGTCAGAAAAACCATAAGCATCAACCTGCAGGTTGTAATTCCAATATCTCCAACTAATTGAAAAGAACTATAAGAATGTTATGGATAATAAAACTACATAAATATTAACACTAATACAAATGATTTAGTTACTTTAAACAGAGCTACACAGTTAGTTTGTTTGAATCTGGTTTCACTTGTTGAGGAACTATTCACAATTTGTTAACACAGCAAAAGCAGATTTCTTCCCATTCTGTTAACACTGCATGAATGTGGGATAAAACTGATGTAGGGGTTTCTAAGTTCAGAAAAATAAACAGTGAATTTCCACTTTTCATAAATAATACCAAAAATACCAAATATGAACAAAAAGTAATTACTTTTGGTCAAATCAGTACAAAGTCAAAAACATGTCAATTTCATTTTCATTTTAATTAGTCTTTGATTTATGTGTTTTAGTAACTATCAGCCCTCATTCAGTCTTAATTTTCCTCCAAATATTACATATATTATATTGTTTTCTTGCTTTTATTCTAGCATTTTCCTTATATTTTTATTTCTATTTCTTTCACACTTGCCTTTCATTTTCTTCCTCCTTTGCCCTGTTTATTCCTCTTTCACCATTGCTTTGGTTCCCCTCTGCTGCTTCACAGCCCTCTTTCCCCTCCAAACTCTCTCCTTTTCTTTTGATTGACCACCCTTTCAATAGCAGTGGCCAAGGTTATTTGGCAGCCATCACAGAGCACATTTGTTTGTCCCTCCTGCAACTGAAGAAGACACTCTGCTATTCTAATGGACTCCAGAGGAGAGAGTCCTTTAAATTGGTTTAAAAAGAAGGCCAGCAGAGTCCCTCTTTCTCTCTTTCCTCTCTCCTTCTCAGGCTTTATAGACGCTGACAATGGCCTCTCTCTGTGTTTGCCATGGACCAGATGTACTCAGGCAGTAGACAAGATGCTAACCCCTGGAAGCCTGTATGTTCCTCAAGTTGCATTAAGACTGGGCAACTTTGCATATTGGCAGCTCCAAATTCCAGAGAGAGGTGAGCAAAAACCTCTGATCCTCAGTAAACATAAAGCATGTCAGCTGATGTCACCAAAGCACACGTCACTAGCTCCTGTTTTCCCACAAGGATGGGCCATAATACTTTACAGTAAAGGAAAGTGTGAACGAGACAAAATATGTAAGATTGTTGCATCCAAACAAGTCATCCAAAGTGAAGGACAAAACAGGCTGTCATTACTACAAAAGGATGTATATGGACATAAGCATAAAACTGTTCATATAACCTATTCAAAGCTCATCATCAACAGTAATTGCTACATGAGTTACACAGAAATAAAAAACTATCCCACTTTTTAAGGCATAATTTGTATCATTATGAATGACTTTCTTCTTCAGATGTCATATGCAGTATAAGCCAGTTCAGTATTAAAGCCTTGACTTCTGCCACCAGCTCACAGTGCAGCTCTGTCCCTGCTGCTTTGTGCACACAATAAAAGACAATCCAGAGTTGGACTGAAGACATGCAGAGGTCAGCAGCTCTTGTGTGAGTGTTTTCTCTGATGGCACTGAATTTCAGCTTCTCTCAGAACAATAATCTATAAATGTAATGGTAATTTTGTTTGCATGCACAATGTCCTTTCAGGCATGCATAAGTTGAGTCAATCAAATGGCAGCATGCAAGCATTACTTTTACTTATCCAGGAACCTACTGCTTGGAGCAATCCCCTTTTTTATTTCATTCATTAGTCTGGTTTGAAGTCTGCCTTTTAAATTTGTGCTATATATTTAATTTCTAAGTTTTGGCTGATGATATTGTAAAACAGAAAAAGCTGGAATAAAAAGTAAATCAAATGAATCAAAGTGACAGAGACCGAGACAAATTAAATCTAGTGAGGGAACAGGGTCAGGTCTTGTTTTTAGACCAAAGCAAACTAAAAGTGTTTTCACAGCTAAACTGTTTGGTTAAAATGAACTCTGGTGCATTTGCCCGGTTAGTACAGTTCATTTGAGCAGGAAGCAATTTTTTAATCAGTCTGTATAAACAATGTTTGTGTAAACCATAACCAGGGATTTTACCCTGATTAATCAGGTCTGTTGAACTTGGCCACACATTAATAACCCAGGAATAAGAAAGACGTAGACGTATCTTTTCTGCATTGTATCACCCTGTTTGTCATTATTCATAACTTTCAATCAAACAGAAATCACTTATCTCTCTGTAAGAGATAAGTGATTTCTACTCTTTAGACTCATTAAAGTGCAGACTAACAGGTTTCAGTCACTGGAATTTGATTTTCACGAGTGGTTCCTGATGCTGCAGAATAACATCACCTAACAGGTCTGCCAGTCTGTATGACTTCCTGTTTACCAGTCTTGGTTCATTTGTTCAAGAAGTCAGTAAAGCCAGTGTGCACTGAACCGGAACTAAAATGCAAAGTTGTGTCATTTTTTCCTTTGGACTGGATTAAATGAACCAAACTATAGGTGGAAAAACACTCTTTCAAAATACAATTTCTGTTTGTGTATAATTTACCTATCATTAATTCTGTCCTGGTCAGTTTTACAGAATACAGTGTAAGACAGAGTAAGGTTAATATGATATGATATGACACTTATGGACACCATCATGTCAGTTTTAAAGTTTCAATATGGAATGTAACATTTTTTTTCCAAAATTGTGCACTTCAGCACCATAGTTTGACAAGTTACATGCATTCATGAAGGAAGCATGGCTGTACACAGGAGGATGGGGGGAGTTGAGGATCCTGCCTGCATCTCCTGTTGCTCTTTTCCCTGTCCTTTCTTCTCTTGTATCCAACAACAACAAGCTCATTATACTGCAAGCAAACTGACATTTCACCCTAACTTCCCCCTCTCTCTTTTGTTTTACATCATTAAGTGGCAGCGTCGGGCTCAAAGGTAGTCGGGCAAATTCTTTGAGAGCAATGGCTCGCCTAGCAAGCGAGTGTTTTGATGGGCTTGTCACTCCCTCACCCCAAACATGCCTCATTAGTAGTTCAGTCGAAACACCTATCTGCACCCCCTCCATGTCCTTCTCCTCCTCCCTATTACACACACACACTGTCTCTTTCTCTCTCTGTCTCTTCCTCCATCTCCCTCTCTGGCCCCCCTCCTGTTTTTCAGCACTAATTAGCTGGCTTCTCCCTCGTCTGTGCTTCCCCAGTCACATCTCAAAGGGAGATGGATATGATTTTTCTTTAACCCAAAGGCCAACTTAATCAGCTGAATTAATGACTTTATTACCCGATAGGCTCCGGGCCATGCAACACATTTCTCTCCAATGCCCAACACTCTGAATCTCTCCCACTCCTTCTTTTACCCCCTGCAGGAATTTTTCCATTTCAAAAATAGAAATAAGACAAGAGAGCGAGAGGTGCAGAGATCAGGCAATGGGTGGCAGGAAGATATTTTGAGAAATATAATAATTGCAGAGATATGGAGTTACAGGTGCACCCTAATGAATACTTTAACAATTAGCTTCAAGTCATTCATGTATAACAGTGTAACAATGTGTTTGGGGGTGTTTCCACAAACTGGAAAAAGTATACATAATCAAATTGTCATTTCTTAAAATAATCATGTAATTGCCATATCTGAAAGTAAAAGAAGCAGTATGTGACTCTTAAAATGTTCACAATCACATCGGTAACATGGTGGCAACTGGCAACACATACACACACACACACACACCACACAATAACCACAATGAAAATTACTGCAGAGCTCAACGTCTGAACACTCCTTTTTATACGGGTAAAATACGGTAATTAGTTGATACATCAGTGTCTGTCAGTAGATATATTACCACAACTGAAAAACACCACTGATAAGGAGATGCGTCATTAGTCTTCTCATTTACTTGACAAACTCTAACAGAGCCCAAGGCCTATACATTGAATTAAGTTCATCGAGTGATGAAAACAGTAATGAGGTGAGCCTTGAGAACTCGCTTCTCATTCCTGCCACCAGAGGAAACAGCAAAGCTCAGCTACACCTGTGTTCTGTGTGTAGAGATAAGCTTTTGGTCTGGATGAGTACCATGGGTTAAGAATATTGGTGATGATTAGCAGGCAAAGAAATGTATGCAATTGCCTATATGAAATTGTATTGTTATTGTATGGTTTGGCTGGTCGATTTGGCCTGTGCATTATGTCCTCTGTATGATCATTCCTACATTCTGTTTTAGCTCTCATTATTTCTTATCTCAACTCTAAGGCAAAGAAGAGGGATTATCTATAGTAAGACTGTAGCTACCACTGAGGAAAAGTGGGGTCATGAAGTTTTTTGGGGGATTTTACATTAAACAGTGTAATAAGACTGATAGTGTAAGATGTAAGCAAATGTAAGCATGTTAAAATGCTCACAGACAGTGTTTAGACTGCTACCATGCCAAATTAAATAGCACTGATGTGAATGTACTGTTTCAGTCTGCACCAAAGATGTTGGACCAGTGACCAACACTACTATACATAAAACCACACCACTAATGTGGCTAAATGTATATACATGCTTTTAGAATGAAAATAGATAGATTCATGATATTCAAGTTTGACTACAGAATTAAATTCCTGTGAGTGTGGAGTAGGTAATCTGTAATTTCCTAATAATTTCCTAGAAATTTCCTGGAAAGAACTGCAGTATGTAGTAACTGTGTGCAATAGAGATAAAGCCACTTTAGTTATGTTTACTGTGTGAGCACTTATTGATTTCAGAGCAAAATGTGCAAAAAAATATAGGCCAAAAGTATTTTCAATTTCAAAAGAAGAAGGGGGAGGATTGAGCAAAATCTGAGCCTTGTGTATGTTCACTCTCAGTGGGCCACCTTCCCCTTTCAATACATCCACTCTTACACATGTAAAAATGCTTGAATCAACAATTAAAAATAAGCATATACAGGACAGTCATTTATACCTGTTACTACCACATTTAATACTCCTCAAAAAATTTTGTCCCATCTGACATCGCCGCACATTTCAACCCTCTTTTCTCAACATATTATACAACTATTTTGTCCTGAAAATGCACCATCATAAATTGTGGCCTTGCCATTTAATCTTACAATGATACTTTAAACATTACTGGTGGATACTGAATGTTCTTGCAAAGTGCAGAACTTTATGCTGCAGTATAAATTCTGCAGTGAAAATTGATGTGACCACATATAAAGTAACATCATTCTGATATGCAAAATTGAGTACAACAGTGAGCCAATGAGTCACAATATGTATTTTGTGGTCCCTGAGATATTTTTTCAAATTAGTATTTTTCTAGTCATTAAAAATATTTCATTTTGTTTCTAACATTCTAACAAATTCTCAAAAATTCTCAAAAAAACTGCAAGGCATAATAAACAAATATGCCATAGTAATGTGCTAAAGATGCCTGCGAGCCACAATATATTTTTCCCAATCAACACCATTACAACTGATGATACATTTATTGACAAAACTTGCGAACTGCAAGTGAATTGTCTGTGGATGGAAAAGACTCATTAGCAGTTTATGCCACCTTGGAAGAGGAAAATGATTATACTGTATGTGTGAGAAAATAAAGTGTATGCATGAAAATCAAACTGATTCGAACATGATTTTCACCTGCAAGTTTGTTCTATCTATATCCAGTTTAGTAATGCTATTAGAGAAACTGTGAAACTGATCTTCATATAATCAAACATTCTCTCTACATTTGACGAGATACTGAGGTGATACTTACACACAGCACCAACAGAAGTTTTTGTAGAAACATTTAATTTGAAAGTCTCACCTAAATGCAAACACTGCATGTCAGCAGCAGTGTTGAGATGTAAGGTGCGAGTAATCGTAGTGTACTCAGTTTTGCTAGAAACTAGCATTCCCTCTTCTCTGTTCCTGTATATATGTATATATCAGCTGTCCCACAGGGCCTATTAGTCAATTACACCTGAGCGCTGCTGTTTAATATGAGCTGAAAACATACCTGAGTTCCCAGCATCCAACACTTCCTTTGCTGTACATTTTTTTCTGTGGTACACAGTAATGAGTGGAGTGAAGGTGTGCTTGTGTGTGAGAGTGTGACATTCAGAAAAAATGGAGGAATTATTCATTAGCTCTCTATTTCGCTCTTTCAGCCTCCCTCCTGATCCTCGTGTTCAACAACTCTGGGGCAAATGCAGAATTGCAAATTAGCTCCCGGAAAAATCGAATTAATTGGCCATCCTCACAGGCTTCTAGTCAAAGTTTGGGCTGATGTGTCAACGATTCCCCCAGAACTCCAAACAGCACTGTGCAATATGGCACAGAGCGGAAGAAAGCAGCAGAGCAAAGCACTCCATAAAAACAAAACTACCCTCTGCTTGTCTAGTAATAAAGCAAAACTTTGAGTTGACTTCTCTTAACCGCACAGTAACTCACTCAACCACGCAGCTGTCACTCCGCCTTGTTTGCAATTTCACAGTCAGTCAGTTTCATATTACAAGTCAACAGTCACCTGGAGGATTTCAGTGGCTCTCAAGTCAGGATGATGGCCTTAATGTGGTTTCTCCTCACACAAAGTGAAAAATGTCTTCAGGATTTTGCAGCATAAATGGAATTATAATTCATCCTTTAGATCACCATTGTGGTTTTCTTAAAGAATATAGCTTATTTATACATCTCTATTCATTAAGTATACACCTACTGTTTTTAGTCATGCTTTATCAGACAGTAAGTGCTAGAATGGACCAGTGAAGTGACCACAGTCATGTTATCCAATCTGTATTTAATGATGCTCTCAAGAGTTGTGAGCATTTGGGTGTAATCTATTGTACTGAGCAGAGCGGGATGAACGGAGAGCTGCTGCTGCATCCAGTGTGCCAACGTTAGTCTTAAATCGCCATCTAGTGTTGAGTTAATGTATTAAATGAATATACATGTACAGTATTGAATTTCTTTGGCTCAGTTTTTTTTGTGTGTGCAAAATTCATGATGCAAAGAGCCAAACTCACTTGCTAAATTCTTACAGCGCTTAAACAGAATTGCTTATTATTATGATTATTATATTATGAAATGTATGGGAGTAGTGGAAAGACAACAAGAAAAAAATGCTATTTCTTACTGTCAAAATATTGCAATGTACATTGTGGTTTAATGTCCACTATTACAGTATTTCTGTAGCGTAATGTATATAACACGATTACAGTAATTGTCAGAATACAGACACCTTATATTAGGTGCTTATATTTTCTATTAGATATTATTTAAAAATCTAAGGTTTGATGTTGATGCTTGAGTCAAAACAAAGACACACAAAGATGCAGTGAAGAACAGTCAGTCATCATTTTGTCTTGTATGAATGTTAGAGCTACTGTAATGTCAGACTTTATACTTCACTATGTATTTACTGTATTGCGGCTCATTCAATAGTTAAAATTAAAGTTTTTATTTCTGTTTTTTAAATTTCAGTTTTCTTTTTTTCTACATGTTATTTGTATAATGGTGATGAAATAGCTACTACAGGCTGTTTGATGAGAGTTAGTGATGGTCACAGAATTATTTAAGTAATTACAACTGTTAAATTTTCAAATGTTATTGATTTAAAAAAATTAAAATTAAAATAGTTTAAAATGCCATTTAAAATAGTTGAAAACATTAATTGTAACAATTGTTAAATGTTAATGTTAATTGTTCATCATCATGCAACAAAAACTTACTATCACAGTATCCTGTCATAGTAAAAAAGAAAATAAGTTCAAAATGACTCAAATTAGATCTCTAAAAAACACACAATGAGATAAAAAAATGTCATTTATTTTAAAAAATAGATATATAAATACAATTTTTACTGAACTACAAAATAAAAACCTAGCATCGGAGTAGAGACAATAGCCACAAACATAAATATCTTTACCACTGAGTACAACTTAATTTCAATGTAGTCTTATCATGGATGCAGGTATTCTAGTGCAATGTGTGTGCACAAATCTATAAAAAAGAAGAAAAAATGCCTGTGCTATCTTTATGAAGATATAAAATATTGTCTGGGGCCAAGGTGCAATATAACCTGATATAGGTACCATCTGTCTGTTGTTTAGAGTACAGAGCGGTATTTACATGCAAACATGACCCACACTGCACATGCATTCTCCGGATACATAAACACCCGAACACGGACTGCCAGCCTCACATGGTCACCACGACAACAGACTATTTCCTGACAGAATGGAGACCTGTCAGGGAGACACAGAGCAAGATATATGAAGTACTGCAAAGTCTTTTTACAAAAATAACAAACAAATAAATAAATAATTGAAGAAATAAAAGCATAAATAATAAATATTAGTAGGGAAGATTTTACCTGTTTTTACCTAAAAACAATACTGATACCCAGAACTGATGGCTGTTGGTTCATGAACTTTTACAGGCACATTCACAGATGAACTATGTATCTACACACACCTATAATATTACTCATATATAATTTGCTAGCAGCTCAGTACACAGTTATGCACTGCATGTTCAATTCTGAGAGACATGGAATGGTGATGACAGTGGATGTGTGAGCATTGGACACCTTCTTTGGTCCCTATAGGACGATTTCCTCTCTATTTCACCCTCTACAGCAAGGTCTGAGGCTACTTCAGATATTTTTACACTGCACTTTGATAGTAATACTATTAAAAATGTCCATCTGGCAACACACAAACCTGAAGTTGGATTATATGTGGTGGGATTTGGAGTATACTGCTGTAGTACTCAAGGACACCGATGTAAAATGCATGCCTGCCAGCAGCTGAAGTTTATTCCTTCAGAAACTGGTCAAGGGATTTCCAACCACACATATACACTGCTGCCCATAGTATATTCAAAAATGTATCTTACCTGAGGCAGGTGGCAAAGGCTCTACGAGCACTGCGGTGTAAGAAGTGTATGGGGAAGCCTTTGAAGGTGTGTCCGTCTGGCACTGCTCTCCTCACTGCATCCTGGAACTCCTCATTGCCACAGGACACACCAGTGCAGCGCTCAAGCTCATAGGCTGATAAGGCAGAGGAGAGCAGGTAGGACAGGTGGTCGTCCCAGACTGTTGCCAGCTCCAGGTCCTGGAGGAGAGCGCACCACAGAGCCCATACTTTGCTCAGTAATTTTTATGTTATGTTTAAAGACACAGCACCTAACCTGTAATTGGCCAATGGCACTTTAAGGGTCAGTTCAGCCAAATCAATATTACAATATCAATGAAAGGTAAAGCAGTGAAATGAAATGTAAATGAACTGTTAACCACAAGTGTTTTGTCCTATTATACAATTCTGAAATATATAATATGATCTTATTTAAGTGATATCAAATTTTTGATTTCAAAAATGAGATATTTGGGCCATTGTGGGATAACTAAAACATTACATCATTAACTTTCCTCGCACAGCACAGGTGAGTTAGAAATCATCTAAAACTTTAAGTGTCCATATCCGTCAGTGTGTTTTACCTTCCTGTGCTCAGAAACCAGGTAGCGCATCTCCAGCTCCAGCTGGTTGCTGGAAGCAGCAGGATCCAAAGACGGGGCACAGAGGGGAGGCAGGGGGGGCAAAGAGGAGGTTGAGCCTGGGGCACAAACAGACTTCAGAGCCTCTTCGCTCATTGCCTTCCACCGAGACTGATTCTGAAGGGAAAAAAGGAGGGAAAAACAGGCATCATCCATTTGACTGTATTTTCTGGCCAATCTGATACACAGCGTAAATGAAGATTTTCATACTGAAACTCATTTTATTAAACTGATCCTGACCATTAACACAATACCCACCAATGAAAACATATGTGAACAGCAAAATGATATTTCAGTATCACTTTTTCAACATTAAATACAATAACGGACCATGATATAGTATATAATATAATATAAAATGAATTTAAACAGAGTGATGATTCCCACTTTACCCATTCAGTGATGATCGCCAGCAAAACTGTAAAGGACGCCATGCTCCTACCTGGAAGTCAAAGACACACAGCTCCACTGCATCAGATGGCTGGCAGTTGGCCAGGAAGGTCTGGTGGTTGAAGACGCAGCCCACAGTGCGGTAGGGGTACAAGAGTTTGGGCTGGGGAGCCAGGGGCGGGGCATCTGGATCTACGGCCTGATGGAGGTATCTGACCGACCACACATTTGAACAAGAGGCACATCAGTCCCATTACAAATTAGTGGTACAATTAAAATAGAATATAATGCACAATTTTTCACAATTATGCTATATTTTATGGATTAAAATGAAAATACTACTATGAAGTAAAAATTATCTTTAAAAAAAAAAAACAGCATAAAGGTCAAAAACTCAGTACAGAAAGATGTGTTATGTCTAAAACACAATAATAGATAGAGAAAGTCCCAGAACTGGATAAACACCAAAATGTAATCAATTGTTCCTTGGCCCAGGGCCTGGCCACCAAATTTCATGGAAATCCATTAATGGGATTCTGAGATATCCTGCTGACGAACACACAGAGACTGTCTAATGAGGCAAACTGAGGAAAAAATAAAAACTCACTGTATCCATATTATTTCTTAGGCCGCATTTGGTTTTAGCCGGTACAGAAAAACAGTTAACTTTGGGGGGTTTTCAGAGATTTCCCCAAATATATCAATGAAATATGGCTTCAGTGTTAAAAATATCCATCACGCAATGTTGTAAATATATATGCTGCATTTCTGACTGTGTCCAACATGTTGGACATGCTGTGAAATAAAAAAACAGCAAAATAAATTTAAAGAAAAATCATACCTGTGTGCTGTCAGGCTTTCCCAGAAGGTAATGCTTCCATCAGTACCACGGGTCAGGACCCAGGTGTGTGGCACTCCTTTGGCTTTGGTACCCACACATACGTATGCATCCAGGCCAAAGCCCAGCAGAAGGCTGCACAGCAGTGTGGCATGGTCTTCACAATCCCCCTGGGGAGGACAGACAGTGATAGATTCAGCACCTCTTGAGAGTTTGAAATGCCTTTAGAAACATCATGTGTTTAGAATTCTCTTAACATTAATCATGACTGATACTGATACCCTTATTTTTTTAAATCATAACTTTGCACCTGGAATGGGATTTTCTGTGGTTCATTTCAGAACATACACATCTGAACCTGAAAGATGTAACAGATTTATATTCCTGATGAAACACTTAAAAAGTTTGACACTTGGAGTTCCAGTTGAAAGGGAACCTCAGAGCTGGGATTATTTTGTCACATATACTGTTCCAAAAGATCAAGTATTCAATATTATCAAGTTTTACAGCTCCAATCTCAAAATATTCATGTATTATCTCAAAATGATCTTATTTATTCTAAAAATACTACAGCTTTTATCTTGAAATATTATGACTTTCATCTCTCAATGTTCTGAATTGTATCTTCTACAGTGGTACCTCTGTATTACACCTTTCTTACAACATCTGAATTATGACTTGTATTTCAAAATGCTGCTAGTTAATTCTTGAAAATATTATGTTATTCTTAAAACATTTTGACTTTATAAAAACAGCAACTTTATTCTCAAAATATCTCAACTTTATTCATGAATTATTGCAACTTAATTTCTAAAATATCACACATTTTATTTTGAAATATTTTGACTAAGAATCTCAGATTTTTTTTCTCCCTTTAATGGTGGCCCTAATTCTCCATCGTAAAAATGTACTTGCAATGTTGTACGTTCAAATTCATCTTGGGCCCCTCTGATGTATGACATTTGGCATTCTCACTGACATGCTCTGCTGGAAATTTAACAAAATTAGCTAAAGCAATTTAAACAATATTTAAGAGTAAAAAGAACACAGTTTAGGTGTGACCTTGGTTTTGAGACAAATTCATAAGTTACACTGTGAAAAGTTTAATCCTGGCATATCCCCATATAGTAGTTCCCATATTTAGACAAATTAAACAGACTTCCTGCCATCTTCACATCATCCGTCTTACGTGTCTAATTCATCATGTCAGTACAACAGCCTGTTTAAACAGAATTACAATATCCTGTTCTCACTGCACTGTTTGCCTTTCTCAGAAGTGTTGAACACACAAGAAAAGTCTGCTGGAGAGAAAATAAACTCTGTTGTTATCAAATTGTCCATGACAGTAAGCAACTTTTATTTGACTTGTACAACTTTTCCAGTAAAGAGGCCTGGGTTGAGCAAGGGACTGCTGCTGCTGTGTGCTGCTGTGTGCTGGCTCGAGCTACGGGCGAGTCAGAATGATAGATGTTCCCCAGAAGTGCTAATATGGATGGCAGCATCAGAACAGGCTGGGGACTGATGAGGCTAAATTAATTTTCCCTGGAATGAAACTCATAAATCACAGCTGACAAGGGCCACTTTGTGAGAGTTGTGTTTTGTCTGTCTTGCCAGCCGCTCACAGAGGAGAGGCAGGAAACATTTATCCTGGGGTGGTCTGGGAAATTCCGCACTATCCGGTCAAAAGATGAAAATGCATGAGTCAGTCAACTCTGTACAAATCCTTTTTTCTCAGAAATGACGCAATCAGATGTAGTCAGAAAAGGAGTAAAATCAAATGCTGCTGAGCCAAGTTTATGTGGCGCTTTCTGACCTAAAAATTTCCTTTTGAGGGCAAAATAAATTTTTGACATTAATTCACAACATACATCATAGTGAGAGGGGCCATACTGATGTTATATGGTACTAAGGGGAAGTAAAAGTGAAATGTGAATTAATTTTTCCTCTGCTCATTTGATGCATTTCTGCCAACTGTTTGTAATGCTACAAATGCATGAATGCAGTGATAAAAACTACGAAAGCATTCACTTAACTTTCAATGACTTCTGGTTTTTTCACACAGTTCTCTCTACTTTCCACACAACTATCTTACAGAGAGCATGTATCAAATGAGCTATCTGCTCGCAATAGTCTAAACGAGACAACAAATAAAGGAATACATTAGGTTGCTAGGCTAGTATTAGCTAGAAACGCATTAGCAAAGAAAACTTGGTGCGTAAAATTGAAATCGAAAGGAACCTATTGTATGAAAACAATATGGCTGAATACCATTGTTTTGTCATGAGTAGATGACAGGAAAGATATACAGCAGGGAAGAGACTGCCCAAAATGTTTTTCAAATGTAATATTCAGTTTTATCTCTTAATGACTACAAATTTGAACTTATAATTTGATGCTCTGTGTTAAGAAGAAGGCTGTTTTTGTTTTTGCTGTCTTGAGTGAGACGTTCTTTTGAGGAATTTTCTTTTTAGACACCAGTATGTGATTTTGATGATTGTGTGAAGGGTAATGACAACATGTAATTGCTGTTTTTCAAATGGAAAAACTGAGTTTTAATTATGTGTTACTCACTCACTCACAAAAATGAACAATACATGAAAACAATGGAGAAAAATGATAACAAATACTGTTAATTAGGATTGATAAAATAAAGAATTGTTTCTCTTGTGATTGTCACTGACTTTAAGATCCAATTATCCAGAATATATGCTGCGTCTAAGTAACATTATTATCTTTGAAAAGATTTATTAATTATCACCACAGCACTGTTAGATAGCTCAAAACTGGTGTGTGACAGAGCAAAGGAAAGGCTGTACCTGAAATGAAGACTATTAAAGAGAGGCCAAATGGAGAGTTTGGATGGTTGCCTTGTGCTTACTCAAAGACAGTATGTGTCACAAACAAAACAGTAACTCACACAAAGTAGTAATATAGCTGACACTTCCTGAAACATCTCAGGAAAAAGATATCTTCTGATCTATGGGATTCATATTCACTGTGTTGTTACTGTTGAGTTGAATATTAAAGGATAACTCTGGTACTTTTGAACCCATCCATGTTTTGGGGTGTAAATGATTGATAGGGACAAAAATCTTAGGAATCAGTGCAATAAACCCAAAAACATGCCTCAAGTCCAGAGACTCAGCCAGGAGAGTGAGACAGTTTACAAACAATATTTATTTCCATTTAGTGGAACTAGTGAAACATGCACCACTTCACAGGAACTTTGGTATGAAGAGCTATAAATTGAGATTTTGAGAGAAACTTGAGAGATTGTATCTATTTCTAAGAGTAACGACCTATGAACACTGTATATGCATCAGCCTATGTCTGTAGTAGCTTCCAGAAACCTGTTGTTCTTACCTTTCCTCTGCACAGGAAAGCCATTAGAGTGCACCATTGCTCCTGCTTGCCTCCTCCTCCTCCCACCACCGGGGCCTTCTCGTGGGCCAGCAGGCTGACGAAGCGGGCTGCCTGTCGAGGACTCTCCAGCAGCCGGCCCGCCCGGAGGACACGCACATAGGAACACACTGGTCTGTTGATGCCATTCTCATCCTGCATAATGCACAGACACACCCTGAGGTAATGGGACAGCATGGAGCTAGATGTAAATTTGAGGAGTTCAGGACTCAATTATTATTATCCCTAAACAAGCCCTCCTCCCAAACCACTAACACACTAAACCAGTGGCAAAATGCAGATTAGGTGGTTAAGAGGAGCTTCCTCATCAGTGTCTGTGTATACATGTAACATACCCTTCTCTTCAATCCACAGGTTTATTGATGATAAAAAAAATCAATGAAGAACCTATCAGTTTTAAAAAAAATGAAGCAAATTGTGTGAATTTAGATGAACCTGTGCAAATATCTTGACCATTTTGGACTGGTGTGATGGTCGGATCTCAAGGAACTCCCTCCACCACTGTTTGGCATAAACCAAGAAGAGTCTCTCCTTCTCTGCTGTTCTCTGCCTCTCCAGTGATTGCTGAATGAGAAATACACAGTGACATCATATGCTAAATATAGAGCTTTGATGTTTCTATTACAATGCTGCCTTTATATATCGATCCTAAACAGCATTCTGTTGTACTGATTCATTATTAGTACACAGTGATTTATTTCATTCATGAATAATGAAGCAGATAAATAAACAGTGGGATCAACAGAAACAGAGATACAGAGACTCCAGTATGCTGACCTGTGTGCTGATGATGTCAGTGCTCAGAGTCTCTGTGAGAGGAGGGAAGAGCTCCAGACTGACCGTCAAAACACCAGCTGGGACTTTACATTCACTCCCTGGTGACACACACACACACACAATTCTCGGGATCTTGCAAAAGTACATCTTCAGATTTTTTTTTTTTTCAATCTTCAGAGTTTTTTTTTCCTCCATGTCCCCTCTTGGGCTCAGTGTAGTTGAGAGGATCAGTTACAAATAGACAGCTTAGGCACAATATATACTGTAGTACAACATGACATGAAATTCACATTTCACAGGCCTTTTCTTTTTAGCAAAATGTCTTTCACTTCCAATCTGTTCTTCTGGTTGAATAATTACAAAAACCCATGTGGGTTGGGCACTTATTTATGAGGAACACAATAACCGACTACTCTACCAATTAACTGCTTTCACTATTCTTAGCTTGAGATTGAAGAAATGATACATTAAAAATATTCAAATAAAATGAATAATTCAGTATACACCATCACTCTTGCATTCACTGCAGCGGAATCATGCTTCCTTACCAACTCCCATCAGCTCTACAGCAAAGCAGGTCTTTCCACTGGGCGAGCTGAGGACTGTCCTCCAGTCCAGGAAGTACGATGAGACCAGCGCTGTCTCACTGGAGGTGTCTGTCTTGACCAACACCAAGTGAATCGGGTCACATATAGACAGCATGGTGGTTGCATCTGCCATTTTACTGCCTTCTCCTGCAGTGCCAAAAGTGATGACATGCATTGGTGAGTTTAAAGCAGTGGTCTGCAACAATTTCAAAATAATACATGTGTAATATAAGTGGGAAACGTTGTAAATTCACTGCAGATAATACCTGAAGCAACATGATGCTACGGCATACAGCAGTTGAACCTGGCTGACACCAATAATGTTGAATTACAAGTACCTATGCCATCTTGATGAATCTCTAAGAGAAAACCCTCCTCCAGGTTGGGTTCACAGGCACAGGGCACTGGCTTTGAGCGAAATCTCTGGTTGCGGAAGTGCAGGTAGAGTGTGAATGTAGAGCACACTTGACCAGGCAAAGGCTCCGGCTCCTGGAGGTGCTCCAGAAAGGCCTTACCTCCAAGTATTTGCAAATACAGGCACCGCCTTGATGGATCAATATTGACTAAGAGAAAGAATGAAATAGAAAAATATCTTCACTGAACTGTTCAAACATTAACAAGAATAGTAGTACACTACACAATTTTATAGTGTACAAAAACTGTAGGGAGGTGTGCTCAACTGTACGAGATGTCTCAATAACTGTACGCACAACCATCAAAGTGCTCCTGCCTCTTTGCAAGTATTCTTGCTTGTTCACCACCAACAATGAACAAGGATATCTTTACTGAGAGAAAAGCACCCATGTTATTATGTTGGTTTATTTGTGTTAGTAAATGATGGTTCTTACATTTCTTCAGCTGAGTTGTATCTTTGTCAACAAAGTGAGTGGCAGACTTTGGAGGAGACCTTGTTTCTGCATCTGTGGGTGCTTCCTACCCAAACAGACCGACATGACAGAAGAACAGAACAGTCAGCAGGTGATTGAATTCATACACTGGTCAAACAGCTATCTGGATCTAGATTCACATCAGTCTTTAAACAATGAAAATATTCAATCGAATATTTGTTTTGGAAATTCAGCTGGGAAAAATCTATTTCAATTTTGGATCAGCTGAATTGTTCACTGCTACCCGCCTGATCAAGTATGTAAATCTAAAAATAGCCTGCAAAACAGTTGGTCAACCTGGGTAAAGTGTAGGTCCTTCATCACATCATCAATGATACCCCTGCACTGCAGAGCACGTAAAAAATCTGCCTCGGACAGAGATCGATGTGTTGGGCCTTGATCATTTCTCACGGTCTCAGCCAGCACCTCTCGGATCTTCCCATGGATATCCATCTGATAACCAGAAACAACAGAGTCAACTACATATGAAGGCTTTATAATCAACACCTGCTGTAATGGTAACTGATTGTCCTCTTAAAATAGACTCCATGCCATTTAAAGTTAATCATGTACCTTTGGCTTGACACAACACAGCACATTCATGACTGATGGAACTGAACCAGCACTGACATACTTGCCCCACTTCTGTTTTTTGTTTCTTACTACTCATCCCTCTTCACTGGGGGATGAAGGGCAAAATGTAGCAGTACTTTTAAGTCTTTAAAATCTGCATGAGGAAAGAGCTGCCCACTACAAGAAGTTATCCAAAGAAACACTGGTTTGGAAAACTGTCAACAGAGCTGTATCAGTAAGTTTCAGCTATAGGCAAAACATTTCCCACTTATGTTGTTTGAAAATATTCTTTTCACTGAAGTCTTTGTATAAATGCAGGGTCAAAACAGAGTAAGCTTTTCAAACAGAGATAATATGATTGAAAGAAACACACAAAAAAGTTGTTCCATAATGAGAAAATGACTCACAGGACCAGTACAATGTTGTTTTGTAATTCTCATACTGGCCAATAATATATTGCACCATCTATTACTCTATTACTTCTTATTTGATCCATCTGATAAGTCTAATCTCTTTACACTATATGTCAGAGAGCAGTCTGCCCCTGTGGAACAAACAGCCAAGCCTTTAAAGGCAATCAGTAAGATACAGTAAGTATTACGATGCAGATAAAAACTGGTGGAATTTACTAAAGGCGCCTTTCAAGAAATCAAATATGTGTAACATTTTTATGATAAGGCAAAGAAACTGACACTCTTTAATGACGCAAACATGTATAGAAATAAAAGCATTATGTAATTTGCTCACCTTGAGCAGATGGTTGTGAATTATTTGCTTCAGCTCGGAAGCTCTCTCTGGAGGCAGAGACATAACAGCTGATGAGCTCTGGCCAGCTTTAAACCTAAACTAGCGACGTTAGTAATAGGGTACTATCAAGAACAATAACCAACTGTATCCTACTGGAGTTGCGTTTGATAATTGTAAACATTTGTCGTCTGTAACAGCGAAATTTCTCTTCCCGTCACAACAACTGGCAGTTTAAACTGTGGCGGAAAAGTAAGCGTGAGGACGGCCGTGCTGATGCCTGATAAGATTTGTGGTCAAATCCAATTTCGCAACAAGCCTGCCCCAGGACAAAATAATATACATCGAGTGAGATAACACTATTGAAATACCTCAATTTAGGGAACGTTTATTTTAATCTTGTTTAATTTTAGTTGAGGAAATATTTGCCATTTTTATTCAGGCATTGCCTTGGCTGCCCTATTTGTCGTCGATTTGCGACAGCCAATGCAGGGCCCGTTTGCAGTAGAATTTGTAGTTTAAGACCTCCTTACAGTTACTGTTTTAATGTCAAATTAACTTTTTTTTTCAACTAGAGACAATTTAGATTTTTTCCTCTGCTTTTAAAGTAACAGAAAGCATTTATGTAATAATTCTTCCTGTAGTACTCACGGAAAAAATATCTTATTTGCCTCTTTTAGTGAACTGCTACATAAAACTGATATTTCTTCCTCCACATATACCAGTACCATCCCACAGACAAGAAAAGATAAAATTACTAAAGTAGTCAATATGAGCAAGGCCTCCTCTTGAAATATTGACTCAATTCCTGGAATCCACAGTGAGAGACCTCCAGTCTGGCTGCATTGATTTAGCTCATGGACGGAATGTAATTATGAAGGGATGGGGAGAGCTGTGGATATACACTGTAAAGCTGCTTTACTAAAACCAAATTAAAGAAAAAACATAAGCAGACAACCAGGGTTAGGTAAAAAAAATGTTTTATTTTAATCAGTATGTCATGTTTTGTTTGTTTGTTTTTGTTTTGTTTTGTTTTGTTTTTTTCCAAAACACCATCTGTCATGTTCTCACTGCAGCTCAGCAATGTACAAAACTCCCCTGAAATCTTAGGTGGAAAACAAGAATGAATGGAATGTTATGGTCAAACGTATCTTTTCTGGGTTAAATGAACACTGAGTAGAAGCCATGTCCAACAGTGGTAACTTGCTAATCACCAACACACCATTTAATCTCAGGAGTCAGTACATGCTAACGTCACATTTGGTATGCAGTCAACTCTAATACAATTGAATGTATCACGCCTCCGGTTACTACAAACCGTTCTGAATAACACAAATAACAAACATGTTTTTCGTGTTATTTGGGAAACAACAGATCACATAAACCTTTTTCTGTACTGGTCATGCAAGGACACCTTGGAGCATACATTTTCCATTTAACTCACTTCAAGGCACATTAAAAGCTCTCAAACCAGCAAACAAACGGGTACATACATGTTTGCTATCACTGTCTCCTAACTCAGAATTCAATTCGTGGTGCTCTGCTCCAATTTCTAAATTGCACTATTATAGCTTTATATTGGTCCCAGTCAATTGAAAACCAATTTGGTGATACCATGGGTTCAAATTAAAAAGTCATATGCAATGCAAAGTTGCTATGACTAGTATTATTTTGTAATGCAGGTGTCAGTTATGTCAAAGACCCAACAGAAAATACATTCCACATAAAGGGAGTACATTTAAACAGCTTGCCTGGCTGGTATTTTAATAAAAATGGACAGCTTTGGTTTCCTAAAGTGGGATAACCTGAACACACATGAACCCATCCAGTGGGTGAACACATGAATTATACTGTGAGGGACCCGACAGCTGCTATGATCCCTGTGACAACCAAAACCTACAGAAAAAATGTGCTAATTTAACAGAAAATTAAAGGTTAACATTATAGCAGAGACTGAAACACATGGGGGTGCCATGCTAAATGTGAATGGAAGAACAAGTGGTGCTCTGGTAAACCTCTAAATGCATGCATGAAATGCAAAATTCATTACAGAAAAAACGACAAAAAAAATCCCATGGCTGACCTCTAGAGTCTGGAATCTTCCTACATATCTATGGTAGGATGGACAGATAACACAAGTCATTTTGAATTGCAAAATGTAAAACCTGTCCACAGATGATCAACAGACATCTGATTCTTACAAATAAAGACTGCAAAAATAAACCTGTCAGAATATTTTTTCTTTGTACTGCACCTTTAGTAAGTTTCTTTCAAAGCAATTTGCTATGATACAGTACATTCATCAACAGTGACAAGAAGGAAAGGAAATTTAATCATCGTGCTGGCACCAAGATCCTGAGATGTTACTATTTTTGTTAAGATCTTACATGAAAAATATACACACACTCATTTGATCTAGCGCTCCTGCTTTTTGACCTTAAAGAAATAAATACCCTCAATTATGCACATCTTATCATCATCTAAATCTGCTCAGAGAAGTACCTAACCCCAGGTACTGGTGCAAAATAAGAGTCAATTTTGAGTGACCCAGAGTGTTTCACTGGGAGTACATCCAGCAGACCAGCAGGCCAACAGCCAAAGCTGCCCCAGCACCAACGTTGAGCAGGACAGGCCTCCAGTACAGCCACTTCTCTCGTTTCCTCTCTGAGTCGGTCAGTCTCTGTTTCATCTGCTGGACCTTCTGTGCAGTGCTGGCAATCCTCTCCTCACGGTGTCGCTTTCTGACACTGAAGTAAAAGTTAATTAAGGAGCAGCAGTCAGCAAACAGCAGTGTGAAAAACACATCAATATCATGCGCCATGCCATGAATTATTACACAAGAATGACAAATGAAAGTGTTAGAGGGGAGAGAGGGTTAGAATCTGACTTCTGAGGTCTGAGAGTAAACTCAAGGTGGGATTTTAGAGCATAGATGGGAATGAAGGTATTAAACTGAGCTTGAGCAGTTAAGACTGCAAACACAGAGGAGTCCAAAGCAACTACAGCATTTAAATGTTGCTACAGCCGTGTCCTTTTCTCACAATGAACCTGACAAAATTCACTTCATGGGGTAGTAAGCTTTGTTACTTACTGCCCAGAGTGCTCTGCCATGTTGTGGTCGTGGCTGTCTGGCTCTGTTGTCATCAGGTGGTCTCCTGAGGCAGCCTGCAACTCCAGGTAGGGTGCTGGTTGGCCATTAGGCTTACTGTCATTGAGGTGAGGTCTGGGTGGAGGTGGTGGAGGGGGTAGTTCTGGCTCCAAGGAGGGAGCAGATCTGGGCAGCACTCTCTGCTTGTTATGCTTGAAGGGACAAGACACAAAGGCACAACACAAATTTGATCTCGACAGTGGTGAACTATGGAACTATTTTGTCATTTCGTGATCATTTCCTTTACATTTGTTACCACTGAATCTTCTGATGACCACATTATTTTTTACATGCCCAAAATATGAGCCTGAGACATTCTGAAAGTACCATCTTACTCTCCAGCCTTGTGACTGAGCTACCTGTGCTGCTGAGTTGTCTGTCAGGATGAGCTTGGCTCCCTCAATGACAGCCATGTAGGAGAAGCGGAGCTGGTCGGGGGTCTGGATCAGGCCCATACGGTATTCTCTCATGTCCAGTAGCACCTTCTGGATATCCACTGATGATGGACTCTTCCACTTGTCCATCTACAAAACAGACTAATATATTTAGAATACAACTGGAAATACCATGCAATTAAGCCACTGTTTTCACTAACTAAACTTCTCAGATTCTTAACAGACATTAACAGACCATTTGGATCAATATAGTTAAAAATTTAAATTCAACAAATCAAACTTGGAAGTTATTATGTGTAAAACCATGGTGACAGCTGTGCATACTCTCTCACATTTTGCTACATTTTTGTTTTAAAGCTGAATTTAATGAAGTGATTCCATCAGCACTTAATTCAATGCCAAGCCTCATTATAACACAAGACTCCTATGCTAACTTTAGTCCCTCCCCAACTGATCATCTTGTAGACAGCACTGCAGATGATAGGTCATCTTGTCCTATCAACTGTCCAATATCACACTGTGGATGAAGATTATCCCTCACAGACATGTCAATACAGGTTGAATGACCACAGAAAATTTGTACTCAAGGCCAATACAATAACATTCAGTGTGTCCATAACTGTCTACTTTTCTTTGCTTTTAAAACTTATTGAAACATCAGAACCTGCGAATTAGCAAATCATTTCCAAACTGTTCAGACCTGCATGGGAGTGCAGGAAGAGTTACTCCTTTGATATGGGGAAAAATTCATGTCAAAAAAAACATATTTCCCTGGTATTTGGTGACGCACATCTTTTCTGCTTCAATGAATAAACCACTGAAAAATGCTTTCTGCATTTAAGCATAATAGCAACATGCCACAACTGCTCCCTTTGGAGCTATCACTCACTAAGTATAATCACGACGCGAGCGTCTCATCTTACTCTCCTGCCAAAACTTGATCCTCTTGAGTAATGTTTTAACTCTTTGTTGAACTTAGACATTAGGCAACATTTCCCTCTGATGTTGAGTGCATTTGGTAACATTCCTCCTTCCTGTTCTCACCAGGACCAGGCAGGTGTCTACCAAGGCGAAGGTCCCTGAGCGTCCAATCCCAGCGCTGCAGTGCACCACTGAGGGCCCGTGCTCTGGACTAAGCGAGCCAGACTCCCGAACCTTGAAGAGGAAGTTGAGGAAGGAGGCGGGAGATTCTGGGACGCCAAAGTCTGGCCACGTGGTGTAGTGAAAGTGGTAGATCTCTCTCATCTCCCCTGTCTATGACAGAAAACATGTGATGCTTGCCATGATTGGAGAATTGTACATGGAGTTCTGCATGACTGGGGTGATTTGTTACTAGGAAAACATCTCTCTCTCTCTCTCTCTCTCTCTCTCTCTCTCTCTCTCTCTCACACCATAAAATTCCAACATTTATCATCTCCTTAAATTTAGACTGAGACACTAGAGAGTAGGTTACTTAATGTACAGAACCTGTAGCTGCAAGTAATGAAAAGAACTCATCTTAGTAACAGGCTGCAATTTTCCTGAACTAGACACATAATGTTCTGCCATTCCAGATTCTACAATGGTTATACTATCTGTTAGTCTTGCTCCAATGCTCACCTTTATGTTTTGCAGTTCTAGCACTCGGATTGTGTAATAGGATTGGTCCTCCTCTGAAAGTAGCCTGACAACAAACCCTGTGTCTGTGAAAGACATCTGTAGCTCCTCTGTGGTGGGCCAGTACTGTGCACACTTTTCCTGTTAAGAGAGAATCAATTAACTCAAGTCTTGGACAGGAAGCCATGTGCTCTGAACCCTATGAAGGGAGTGTCAACTGAAGGATTGCAGGATAGATGCATATCAGTCTTTATCAATACCAAAATACCATTACCAGTGTAAAGGAATGTGTTATGTACAAAAACCACATCTGATTACGCTATTTATCCTCTGGGTCATAATAGTTAATAGTACTGTGCTACATAGTCTTTTGCAACTTGTTTCCACAAGTCATAAATAGTCATTAACAGTGCCCACAAAGCATTACAAAATCAGAATTTAGATTATGCTCTCAATCCTAATGAAACTACATAAAAGTTTGGGCTTAGAGGAGTTTTGCAAACCATATTGGGAACTGACATGCTCTTGTTGTGGAATGTTTGGAAACTGGCATTTATTTTGAAAAAGCACAGTACATTTGGATATACAACTTAAGAAGATTTGCAGGTTACATTTCCCTAACCTTCCACTGTTAGTGTAGTATCTCTGATCAGGTCCTCTTTGTGCTGCAGGTTATATTTGACCTCAAAATTTAACCCCAGAGCAAAAATGATTAATTTGCCAGTGAAACTGATAAACATAACTATAAAACCGAAAGAAAAAAATGATTTAAAGGGATAGTTCCACATTCTGGAAAATACAAAAATTTCAAATTTTCATTTTGTCACTGCAGCTAGCCAAGAAGCAGTCCAGCACATAATCCCCTGTAAACTTGTTATATTTACACTTAACAAACAAAATGTTTTGTTGCAGACCCAGCTTTCCCCCCTGAAGCTGACTAGCTTCTGGCTTCAGCTTCATGTTGAAAGGATGAACATGAGAGAGGTGCACATCTTCTCATCTAACTCAGCAAGAATGAAAATTTGTATATTTTCTAAAGTATCAAACTACTCTGGACCTACTAATTAGAGACAGCTTAGCATATAAAATGTATGCAAAGTGATCTGTGCATTGTAGAAACATCTAAAGCTAATGTTAATATCACTATTTGCACCTTACAACATGTTTTCTGAACCTTTGTATAAAACAAAAAGAAAGTGATGTGATAAATGAATGATTAGCAGGTGCCTAAGTGTACTCACAGATCCCTTTTCAATGACTCTGTTGAGCATTATAACAGCTTTGGAACACTGCTCCCAAACCATCAGCCAGAAATGACCACAAGTGTTCCTCAAAGGCCCCTGTGGAAGCAAAAGAAAGAAAGGCACACAGAAAACAACAACAACGAAAAGTTATTATCAACGCTCACAGACCATCAAAGTCAAATCCTGCACATTCTTCTATGAGAGGCCCATATATTTCTTCAATTTATATTCATGCAAACAGTGTCATTTACATTGCTTATACTAGACAGTACCTGAGAAAGAATGTAAGCTCTTTGGGCTTCTTCCATCATGACTAAGCTTGCATTGATGTAGTCATTTTCAGAGTTTTCAAGTTTTACTCGACTATGATCGTCTGAAACCAGATGGAAGATCACAGAGAAATTACATATCACAAAGGCGCTTGCAATAATACTAATTTCCATTAGCGTCCTTATTGTCATAAGACTCACATGGGCTGACGTCTCTGTAACGGTTCAAATTCCGATTCACTGGAAGTTTTGCCACTTTGTAAGGATATTCACTGGCTTGGTTACGGATCTCCTGTTGAAGACATGAGGAAAAGCAGGAAGTTGCAGCATTTCTTTATGTTGAATAAGTCAGCAACATAGTGCTAGGACATGAAGTGGTGGCAAGTAACACTGACAACATCAATGTAAATACCACACAAAAAAGGCCTTTAAGACAGTGTAACATCTGTACTGGATTCACTGGAACTGTCATTTGTGCTGACATTTAGTGTTCCGCTTTGCTCTCATTTGTCAACCTACACTTAGATACCATTAGAAAGAAAAATTCTAAATATATAAATTACATAAAATAAATTACATTTTGAAAAGTTGAGTTGTTACCACTTTTGAGTCTTCGATCGGAATAATTTATGGCGAATTTAACAAGTTTAATAATATCTCTTAATGTATTAATTGATTACACTGCAGGTTGAGTACTTCTCTATAACTTCTAATCAGGGTAACTGTTCGCTATAAAATATCTCCAGTTACATACTGCCCTCCACTTTGTAGCTACAAATTTCAGGGTCATGGCCAAAGTTAAACCGGAACAGAAATATTTAAACGAAATGCTGGGCTGTCATGGACAGCTGGTGGTAAAACACATGCGCTTTTCTCTGGAAGTCCTTATGAATTCTCAGAAACTGCAGCTGACGTCTACTAGCGTCAGCAAGCATTAGCTAACTGAGCTCAACTACGAGGACTGTACCGCTGCACGTTTTCTAGCTTCAAGCTTACTAGCTACGGAAGTCAGCGACCACTAGCGCGAACTGCTAGTTTCCCATTTGTCTTAACTAAGTGCTTAGGACTACATATAACCTTTACACCATGTGTTGTAGTCTGAAAGTTAACACAGCTGAATGTGTTGCCCATAAGACTAAAAGTAATCAAATACTGGGAAGGCTGTGTAACGGGCTAGTTATCAAATTAGCTAGCTAAGTAAGTTAGCAACCGATCGTCATAGAAACGCGAAAGGCCCAGTGTCCGGACTTACATTGTAAAGGTTTTGCCATCTCCCGGACGAATCAATATCTTCAAATTCTTGCTCCATTATATCGTAATTAGTGCCCAGGACACTTGCTGGATGATCACAGAGTGTTTGCAGCACCGTTCACCAAGTTACTCCTCTCTGTCAGCCATGTAAACAGCAGTCTGTGTAATCCTGGGGATCCCTGCGGGAGAACTGCTGCTCCTGCACAACACTGCATGCACCCTGACTGACTTGGGTTGCCAGTTACGTACTTACCTCAACGTATCACATAAAAAAATCCCAACCACCTACTGCTGTGTGGATGATTTATCGTATTTATCGGTATATATCAACACTGATGTTTGCAGTAAACTAAATTTCAACTAGAAGAAGTAGTTGAAGCCAACCAAAAATAATTTTCAATATTTAAAGATGTTAGTGATACAGCATAGAACATTAAATATAGTAATCAAATTCACATATAATCATATAATATAAAATTATTATTTTATAAATATTTCTGTCCACAGTCCTCCAGTCTACGTGTTCAATATGAAAGTAGTGTTAATTTTCTACTAAACCTGGCAACTCCGGTGACAGGGCAGTTGACCGAAACGTAATGTAACTATATTATTTACTAATTTTAATATGATAGCTATGCGTTTACATTTTTTTAAAAATATTTCCTGCCGCTTGCTGTTCGGTTGGACATGATAAGTTTAATCATAAACGTTATCTTCAAGTACCTCAAAACATGTTTTGCTAACAACTAATGTAAATGCGCCCCTCTGTGGTTAAGATACTTACACACGCTCACCGCACACACACTACGAGGACCCGCCAAACACCACATACTCAAGTAGACACATGATAGGCCTGCTAGGTGACTTGTTTAGCCAGTGTTGCTAGCACATGTAGTTGTAATCATGTTTGTAGCGCGTAGTATCGCAGCAGATCATAAAGATCTAATTCACGATGTATCGTATGATTTTCACGGCCGGAGAATGGCCACATGCTCCAGTGACCAAAGTGTGAAGGTAAGTTAAGTGAAGCATACACCAGTTTGCTAATGTTAGCGATAGCTGTCACAGCTAGCTTAACATTACCCACATTATCATCACCCTTGGTTTATTAGTTAATTTACTGGCTCCCACTTTCCACTCTGCTTGTTAAATGTACGCTAATTCAGACTCTTAAAGGTAGCTTTATCTTATTGCATTTAGCTTGTTTGCTAACCATTTTTCATGTGGCAGAAAAGATAGGACGGCTGACGGGAGCTGCATAGCAGTTTCAACGTAAACACTGCAGAGTTAGCACATAGGCTTCAACTAAAATACCCCCTCTAAGTATTGTACGTCTGAGATTTAGAAGGTGTCATCTAACGTTAGTTATAAACCAGTTTAGGATTTCAAAGTGAGGACCATAGCAAATTCAGGCATGTCACTGAATGTCTTCCGTAACTAGCTTATTAAATTACGTGTAGGCACATACTTTTAATCAATGTTTCCTAACATTGTGATCTCATTCCTCTCAGGTTTGGGACAAAAGTGAAAATGGAGAGTGGCACTGCACGGCCAGTTGGAAGGTAAACCAACTGCTGCTGTCTGATCAGTGTCAACCAGTAAATATTTCCTGGTAAAACAATATTTTATCAGCCAGTGTGCTTTGTATAACAGCATGACACATACATATTTTTCCTTCCTTTTTATTTCCTACTCTCTTGAGGACTGATACATACTGTGATTATGGATGCAGTTTGAAATGTGAAGTTTTGAGTTGAATAATTTGACAGAAGCTCTTTTCTCTTTTCCTTAGACACACAGTGGATCAGTATGGAGAGTGACCTGGGCTCATCCAGAATTCGGGCAGGTTCTAGCCTCCTGCTCCTTTGACAGGACTGCTGCTGTCTGGGAGGAGATTGTAGGAGAGTCCAATGACAAACAGAGAGGATTGAGCCATTGGGTATTACAACTCTAGCTTTTCTCTAAATAAGCAGGATAGACATGAAACATTATATCTAAGTACAGACGACTCTTCAGTTCAGTAGCTCCCGCAGCATTCAGAATGATGGTACTTACAAGGCTGTGGTTTTGACAGTTCACCCCAGTAACATGAATTTCTAATTCTAATCTCCTGTATTTGCCTTGTTAAGTCATTGCTAATAGTCACCTTGCCATAGTTTTCTGTTTGATGCAAGATATGACTGCAGTATTTAACACTGTTCTGTTTTAGATTAAGAGAACCACACTGGTGGACAGTAGAACCTCAGTGACTGATGTAAAGTTTGCCCCTAAACACATGGGCTTGATGCTGACCACCTGCTCTGCGGATGGAGTAGTGAGGATTTACGAGGCTCCTGATGTGATGAACTTAAGTCAGTGGTCCCTGCAACACGAGATCTCCTGCAAGCTCAGCTGCAGCTGCATCTCCTGGAATCCCTCCAGGTTAGAAAATGCTGTGACAATGCAGTGTTTCAGATTTCTTATTTTTCAATAAATGTTACTTCTAGGGCTTAAAGAAGTAAAATTTAATTTACAGAAGGAGTTAAATGAAGAGACAAGATAAAATTGATTATCATCTACTTACCCTTATAAACTAATAACAACAAAATTATATATTACACACACCATCCATTAGATGGGTCTCTGAGTCCCTATAATATTATACCTGTACTCTTGCTCATATAATGGAAAAATACAATAAACTCACTGTTGAATAGCTACTACAGAATATATGTTCATGTTGCCAAGTTCTTTCAGAGAAAACATATGAAGATAAATCCCGTCAGGTATATTATCAGAGCCTTGTGATAAATGAACTTTTGAGTTGCCTATATCTTCCTTTAAATGCATACTGCTTTCATTTTTCATGCTGTCATGTTGAAAAAATGAAACATTTCCCGCTGTCTTTCAAAACTGTGATTAATAACAAATTTCACATTGAGAATCTTTTTTTGCCATCCAGATGGTTTTGCTTCTTTTCTCAGTTTAGTGCAAAAGACAAGACAGAAAAAAGAAAGACAGACAAACTTAGGGCACCACACAACACAAAAGAAGGCGGAAGAAAGAAAGTTCACATTATGTGTGTTTTTGTTGTTCAGAACATAGAGTTGTAACTGAGTGATCATCTTCCTTTCTCAAGTCAATCATCTTTAGTCCCATACCCCACTGAGTCACATCTCCCAGAATCAGAATTGGTTAAATAACCCATTAGATTAAGGAATTCAATTTTAAAATGTTGTAGAGAGATGATGTCCTCCTTGGGTCTTCTGTCAACTGTAACTGGTAAATATGTGTATGTCTGGATGTTGATGAACCAAAATTTTACAGATTTGTTAAACTGTGATGAGATCTGTGACATCTGATGGCTGATAGATGGATAGCTCATTTAAAATGTACTCATTAAAGCCACACCTCTTTCTTTCTTCGATTTGTAACCAGCCAGCACAGACCGTGTTACCACATTGCTGTGAAACTAGTCCTTTGACAGTCTCCTCCAAACCAGGACTCTGTGTGGTGAAAGGCTCTTTAAAGATCCTACATAATAACCAAAAAACTTCCTCACAGCAACTTCTGTCTTCTGTTTATAAGCTATAGACCTTTTTCACTGAAGGCATTTTGACATGTCACAATAGAAAAGGCACAGGTGTAAATACTAAGATGAATGTTTGCTAAATTCTGTTTAGCTGCTTCAGTGTCAGGGTCTTGGTATTGTACATACTGCCTTTCTGCCACATTATCATGGCTTACTGGGACACTTAAGTAGAACAGACTATTGGTAATGTCATTAACCTGTACTTTTCCTACCATGACAAGTCAAAATATTTGCCCTGAAAAAGGTCCACTGCATTTGGTCAGAGTTCTAGTACTCATCATACAACTTGGTCTTACTTCAAAGATGAAAGGTGTAAATACAACTTTTAGTTTACATCGTGACTTATTACCTCCCATTTCTAAACTGCATATACAATGCAAACTGTGCACCAAAAAGCTCCACTGTTCTTTGTACAGGTTATTCTACAGAAACAGAAAGGGTGTAGTTGCAGGATGTGAAATGAGCATACTGTAGTGAGTCCAGTCACTCACAAATTTCAAGATTTAGATATTCATTTGTGTTTATCATGTGTCTTTACGTAAAAAAGAGGACACACGGTCCAGTATGTTACGTTCACTACTTAAGGCAGTTTCAAACATGCTGGCAGACCAGTGTTAAATTTGACATTCCGTAACTCATCCTTTTTAAGGTTTTCTGCTGCTAAACAATCAACTCCTCCCAACAGCCTAAAGGGTAATATTGGAGTTGAGGATATCTGTGTAAAACTGTAAAACTTTTCCCCTATCACCCAGCTCCCGTGCCCATCCACCAATGTTTGCTGTGGGGAGTGACGACAGCAACGTGACATACGGTGGGAAAGTTCAGATCTATGAGTACAATGAAAATACAAGGTAGGTATTCCCAATGTGCTGTGTATGCCACTCTTAAACATACCAGTGTAAACAGTTAAAAAGGTATTTCTGTAAGTTTTTAATAATTGTTTCATTTTTTAATACCATTGTTAAAAAGGAAATATGCCAAAGCAGAGACGCTGATGACTGTCACTGATGCAGTCCATGATATTGCATTTGCACCAAACCTGGGAAGATCTTTCCATGTCCTCGCCATTGCAACAAAAGATGTCAGAATTTTCAAGCTTGTTCCCATGAGGTGATTTTTCAACATTGTCATATGAAGTACTTGTACACAGAGAATAGTGCTGAAATCCTGCATCAAAAATGACAGAAATTAAAATGGAACACAATAGAAACTGATCTTCTATATCTTGGATCCATCTGACAGGAAGGAGACTACCTCTACAGGACCCACCAAGTTTGAGGTGCAGATTATGGCTCAGTTTGACAACCATAACTCCCAGGTGTGGCGTGTGAGCTGGAATATAACTAGCACCCTGCTGGCCTCCTCTGGGGATGATGGCTGTGTGCGCCTCTGGAAAGGTGAGAGGATTTGTTAGCTGCAGTTGATGACTGCACATTTGTTCCTCCTTTCATTTTAATGCACAGAGCTAATAAATCTGTGTTTTTGTGAAACATATTTAAACATTTAAAATGCTAGTTTCTCACCATATTTTGACTGACCTTGGCTGATGCATTGTTGGTATCCGTCAGTTAAAGAATGACAACTTGGGCCCACTTTCACAAACAGTACAGTACACAGTGTTAAGATCCATTCACACCAATGCCTGAAAATGTTGTCACCTTACCCTCTCGGTGGGTCAGAGTTACACTCACACTTAAACATTTTGATTTTGCTATTCACAAGAAATGTCTGCTTGTGAATTTTTCCTTGCCAAAACTAAAAAAAAACATTCCATCAGTAACTGCTGATTTGCATAAAACTAGAAGGGGTTACAAAATCATCTCAAAGAATGTAGATATTGATATTGAGTCCACAGGTGGACCAGTTGTCTATGAATGGAGACAATTAATCACTGTGGCTGCTCTCTGTGGAAGCTGGCTCCCAGCTAAGATGACTCAGAGTAACAGCTAGAAGCTTAAAGGAATCTTTGCAACTGGTTAACATCTCTGTTCTTGAAACACAAATCGTGGTGCGTGGTTGCATGCAGCATGTGTCCATGGCAGGCCAAGGAGGCAACAGCTGTTGTCTGGGGATAAAAAAAAATCACTGTGCGCCTGAAGCTTGCCAAGGAGCACCCTGACATTCCACATTGCTTCTGGGAAAATGTTTTGTGGACTGATAAAACTAAGATTTAATTTTATGGGGGGAAAACGCAGCATTGTGTGTGGTGTTAAGAGAGCACAGCTTGCCAACATTTTAAAATAACTGGTGTAAAAAGAGTACAAGAAATGACTTGTTCCAAGCAGCGTGAGCACTGACTTAATCTCCCCTGTCTCTCTGCAGCTAACTACATGGACAACTGGAAGTGCACAGGTATCCTGAAGGGTGATGGCAGCCCACTCACGAGCTCATCCGGTCAGCCCACAGCCATGAGCACTGTGGTGGGCTCCTCTGTTCAGACCTCCCAGAATGCACTTAACGGGATGTCTGCAGGAAGGTAGGTGGTGTGGTGCACCTGACGCCACTCACCCAGGCCAACCCGAACCAGTCAGAACTGACAACTTATTATGCCTCACACTGACTGGGACTGCAGCTGCTCACTGACAAACTCCTGGGCTCACACTGACCCAATACTGCACTCGTAAAGAGCTTGGCTTCCAGCATACAAGTTGTGGGCATCAAGCCTGTGGAGCCCAGTGTGTCGTGTGTGTGGTGGGTTTTTTTTTCTTTTTCTTTTTTTCTTTTAAGTGATTTCCTCTTGATTTGTACTGATGCATTTTACAAGAGTTGTTTCATGTTTCCAATTTGCATTGTCAGCGTTAAGGCTAACTATTTTCTTGATATAAAAAGTAAAATAAAGCTGTTTATATAAATTTGATACGTAACTATTATTTTGAATGCTAGTTATTTTGGGATAAACAGAGAACCGTTGTGTAGTTAGTATTTTGGAAATTTTGAGAAATTTGATTAGATTTAGTCTACAGCCTCTCAACGTCCAGTATTTACTATCACCATTAGGATGAGCATCTAAATGCATTTAAATTTAAGCTCATTACGTTTCTCCAGAATTTTTCTCTCAATTTTTTTTTTTTAATACAGTTTTCAGTTTTTTAGTATGTCTTTGGACAAATATTGCCAAACTCTTTGCTGAGCAGAAGGGCAGCTTGTTACTAACAACCTATAAAATCTGGCATTATTGAGTGACATTGCTAACTCCTAAATGTTAAATCATGTTTTATCATGCTTAAGCATTCACCATTATCCTATAACTGTCACAGTGTTTGCTGCTCAGCAAACTTTAGAAAGGCTTGCTTTAAAATTTGATAGATTATCAGGTATGATAATTCAATGTCATATTTACAGACATTAAAAGAGGTTTTGTCAGAGTCTGTATGTGGCTGTATTTAATTTAATAACCTCTGAATTAACAGAACCTCTTAATTGACTGAATTATTGAGTTACCTCTAACTTGAGTAACATTAGATCTGTGTATTGTATGACATTGTTATTAACATCAACATGGTAACCAAATTGGATTGTGATGCGATTTGTTTGATTTGTTACTTTGCATAAAGGTTTTCTTGTATTCCAAGCTTTCTGACCTCTGATTGACAAAACTGTGTGACATTAGGTTTGTTGAAGTAATGTGATATTGTACTGCTTGTTGCATGCAGGATTTGCAAGAGAACTCCCTTTGCCCCTTCCCTGCGGCAGCTGACCTCTCCAAAGATATA
This sequence comes from Lates calcarifer, assembly GCF_001640805.2. Taxonomy (NCBI): domain Eukaryota; kingdom Metazoa; phylum Chordata; class Actinopteri; family Centropomidae; genus Lates; species Lates calcarifer. Next base: position 15,287,000 of record NC_066847.1, read on the forward strand.
CCAGCATCCTGCACATTACTAATGTCTTTTCTGCATCAGCTCCCCTTTGCCCTGGTGGTAATGCATTTCAGATGTCTGTCATGTCCTAGCTGAATGCCTGGGTATCAGTGCTTGAGGGCTTCATGTTGGTTTGAGAACTGCATGGTTGTATTGTTCACAGCTTTCTCCTTGTTTTGATTACAACATGTTGCTTGCTAGTGGTTCACCTCTTTTAAATAGATGCCTTTGAAAATAAACCTCTAGAGCACAAATGCATCCTTTCTCTTTTAATTTCTCATTTCTACTTCCTTTTATGTGTTCCCCCTCTGTACTCTATTGTCTTCTCCTCGTCCATGTATTTGTTGTCTTCGTCTCCTTCCATTTTTTTCATTGTTTCAGGTATTTCTTTCCACCTCTGGATCCTCCCAGAGCAGGGACCAGGTATGGTCACCTGCTGCCTCCCTCCTCCCTCATAGAACACTGTGATGCTGAGCCTGTTCAGCCTCAACAACAGGCTCTTCCTCATAGACTCTCCTCCAGGGCACTGCTGCCTCTACCAGAGGCAGAAGGGCAGTGATATTAGCAAAACTATGGTTATAGGAACAGAGTTGGGGGATGGGGACGAGCCACAAAACTGCCATTCATTTATAATAAAAGACCTTCATTTTTGTGTTTTCTAATGTTTTGTTCTTTTTCTGTGCATAAAAAATAAAAGGTTTTGGATGATTGTATTATATGGCAAGGACAGACATTTTTCCAGCCATTTTAATCATCTAATGTATATGTTAGTCTGTGATTAATAAACTAAATGTTCCCAATATTTTACTTTGTATTCTAGTGCCTTAAGTACTTAGATTGTGTATCCAGGCATTGATTTCCGTGTATTTGGGGTCTTGAAACAATGTCAATGTCATTGATAGGATCACTGACTGACTCAACTCAACCACCAGTAACTGCAATGGACTTGCAATTCTCTCCCTAATGTAATTTTTAAATATGTGTAAATAAGTACTGTGTCATTTCTCTTGACCGGGAGGACACATTTTCATGTGACATTTCATTATCATGACTCACATGTCTCTCCGTCTCTTTAAAAACTGTAATGTATGGGTAAGCAGTCCTCTCAGCAGGCAGCTGTCTGCTAACTGAGGCATTCGTGCAGTTGCTTGGCAGGACATGTGATACAATAAACTCCCCACTTGTTGGCCAGTAACTTGAACAGAGTTCTGGCATTTTTTTTTTTTTTTTTTTTTTTTTTTGCGGAGCTCATTCTAAAATAACATTATGCTGCATGTTTAAGTCTATAAACTTCTACTGCAGGCTGATTGTCATTATCAGATAAATTAGGGCAGAAGTCTATAAATAAGCACCCACCTCTCATTCATCTTACAAGGACAGACCCCCGATTGATTTATCAATAGATTGTTTTTCAAAGTGTCCCAAGTGTCCATCAGAATGACATGGATGCCATCCAATCATAACTGACAGTTTCATCCCTATCGGTTGTGTTGTCCAATCAAAGCGGTTAACACTGGTTAAGTCTTGCCCTCACAACATGACGCTCTCGCGGGCTTCCTGTGATTTCCGGGCGGTGTTTGGTCCTGCGAACTGTTGCACGGTTTGTTTCATATGCCTGATTTTAAGCATAATTAAAAACATATGTGTTTGGGAAGTTACTTTTGAAACTTTACCATGTTTTGCAACGTATTTTGTACGAATTCATAAAGACAAAACTCGAGTGAGAGAAAAAAACATTTCGGCCCGCCTCTGGAATAGGCTATTGAATGCGAGTTCAACTAACGCTAACGTTTACGTTATGATTTAACTCTCTTGCTGAAATTGACCAGTCTTGAAAGACTTTGGTTAAGTTAGCAAGTATGGTTAGCTAATTAAGTAACTGAACTATGCAGTATGTAACTTGTCTTTTTCCCACACTTCTCTCTAACTTAATAAAACGAAGACAGTAGAGTAAAACATAAGGAGCGTGCTGGCAAGTTGGACAAACCCACTGTTTTCATCAAGTAGGTGAACTAACGTCAAAACTTGGCTAGCCTAGCTTTACTAATGTTAGCTAATTTCCCCCAGTTTTGTAGGTCGCGAAACGACATCTGTGTAAATATTAAAGTATATATATCAACGTAGTTGTTTGCAAGTTCGGCAAACAACTACGTTCCTTCACTGGTTCCCACGGTTATTAGATAGTATAGATGGCATATAACTGGCAGTGTCTGAATAGATACATAACAAATTGTCTCATCTGTTATTGTTCATAGTAAAGTTAATAGAAGTTATTGGACGTGTTTTGAGTTCTCAAAGTAGTACTAACATGCCTTGTTTCCTATTTATTTTTCTCAGACATCATACAAATGGGCTTCACCTGAACTGAAGTCAGGCCACATTTGGCTGTCAGTCATCTCCATTCAAAAACATGGCCGACAGTTTTTACAAATTGGAAGATGAATCCCTCCCCAGCTTCCTCTGCAAGTCTCTGGACAGCACCAGTGGCCGTGCCACACTAGGGAATGTGACATTGGGTTCAGGCCCAGGACTGCCAGTGGCTGCCTCAACAGTAGCAAAAATTAGACCCCGTTCTGACAACAGGTGGGAACATGATGCTGCTTTGGACAGATGTAACTTGTATGTTGCATTACACAGGCTATTTGACTGGTGTGAGAGCAGAAAGTGAAGTTATCCCATTTAAATTTTTGAGTACTAAACATGATGTAGAGCTGTTTAGCATGTTAACAAGCAGTTGTTCTGTGAAAACAGTGATATGTGCTTTTGCTTTACAGAGAAGACCCTGGTGAGGTGTCCTATCTTGAGGGCAAAGAGCTGCAGCAGGCCAACTCACAGTCATCAGTTGGAGAAGAGCCCAAGTTTGCCCTCAGCTTTAAGGATGACTTGTGAGTATATACTTGCATATCGATCACATTGCAGATTTATTTCTTTGTGCTGTTGTCTGTAAAGACAAAAAAAAGCTTTATATAATGTTAGTTCCTAGAATTGTTTTGTAATTACTGATTTTTCTCTATAATTTAAATACTTTAAATACTTCTCCTTTTTCCATTAATTAAATTAATGCAGAAGTTTGTCATCTAAAAGCAAAAAGTGTGCTGTACAGTATAATCTATATGTACAACTGAATTCTAATTTATTTATTTTTGTGAGTCAACCCATGTAAATTAGATTATTCTGTCCATGCATTTAAAGTTGGGCTTGGCTGTGCTAACCATTTCCTTATAATTCTTGATATATAGGAGCAATTCACATTTGACAGATCCTTGATGCATGGAACTATTCTACTACCAGTACTGAATTGTATGCTTCTCTCAACGGTCCTATCAAACATGAACTTGACAGAGATACATTTTTCACCCTCTTATTAATGTAATGTAGCATATGCAGATACTGATAAAAGTATTGTTTTTCTAATGTGTGTAAGTTCTTTGATATCTTCATTTGGTCTGATGTACTAGTGGATCCAAATATAATGCGAAGAATAGCAGCGGCTATGCACAGCCCTGCCTCAAGCCCCTGTCTAGGGTAAAAGTACTTGATAAATGTCATGTTCATAGCAGTGGGATTGTCATATATTGCCTGTATAGTTTTAATAATTGCATCATGTAAACCAAATCTATTGGGAAGTCAAAATTCCAGTTAACTGAATCAGGGGTCTTAATTATTAACCACTTGTCACCTTCATCACAGGGACAAAGCAGATGACTTCATTGCAGCCCACCGTTTTTCAGACATGCTGGTGAAGATTAATCTGAATGAGAGCATATCTCGAAACCAAGGCTCCGTAGTTCCGCTGCCTCCCACACAGATTGGCTCAGTCCATGGCTGGCCCACAGAACTTGGAACAGGTAAAGGCTCTGGCTCCTGAGGCTCAGTAACCCTATTTTGACTGGAATACTTGATATATAGAGAATAAGTAATTTTCATTCTGAGTATGAAGACTTTTTTGGGGCGTGGATTATACTAATGAACTTTCTTGTCTGCTCTGACAGATTTGTCAACAGGGCTTCTGGCATTTGCCCAGTCTGGACATAAAGATGGTATAGAAGCAAAGGTATTCATTTTAGTGGCTGTTTCATACAGGTTGACCAGTTTGCAGTTATACTTTTTATCTGTGATAGGCCCTTTGTAGTTATTTATGTATAACCTGGTCTGTATATATGACATATTTCTGTCAATGCCCTCACAACCTGTATCAGTTCATTTTTTTGTAAAACACCCACTTACCACTTTAATAGGAACATCTGTGTACCTGCTCATTCATGCAATTTGTGACTACAGTGCAGTGTATAAAATCAGGCAGATACAGGTTAATCTAAGTTAGATTGTCCTCCCTAGTCAACAGATTTGAAACCAAGAGAAATCTTTGGGATGTGGTAGAATAGTAGATTCGCTACATGAAAACTGGAAAAATTATGCAGACTGGAAAACTGCAGAAATTATGTGATGCAATCACATCAACATGGATCTGAATCCAGGCCAAAAAGAATTTAGGCTGTTTTAGAGGCCCGACCCAGTATAGTGTTCTTAATAAAGTGCTTGATGAGTGGTACAAGTAATACAGTTGTTTTTGGCTCATAAAGACTTGGACTGTTCTGTGTGAATATTGAAAACAGAAAGCCCTGTGATGGATTTTAAGACTCACTATTAAAATCCTGTATTTTGTTAAAGTCCAGTTTTAGCACTCTTTACCCTTTTGGATCTAAATCTAAATCAGTTCCACCCCACATTTCCTTACAAATCACAATATGAGGAAAGATAAATCCTGTTTTCAAATATAGGTTGCAGTTTTGACATTTCTATCCGACAAACTGATTAAGAACTGTCCTTTTTTTCCTGGGCAGTCCCTACAGGCTCAGGCCTTACCAGCTACAGTTGGGGAGTACAATGTGCAGAGTGAGGGAATGGACAGTGACCATTTCAGTGGCAGTAACTCAAGCTTCCTGGCAAATGAGAAGCTCATGTCTGTGGACAGCATGAACAGTGATATCACAGGTATGACCCGTCTTTATCCTTTGGATAAAACTTGCACAATATTACATGCTTATTTTACCTGATAGACTTTATACATCTGATTTTTGACGTGTTGTCAAAGCTTGAGTCATGTTATAATTATGTTTTTGATTCCCAGATGACGACACTGATTTGAACAACTTGCCTGATGATGAACTGGAGCTGTACTTCAATAAGCTGGTTCCTCCTGCCATGCAGAGAGGCAGAGTGGAAGGCCAGGAGATTCCTTCAACAGTAAGACTATTCTCCTGGTCCAAAAGACACAAAGAAGATACCACTTTGTGCTTAACTTATTTCCCATCCTATACACTGTTATGTATACAGATGGGTGACATATTTAAGGAAAAACAAACGTGTCTTAGTAAGGTTTTGGCCGTCATGGCCGTCTCTCATAGGTGTTCAATTGAGATCTGGTGACTGTAAAGGCCATAGTATGATTCACATACTCATCAAACCATTCAGTGACCCCTCATGCCCTATGGATGGGGGGCATTGTCATGCTCTCTTTACGCATTTTTAAAGTTCTTTCTTTAATTTATTATCTGTATTTTATTTTATTTTACTTGTTCATGTTAGCCAAATTCGGTTAACAAAAGAGCACTTCAGGAGGTCCCCATCATGTTTTCTTGAGTGCATCTGTGGAATGTGTTTACTTGCGTATACCGTATGAAGAGAAGTTGTGTCTGTGTCTGCATCTACAGTTTGTATCAGTCCGAGGGTAGCCACTTTAAGAAAACAGTTGTAAAGTAACCTTTAGCTCACATTCACTTAATCTCTTGTTCATAGGATCTGCCTGGTCCTGCTGAGTCTGCAGAGACAGAACAGTACAGACATCAGTTGCTCAATGACTGTGATCAGGTGAGCGCTCTTACATCTTCTGTGCCATGTGCTGATTTTAACTCCTGTGGAGTTAAAGTGCTTAAAAATAAACTGTATTGAAAATACAGTTTCAAGTCTCAGCAATTACAATTAAGTTATGAGTCATACAAATACAATACTCTAAACCTTTCAATTTTTCCATCAAATTTATGCCCCCCCCTTAACATTTTCTATATCTTGTGTATCATTACTTCAGGAGGACTTCAGGATGCCTGATGTGCGTCTGGCTGCTACAGGTATGGACTCCTGTCCTGCCAGTGATGAGGACACAGAGGACGAGTTGGAGTCTGCCAGAAGAAACACCAATGCCACCAGGACACGGCTGCTGCCAAGCACTTCCAGACAATTGGTCAGAAATAGAGAACAGTATTTCTATCAGATTTTTTAAAAACTTTCAAATATAATCAGCAGTCTCAAAAATCCAAATCCAACAAAGTTTTGCTTCATGTAATTTATGTATTTATGTGTGTGTTCATCTACATATTGGTACAGGTTGGAGAGAGTAATCGTCCCAGTTTCAGGCCGGGTTTAGAGGGAGGCAGTTCTGATGATGAATCTTTCAGTGGCCGCAGCGGTCCATCAGTGTCAGGGATCGAATACAGACGATCTGCTGAGGGACAAGTCATCAACCCTCCTGTCACAGGTATAACATGTCCTTCACTGTCTTATTTTCTTTTTTGCTCTCTGGTTGATTTTGCTACATTATTAATGTTTCAAAATAAATGCATAATAAGGCTTGATATGCATCAACAAGTAGCAGTTTCTTGGTAGTTTTGAGGGAATGTTAACTTACTTTACTGATCTTTTTGCCAGTTTTGAATGCTACTGCCTATCTGCCAGGCCTTTTTAAGTGATTGCCTGTATGTTTTTCCATCATTGTGTGACTCCAGGGGATGGAGGAGGCGGGGATGGGAGCAGTGGGAGCGAGGAAAGCGGAAATTATGGGGGGGGTTCGACCATCCCTCTTCCAGTGACTAATGTCCAGACCACCTATGACGTTCTGCGTGGGCTAGGGATTGTGGGTAGCAGTACTGTTGGTGAAGATGAAGATGGTGATCTGAGTAATCTGGCAGGGCATGGAAGGAACAGCCTTTCCAGACATACTGAGGTGAGAATAAGGAACACTTTGTGCACTTTGACAAACATAGGTGTAACTAATAATAACAATAATGGCTGCATTCTGTGTAGCAGCAAAGTGGCTTAGTTAGTAAGCCTCTGTTGTGATTAGTTGGTAATCACAACAGTCCTGTAAACTGTAGTGGGACCACAAAGACTTTAATTATTCATGTCACAGGTTTTACAATACCACAGTTCAATAAGGCTTTGGACTTAATTGTTTTTTTTTTTTTTGTTTTTGTTTTGTTTTTTTTGATATATGTAATGATTAATCATCATCACAGTTTACAATTGACTTGTGACCCAAGGCAGCTAATATAGCCAGATATCATCCATGTTCATTTGAAATAACCATTTTGTGTATGTTGCAATAACCCAATTTTCCACAGAATAGGCATTTTATACATTATGCAGCCCTAACTGAACCAGTCACATGTAACCACTTCCTATACATAGTATGAAAAAAGGTGTAAATGCAAAGATGACTATTGGACTTATAATATGAGACTTCCATTTTGTGCAATATATATACTTGTGATGTTGATTTTAATGGCATACTGTTATATTCTGTAATTTTTCATTTTTCCACGTAAAGAGTTTTATTACTGCGCCAGCAATGGCCATGGATGGATGCATTACATTTTCAAGTTGTCTGCCCATCTGTCCCATTCTCGTGAACACAATATCTCAGGAATGCCATGAGGGAATTTCTTCTAGGATGAACTGATTAGATTTTGGTGGTCAAAGGTCAAGGTCACTGTGACCTCACAAAACACGAAACACTGAAATACAGAAAGTTTGACCACATTACACTAATTTTAACTTCCCTTCATTGGCTCCATGTCAGTCTAGACTTTAAGGTTCTTTTAATGCACTTGCTCTCTAATGCTGGTCCGATCTTCTTAAACCTTATATTCCATCCTGCTGACATCAGACTACCTGACTCCGTTGAAGCCTTCAATTCCAAACTTAAAACTCATCTTTATGGCTTAACTTTCAGTTAGCTCTTTATTCTGTTATTATTTCAGGCTTTTTAACTGTTACCATTCCACCACAGCAGGCTGGTCTAAGTCTTAGTGAATCAGTTGAACTCGAAATTTATAAAGTATAGTCCATATTATCCGGCCTTTGAGATTATCGTAAACTTTCTGAAAACCAGTACATTACTCTAACTCCCTGTTTGCAAACACACATGTGCTGTGTGCCCCTCTCTCTATTCTCCCTTACTGTTTTTCATTCTCTGTCCTTTCACTCACTATCCCCATGTTCCTGCTCAACACTCTCAATGTGGAAGTTGTATTGTGTTATGCCCCCCCCCCACTCTTTCACATAAATGTTCTAATGGGATGAAATGAAGTGACAACATTTTGTAAACAAAAGGTCAAAAGTCAACTTAACTGACATCATAATGTTCTACAAAAAGACTTCAGTGCCATATTTCAGGTGCAGATGTCAGCAGAGGGGGAGATTGTGACCATATTTCTTCCAACTTGACTGGTTGGTGGCAGCATACAAGCACAAGGTGGTAATTCTAGTTTGGATCTAATGCTTGATTTACATGTTGTTATACAGATGGGTGACCGTGTGGGTCCTGTAGGAACAGGGGAGGCCAGCTCCTCCCTGGACGCATCATTAGCAAATCAGAGACTTTTTCCGGCGAACTGGAGCAGGGTGGTGGACCGACAGGAGGCACTGGTGAGTACAGTAATGTAATGGAACTATAACCAACCATCTTCTTTAAAATTAACAAGTGAGTGAGCAAGGTAGTTGGTTCTGGGTTGGTGTATTATATATTTTGTGTCCCCATTAATGTGGTTGTGACTGGATCCCAGGATGCCATGGAAAGCACAGAGCCTGGGCCCACTGTTGACCGACTGCTGGACTCCGTCTACTTGAGGAGTGGAGCTGGACTCCGAAGACCTCAGGACTTAGCAAACCTAACTGTCTCCCACCTTCAAGGCACCCTGGGGAGCTTCCACCTCTCCCAGGTATAAAAGATAATAGGGGACTAAGTGAAAAGCAGGGATTTGCAAAGACCAAAGTACCTTATACACCAATCTATGTTAGCTATGGAGAAGGTAGTCTTAAAGTTAGAATCTCAGAGAACACGTAGTGTTGACTAGACCTCCTCAAGATTGCTTTGACTAAGATAGTTTCACTCTGAAATTCCTGCTTTAATCAACTGAACATAAATTTAACACATTTTAAAATGGGTTTGAGTAGATTTTCGCACAAGTTCTAATAGGTATGCTACTCTGCCTACCTTCTTGTTTACCTACCTTCCCACAGGTGCTTCTCCCAGAATGTGATAAGGATGATGATGATGATGATCACAGTGGAGTAGATGAACCTGATGGTGCCAGGCCCTCCTTGGGCTTAAGAGGGGGACCCTGTGGTGATGTGAATGCTGCCTCATGCAGTACCAGTGAGGATGAAAAAAATCCTCTTTCCCCCTCCCTGGAACCCAAATATTTCTCCCAGAGCTTCCAACAGGAACAAGAAGATTCAGATGATATGTGGAACCATTGCCCAGACAACCTGGAGCTGGAGTTTCAACAAGGTAGGCTGTCTATTTCTTTGATGTTAAGATCAGAAGTTTAGTGAGGACACTAGGTACTTAAACTTAGTACATAATCGTGGATGGTGTAATATGTTAACAACCTTGCTTGCTTGCTTCAGATGCCAGTGCCACTCATAATGTGGTATACCAGAATGAAGAAGGGCAATGGGTGACTGACCTGGCATATTACTCCTCCTTTGAGAAAGAGGTTGATGGGAAGGCATCAGAGAATGCTGACCAGTTTCAAAGTGAGGACTTTGATAATGCTGGTACGTACAGTGCATCCCTTCACTTTTTATGTATCCATGCTAGTGAGAGCCATGGTTGGAGGCATTATGTTTTCAGCTTTTACATCTGTCCACCCCATTCTTATGAATGCAATATCAGTGCAATGTGTTAATGCCTTTCTCTGCCCCATTCTTGTGAAAATGATGTATCAGGAATGCCTGGAGAGAATTTCATTACATTGGACACAAACTTCAACCTGGATTCAAGGATGATGTGATTAGAATTTGGTGGTTAAAGGTCACAGGTTAAAGCAGACTTTACAAAATAAAAAAACTAAAATTCAAGACTTCATATGCCAATTATGACAAATTTTCATAGATTCTAGTTTCACATTTTGCTTTGTTGCAGCCTTATGCTGAAATCATTTGAATTCATTTTTTCTCTTATCAGTCTAAACTTAATACCTTAATAATAATAATAACATTTTAGAAATTTTAATCAGATTTGTTACAAAAGGAAAAACTGAAATATCACATTGACATAAGTATGCAGACCATTTACTCAGCACTTGGTTGAAAGTTTGGAGTTCTTTTGGGTATGACACAACAAGCACACCTGAGTTTAAGGATTTTCTGCCATTCTTCTCTGCAAATTGTCTCAAGCTCTGTCATCATCAGAAAGTCTTTTTCAGGTCTCTTCAGAGATATTAGATTGTGAGCATAGTTGGGTGGCCCAGCCAAAGTCCTGACTTGAACCCAGATTTGTCCTTTACCAAGGATGTTGTCCTGTTTGAAGATGAACCTCAGGCCCACCATTCCACCACAAGTGGTGTGGACCAGGTTTTCATTAAGAATATCTCTGTACTTTGCTCCGTTCAGTTTTCCTTCAGCCCTAATCAGTCTCCCTGTCCTTGTTGCTGAAAAACATCTCCACAGCATGATGCTGCCACAACCACGCTTCACCATTGGGATGGTATTAGGCAGGCGATGAGCACTGATCGGTTTCTTCCACACATGACACTAGCTGGACAGTTGGTTTCATCAGACCAGAGAATCTGGTCTCTCACAGTCCAGAAGTACTTCAGGCGCTTTTGCAAACTTCAAGTAGGCTTCCATGTGTTTGTTGGTGGAGCATTGCAGTGATGGTTATCCTTCTGGAAATTTCTCCCATTTCCACACAGGATCTCTAGAGCTCAGCCAGAGTTGCCATCAGGTTCTTGATCACGTCTCCTACCAAGGCCTTTCTCCCTTGATTGCTCAGGTTGGCTGAGCAGCCAGCTCTAGGAAGAATCCTGGTTGTTCCAAACTTCTTCAAAGCAGCATTTTTTTGGAGCCTTCCTCAGATCTGTGCCTTGAAGCAGTGCTGTCTTTGAGCTTGGCAGGCAGTTTCTTCAACCTCATAGCTTGGTTTTTGCTCTGATATCTCTGTGTGAAACTTTATATAGGCAGGCTGTGTGCCTTTCCAAATCATGTCCAATCAGTTGAATTTACCACAGGTGGACTCCATTCAAGATGTAGTGTGAGTGCACTGTACCAAGTTCACAGCTTTCTTGTAATCCACAGAGTTGTTCTACCATTGTGTTTTTTCAGTTTGTGTAAAATACATTTATTGAATTGAGAGTTTTAACTGTCGACACCCTCCCCTCACCCCACCTTTACAGGTGATGCTTTGGAGAAGATAGTGAAAGATCAAGAGGAGTTTGAAAAAGAGCACCGGTTCATGCAGGTATGCATATACATATAATCAGGCTTATGCTTTCCATTTTCCCACAATCCAAAATCCATTTGACCTATATTGTTAATTAATAATCAAATAAACAGAAATGGATTAATGAAGTATTGTAAGAGAACTCCCTAACAAACATCTACAACTCTGAGGTACATTAGGTGTAAAGCACAGCCTCTTGCTGGTTATTATTGCTGTTCACATAGGAGGAAAAGATTGAACCAATCAGCAGCAACAGCACCTTCCAGAGTGACTCATCTTGGAAGGGCCCTACCAACAGCCACATCCTGATGAGGGCTTCCCAGGTCTCCTCTGAGTTTCAGCGGGGGGACCAAAGCTACTTGCGACTCTCTTTAGGGCAGTTTTTTGGCCAACGCTCTGAAGCCCTGGGCTGTTTGGGCAGCACTAGTGATGTGGATGGAGTTAAACGGGTCAGTAAAACTGTGTTCTTGGGTTGTTATTGAAATTTAGAATGTATTTTCTTCCAGTCTCTTTGAGGCTACTGTGAGTTATTCAGTTATACATACATAAAGCTATAGATGGGATGTGTACTAATGTTGATGCGTAATTTGCGTCTGCTGAAAAGGTGTTGCTGCCATTTTTTATTCTTATTATATTTATGTTTATTTATTTATTTATATTATAATATAAGTTTGTCCCATCTAATGGTCTACAGATGAGGTTACATTCACCTATGCCTTTTGCCTTAGCTGTTGAGTTCTTCTGGGAGGGAAATGTAAAGTGTATTAAAAGCTTGGTCTTTGTTCTCTAGCCATCTTTTGGCTACATCATCACCTCTCCAGAGAAGAGGGAACCATTTCCCCTGATTCACCCCTCAGAGTTCTCAGCAGGAGTCGAATCTCCTCACAGTGACACCATGGAACTCAGTGAAGCAGATCAAACACTCAACCCAGGTGTGTGTATTGCAGAGGCTAAAGAATAATTTTCACGGCAGTACCTGAGTGTTTATGCATTTTTGACTGTTTTAGAATTATGTACACTGTGCTTTTTGAATGTTACTTATGATTATCTCCTTGCAGAGGACTTAGACAAAACTTTTGAGGCACCAGGTGAAAGGATGTCACCAAAAGGTGATCTCGATCCAGAACGCAGTGTACAGCAGGTATGGGTACATTTCTGATGTGTTGATATTTGAATATGTTCAAAGGATTACATGCATGGCTTTATGGCTTTCTGAAATAAAATCACCTCTCCCCTTTAGGACCATACTGTGAGTGCTGCACTGCCTGACCACAGTGAGGGCTCTGGCTCTGAGTCAAGCTTGGGTGACCAAACCTGTCCCCCCACAGATAATAACAGCAGTCACCTAATGCTGAGTATCAGTACAATTGCTTCAGCCATTGCTGATGCATCCATCAGCAATGACCCATCGCAGCTGGCTGCCATGATCATGGAGCTCTCCAAAAGGAGTAAGGCAAGGAATGAGCCCATATCTGCAGGACCTGTTGGACCTATCATTAGCAGCACAGAGGGACCACACTCAACTGAACATGTGAGGCTTAAGATTTTGTTTTCTCCCTCCAAGTATTACTCTTAAATTAAATTGTATGTATTTTGAGTTTGAGTTGATCATTTCCATGGACTATAAAAGTGCTCTCAATCAGAGTTCACATTTTATCTTCACAAATATTTTAAGCCTGAACTTGTACATAAATCCCAGCATTCCATCCTATAAATACATTGTTCTTTTTTTTCTAGCTTTTATTAAAAAAGCTCTCATTATAACACTTAAAAACGTGAAGAATCATTGCTCTGAATAACCACATAAAGACAATGTTCTCATTGTGGTGACTCAAGTAAAATACTTAAGATCTATGAAGCTATAAAGCAGGAATCTGCAACAAAAAATACCTTCTCAACAATGAAAATGTGATTTCTTAAATCTTTGTTTTAAATAAGTTAACATTTAAAGCACTGTTTTGCCTCCATAGATCCTCTCTGAGCCAGATCAGAGCGTCATGTTGGACACACTGCAGAGAAGCACCTATGGTGGAGAGCTGAGTGCCTTTGACATGGAGAAATACCTGAAAAAGACTGATGAGTGTAGCACCAGTGATGCCTCTGTGGCACACACTACCTTTGACCTGACCAGCTGGGTTGACAACCTCAGCAAGAACCCTCAGACAGGATACCCTGAGGAACAGAGAAGCTCATCTCAGAAAGCAGACAGTGATATTCAAAGGATGCCCACAAGTACAAAAATTGAGAAGAGAGACAGGAGAGGAAAAACAACATTAAACACTAGCACATCTGGAGTTTCCCTTTCAAATGCATTATCACCAGGTAAACAAGGTGAATCAAAAAGAAGCTCAATTCCTTGTCCTCGTACATCTCTCAGCTCTTCCAGAAGGTCTGCGGGATCAGGGCAGTCCTCCACACTCAAGCCTCCTGCAGACAAACTGACAGCTTGTGGTAGCACCACTTCTTCCACCACTGAGACATGTGGTTCCACAGACAGGACCCCCAGAGAAAATGGTGTCAAACCGGAAGAACTAAACTCACAAACATCCAACAACACTAGGACTTCTTTAGAACCACTTAAAAAGAGTGACAAAATCTCTGCTGCCTCACCCAGCTTGCCCAGACCCTCCCCAGGCTGGAGGAAAGGACAGTCAGGTTTGCCTTGCCTTAAAGGTTACTCTCCCTCAACTCAGACTGTGAGGAGTGCAGGCCAGCAGCAGCAGGATAGACCAAGTATTTCTCTGGAGAAGAAACCTCCACCCTGGAGCACCACAGCTGCTCCACTACCTTGTAGCTCTGTGGAAAAGCACATGGGCTCCTCTTCCCAAAACATCCAGCCTCCACTAGACCCTGCACCTGGTGAGTAAAAAGTGGAAATGTGACTTCTGATTTAAATCATATTCTCCCAGCAACTGTCTGGAAAAGGACACCCTTATTCAAACAACTAGAAATCAGTAGCAGCTGTAATGTACATTATTAGCAGGCAATTGACCCTGCGATCCATCATCACAAACTTGTATGAACTGAACTTTTTTCCTCAGAACTCCCAAAGGGTTTTTCAGAGCTCTGTTTGGAGCAGACGCAGTGTAATTTCAGACCGTCCACCTCTCCACTCACCCACTCTTCTCCAAGTCAGACCTCTGTTCCCAGTGCTGATGGGTACTGTATCACATGTTTTCCACAGATCATATTAAATATTAGTAATTAATATTAAATATTAATCTTTTGTGGCTTCAGATTAAAGTTAACCCAAATTAATTAAATAATTACGAGACAAGAACACTGCCACTTTATTCTTAAATATTAACCCGGTTTTCTAGCCTGGGTTAGTTTTTGTTGTTTAGCTGATGCATATTACTGACAGATGCAGGACATTTGCATATTGAGCCATTATTCATTCATTACTTTGCCTTTGTGTTCTCTTGTCCTCCCAGTATGGTGTCACCATCTTCGTCTAGTGGAGGTCTGACAGACAAACGTCCATGCCTTGACCTGTCTCCTCAGTCTCCCTGCTCCAGCCCTAGTCTCAGCAGGCTCACATACATCTCAATGAATGATGGCACTGTCATACCTACACCTGAGAGGCAAAAGGTAACATATGACATAGTCAAGCGTATTAATCTGGGTTGCAAAATGTTCATTTCTGCTGTATTCAAATGTTCTGTTTCAAGCTCCTTAAAAGCAAGGTCTCTGCCTTGCCTTTGATTGTTTTGCCCTCCACAGAACAATTGTACCATGACACTGAGCACCACCATCATCAGATTCAGTCCAACTCCACCTGTGGAACCAGATGCTAGCCTTGATGTTCCTTGCCTGCCTAAAAGCCTGGACCAGGTGCAGCCACAGCATTCTAAAAGTCTGGACCCACTACCAGTTCAGCAGTGTAAAAGCCCAGAGCCTTCACGTAGTGGTTCTGCTCTGAGCTGTACTCGCAGTCAGAGTGAGTGTAACTACCACTGTCCTGGGGACAGGACTAGTGATCTTTCAGCAGGTTGCAGGAGCCACAAACACCTCTCTGAATCCAATGTAAGGCAGCTCACTAAAGTGGACTCAGGCTATTGCAGCAATCTGAACATTCAACAAACTAAAAACACCACAGCTCCTCAGAGTTCCCAGCAATGGGGGGGTGTTAGCTCAGTCTCGTCGTCTGTGTATGCTGGTGGCCTTAGTATGCCTCCATCCTACTCATCAGATGGCCTTCACTATGTGCCCATCCCCAGCTTTAAGCCCCAGTGTGCTGGCTTGGTTGACCTTCCCCACCAAGGCGATACGCAGTCTCTCACTGGACACTCTCTCTACAACTCCCAGCTTGCTCACCAGTATTTGGGATCTGAAGTTCCATTACATCCCAGTGCTTATCACATGAGGACAACAGGAAATGGTCTCTATGGTGTGTCCTCTACAGGCATGTCTTTTTTTCTCTCCACTTATATAAAGTTGTTGAGCTATGTCAGAAAGAAACAAAATGTCATGATGCAGCGAATCCTCTTACCAACATGCTGGTAAAATCCATGGAAGATACTTGTCTACAAGTCTGATTCCTCTCTTACTTTTCCAGGCACATCCAACAGTGATCTAACAGTGAGACACATCCATCCTCCACCAGGGCCTCTTGGAATTTCTGGGCCTAGTGGCTCTCATCACCTTCTCAGACCCCATCAGATCCAACAGGACATAGGAATAACAGGGAAATCCTATAATCAGTATGATGTGGAGCCACAGGTGACAGGTGGTCTTGATGAACTGAGAGGCAGTGGTCTTGGTATTTATAAACACATTATTCTCTTTTACTCATTTCAGTATACTGTCTACATTCTTGATAAAAACTGAAGACCTTTATACACTAATGATATTAGACTGTTAGACTGTGAATGTTTTATGTTATACCTTAAATAACCATATGTGGGCAGTGGTCTGTTGAAGAGGTAGATTATCATTTTCTTGTGCAGAAATTTGCAACAAGCAATTAACTCTGAATTATCTTCTGCAGTCAATTATAATTTTCAAGTCTTTGCATCTCTATCTTCATTTACAATGAGTACATCACTTACCTCCTACTCTGCATGGAGGAGCAGCATTCCTGTGTTTCACCCTTATTCCACTGTTGTCCTCAGGCCAAGTGGTGGTACCAGCAGAGCTGCGGTTTCCTCATGCCTGCTGTGTAGGCATTGCTTCACAGATCTCCCTCAGCCTCTTCAACCCCTCTGAGAGGTGGCAGCAAGTGTCAATCACTGTCACCAGCCTGGCTATTGATGGAGAGAAGGTGAGCAGAGAGCACACAGGTGTGAGTGGTGACTAGTTTTATGTAGTCTCAAAGCACATATACTTAAAGTATCATCAGAACTGTGTGTCCAAAGTGTTAAAGTGAGGTAAAGGCCTGTTTGTAACTAGTTGCCTAAAACTCTTGCTTATACCTGTAACTATTGTTTAATGAGTTAATAAGTGATGTCTGGCTAAACCAGCTGACAACACCCAGCGCTGAAGTTTCACTTTTTCTTCTAACCTCATGCTAATCCCTACAGGTGGAAAGCTTTCCTTATCAGTGGTTGGTAGTTAAGAACAAGTCAATCATTGGGCCGAAGAGTACAGAGGAGCAGAAGATATTGTTCATACCTCCACAGGCTGGTGTCTACCAATGTGTCCTTGGTGTTTGCTCCTGGCCTGCATCTGCTGAGACAGAGATGGCTGCCAGGGCTAATATCTTTGCTAAAAGGGTGGTGTTGGTTGCCATAGCAGAAAATCCTGCACTAGAGGTGAGGGCCTTAAGTTTGGGGATCACAATAATCTGTTGCTTAAAACTAAAATGAAACAAAGGAAAACACTCACAGGTTGAGATAAGATAAATGGTGTTTTGAGATAATGTGACATTGCCTGTCCCCCCCCTTTACTGAATGACTCATGAATAAAATTAAACACATTGCATAGTGTGTCTCTAAGATAGCATCTCCAATTCATTTTGAATCTCAGGTTGAAGTAAGCAAGTCTGGCTGTTTGGATTTTGGAGACCTTCCAGGAGGCAGTGCTAAATCTCTTCCTCTCGAAGTCCTCAACAGGACTCATGCCACAGTACCCATTCGTCTGGTCATCAGTGCAGTGAGTCAACAGTGTATTTCTACATATTCTTAGACCTCTTTCTAACACATGCATATTGATCTGAACAGTGGTAGAGTGACCTCCAGTGGCAGCTGTGGTGCTATTACTGTGTTTTCCTCCCATAATGGCAATGTGCAAGTTAACATTAAAACTTATGTAAAAGTCACTGGATGCAGTTGGTTCGAAATCCAGCATTCCAGCATAAATGTGGTCTTAATGCTTCTCTAACTAAATGAGTGTTACAAGTAATTATTTCTATGCTTGGCTATGCAGCACTGCAAAAACACTAGTGATGATAATGAACTATATCGGAGTGATTCACATTTTACATCTTATTCCCCTAGAATGCTACAGCATGGCGATGCTTTACCTTTTCCAAGCACCCTGCTACCATGACATCTGAAGCAACACATCAGGATGGACACATGACCCCAATATCCTCTCCCTCAGTGATGAATCACGTGATGCATGCCAGCTTCGGAGAGGTTAGATGCCAGAATAATTGCAACCATAGTCAAGTCAAGCCAATTTTATTTATATAGCACCAAATTACAAAAGTAGAAGAAGTTATCTCAAGGCACTTTTCATATAGAACATGTCTAGATCATTCTCTGTCTTAGCCAGCATCCCATTTACTTATTTTCTGCAAAGATTGTTGAGGTAACTGTGTTGTGTGTTTGGGCAGATCATAAAGATATTATGGGTAACACAATTCACATATCCAGTTTGATCCTCCATCCCACCTACTGAGAAACTAAACTGGAGTGATCGCTCACATGAGAAATTTTACTTTTTTCCAGAATCCAGTAAGCTTCATGGTCTGGGTACATTTCAAAGCCCCTCAGAAGTACACTTTTTCAGGTAATCAGCCTTGACTGAATTCTTAAATAGAATGTAATGTAATTGATGTGTTAACTTTTGAATAGGTCACTGAACCTATAGTTCTTAATTATTACACATTTTACAGATTAAGTCAAATTTTCTGTTAGCCTTAACCTTGTGTGGTTTTGCGTGTCAGGAGAGCTTGGTCCAGCTGATGAGTACATTGCTCGAGTGGACATTGAACTGGACTCTCCTGGTCCAAGTCATGTAATCTGGAGTATTCCCCTCAGGGCCAGGTCTGGAACTGCAAGGGTCCATGCTCCTAAAGACCTGCAGGTAGGCAAGCTGTCATACACTACATTACAAAGACATACTTAAATTCTAAACTTTCTGAATGCACTGTGCAGATTTGACCCCTTCACTTCATAGCTGACTACTTTCTCACTGTTTCACAACATTACAAAAGTGACATCACATCACTGTCACTTTTTGTAATGTTATAACTATAATCTTAAGCTGGATGAAGGATATTTGTCATCAGATGTCTGGATCTTAAGTAATCACAGAAACCAAAACCCTGGAGAGGTTTAGTTGAAGGTTGCCTTCCTTCATCCATGTGTATATGTCGAGCCCAGACCGTGAGGTCATCTGGTGGCAACGACAGGTACAGTTGACAGTATGAGTATGAGAAGCCATGGGGGCAGATAATTGATCCAAGGATGTGGTGTATCTTGCCAAGAGAAGGGGCCCCAGTACTGATTCTTGGTGTGCCCCTGGGGGTAGGGGATGGGATAAGGATGTTTGTCTATGCCATGTTACATTCAAGGAGCACCCAGTGAGGTAAGATTCAAACCAAGAAATTGTTTTGTGAGAGGACAGATAGTAGGAAGTGGTGGTTCACTGTATTAAAGGCTTCTGATAAGTCCAGGAAGATAAGAACTGAAGCCTGAACTGCACCTCTAACTGCCCTTAGAGCCATTTCAGTGGAGAGGCCACTCTTAAGCCCAATTGATTAGGATCAAGGAGGAAGAAGGAATTCGGAGACCTGTTTGAGAACCATACTTTCTATAGTGGAGGTTTTTTGAGCACAGTTGTTACCTGAGCCGGTTTAAATGTGGTTGGAAATGTCCATGAAGACAGTGAAGCATGTCACGTGTTGGCACTATAATGTGAGATATTGCTTGAAGAAGGTTGGCGGGATTAAGATCCAACATGTAGTGGGACAGCTACTAGCCAGCAGTTCTGACACATTAATCTCAGTGAAGGGGGTGAATGAGTGAAGTGATGTCCCACTGACCTGGTGAAAAGGAGAACAACATGTAGTAGGACTGCTACATGTTATACCTTTTGGAGTGTTGCACTCAGCCATAGAGCTGAGTGAGGGAGGTGGTGAGCTGTTGACGGGAGGAGGCAGAGAAGGGCATGTAAGCAGAGAAGACTGGTTGTTTCTGAGTGGTTCAGAAAATTTGTCTACTCATGACTGCCACCTTTCAGTAAGGAGGGAGGCAAAGATATCAGCTGACAGGTTTCTGACTAGTAGAAGTGATGGAGATAGTACTTCAAAAGGTAGTTGTCTTGAGGGTGGAAAATAATGTCCAAGTATTTCTAGTACTGCTGATCTTGTCGTAAAAAAATCTGTTTTGGCAGCACTGATGCAGGATGAAACAGAAGCCAGGGGTAATTGATAGCTCTTGAAATCAGTAGGATCACTGGTTTGCATGTAGCTGAGTATGGTCCCTGAATAGACTCCAAAAAGGATTTGGTTTTGGGGGTGTGTGCTCGTTCACACTCCCTACTGCCTGAAACCTGCCTCAAAATATACATTCAAGTTTTTGTAGGCCCTGTCTGTCTTAGAAGCTTCCCCCTTAGATCTCTCTGTTATTCAGGGTGCATGTGTGTGCATGACCCCCACCACTCCCACAACCCAGTTAAGTCATTGTACTGACCAGAAAAAAATCCTATATATAAAATGTGTAAACTATGTATATTATTTTTAGCAATATTTTGTATGGTTCAACTTTTATTGGCCTTTTGAAGAGTTGATAGTGACCTACCTTTTGTTCTTTTGTCTAGACTGTCAGCCTGTCTGCTCCACTGGGTAAATCTAGTCAGCAGACGCTGCCATTAAAGAATGCTGGAAACATTGACGTACAGCTGAAACTCAAGGTAATTCTAACCTTTACTTTCCTTATTAGATGTGGGGTTTGGGTAAGCCTCCATGACATTCTGGACTCAGACTGTGACACATACAGTGTGGCTTCAATTCTATTTTGCTCTTGTTTTTTCAGTTTTTGCCATCTTCCTGCTTTTCTTCACTTACCTTGTTTTCGTTCCCTTTCTAATTTGTTTCTTGTGTTCATCCTTGCTCCTTCTTAAGTTTTCTTTTCTTTTTGGACCCCTTGTCATTCCTCACCTATCTCCTCCCTGTATTTTCTCTCCCCCTTCATCTACTTTTCCTCCATCTTTTACTCCTCATTGCCTCGTCAACGTTCAACCCACTGTTCCTTTGCTGTTTTGTCCCTACTTTTGACCTCTCCTTCCTCTCATTCTTTTTCTTTCATTTTTATGTGACTAGAGCAATGATGCTGTGGACAGTTTCTCTGTGACACCTGATGAACTGTTCCTGAGAGTAGGAGAGGAGCAAGGGATCATTGTTTCCTTCAAAGCACAGGGCAACAGGAAATACAGAGAAAGGTATACAAACAATTGTTGCATTTACATGCGTTCAAGAGGATATAGTTGCTTTTCTGCAGTAACCATATTTAAAGTCCTGTAAATGAGAACTGCTGCAGGAACCTGATGTTTTGATCATTTGTATGAAACCAGGTTTCTAGACTTCAGGATATATTGGTGTGACAGCATGGATGAAGGGAGACATTGTAGCTACTTGTAACTTGGTATCTTTATCCTATACTAAAAGATAAATGAGAGAACATGCAATATGAATCCAGCAAAATTAAGAATTGGATTAATTAACTGTAGCTTTTAGAAAGCTAAATGAATTATACAGTGGTGAAGCGTTGACTATCTAAATTATTTAAACATATTGATATTGTAAGGGAAATTGTACACTGCCTCAATAAATAAGCAGTTCTGTCACTGCAACGCCAGGCCAAACTCTCCTCCTACCAAATGAAATACGTAGTCACATCTCAAACCAGTAATACACTTATACAAGTAGTTACTAGAGTATGCCTGCCCTGGTTCAAAAATATAGTATGGACTAGGAGAAAATGAATTGGCAGCATCTTGTAAATGAACCAGATTTCTTTCTGTGTTTTTTGGCATAAAGTGATATCTGATACAACCATATTAACCCAGGCTAAAAAGTTTCAATATTTTGGCTTTTAGGTTGAATCTTTATTTGGATAAACTGTGCATCTGTGTTGGTCTTCGACTGTATCCCAAAATATGTTACATGCTTAGTGGGCATCTAGATTCACTCATTGGAAATAACTTTGTTGTCATGTTACAGCCTTCTTACCATCTTGGTGTTGCCATCAGGCCCTCAGTATGAGGTAACCCTGAAAGGAGAAGTTGTACCAGAGGACTCTGGAAAACCTGCCATTCCCTCTGCTGTCTTTGGCCCTGGTCTGGCCAAAGACATTCCACCAATTCTCTCTAATAAACAGTTCATAGCTTGGGGAGGTGTTACTCTGGGACGAGCTGTGTAAGCAACTTTTCAGTTTTTCATTAATTTCAATATTATTTGGTTACATAAGAAACACTCTCCTGGTATCAGTTATTCAATGCAAAGTAATCAATAAAACACTCAAGGCCTAGTGGTTCATCTTATTCTATTAAGGCTTGTATAATGTTATTCATGAGAAGGGACAGATGATGTCTACAGGGAATGTGATTCCTCAGAAGCTATTTCAACATAATACGCAATTTATCAATACTCATTGAAGGAGGTAAGGTACAGACAGCAGTAAGAAAGCCAAATCCCCAAAGAGTCTATATATTCTTTAACGGTTTAACTAGATCCAGGTTTTAATTTGATATTCTATTCAAATTAGGACATCAAGATAATGACTCTCAATCACAAAACAGCAGTTAACAAAGTTTGCGATGAGATGTATGTTTCAAGTTTGGCACAGAACTCCTCTGCCCTGTAATCACATAACCAACAACTGTCTTTGTTTTTTAGTCAACAGAAGCTGGTTCTAAGGAACAACTCTACCAGTACCACGCAGCAGCTACGGCTGCTCATTCGTGGTCAAGATCAGGACTGTTTTCAGGTAAACTGAAATATCTGTATATTTGAAAACTGATTAATTTCTCCTTGTTCTTCCTTGTTAAGAGTATCCTCACATCCTGTTTTTGTGTCTTGAAATCCTGGTTGGATGAGTTTATTTTCATTTCTCTTATCTTGTTCTTGTGAATCACAGAGCTGCTGCAAATTTTTGGTATTAAGGATTCAAATTTAGGACCTTATCACTCTATATCTCCTTACATTCTGAATTTTCTCATCTTAACAAAAGTTATACAAAACTGATTTGATAATGTGACGAATCACTGAAGGGCTGCCTTCTTCTATGATGTCTAAATGTGAAGAATAAAACACGTTTGTCACTCAGCTCCAGAGTATGTTCAGTCCAGAGGAGCGTCTGACGCGACATGGGGAGCTGTCCATCCGTCCCAAAGAGGATGTGGCTGTCCACCTGCTCTTTGCTCCCACCAGGGTGGCCTCCATGTTGGCCAAGCTGGAGATCAAGCAATCTGGAATCCGGCCTTCACAGCCAGGGGTCAAATTTACTGTGAGGATGTGATCATTACAGTCTTTCTCTGGTCTTTCTTTTTCTGTAGTCATCTATTACTTTGCATTGCTCTCTCTTATCCTCTTAATGCACTGTAGCC
The DNA here is from genome assembly GCF_001640805.2 of Lates calcarifer. NCBI lineage: Eukaryota > Metazoa > Chordata > Actinopteri > Centropomidae > Lates > Lates calcarifer. The sequence goes on from NC_066847.1 coordinate 15,310,275, forward strand.
GTTTTTTCCTGCCTCACTTTCTTTACTGCAGGGTTTTTGTTAGGTTCCTGGAAGGCTTAGGTGCTGAGCTACCCTCTTTCTGTATCAAGTCAATTCCTCACTTACTGTTTTTTTTATTCTTGGCTGTTTGATAGCTTATCTCCCTGGAAAATTTTAGCAGTAAAAATGCTGACACTAAAAACTCATTTTCACTCATTATGAATTCATTTCTTTTTTGGCAGCAGAACATGTTTCACCAGCCTTCAGAAGCTCCTGCAGGTTAAACCGGACAAATAAAACATTTTTAAGATTCATTCTGAAAGACTCACTGTATTAGACTTAAAAACGCTTGATGGCCTTGTAACATAATAAGGATAAAAATAACCCATGATGTAATACTCTCACTTACACTGCTTCTCGCTTCATTCAAAAAGAATATCTGTTGTAATAAATGAACACTTAATTGTCTAGTCCTAAAATATAAGACCACTTCATTTTTCAAAACGTTAAATTAGGGCCAATACTTTATCCTTTCTTCCCAGAGTGGTGGAGAACTCTCTTTGCAGTTCTATTCAGTAAGTTTAGGTGCTGTGCAAAAATGCTTAGGCACTGTGCTGAAGTCTTATAATGGTGGGGGAAACCCTGCACTGTCCCTTTGCCATGTTGTCCATTTTTCCATTGACAGACTTGGGTTAAAGTTTAATTTGTTTCCTATATTTCTCATTTTAAGATTCCACTGTCAGGCTATGGTGGGACCAGCAACATCATCCTGGAGGACCAGAGGAAACAGGCAGACAGCTATGTGGCAACACTGACTGACATTGCTGTTGGTCACGTCAGCAAAGTGTGTCTGTGTGTGAGGAACACCGGCTCCAGAGCAGCCTTTATCAAAGCTGTGTCCTTTTCTGATGTGCAGACACGATCGGTTTTAGAGCCGTCTGTCATCAGCCTCGCCCCATCACAGTTTGTGCTGAAGGAAAGGACGCAAGAGGTACGAGAGTTGATACAACTTACGTAAATGCTAGGGTTTCTCAATGTACTGTACATGACACTACAGTGTCCAGTGTAACATGTTTTTCCACACCAGCCGACTTAGTTTTACTTGTCCCTTGTGTCTTCCACTGACAGAAGTCAAAAAATGAAAGTAAATCTTTTATTAATAATTTGATAATTATTGGAGGCCTATATTGCAACATTGGTGGTAAAGACTTTTCCATCATTCCCTTGCACTTTAAGACATTAGATACATGCATACTCAATCAAAGAGTACAGCACAGTATGTTGTAGGGATGCCGCCATCATAATTATCATTGTTGTTATTGTTCATGCTGATCTGTCTCATCATGACTTATTTTGTCTCTACTTGAGAGATATGTGTAAGAGAGACTGCCTGCTGAAAGCCCAGACCAGTGACTGGTCAGTCAACTTGCCCTGTATTAAGTGTTACTGGCCCTGTGCCATAGAGTCATCAGTCATGTTGGACCCTGCTAAAACTGATGCAATAAGACATAGGGAACAATCAAAAGTATACAACTACGATTTAGTTTGTCTATGGTTTGTACTTTTCAAAAACTTTCTTGTGTATGCTTAATTATGGTTTTTCACCATTGTGTGCATTTTCAGGTGATAACTGTGCTCATGAAGTCCTCCCACAGAGAACAGAGCTTGTGTCAATCAGGCAATGCACTGCTGGCTACTGTCTGTCTGTTCTGTGGAGATGAGGTCTCCAGGCAACAGTATAGGAGGTGAGACCTTTTTAGTTTATCATAATCCTACTACTGTAATTACAGATCGGGGTGTGTGTGTGTGTGTGTGTGGGTGTGTGTGTGTGTGTGTGTGTGTGGGTGTGTGTGTGTGTGTGTGTGTGTGTGTGTGTGTGTGTGTGAGAGAGAGAGAGAGAGTAATTTGAGCCATTTGAATGACAACAGTTTGGTCGATCCCAATTCCAATTTCCATTTTTTTTCTTGCACCTTTACTGTACAATATACAGTAATACTGTGACGAGATTCAGTATAACTCCAAAGGTGATGTCATGTGCTTACAGTGTGTCCTTGTTTTGTTCTTTCAGATTGCTTCAGAGCAAACCAGAGGCTGCACGGAAGGCTCTGTCTGACAACAGTTTGCTGAAAAACATAGACTTCAATGAGAAGTTCCTGGGAGAAGAAGATGTTACAGAGGGTAATATGGCATTATCATGCTTGGCAAAAAGATCCAATTGGTCTCTACTTTAAACAGCTGTGAAAATGTAGTTAAAATTGATTGTTGAGATGATAATATTGAAATAATGTGCAATGTTTTCCTATTTTGCTACTATATTACTGCTTATTGAATGAATGAAACAATGGTGTTTTTGAGGTACACGAAATACAGAAGGAAGACAAGAAACAACAGCTTGAATTTTAAAATTTGCATTTTGTTGGGTGCCCCAGTAGCATAATGCATAGCATAATGGTTAAGGCGCATACCAGCTCAGTTTCAGCCAAGGACCTTTGTCCTTTGTTGCTTGTTGCATCCCTATCTCTCCTCTTCTTTTTGGCAAAAAACTGCATTTGTTAAAGGATGGTGGATACTTGATATGTTAAATATTATTGAGAAGCTCATTTTCGTTTCTTCTTAGATATGTTGTCGTTGGAATGCAGTCCCAAATTTTTTGTGCCTCACTAATAATTTCATTTTGCCTTTAGTTTGTGACCTGCCCCACCGGCCCAATGAGGCCCACATCTTCTATGGCAACATGAGTAAGGTGGTGGTGTCATTGCTGGGAAGTACAAAGAGCACAGACTGTGAGGAGAGAGACCATACTGAGCTGCAGCTGCCCTCTGCCAGACATGGTTCAGAGACAGACAGGTACTGTCCTAGGTATTACAATCATACTACAGTATAATAGAACTTGGTCTATCTAAATACCAACCTTCTGAAACAGCTCAATAAATACACTCAACACAAACACAGTGACACATATATAAATAGTTTTTACTCAACGTTACCACATTTCAGTTTTGCATTCATCTCTCTGATTTGAAAAAAGCTGTCAGGTTATGGGTCTGTACATTTTCTATAGTGAAGCCATTTCTATTAAATACATAAATTGGGATTATTTTAACAGCACTGTTAAGTGTAATTGAACACAATGCATAGTTTGTTGTTGTTATTTATATCCTAGTGGTATGGAAAATGGCAGTGTGTCTTTGGATGTGCTGCCAGTCAAGGGTCCCCAGGGTCCAGCACTAAGAGTGACGGAGCCCTCCTTAAAGGTACCATAAGCCCTTCTTTAATGAACCTTAACTGTTTCTTACAATGAGTTTGGGTTATTTTAATGTTTTTTCAATTAGATGAGATAAAGACATTTGTTTCACTACATTTGATGTTTTAAAAAAAGTCTTGAGGACAGAAACAAATGGGTTTTTTTTTTCACTTCTCAGGCTTCAGAGCCATTGCACAGGCAATCTGAGTCCTGGACTGTCCATCCAGAACAGCTTGTTCTCTCATCTCCTACCATCAGTGAGTAGAATCTAGATTTCAGAAAGCACAATATGAGAATGTTCATCACCTTAGTTTTAAATACTACTTTAACATTTACACTACACATTTTGAGTATGGTTGATGAGGCAAACAACTCCAAACCATAACAATAATGCAATGAAATCTAAAATTGTAAGTATATGACAGTCCACATTTTGATGATGATGTTGTTTTTCAGATGGCGCAACCACCACCAATCAGATTCAAATCAGGAACAATACATCCAGAGAGCTGAGCTTTGATTTGTCCTGGCCCGCTCACTGCCTTACCATCACCCCTCAGCATGGAGTTATTGAACCTCAGTAAGAATACACTTGGTTTTTCAGTAAAAGCTGTGTTGACTGAAGTAAATGCATAACCAGAGCCAGGATTTGAATTAAACATACACTAAATGTTTTGGATGTTTTAATTTTATTTATATGTATGTAACTGTGGCAGCTCAGTCCTTAATACTATTGTCTGCTATACTCCTCTACTGCTGTCTTTGGCATAACTTCATTAGATGAACAATTATGGGAAAAAGGTCAAATCATAATCTATGTGACTGTGTTCTCTGTATATATATAAATTCTGTTTTAGTCTTATTGCTCTATTTTTGTCAACCAAGGTGCCACCTGCAAATTTTGATCAGCCCCAACCCCTCACTAGCTACTAAATCTGCCCTGCTGCCATGGAGTGGACAGATTTATGTCCAGTGTGATGGTCAACAGAAGGTATGGAACCTAAGGAACATACTGTGGACTTTGTGGACTTTTTTGAACAACTGCTGTTGTGGATTGTGAGATCTTAAGATGAGCTAAATATATGCAATGTGTCTACTGGTTCAGTTTATTAAGGTCCAGATTCGTCAGGACCTTGCTCTGGATGTGTCTGCAGCCCCAGCAGACACAACGCTGTCAGCCCTGCCTCCTCATGCTGCCACCCCTGTGCTGCCTGTGGCCAAGCACACCACCAAGCCCTCACTCCCCCTGCAGACACCACAGACACCTCAGCCCCTTGTGGAAATCAGCAACAAGACCATTATCTTCCCCACCACTCCCTCAGGGGAAACATCAGGTAGGGAGGTAACTGACCAGCAGGAGGAAGTTTCTGTTGGCCTAAATTTGAGCTGTACATTAATATATTGTGGACAACTCTCAGCACCTTTACAGTAATGATTCACAAGAAGTTTTACTTTCAAAACTGTTTGGGTTTGTAGTGGTCTATGGGAACTGAACAGTGTGTGTATTTCTGTGGAAGACTCAAACTCTCTGTTACCCCTGTACTCCAGAGGCCCAGCTGAAGGTGCAGAATAGGGATGTGGAAGTGAGGTGGTACCTGTCATCATTTGCCCCTCCATATGTCAAGGTGCATTAATTTTGTTCATCATCTCTTTCTTCTGTCAACTTTCATTCTGTTTACTGTTTTTGTTTCCTCTCTTTATTTACTCACTCTCTTGAGAGCAGAGGCCTGTATTACAAAGGGAGTTTAACCTCCTCTGATTTAACTCTGGGTCATCAAGGAAAGTTGGGGTTGACAAACCCTGGCTGCCTTGATCTGTGTTAAATGGTACGACGGTGGTTAAGATGTCGGTCAGTTGAGTCGGTGTTAATCGGAGTTGGTGCGCGTGCATAAAACAGGTGTGCACCGTATCTCTCAGATAAAGAGCGCACGTTAATTCTGTTGGTTTACGAGGAATTTAAAGAGACTCTAACGACACAATGTAAAACAGCATCTGCCAACAAAGACAGGGAGACTTGTCAAATGTTCTCTGGATTCTTAATCTGTAATATGAGATGTAAAGACACAGGAAATATGTGATGATTTTTCAGCTACCTTGATTACACTCTCTCAGTATCGATTGGTTCTTCCACCTGTGGGGTGGTATTTATGCAGGATAACAGAGTTAACCATGAACATAAACTGCTTGAAGTAGTTTAGAGATGCAGTGTAAGTTACCATGGCAGCAGACCCCAGGTAAAACCTATCCACCCTTCATAGTACAGGTTAACCGGGAAATTACATCTGACGTTACTCCTGAAGTTACCCTTATAAGTAACCTCGCTTCGTAGTACAGGCCTCCGATGCCTTTACTGCTTTATTATTTATTTCCATCTTTAACATAGCTTTTGTCTCATTGTGTGTGTGTGAGTGTGTGTGTGTGTTTACTTGAGCTAAAGTGTTTTCATTTTGCTCATGACCCACTTGATGAGTTTGTAATGAGGGATGAGTTTATTCTATAGGTTTAGACTCCTTATGATGTTGATTTAATCTTGTAATTTTGTGGCCATCGTATGACAGCAGTGACTCATGTCAAGCTGTGGTCCCCTCTCTTTCCTCAGGGGGTTGACCACACTGGAGATGTTTACCGGGCCACCTACACTGCTTTTAGATGCTCCAGGGTCTCAGGAACTCTAGGAGCCCACGAGAAGATGCAGGTAGGCACTCTTTTCTAACTAGACTTGTCACTAATATTTGGAGCATTTTAAAAGGACAGGGCAAGATTTACTGCAAATGTTTTGGGGAACTGGGAAAACAATCCACGATATCTGTGATTTTTAGCTAAGTTGTTGACCATCACAAAGTTCCATAGAACTTTTGTCACCGGTGTTTCCTCTTAGAGGAGCAGCACTTCAACAAGTTCAGTCTTAATCAAGATGCACTGTAAACCCAAGGAACCTTCACAGCAATTTGCTGAACGAGTGTCCTGAAGAATTCTGTACCTGGGCTTTATTATGAATATATACTGCTGTGAATATTTACAATTTTCCTAAACTCTGCCTCTGAGCTATTCTACATTTGGCTCTTTAAATCTGTGTTTTTGTTTGATATTTGCAGTTTCTTTTTGATTGGTTTTATGTGTTTTACTTGTGCTGGAACTTAAATTACATTACACTTGTAAACCTTGCAGCTGTAAAAAAAAAAACAAACACTTTATATGAGTAAACGAATGCTGATTGTTTCTTTCAATGTTTTGTTCATTCTTCCAGGTGCCAATTACTTTCCTGCCCAGGGACAGAGGGGATTATGCCCAGTTCTGGGATTTGGAGTGCCACCCAGTGACTGAGCCCCAGCAGAAAACCAGAACCCGCTTTCAACTCTGTGGCACTGTGAGGACCCATTTATTAGTTTTGTGAGGTTTAACTTAGCCTTGTATTCACACACCGTACTGGAGCAAATGTGCACCACAAGCTTCTTTAGTGAAGAAGATGCACTGAAAAAAGTTTGTTTTTTTTCCCATGTTAGAGGTTTAATGTTGCCCAGAATGCCACAGTTACCAGAACTGACTTATGAAAGAGTTACTATAATTCTGAGTTGTTGTTTTTTTTCTAGATTCTCCTGAAGTGGTCATAATATTGTAACTGCTTTCTTATTTGTTCTCCTTTAACTAAAACCTTAATGAAGCATATTCCATTTACTTTTGCAGTGTTTAATACATATCAGCAACAAAGCAGAAAAATGTCCAAATTACATTAGACTTACCTTTATCTACCATTTTTGTCAGACATCATTGATATGCATAATCAAATTAAGCCATGGCTCACTGGGAAAAATTCTCACTTATACACATATACAAACTTAGTTGACTTCAGAGCATACAAATCCAGCAAGTGGAATGTCAGATAGATGGATCCTCATGAATAGGTTAAGTGTCTGTAATGGTGATGCTTTTGTTGTCATATTTATTAGGTGTAGTGTTAACAGTGGATTGCTAAATCGTTCATTAGTGTTAAATGCTAATCTGTGACTCTAGTTTGATTTGGTTACATATGTTTCTCTACCTGTTGTTGAGCTGAATATGAGTGATCTGTTTTTATTGTTATTATTATTATCATTTATTCATTATTATTTATCAGTTATTCAAAATAATAATTAGATTTTTAAGTTGAAATGCTTCTCAGTACCACTAACAACATCAAATCTTTTGTACTTGCTAGAGGGTATTTCTAACCAATACTAACCAGTTGTTTTGAAGTAGTGCAGAGATGGCAGCCATGTTTTTTGCACTTTAGGAGCTTACTAGACAAGATCCTAAAGTTTTGTCTGTGTCTCAAGGGAATAAAGTCAGGACGAGTGGAAGGACCACAGGAAGGAGACAGCTCTCTGGTGAAAACAGAGCCCACAGTCAAGACCAGAAAGAGATCTGATGCCTCTGCAAGCAAAACCAGGTAAGACCTATTCAGTTAAACTAAACATGCATAGGACCCTCACTGGGATCTCTGGTGAAAATTAAAAACCAGAGTAGGAGATATCAGAATAACGCTTTTTCTTCATTTATCTTGTGTAAGAGGAAGCTCAGTTTGGAGTGCCCTGGTGGCCTGGGAGTTTAAGGCATCGACCATGAACCACAACATCCATTTGGGGATGTTGGTGCATGTCATTCCTCATTTCTTTTCTCCCTTGTTTCCTGTCATCTCTATTGTGGGTCATACAAATGCCCCTAAAGTACAATTAAAAAAGCAATAAGAATTAGACACACTATAATACCTAAAATAAATGGAGGGTCATAGAAGTTGTTCCATATTGATAAACTCTGATCCTCATGAAAAAAACTGTACTCAATATATCACTCATTTATGTATTGACTTTCAGAACTATTTTAAACCATTAAAAAACTAAGTGGTAATTGTGTTATGCTTCCTGTTGAAACACTTTGTAATTCTCAGCCAGGAGGAGGCTGTGTGGAGGGGTGTGTATTCTCCACAGGATCTGTACACCTTCCCAGGCACACGGGTGGGTGAGTCCAGCACTCTGAAGGTCAGCATTCGCAACAACTCATCCAACACGCATGAGGTGAGGCATGTCTTATTCCCATCAAGACATAGGAAGGAATTTGTTTGTCTTGCTTACTGCAGCAGAAACTGAAATACTGTATATATGTACATACATAGTACATAGTTGTCTATGCTTGCTTTAAAGTAAGGAGTTCTAGACCCTTTAGGGCTGATGTTAAAATTACATCATAATGTTAGTTGGAGGCAAAACAGAGGAAAAACTGGTAAGCACCGGTCGCCTCAGAGCAAAAATGTTATTTTGCTGCGTTGTTGGGCGCCAGAATCAAAGGACTAATGCGTCTAAGTCACTTTTAATGACACAAACATATATGCACACACACACTCACACAGGCAGGCAGGAAAGCAGCTAGCTGCCAGGACTAGCTTCCCTACTATCAGCAGGAGAGTCACTGTTGCCAGATTGCGTGCATTAAAAAAAAAAAAAAAAAAAAAAAAAAAAAAAATATATATATATATATATATATATATATATATATATATATATATATATATATATATATTGGTCTGACTTTGAGACTTTTGGGATTGATGTCTGTCCATCTGTGATTTTTACAGACACTTGTAGGAGCTTTTATTGCACTTAACATAACAAGTTGTCAGCATGTCTCGTCTGCTCCGTGTTTGTGTGTGCGGAGGAGCTAAGACACACACACACACGAGTGCACATATCAACTAGAGCATTAATATTTCTTCTTGTGCAGTCTTGTACAAGACCATTAAGGACATTTGTTCATCCATTGAGTTTAGCATGAAATGGTTGGTCAGTCTGGTCCCACTGGTTAATGTTAAGTCGCAGTCGTAGAGATTGTGAAATTTCGAGTTTATCTGAATATGTACAATAATATTCAGGTAAACTGAATTTTCTTCAGCCATTGTTGAAAAACAAGCCAACAAAACTTGTCACTAGTGTTAGCTGACATGTGTAGGGAGACTTTTTACCTCCAACTAAGCTCCGCCCACCAAAAAAAATCATATTTAATAACAGTAGAAGGGTCTATAAAAGATGTTTTTAATATAAGTCTTTTCTTGATTTCAGTTGCTGCTGTCAATCAGATTTCAACAGTGCAGCTAGTTCACATTGTGTACTGTTATTGTTAATAGAAATATGCATGATTGATGATTGAGAAATGTAATAACAACTCCTAATAATTGTCAACTCAGCATGGACTTGATTTTTGATGTATGGCTTCTCTAATTAACTTGCAGCTGAAATTTGTAAACCCTAAGGAACCCTTCCACATCAAGCATTCCAAATATTCCTTGAGGTGAGTCCACTGGTCATTATCCCTGATGAAGACTCTCCGTGCTTCACCTTTGATAGCAGCCAGGTGACCCACTGGGGATCTGAGGTTTCAGGAAGGTGTATTAGTCTTTCTAATTATTACCTAATCCTCTTTGTGTTGTCTTGTTACTGTCCTCAGTTTTTTGTTATCATTGTTAAAAATGGTTCTGCACTGATGTCTCTCATGAAACTTGGTATTAAGCCTCTGATGTGACTTAGAGTCTGTGTAACAACATTTTCCCATTGCAAATGCTCACTATGGGAGGTCCTGTGATTGTGGACCACACTTGAGGCCTTAGGTAGTACTGATGTTTTGCCTAACTAAGGCCTTTGGGAAGGGTTGTCTGGCCACATGTATTAGCTGTGCTGTACATGTGTTTTGTATTTTTCAAATAGTAAAGAGGAAAAAATACATATTGGAATTGATTTACTTACTCAACAGAATGAAAGCACTTTCCTGAACCTGACCCAGCCTTGCAGTAAATGTTGTGTGCCCTGCTGCATGTAGGTTTGTGGTAGCCTTGTGGTGACCCCAGCGTTTTGAGGCTGGTGTTATGTACTCTCATGTCCACTACAGTCATACTGAGCACAGTGTACCTGTGCTATCCCATTTATTGTCTCTTTATTATGCTGTAACATTTTGTGTGTTTCCTTTTTCTGTAGAGTGTTCTAAGACTATTTTGCCATAGTATGTCATGATTGAAACCATAATCCTAAGTACTTGATTTTATTTTGTATGTGAAAATGCATGTGCAATAGTGCTGTTGGATATTTTATATTCATGCTCTAACATTTCAAATTGAAATAAATGTCTAATAATTATTGTTCTTCTTTCCCACCCATTAGATCACAGCACTATCTTAAGCTCCCCGTCCAGTTCAAGCCCACTACTGCAGGCAGACACACTGGCTTGCTGCTCATCCAGTCAGAAACAAGTGGAAGTCTTGTTATTCAGCTGATCGGTGAGGCATTGCCTTGAATTCACCATCTACATCCTACGCCACCTCCTCATGCTGTGACTGGCTGGCTTTGGGTGGATGCTCTTCTCTGTACTATTCATCACGGCACAGAGGGGAGTAACAGAGGAAAAGGAAAAACGGCAACAAGCTAAGGATCAAATAAAAGCAATCCTGGATTGAAATCATTCCTTGTCATCATATTTGGAGATATAGACTGTAGCTGATTAACTGGAGATGACTGAGAATCTACTGCCAACATAGCCCCACCTCCCTCTGGATAAGACACAGGTGTCTTCAACTGACCCATGAAAATTGATTGTGTCTAAAGCTGAATGATTTTGTCTGACTGGCTCACAATAAGTTTCCACTTCTCATTTCAGAGTCAGTGATCTTTGTCACTTGACTCTGGATCTGCCTTATCCCTGAGTCATGTCACAAGGTAGTATTGTTGTTGTCATGGCTTCTGTCAGACAGTAGCAGTACCAGTTGGAATATGTTGGGGATTACTTTGAGTTGGTCACTCAGGAATGCCTTTGTCTGTTGTTTGGTAACATGACCACAAGGATTTAGTTTTTGGAAAAGCCATATTGTTTGCCATTTTACTGAGTAGAAATCTGTTAAAAATCACCTGGGCAAAAATGTTGTGTGGGTCAAACATGAATAAGTCATTTCTTACATTAACTGCAACAAGGCCACAGGAGATTGAAGAATTTTGTTTTTTAGAAATGACAAACTCTGATTTTCAAAATTAGATGATGAGATTTTTCTAAACCTCTGTGCTTGTGTGGTTTCTGTGGAAATGGTTTCCTCATCATGCAGAGCCCACCTGAACAGTGGCCTTTTTCAGCACCATGTATTCACCTCCCAGCAACCTCCGAGACTTGTTCAAAACCGTCCAGATGTACTTGATTTGATCATGATCAGAGAGGCTCAGAGCACATTAGAATGGTTAATGATTGTTATTACATGCTTAAAGAGTTTCCTCTGATGTTTTTGTTCAGCAGCTTGCCAGTATGGTTACCATGGTAAAACAGTGTTAATTACAGTTCAAGTCACAGAAAATTAGCTCCTCATTTCCTCTTTTGGCTCGGGCAAAGGGCCAGAATTTCTTGGGGGTATTGGATCCAGATCCATATTCATTGTTTGTAACTGGAATGACATGGGGAAATGTATGTACACTTCATCAAAGATGTGCTGTTAACCTTTTAGATGCCACTCGTTGTGAAAACACTTTGGAAAGTAAAAACACTAGTGTTAAACAATATGTTTGTGCTTGTATAGCAGGTTTTAATATGAAGGCAGTATGTTGTCACAGGCTGCACTCAACATGCCGTGACAGCTGTCCTAACATACTTTGATTTACAATTTGCACATGCTTTAAATACTATATTATGTAATATATTGTTGTAGGTACACATTTTAAATAAAGTTTTGTGATAAATAGCTTTGCTTCCTCCAATTTTTCCAACCAGAAATAGTTATTGGAAAAGGATGGTTTATGAGGAATACATGTCTGACTATTTCCCTTCCCTTCCTCCTAGCTCAGCATGGAAATCCATTAAATGCAAACACTGACCTTATTAGGACGACCAGAGGGAATGCCAGTATGTACCAGTATTTTTCTTTTCATCCATTCATTATTTATACTATACATTTTATTTATCCAATAAAAACAGGTGTTTCTAATGTGGCATAGCAGTACCTTAAGTTACCCAGCAGGACTGAGAGGGGTTGATACAGTGGTGTCAACGTAAAATCAAATAAGCTTACCATTTGTCTTACATTGCAGAAATGTTGTTTTGAACCTTGGGTCTGACATTGTCTAAAATTTCTAATCTGGTTTTGTATAGGCCTCCAGCAGCTACGTATTAGTGCTAGTGCATATTTGGTTAGGAAATAAAATGATGTGTGTTTTAATTCATTAGTCTGCGCTGTTGAGGTAGAAGTGAAACTACCTCTGTACAGCACAGGTGTTTCTCTGCGAGAGGCTGAAACTAGACATTTCTGTGGACAACTGCCTCAGTAACAGGTTTTAGATTCTGTTTCCATCTGTTGGAAATTCCTAGAAACAGCAAGCTTAACTATTATCCCACTAGAGAGGAGGCTAGTTCAGTGGCGTTAATTAACCTGGTTACTGAGCAGGGAATCCTATAAGCCACAGTAACGGAGTGGAACTCTCATTTAAATTAGTGAAACTTATCAAAATAGGACAGGATTTTCCTTCCCTAATGGATTAGGGCCCAGGTTATGTTTAAGAACAAATCATTTTAAAAGAATGGGGTTCCATTGGTGCTGAAATTATGTCAGCTTGCACACTGTCTATGTCATCTGAACATGTGACAAAACATTCTTGTTCCCTGTCATTGGACTGTGTCCTGATGTGTAGTCTGACTGTACTGTTGTGCATGTAGACCAGAGGCCTGTACTATGAAGTAAGGTTACTGGTGTACATTGCATCTCTAAACTGCTCCGAGCATGTTACGTTCATGATTAACTTGGTGTTATCCTGTCTAATTTACGCCAGGCATCTGGAAGACCCAGGTGATATTGGCACAATGACTGAGAGGGGCTGAGTGTGCAGGATGAGGTTTTTAAAGACTGTCTCAGAAATAAAAAAGACTAAATAAATAATTCTTAATTATTTCTGTTTATTTTTTTCATTCTCTCACTTCTATAGAGAAGAGAGAAGAAAGAGATGGAAGAGACACATGGATCAAAGGATGGTGTATGTATAGCAATACCATTTTTCATGCTCCAGTTTTTCAGTTTCAAATTTACATTTATTTAATTTGCAACATTTTTTCTCTCAGTCTCTCAGTCAAGCTCAAGCATGCGTTTACACTGTCGGGATTTAGCATCTTTGTTGTATATTATCAGTATGAATAATCCTTTTGATAGCAAAAGAAAAGCTCATACTGCTCTGAGAGGCCTGAGAGGAGAGAGCCATGGGGTCGGGGGAGTGTTTGATTTAACTCCATCTGAAATACAACAATGACTCCCTGAACTATACAGACAGGCACACTGAAACCTTCATGCACTTCAGAATGTATGCAGACACAGACTCGGCGTACTCCTCCACCTGTGTGTGGTGATTGTTTGTAGCAGCTACCTTGAACATGTCCCAGTCTGTGCACTCAGAGCAGTCCTGTAATGCTTCCATCGCTCCAGCAGGCCAGACCCTCACCTGCTTCATGGTGGGTTTCTTCCTGCATTTAATGATGGATTTAACTGAACTCCAGGGGATGTTCAGTGACTTAAGTTTTTTGTATCCATCCCCTGACTTAGCTTAGCCAGGAGCACAGATTAACCAGTGACTGGACCTTCCACACACAGGTGTTTCTATACTACAATCACTTGAGACACGCTCACTGCACTCAGGTGATCTCCATTTCACTAATTGTGCAACTAATAGCATCAATTTACTGGACCTCTGTTGAATTAGGCCAGTCACATTAAAGGGGATGGGTATTTATGATGCTTAGTTTACATTATGTATTTTTAATTAATTGACATTATTTTGTAGAAATCTGTTTTCACTTTGACATTTAAGGTTTTTTTTTTTTCATAAATTATTGTCAAAAAGGTCAAATTAGATTGAGCATGATTCCATTTCTAAAAGCAATAAAAGGTGAAAACATCTAAGAGAGTGAATGCTTTCTATGGGTACTGTAACTGTGAGAAAATAACACATATTCCATATACTTACTTACATATACTACACCTGATGTCTCCCATACTGATAGATTGGCATTGGATTGAAACATTTGTTTTTGATAGATAATGTCATTTTGCAACTTTACTTCTCATCATATGGCAGAATTAGCAGAATTAGTTACTAATGCTCCCACATCACAGTTCACTGTAAATCATGATTCCAAAGGCAGCTATCCATGCAAGTCACATGGAGTAAAATACCAATTAGTCAAATATGTCTGCTTTAAAATGAGTCCAATAAAATGACATAGCCATTGTTACACTGTCAATACAAAGAGGTCAGAGTGTTACTGCCTGAATTACTGGTGCATCAGGAATTTCTGTTCTATTTTCCACCTGCTTTTTATATGTTACACTGTGAATTCAGATGTTTGTGGTTTGTATCAGTGACTCTACCACAGCAACCAGTCACAAGAACATGCAGTATCGCTCTGTCTCTGCTCTAGAACGAGCAATGAGGGTGTTTCCCTCATATTAGTTTATTTATACTAGAGATTTTTCTTTGAGGAATATTCATGTTTGAGAAGCTGAGATCAGAGACTTTGAACATCTCTTCATTTTTTCACCTTGTATAAGTATCTGCATTGATCTAAGTAGAATAAGCTGCTTCATTTTTCTATTTATCCTGAGCAAACTTACCTTTTACACCTCTAACAGGTACCATAACAACTCATGTATTATACAATAACACTCATACTAAATAAAATACAAAAAACAAATAATCTTGAGCAGGAAATGATTTATTTAACTTTTCCTGATTTTTTTGTTGAAATCTCTGAAATATTTCTTAATGTGGAGATTAGAGATGGGCGATGTTCTATGGTTGGTGATATACTGGGAAAAAATCTTCACGGTAAGAATTAGTCATCCAGAGATAATAACAGCTGATGACATATTTGTGTGTGCGACGCACAAAATCAGAGACTTTGTAAGAGGAAGATGGAGACAGCAATAACCACCAGATTAGTTGACTACCAAGTACATATCGCCCATCTCTAGTTTCGATGTGTCAAGGCCTTTATTATCACCTTACCATCTCCCCAGAGAGCAAGCCATAGCTGTACAGAGAAGATTAAACCAACTGTACAGGATAACAGGACAGTAAAAGTTTGACCTGGAGCTAAAATATTTAGTCCTGTCACTGCTCACTGTGAGCTGTGATTTTGGGCGACTGTGGCAAGGAAAAACTCCCTCTGAGGGAGAAACCTTGGGAGGAACCTGGCTCTCTGGGGGGGCCCATCCTCCTGAGGGCTGTGTCCTTCAGCTCCCTCCATTTGACACGTCTGTCCGGCCTCCAGGTCATCTGTCCAGTCCTGTGGTTTGTCCTCTGGTCCCTGCCACTGGGTCCTCAGTCGCTCTCCTGCTGTCTAGTCCTCTGGCTAGAAACACATTCAAAATGAATACAAGTGTATTCCTAAATCCCTCCTCTCAACTGTAATCTGTCTGAAAGAGCAGTGTTCACAGTGTGTGTCTAACTACCACATAATGTGTTTAAATACAGTGCACATGTGACACTGCTGTCCTCTTACCTGCCTCCGATAAAACAAGATGTACGAGGATCGTTGCCGCTGGTTGCACACATTGACACCGCTTGTTTGAGTGACCACTGTGTCGTTATATGTGAACCAGCGGTCTGTCAGGTCCACCGGTCCCACGTCGGGGTCCACTCCGTCACAGATGTAGTGTCCTAGCAGGAGAGGAAGTATTGTTACATGGGGTGTCTTAGGACTTATCAGGTGTACATCATTGAAAATAATGGTTCATCTTACCACTTCTTGCTGTGGTGCCGATGTGGTTTATGGTGCTGATCAAACTGTAGCACGCACCATCCTGAGAAGGAACAAAGTCAATCAGAGTTAGTCCACATATAGTCCAAATATTTACTACTATTTGCTCTGTTTGCTGTCAGGTGGTCTAGTTCTTTACCTGGCCTGAAGACACCACCAGCTCCCTCTGAAGATCGACAGGGTCATGGATCTTCTCCAGCTGGAAAGTTGGAGTGTACCGGAAACGCTTCAAATGCAGGACCAGCACTCTGTTGATGGAACGAGAAGATATGAGCACCAGGTGGCAGAGAAAAAGACTCTTACTCTTGGTAAATACTTTAAATACGTCACAATTATTCCTTAGAGGCAGCAGAGCCCAGTTTGATACCACTGGGTGAACCAGTATCATTGCTGAGCACTGCAGTCAGGAGTTTGATGTTACTCACCTTGGCAGGGTGGCGAATGATGAGCGCTGGCCTGACTTGGTGGCACCACACTCACACCTGTACTCCAACTCTGTCTCCTGTGGAACAGCACAAGACCAACATGCTTTCACTTCTGTACTGGATTTACATGCACAGTTACAAACAACTACATACAGTATACATACACATACTAACACATTTAATAATAGTGTGATGAAATGAGTGTTTTCTACATCATATCTTCACATTGTATCAGTGGGTTCTACTGTGACTGAATGAGGAGAGGCGTTTCTTACCATCAGGTAATTATCCAGCATTTTTTCAACAGTTCCACCTCCAGGTGGAAGGTCCAGAGACAGATTAGTAAATTCTTCCTCTCTGGTGGAACCTGCCCCGCAACTTTATACCAACCAATACAAACAATACTGTTATATTTCAGCTGCAGAGGTCATGGATATGTATGTGATGTAGGTAACTGTCTAGTTTTACCTCTTGCATGTCCTGGTGTTTCGTATTTTGAACATCAGATGGTCTTCTACTGGACAGCTGTAGGCCATGCCCATGCCGGCGGTCAGCACCTGCAGCTGTGGGCCCCAGTATCTCATCTGTTCAAGGACAGCTGTCAGGAACTCATGGGCGTCCTGTAGATACACACAAACAATTGTACAGAGTTTAAACACAAAGGAGGAACTATCAGATGAAACAACACACCACTGAAGCTGCTCACTCACTTTCTGCTGATGGTCCCCAAACTCTGGAGCCCACAGAGCCACCGCCCTCTTGAATGCAGCAAGAAGGCGGAGTTTCTCCTGAGCATCACCGGAGAAGTGATGCTCGCTGATGTTCTTGAATGTTCTGGAGAGGAGGAAATGGAAAATTGTTAGAGACATTGTCTATGACATTAAACTTTTTTGGTGTTGAGGTACAACATGAGGATAAAATGATTGTTTGTGTCTGAGGGGTGCTGTACCTTAGGACTGCTGCTTCAGGTATTAAACTCCAGACCTGCTCCTGGTGACTGATGGCTGTTACAAAGTCCTCCAGTGTGAGCAGGCTCTGCAGGCTTGAGTTAATATAGCATATCTGTGCTGGGTTGGGAAACCTGACACACAAACATAACAAAGTCAATCTCATATCAATATCATCAATTCTTCATTTTAATCATTTCTCTACAGCTTTGTTTTGTGTATATGTGTGTGTGTGTGTGTGTGTATGTGTGTGTGTATGCAGATGAACTCACCCTAGACACTTAATATGCTCACTCCTGAGTTTCTTCTGTGTGGTCACAGTGACTTCCTCCTTTTTGGTGGACAGGGCCTGAGGAATTCCCTCGTCCTTCATTGGTTCCTTCTCTTTCTCCATCGGTCTTTTGACAGCCACCACCTCATCTTGGGACTTCTCCGGAGTCTCTTCTTCTTGGGGGGTTGGGGACACGCGACATCTATTCTGTTGGAGTAAAGAAAAACTCTGGTTAAATGATGCAAAGACTAAACAATATCTGATTCACCTTGAGCTCCTCACTCTGGGTCAAACATAGATACCTTGCAACAACGCCACCGCCGTGACTTCTTGGCCTTCTTCTTCTTTGTGGTGACGCTGGTGACAAAGAGAAATAGTGTTTTAATTTCCAAAACTCATCAAATTCTTGAAGGCCCTTAATGTCCTTGCTAACAAAAGGGTTGAAAGATTAAAAACATAGTGTTCTTACTTTTCCTTGTTCTCTTCCTGACCTTTTTCTTCCTTCTTTGTTTTTGTCTGTAAAAAAAGACATTAATTAAAACAAACTTATATTATAAATATTATGATGTTTGATGATATTTACAACTTACAAACAACATAAATTTATTTAATATGAAGCCATGACGCTGTCTGTCAAACATACCAGTGGCCGACCGAAGAGGCGATACCTCAGTGGGGCTGTACTGTCGTTGTCCTGGATGGCAAAGGGAGCGCTGGGAGCAGGGACACTGGTGATAAAGACAAACAAACCATAGAACAGTGAAACAGATGAAGAAGCAGTCAGGAGAACACTATGATATATATAGTAGTGATATAGTGATATAATAGTTATTAACTTCCTTACTTTCTGATCTTCTCTGCCACCAGTTCAACGACTGCAGTTGAGTACTGTACAGAAAAAAGTTACCAGGCTGGAGATTAATGGAACATCGTATATCTTCACAGCAGATATAACATAGCTTCACAGACAGTACATACTAAACACTGACAAGTGTGAAGTGGAAATAGTCCCACCTTTCACCGTTCACAGCGTCACACAAACTGTAGAGAAATGACAAATGATAAAAAGTGCAGTGTATCTAGAAAACAAACCTTCCCACAGCACAAGCGAAACATCTTCACTGTTGGTTGTTGAAGTAAATTAAATGTGTAAATTAGAGTGTAAATTAAATGGTTGAAATCGAAAATGAGATTTAGAGTAAATTGTTTCTGTATCCAGATTTGATGAACTCTTGGTAAACTCTGATGTGTTGTCTGTATTACACTCTGACTACAGGAATTCTAACAGAATTCTGTGATGACAATGACACTTCTAGAACGTGACTATGACATGATATCATTCTATGTCCAGACAACTCTGTGTAAACATGGTGTAAATGTATATATGTTATAAAACCAGTGGTCTTAAAACTCCCACCCCCCCTCCCCATTGAAATGAACAGAGAGTACATTTCAATGGGACTACACTGATAGGTCTGATTTGGGCCCATCCTGACAAATACAAAAGTACAGATCTGAGCCCACTGCAGATCCTCTCTGTGTGAGGATCCTGATAAAAAGAAACAGAAAAGCTAAAGTGACCAAAAACTATCATTACACTCAACATATTTTTTTTGCAATTAAAAACAAATGTACTCACTTTGAGAGAAGACCTGTTTCAGCAGTCCATCACCATTTTGTTGCAATGTTAAGTTCTTGTTCCTGTCAGTGGCCTCCTCCTGTTCCAGCTCACATTTACACTTCTCCAATTCAACAGATCTTTATTATAAAATGAAGGCAAAAAATGTATATTAGTAGCATTAATAACTTTTTAGTATCCCACCACCAGGGCTGCATGATTATGGCCAAAATGATGAAAATGATGACAATCACAATTATTTTGATCAATAGTGAGATCATGATTATTTTTCACTATGATTCATTGATCATAGGGACAAAATATTTTTATTGCACTTTCACTTTAAATAAACAGAGGACAGTTTTCACCTCCATGTTGTGTTACACTCTTGCTAATTTAAAAATGGTCTGGACTGGTTTAAGACTGGTTCACAGGAGCTACGAGGCTCACTGTGTCAACACAAGCAAAAACTTACATCAAGTAATAATTTTTAATTGGTTACCTCGTCAATCCATTTTCCAACTGAAACAATAAGATATATATTTGTAAAACAAATTAAAAAAATCACCTTAGTTCATTCAGTAAGACTGACATTAGTTAAAAAAAAGACAAAACCTGTTCTAGATTATAGAACAAAGCTGAACTTTGTTGTACTAAACAGTTAACTGAATTGAAATGAATATGACTGGATTAACTAAGGATAAACATTTTAATCCAATAAGAGGCAAAAAATAAAATAAAATAAAATAAAAGCTGGATTGAGATATTAACACACAGTGAAGAGAGACTGGTTCTGTTTGATTTGTTTGATTGATTTTTTTGAGTCTATGTAGAGCATTTTACTAAACACATTAACGCTTAACCCCTTAACAGACCTCCTCATTTGTATGCACAATCCTGAAAATTATTTTCCCAAAATAAAAAGCTTATCGTTCAACTCTTGATTATGGCCCTGGTCTCTTTTGAAAGAAAAATTTTACAACCAAAAACTCGTGAGTATAAGAGATACTGAACCAAGGTTACAGAGGCCCAAGCAGGGTAAAAATGTAAGTTTATCCCACTACACCTGTTTCTTTTCTTCTTCTTTTTTAAAACTTTATTATTCATGTAAAGTGAGTCCAGTGCTGGCTTCCTCAGTGTTTAAAGATTTCTCTCTCTTTGTCTTTCTCTGATGTTTCTTTTTTTTTTTTCCACATTGAGCCACTGGCCCATTTTGTGAAGTGTCCCACTGGGAACCGTCCAAACTGTCCCAATAGCCACTACACCATTGTATTCAGGTAGGTGTTTAGAAAATGCACCAAAAGTCAATGATAGGTCCTCAGTGAGAGACACGTGTGATAAATAAGTGTGTGTGAGTTCTTGTGTCAATGAGAGAGAGTGTGTGGAGGGTGTTAAAATGTTTTAGTGTGCACAAGTGCAAATGTGCATCTGTACGTGTGCTGTGATGTGAAACGTCAGATTAGACAATACGACTGGAAGCTGATAATTACACAGCTTGATTATCAGGGTGAGTCATGATACATAATCTGGAGTTTCTGGGAGAGAGGGAGAGAGGACAGCAAGAGAAGATTGTTTTTGTTCTATCTGATGAGTGTGGGTGAAATGGTTTATGTATTTTGATGCATATAGTGTATATTTTTTAATTTGATAAAACCAGTGCAATAAGCCCTCTCTGATGCAGTGACCCAGTATATCTCTAATCTCATTCACATAAACAGGATCAGCATGACTTCTCTGGTGTCAAAGCACAGGAGAATGTTAGAGATTTGGAGGCCCCAGACAGACACAGACGGAGCTAAGGGCTAGTGTTAGTGTGTGTGTTTGTGTGTGTAAGATATGCATAAAGCATACAGACAAATCAGGAGAAAGTATTTTTACATCACAAAATCATCCTACCTTGGAAAAAATAATTTCATCAAGGTTGAGCAACTGCCTTTGTAAAATATGTCATGACACAATCCCCCACATTCACTGTGATTTACCACCACCCAGCCAAGGCTCGGTGCCATGATGGTGCTGCAGAAACCCTGCCCTCCTCTACTCACCTTACACACTCATGGCAAGAAAAAAAAAACTGTGTGCAGGCAGCTGTTTTCAGTGAACAAAGCCAGATGAGTTTTCTCACTTAAGGTTTTTGAATGCTGGTTAAATGCTCTTTACTCAGTTAGAATTATATTAATTTGATTCAATTATAATTACAATTTTGTGAAAACTAAAGCCAACAACACTCCCCATATCAGACTTCATATCTTCTCCAGAAAAATGACTGCAACACTTACAGCGATTGTATTTTAATGTCTCCCTGACAAGCAGTTTCTAGCAGTCGTGCAAATAATGAATGCTGTCTATACTGTAAGTAGCAGGAGCAGAAGAAGCATGATGTTGTTACAGTATGGCAAAAATCTCCCAAGTCGTGTTTAGACTAACTGCAAAATAAGAAGGCAAATGTCACATTTTACAGACAGGACCCCAGAGCAGAACAGAGAGCAACACTAACAGTAGCAGCTTAACGAATCTTTAATGTTCAAGTCAAGATGAAGAGGGGATGACGAGGAGGGCACAGGCACAGGAGGGTGGAGTTCAGGGAGAAGGGTTCTGAGTCCGTGGTCCAGGCAGGATGATGAGTTTCCAGAGAGGGATAGAGAGGCGGCTTGAGGCACAGGTGGATTTTCTGCGAGGAACACAGGCAACTTACCCAGGTAAGTACACAAGGTGAGTTATCACTAGAGACAAACACCAAAGTGAGGCCATAGCATTACCACAAAGTGTAGCAGAACTATCTGACATGGGGTGGATTAATAGCCCAGGTTCTTATACTGCCAGTGATGAGTCATGAGGAGCAGGTGTGCTACAGCTGCCACAGGTAAGGCTCCACCTCTGCCAATACACACACAGACAAGGACAGGGGAGGAGACACAAGGGAAACAGACAGGAGGAAACACACTGGACACACTAGGAAACTTGAGGTCACAGGGCTGTGACAGTGAAGAAGCCATACTTATAGACACATTGTCAGCAAAGTGTAGGTTGCCACAGAAGTTTTCATCATCATCAACATCAAAACAGAGGTGGGGCAAGTCAAGGCACACAAGGTTCAAAGGATCTGTTGAACTACAGCTTTTAAGGTCCAGCTTTGTCAGGCCATATTTGTGTGTCTGTGTCTGTGTGGTCTGCTGATGTGTAGAAGTCATTTATATCAGTAAGGCTGTGTTTCTTCCAACAGTTTCACATTTTCTCCAGACACCGTCGTCCCATTAAAAATGACCCCACAGGTCGTTTATACAAACAGCTCATCATAACCCGTGGTTATGTTTTGTTGTTAAGTGCAGACAGAGGCCTGAGGCCTGTATTACAAAGGGAGTGAGGCTCAATTCTGCTGCTTGACTGAGAAAAAAAGAAAATTACAAAATAAAATAACTGAAAATGAAAATGGAAAATGTGGAGCATAAAAAACACCATCATTTGGTCCACATACCTCTACCATCCACTACATACTTTTTTTTTTTTTTTTGGTGGGGATGGAGGGGGGGGA
Source organism: Lates calcarifer (assembly GCF_001640805.2). Lineage (NCBI taxonomy): Eukaryota > Metazoa > Chordata > Actinopteri > Centropomidae > Lates > Lates calcarifer. The sequence continues at coordinate 15,333,086 of NC_066847.1, forward strand.
CTGACGGTCTTTAGACAACCCTGCAATAACTGCACAGCTAGACACAGGCATGGGTACTTCATCCACAGCTGGATATTTTCGTAGTACCAAAAGATTAGGATGATATGCAAAATGACACAGTCAGATAATAGATCAGGGCAATATGCACAACAGCAGTTATTCCCATCTGTCTTTATTAGCATGTGTTGGAGTTGTGGTGGTGCAGCGTGCAGTGATTTTGCACATATGGTGAATGACTTCAACAGTGAGTTACTTCCCATACAGGTAGGTGTGGTATCTCTGCGTCCCATTAACAATGGCAAGCCTATCATGTTTGATGTTGCTGTACCTGGACTGGCAGTCTGTCAGGCCTCTGTAGGCCTCTGTAGTGTGCTAACTTCAAAGGTTATGGGTGTGTTTGGGTCAAAGTATTTTCAGCAGACATCCTTGGTGATAGTTGACTTGAAGTCTTCAAGGCATTTTTGGTGGTAAATATCCCATCCTCATGGCACCTAATTTTTTACTTTGGTAGGTGATAAGTAGGTCAACATTCTCATCAACCTATGTTTTGGGTCTGGTCTGATACTGTCTGTGTATAGACAGCAGAGGAATAAAATGCTATTCTGTCTTATTGTACATTTGTTGCTGTTGAACATCAGATTTCTGTTGTGCTCTTCATTTTCTCCATCGACTGTTACATCATTGGCTATGCTTACTACGCCTTGGAGATCTTAAATGATCTGATCCTGCCCTGAAAAAGATCCTGAGAGACACTTAGTTCAAATAGCAAATGTTTCAGAGTAAGCTTGACAGTGCTGCTGAAGTTACCAGTGTAAGTAAATTGGTCTGGGCATGCTTTCTTTAAATTGCAGTAGTTCATTTGCTTTTTGGTAGGTTTGTCTTTTTTGCCTGTGCTTTCTCCCGGTTGTCATTTCCCTCCTTGAGTACTGTATCAATATTTATAGTTACGAGGTTTAGCAGTTGACTTGTCGAACTGCAGGTGGCCCTGGTACATCCACAATGTAGAGCTTGGCATTGACCCATTTGGACTCACTAGCAGGGAGTGTTACTAGTTCTAAGGGAAGGGATCTCAGTCTTTTCTTGTTTCCTGTTACTTATTCTTTTTTTTTTCTGTAGGGCACAAGATTTCACTGTACATTTGTCTAAGCATATTTCCTGTAGTGTGAACATGCCCCTGTATCAAATCTCAGATGGAGTGTATGTCTGCAGCCCAAGTCAGGTGCTCTTCCATTCAGGGTTGTGTAGGTCTGATTTGCTGTCAATGCCATGCAGGCACCTTTTGCTGATGGTGATGGAACAGATTTTAGATTTTGTATAGTTTTTGGCACATGCACTCTTCATCATGTCTATAACATCACTGTGGTCATTTTTGGAGTAGAGGTGACAACGCTCCTGCACCTGCCTTGCCTTCAGATGGACTATTCCAACATCAAGCGGCCCATGGTGTGCTGATTGATTTTACTCTCCCACAATTATTTTTTCCCCCATATTGCTGATACCCAAGGCCCAACAGCCTGACTACTGACCAACCACATCACTGAAAAAACTGAGACATCATCCCTATATCCCAACATTCTTTACAATAAACAACTGTTTACAATAAAGTGAAAAGCAATACATATTTTTTTGTTTCTGCTTTGGTTGACAGTCTGACAGTTTTATGTAGTCAGTTTAATTGTTTAACTTTTGCTGTTGCCATTTCATCTCATATGAAGCGCTTTGTTCATGGTTGTGACAGTGTCGGGTTGTTGTCACAGCCTTTACTGTTTGCATCACTGTGGAACAAACTCTCGGTATCACCTCAGCTGAGTCAGTGCCACTTTTTTGTTTAAAAAGCCCACTAGTATGGACTTTTCTATTCACCTATTTTTGATATGATAAATTCTTGTTCTCTGTGTTGGTACACTCCCAGAAATTCTTGTTGTATTTTATGGTACTGTATTTTCTGTGCACATATGAAGGACCTTGTAACTCTGGTTTCGTTAATGTATTAAATAATAACTTCTGTCCTGCTGAAATACCTTTGAAAAGTGAGAAGAGAAACACCTTATTCAAATGTCCTTTATCAAAGCAATTGACTGCTACCATCACTGGGAATTGCTAAAAGTATCTGTTCCTAACCTGTGTGACCTATGGTAACGGAGAGGTATTATACTTTCAGCTCAGTCGGTACTTTGGCTGCTATATAAAAAGGGACCTGCATGTGTCGCCAAAGCTTCACCTACAGCGCGGCTGTCAGCAGAGTGTACTGTACAGTAGGGCAGCTGGGCTTTATTTTGCTTCCTAGGCTGGAAACCGCTGTAGTGCAGTTGGACTTGACGTCCAGCAACACATCACAGACTTTGAACAAGCAGACACGGCGATTTAGCACGTTAGCGACTGCATTTACAGGTAGGACCCTTGCGACATTTTCTTAATTATTTTTGTACGTTGGTGTATTTTTTTTTTTTTAATGCAGAAGTCTTTAGTCGTAGGCGGCTGGAGGAATGTTCTGGTTATGCTAGCTGGTGTGGCTAAACGCTTGTCAGGCTGTCCGGTGTGGGGTCTGACTTTGGGCCAGACGGTGGAAGTTGCTGTTTGGAGTTGGAGCTGCTTTCCAAGCTGCGCCAGACAGCGGCTAAGCTAACACGGCTAACTTAGCTGCAAGCAGGCTAGCCCTATCTCCATCAAACATCCGCCGGGGCCACAGCACCAGTCCGCTAGTCTGTGCTCCGAAGGGGAAACGCTACCTCTCCCGCTGACCGCGACCTCCGTGTTTGCTGAAAAAATGACCACCCTGAGCATAGCTAAATTGATGTTTATCTACCGGGCCGGCGTGCCTTTAGCTGTCTTGTCCTGTATGATTTGATGAACAAGCTAGCTGGAAACCTAGATGAGAAATCTCATACCCTGATCTAACGCCTTTGGCTACCCAACTTTTTATGCAAATGAGACGCGCGGTGCATGTGATGAACCGGTGTCACGCAGTAGCATCATCTGGGATGAGGTGATATAGACATGTGTTGAACACTGTAGGGTAAGATGAGGACCACAGTGGGGCAGTGAAACGTTATCACCATTCATCTGCAAGCGCCCTCCCACCATGCTCAATTAAAAAGTAATATTTATTTTGGGAATTACACATTTTCTATGTCTCCACGTTTTAAGAAAGCATGAAGGATGAATCTCCATTTTTTTTAATTAAGAAGATGATGAGGGTTAAGCACACGTCATTCATACAGATACACTATTACTGCAAAAAATCTGTTAGCTCATTATCTTCATCGATTCTCCTTTCTCTTTCATTCATTTTTCAAATCAGAGATTTTCTCAACATAAATTACAATAGTGACCACTACAAGTTATTGATGCAGCCACTTTGCAGACCCATGGCTCAAAGTTTCGGACAGACTTCAGACAGACTGACTGATGTGCCCCTTTACATTAGCAGAGCAGTGGTCAGGAGATTTTTCTGTGACCGTTTGGTAGAGTGAATTCAAGTACTTGTTAAGGGTGTGTTGTTCCTTGGCTTGATTCCTTTCAAGGTTTCGATCAGGGACCTAAAGATGAGGGAGAGTCTTCCAAGGTCTGAGGCATTGTTTTTAAACATTAGTTGCCATTACTTTTCACATTGGTCTGTCTCCGTTCATTTGTTTATGACCCCCCCCCAAATGATTTGTTTTTTATTTATTGCATCTTTTCCTCCTTTCCTGTGATTCACACACTCCTCCTCCTCGATCCTTTGTGGAGGATGGATACCTATATCAGAGTCCTTGGTTTTGGTTTTGGCAGTAGAGTTGGGTGGGCAGCAGGTGAAGGTGCTGTTGTGTTTTTTTTTTTTTTGTTTTGTTTTTTTGTCTGCTGCCCTACTGACAAGGTGAGCTGTGCTTGTAAAGCTTGTTAATTTGGGTTCAGTAAAAGGACACCTGTGTATAATGATGAAGATGTATGCACATATTAAACATGGAGACAAATATTGCCAACTACTGTAGCTACAATTTATTTTTGTACAGCATGTAAGACATCAGATATAAAGATACCTCAGCTTGATAACGCTTTGCAATAAACTCAAAACTGTTTATTTATTAGAAAAGAGAATTAACCTATTGATGTCATTATTATTAGGCATGTCAGTCACTCAACAAACACAACTCATGTCTCATGCTATCACTTGCATCTATTTTAAAACCATCATACAGGAACACATAAGAGTTCTATGAAATTGGCTGTTGCGACCATAGCTTCTCCTGTTAAACGTGAAGGTACCCTTTTAAACTTTTAACCTCTGAGTGGTGTTATGGAGCAGGTCTCTATTTTGCACTACACATTCCTGTAGCCAGTTTCATGCTATTCCACAGATTGACAGTTGATGGTGGTAATATGCCAAGAAACTAGCAGTGTGCATGACATCATGAATTAGTGTGGGATCGCGGAAATTGTTGTTTTCATCGTTAGACAACTCATACAAGTCATTGCTATTTGTAGGTTAAGATTCCCTCAGTGTTGGTAGTTCAAAAGGTTTTTGTTTTCTGTAAGCTTACAGAAAACTTTGGGTCAAAATTTGACGCTTGCTAAGTTGAATATGATTGAAATCCAAACTATGACAAATGTACATGGTAAATATATACATTGCATTAGACCCCAAAGGCACTGCAGTCTCTTATTTAATTCAGCCTCTATTTAATCCAAAGAACACACAGAGGGTGAGCTTTCTCTTTTTAAGGTCAGCAAAGTGCACAGGCTAAACTGCAAAGACAGAGTCTATTAATATATAAGTGAATAAAAAACATCAAGTCATGAAATAATAACTAAGTGGGAAAGTAGAGGAGAGAGCCAGTAAGCAGACTGGGTGCATTATTGGCTACAGTAATGTGTTCTAGTCTACCAGGTTGAGCTGTGTGTCTGCTTCCCACAGCTCACTGTACAACTGATTCTCAGAGCCAGACGTCTGTGTCCATCTGTCTGTTTGTATTTCTATCTGTCCTTTTGTTCATACTAGTCCGTGTGTATGTGACTGTAACTGACCGTCAGTCAATGTGTGTTTACTGCGAACGTGTGTGTGTGTGTGTGTGTGTTTCACCCTTTGCCAATTAGCGGCTTCTCACCTCCTGAGGCGAGAGGCTGAGTGTGTGTTAGAGAGAAGACTTGATGGGGCTTGTCTGCCGCTGACAGCTCAGCCTCAACCTGAACTCTTACACTCCCTCTCTCTCTCACACAGACAAAGTCTGAGCATTTAACTCCAGCTCAGACACACACACAGACGCACACACACCCACACCCACACACACACATACACACACACACACAGGATGTAAGCTCTAGTCAGTAGTTGATAATACAGCCTTGTCTGTGTCTGAGCCCATGTGACGTGCCAAAATTTGACAGTATTGTGTTGGTGGAGCGAAGGCGCGAGACGGGCAAAGACGAGTGCCAGTCTACACCAGAGTATGTGTGTCTTTGTCTGGATTGTGCTCATGGGAGTGTGTGTGTCTTTGTGTGTACAAATACACTGCCTGTTATTGTGTGCTTGCAGAAACTGCTGTGTATGTGATTTTATAGAGTAAAAATAATGTAAAAAGTGTGATATGTGGAAGCATAATAGACTGAGGAGCTACAGTGACAGTCTGGTTTGTACAATAGAAACACTACATCTTGTTCAGATTTCCTGTTTGGAACTGTTTTCTACATCCTAAATCTTTTTTTTTTTTTTTTTTTTTTTTAAAGGCTGCTACAACTAAACAAGAAAAAAATCATTATATTTACACTAATTGTCTAATCTGCTCCACAACAACTTAAGATAGTTTTAGAAAAATGTGATACCAAAATTACTAAAAGTAATTTGACAACCCATAAAAAACAGTTGTGATGCAGGGGATTCTTTGAAAAGCACAACTGAGAACAAATTCTGTTAAAGAAGACAAGAAAGGCAATGACATCAAATGAAGAGTGCATTAGAAGTGCATAGTAAGTGCTAGTTAGGCATGTTAGAGTAGTAGAGGTGTTTCGAGAGGATGTGCTTTTGGAAGAGATGTGTCTCATTTGTTGAAGACTACAAGCAAATTTTTCACATTTAGCGAAAGACAGGAAAACATTTTTAACATCTCTTTTCTAAATTCAATACTTTTAACGTTTCTCCTCGGCCAGCACCATCATCATCTTGCTGAGCTCTGACTGAATATATTCTAAAATGTTGTGCTCATCAAAGTGCTGAATGAAACTCTCACATAAAAGCTGGTTTTCTATTTTCAGTCCAAGTTGGCACAACATAAGTTGATCAAAGAACTTATTTGCCAAAACATGGTACATTTTCTACCCTGCAGAAATCACAGCATTGAGGTGAATATTCAGTTTGAAAGTTAATCTCAGTCATTCACATAACACAACAGCCATTTAAGGGAGATTTCAGGACTGCAGCCTGTCTGATGCTGCCATCCTTTTTATCTCTATTGGAAATTCCATGGCCAAATTGTTAATTAGATTTAAGCATATTTATAATGACTGGGAGATAAGGACTTTATAGAAATATTACAGGGTAAAACTCTCATCTGTTATACTGCTTACATTTTCCTTTAACTTAGAAACACTAGGCATGCTGTATAAATAATGCTGAATACTAGGGCTGAATGATTAGGGGAAAACATCTAATTGTGATTTTTCTGACAGATTTTTGAAAAGTCAAACTTCAATCCAGGATTCACTGTATACAAAACGTGATTGAGCATTACCATTTAAGATATCATTGAAATATTTACTGCTCTATGTACTAATCCAAGGATGAGAATGAAAATATACGAATTCAAAGTGTATTTATTCTAAGAAATACACACATGAACACGTTATGAACACCTAATGAACCATAGAACAATTCTCAACAAACAGTAGCACTACGCTCGCTTGCCTTGTTTGCAGTAACGTTACATCGGTCAAACTGCTGCCTGTGGTGATTTTTCAAATGCTGATACACTGAGGGTGAATGACAGAAGACTGACAGACACACAGAGAGCAGGTAGAGACAAACAGCTGATAAAAACTATGAGATTTGTCCCAGTAGAAAATACAAATACAAATCTAAGTTGATGTTAGCTAGTTCATTCTACCATTTTCTCAGGTCTTCTTTCTCTGTCCCTCTCGGCTCAACAGGGTTCCCTCTCTCACATCTCTTCGTGTGTCCTAGCTCCTTGCATGCAAGACAGACATGCAAGGAAGAGCAGCCAGAAACCTTCTCAACGAGTGTGATGTCCTTTCCAGGATTCAGATTATTTGTAGGAGTAATAATGATAATCTTGACTGTATGGCTGCACTGGACTGTAGCTGTATTTTTTTTATTGAATGAACCAAGGTAAACCTGGAAAATAACAAAAGAAGAAAAGAAAAGCCTGTTGGTTTGGGAAAAAAGCTACAAAGAATGTTTTAATGATATTTTTTTTTAAACATGAAGGACATCATAGCTGCTGGTGGTTTTGCCATTCCTGTTTCTACAGGTATTTCGCCAGTCTTGGCTACAGCATTATGCAGTGTTAGTAATACTATAGTAAAGCTGTTTCCACTATAACTTGGCCACCTCAAGCTACAATTGAGGACTTTAAGGTCCTGTTCGTAGTATGTTTTCAGGGATTTGGGGGCTATGATATTACAGACAATAGAGAGGCTTTTCCAGACATTTGTTATGGCTAATCAAAAATTTCTCGCGACCTCAGTAGCTCAGAATTGCTGGCCATAGCTCTGTACTTTTTTTCCTACTAAAGTGACTTTTCTCCTTTGTCACACATGACATCTCTGTTATTGAGGGTCATATTTTGATGAAATATATATTTATCATTTTCAGTAATACATCAACTGGTCTATGGGGGGTGCTACATCATTGGTTCTGACATGTGTCAAGAGCAGCATCTCATATACCAATAATTAGATTCAGACAAAAGCTGGGTAAATGATACATCTCATGTTGTTCTGGCTTTTCAGATTACACTGACTCAAGACAGATGATACAGTTCCAGGTAAAAAGGAGATGGAATATTTGGTAATATTTGGTGATGATGAGGACGTCCACGGAATAGGACATTGCCATGTGTATGATGGTTATCATGAGTAAACACACATCTTTTTCCACCAGGAGTCATTCCCCTGTCCTCATTTATCTTGCCTTTTGTTTCTTTGGGAACCCACTTGCCAGATTTCACAGCCCACAAGGTTTAGAGAAGAGAAAGTCCCCAGTATGGCTCTACCGTTCCCGCACTGATCAGAGGCAGTTCAGACACTGCAGCATGAAGTTGCTGATTACATAATTAAGAAGCCCTAGAAACGACCAAAAAGTGCTGGAGACAGCAATTTGATGTTTTTCACTTTAAGCGGGTTTCACTGAAGACATTTAAACATTTTTGTCATACAGTGTGTTGACTTACTACAAGAGTGCTTTTAGTACACTTGGTCCTTGTTTGCATGGCTTCATTTAACCACAAAGACTAAGTAGCAATTTAATAATTTAGTAAATTCTCTGCATAGGAGAAAAGACTGGAGAATGACACACACATTTCACAATGATGTTGTTACCCTTAAAACCTCCACTTCTGAGGTTTTTCCATATTACTCACATTAAAGATTTACATGCTCTTTTATACATAGCATATCAGAGCATGAATTTCATTGAAAACTACAAAACTATAGTTTTAAGAATAACATCTGTATCAGTGGAGGAAAGGAGCCTACATCATCCTAATTTCCTGAATATTTAGAGATATTTTCAACAGAGATGTTTCCTATTTTCTTGATGAAATACAGTATGTGTGTGTGAGGTGGCTAGTAGGTAATTCAGTGGGCTGGATGCAGAGACTGTTAACATGAGCCTGACAAACTGTACACACCTGATTGTGTGTTTATATGTGTGCACATACTGCACATCCATTCATCTGTGCCTTCTTGTCTTAGTGTGTACAACCGGGTAGTACACAGCTGCAGATCCTCATCTCTTAGACGTACTTCCGTCTGTGTGAGTAGTGTGTGTGTGTGTGTGTTTGTATACTTAAAATAGCTCATGCATTAGTGCTCTCGTTCTCATGGTGCTAGCCTGAGACATCTTCAGCCTGCCTTTGTTTGAGAGCTGTGTTGTCGAGCAGACCTCTTGCTAAAGGCTGACATGTTAACAGGCTGTGGTCTCTGCATTATTGATGCAGACTGTAATGGGCCATAGGCTACAACTTACAAAAATCAGAAGGTGGAGTGAACTCCAGCTGAACTCGTGTGGAATCTAGCAGCAGACACGGGGCCTGTCTGGCTTCAGTCTGACACAGAGGGTTCTTAAGTTGTGAGCTGAGAGACGACCTGATTCTGGTGACATGACAAGTTTACCAGCACATTTTAATGAGCCTGGGTCCCGGGGGGAGACTAAGATGATTAAATTTGGCTCATGGACCAGACAAGTGTAAGACAGTCTGCTTTAGATGGGGACGGAACTGCACATGGTTTTTCAGTGGGTACAAGGGCTACATAAAGAGTTTTTTTCATTAATGAATTCTATAAAATTCAGTTGGAAAAGTTACCTTGCTTCGCTCCTCAGACCTATAAAAACATCTGACTGAATAGTTAAATGTGATATTATTATCAGTACTGCAGAGTAGTTGTGTTTTTCAGAATTAAAGGAGTACTTCAGCAATTAGTACTTTCATGGGGCCTCACAAGAGACATTAATAAGAATGGTCAAAACTGAAGCAACAAATTTGTGGGCCAAACTTCAACAATGCCAGATTCTACAATTTTTATAATGCAACTGAATAGAGTATTTCAGCAGATCCTACCTGTTTCCTATTGCTTTGTGTAAACCTCACACCTTCAGTTCAGTCAGTCTATTGGGAGTTTAGAGGAACACTTCAACATTTCGGGAAATACTTGTTCATTTTCTTGCTGACAGTTGTATGAGAACTATCACATTTGGCTGGAGCCAGCAGCTGGTAACAGAATCAACCTACTTGCCCCTCTGAAGGATTTAAACATGGTATTAACACATAAATCTCACTTTTCAAATCTGTACAGAATGTGTAAAAACAACAATTTTTGGTTTTGTGCAGGGTTGAGTACAGGAACATGTGTTGAGTGGCTGTACATCTGTTAGTGATGATGCAAAATGATGATGTTTATTAACTGTCTGAAATCTAGGGTTGAGACGTTGGAAAGCTACGTTCAGGGCACACGCAGAGACATCCTTATACAGCTGTAATCACAAGTAGTCGTCAGGGTGAGTAAAGTCAACTTAATGTGTAAAATCAGCATAGTGTCCCTTTAAAAGTAGTATCAGCAACAATAAACATGCAAACTGTTATATATATATGTAACAAAAACCATATAGGACAACCAACTGTTGATTAGTCTTGCACCAAGATGGAAAGAGGATAGCTGAAAAACTAAATTAGTAAAATAAATGGTATGGTGGCTTTTGTTTGGTTGATGGCCAATTCATATGCACATATGTACACAGTTTCTTCCTGACTTGCAGCTGGTGTTTCAACTTCTTACCATAGATGTGAGGAAGGAGGAGGGCGACAGTGGGAGTTGTGTCAGTTATAAATGGAGCTGGTTTGGTGTCAGGGTTTTTCTGGTTATGCCAGCCATACATGGTGCTCAGTGTTTTGTGGCTTAGTAACACTTTTTATAGATAAATATTGACCAGATTGACAGACTTTTACATAATTCCTGAAATACAGTGTTTCCACTGCAACTTTAGATACCTGGCCACATCTTCTCTAGTGGTCAGGGACCAACTGCTCCCATGTTGTCCCTATAGTTGACCACATCTGTCTTTATCTCATGCCATATGCCATTATCTGTTTGCTTATTTAAGGTGATGCATTTTATATCTCCACGATAACCTCTTGGGAAAATCTGTTATGGCAGAACTTTGTTAGAACTTTTTTCTGAGAACTTACTATTTTTTTTTTATAGGGAAGTGATGATTTGGTTTGTCACAAATGATTGCCATTATCACACCTCATAAAGTATTACTTATAATCCAACTCTGTTTTTAACTGTGCTGCAGGTTCAGTGCACAACTCTGGCCACAAAATATCCCCAAATCGGTTGGCATGCCTTGTGTTTTCACTGTGCGCTGCTGACTGTGCTTTGTACAGACCTTTGGATCAGTTATTATGGGTAAATCATACACGGTTGAATTCAGGTTCACTACATAAGTAGTAGTGTTTAATACAGCCTTTGAACTGTCTCAAGTCTTAGAAATGTTTTACTTTCATAGTACACACATTTTTCTTTCTACTTCTCCTCACGTACTTAGCCATGCATGTCAATGCCTTCACCTTGACCATGGTCCCCTCTGCCGCCTACACTCCCCATTGCCTCCATTCCTCTGATGCCAACCTCTTGGCCACCATCCAGGATCAATCATTGGACCTGGGGTGACTTCTCCACAGGTGCATCTCCCTCTATACCAATCACCACAAATAGTCTCCTAGAACTTACCTGTTCAAAATTGCCTTTAAAGTTTGATTTTATGTCCTTACCTACAATACTTACATACCTTAACTTGTCACGTAAAGCCTCTTAGACATTTTAGAAGAGTGTTTCATAGATAAATGGCCTCAAAACGACTGATAAGGCCATTTTGAATATGAATTGTGCTGACAGTTGAACATGACAGTTAAAATGATACGGTGTGTTTAGATTTATGCTCCGTTCTACCTGTTAAATACCAGTGCAAACAATGTTTAGGTTTGATTTGTCCAGTCTTTGTACATTTCAACTAATCCCCATGTTTGTCCCCTTTAGCTTGAGTTGTCTTGCCCAAAATAAATAAAACTAAAGTTTGACAGACCTTTAAACTTAACATGTGAGTCCGTTTTAGTAATTCCTATCACAGCTCCACCCACCTTCAAGCTGACCAGATGTCTAATCAGCCATAATTGGAAACCCCTATGTGGGTATGCTGAGCTTTTAAACTCATTAAGTCAGGAGAGATCAACTGTGTTAGCTGTTGTTTCTATATGTTATTCTTGGTAATTATGGAACGTCAAAGCAGGTCTACAGAACAGACATTTACAACAGAAAGATGATCTATTGCCCAAAGTTTCCTCTTTAGCATTGTGTGAATGAGCCTGTACGTGTGCAAACAGATGGATGTGGAGCAGGTGAAATTTATCATTGCTCAATGTGTAAATTTCTGTGAACTTTGATAATTACCAGTTTTTCTGTTTGTACAGACAGCTCCTATATAAACACTTGGAACTTAAATTAGAGACCTAAATGGAACGCCTGATTTGTTAATAAATGAATATATATTTATAATAACTGTTTCACAGAATCAAAACATGGTACTTATTTTGTAAAACCAAATTAATGCATAAACTATGAAATGGAGTCATAAAAAAATCAGTCGCTAGTCTCAAAAGATTTTACACGTTCAGCCAACATAGACTTTAAAATGTTAAATTTTTGCAAATATTAACTAGCCTAAAACCGAAAAGTTTCCATCACCTTATTTTAAATCATAGGTTAATATTTCCAGAGAATAGCTGAATTAAATTAATTAATATGTCATGAATAAAATGACTAAATTCTCTTTGTCTCTGCCACTGAAAAACATCCCCACAGTATGATGTTTATGTGTCTTTCACTGAGGAGAGGTTTCTGCCAGGTCACTCTACCATGAAGCCCAGATTGGTGGAGTTTCTCCCTTCTCCACACAGAATCTCTGGGGCTCAGCCAAAGTGTCCATCAGGTTCTTGGTCACCTGTTACCAAGGCTGTTCTCCCCAAATTGTTCAGTTTGCCTGTTGTTCCAAACTTATTCCTCACTTAGGCCTCTGTACTCTTGGGAACCTTTGATGCAGCAGAATGTTTTTTTGCAGCCTTCAACAGTGGAACACATCTGTGCCACTCTATGAACCCTGCAGGTAGTTCCTCCAACCTCGTGGCTTGGTGTTTTCTCTGATATGCATTGTCAGCTGTGAAACCTTATGTAGACAGGTGTGTGCCTTTTCAAGTTATGCCCAATCTGTTGAATTTACCACAGGTGGACTCTAGTCAAGGTGTAAACAGCTCAAAGATGATGAAGAGAAATGGGAGGCATCTGTGCTAAATATTAGGTGTCAGTCTAAATCTTAGTGTAGTGTAGTTTTCAATTTGTACTGGATTTGCAAAAATGTCTTAAATTCAGTTTCTGATTAGTCATCATGAGGATCTAGTGTAAATTGATGAGGGAATTTAAATGATTCTATCATCAGGTTGAAATATTATTTGAATGCAGTGTAGGTTAGGGTAAAGGTTGGGATTAGGCGTTTTGTTGTGATTGTTGAGGACAGTGTTTGGGGCCAGGGAATGCATTATATCAATGTGTGTGTGTGTGTGTGTGTGTGTGTGTGTGTGTTTATGTTTGCTAATGGTGTATAGAGTCACTGCCAAGACCTTCAGGGAAGTTTCCCTGGCTTTGAATCCACAGCTTTAATTGCTGAGAATCTGAATACTAAGGGACAGAATACCAAGAGACGGCACTAACTCACTCCCTTTCTTCTAGTCTCTCGTCCTGTGTCTCTCTCTCTTTCTCTCTTGCCTTCTTTTCATGTCTCCTTTTCCTTTCTTGCCCTATCAAAGATTCTGGGTGTGTTTACATCCTGAATTTGGTGGTGACAGGTGGGTGGTGCAGTGAGCAGCACTCTGAGGTCATTCTGACAGTAGATTGGAGGAGATTACATTTCCGGGCAACCTTTTGTGGCGTTGACATGTCAGTCATGGCAGATTTATATGGTGATAATATTTAAATGTTTCTGCTCCCAAGAGGCCAAGAGAAAATTAATTTATGCAGGTTTAAACATAGTCTCATATTTGTGCATCAAACAGCCTGCAGAGTTAGAGTCAGGACACGGCTAGTCCAATGACAGTATGTAAAGATGGAGTGGCATGACTGCTGTGAAAAAGGTGGCCAAAGAAGCCAAAATATCTTGATCACCCCCTGGTGGCTGGCTGTATTATAGGTCATAAACATAAACAACGCTGTCAGTAGCCTGGCAGGAGAGACACTCCATGTTATGGTATACACCAACTTCATGTCTGCATTAAAAACATGAATGAATCATCAAATCGTAGTATTGAACAGCCAAACCTGATTGGACTGAAAAATTGCTGAATGCAGCCCTAGTCTGGTCTTAGTTATTTGATACTATAAAAAGCAGGTTTAATGTCATGATTGAGCGCTGTGATTGACTTGTGACCCATGGTCGGGTGGGTGTATTACTGACTTCAATGCTGCGGATCTACCCGCTGATCACTACTGCAGATTCAGGTTCCAAATGTCATCCCCAGCACAAAACGGCAGCACTTGTATTTGGGATATTGGCTTCATTTTTGTACTGTGGGAAGAAAAGGTGACCCATTATCCATCCTCAGTCATTGGGTTAGACTACCTAAACCTAAAGATTGAAAGCAATCACCATCCCTCACTCACTGTCTTAACTGTTCTGTCAGTTAAACAAGCCACAAAGTTTAGCCTTTTGGAAAATGGTGTTCACTCAGCTCCTTACAGGAACAGTGGTGTCACACCTAGCAATTTCATTGTGACAAGACTGCAAGTCATCCACAGTCACTGTGCCTGGCTGTTCGCTAAGAAGTAGTTCCATCAGATCACTCTGTTTTCACTTTTCTATTTGTTAGACAAGTTAGAAGAATTAGACAAATGAGATACATGTTTATTAGTGAGCTTTAGAGGTGTGAGGTTAGTTGAGCTGGCACTACCACTGACAAGCTAATTCGCTAGCATGTTCACTGCTGTCTGACCTCTACCGGCTGTACAAACACTGAGCTTGTCCTCTTCATTATAAGACACTTTTCCATCCATATAAGTCTTTTGCTGGGTAACACACATTTGAAGGTGTCAGGTTTTAGGTTTGTTTCCCACATTTTTGCATTGACTATATTAGTTAGTGATAAGGTAGCCTACTGCTTAATATGAAAATAATAGTACAAGCTTATCACAGTGCTGGGGAAACATCTGTTCTTTAGCAAGAATCTTACCACCTCTTCATTGTGTATGTGTGTGAGAGAGAGAGACAGAGAGATAGAGTGTGTGTGTGAGAGATGCCATTGGTTTGTGCAGAGCACCGCAGCCTTCTTTTGCCAGCTGTTTTGAAGTTGGCATCTGGCCAACCATGACAGTATTTTCTGGGATGTCAGGTCGAACACACACACACACACACACACACACACACACAAACTTGCAACACACACTCACATTCAGACACTAGGTGATGGTAATGCCATAAACCTGTCAGTGAGGCCAAAATGAGCTTAGTCCCACCAGGGGGACGTGTGCTGTTCAACACTGTGTGCAGTATAAATCCCATGGACTATAAAAGCTGGTCTGTCAAGTGGAATTGTGTGTGTGTGTACACCTCTGTCTACACATGCAACACGTTTTGGAAATATCTCTCACATACATAAACACACATGCACACATACACATTTAGCTAATTGTGGAATTTACATAGGCTCACATTCATTTCCTTACCCCAACCCTAACTACAACCACTATTTGCCTAACCCTAACCCTTACTCTAACCTTTACCTAATCCTAACTTTAACCACTGACCCAAAAATCTGTGTTTTTTCAACTAGGGAAACAGCTGTTGTCGCCAGTTGCACACTGTCCCCAATTAACTGGTCTTTTTGTCCCCAAATGTAACTTAGGTCAGAGTCACACACACACATACACACACACCATCTGACTCTTCTCTCTCTGTCTCTCAGTTTTTTTTCTCCATCTTGTCTATTTTCAGTCTGTCTCTCTGTCGCCCTAGCTGGGTTGATGTAAATCATGACATATCAAATTGTAACAAAAGAAGAAGAAAAGGCAGTGACTGGCTTTTCAGACGTTTCGGGACAGACCCGAAGAGACTGCAAAGTCTTGGTCCACTGTGGCAACCAGAAATGTCAGACATGACATGGTGCTTGTGAACAGTGTGCAGGTGTGTTAAGTAAATTTACCCTAGCAGATAGAGTCTAGGATTTAGTGGCACCTAGCAGTGAGAACGCAGATTGCAACCAACTGAATACCTGTCCCCCTCACCCCTCCCGTACGGTAGCTGTCATGTGACAAAGCGGTGTCAACTGCAGCATCGCCTAGTCTGTCAAGTGAAGAGGTTCGTTTGTATAGCTATATCAGCATTTCCCCTATCATTGTCTTTGGAGGGTGGCCAGCCATCCCAACCAAAGAAAGTTTTAACAATCCGAATGAGAAAAGAGAAAAAGAAAACTAAATATTTAGTTTTTGTTATTTACCTAGTTTATGTGCACTTCTTTCATTTCAGCTCAGTGTGAGAGTCGATCGCATTTCGTGGTCTTTTGTGGTCGCATTTGTCTCCTCTCCTCTTGTTTCATGTGTGGATGTGTAGCCCCTCCTCACACACTCACAGAGTAGTGGAGCAGAGGAGACAAGTTTACAACTCCTTACCTTAACTCAAGAAAAGCTCAAACAAAGGTTAACAGTGTGTGTAAAACTATAGATGGACTGATGTTGAGCAGCAGTTTTTTTTTTCCTGATGTCAGTGGCCACCATCTTGGGACAACCTGCCACCTTATAACAGTAACCTTAAGGGAGCAGATGTTTTATTTAGTTTGTCTGTAAAACTATAGGTAATAGCGAAGGTGAACGCAAAGGGCCCCATATAGAGCCACTGTTAGGTTTGGTTTGTTTGTTCTGGGCTATTGTAGAAACATCATGGTGCAACAAGGCGGATATTAAAACGTGACGATATTTCTCACAAAATTTAAAAGCTGCTTGCGAGACGGTATCCAGCTGCCAGCTGACATTAGCATTGAGGATGTCCCCTGCCACTTTTAAATAGTTTGTGTGGCAACATTTTTTACTCACATCAATAGTAGTGAACACTGTTAGTTTCACTGTTTATAGAAGTTCTGTCTTACTTGTCTCACATGAAGTCAGTCATATACATAGTACTATTCAGGTTTTATCTGTAAACATGTTGCTATGCAGTTTGTGTGTGCAAAATACCATCTAAAGCGTTGTTATCATCAGGTATTGCTAACAGCGGCTAGCAATGGCAATGGCTAGTCCAGGATACATTTGAATGGGTTCACAGTCATGGCTGTTCTTTACGAACAGTTCTATTTGAGTGGCTTTTTAAGAACGTTCTGAAGTGCTTACATTAAAATCTAATGTTAACAACTGAGGTGTTCTTCAGGTTTGTTTTGAACTTGTACTCTAATAGAGCAACTATAAGGCTTTCGTGCAAGCACCCATGTTTTCCCAACGAGCCGTCAATTTGTAGGTTCCAAATGGGACACACCATTAGGATTCGCATTAGAAAAAACAAATGGCGACAGAGTGACACAAATAATATGTAAGCACTGCAAGAGAATAGTACTGTACACCGCGGCTAACACAAGCAGTATGCAAAGACACCTATTCTTGAAAAAGAACACGACCATATCTTTGGCTGGGCTCTGCAGTTGTAACAATCTCTTATCTTTGTATCATGCTTGAAGGGAAACTTGGTCACTCTCTGTTTGCACAGTATTAAGTGTTACTTTGATTATTGTTTGTACTTAAAAAATAAGACCAAGATAAATGGAAGGTCACGCACAGCTTCATGTAGAAGTTAGAAACTCATTCATAGACATTTCAAAATATTTTTCGTCATTGAGGTTTTCTAAAAAATAGTGTTAAAATGTAATTAAAAAAGTGTGAGTGTTCATCATGGACAGGGAAAAAACACTGTTACGCTGATAAACAAGAAATATAAATAGGAAAGAGAATAAGCTTAATATATACTAAAGTGCACTATAGTAAAATAAAAATGAAACTAACAGCACACTGACTATAAATACATGTAAACCAAGACAGACATATTTAGAGAGAGGAAGAGAGGGAGAGATTTGTTGTTGATGTCTACGTCAGTAGTGACAGTGCTGCAGAGCAGGGAAGTGGCAGTCTTCCTGTCTCACACTGTGTGTGACGTGAGCAGATCATAAGACCTGCAGTGTGGTGACTGGCAGTCACCTCCTTCTCTGTGTTTGTCTCTCCACCTGCCTGTAAAACTCTCCATCCAGTCTAGTTGTCTGCGTGTCCATCTGTACCTCTGTATCTGTTTACCTTGTATCTCTCATCTCTCTCTGTTTGCTGTCTGCCCTCCTGTCTCTGTGTCTAACTGTGTCTCTGTTCCTCATCTGCCTGCCTGCTCAGTCACATCCTCCTGTTGTCATGTGCATATGTTCATGTGTCACACTGTCTTTCCTCTTCTGTAGCCTATCAATCATTCCATCTTAAAACTTTTAAAAGAATTGTTATTATTTCCACTCAACAGATTTAACATGCTGTTATCAAAGTGATAAAGTAAAAGCACATCAGTATGTCAAAATTACAGTCTCTGAGCAGCAGTAAAGATGTATTTACGATCTTTCAATTAACTGTTACAGCTATTTTCTAATTCACCTCCTTTAAGTGTCACACAGCAATCACATTTGTCCTTACCCTCCTTTCAAGCATATCATTTTTTAGTGGATGTCTGCTCTCCCTCAGTGAAGACAACAGTTAGATGATTTTGTACAGTCATGGCCAAAAATATTGGCACCCCTGCAGTTTTCCCAGGATGTTGTTTTCCCACATGTTTATTTTTTTTGTTTGCAACACAACAACACCACAAAAAAAAAAAAGAAGTCAAATCCGACCTTTTCAAAGTTGTAAGAAATTATTGGATTTCAATCATGTGATGCTCCTGGATTTGTATTTAAACCCACCTGTGGCAAGTAACAGGTGCTGGCAATAGACATACATTACAGCAGTGTCAGCTTGGACAATTTGTTGCCACTGTACTGAAATGGGATGCTATGGTAGGAGAAGAACCTCACTGCTGACACAAAGACATGAAAAAGCCAGACAGGAGTTTCCCAAAACTTAGCTGAGGAAGCCAAAATCCCCCTGGGAGATAGAAAATAAAGTGTTTTGATAAAGCACATCATCATCATCATGTTGGAAAGCTGGGTCTCCATTTGGGATGGGCGATATAGTATCATGTGATACACCGGGAATGGTAGCAATGATTATATCTGCAATAATAATGGTAAACTCTAGTTGATGACATACTTGTGTGTGCGACACACTCGCAGCCCACAGCTCTCATTCAGAACGAGAACAAGCAGGCTGGAAGGTGGAATTGAAGCTGAGGAGGAGGTCATCGCTAAATGAGGAGCTACCCTGATTATCTGGAACAGGCAGGCTGGCCTGCCAAGGTGACCCCCGCCCTCTCTAGTAAAGCAAAAAATGTAAAAAAAGAAAAATAAATCATTTACATTTGCATTTCTCTCCCTACCTCCAGTGTCATGTCTGGAGCGGGGGAGCCGCAGAGGAGACAGGTTGACAACTCGCTCAACAGTCATCCCAGGGGGAACAGTATGACAAAATGTTGTTGAATGGTACAATTTTTTTTTTTTTTTAATCGCTAATTACATCGTTATTGCAATAAATACCAGAACTTGTTATGATCAAATTTTTAGTCCATATCACCCATCCGTAGTCTCCATCAGAGATCATGGGTCTTCCAGCAGGACAGTGACATATAGTTTACTTCAGAGAACACCCAGAAATGGTTTAAGACAAAGCACTGAAATGACCAGCAATGATTTATAGCTCTCTTTTGTAATATAATGGTGGAATTGGTGCTTTTCCCCATACCTCTACACAGTATGTAATGCATGAAACATTGAGTGTGCAACATAGACTAAATAGTGATCTATGAGTCCATAGCTTTATGCATTATTGCAACAGATTCAGTTTTGATTTGATATGGTTTATGTGAGGTTTCCAACATAATTTGTGGTCTATTGTCACGCCCAAGTATTTGAGTACCGGCATACATCAGGTAGCTTAGTGTAGCTCTTTCACTGGCATTTTCTACCCTGCAAATCAGACCACACCAGATAAGGTCAGCTCAGTTTGGTGCAGACCAGACTTTACCATCCAATGCCATTCTCAGTCATGCTAGTTTGTGTGTGTCCATGCTCTAGCAGCATATGGTGGTAACTGTCAGGGGAGCTCGTCTCCTGCCCTGGCCTTCTCAGCCCTGGGACAGATGGCAGCTCACTGGGCAACTGTGCTGCTCAAGATACTCAGCCCCTTCCGTCCTCTTACCTTGGCTCCTCTTGTCTGCCTGGCGGCTGATTTTCCTACATTTCCTTTTCACATGCCAAAACTCCTCTGTATGAAGGCGTATTTAACTGGGTCTCCATCTTCGCTGAATGGAAAAGGCAAATTTCAGTGAACAAAATTTACCTATTATCAGTTCTATAACTCAGCTGTGGCTGCAGAAATTGGGCTGATAATACACAGATCCAGTATTCATTAAAGACTTATGCAATTAGAAATGTTAAAATAACTTTTTAACTGTAAGGTTTCGTTACACGGTGAAACACAAATGACTGACTGAATTAGGTAAATGTTGGATATGAAAACAAATACAATGTCACTTATCTATCAAGAAAAATACTTTTAATAAGATCGTAATTATTAAATTCAGTCATGTCTTCCAGTCTTGCTGGCTGTTCATTTGGTATGATACAGTGCTGCTCTAAACATGTTACTGTTTACAGTCCCTGGCTCTCCTGGTAATGGGCCAATGTAAACCTAATGCTGTGATCACACTGTCAGTGCCTTCAGAACATAGACTGTGTTGCACATACATTTAAATCTGTCTTCTCAGTTGACTGTTTATAATAGCTGTGCTGTAAAAACAACTGCTTTCTGAGAAAACCATCCAACTACATGGTTGGTTTTGGCTCAGCCATTTGAAAAGAATGATCACCTAGCTATGGTTTCCATTTCAGCTGGAACTGTACATCTTATATGAGTTCTACACTAACAGTGTACTATATTCTACAGTTGGATGCAGTAGAAGGTGTGTATATACTGTGACTGACAATTCACTATATGGTTATGTTTTTCCAACAGTATAACTATGATTGTATCACTAATATTGCTATGAAATTAGTTGCATGGTTTGTGGTGCTATTAGCACATTAAAGCTCTAACTTTTTCCACTAGTAGCACTGGTGTGCCTTACTGGTTTGATAAAGTACTTACTGGCCTTTACTTTTTGTTGCACTTAAAGTAAAGTAACAAGCGTAGTCGTCATCAACTTGAGTTGTCTTAAATTCACCTGATTCACAGCAGCTGGTCTGTGTGTGTGTGTGTGTGTGTGTGTGTGTGTCTGTGGTGCTGTGGTCAACATCTCCACCAGCTGATGGCTCATGTAGAAGACATGGGAAGAGAAGAAAATAGGAAAGAAAAAGCACAGTTCTTGTATTGCAGTGTAGAGCAACTTAGCCTTTTAGGTATGATAAGGAAAAATATACAATATCTTGCATTTTAACATGTCATATTATGTCTTTCATTCTAAGACAACCCTGTTTACCTGATTAGCTTACATACTTGGACTAGCAAAACTTTACCAGAGAAAACGCATTTAGGATGAGGAATAGCCAATGTGACAAAATATTGTCACAGGTAACAAGTTTTGCTGGACTATGAATGTCCCCAAATCCACTAAAGAGCAGGACAGACCTGCTAACATTACCCTGAACTCTGATCACATCCTGGACTGATACACCCCGGGGAAATATTCCACAGTGGATGAAGTTATGTACAGGGTTTTTTTTTTTTTTCATGTAATCCGTAGGACTACAAACTAATGTAGTATCAAATGCTGCTGGTCTTGGAAGTGAAATGAAATGTTCTTGTTGTTCAGCCTGCTTAAGATGTGGAAAGTATTGTAGTTCAGGACAGCAGCCAGTAGATGGTTACATGGTGCAGTGTACAGATGAGCTCCAGACCAAGGACTCCACTGTAAAAAGACCTGAGTGAGTTCTCAGCACTGTCAAATCACTGCTCGCCTCTTTCACCGTGTTGTTAGGCAGCACCGCAAAGTCTTTTTCTTTGCACTTGACAGAGGAACAAAATCAATCTGACTGTGCACACTCTCAAACACACACATTTTGAAGACATGCAACACTGCCACAGTCATACACACATAATACACTTTTCCAACTACAGAACTTCCTTCCATACACAAACACAAAGGGGGTTTTTTCTCCCTGTGGCAGAACTGATCCATTTGATTCATGTGTGATTGAGCAGTGTAACCTTCCTTCTGTGTGCTCTCTATATGAAATGATATGTTTTCTCCCCCTCACTTCTTCCCTTTTCCTTTCTCTACTTGCTTTTCTCTCTTGTAGCATGGGGACTCCTTACTCACTTTCCTCTTTCTTGTCAGCATATGGTAAATGGGCATATCGATAGCTGCCTGCTCTGTCTTTCATTTCAGTAAGGAGGGATAGTAAAATTCCTGAATCTTTTTCTGTTGAGAATATTTCTGAATGTATGAGTAGAATCTCAATGTGGTTATTTGGCATAGCGAATTGAAATTCAGATAGACTCCAGTCAGCTCTGGTGCTTGTTGCTGAGACGCACACAAACACAGACTTTGTATACACACACAGGGCTCCCTGCTCATTACCCTATCTCCACTGCTACCCATCAGTAGCACCACCTCTAGCAGCATGCATACATCACTGGCATACAGCACACTCTGTCATGTGTGAAATGGGCTGTGGTTGATCCCTACCCTGGGAGAGGAGAGAGGAGAGTGTTTCAGCAGATGAGATGAGCGTGGCTCTCTGAAGAGGAGATGGGAGGAGGAGAGAAAAAAAGAGGAGTTGCAGAAGGGACTTGAGAGGAAGAAGGGAGATTGGAAAGACAAGGCATGAGAGAAGACAGAATAACAGGGAATGAGATATGAGTGGGCTGATGAGGAATTTTTGAGCAGAGTAAATGTAAAGAGTAATGAGAGGGAGGAGTGGAAGGAAGATGAGATCAAAAGAGGTAAACAGAAAGTTAATATTCAACTAATTTAATCAGTTTATCATTTATTGGTGTCCAGCTTCTCAAATGTGAAGACTTGGTGCTTTGTTCTTTTGGTTTTACAACATTGTAACCTGGACATCTTTAGGTTTAACACTGTTGGTTGGACAGGAAAAAAAAAAAAAAAATCAAAACAAAATCAATAATGAATGCAGCACAAATTTTAACTGGATATCCAGAAAACAGGCAAAAGCATTCATCTGAATGAATGCATTAAACCATCGCAGAAGAGGATGCTGCCAGATCTCAGTCAAGCCTCAATATGACATTTAGGTTTGTTTTATGTATTCATTTTAGGACCATTACAGTCTGTCTCATTGATCCAGGTATCTGTTTTTGCAAGTTTCTTAAGTGGAGCAGGAGCTTGACTGTCAAAAAGTCACAAGCTTCTGTACATCATGATGTATCCACTAAGTGTGTTTCCATTTTGCTTTCATTTATGTTAATGGTCATCTTTTCAAGTGTAAAAATAATTTTACAATAATTTTCCTTTCTTGTTAAAGACAAAGAGAAAGTTTCCTCTTCAGTTTTTTATACAATTGAAAAGCAAAGAAAATACTGTTGTTTTTTTGTTTGTTTTTTAAAATAATGGAGTTTAATTTCAAATAGTCCAGCAGAGTCACTCGGTTTGTCAATGGCAAAAATGAATTGTACCAGGTGCAGTAAAAATAGACCCTCCCACCCTGTACCTCTCTACCAGAGCCAGAAAAATGGCAACACAACATTTTTATAATGGTAAAAAGCGTGGTTGAAATTGACGACTGGTTGTTATAAGTTAATTAACAGAAATAACAACTCAATCTACATGAGAAGACTGAAATGACACCTCCTACAAAAAAGAGGCAGACATAAATATATGAGCATAAGAAAGGAGGAGGAGAAGAGGGAAAATGAGACTGGAGAAGAAGAGTGTTTGGCAGGACCTGAAAAGATGACAGGAACAGAATAGCAAAACAAGAAAGTTTTAGACGAAAGCAGATCAAAAGAGGAAAAGGAGGAGTTTAAGACAGATGTGGAAATGGAAGAGAGAGGCAGTGGGGATGTTGAGATGAGAGAAGTTGAAGGTGGGATAAGAAATGAAAGGATATGAATATGGAGTAGTCAAAGATGGAGTGCAGAAAAGAGAAGTGGTGGGGAGTTTTTAGGGGGCACCAGGGGATGAAGAGAATACAAGAGAGAGGATGGCTCGAGAGGAGGGATGGATGTTGAGGAGCAGAAAGACAGAGAGAGCACTGGGAGAACAGCACAGACAGACAGAGAGAGAGAGAGAGAGTGTGTGGCACTGCGCCACTCTGCCGCAGCAGCACTGACTGACAGCCATAGCCCGACTACTGACTGACTGCCTGTCTATCTATCCGTACTGACCGGCTGATTGACTCGCTGACTGGTTGGCTGGCTGAATGGATGCAGCAGTGTCCACACAGCTTTGCCCTTCTCTGCACCTCCTCTCCATCTCTGTCTGTCTCCCTCCCTTTCTCTGTCTTTCAGCAATGCAGCATGAAGTTAGAGAGAACACTTATGATTTGGCTTTTTTTTTTTTTTAAATAGCTGTTAGTAATGCTGTTTTTCAGCCCATGTAGTAGTAAACAACGTCTCTCTGCTGAATATCTCAGCAGTGCAACATAGGGATAAGAAAAAATGGTTTCCCGAGTTTTAGCTGGAGAGGTCTCAGCATTACCTTTTCTTGATGTTTCTCCTTAAATATTACAGATGTTGAAATATAAATCTTTGTCTTTATTTCTCACTTCTGTCTTCTTTACTCATCTGACCTTGAGTATTTGTCCTTTTCGGTCTCCTCCAGCACTCTGTAAACTTTGTCACTTAGTGTGATACAAATAATGTTATCATTATCACCTCTAACACTCAAATTGCCCCGATGAGATTAAAACACATTTCATCACCGCTGAAAGCAATGCTGCACTCAGAGACAGATAGCCCATAAAGCACGTAAACACACATCTCCTCGTTCCCCTTCACTCATGCATTATTATCCTCCATACTGAAGGGAAGGATAAATGACACTGAGATATGATGGCAGACTTACAGACTGATAAAGAGGCCATAATGTGACCAAGTGTCCTTCTTCCTCCACTGGATCATACATTATTATCTTCAGAGGGAAGGGACCTTTAGATAATTCTCAGGATAGTCACAGCAAACAGGGCCCCGGCTTCACAAAGTATTAACATTTGTTGGTTCTACTACTGCAATGCAGCACTATGTCACCCTCTCTGCTCCTCTGCTCTCTCTCTCTTCCTCTCTCTCTCTCCCTCACTCTGTCTCTCACCCTTATCTCTCTACCATGACACACTACTACTGCTTTACTTTCCTTGTTCAAGGGGACCCCGATGTAGAAATGACTCTAACATTAACTTCAATCAGAATCTGTTGTGGAGTTTCATGTAAATAGCAGTGTAATGTGTGTGTGTGTGTAGCAGGGATGCTGGGAGATGCAAAGCCTGCGGAGATAAGCTGGGTTAAATTGTATGTATAAGCTGGCTTTCATCTTTGAGCAAATGCACTTTTGTCATCCTCTTTCTCTTTGGCCGTCTTCTCCATGCAGTCTGTCATGTTAAATCAATGGACTTCCATCTCATACACAACTTTCCTTTGTGTGGGAGTTTATTAACTACTATAGGTAATCACTGATCTGTCCCAGACAGTGGCTATAATAATCTTTAATCAGAAAGAAGGGTGTGGGTAGTGCAGTACAGATAACTACAAATGTCTCCACTTAATCATTTTGATGCCATGGTTACATAGCTCTTTACTAAAGGTGACGCTGTAATATCACAGTCTACTAAATGTCAAAATGTTTCTCTGACTGAGGGAGCATCTGCCTTCCTACATCTCTTGCTGTGTCTGACTGTCAGGCTGACTGCGTTTAGTGATTGTCTGTTTGCCTGTCAGTCTCATCTGTCCATCTGTCTGTCAGGAGTCAGGACAGAGATCAGCCACAGTTCCAATATTGGCTGCTAAAAAGTATGAGATAGTATTAAATTTGAATCAAAAAGTCCTGAATTATACCAGGAAAGAGAAACACACTATGCTGAACTGCTGTCTCACAGCAGTAGTTCATTTTACCATTTTAACAGTGTCTTTGTGTTAAAAAGAAAGTTGGTCTTGATCTGCTTGATTGACAGTCTCAGGCTCAGATTGTCAGCTCATGGTTATTAACTGTTGTGGCTGCCACTCAGTCATTCGTCCTCACCATTATAAGTGCGCCTGTGCCTTTTTCCAGATTAGAATTTTCAGGTTGGTGGTAGCCCCAAATTCAGGTTTCCAGACAGCCTTTGACAAAGCTAAAATTAATATTGTTCTCTGTAAGGCCATGTTTTTCTACAACATAGAAAACATTAAACAGAAGACAGCATATAAAGAAATTACTAGGCTGAAAAAATATACCTAAAATTATGCCAGCAGAGATATTTTCTAAAAGCTGTTAATGTTGTTGAATGTCCTATTCTTCCCAAGTCTTTCCACAGTAATCACCCTCCCTCCAGTGCACTATATTTCAATAGAAAGAGATAAAATGGAAGTGGAAAACAAAATTTATTAAGGCAACAGAGAATTTTGGCATTTGAACTCCATTGATATGAAGGGCAGGTCCATATGAAGGTAGGAGATTGGATATGATCCCCTGAAGTCTAGAATGCTGTTTGCAGTGCTTTTCACATACAAACAATTCATTTGAGCTCAAGATTTCAGGTTAGATTTTATGCATATTGTGTTGTGCATTGGACATTTCTCAGGTTTCATTGACCAAGTCATCTGAGAGCACAGTTCACAAATCTGAAGGCACAGACTATGAATGTAAGAGCATGCTGTGTAAACCACGCACACAGGTTTCTAAACCCAGAGCCGACAAATTTATAGACCATCCCACTATGCTACATTGTTGTTGAGTTGTCCCTAAAAAGACTCAGAAGTTATCAAAAGCCAGTGTTCATCTCCGACATCCAGTGAGGAACCTTAGCAGCACTTCTGTTTCCAGAAGCTCTGGGATCATGAGAAATATACACCATTCAGCAGTGTTTCAGTTAGGTGAGTGGGGCTACGCAGTTAAAACTCTGATCAAGTGATTAATAGGCTTTGTTTTCTGTTTTCTGCTTGAACTTGGAGCCCAGCAGAATTAATTATTACTCTGCAGAGGCCACTGATGCCTTGCAAAAGTTACATTATGTTGCTTTAGTAATAGCTGTAGGTCATACTGGCTGTGAGAGCTCACTTTCTACCCTATCTGTCTATTCCCACCCACCTCTGTCTGCTCATTCCTCCCTTCGTCTTTGTTTGCCACAGTCTTACTCCCTTTTTTTTATTCTCATTATCTCTCACTCTGTCTCAGTCCCTCTTTTTCTCACTCTGTCACTTTCCCTCTGCCTTCCTCTGTCATTATTCTGCCCACATGTCTAGACCGAAGAGAAAACTTTTGCTGCTTGTGTATGTGATATGTGTGTGACAGTGTATGTCTGCCACTTACTGTGTGTGTGTGCGTGTGCTTTGTTGAGAGCTTTAGGTCTAAGTTCAGTCTTATTTCCAGTTTGAGAGAGGATTGATTTTCAGTCTGTATGGAGCTGAGAGGCAGACTTGGTGAATGTAAAGACTCTTGCTATATGAAGGATTCTCATAATCTTTTGCAACTAAATGACCATCAAGGCTGTTTTTATTACAGCACGAGAGATAAATTAAGGCCTGTCAGTTAGTATGAGGTACTTAATGATTTTATAGTTGTACACGATCAAACTATATCATTTCCCACAACACTTACTGAAACATTTTCACAAATGAATTGTCTTTTATAGCGACAGATCTGCTTCATTAGGAAAATAAAAGTATGAGCAAATTTCATACAAATTTTTAACTAGTGATATTGCAGGATCATGTTGAAGGACTTCATATTGTGTTCTGGGCATACCTTGTGCACTTGTGGAAGGATTAAACTGTAGAGTGGGATTTTGTTTGAGATGTTCTGGCGCTGCTGCTAGACAGTCAGAGATGAGTGTTGTCTGTGGCTACTGCCTGAAAGCCTTCGATTGAGTCTGGTTTTACAAACAGACCCTCTCCAGGTGGGGTTCAAATTGAATAATTTTATTGTCACATCATTATATAGTGTATCCATTGGTGAAATGTCAGAGCAGTATTGTCCTGTGAATCTAGATGGAAGGGCTACTGTTTTATTTATGTACTAGACCTTTAGATGTAGCATTATGAATCAGCCTCCAAGATTATTTAAAGGTTCTATATGGAGAAATCTGAAAACCCCTGTTTTTACTGACACCTGTGGCCATTAAGTGAACTGCTGCCAGCGGCCTGTTGTCCATACTCGCCCTCTGTCAGTAGGCGGTCACAAGCATCCATAAAATTCTTACCTACCCCTCACGGTGTGCTTGCTAGGATTCCACGAGTCTCAGTTTGATCATGGCAGTGATGTCACTGAGCAAAGGTGTTGGTTTGTTAACCGATAAAGTAATTATCAAACAGTAAGCTTGCTGATTTACCAGATCAACCCTGGGAATTTTAATGAATTAACATTTTAATCTACTCTAAACGTAACTATTTTTTGTTCTTGTGTGGAGATTGTATTGGAGTATTTCTTGTGCTAGGGGCTGGTTGTTTCGTAATGGTGGCGGACTCCATTCCAAAGCCAGTGCTGTAGTGGTGCAGAATAGAGACTTGTGGCAAGGCACACAACTCAACCTGAGTTCTTTACATAGAAATCAGTTTACAGGGTCTAATAGGCAACAAAAATAGCTAGGGAATGGGTAATTTTTTATGTCACATTCAGTCTAATGAAAACTGTGTGGTGAGCGCTGAATTAGCAGAGATTAACTAGATGATAGTATTGCTTCATAGTAGATATTGGCTCAGATTTCCCTATACCTATCTTGGCATCTATAAAAGTGGTTGTTGCACTGAATCATTTGGAAACAGTTAAAGAATAATATTAACTGAAGTTGCGGATTAGTCAGACATCAAATTTTACCTAATTTCAAAACCAGTGTAAAAACTGAAGAACAATGTCTCTGGAATGTAGGGTAAATTTATGGGACGAGTCTGCATTTTTTTTTGGTCCTTTAAAGATGTCATTGTGTTCACAGCTGTATCTGCTGCCCTTATTGCAGGTTTAAGGGATCTTAATATCAGGATAATATCAGGATATTTTCCATCTGCTCTGCTTGTGTGATAATACAGCAAGTGATTCATCATTGCAGGTGCTCACAGGAAGAGCATTTTAAGGGATGGATTATTGTTGGTAATTACATATTTCTGTCCTCTAAAGGGAGACCTGTATCTTCCCACAACATCACAAAGCCAATTCTGTGCGACCAAATGTGTAACTGTGACACAGGACATCAGCTCACTTTGATAAAAGTCCAGCTGAAATGTTGGGGACCTCTGTGATATTTTTGAACTGAAGCATTCAAAACAGGATAAAACCTGAATCACTTAGTTGGCAGTTATATAGCTGCACTGCTGCAAAGTTCTGCTTGGTGGCCAGGTGGTTTGGTGTGAAAAAGTATTAAGATTATAAAAATTGTCATTTTTTTAAATGAAAAATTCCTGGGGGCTCCTTAACAGAAGTCTTACTCTGGTGCAATAACACAACAACATCTTTTTTGGCTTTATTGCAAAGATAGCATTATTGCAGCAGTGCATTGTCTGCATTGTCATATCCAATACAATAAACCACAAAGACAAAGTAGTAGAATATGTCGACTATTAGAGAGGATGAAGCAGAGGTGCCCAAAATTTCACATCCATTACTTTGTGAAAAAATGCATTCATCTGATGCCTTATTCGATTAAGTGGGACCTCTGTGGATGGGGTGCCAGGGCACAAGTTGTACCTGGCTCAACTTTTACTGCATTGCAATGCAATGTCAACCAGCAAGATGCTGTCACTGCTAATAAAAACAGTGCAAGCTCACATCCCCAGTAGATTACTTTCTAACAGTGTGTGTCTACACAGGAGGCATTTCAGCTGTGTCTGACAGAACAGATATGCTTCTATTTTTATCAATCCAGCTGTCTACAGAGGCAACATCTCATGTTTACATGTGTATAGCAGGAGTAAATGTGAGACATTGAGCTTTAACTCTGTTTTCTTCCACTTTATGCATGTAACATCAGTGATTGTGTGTCGGACGACTTAGAGTCACTACTGTCCCTAAATGCATCCTTTGTAGACACAGACAGAGGACTGAAGCTACTGCTGCTCTGCTAAGCATACTGCTCATGCTATGCCTCCTGTGTGCATAGTGTTATGTGCACATCATATTTCTATTGCTTACCTAGCCAACATCATGAAGAAAGATAAAATGAACAACTTTCCAGAATTATGAAATCTTCCTTGTACTATTGTAAACCTCCAGGTGTCTGAACTTCTCACTCTGTTTTTGGGGTTGAGCCCAGATACCCTACAGAGGAAACTCATTTCCACCGCTTCTATCCAAGATCTGCTTCTTTTGGTTACTGCCTAAGGCTCATGACCATAGGTGAAGGTTGGAACGTACATGAACTGGTAAATTGAGAGCTTTGCCTTCTTCCTCAGAATTTGTTTAAGTTTGTGCCGAGAATGCAGAAAGTTCTCACTTTGGTTGGATAAGAATTGGATGGTCCACTCTCACTGCATGTCCCCAACCTCCGTCAGGATGAGTGAGAAATTGAAGACTCCAAGGACAGGTGGTGATCAGTTGACAGCTCTGTCCCCTCTCTTCACTCAAGTGTCCCACCTCATGCTTGAACATGGTATTTGTTATGGCCAGTCCATGACTAGCACAGAGGTCCAATAACAATGTATTGCTCAGGTTCAGATCAGGCAGGCTATTCCTCCTAACCACGTGCACTGAAGTCCACCAGAAGGACCATAGAGTCCCCAGACTGAACCCTTTGCAGGATACTGCCCAGAGACTCCTAAAAAGCTGGGTACTTTGAGCTGCTGTTTGGCACACTCGTTTACTGAGCAGAACTCCAAGGCAGCGGTTCTCAGCTGGGGGCTTGTGCGTTTCCCCACACCCACCTCTCACCCTGGGCAACTCCAGAATAGGAGAGAGTCCAGCCCCTCTCCAGGAGTTTGGTTCAGAACCTGTCATATGCGTAGAGGTGAGCCGAACTATATCTAGTTGGTACTGCTCTACCTACTGTACCAGCTCAAGTTCCTTCCTTGCCAGAGAGGTGACATTCCACTCCCAGAACCAGTCTGTGACACCAGGCATCAGTGTGCCTGGATCTCCCCACCTTTGCCTGCCACCTGGCCTGCAAGGCACCCAACCCTGATGCCCAGCCCCACAGGTGGCAGGCCCATGGGCTGGTGGTTCCAGGGGGCCCTGGTTTCTCTAAACCAGGTGAAGTGCTCAGTCACTGATTTTGCCATCTCATTGGGTATATTAATTGCTCTTAGTCTGGTCCCTCCCTTGGGAGACCCTATCAGGGGCTATTGCCCCTAACAACACAGCTCCCAGGGTCACTGAGACACACAAACCCCTCCAACACATTAAATCTTGACACACTGTAATGTGTCAAACCAAATCATTAACTCATCACACCATTTTTTTCCTCAAGTTCTCTTGCTCAGAGAAACTGTGGGAGATACACTGTAGGACTTGTAAAGAAGTGAAATCAAAAGTTGAATGCCATAGTTACTTAGTTAGACAATGCAAACACATTCCTTAGAGACTGGTGCTGAAGTTGGGAACTCAACAGTTTGCAAAAGTGTTTTTCAATGCTTGTATCTACCTGTTATACAATCTCCACTGCTGTCACATGTTAGTAGCAAAGAGCTGGGTTATATTGAATAAAGTAGGTGACAATTTTCTGATAAAACTATTGATATATTAATGAAAAGGTTTGGAAGACAGTGAAACAGGGAAAAGGGGGGACAATAAGAACAAGGAAAAATAAGTTACCTAAAGTTGAAAGTGAATTGTTTTTCAAAACTAGGTGTGACATTTTTACACTTATTCTGTTCTTAAATTTATGCAATTTAGCCAAGTTCAGCCAGCATTGTGTTGTTGATTAAAAGCTTTCAGTGACATTTTCAAGCAGCCATTAATTTGGGATTTGTTATTTTGCTGAAATGTGCCATTGACATGTTTTGCTTGATGGAATACCATGACATTTTGAATTTAACCTGTTTTTTGTTGTGGTGTGTTTTTTTTTTTTTTAGGTTTTTGTTGTTGTTGTTTTTTTCACCCAACACAGCATAAAAATGTGTGTGCTTTAACATGTTAGCCTGCAGCTACCATCACTCTTTGTTTTGAATAAGACATGGTAGCATGTAAAATGATAAAAACACTCAAATATTTGGCACGTTACAAGTTACAGCATCTGCACTCATATTCGTGCTATGTAATTTTCACTGTGGTCTACACACTCAGACAGGACGCTGATGAGAACCTTGACCTTCACTGCAGTAGAGGTGGTGTGTGTCTGTGTGGGCAGGTCTGTGTGTGTGTGTTGTACTGTAAGTGTGTCTATGGCAAGATGACAGTGCCATATAGTACTTACTTGTCAGGTGTAGAGTTAGGGTGGGAATAGACTTATAATAAGTCTGCACAGAGCAAGGATGAGGTATGTGTGGTTTATCAGCAGCTGACAGGACAGTGCTAGGCCCTTGCTGTTGCTTTTGCTACTCTTCTTTTGCTCATCGCAACATCTTGGACATTGGATATGCTTCCTGTTTGATGCACTGGAGTGTATGTGTGTGTCTGCTTGCCTACACGTGTTCTCTGGTTAGTGGATTAGGTCTCTCGCCAAAACCACACACTTGGTTTTGTCATACAGACAGATAGTTGGCATCCTACTTTTGATCATTTCTTTTTTTATAGATTTGTTGGATTTCCATTTGGCTTGCAAGTGTGTATGTCTGTGTATAAGCCTTCTATGTGGTGCACTTTTTAAATGACCTCCTGAGTCAGATGTTAAATT
Source organism: Lates calcarifer (assembly GCF_001640805.2). Classification (NCBI taxonomy): domain Eukaryota; kingdom Metazoa; phylum Chordata; class Actinopteri; family Centropomidae; genus Lates; species Lates calcarifer. The sequence continues at coordinate 15,365,911 of NC_066847.1, forward strand.
GTTCCATTCCTTAACTCAGATAACCCCTCTTAACAATTGTGATGAGTAGAGAAGCATGAATGCTCAGCTCACTGAACCTTAAAGCAAATGGGCTTAAACATCAGAAGATCACGATGGGTTCCTCTCCTGTCAGACAAGAACAGAAACCTGAGGCTGCACCAAAACTGGACAGCTGAAGACTGGAAAAACATAGCCTATTCTGATGAATCTAGATTTTTGCTCAGGCACACAGATAATGGTGTGGGGAATATTTTCTTGGCACAGTTAGAACCCCTTAGCACCAATTTAATCTTTGTTTGAATGCCATGGCTGATCTGAGTGTTATTGCTGACCATATTCATCCCTTTATGGCCCCAGTTATGGCCTCCCCAGTCACCAGATCTGAATCCAATATGAACATCTTTGGAATGTGGTAGAATGGGAGATTTGCAGCATGAATGTGCAGCTCAAAAATTTGCAGAAATTATGGATACAATGATCTCAACATGGACCAGAAGGAGTGATCTCAAAGGAGTGATCCTAATAAAGTGCTTGGTGAGGATATATTCCTGTGCAGGCTGTGATCTGCCAGAAAGTCCTGAGATACTGGAAAAGGATGGAGACTCGGACAGTGTAGATTAAATTTGACAATTGTGAAAGTCTTTGTTGTTGTTTTAATCTCCTATTACGAAACCCCTACCTCTGTCTCACTTCCTTGTTCCTCCCTTTCCTTGTGCGCTGACAAGTTGACAGGGGTCTTTATCAGACTGTAATCAAACCCTCAGTGGTGGTTATATTTCTCACATGCAAACAAAAACACACACATGCACATACATACACATGAATGCAAACATGCAAGCATAACTGCATACAAACAGTACATTGCACTGTGGGTTTCTTGTGGTGGTGGATGTGCCCGTAGTGTCAGGTGTGCTCGGTAAGCAAAACACAACAGGATCACACACATAGTCCTAACAGCTCAATGGCTTTTAGTGTCATTTATTAAAGTAGGTTTGTTCAAAGTTAACAGACTGGTCTGATTTTTTTGACCTTTTGGTTTTTAGTTAATTTCAACATAGGAATAGAATGAGCCCTGTAAACTAGCAAACTACACCACATCCCACTGTTTTATACTCTCACCTTTCTTTCCCAAATCCAGCCACTCCCTGATCTCTGACTGTCCCCCTCTGAGAGAGAAGCACTGATTTAAAAAAAGGAGGAAACCAAGATAGAATGGGAGAAAGAGTCACACAGAGATATTAGACATAAAGGAAGAGAGATAGGGAGTGAAAGATAGACAGAGTCAAGAGAGAGAGGGACAGAGAGGAGGAGGAAGGTGTGGAGATAGAGTCCTCTTTGGCATCCAACAGATGGTTGGTGTTATTGCTGCAGGCAGCTCCTCTCTCTGTTTGTCTCCACTCAGACTAGCATTCAGAAAACATGTCATGGGTTTCCATCCAGCAATCTTCAAACAGATAATTAGTAAACAATTAGAATTAAAATTTAAAATGTGGAATTAAAAAAGTTAATAAGGACTACACAATGTCGCAGTTTTTTTTTTCAGAATAAAAATTAATGGAAATTTGTTATGAATTGCTGTACCATAGTCTCATGTGTAAATAAGCTTTCTGAATACAGATAGCTATCCAGCGAGTGATTCAAAACTACACTTAGTGGAGTTGTAGAAAAATGTTTATAGCCATTTATTGCTCTTTCTTGACCTACAATGTATGAGTCACAACTACTCGTATGCTTTCAAACCACTGCCATGGTTTCATTTGTATATGTTGCTTAGATGACTGTGATCAGCATCAGTCAGTCAGCTTATTTACTTGCATTCAGTATCATTGGCTCATTGATGCTTCATCTGCTCAGCTACTGGTAACATCCAGTCATATTTATGGCACCTGGCAGGCTTTATGAGCTACCAGTTCTTACTGTTATTCTGCTTGATTCCCTCATGCAGCACTGTGCTGCTACAACTTCCTCTAGCTCCCCAAATTCCTTCCTGTGTGATTTAAACTTCTGTTCATATATGTAGGTTTACAGGTGTCTCTTAGACTGTATCTTCTATATCCTGACTGATACTGGAATTGCAACCAAGATACATACTGAGCAAGACATTTTACAGTGTCAGAATAAATGTGTCAGAGCTCTTTAGTAGACAAATTAGGTAATGGCGACTTTTTAAAATGACTTTAAATCTAATTTTGCGTTTCTTTCATGCAATTTTTTGCTAGCTATCTGCAAACATATATATCAATACCAATACATTGGTCTACCTCTAGTATTTTTATGTGTCGGGGGATTAGTGCTCTGCGATAGCTCTCTTAAAGAGCAGAGCCTATTCTGCCAAAACTGTATAACAGATAAGCCATTTACTGTGAGTGTGTTGTGACGACCCCGTCTCCTTTAGCTGCTGGGCTGGCTACTTGTCTTTGTCTTTGTGTTCTGTGTTGCAGATGTCCAGTAGGTGTGGTCGGGTCATCATTTATTGGGAACACCTGGGCTCCGTTTTCCTGGTACTATAAGAGCACACTCCACTTATGCCATGATGGAGAGAGAAAGGGGACACTCTGCTCCATGCTCACCATTCTTGTTTATGTTTTTTTTTTTCTTTTTTCGATCCAACACTTGAATCATCATGAATGCACACACACACAAACACCAACACTACTAACTGCCACATCTCATAACCTTTTTGACATGACTAGCTGTTTGTGTTAGTTTCAAATAAATTAATGGTTTCTTTGCTTTAACTCTTTGTGTCACCTCCAGTTATTTGTCGTGATTTTTGAGCTGGTCATGACAGTGTGTATAAGTGATGTTTTTGATGGAATGTGTGCATTGTCAAAATTGAGCGGCAGCTTCTTGCAACACAGCATCTAAAAAAAGCTCACTACTGCAAGCAGGCTATCTAGTGAGTGAACCACCTTATATCCTTGGTTCCAGTTATATATGTAATCCCATTTTGGCCTAGTGAAGCTGCTGTACAGCAGTTATAGTGATGATACAGAATAGCAGAAAATAGTCTGTCACCTTGAAATTATATCAAACTGCAATACCTGTTGAGAGTACAAGAAGGTCTATACCTTGTTGATTTCAACAAACCAAGTGTTTTTCTTCCTCAAAGAGGTAAGAGATCAAAATTTGCAGGAGAACTGCACACTTAGAGTAGACTGGGATAAATTATGACAGCAGTGGTTTTAGTGACATACAGTAGGACTTGAACCTTCATTTACAAGGTCCCTCTGCTGTTAGTATTTGAGAGTATTAGAAGCTTTCAATTAATTTGAGAGTATAAGCTTTCAGTATAGAAGATCTTTCACCTATACTTTGCCTCATGAAAATTGTTGAAAAACCAGCATAAAATATTAGAAACAAGCCTATTATAGGCTGATTTCAAGTGTGTAAAACTGTGTTAACTCACTTGTACAGTATCTCGGGTCCTGTAATAGATGTACTCTCCTAATCTTGCAGTTACAGTAGTTTCGTCTTTTGGGAGAGCTGAAGGGGAAACCAATTTACCAATTCTTCCAAACAATTCTTATAGATTGTCTGAACACATGTAACGTCTGTGGACATTTCCATTTCAAAGAGTTTCTTTAAGATGTTAATAATGGTTCCCACCTTGTACTTAAGTCTAGTTTTGCTGTTTTTTTTGTTTTGTTTGTTTGCTTGTTTTTTTACTTTTAAAGAAATATTTGACTCAACCTTCAATGAATCCACTGTGGATGGTTAAGGTAGTATTAGTTGCCCATGAATCTGTTTTTATTACTGATGTACCAAATCAGCCCCATTCACTCTGAAGATTTCTTCCTTGGCCCTGTGATGGACTGGTGATCCGTACAGGGTGTACCCTGCTTCTCGCCCAATGACAGTAGAGAGTATAGATAATGGATGGATGAATGGATTTCTTCCTTTCACCTTGTTCATGTTAACAGATTTGATCTGAACAGATCAAGGTTGTTTGAATAACATACATGAACTGTGTTTTGGATAGGGTTTGTTGTTGTTGTTGTTGTTCTGTCACATTCTTGTGGTTTTACTTTTGTTCATTGGGAAAGTTCATTGAACAGGCCATTCATCAGCTCTTTCATGAGCAATTTCATGATGTTAAACACACCAAGGCCAGAAACTGAATTGTAGAAGTAAAATAGCCCCTCAGTCCCCACCCAACATAGCTAATCAGTCTTTCATTCTTCCATGCAGGATCTCTCCTTCAGGCTACATGCCATGGGGTCCCCTCACACCAATGAGCCTTATGGTCCTAGCTCACCTGGGACTGTATGTGTGTGGAAAGCATTCATTTATGTTAACTAGACAATGGGTGCTCTATAGGGAGGAAATCCCTGCCTATATGACATCCCACAGCTCTTCATACTTAAACCAAACAATACTATTAGGGCTACATTTTTAGGATTCGAGTTAAGATTTTAGATTGTACAGTACCATCTGAAAACAAATTCCCAGATAGAGGTTTAGAGGCATAAAAATACTCCAGAGATACATACTGTAACATAGAGATGAGAGATGAAATGAGTCTTGAATAACATACACCAGGGAACTGTACCAGAAAGCAGCTCAATCAACGCTTGACTGTAGATAGTCCAGACATGTCCCTGCCAGTGTCAAGATGTCTCTGCCATTTTGACTCCACATAGTTTTATGGGTATGATCCATGCAGAGACAGATTTGTATGTTTTCTGCAAAATGTTGGTTATTATGAACATATGAATATAAAGTGTGAAAGACTGGGATATGTGGGATACCCGACTGATCTGCCAACCCTCAACTTCAAACTATATTAGGTATTGTTGACTAGCTGCAGCTCAGCAGCAGTAGTAGTGAAGTTGGTGATAAACTGTGATGAATCTGAAGTGGTGAGTATTTATAGTTTAAAGTTTATGGAACTGAGAGCATTGTCACTGGACAGAACAAATATCAGCTGGTTATTATATTGAAATTTGAGGGGTTGGGTGTAGTTAGTTAATTTGTAATTGACCAGACAAGTCATTTTATTAAACAGCTTTATCACTGTAAGTGAAAATGCCTTCCAAATCGAATTAAGGTCAGACAGAAGTGTAAGTAACAGCTGAGCATAGTAATAAGACTGTTGTTTAATCAAAACCAAAATGTGTCTTCTTTGAAAGTGATGGGAGAAATGTTTACTATGTAATGCAGTCTCTCCCCCTCTTTGCAGTCAAGAGCAGTTATTGCTGCATATGGGTCATTAAAACATTAGCACTGTTTATAAGATAAATTAACCTCTGCCTGTCCAACAGATTTGTTAATATCAGGTAATGTTTTATTATTGGTAAGTTCAGCCTGAGCTGCACAGAGACACTCAGCTGTAGACGCTCAGGTGATGTCAAAGTGAAATAACTTGCCTTAAGTTCAAGCGCTGAATGAAAAATAATATTTTATTTGGTTTTGACCTAATCCTCAGGCTCTGTGCTTTAGCTCATTTAATTTGAAGTAAAAATAATGGCTATTACGTGAAAATGCCAAGTCTCAGCTTGGAGCTCATTTTAGGGATTCAAACATAATTGGAAAGACACACATGAAGCCAACAAAATCATATTTAATATTATGTGGAAAAATCCTCTGAAGCAGGGATGCAACTACCATATACTGTACGCAGGTAATGCAGCTGCATTGGGGCCTGAAACAGTCCAGACAGACAGGCCCTTCTCTATCAGTCCAGTTTATCTTGCCACTATCGTATCAAAAGAGGTAGAGCATTTCTGGCATTGGGTTTACAGTATACATGGGGAAATTACAGTTACATGATAAGCAGTAAGCATTAATAGTTCTCTTGGTGCCAAGTCATCAGCTCCATGGTTTCCTTGATGTCATGTATTCACCAAATATATATAATAACAATATAATAACATAACACTTTGTACAGTCATATATTTTTTTGACTCACACATCTATATTACATTTCTAAATTAAGTTTAAATAAAGTTTAATTGATGACTTGAAGTTTAAAGATGTTCAAATGTGTCCACAGTGGGTTATGATGCATTGTGTTTGTCAGGGCCCGCTTCGACCCTTGCATTGGGTTTGGCACTGACGCGTTATGCCACTTTGCTGTCAATGACTACCTGAACAGACTTCTTCCCTGGTGATGCTCTCCCAGGCCTTCACTGTAGCCACCTTCAGCTCTTGGTTGTTGTGATGTCTCTTTGTCTTCAGCAAGTGAAAAGTGGACTGAGATCAGATGATTGACCCAGTCAGTTAAAGATACTCCAGCTGTAAATCATTAATAAATGTCACTATGCCAGTTCCATTGGCAACCACACATGTCCAAGCCTGAACAGAACCACCAGCATGTTTGACAGACCAGTTGGTATGTTTTGGGTCATCTTTTTCCTTTTTTCCTTTCTTCTTTATTCTCCTTTCATCAGTCTATAAAACTTTTTTCCTGAACTTATTTTTGCGACTTGAGGGTTAACAGGGGTTTGCACCTTGTGATGAATCATCTGAGGTTATGGTCATGAAGTCTTACCTTGATTGTTGACAATGAAACATGTCCGCCAACATCCTGGAGAGTATTCTTGACATGCTGAGTAGTCTTCACTATGCAAATTATTTTCTGGTCATCCACATGACTCGTGCTTCTTGTTTTCTAGTTCTCCTGTGTATACCCCTAGCCTTATTATCATCATCATAATCATCTTCACTTGCTTAGTCAACTCTTTACTTCTCATGTTATCACTTACATCTGATATCCATTATTATATTTCAAATTTAATGTGCTGAAGCACAGAGCCTGAAGAGCAGAGAATGTGTAACTTTCCAAATACGTGTGGCCTGGACTGTAGGTTTGAGCTTTGCTGTGGGTCGGTCATCAAACTCGTTGTGTTGTCCAAATCAACAAAGTGAAAAATGACAGAGCTACAGAATCACAGCGATTTGAAAATGGCTAACAGCAGATAATTGACTCGATAATTGACAGTTTCTTACATTTATTTTCCTTGTAATGTTTTCTGAAAATCTACCGTCAATTTTAAATATACATTAATTATTCTACTTGAACATAAACCATATGTTTAAAATCTGAGAAAAAATCACGGTAAAATTCTATATGTATGTATTTTCTCTGTACATGTGTGCATAGTTAGGAAAGTGAGTGAGTGAGGAAAGAGAGATAGCTGCACATACACAAAAGTTCAATTTTGGCAAAAGCAACAACAAAAAAATATGTTAGTTGTTCAGTTGACTATTTTAGCCCATGGAATTTGTTACAGATGTCCATGGTGAATCCCTGTAACATCTGTTGAATGGCAATTATCCAGTTAAGTATTTCAATATCTGTGTCATAAACATTCATGGCTGCCAGATGATGTATATCAATAACTTTGCCTGTGACATTTTTTTGGGGTCAAATTGAAATGTCTCAACAATGTCAGAATTTAAATTTGTCTAATACTTTGGTTTATGACCATATACCTACAAACAAATGACATTCTTGTAAATTATCTTATCTTATTCTTGTTAGCCTTGGCTGTATTTTGAGTTTAGTACTAAGTAGTAAATGTTAGAATGCTAGGAAGCAAACTAAGATGGTGAACATGGCAAGCATCAACCTATAACATTGTCATTGCTAACTGCTTGCGTGACTGTAGACTCTTATGCTGTTAATACACACATGCACTGCTATTTGTCTCAGTATAAATTTTTATACTACCCCAAAATTAAATGCTTGTAAATACTACACATCACTGTAAACAATATGGTAAACATTTGCACCAGTTAAAAATCAAAACCTGCTTTTGGATTTCAAACAGGTGTTGGTCAGCCCTGGGTAGAGCGAGGCCAGTGTAAAAGGTGTGATTACATCTCCCATCATAAAACTGACTTTATTATGTCAGATGAAGGTAAAGGCTCCAAACTGCTTTTCTTTATTGTACCTTAAGAGTACACACATACTGCCTCCTCTCCACACAGTCATCCTGACAGTGTGTCTGTTCTCTACCCAAGCCACGTTCTCCTGTACTGCAGATCTGCCTGCCTGACAACTCTGATAATACCAGGCTGTAAAGCCCAGAGCAACACAAATCATTTCACTGCTCCTCCACACACGCAGGATTACTGTATGTAGGCCTGTCTCTGTGTGTATATATAAATGTGTGTGTGTGTGTATTTCATGATGACATTGGTTGGCAAAAGCATCTCTGTGCTCTGGCTTCCTGCCTGGCCCTATCAGATCTACATTTGAACCTGCCTGCTGTTGATGCATGCAACCCCTAGAAAAGAAAACCAAACGTCTGATAGTGAACCCTCTCTCCCTCTCATGCTGTATGCTTATCTTTCATAAATATGATGCATTTTTGTACGGGGAGGGAACAGATCAGCTCCTTTGTGGAGATGGCATTTTTAAATGGGTGATATATACAGTCATTCACAATGCAGTTGACGTCTTTGGCAGTGCAGGGTTGAGTTGAGCTGCTTCTTACTGCAGCAAACCAAGGATAGTCCAGGGTTTGGCTGCTGATATGAGGAACATCCTGTTCAGAACTCCTTAATATGCAATGGAGAGGAGAGGACAGAAAGGGCTGAAGAGGAAGAGTGTTACACTTGAAGAGTTATAGAACGTAAAACAGAGCTCTTAAAAAGGAATCCTGCCATTAGCCTCATGGTGCAGACTTAGTCATACTTCATATTTTGGGAAGGGCTCACAGACAATGAACACATTAAGGACAAGATACACTCTGGTTGATTTCAAGAGCGATTGGTCGTGCTAGCATGAAAATTCTCCCTGACAAACCTTCCTGAGGATCAAAGCCGTTGCCACGAGTCCAAGGCTATATTAAACATTGTAATACCGTAGTTCAGTGCAAAACAGACAGTGTGACCAAAGCTTGTTATTCACTTGTCCATCAGGCATGAGAACTGGGATTTAAGGAGGGAAGCCAGCATCTGTGTCATGCTTGTATTTTAGATGTCATGCTGCTTTCAGCCACTGCATGGCTTCATATACACCACAGCATAGGAAAGGTCAGCTGACCTCAATGCTTTGTCATGCTCTGCTGTTTTGGAGGCTATAAACACACACTCGAGAGTCACACATACATGAGCTCTCAAAAACTGTATGAGACACAGAGGCCCTTTTAAAGAGAATCGTTTGAAGTTTTTCAGATCTGAGATGAAACGTAAAGAGAGATAAAAACTGAGGTCTAGAGAAGAGACAACAAGCTTTGAGTGGAATGAGAGGTGTTGCAAGGTCAACGAGGCTTGTTTGAATCAGAGCAGTGGAGGTTATTTTTCGGGAGAGAAAAGAAGGATGAGTGTGGAGGAGGAGGAGAGCAGGAGAGGGGACTGTGGCAGGGGAGGACCAGGATGTAATAGTGGAGAGAAAATGAAGGCAGCAGAGGGGGAAAGTATGAGGAGAGTAAGGTGAGGAAGGAGGTACTGTGTGTTAGGATGTAGGGATGAAGCAAGAGACATCTTCTCATGTCTCTTTTCCTTCATCTATATTTTGAAAACTCTAAACACAGCACAATGTATAAGATATATAAATGTACTTTTCAATAAACACTGGTGCTTGATATTGAAACAGAGGTGGTTTACAAGAATAAGGTCACAGATGATACTGTTGTCCCAATCCCACATTATAATGTAGTGTTAATTTGTCAGATATAATTAGAATATGTGTGCATTTAGTGCTGGTCTGGTTCATTCTATGTTTCTGCAAATGAACCAGGAACTGTAAACAAGAAGTTTGATCGTTCAACCAATGAACCTTTTTTTTTTTCATCCTACTTCATCAGTGCTACATGGACCCATGTGGGAAAATCAAATTCCAGAAACCACTACCAGGTTATGCAGCTCATTACTGCTGCTTGTGCATTTCTTATTATCTTCTCTGATGTGATATGAAGAAATAACCAGTGCAGGACAAGTGACCGCTCATTTCACATTGAAAATAAGCTAATATCAGCTCACATATTGGCGCTGCCCTTTTGCCTGAAGTGCATAGCTATGTTCATACTTAACTGCTGGGGCTGTACTGCTGAGATGATGACTCAGGTGTGCAGGAAGAGAGACATAGTCATTTAGTGACAAGAAGGGATATTGTTTAAATGTATGGTTTCATTTTAAGTTTAACTTTCACATTCCACAGTCACAGCTTTTGCTTTATAACATAATTTTAGTTTCATTAGTGTCTTGTTTTCATTATGGAAAAGGTTTTGTTGTGGCATATATTTTGTTACAGTTTTAGTTGGGTATCTGTCACCAAAATGGGCTCAGACTCCACCCATCGTCTCCTGACAGGGAACCTCCACATGACTGTGAGGGTGGGACACATCGACAAACCAAAAACTACATTGCCTTTCAGCTTAAGTTTGTTGAGGTGAGACAGGGAAGTACAGACCAGCCAGAGGTGAAGAGAAAAAGAGAGGTGATGCAGAGGAGGACCCCTCAGGTATTCCTGGAACAACTGATCATACAGATTGCAGGCGTGTCCATGAATGTTTAATTCAACCCTCAGGTTAATTGAATTGAACAGCAAAGGCTGAGTATTTCTCCCTCACTTATATTTTTGTGAGTTTGGCTTTAGGATCTTTGATTTGCCATAAAAATCAAGGGAGTTCTGCTGATCAATAGCAATTAAAATAGCCAGTCAAGGTGACTTTCAGCTCACTTAGACACTCTTACACCACCACTCTCCTGAATAAACTGGACCCAGTCAAATGTACACTCATCCGTGGGAGGCAGAGTCATTTCTAATCTGGCCCATGTACGGATAAAACCATCTCTGATCTAAAGATGTGTGTGTAAGTGTGTGTGTGTGTGTGTGTGTGTGTGTGTGTAAGTGTGCATTTGGGAGTCAGTTGTGGGTCTGGCAGATGACAGTGTGTCAGGTAGCAGGATTCAATATCGAACACTTGTCGGAAGCAGCAACACACACACAGCTACACACACTGATGGCAGGGTCATTGTCAGGGCAAGACCACAGTCAAGTGTGAAAGAGCTCCCTAGTTGCTCCATTACATCCTGACACTGCTCTATTCTACCTTCTGTTCCTATTTCGTCCTCTTTCCCTCTCCATCCTCAACAGGTTCTGCCCTTTTATTTGCCACCTCTTTTTCCTCCTCTCATTACTTGTCTGTCTCTCTCCACCATCCTCATTCCACTAAGTGCTGTATCCAGCTCGCTGCGGCCTGCGTGGGGCTGATAAAGCTTGATTAGGTTATAGGAAGAGTCAGTGGGGCAGAAACAAAATGCCGCTGCTGGGTTTTAAATCTGAGCACCGTCACCCGTGCACCGCTGGGCAACTGCTGCTCTGGGATACACTGACTGGCTGGCTGGTAGGGAAGGTGACAGGCATGCTGAATGGGTGGATTGCTGGTTAGCTGGGTAAATAGCTAACCTGTGTCATACTAGCAGGACAGAAGCCACAAGTGCTTCATCACGACATAACATTTCTTTTGAATTACAATGACCTGACATGTATTAATGTTGCATCATATAAACTGTGTATGAGGCTGAATATCTAGGGGGTGTTCTACTCTCTTATTCTATGCAGTAACATATTATTATAGAGTCAACTGCAAACTAATTCTGTGCCCAGAACTGTTTTATTGTTGCATGCCATGTCTTCTGTTCAGTTTCCACAGATGCAACACTTCCCCATGTTTCTGACTAACCATACATGGCAGTACAGATGCCAAATGTGGTTAATAGAGGATAAATATTATATATAAATGTAATGTGTCTTTCATAAACCTACCTACACTGGCCACTAAATTCTACTTAAGGTGTTATCAGTTGACAGATCTCTTTTTTGGATGTCACTACAGAGCATCCTTTCTGTTGAGCTTTAACTCAACCCTGTAAGTGACTTGGGCTTTTCTGTGCTAGTGCTCAATTGCACCAATACCCACTCTTCCAGCTGTAGCAGCAGCTCCCACCACTCACACACATTTCCTAAATGCAAATTAGTCCAGTTTTTCATTTAATCTAGTAAAAATGTCTACCACAATTTCCCAGAGCCCATGATGTCTATAACTGTCCATCCAAACATCCATCAAGTTGTTGTTGATTAGTTGAGTAGTTCACAAATATGTCTATATATTACATGTAAGTTATTTGCCTGTACCCTCTGATACAACCTGTAGGAGTGTTTCCTGAATTAGCGCACCTATGGAGATATGGAGGATAGATAAGGAGCTATGCCATAGATAAACTTCTGAAAATCACTGGTGAAAAATAAATAACTGATGCTTTTAACCTGTGACAGTGCTGTGGTAAGGGTTTGTCTGGGTTCAAGGAAAGATCATAAAAGTGATGCTGTCTCACATGACCACTAGATACGGCTTGATAATAAAATGTGAAATTTTGCTCAAATTTTGCACAGTGATGCAGTAGTTAGCACTGTCACCTCACAGCAAGGAGGTTCTGGGTTCGAGCCCCAGTTCAGTCAGGGTTTTCTGTATGGAGTCTGCATGTTCTCCCTGAGCCTGTGTGGGTTCTCTCTGGGTTCTCCAGCTTCCTTCCACAGTCCGAAGACATGCAGGTTAACTGGTGATGCTAAACTGCTCGTGAGTGTAAATGGTTGTTTGTCTGTATATGTCAGCCCTGTGATAGACTGGCGATCTGTCCAGAGTGTACCCTGTCTCTTGTCTAATGTCAGCTGGGATAGGCTCCAGTCCCCCGTGACCCTTAACCGACAAGCGGTATAGATAATGGATGGATGGATACCCAGCTCACTGTTTTGATTCACCACTATGATCAGTGTTGTTTTCAGCAGAAGCAGGCAGCTGTCTCCAGTGAAAAGCTCGAATACATCCACAGTACACTACCTGCCCAGCAAACAGCAGACAGATAAAGTTAGCAGCTAACTGGTGAACACAGTGGAGCATTTAGCAGCTAAACAGACAAATGATTTTCTCAAGATGGGGAGAGACAAAAAGTCAGTATAGGTGGTTAGATGTCTGGCTTCTCTAGTATGCATGTCTACGTGTCCTTGGGCAAGAGACTAACCCCAATTGCTTTGTCCTCAGGAGTGAATGTGCCTAAAACACACACACACACACACATGAAATGCGCCCAAGCTGAATATATCATCAGCACATTCCCATATTCTGATCCCAAACCTTATTGCGGTCGTCCAGACCTCTCACACATGTTCTGGTCTTGTCTAAAACAGCATATTGACCTTTAATTATTATTATTATTATTTTTTTTTTTTTAGCATATTGACCTTTAATTTTCAAAGTTTTCTCAACTGTGCTGAGTAACAGTTTACAACCTTGCTCATTATTGGTCATTTGGAGTGATTTGATATTAACATGATTACTTTCGCAACACTTGTCATGTGCATGATATCATCAGAGCGATGCACTCATTAAACAAGTTGAAGCAGAGGGTTATTCCTGTTCTTTTTATGTTGTTGATTCTTGTTTTTATTTATTCTTTCTTTTTGTAGGGGTTGAGCAGGGTGAAAGGAGGTGTGGGGAAATGATAATATGATAAATGGTGACTAGCCAACCTCTTGTCCCCTTGACATAAATCTAGGGAAAATCAGCTGTGTGCAGTGATCCTAGAAGGCCAGAATACTTGAAAATTGATTCAAATTACAACAACAGGCTTACATAGGATTTAAGTTTGGAGCCCTAAGTAACGGTTTTACAATCAACATTTACAATGCTGTGAATAGTGATGAAAATAGAGCTGCAACTAATGACTATTTTCATTATCAATAAATCTGCTGATAATTTCCTTGAGTAATCGAGTAATCATTTAGTTACATTCAATTTGTCAAAAAAAGAAGGAAAGAAAGAAAAATGCTTGCTATTATTTCCCACATCCAAAGGTAATGTGTTCCGATTGCTTAGTATTCAGTTTCCTCACATATATCACAAATAGAAGCAGCAAATCATCACTTTGGAGAAACTGAAACCAGTGAGTGTTTGGTAATTTTTCTTGAAAAAGAAAGTGATTAATGGTTAACTTATAATTAATTGCTGCAGCTGTAGTTGAAAAGGCTTAAAAGCATAAAGTAGCTTGAGAATAATCTGCTGATTGATTCATTTTCTAATCGATTAAATTAAGTAACTGTTTCAGACCCAACTCTTTAGTAGAAGGTATGTGCTCACTGTGTCGGGGCAGAGGTGTCTGGATGCTGCAGATATCATGCTGTTTTGCTGATTCATTGTTATTACAACCTGGGAACATGAACAAGAAGACAAGCACAGAAAGACAGAGTCATTTACTGATAAACAGGTAGGGATAGATAGTGGCACAGACAGACAGAGTGACTGACAGACAGCTATGATAGCAGCACAGTTTGTATTTGTACCAGAAGTGATTTACTTTTGTCTGGGAGAAAAATGAAGGGAGAAAGTAGAAAGTGAAGAAATAGCAGACATAAATACATTGATGGAAAAGCCATCCAGCCCACCCTCCTCATCCCTCGCCGCATCTCCTCCTCTCCCTCATAAATGTTAACACGCTAAAGAAAACACAGACAAATGCTCAACCAGACAGTGTCTGTATGGAGTGCAGCTTCAGTGAGTCCATCAAGTGTAATGATTGCAATAAAATCCCTCCTGGCTGCTTCTCTCAGCATCCTCCTGTGTCCCTTCATCAAACTCCTCTTCCTTCTCTACATCAACCCCTTCTCTTTTTTCTTCCTTTTTCTGCCCTTCACTTTCCTCTTCTTTCCTCTCTTTTTATCCTTTCCTTTACTTCCTCTCCATTCTCCTTTCTTCCCCCTATTTTCTTTCCTTTACTTGTATTGCCTTTCCATTTTCTTTCCATTCCTTATCTTCCCTTTCCTTCCCCTTTCTCCTTTCTTAATTTCCTTTCCACTCCACTCCTTTCTTTTCCTTTTCTTTCCCTTCCTCTCTTCTCCTCTCCTCCTAACATTACTCTGTAACTTGTCCGTCCAGACAGTGTTTAAGTACTTAATAAACAGCAGATGTTTGATGTGTGTCTTTGCTGAAAGTTGGTTGTGTTTATGACCCATCCTCTGTGAAAGTGAAGAAAAGACAAGACAAGACAAAACCTTGCCACAGGTGCTGGATGGAGGAAACTAAAGTCTGATCTGTGTGTATAACATTCCTCTGGAAAATATTGAATTTATTAAAACGTCAGAGGTTCTTTGATGAATTAAATATTCCTCGGGAGCATTTTTCTTGACAGTAGACAGAGTCAGTTTCCTCTGTTTGAAAGGGTATGAAGCCAGCAGGTTGGCTGCCTCTTCCACAATCTACCTTTAGTCCTCCCCCTCTTCCCTTCATCTTTCACTCCTTTTTCTTAAATGCCTCTCTGACTACACTCACACCTCCATCATTTCCTTCCCTGCTTCCTTGTGGGCAGATAAATCATCTGCAGCATGGCAAAGAGCTGCAATGATTCACCACCATCTATTCCACCTCAGCAAGGTGGGAGAGAGACATAGAGAGAGTATACAAATCCTGAAGTCAGCTAGAGAGGGAGAGGAAGAGAAGAAGACAGAAAAATAAATGAAGGGAAAAAAATACAACAAAAAAGATGTAAAACTGTTGGTCAGTGTGTGACAGATGAGGCTCAGAATTAAAAGGAGGAAAGGTGGAGAAAGGGTGGAGAATGCCCTCAGAGAGATGATAAGGTGCAAGCATGTGTGTCTGTGTGTGAAAAGGAGTGTGAGAGGGAAGGATGGACAGACAGAAGGCAGGAGAAGGAAAATTGATGTATGAGAGAGGAGGGAGGGGTGATGGGGGGGGTCACCTCAGAGACAGAGAGAAAGGTGTGATTGACAGCTCTGCTTCTGATGGACCTCTACAGCACAGCTATCTCCTGCCTTTACTTGAGTGCTACAGTCTGTGTGTGGTGGAAATAAACTCACAGAGCACAGCTGCCCTGTCATCAGCAGCAGAGCCACTCTCATCAGATTGTGTGACTTACTAGCGGGACTTTCATGTGTATGGGGTCGATGTCTGTCCATCCACAAATGACCTCATAAACATGCTACTAAAGGTTATTTTAAGTTATCATATCTTGCAGTTTAAACATTTGTACAAACATACACTAGTCTGTTTTATGTCTTTACTAGAGAGTTGATAAAGAGATAACAGGAAATTCAGGGAGAATAATATAGAAATTACATGCAGTAAAGGTCGCTGACTGGACTTGAATGAGAGATTTGGTATATGGGTGGCACCTTAAACCCTTAGGTCACCAGGGCACCCCAAAGTTGTATTATGTAGTTCTAAGATGCTAATATATAATGTTAAGAGTCTATTAAGAGTCTTCACTCCACCTTTGTCTTATACTCAGAGTATAATGAAAACCTAAATAACAATGAATAATACAATAATGTTATATACTTTCTCCATGCAGATCCTAAACTAAACATATCAGTAAGCTGTGAGAAGAGAAGAGATATATGAAGGGGGACCTAATGAGGCTTTATATGCACATGGCCCAGATTTTTATGCTCCAGTCCTGAGTGGAAACCAGCCAAAATGACCTGCCTGTGTAATAAACATCCTCATTCCAAAGGTACAGAGCTCAAGGGAAACTACAAGTACATATACACACAACACACACTGAGATTATATATGTTTGTGTCTGAGAGAGAGAAAAAAGGAGAGCAAGCCAGAGTTAAAGTGGGGGTGTATCGACTCGTGAAAGTTGTAGGCAAGATGAAAAAACGATGCAGGCACCTCGGCTATTGCTCTGGAAGACATTTTTAGTCTGTTTTTCAATTTACAGTTAATGAGATTTTCAGCAGCCACTCTCTTCTGTTGTTAGCGTTTATCCTATCCTGTCTCCACACTCCCATCTTTTATGCCTCTGCAGTTCACCCTGTCTGAGCTGGATTGGCTTGTTTGTATAAGTAGCTTACCCCTGCAAACCATGTGTGTGCCTCAGTGTGAATATGTTGTGTGTACATATTTGTTTGTACATATCGTATGTGTATATGTATATACAGTAAGGGAAGGGGTTGCAGTCCTGGCTTTGAGTGTGTGTGTCTTGTAGCAGTATGCACTGAGGCTTTTCCCTGTGCCCTCTTATTGGTCTCCTCTCCTCTACAGCAGCCTGACATCCAGAATACTTTTATTTTCATTTATCAACCACCCAGACTCCTACACAACAGGTTCCTCCCAGTGGCTCAGATTGAAGGAGACTGTAAATTTGTATAAGTATGCCCCATGCTTTCACAGATGTTTTCCAACTGTTCTCCTCATCTATCTCAAGTACACGTGATAAAGCCTATAGTCTTGTCCATGAGGTTTTTACTTGCCTGGTAGCTTCTGGGCCACCTGGTATCGAGTCTCTCTGGATGCATGTCTTCTGGAGCTGACAGCCATTTCTAATGAACAAACAAACAAACAGCCCCAGGGACATCTGCATCAACAAGGTTGAGACAATGTGTGTTGCACTGTACATAAAAAGTATTTTTAGCCACTGCTTTGATCCTGGCTGGAACCCCACTGCTTTTCCCTGACAACACTGATGCTCCATCATAACTTGCCATTTGTGGCATTTGTACCTTTGTCTTGTTGAAGGCCCTCTTCTGATCACACTGCACTGAAATACCTTCAAATGTGTCTATTTAGGCCCATCTGCTGGATACTGGGATATGTCTGGGCAGACAAAAAGGATTCTGTTTTAAAACTACGTGTGATTCATGGTTGTTAATTTATAACACGCTGCATTAAGTCACAATAGCAATGATGCTGAGCTAAAAATGCTGTGAGCTACAGCTGGGTCTCATATTTTAACAATACAGAAGATCATCATTAATATTTTTGTGGCTTTCTTTATGAATGTAAATGTAAGATCAGATGTTAAATACCCTGTGGCTGGGATCATGTGGGACGTTAAAAAGTTTATTTGTCATACTTATCCAATTTTGTTGAAAAGTTGAAAAATGTTCTGTTTTTCTGGATATTAGGTGACTTCCACTGTGGCAATACTTTCAGTGCCGTTAATCCTTTTATGCAATGTATTAGTTCCAACCTCCCTCTGGTCTCAGTATACACTGATACACATCCCTTAATTTGCAGAAAACTCAGTGGATAGTGATGTCTGCATTGCTTTTTTGCTTCACTGCTTCCTGTTTCTGTAGCTGCTATTCTTCTCAGTATTTTGACACCTTTTCATTGGTCCTGTTGTTCTTTTCCTATGTGTCTACTGTCTCACCCTGAAACAATAATAATGCATATTCTTCAGTTATTTAGTCAAGCCATAAATAATGTCTTTCCTAAAGATGAAACTTGGCTATATGCCAATTATTTTGACATAGATATTACATTAGGTTGTTTTATATATAATACAGGATACAGTGCATTCATAAAGTATTCAGACCTTCTCACTTTTTTCAGTTTGTCCTTTCACAGCCTTATACTAAATTTTCCCTCATCAATCTACAAAGTGAAAACAGAATTTTACTGTGACACTTGAAACTTAGCTCAGGTGCCTCTTGTTTCTCTGGATCAAATTTTGGCACAGTGTCACTCAAAGCTTTTTGTAAACATTCAAATATTAATATTGGTTTCGGCTAGAAAAATCCAAGTCCACAACATTAACGTGCCATAAACAGATGTCTTGTTCATCCATTCTCTACACCATTTTTCATCTGTTGTATTTAGTACAACTCTTTTTTAAAAAAATATTTTCTGGCAATCGAACAGCTCCACCACCAATGCCTGACTCCTCTACCATCCTTTTCCTCTTCACAAATAGGGGAAGCGTTTAAAAAGTGATGGAGATACAGCCAGTTACTCCATTTAGTCTCCCATCTTTGCACTTGCAGACAGTGTATTGTGCATCTCACGACGCGATCAAACAGTTCTAAGACTGTTCCTGTTGCGAATGAATGGAACATGGCAGGATAATGCACATGCAGCAGATATTACACGATCAACATTAAGAGTCAGCATTTTTACAATCATCACCTCCCACCTGCCCTACTTGATCCCACCTTGTATACTATAGTGCACCTTCAAAGGCAGTATCCCAATGTTTCTTCACTTCATCACTGCCAGTACAACATGTCAACAGTCCAGTTTGGTCAAAACAAAACCTTCTTATTATTTTAGATATAAATATTATTATTGAATATAATCACAAAAGTATTTTCAAGTTCTACACAGAAAGGTTGGGTCTATTTTTTAAAGATGTATACTGCTTGACATCGTTTTACATTCTGTTCTTCATACGTTCCTCTGTTTTCAAACAAACCTACTCCTTCCTCTCACGTTTTTTCCTCACTCTCTGTTGTTATTTCACAAAGCTAAAAGACTAAAAAAAGACCACATAAACATATAAATATCTATAGCTTTACATAGTGATGCCATAGCCTACAGCTATGGGATCGTTGTGGGAATTTCTCAGTGCAGGCACACATTATCTCTAATACCACATCTCTGAACCTTTGTTATGGTCATATACTGGCTGGGAGATGCTAAAGAATGTGTTTGCTTGAGGTAAAGAAACTCTGTTTATGTATGTACAATGAGTTGTATGATTCAGACTACTGGGAACAAAATGTGTGTGTGCGTGTCTGTGTGTGTAAATAAAGGTTTTCGCCAAGTATAAGAATTAACACGTGCTGCTTGGAGACCCAGTGATATATTTATTACCAGGAAAACATACTGTATCATTCCTAGGGTCCTGAGAAGGTGATAGGAAACAGAATGAGTCAACATATGGGATGTGATAGTAATGTGATACATTATGATTGAAGCCTCAGGCAAGGAAACAGTTTGGAATCTATTTATTAATTCCTTAGCAAAAATCACATATAAAAAGTATAAAAAGTGTGTACCCTTTGGAGTTACATGGTTTTCTGTGTTAATTGGTCTTAAAATGTAATATGATCTTCATCTCAGTCACCAGTACAGACAAACACAATGTGTTTAAGATAATGATACACTAACAATTCAATGTTTTGTGTCCTGCAGCAGTAACTTCAAAACAAACATTTCTTGTAGCATTCTTGTAACATTGGAGACAAGTCTGTACAATTAACCAGGGTGATTGAATTAGATTACTATGCTGAAATAAACCTAGAGATATACTGGCCTAGTTGACAAACAGACACACACAAAGTAAACACACAAAGTTTTAATACATGACAAGTAATTCAGACTTGTGTAATTGTGTGCTTGTAACTGTAGACAGACAGGTTGTCTAACTCTCTGTTGTGTGACAACAGCAAACAACAATCATTGTCATTTGTCATTAGTCTGTATTGTTATTTAACATGAAGTGTGACTGATACTCTGAGGATGAAATACTAGGTGCTAATTTGCAGCTGAAAGTTGTCAACATTTGTACAAGAAATTCAGCACAATGACCTTGTCTGTTTCGATTGATTATAGTGTTTTGTCATTTGAGATAAAATCCACTCTTTGGATTTTGACTTGATAACTGTTGCATCTATGGCATTTTCAAAAAGTTTTCTCTAATATGAGAAAATTACTGACATTTCAGATGATTTAAACAAAATATTTCATTATAGTATATAGTATTGATAAAACACTGAAAACGTTGCAAATCACAGTATCTTAGGCATAGCCCAGACTCTGCTGTGGGTGACCAGGAAAAATATTAGGAAACTGTTTCAAAAAAGGCAAAATATATTAGAGAGAGGTGTAAAATGTAAATAAATTAAGTTTGGTATAAATTGCAATCATTTTGAAGGAGTATTTGAAAGGCAGGCTGAGTCTAACAAACATCATGCATTATGGGAAGTGTAGCATGCAGTGTTTTTGGAGCTTGACTACTCTAATGATTAAGAGTTCTCTGATGCTGATTTAGTATTGCTCTTCTAATAATAATATTGTTAGACTCACAAAGATCAGTTGAAAATAAAACTCAAAAAAAAAAAAAAAAAGATCTGTGGGTGTAAAATCACCAGAGTTTCCCTTTAAAAGTCAGGATTTAAGACTCTTCTGCGTCAGTGTTCACCATTATGTTTTTTTTCGTTCTTTTTTTTTCTTTTTTAGTTTGAACTCCCCCAACTTAATGGACGTGCTACACTTTATCACTGAAGTATCACTCTATCATCCTGTTTTGATGTGCTCCCTTACAAAAAGGCTGAATTTCTATAACTGATGTCCCTGTTCTTTCACTATCCATGTGTCAGCCTTTGCAGTCTTTATTGCTGTTGTGACACAGATCAGATTTCTTTCTGCAAGTGCTTTTATCTACTCATAAACCAAATGACACAGGCTGGGTAGAGAGGAAGGTAGACTGGGTAATACTTTACCAGACAGAGTTTTAAGGTACTTGAAGTAAGTGTGTCAGATTTTAATAACCAGAACAGTATTTTAATCCATGTGTCATATGTCTTACAAGTACCAAAGCAATGACAGGGTAGCAGAATACAAACAGACATGTGACACAAGTAAGGATGACCTTAGCCACATACAACTTTGAGATCTTCTTCTTCTCTGGTGTGGTGCTGATGCCAACATATGGCCAAAAGCGGTAATATATTTAATGAACCTGGGCCCCAGAACAAAAGAGAATAACCCTACTTATTAAATCCAGAAAAAAATTCTTCCTAATGTGTAGTAACAGTGACCTTTGGCTGATTAATTCAGAGTTAGATCAGTGTGCTGTGACTGTGAAGCTCTGAAAAGACTTGAAGCTGAAGAACTTTAACTGCATTATTATCACACTAATTTTCCTTAGTCAGCTCTTTGCTTGGCTGCAGTTTTATGGCTGCTGAGAGACTGAACGTAGAGATTAAGGACTCATAACAAGTTGTTTCATGTAGAGTGTCACCTCTAATGTCCTTTTACTGCAGAATGGAATGAACCATTATGACTGACCTATTTACCTTGATCTCTGTTAAGATTCTGTTTGAAATATCACTGTGACCCAGTGCAGTCTGTGGCATGAAGCAGGTCCCTTGACCCAAAATGAAGTCAAGGGATCCACAAGCCCCCCATAGAATGAGGTACACTTACATTTGGTGCTGATTTCCCTCATATTAAGAAACACTACAGTAATCCTCTGTATCCCTTTTCAGCAATGGTATTTGTGAGTGTAAAAAATCAGATCAGCATATATATATTTTTTTTTACACAAAGACATGACAAACACAACCATGAAAGTTTGCTGTCAACATTTGATTAAAAACAGAAATCTTACCGTATGGTCCACCTAAAAAACCCAGGGAACACTTGCAAAAAAGCAATGCAGCCAGTTTTCTGCAAATTAAGGTATGTGTATCAGTGCATACTTGGCTTGGTGTTGTGACTTCCTTCCTTTTTGAGCTTTACCTTTGTAGAAAGCCAGGCAAGCTATGCTGTTTTTTAGTCTTAATGCTAAATTAAACTAACTGACTGCTGGCTGCAGCCTCATATCAGTCAGTGAGAGTGATGCTGATCTTCTCATCTAACAGCAAAAACAAAACAAACAAAACAATAAAAAATTTTAATGGAATTGCCCATTTTACATTGTAAATATATGAGTGCTTGTGGTTAACTATTTCATGGAAACTATTTCACAGAAAAATCCTGGGGAATTCTGCACTACAATTCCAGTGTTAAATATGCCTTCATAATGTCATTTGTATCATTAGGGTTACATCACATCAAAAGATTTGAAAATGATGGCTTTTATCATGGGTGACATCATTAGTGTAACTTGTATGTGCAATTTTGCATTCATACTGTCTACATGGGTTGAGTGCAACACGAATGTGTGCATATATGTTAATATATGTGCCTGAATGTCTTAGCATCTTCCTTTGTATGGATGTAAGTTTGGTCTGAGGATGTCATTTTCTCCTCAGATAGTCAGAGCTCTCTCTCAGCAGGCAGAACAATCTATTTTCCTGTACTGCGCCATCTGATTTTCTTTTTACTTTTTAAAATTTTACATTTTCCCCAGTCAGAGGGAACAAGATACATTTTTGCTGCATGACTGCAGGAAGTAATGTCTCTGCTCCCTCTACCTGCTGCTTCTGCACACGCTGTTCTTCTTTGTGTGATCTTTTTATGTGAATCTCTGTATTAAAATATACCTGCATATATTTCCGTACTTACATACTTTTTCAAAAGTCAGCAATGTGTGTGTAGAGGTAGGTAAAGTGTCTGTTCTTCCCCAAGGGTCCTTTTAAGACACTAGCACAGACACTTGTGTGTTAGACAGTAATTCCACTGTATTTGGCCTGGAATTAGTTTTCCATTTAATTTTACAGAATGGGATTGAATGGTTTGTGGTTGACTGTAGGAGTGTTAGAAAATACAATAAAGGCAGTGTTTTGTATGCCCTCTACTGTATTCCTGCACTTTTTTCAGTGTTCCCAAACATGCATAAAGGTCAATGAAAGTTCAAGAGGTAAAACATTCATAACTAGATGAAAGCTCATGGCTTAATATTAGTTTTCTTATGCAACTTTGTTACTTCTTGTTTGCCTTTAACTGTAGAATCTGAAGTGACATATTGGAGTTGTTTCGGTGCCATTTGGAAGTAAATATTGAGGAAAAAGAGCACAAGAAATATTGTCTTAATCTATTTAAACTGTCAGAATGAAACTGTAAAAGGAAAAGATGGAAACTCTCCTTCTTGGCCATGGCAGCGGCCACACTACAGGTATGAGAAGTGAAAAACAAAACAGACATATCTGAGCCACAGATGAGAATAATACACACCCAAACCCACCCCCCATCGTACCTCCCTAAACCAGACACAAAATTCCCTGTTCCATTTGAGCAGGAGCTGCAAGTCAGGTAAATAGCTTTACTGTATCTAACCCTCCCCTTCAGAAAAAAAACAAAAAAAACAAAACAGTAGTTGTGTAATACCATTCAAAATTGTTATTAGGGTGGGGGAAGAGTGTCTACCTGAGACTGAGTGTTCATGATACCAAAAAATTGTCAGTCTTCATGTAACAAGCAACAAGTAACAGTCCCAACTAAAAGCTGAATAAAAAATGTCAGCATGTGAGTCCACTCCCCTTCATGTATGTTGTTCTTTGCCAGAAACCATGCCACCTCTTCCTATTCATGGAAGACTGCTAGTGCTTCTCTATCCTGATGATGAATGTGGAGCTTGGCCGGGTGCTGCAGGTTGCATTTAATTCCTCTGTCGTGTAGAGTTTGCATTACCTTGCGGAATGCGTTTTGATTCATTACCTTGCTGAAGCATCAGAGTGCATGGAAAATCGGGACCTTGGTCCTCTTATACTTCATGGATGGTATTTCAGGATGGCATGTGGCTTGGTGCTAGCAACTGGAGAACATGGTGTGCACAGTCAACTTTGACTGGGTGTGGGAAATGCATAGTAGTTTGGGTATTAAACTAGAGATGAATTCAGTGAGTTTACCTTCCTCCTCACTCTCTGGGATTCCCACAATCTTAATGGTCATTTGGAGTGAGCCTCCAGGTCAAACCCTTTGGCTTGAAGCAAGCTATTTTGTTTGAGTCTAGTTTACTTAAATTGAGAGGTCACACATTTGTCAAAAATGGCAAAGATTTCATGCCAGTGCAAATTTGCAGCAACAGAATTCACTTAGGGTAAATGTGGTATAATAGTAACACAGTAGCTTTTGTAGTCTTGCTCTGCCCTTTAACCAAATAGAGAGATTTCAATATTACTTCTAAATGTTGCTACGGCATGCTGACCAGTGGACTAAGTTAATAATATCACCAGAAGCGGGCCTGTGCTTGTGGCCGTGTATAACAAAACATGAAGGTAACTCATCATTTAATGTCAACTTAACTTATATTGGTTAGCTCAGTAAGGTAACATTATCTGTATGAGCCCAGTATTCATGCCTATAGACAATCTCTGGTTTGTTTCTCTTCTGCTTCATCCAGTCTTTTCCCATCTTTTATCTGGAGGTGATGTTCAGGGCAGTTAACCAATCAGTTCAGTTAGTAAATAGTGCATTAGGAGGCATTTTCAGCAAATCCTTGGAGAGCCCTCAAGGGAGGGCCTTTGATCAATTGTCTCTTTATGGAATTGTAGACTTATTTTGCCAGATGGCTCTTGTCTCTTTATAGTCTTGCTGTTAGTTTGTCTGTCAGTATAGATTGTGAGATTACAGTCTACAGCTTTTTAATAAACAGACAGCCAACAAGAAGTCTGGTTAAACACCCTCCAGCTCTTAAAGAAAAGGTGACTCCTGAATGCGCCTGTGGCCAGTGGTGGAAAAAATCTTCAGTTACTTAAATAAAAGTACCAATACACTATACAATGTAAAAATACTCCATAACAAGTAAAAATCATGCATGAAAAATCCTATTTGGATTTAAGTACCTAAATATCAGCAACAAACTATGAGTAAAGTATTGAAGTTAAAGTACTATTATCTGACATCATTAGATTAATATTACTGAGGCATCAGAGTGTAAATAGCATGTGACTGTTGAAGCTGCTGATCTTCAACATGCACTACATTCCTTTGTTTTTCAAACCCAGCAACACACTAAAACAGAAACTGGTCTATCTGAAAAAATGTACATCCAATTACACAAAAAGCAATATAGTGTGTGCAGTACTATGCAGTGAGGAATGCACAGAGTTATATAACTGGTAATACTAAACAATCCTTAAACAAATGTATGGCTCAACACAGGATAGCCAACTTTTATAGTAATATCATAAATCAAGTCATTCTAATATCTGAAGCTGTACCTCCTGATTCAAGGGATCCTTGTTCTTTATTTAAAAAGAAACAGACCAACAACGACTGGGTCCAAAGATTATACTATACAGCCTTCTACTAACATGGAATAAACTATTGAATTAAAGTAAAGAAGTAAAGATGATCAAACTAACATGGTTAACTAACAGCTGGTAAAATGAGTAACATGATATCATCAACCTAGTCATGAGCAGGTATTGAAATGTTTAGCCTATTGAGCTGTCTTGTCATTGCTGGAGATTTTACTGGTTGGCACCCAGAGTGGTGATTTGTGTAAGCAGTGTCTGGAGTCAGCAACCTCCTCACAAACTTCAGATGGATGCTCCCTGAGGCATCATGTGGTTGCCAAGCAATGGCTCTACCAGTATGTCTCAGCTGTTTAGCCACTGGAAGTTGGACACTATTGTTTTGGCACTCCGATGAGCTCTTGATGAGGCGTTCTTGGACAGCATGTGTTGCTTTCATGTGCATTGATGATGGATTAAGCATAATAATTGCTGTACTTAACTTTAGCTGCATAACTTCAGAAAAACTATAAAGCTGTACTGAGACAGTGTGTGTGTTCTGTTTAGAGAGTTTGTTGAGCATTTGTAACAAAGCAGTTTTCCCATGGTTCTATATAGGATCAATAAAGTTTTTCTCTGATTCTGATTCACACTTGGCCACATGTAAATTCAAAAACCCAAACAACTGTCATTTACACTTGGCCTCAGGTCACTCCAAGGACTCCTGCTAACTGTCGTTACAACAATGAGGATTGGTTGATTGGATAATTAATAAGCATTAATAAGCAGGTGATCCTAATACAGTGCTCCAACAAAATTTCAGGAATTTTACAAAAATATCTGCAGGAAGATTATTATATATCCATTTCAAATGATAATTTGACACTGTAGACCTTGATATTGCTATACTGAATATTGAACAAAACATTTCAATTCAACAAACCAAAAAAAGAGAAAAATGTTGAGTTGGGAATTGTTGAGTGATTTATCTGTCTACATAAAGTAACTTAAAAATACTGTCCTTGGTTTTTGTCCTTGTAACATAAACACTAGGCTTAGTCCTTACTGAGGTGTGAGACAGTAGCTGCTGAGCTCGACCTTAAAAAGCCTTTGTTAACTGCAGCCTGGCCACAAGCCAAGCTCGTCAAAATGGAGTACAGAATGGGTGGGACTAATGAGGCAGACTGAAGTGGATCTTCCATTAATCATTTTGGTGCTCATATAATCTTCGTGTGTATGTGACAGAGTGACTTTCCTTAAACAGCCTCTAATCTGCCACCAGCACACACATACTGTACATTATCAGAAGGTTCTCATGAGCAAATGCTGCTCTTCAAATACATATTCTATGTCTTGACATATGTAAATCAATCATTACTTAAAGAAACTATAAGTAACAGTATCAAGTAACTCAGAAATACATTAATTGACTGAGCAATAATGAGCAATAATGGAAACTCGCACAAGATATTCAAATAGTTAATAGTGCTATCCTGGGCCATATACATTTCAGAAGTGGATCAATTTATGCTTGATTATTATGAAACTATTAATATGGTTGTAGAGTCAAATAAGTGGAGATACATTAAATTGCTGTGATATTAATGCACCAAAGCCATGGATGAGATTTAAGTAGTATCTAGATAATGGAAGACTAAGTAACAGTCTGTGAGAGCTACATTTTAAAGTATTTTTTTTTCCACGTCTGTTGCAGTAGAATTCTGAATCACCTCAGTGGCCCCAGTACTTGGTCTGTTACGCAATCACATTCTTAGTATGCTTGAATTTTCAGTGTAACAGATGCGACCAACCCCATGGTTAAATAGTCTGTTGTTTGTCTGTCTGACTGCTGTGTCACTGATAAGCACATGTCCCTGTGTGACCGAGTGGAGGAGTCAGAGCTGGCTGTTAGAGCTGCTAGTTGCACCCATATGTTACAGTTACAGACAGATATTACACACAGAACCATACTCAGACTCTAATAATGCCGTGATGGAAACTTTCCTTCCTTTACCCACTCCATGGAGGTCAGAGGTTACATGCAGCTCCATACAGGCAAGACTGGAACTGGTAAAGCTTCAGTGCTTCATCTAGGATCTCAAGATCACGTTGCAGTCTTGTTTGTATCATTGGAGTTAACAGATCATAACACAAATGTACTGCTGTCTATAGCTCTCAAAAACTTACACGCCAGACAGAACCCCGTTAAGCTATTTGTCCCAGAAATGACCAAAGAAAAGAGAGATATTGTTGACAATTAACATAAAAGTAATATTGTGATTATTGATACTCAGATCCAGGAAAGAAATGCAGATTCCTTCCTGGTTGTTGAATTTTGGACCCACACTTTACCCTTGTATGAGGGGTCATGGGAGTTTGCCATTCCAGCCTACATGTGGTTTGTGGGTTTATGGCTTATGACCATGTCATCTGGAGGTCTTGTGGGGGCACTGTGGGGGAGCGGGTTACCTAGGCCATACAATCCATCCAATCCCTATATAACCAAAACAAGAGTTGTCTCCATATTCTCCACAAGAGGTCATGTTTCTAGAACATGTTTCCAGTTGGTGTTGGTCTCCGTTAGGGTTGTGCCTGTTCAGGGACAGAATCAAGGTGCAGCTGGGGAAGGAGACAGTCCGGTTTGCGCCCCTCAGATTGCAGATGATATGGTTCTATTAGCCTCACCAGACTGCAACCCTTGACATGCAGCTGTGATGGGCTTAGGGGCTTGGTCACAAGTGAAGGTAAAATGGAGTGTGAGACTGACAGGTGCATTGCTGGAGGATAAGCAGTAGTGCAGACATTGTGCTGTAATGAAGAGGAGCTGATGTTTCAACCCTCACCTAGGGTCATGTGTTTTGGGTAGTGGCTGAAAGAATGATATCGCAAATAGAGGTGGCCAAAATGAACTTCTTCCATATGGTGGCTGGGCTCAGAGAGGGTAAGGGGTTAGGAACTCAGCTATCCAGAGGGATATTAGTGGGATTGCTGTTCGGTCATGTCAAGAGGAGCCAGCTGGGGTGGTTTTTGTATCTAATCAGGACGCCTCCTGGATGCCTTCCATTGGAGGTTTTCTGGGCACTGAGGTAAACCCAGATCACGCTGGCTATATTATATGTCTCAACCAGCCTGGGAACACCTTGTGATCTCCTTGATTTTTTTTAGCATTTCAATCAGGTCAGAAACACCCAAGCCAATTAAAACAGTTTAGGTAGGATTAAGAATGGGGATACCATCATTCTGTGCCAGAGCTATAAATGTGGCAACAAGCATGGATTGACTTAAGAAATTTGAAGTGAAGTGGTTCTTTAGACTTTGTCATGTCAAAATGACTGGGACACATGCACATACCTAATATGTTTATGGCTTAAACTTCTCCCCTGAATGAGTCATATTCTGTTGCCAGTGATTTGTAAATTGAAATTCTTGGGACAGCAGGGGTCCTTAATGGGCAGCCCAAGGTTTCTCAGTAAAAATGCCAAAATGCACTCAGTTTATTAGGCACACCTAGCTAGTCTAATACAACTGTTCTGCAATAAATTCTGTTTTAGGTGTATGGTGCTGTAGAAATGTATTGCATTATACAGACAGGTGTTTTTATTATATTGTCCACCCCATTTATATCAGTGAGAGCAGGCTAAATAACAGAAAAATGTCTCTTTGTATTTAGCTGCATTCATCCCTCCCTCAATTCTGACCAGTCTCCCTGTCCCTGCCACTGAGAAGCACCCATATGGCATGATGCTACCACCATGCTTCACCATAAGGATGGTATTAACCAGATGATGCACACTGAGTCCTTTAACCTCTGTTTTACAAACTCCAAATGGGTTATCATATGCCTTTTCCTTCTATTGACCCACTCTACTGTAAAGGCCTGATTAATGAAGTGAAGTGCTCCTGGGAACGTTCAAAACACTTGTAAATAAATAAGTGATTTCATTTTTGAATACTTGAATTCTTTCCACCCTGTATCTCTGGTTGTATTTAACTTGAGTGGGCAATGTTACAAACCAGTAAGCATGAGTGCTTTATAACATTGGATTTTTATATAATTGTATCAATAGCAGACACATCTGCTAGTTATTGTGTCCATAAACTATTTACTAATTGATCCCCCAGTAAACCTTCTATTACTGAAATGTATTGCTTTGATATACCAATATAAAATTACAAATTCTTTGATAGAGGATTTTATCCATATCTCCAATCCCTAAACCTAATATTTTACTGCCCCACCCCTACCCATTTTCATCTCCATAATGCCATACTCTTTTAGCAAGAAATAATGAAAAGTAAATCCTGTTAAGTTGGGGTTTCTAAGTGCAGAATGTTGAATGTGAGTTTGGGGCTCACTATACAACCATCCTCCACCCTTGGTGATTTTTAAATGCTATCCTCCTTGCTGTAACCTGAAGAATATGTTTTCTGTGAGTTAGTTAATTAGTTAAAATTCCTCTAAACCCTTTTGCATTACCAAAATGTGCATTATCATCCTTATCAAAACAATCTGAATATTATAAAACATAGCCCTGACTGGTTAAATGGGTCCACTTCATGTACATCCACAATCTCTTTAAACAAGTTGGAAAAGTAAAGTCTTTGTTATAGAAACTATCAATTAATAACATTAGAGTCTTTTGTGTTCTCTCTGAGCATTCCAGACTTCACTGAAGAAACTATAAATCTTATTTCAAACAACTGCCAGGTCAGACAGACCTAACTAGAAAATATTTTTTTTTATTTGGGTCCTACTCTTTTTCCTCTCCTGCACTTCCTATTATTCCAACCGTTGTCCTTTTTCCCATTTCCTTCCCTGTTTTGACCTGTTGTCTGTCATTTGGACTTTTGGATTATTGCTTGAGCTTTTCAGGATTTGTTTGCCTATTTGGACTTTATTATCTGATTTTGACATCCACCTGCCTCACCCCTCCATAAGCCATCATTTCTCTTCGTGTAAATGAATCCCTGAGCTACGTAACTCCTCCTCGACTGCATTTGAGTCCTTTCTCCTGTGTTCCTAGCTGTGACAGTACACTCAGTTCACAGCTGCATCCAAACCATGGACCCAGAAGACACTTCTTCTGATAATGACCTTTATGATTTTCCTTACATTTGTGAGTGCCTGAGCATGGAAAAGAAAAGACACTGGTTGGGAGTACAAAGAGGCAGCTTTAAGGATGGCAAAAGGGAAATTGTCCTCCAAGCCATGATTAAAAAGTTAATTTCCAGAGTCTCTCTAAGACTTGCCTGGCTCTTTATGAAGTCGACTTGCCTGGCTATTTCCCCGAAATATCTAGGGGTCAGCAGGGATCTTGGAGATGTCCCGCCTCCAAACTAGCACCACAGAGACTCAGCTGCCCAGTGACCCCGTGTCTCTGCTGCCTGGTGCCATGATCAGTGCCCAGTCAGGCCTCCAGCCATTCTGTTGGGAGTCCCAGCCAACATCTTGTCTGTTCCTGAGTCTGTTTCTGCACTGGGGGTCCCAGACAACATCTCATCTGTTCCTGAGTCGGGGGTCCCAGCTGACATCTTGTCTGTTTCTGAGTGGGTTGCCCAGGCCGATGTCCTGTCTGTTCAGAATTGGGGTCCCAGCCGATGTTTTATCTGTTCCTGAACCTGAGTCAGTTGACGCCAAGCCTATTCCTGAGTGTGTTCCTGAGTTGCCTATCCCAACCAACACCTTGTCAGTTCCTGAGCCTGTTCCCGAAACTGTTCCTGAGTCAGCTCTTCTGGCCACTTTAGTTTTTTCCTGGTTCTTAGCCATGAGTTTTCCCTGCACCTAATCTCCAGTTGGGGGCCTGGATTACACCAGCTCCTGATCTCCAGTCTGTCGGATCTCTCAGATCATCTGTCTTCTGTCTTCACAAACACCCAGCCTAATGTCCAGCTGAATTTTGTTTGTGCCAGTTACCTTTCCTGACCTCCAGAGGGGACCCTCCTTTACTGCCTTCGCTTGCGCCCTCCTGCTTTGCCTCTAGATAGGACCTGCCTTTGCCATCAGTCTCCTGCTCTGCCTCCAAAGAAATCCTGCCTTTGCCATTGGTGTCTTGCTTGACATGCTGATGGATCTTGCTTTCATCCCTGCCTACACTGATGTCCACCACAGCTGTTGTGCCTTTGACGACTCCCACAAAACCATTCCCACCGGTCTGTCTGGACACCGGACTGTCCCCCATGCAGCTCCGCCTGTCTGTTCGGCCACTGTGCTGTTCAATCAAACAACTCTGCCTGTCTCTACAGCCTCCAGGCCATCCTCCCAAGTGGCTTCACCTGTCTGCCTGGCCTCTGGACTCTCTGGTCCCTGGGCCACCAGCCCAAGGTCTTCTGCTCCACCCCTGTCAAGCCCCCAGGCTGTTTTTCTGAGAA
This sequence comes from Lates calcarifer, assembly GCF_001640805.2. Classification (NCBI taxonomy): domain Eukaryota; kingdom Metazoa; phylum Chordata; class Actinopteri; family Centropomidae; genus Lates; species Lates calcarifer. The sequence goes on from NC_066847.1 coordinate 15,397,880, forward strand.
CCCAGCTCCATTTTTTGGTTCCATATCCACTTGCTCCTCATCGTCTCTCCTGCTCCCTTCTACCCTCTTCTTTACTTTCTGTTTGTGTCCTTTCCTTTCCTTCTTCCTGGTCTTTGCATTCCTTTCAGCCAAAGTAGTACTTTGATTTCTTAATCTCTGCAAATACAAAGTGGCTAAGGATCTCAAACTGTTAACTCAAGTAACTTCCCAAGAATACTTTCAATCCATTTTCCTCTCCATGAACATTAAAAGACTCTAATTTTGCTTAGTCACAAACAGACAAAATGATGAATCATAAGAAGGGTACATGATTAAGTAAATATCCCTCTATGTCACAGCAGCCTAGTTTTTGCTCTCTTTATTTTTCCATTTGTCGGGGCATGAGCTGTAGTGTGTATCCATACCATAATAAGACTTGATAAGAGCAGGTAAATGGAGCTGAGACAAGACTAGCTAACTGAGATCTGTCGAGCCTTTCGAAATCTCAGACAGGTTGTGTGTTTGTTTACCATCTGACTGCTTTGTTCACCAATAAATTCCTCCCTTCCTTCAATTCTCTTCTCATCCCACGTTGTTGAACACTTGAGACTCTGTATTTTATGATTGATTTCTGTTTCTTTTACTTCTCTGCCTCTTCTTTTCATTTTCTTTCTTCTCTTCTTTCATATCTTCATCTTTTTCTTCCTTTTTTGCTGCTTTTCATAGTTTTTACTCTTGCTGTGCATTGACTCTCCCTCCTCTATTCTTTTTTTGAACAGATGCTTTTCTCCTTTGATGTGATCTGTCTCTCCTACACCCTCATTTTAACTTGGATGTTCTCAGCAACAACAAAAAGAGTAGTTATTGTTACTGTTTTACCAAAACTCACCCTCCTTCTCCTCTTCCCCCTCCTGTTTTTTTTTTTTTTTTTTTTTTTTTTAGATTTTAGTCCTTTCCCAGACACAAAAAAGCAGCACTTGGCACTTTTTAAATGTAAATAAAGTTTTGTTGTTTCCTCAGCCATAGCCTCCTCTAGCCCTGTTTATCAGGCAGACTTCAAAGTGGCACACTGACATGTGGCTCTATCTCTCCCCTGCTTTGTGAAATAGGGTCACAGGCGGTGCTTGGCTTTCAGAAAAACTTTTCCCTTTCATGTAAGAACTTAGTGGGTGAGAGGAACTAACAGGGGCCATGCCAGCCAGCCAGCCACCCACTATCCAAAATGAGACACACATTGTGGCTGTGAGTGTGGGTGTATACATAGGTAGATGTGGATGAGTGTTGTTTTTGTGCACTTTTCTCAACTGGTCATAGCAGGCCAGCACTTAGCTCAGTCCATGTTTTTGTTTTGCTTTGGTGTATTTATTTCACCTGTTGTTTTGGTGTATCATTATTTTATTCACTGAGTTTCTGCCACTGTCTGTGTTTTTTCTCTTTTCTCTAGCTGTCATGCCAGTGTGAGAGCGCCTTAGTACCTCGTGCTGAGCTTGAGACTGCAGCAGCAGGACAAAAGACAGAAGAGGAGAAAGAGAGGACGGGAGGAAAGAAAACACGGGAACAAGCCAGAAAAAGAGCAAGGAGAATCCGAGGAGTCAGCATGTTGATCAGAGCTGAGTTTAAGAGACAAACCTGACTCTGGATGAGACAGAGAGAGCATAAAGATAGGTAAAAAAAAAAAAAAAAAAAAAAAGGCTGAAATGCTCACCTGTACCCAGACAGGTTGAGAAGTTAAGAGAACTGTCCGGCCATGGCTGTACGTCTACTCCTGGTAATATAGATTTAAGATTAAATGCACCCACGCTGCAACCTCCTAAATTTGCATCTGTCCTCCTCTGACTTTCCCTGACCCAGTCACCAGCTCAAACCTCCCCCAAAACCCTACATCTCCTTCCTCTCGGCTATCACTTCATACCCGAAGTCTCAGTCAGTCTAACCAGACAGCTGTGTTCATAGCAAGTTACCACATGAGCTGTCACTGAGGAGTGGAGAAGCCTGTTCCAGAGTTTGACAGGAATAAGCCTTTTATCACTACACATGGACTGTTGATGAAGAAAGATGGCAGTGAGACTGGCAGGTGCCACCCCTTCCTCTCGGCCACCCTCCCTCCCCCCACTGGCCACGGCTCGGACTGGTTAGGGTTGGTCTATTGGCATCCATTGCCCATTGCAGCATCGGCAGCAGCTGACAGAGAGTGGGAAGGAGCAGTATGCAGGAAACTGACTTACCAGCCACAAATGCCTTCAAAGGTAAAAACTGATAATGCACAGCAGTGTGTGTTTGTGTGTGTGTGATTGTGTGCGCGTCTGTGCATCAAAGAAAAAATGTATACTGATGTCAAACAGAAAAAAATTGATCTTACTTAGTTAGTGCTGATTTCACCAATAGCAAATTTACTCCGCTGTGGCTAATATTAATAGTGTGAATTGGCCAAACTACAGCTGTGTCTGAGATGACTCCATATTTACTATAACAGACCAATAGAACAGTTCTAGAAGTAGAATAATGCACACTACTTTCTGCTAACAATCATTTTACTGAGGCAAAAATTACATTAGGGTTACTCCACATCTGTTAGTGATGACTTAAAATGAGTAATGAATGAAGGACTGATTTCGTACACATGCTAAAAAACAAAACTCATACCTTTATCTGCCTTTGTCACAGCATATATTTTTACTTACTATGTCATAATAGGAAAAGCACAGATGTTATTAATAATGATTTCTATGTTTCTATGTGGTCCCTGTAGGACAGTGCCTTTACTGAACTGACTGGCTAAAGATGATAGAAACAACACTCTGTATAATTTAGATACTTGAAAAGACAAAGAGTTGACTCTGTCTCTTTGCTGTTCAAGAAGACCAACAGAATGATGAGGCTTTATCCAGGTTATCTGGGTAAATTGATGGTATAACAGGTAGCAGTTGACTCTGAGCCAGATTCACCTCCAAACTGGTATTTCTGTGTGACATACTTGGCCAATGTCCTTTGGTGCAACTAGGCAATACCGATGCAGATTCACTCAAAAAACCTGTGCCAGCACTGGCCCAGCTCTAGACCAGATGAGGATTCCTTTATGGTGATCTATATTGGATCTGGGCCAGATTTGACCAGATCTGTGTGTCCTGATCTTGGGCCAGATCACCACAAAGGAATCCTCATCATCTTGAGCATCTTGGATCTGGCCCAGAACTTATGAAGGCTATGTGGCGTATATACAGTCCAAATCATAAATACTTGCACAGTGACCCTTTGTTTTACTCAAGCTCTGTGCTTAAGCATATTCGATTCATCTTTAATTTGAGAAGGTTTACATCAGTATTGAAAAACACACTTTGCTACTATTTCATGCACATAAGCTCACACGTGGCTTAGAACTGATCTGTCGATATGATACTGCACAGTAAAGAGATGCATGCAAGTGAAGAAGATGACAATGACACTCAAATAAAGCAAAAATCAATTAGAGAGATGTCATAGGTAGCTTGTTTGCCAAAATCAACATTTGGGTATGTGCAAAAAACCAATTGTGCCAAGGAAATTGAGAAAATGGCCAATGAAATCTTGTGGATTATCAGAAGATCATTTGGATGGTTAGGAAAAACCCCTTTATGACTGCACAGCAAGTCCTCAGAGGATTCACACGAGATGCAAACCCCGGGTAAGTTAAAACAGAGGAGCCAGGAAACCAGAATTCTGGAACAAAGTTCTGTGGGGGCTAAACCAAATCAACCGCTATCAAAATGACGAAAAGAGGAAAGTGAGGGGAAAAAATGCCACCTTATCTGTCTATCACATGTGATTCCATTATGGCTTGGCATGTATAGTTACCAATAGAACTTCCACACTGGTATTGATAATTTAATTGCTGATGGAAGCAAACAGGATGAATGCAGACACATACAGGGGCACTGAGTGTGCTCAAATGCCTCAAAACTCATTGGATGACATTTCATCATTCAGCAGCACAGCAATCCTAATCATAGAACCAAAGCAGTCAAAAGGCTGTTCAGGGTGAAGGAATATATAGCCACACACTATAGCGACTAAAGGACAATGCTTCTGCAAAGAATCAGCATGTAGCCTGACATGCACCTCCCTAGAAATCTAACTACATGTCACAGTAATGCAGACTGCAACAACTGTCCCTGGTCCATTTGTCTCTCAGTGGCGAGACAAGCTCAGAAAACTCACTGTCCCATCAATCAATTTCAATCAGTTCAAATTTCATCAGTTCAATGGTCATACAAACCATCTCCTCAGATGTCTTCTCTCTTCTCTGCATCAAAGTAACTATTGTTCAACATTTATTGGCCCAACATGAAGAAACTCGACACAGTATCATAGGAAACCCACCACCAACTTAAGTTTTGGTTGTGTAATTGCAGAGCGATACAGACACACCAGCCAACAAGTATATCTGCTTACAGCCTCGTAGGCTACTTGCGTAGGTTATGGCACAGGCTCTGCATTGATCCTTTGCATATGTACTGTACAAACTAAGCTTTAAGGTAGACAGACCCCTCATTAAACAAGAGCTTAAGGTGGCTGCACTGAAGGCCTAGGAGAGCATCACCAGATAGTTACAAATCATCAGGTGATGTCTACAGGTCTGATAGACATAGTGATCACACACAAATAAATACATTCCCACAGAATATTGAATAGGATTATTTTGTCTGAATTCATGAGTATCCTCCCATTGCTTTTGAAACCCTACACTTTTGGCAGTATGTTTTAAACGGGTCATATCTCACACACACTTATTTCTGTATTGGTGTAAACCTGCTCAAATTAAAGTGGAGAGTTCATGTAGTGGGTTTCCCCTCTATTTTGTTTCAAGTTGTACATGTTGGTGAAGCAACAGTATGGAGAAGAAATATAACAGTCCAAATATTACTTATGTCTGGACTGTAGATGACAAATGCAGACCCACAAAATTATCACAGTTTAAATCACACTGGTAATATAGGTCATAATAATACATAACAATGATAGAATAGTATTTTAGTTTTTTTATGTGAACATTCCAGTCCCGTAAAAATAAAAGGAGAATAGTTTGCACATTGTGTCTTGCACATCACCAGGTGTGTTGTCACCTGCTGCATCAATTTCTCTGCAATTAAACAACCCTGTATAATTTTCAGATTCAGTATTAGCCTCTGTAGACTAGACTTAACAGTTTTTCATTAAAGCACAATCACTTGTTCTGATTATGATAGTTGTAATTGCAGTTGTATGCAGACTCACAGGGGAGGCTGAGCTCTTCCTCTGGGGACCAGTGAACGGGTTAAGACTTGTGACATGCTTGCCTTAGTCAAATCATGAGACAATGGATTATAGTGACTAAATAAGCGAGGAGTACACACACACACACACACAGTGTGACCAAATAACTGCAAACTTAATGGCATTCCCATCAACTTCACTATATTACTTTGTGTTAAGTGCTAATTAGCAAATGTTAGTATGCTAATGTGCTCAACTAAGATGGTAAACACTATAGTACACCTGCTCAACATTAGCATGTTACCGCTGTCACTATGAGCATATTAGCATGCCAATATTAGCATTTAGCTCAAAGTACCACTGTGTTTAATGTCACAGTCATATCTTTGTTTGTTAAAAACATAATTACATCAGCTTCCAAACTGTAACTCAGAATCTGTGATATCAGGAGTTTCTGACACTGACGACGTCTCCCACTTGGTGAAAAGAACAACAAACATGTCAACAACCTGCGGTAAGAATGTAAACACAAATGCACCACCGCTGGCAGTTACATCATAATAAAATTCAATATTAACACTAATACAATCCATTCAGCTTTTACAGGAGCTACACATGGTTTGTTTCTGGTTTTGAACTTCTACAGAAGTAGCTAATTTAGGTTGTTTATATACATGATTTGCATAGGTCCAAATAATAACAATGTGTGCTTTATAATAATGTGTGAAGACAATATATCAAAACCTGGAGACATTATTTACACGTTCTTTAAGTATTTGTAAGGTGGTGTCTGTAAGATATCTGTAAAGCACAACTGACTAATATAAAGAAAGTAAAGTTATTATTTTTGCTCAGATCATTAATGAAGTAAAAAATAACAGTATAAACATTTTTGCTAGCATCAGCAGTATCATCCAGAATGAGGTCATCCTCTGTGTGTTTTCACTCATATGAACAAACAGCTCCTTATGGCAAAGTTATGCAGATGATACACCTGTGAAGATGACTGATGACATTTTCAACAGCATTCTCTCATTTCACCCCAGTCCAAATGTTCCTCGAGCTGCTGTGGCAAATTTCACATTCTGCCATCCTCTCTTTGTTTGCTGAGAGTCCTGCTGTGATGTTTCCATTTGCAGTGTTATCCAGAGCACAAATAGGAAAGCACCTCCTTGGAGTGACTGACAGAACTTTTACTCTGAGGAAGATGATATCTCCAAGACAGACATCTCACTTTGTGAGCTTATAGAGAACTGTACTGACAGACTGACTGAGTCACTGACAGATTGACTTGTACCTGACTGCTTTCTGTTGTTGATTTAATTAATAATGATTTAATTACACTTAACGTAGGACCAAGGGGCAGACTGGCATGCAGTGTGTGTACTGTGTTTAATATTTTGATAAATGCACTGACTTCGAATCTTCACATGCATGCTATTTTATCTGTAAATATGTGTATACATCCTGCTGATATCTTTACTGTGATCCTTTACTACAGATGGGGAGAAATCACCCCAGCCAGTTCTCAAAGCATATGTATTACATAATTAATCAGCTGTATGAATGAGCTTGTGTATGTGTGTGGGTTAGTTCTGGTCAGTGTCTGCTGAGGCCTGGAGGGGGTGAGGAGGGGAACGAAGTCATTGAGCGGTGAGAAACAAACTGGCTAGAATTCAGATGTAGGCAGACACTGGTGGTTGATAGCTGCAGCGTTAACGTAAGGTTCTGTTTAATGCTGGAGTTCATGTCAGGTAAAAAAAACATACGTCTGTTCACACACACTGTTTGGCCCAGTCAGGTTTGTGTGTCTGTCTGCATCTGTGTTCAGTGAAACTGAATCCACACTGATCTCTATGGTGAGCTTGTTGCTGTTGCTGTATGTATTGTGCTATCAGTTGAAGTGTGGAAGGAAGAGAGCGTTCAAACAAGCACAGACTAAAGCCACCGTACCAGCCCTGGAAAATAACTTTTTACTCTGATCACACTCCTTTCCCTCATCTGTTTTCTTCCCTTCAGTATTGTTTTTTCCCTTGTTAGCTTCATCCCTCCTTTTGTAATATAGTCCCTTCCTCAATTCCCTCCTCATATGTGCTTTGATACTTTCCTCCTTCCCTCTCTTTTCCTTTGGTGACCAAGAGAGCTCAACACACTACATCTTAAGAAAACACATGGAAATAGACAAAACCTGCACAACACATACACTACAAATCCAAACAACAAACCAAAACTATTTGGTTGTTTTGTGTGTATTTGCAGTGAGTTTGTCTATTTGATTGTATTGTCTATCTTTCCAAATATCTCTCTTTGCACTCGTCTGGTTGTGCTGCCCAGCCATATATCTGCATTAAGCCGTTCATGGCATTCAAACACTGAGCATGCTCACCAATACCAGTCCACCTCCCTCTTTCTTATCCCTTTGTCTTCTCCCCTTCTGTGTCTGACACATTTTCTGACTCTTCCTCTCTCTTGGTGGTCACCTTTTTCTGTCCATCTCCATTTATTGCTCTCTTTCTGTCATTCTCTTTTCTTCCCACCTCTGCTCCATCTCTTGCAGTGTGGTCTCCCAACACAGTCAAGGCATATTGAGCTGTACTAATGTGGAGCTCTTGCCCATCCATGAGTGACTGACAGATCAGGTTAATTAGAGGAGTACCTCCTGCTCCTCTGCCCACCTGCTGTGTGGGGCTGAGGCCTCAGGCGCACTGGATGTCTGCCTGCCAGCTCTTTACCTGTCTATGCATTGGTAAAAGTATATGTGCTTCGTTCTAATCAAGTCTGAGATGTAATATTGATTTTTTTGATTGACATTTAAAAGTGTTAGATTGACTGAATTGCAACCATTTAATCAAAATTAGATGTAGTCTGGCTTTTCTTAAATGATAATTCCACTTTTTCTCACAACTTGGGTTGTATCTTCTGTGATTTGATCATTGTTGCTGTAAATGATAACATGGTACTCACCAAGTTAATTGCTGAGATTTGGAACAGCAGTGTTAAAAGAAAAACACAAGCAATCAGATAGTCAGCAGGTTATAAACAAACAGCCCAGAAATGACTTTGGAGATTACAGTATACCAACAGACTGTGATGAAATATTACAGTAATATGTGTGGCTGCCTGGTGTTTGCAGGTTCACGGGCAGCTATCATGTCACTGGTTAGCTCACCAGCTGCAGTAGTCTAGAAACTAGCCCTGCAAATAATCACCATGTTCCCAAGCTACCAACCATCCATTTTGGGAGGACATGCAGTTGAATTCCAGTTGACACAGGACACGAGAGGTGCACCCTGGACAAGTCAATCATTGGACCAACATATAGAGACAAACAACCATTCATGCTCACATTCAAAACTACAGGCAATTTAGAGTTGCCCATCAGCTTAACCTGCATGTCTTTGGACTGTGAGAGGAAGCCGGAGCACACTGAGCAAACCCACGCAGGCTTGTAGAGAACGTGCAAACTTTGAAAGCTGAACCCTCTTGCTGCAAGGGAACAGTGTTAACCACTGTACCACTGTACCGCCCCAAGTACTTTTTCCATCATATATCAGTCATTGATTTCATTTTTTCACATACACTGTTCAAAACTGCTGATAGAAATGATGAAATGACCAAATTACTACATAATTTAGAATGATTTTCAGTATGGACAACGGTATAATTTTTGAATAGTCAATTGTTAAGAGATGGTTTCTAGTTTTTTTAGACTCCTTACATTCTCAGCACACAAGTTTTAAATGGGGAATATAACCAAGCATTTAGACTGTGAGCAAGCAGCTGAGGCTTGTGGAACCCTACAGGTGATGAGTGCAGATGAGGATGTGTATCATCAACACAAACATACTAGTCAAAGACAACCAAGAGACAACTCTCTCCTACCACACACACAATCACATACAAGCTAAAGGCAATCAATTAAAACTGCAGCATCTACTAAACTATCTGCAATCTGTAAAGAGGAAAATGAAGAGGCAAACATTCTGTTGCATCTACTGTGCTACTGATACTCTGTATTTGTCTGAACCCCCGATTCTCAAAAATACAGTGAGAAACAGCTAAACACAAAATACTTGAAGTCTTTAATAAAAAGGTTAGTATTGTAGCTATGGGATAAAGGGTCCAGGCTGTTTCTTCTGCCAGTGTAATAGGAGAGTATGCTGTAGTGTACCGGTGGGCAGAGTTGTTTATAACAGATAGAGTGGAAGAATCTGTATCAAAGGTATTTTTGAAGTATTTTGTGTAAAAACAACAGACAAAAATGTTCAGTGCAGCAGAGGAGAGGGTATCTGAGGACTGACATTGCAGTCCCATTTAATAGGGAAAAAAATAGGAAAAATATTATTTCTTTCTCTCTTGGCAAACAAGACTGTCCAAAATTCCCACTTTCCTGTGTAAATGTGGTTGTGGTTTATGTCACGTTCAAGTGATGTGGGAATATTTACTGGAATATGTTAGTAGTGACAGTGCATTCAAACTGAGCCCTTAACTACTGTGACTAAGATTACTGATTAAGTGATGAGACATTTTATTTTTATTCCCACTCTCTTTTTTCAGGCAACACACTTGCACTTAGGACATGATTCATTTGAGTTTATTCAAAGCAACCCAGGCACCAAAGCATCAGCTGCAAACAAAATGACTAAATATAGGAAGTTGTGCTCTGTTTTTTTTTTTTTTTTTTTTTTTTCATCCTGGTCTAAGTTACAGTCACTGGTCAAGACAATGGAGCATTTAACAGCTAAAGAGGAACTGGTAGGAACCAAACTCAGAGCAAAAATAAAGTGAATTCATCAAGTGGACATAAACACAACTACAAACTGAGGTTAATGTTGCTACATAACTGCTGGATGTGTAAATAAATGATGGCTTGCTAACAAATTTGCCAAATTAGCTTGAAAGAGATCAGAATTGTTAATTTATAATCAGACTTTCAAAATAACAGCACTGTAGTGTAAAAATTCAGGACTGCCTACAACACTGCTCCATGATACTGGATAGTGGTCTGGTCCTCTGTTTGTGTGTGTGTGTAGCTATGAACTCTTGTCTGATAAGTGTGTCTTGTCTCTCTGTGCATGGCTGCTTGCGGTCTGATTTTGTCTCCTTTACTTACTTCTCACCCAGTCAGACATCCACCCAGCCTATGTTTACAGTGGCCTAAATAAGTACATCATCTAGGTGGTAGTGTGTGTCTCTGGTTATCTGTGATTATATCTGTGTGTTTGATCTTCCTGTCTAATTGTACCTGTGACTTTTAAATGTGACTGTACTATATGTGTGGGTCAGAGTGTGTGTGCATCTATGTATGTTCATGTACATGATTGTCTGTATGTGTGCGTATCTGTGTGTGAGTGTAGTCAATAGCTGAATTTGTCACTGTCATTGTTTAGTAGCCTTCACATTAATGCTTCAATTTCCATTCCTCACATAGCAACAAACATCTTAAAGCAGGACTGCCAACACTGGGTTTCACACCAGGTCGATTGTCCTGCACCCTGGGTCAAGGAAGGGCCCAAGATAACCTTATAATTATTATTATTAGTAGTAGTATTATTATTATACAAATTGAAATTCAAACCACATTCATTCAGAGCGATGGCTTTTCAGAATCAGATATAACAGTGCAATAAATTCAGTGCTATATAAAATTCAACAAAAAGAAGTATTCAGTATAATTAAATTTCAAAATTGTTGCTGATGTGTGGAAATGTATTGCTGTCACACCAGAAAGAAAGGATCACTATCACAATATAATGTGAAGAGTTTCATGTATATCTTGATTACTATGTTTCACATTATAACGTAATATTTATGTTTTACTTTAGAAACTTTTCATGTTCTAACATTTTAGTTCTGGACTTTGAATGGATTAAATTTACTTATATAGTAGGATGCAGCAGATTACTGTTCCTTTCTCCCATCTGACACAGAGATATCTGTTGTCTCCATGATAAATCTACACTGGAAAATTTGGATTCTCTAATCCTCTATCCTAATCACTGTAACAGGGTTTCTTCTTCACATGATGATTAGGAAATCAGCTCACTGGAGAAAGCTGACTGTAACCTGGTTACCTAAGTGCATGTAAGTGCATGGGGATATGCTGCTTGGATTAGTTACGACAAAGCAGATATATGATGTATGTGATCCTGACACATCTCATCCTGTAATCAAATTACTGACTAGATGACAGCATATGTAGCTTCTGCTCTTTTTCTTTGACAGTTAATGTTGTAAAAACCACCCTCCTGAAGTTTGGAACTACTGTAAGTCCTCCACAGGAGAACTTGCAGCCACATTTGCTTTTCAGCCGTGTGTGTTGCTGCTTTACTTCGTCAGCAACTTTTCTAATATCAATAATAGCATTTTTTATTTGCCTTTATTTCATTGACATTTAGCTAAGCATATATGTTTTACTGCAGTTAACAGTTTAGTAGTATAATACAACAAAACAGAAAGTACAGAAAACCTCAACAAATAAAACAGAAAACTGAGGGTAAGCATAGTATATACAGGCACTGTAAAAGGCAGGCAGTTATTGATAATGGTCTTAAAGTTACAGAGGTAGAGGTAGTAAGCCTGTTTAAATTTTTAGGTGACATTACAAGTATGACAAATATGTGTTACATTAACATTTATAAATATTATAATGCAATAATAACTATATAATATGGCAGACCACTAATGGCTCTGTCAAATTATCATTAAAAAGAACTCTATAACTACTGCTGAGTGCTTTACCTGGGAGTTGAATATCAGAGCATATAACATGAGTTAATATTTCCTGCTAATATGCTCTGACATATTGAAATATTAATTCAACACTGATGGACACATTTAGAGCTTTAACAGCGTGTTCATTTACAGGAATAATAACAAATTCACTGCAAAGACTAAATTAAATGTCATGGATATGTCACGAACAGACATTATGTAGAAAACCTGACCTTTGGAGGTGATTGTTTGCCTGCTTTTCTATCAACATACACCAGCAGCAGCAGCACAACTTCACCAAACACCCCAGACTAAAGAGGCCTTGGTCACAAATATATTTAAAACCTTGGAATCTGACCTCTTCAATTTAGTAAAGGTTTTCTTCAACTATGGACAAAAACCTAAGATTAACTAAGCTTTTAAAATGTATTCAGCCACTGCTTTTTCTCAAGTTCATGAGATTTCTGTGAATATGATTTTTTTTACAGAAGCCTCCAGTATTGTGTAGTCTCTTCATGATATTTTTCTCCTGCACCATGTCTCTTAATGCATCCAACAGATGATTATACAAAATAGATGATGATGGACCACAGTGTATGAAAATGATTTACAAATATTTCTAAACATTTTCTTCTTTGAGTGGCAAGGACACATCTTTTTCATGCCGTCCTCCTTTAACCAGCCTTGATTACCTTAGCAGAACAGTCAGACTGATCTGCTCTAATTCAGTTGTTGATACGATGGCTGAGGTTACTGAGTTTAAGACATTATTTTGCCTCAGCCTGTCAATGCTGCCTGCCTGCAGAGATTCTCTGCTAGCTTGGCTAGGTAGCTTGTGGGTGTCTGTGTGCAACCATGTGTGCATGGGTATTTCTCTGTGTGTGCATTTGCGTGAGTGTGAGTTTCATATGTATTTGTCTGTGTTGTATGCACGTGTGTGTGTCTGTACCTTATCCATGTGTGTGGGCGTATGTGTGGGCAGAGCGTTAAAGCTGACAGTGAGCAAGCAACCTGAGGGCATATTTATGAGCTTTCTCACTGTCGACGCTAAGCAGTGAATATTAACCTGATGCTCTCTCAGCACCTTAAGCTCCAAAGCACATAGAACCAACATTTTCAAAATTTTCTTCTCGTCTGAGTAATGCACTGTTAAGTCTGTTGTGGAGGAAAGCGCATGGAAAAATGCGGAGGCCAAGGTCAAACAGCACCATTATTGCTGTCAAGTGATTTCATCATGATAAAGATATCATCCACCTTGTATCTAAATTTGTATTTTGTATGTATTTTTTGTATTTTTATCCATGATGTATTAGCTCAAGGCTTCATAAAGAGCTACACGAGGCCATAAACTGAACATAAAATATTTAACTTATCCTTACCCATCTAAAGCCAGCTGATGTGTAAAATTTACTGTAGTAAAAAGTTGTGCATTGAATACTCTCTGACAAAGGTCATTTATAAAATGAAAATCTTAAAACAAACAAATGTGGGCGGGCAAGTAATTTCATTTAATTTGTGGCAAAATGACACACACACCTCCACAGGGCTGAAATGATCCTTCTCTTCCTCTCCAGCTACATTTTAACAGAACTGAACTACAAAACAAAAAAATGTTCTAAATTCCCTGAAAGTGCTTGGAGAAAATGTACATTAAATATACAAACTCAGGGCAGGTTTAAAGTAAATGTACTGTACAATTGCATAGTAGAACAAAATCTCATTAATCTGAGATTTGTCTTCATAACAACAAATGATTCAGATAAATACTTACACATTTTGCATTGTCTGAAATTTTGCTGAATGTCTCAGCTCAAAATCTCAATAGGTGTACTTAAAGTTACATTGTAAAGTTTGTTTCTGTGGTTAACAAACAGCTTCTCTTAACATTCACTGTCTTTTACCAAGTTGTATTGTGTTCTCAAAGGTGCATTTACACAGTGAACACATACAGCTGCTGACTGCATTGTTTCCTGTATAAATACAATGACAAACATACAGTACTGCTGAGGAAGGTAGCAGTGGCAGTGGCTGCCACTCTTGTGACTCTTGCAGCTTGCCATTTCAGGTTGTCATGTAACCATAGCAACCACAGATCCCAAACCAAGGAAAACACAAGAACTAATTTTATTGTTATTTGAGTACTCTCACTTTTACAATAGCAATGAACAAATGTATCAATAGACCTCGGATGGAATTTCCTGCAAATGTAATGTTTGGGTGGCAAGCTGACACTGAGTTGGTTTGAAATTAGCTTAAGGTGATAGTTTGGATTATTGCTTGGAAGTGGGGTTGTAGGACCTACTTAATCATAGTCAGTTTATTACAGAAGTATAACAAAAGTAGTATGCTGGATGCCAGTAACTTTTCTGGTGTGTTATTTCTGTGGAAGATTAGCCACATTATCTGTGCCAAATCCTAACATCAAGTTCCAGGCTAACCTACAAAATGAACAGTCAAAACGCCATAAAACATGGCAAAATTTATAGATTACAAGTTTGAAGTTGGGTGAAAGAAAGTCAATATCAGTCCATCCTTGAGATCCAGTACTGAGGAGAATCCTGCTTAGTACTGGCACATTTCTGCAGTTGTGGAGACATTTCCACCATTCCAAACACAAAGTGAATGCAGTGGGTCTGCATTTCCCCAGATGATGGGAGGATGATTGTATTGATGATTGTATGGCAGCATCAAGCATTGTTCAAAATACTTTTATGTGCAATGTGTTTATTTTGCTAACTGCCATGAATAATTGTGTGTTTTTATGGGATTTTCTACTTAGGATCAAAGTGACAAGAAAGATGAGGGCAACATGAACTTCTTCCTTCTTCCTCATATACGGGGAAATTCACATGAAGTGTCCAGTGTGTGCTACCAGGCCAGCAGTAGGCCCCAGGACAAAGTAGAAGGAGAAGGTTCAAACAAAGAGTAACTTTGCTACCATATAGCGTGACTACATCTCCCTGAGGCATACACAAGTATATTCACTTCCTGCTCCAAACACACACACACACAGCAGAGCAATAGTGATGCATTGTCTGTGTCTGGACTGCAGAGAGGAGACACAGCCTGAAGGTCCCTCTCTGCATCTCTCCCTCTTCCTGTCACCGTTTCTCCTTCTCTCTCTCTCTCCCTCACCTTTACTATGACTGAAGAAGAGATGGCAAGACAAGAGGAGAGAGAAGGGGAAAAAGGAGTCAAAAATGGGGCAGGCATAAAAGGAGACCAAAGAAGAGATGACCACAAGAAGGGAGGAGAAAAGATAAAAGAAAAAGAGGATTGGAGCAGAGGGACAGCAGGTTGGAAAGATGCCCCAATTCTTCATGGCTCACAGATGCATCTGCAACACATTTATTATCGTACTGCCCTGCAAACCTGCTGCTGCTTCATATCAAGGATGCAGGCTAGAGGGCAGAGAGAGCAGAGAGCTGGGAAAAAGGCTGAAATATAAAGTGTGATAAGACCAAAGGGACATTAAACAGTCTGACACAGACAATTCACAGTTACCATGGAAAGTGCAGATCCCAGTGCCCAGCTAATCTGCAGTTTGTAACAGCTTTTTTTAAAACAAGTTTAAAGCGGTGTCCTTAATCACTCTCTATACTGCAGGCTACTGAATCCACTATGACTTTCTGTAAGTGTATTCATGAACTCTATGAGTAGTGTCTATAGCATGGACACCAGTTACTAGATACTAGATACTTTATGTTAAACTCCACTTGTGATTGATTGTGATTCCATCCATCCATTTGCTATACCACTTATCCTTTGTGGGTCACAGGGGGGCTGGAGCCAATCCCAGCTGACACTGGGTACACCCTGGGTAGTCTATCACAGGGCTGGCAGACAGTGACAAACAACCATTCACACTCACATTCACACCTACAGGCAATTTAGAGTTGCCAATTAACCTAACCTGTACTCCACACAGAGAAGTCCCAGGCAAACCTGGGTTCAAACCCAGAACCTTCTTGCTGTGAGGTGACAGCACTGACCTCTGCATCACTGTGCCACCCTCTGATTATAATTAATAGGCTCAAATCTGAATTTACTACAATACAGTAGGTGAGGATTGGTAATAGTAGATGATTGATTGTAGAGATATTTCACTCGAAGAGGACTGAGGAACTTTGATCTGATGGTAGCGCTACAGGAAAAGTCAAAGGGTTGTACTTACTGATCTGCTGGTAGCCATGAATGTCTCTACCAAATGTGGCTAAAGATCCTTTAATGCTCCTTTGATGATCCTTTGATTGATATCTCACATGATATTGAAATAGACTGTTTATTACATTTTCTGATAGGATGATAACGTAAAAAATGCTCACCTTCAATTCCTTCTGAAATATCATTTGAAGTCTTAGTACCAACATTAATGTCAGCACTTCATTGAATGATAAAATGACTCAGTGTAATCAGTTCTCTCCACATAGGCTGCAAGACTCCCAGGGTTGATTTTCTGTCTGGTGAGCTGATGGAATAGTGAAAAGGTCCATGTGTGCTTTAATGGCCCTACTTACTGCCTTCATACAGTCTGAGCTGTTTTAGAAGTGTGCCACAGCATGCTACATTGTAAACAGCCTCTTAATGTTTCATAATGCTGCTAGTCTGAGAGCAGTGTCTGCAGCCAATGCAGCCCACTGACTCTCATTTATTCTCACACATACTCATAGAAACACACACATTCAAACAGACACCCCAAAGACACTTTACCACTACCACATACCCAGAAACACACTGAGAAACACGCACACTGCTAAAAACAAGATTCCAGCCTTCAGTCTGTCACTGGTGAGTGACGACTACAACACTCACCAGTTATATCACAGACACACACACGCCGAAGTGCAATTCATGCACACACGGCCATTGCCCCCCAACTTTTACAGCCCTGTCCCACATTCTTTTCAAGTTGCAGATCACTGTATCCCTGTTTCAATCATTACCATCAACTCTAAGACATAAGGTAGAATAAAGAATGTATAAATTGGGAAGACTATTTAAATTCTAATGGAACAGGAGGTCGTGTAACAAGGGGGACCAACAGCAGCCAGGTGTACCTGGTAAGGTGCTCAACTTGCAAGGAGAAGGGAGCAAAAGACCCAGAGGCCCAAGGCTCCATGACTCAGTTCACTGCTGGAAGACCTAATTTTTAAACCTATTTAAAACCTGTGTCTGCTTCTGTAGATTTGTTTTGGAACCCTGTCAGTGGCATTGTGTGGGGTTCACAACAATGAGACAGAATGTTTGTGCTGTGTTTGACAAAAGAAGCACTGTCTCAGATGAAGGATTTTAACAGGTTAGGCACATTAACAGATTAACAGTTTGCCATTACACGTGTAGTTTCACGGATGTCTTTACATGCCAGTTACTCATTTTGACTTTCAAGATACTAGAGTATAAATGTAATTTTAACCACAAACTTAAGATTTTGACTGAAATCTGGGTGATATGAAAAATCATACATCAAGCTTTTTATGTATGATTTTTGGGCAACATCTGTTCTGCAGTGAATGAGTTGGTTCAAAGTCAATACCATACTACACCACCATAAGAGAAAGGTCATACCAGTTTGGTTTTAATGCGGTAATGTTAATAATTTCACTCTTCCTCTCACGCTCTTCCTCCGGCTTCCCCCTCCCACTCTTTATTATATCCTCACTATCACCTTCATCCTCAGTGCTCCGATCACCCACATTCTTATCATCACTATCCTCCTTCTCATCAACTCCTTTCTGTCTCTTCCTCTTCCTACTCTTCACTCTGTTACTTCCCTTTCCTCTCTGTCTTCTTACTCTGTTTTGTTGCCACTGCAGTCTGTCCTGTTTTCTTTCTACTCTCCTTCCCGCTGCCTGGCCTCTGCCACGAAGCCGACTGACCTGTCAAGGCAGACAGTTGACTGAACAGACCAACATCACAGGAGATGATGGACAAATGGGAGATGAGTGGAGAAGCAGAAGAAATGATGAAGAAAGAGTACGAGACAAAGGGAATATGGTGGTCAAATCTCAGTTTCTATGCTTACTCAAGGCAGAAATATGTTTATTAAGAAGATGTGATGTGCTATCAGAAAAAGCAATTAAACACTTTGTTGTGCTTTTATCCAATGGAAAGTGACATCAGATACCTCAAGTCTTATTGCACACTGCCTCAGGACTGGTTGCACATGACACAAGTGTCAATATGTTCCATGCTGTCAGTCCCATGTGTCAGGAACTTCTTGTTGTTTGGCCATCAACTGGTGAATCAGTTATTACCGAGTGCTTTGATGTTCAGACAGCATGAAATATGACACCAGCTGACAATAACAACATCAGTTTCTTCTAAAATAAAATCAGTGAGACATTCCCTGAAACACTGTAAGCAGGGCTTGCTACTCTTTTATGTAGCTTCAAAATGGGGTGAAACATACAGACTTTTAGTTTGGGAATTGGTGACAGCTGATCGTAGGAGCAGAGTAGAGGAGCAGGATGATGGCTTTGGATTGAGATTGTGTCAAGTTGTTGTGCTTATAATGTTCCCGAAAGCAGGATTTCCATATGCTAATGTCACAAATACAATAACCACACCAGTGTGCTCACTGTGGTGCAATGTCAATTTGCGTAGCAGCCAAAAAGGCATGTCTATGTGAGTTAGTTTTTTAATGCTAACATTGTGCTTTTAAGTTTAACCCTTACAGATGATGTTTTTGGACGCACACAGGTTATGTCTCTCTGCCTGTGGAGCTAACCTTGTGAATCATGTAGCATTGTCACTGCTTCTAGCTGCTGTTTCTCACTGGAATATGTGTCATGTTAGCCACCAGAGTTGTCAAGGTGGCATGTGGTTAAAGGCATAGAATGTAATGCATACTTTTGCACTCTGTATGAAGATTGGAATATTTCATTATCCTCTTCTGGCTGGCTTTGGTCAGGCCATCTCAGAGCTGTTTCAACATGCTTTTCCCTTAGAGGTCTGCCATATATTGTCTCTCAAGGCTTTTAATGGGTTGTTCTGCCAGAAGAGGTGTTGTTGAGGAAACTTGTGTCCACATAACCATTCTCTGTAAGGAAGCTGTTCACTCTTCTCCTTCAGTCCTTCTCCTTGGGGATGAATACTGCCACAGCTCAACGTAACTCACACATGCACTGCTTTTTCCACAGGGCTTGCATGAGGGTCCACAGAAGTTTGAGAACTGTGGGTCAGTTCTTGTAAAGCATATAGAGAATTCCATTTGGTCCTGGAGCTGCTGATGCTCACTGAGCTTAGGAAGGTGGATGTTGAACTGGGATACAGGTGGAGGTGGGCAAGGCATGTGTCCTGGCGAACATGACAGCTCATTCCTGTGTCACTCTACCGCCTCGTGATATAATCCTCAAGCTCTTCCCTGGTGATCAAACCTCCCAGTCTTTGTTTCCGCTAGGAGCTGCCTAGTATGCTGGAAGAGGTTCCAGATGAAACTTCCCATTCCTTCTCTTTCCTTTTCCTGCACCTTTGAATGCACACGGTCCTCTGCAAGCTGTTTTGCTTCTGCTTGAGCCCTAGTTTGTAGTTGAGTTATTTGAGCCCTTCTGTCTCCCTTGAAGTTGCTTTCTCCCAGTTTTCTTCTGAAATTGTCACCACCAACACGCCAGCTGTTTGATTTCTCTTTCTTGCCTCCCTTTTTGCCTCAGTGCAGTGGTTTTCTTGGCAGTAGTCACTCTTTACCTGGCTTTGCTCTCCTGATA
This sequence comes from Lates calcarifer, assembly GCF_001640805.2. Lineage (NCBI taxonomy): Eukaryota > Metazoa > Chordata > Actinopteri > Centropomidae > Lates > Lates calcarifer. The sequence goes on from NC_066847.1 coordinate 15,417,505, forward strand.
AATGATGTCTCCCAACAGGTTTAGCCTGGCCTCCACACTCCCTTGCAGTGACAGCTGCAGTATCTTGCTTAGGTCTGAGTCCACTTTTTGCCATGTTACATGTTCTTGTTCCTCCTTGCTGGTGCCTGCTTCTCTATGCTTGTTGACTCTGGTCTGTTATGGCAGGTGGGAGTGTATCCTTGGTATCCACCAGACAAGTCACTCTCTGCTGAAGGGCTTTTCTCATCAACTTGCTGCCTTCCATCAGCAACGTTGGGTTCATTGGCACTGTGGTTTTCAACCAGGCCTTTGGTCCCTCTTGTGTGACCTGCTGCTGCAGTGCACTGCAAGATTGCTGGCGGCTTTTGCTTCCACATTTTGCTCTTCCTTGATGGAAGGTTTCCTTCTCCTACCCATGTGTCCACAAGTTCTTCTCATCGCCTTTACCCATTCCAATCATTTCCATGTGATCTGTCTGTTTAGACAGATATAAGGCAAAGTAAAATATATATTCAATTTGAATATCTTACCTTGAGGTTCAGCAAAACTCTAGCTCCCACACTTGACCAGTACACTCCAGTTTCTTGAGATTTCTCCTCTGCAGCACAACTGTGTGCACTATTGAGCTGTGTCCAGGAACGCAAAGTTAAAACTTGTCAAGTGTCAAGAGTGAAGTGAACTTAGTTTGCTGGGACTACAGCTTAAAATAAAGTTGTGTGGGTTTGAACAGTGTTTAGCCAAACATTTTTTATTTGTTTAAAAAAATAGATCTGTAGACTTTTGGTCTAACTGTTATCTGTGGATCATATAGTCTGACTCAGCAGCAGGTAACTGTGTGTATATCTGCCTGTGGTTCAGGTCGTACAGTGGATTGTCCACTGATTTCAGGGTTGGCGGTTCAATCCCTGAATCCTTGAGTAGTGAGTAGTGGAGAGAAGATGGTAAATGATTAAAGGTAATATTCAAAGCAGCAATGTACTGCTACCTTTTCATCCATGCATGTATTTTCTATTACGTAGTTTAAAATTGTTTACACTTTTGTTTCAGATTGTGAAGGTGTTTGATATGGTTTATTTTCTGAAAGGTGACTATAATAAATGAAAATTAAAAACTAAATAGAAATGACAGATTTCAAAAGATAATACCAGTACTGCCTGTGAGGTTTTATAGTGTCACGATTTTATATTGTCATGACGAAATAGCAACAGTAGAAATGCATTTCTATAGTAAATAATGATGTAGTAAATGACATCTCTCTGTAAAATATCTGTCCGATGTGACCTCTCACATAATTTCATTTAAACTGTCATACACAGTAGTCTTCCTATTGTTTTATGGTTGTTAATGAGCATTTTTGTGGCTTCCCGCTCATTTTGTCAGCCTTCAGATTTAAGTATCTGCTGATCAAATCTTGGCAGAACTTGGGGGACATAATTTATCTCATTCTGTCTGCTATTTTTAAATCACACCAATTAACCTGTATGTCTGTGTTTGTGAGAAAGGTTGGATCTGCATAATTCAAGTTTACAGTTGTCTTTCATTTTCCGACATTTTAAAGCTTTGCTTCAAATTCATGTGACAGTAGAATGGGAGTGTTGCCAGAGGGGAGAAAAAAGAAGAGCAGCTGAGAAGAGGGATGGGAATGGCCAGAAAATGGGAGAGTAAAATCAAAGACACCAAGAGAGAAGATGGACAGAGAAGAGGAGGGCAAGATGGGGTAGACAAGTTCTGAGAGTAACAGAGAATAACAGAGCCAGAGAGGGAAGGATAGACAGAAGATTAGATGAGACTGAAAAAGGTGGCCAGACAGACGATCAGAGTAATAGATGAGACAAAATGAAAGACAGAGCAAAGAGAGGAGAGGCTGGGCAAGTTACTGAGGCTTCACTAATTGCCACTCAGAGGAAGGGGAGAGGACTCTTTTCAAAGAATGGTCACACTGGTCTGTTCTTTGAATCAGATCTCTTTTCCTGTCTCCCTACACCCATTCTCCAGCCTGCTCCCCACCACCACCGTCTAGACAAGAGCAGAACAAGCTGTGCTTGTTAGGGGAGGAAAGGGAGAAAATGTGCAGAGTCCATTGGTTGCTCACTGCTCACTGGGCAAATCAGAAGGACTCACACCAGGAACAGGCCTGCAAGGTGTTGCAGGCTCATGTCTACTGTGTTGTTCACACAGGTATGAGCCAACGGTGTTTGTGTGTGTTTCTTAAACATAGCTCCTTCCCTCATCCCAGCCAGTCTAATGAATTTCATTGTAATGTTTTATTCCTCTTTCCCTGTGTAGAATTACTTTTTACTTCCATCTCTCATTTATTTTGTCTTGCCAAGAACAAAAACAACTAAAGAAAAAGAATTCCAACCTGAAGTGCAGAGAATATGGCTGAGTGGTCAATTAGAGCTGTATAATCAATTTAAGCAATGAGTTTGGCACACAGGAGTCAAACTGATTTGTTACTATGGCAAAGACATAATTTGACTCAATATTTTAGTGGGAAATCAGTCCAATGTTCTCAGCCTCACGTACTGTCCACATATGAAGCAGGACTCATTTGTGAGACTAAATGTGAAGTGACTCTGCAGAGACCTTTCAAAATGGCATTTTCTTTTCATTTACTGCTGCACAGATGTTTCAGGTCTGTTTCTGTACCTGCCATATTATCCTGGATCTTTCTTAGCTACATGCACACAACATTGCTTATGGTCTACTGGCATTTACTCTCAAGAACTAATTGTATTTTATTTTATTTTCTTTTAATTAACCAAGTAAAAGTCTTGTTGAGATGGACAATATTTGAACTGTGGAGATCATGGGACCAATGGAGAATGCAGGAACATATACATAAAGTCAGACTTCTATGCATTAGTCTGCCAAGGTGCATGCTGGGACTTTTCCCTATTTCAGGAAGTGACATTATAAATTTAAACAAACTAATAAAACCACTACCTGTTGTACATGTACATGTACACTGAATAAACAATAGTATTATACTTCTTTCTGTGTACTACAGACTAATTGTCAGGATACCTTGTTCCTTGCTGCTTTGATTTAGACCACTGTTGTTTCACTGGAGTATTTGTGTAAGGCTCTCAGCAGATGCTAAAGCATAGTTAACTTAAATTTTATTTAATTTAGCACAGACCAGCACTCATTAAGCCTGGAGTTCTGGGGCCCTTGAGATTGGTAGTCCAGTCTTTCAGCTTTGAGTTCCTCCCCTGTGTCCTGGTTTTTCGTGTCACATGGCTCTTTTCTTCTGTTATAGGAGGATGTTTTCCTTTTCTTGTTACGTTTGATTAAAGTTTCGGCCCAAGCAGTAGAATTCGAACACAGAGACAGATAAATTCTTGAGAGTTTGCTTCAGGGCTGCAGGCAGGATGGCTGGAGAGCGAGACTAGCAACAGACCAGGGATGACAGCTGAGACTGGGCTAGGTACAGGATCCAGAGCTGGTGTATTGCAGGTGAACCAGTGAGCTGGGTGAGGCAGGGTACAGGACAGGCAGATGAGAGGGGACCTGAGGCACAGTGAGACAAAGAGTAAACAAGGTTCAGAAAACAAGACAAGCCCTGACATGTCTTTCTTTCTCATCAATCTGAGAAAAACTATTTTTGTCTCCTGGTATAAAAATTTATCCATGGAGATAACATGCAGCATTTTCAACAACACTGTAATGAGCCTACCTCCACCACTCAGTTACTATTTGTTAAAGTTTGTGTGAGTTTTAATAACTATAGTAATTGTGTTGTAGTGATCAATTAGAGTGCACTTAACCAGTGAAATTTTGTGACTTTGCCTAAAAGAGGAAAGGAGGAGGGAAAAAAATGCCCAAAAGTCAGAATTTTACATGACACATTTTTTGGGTTTCATTACTGTCTGAAAAAAAACAGCAGCTATTATTCATTGTTTGTTTGTTTTGTTTACATTTACTTCCAAGAAGAGACTATGCCTTTTGTGTCTTCAGAGCATCTAGTGATGTTTGGTGCTGCATTGTGGGTGATGTAGGCACCAGGTTTAGACAAAGAATGGAATAAAATGATATCTGAGGTTCTGTTGCATTTTTAACTGCCCTTCATGAATCCAAAAGTGAAAAACTTTCAGTGCAAAAACTGTAAAGCAGCATTTCTGATGTCTCTCCAAAAACACTTGTCCTTCCTTATAATTTTTAAAATCACTGTGATAATTATTTTTGACTCCAAAAAGAAATTACTTTTGTGATTGTGGCTGAATAGAATAGCCAGCATACAGTGCATACTGAACATACTGTTCATAAACCCAAACAAACTCAGCTTCATCCTTATCTCTTTTAGGAAATAGATAAATAATGTACATCTGACTTACAATCATTCAAGTTTCATCTATTTTCTTATCTCTGCAGAGACTGTCACTTTCCGGAGTAGCCATGGGCTCAGTATGAGTGTAGCTCTCAGAGAATTGCTGCTCTAAATCACCCCCACACTGTGGGACATACTAACATGGCCTTGCTTTCCAGTGCATCAAACACTTTGTTGTTCTTTTTACTTATTATGATTAAAGTTCAACATGAGTATCCATTACCTCATATATGAATATATATGAATATATATTCACATTCAGGTGTGAAGTTTTTTTTTTTCACCAGATAGTGCTAATCAGGCATATTAATATTTAGGGGCAAAGAAGCATTTTGGTAATAACGTAATAACGTTGACACATTATGGTTTGGGGCTGCAGCACATCAAAGGTACGTTTGAAAAAGCTATTTATTTATTTGTTGTTTTGATTGGGAGACCACTTTTTGTGTGACCTTGTTTCTGTGTGAACACATTAACTCTGCTTTGTGCTTGAGCTCACAGGTAAAAAGAAAAAATAATAATTTCACATGACCTTGCACATTCTGAGGCAGATAACAGAACTTCACGTAACAGCACTGTATTTGAGCGTTTTGTTGTTTGTACCGTTAACAGTGCTTTTACACATTTTAGAGTGTGCCTGCATGCACTACTATTGCAGCGACACTGGTGTATATGTGTGGGCGTATTTGTCTTTTTGTTTTTTTCGTAAACATGTTTTTTTTTTTTAATCTAAATGTTGATTTTTTTAATTTTTCTTTTACAATATTGGTTTCACTACTTTTTAACACAAAATTCTACACCTTCTCTGTATTTCAGCAACATAAAAAGGAACTGATCATTCCTTTTTCATTCCCTAACAGTAATAATGAATTCAGGACCTTGAATAAACAAAACATTTTGTTCGCCAAGGATGCAACATGGAACATCACCTACAATACTTGTTTCAAATCTGATGTTCAGATAGTGAGCACAGCTCTATTCAGACAACTAAACGTTTGAAATAGTTGTGCTAAGAAATATAACTTCTCTTTCTACTTGTCTCCTCTCCCCTCCCTGGCTGAACAGAGTGCAAGTTCCACTGCACCAATGGGAATTGTTTGCGTCTGGGCTCACTGATCTGCAACCAGCTGAATAACTGTGGGGATAACAGCGATGAGGAGAACTGCCCTGTGGTCACCCAGCACCCTCCACCAGGCATCTTCAACTGTGAGTGCTACAGGATAATGCTATCCCTCTGTGCCTCCCCAGTCTGTACATCGCACACAGGAAAAAACACTGATTCCATCCCCATTCCTCTTTCTTCTCTCTCTCCTTTCTCCATCTTTCCTCTCTGGTGTTTTCTGTTCTGTCTATCCCAGAGGTCTCTTTGTCTAACCCCAATGAACAAGGTATGATGTGGATGCTAAGGTTATTTTTGGGCATTGTACTGCAAACAAACTTTCCATGGAGTATAATGAGTTTTGTTGGATAGATTTTCTATGTTTGAACTTTGTGGCATGTGGATCTGCAAAGTGATGAACTCATGCACACTGTCAGAAACACATTTACTAAAGAAGCTACATTTTGATCTTAAGCCTTCATAAGGAATTAAACAAACTTAGCCGCTCCTATGACTACGCTCTTCTGGACAGAGACCTCTGATGTTGTAGCTGGAAACTGCTGGATCCATCCAGCCCCCAGTGCTCTGTTTGCCACTGGCACCACTGTTGCATTTACAAACTCCTCTCTCAGCCTTTGGTATTTTTCATGCTTGTTTTCCCTCTTCTTGATGCTGCTGTCACTTGGGATTGCTACATCTGTCACTACTGCCTTCCTCTGTTGTTTGTCGACCAACATGATGTCCAGTTGGTTAGCCATCATCAGTTTGACAGGCTGGATCTGGAAGTCCCACGGGACCATAGCTTGGCCATTCTCAACTACCTTAGGAAGTGTCTTCCAATCTGACCAGACAGACAGAGATTGCTGTGGCATGTAGATTATAAACTGATATGTGCACTTTGTGTTTATCCTTTGTCTAAGATGCAGGAAAAAAAAAGTTGTTCTCAAAAAATTACAATTACCGGTACAATAAATATAACACCAGATATTTCCCTCTCCACTGCCTTCCAATTTTTGTTTGCATCACTTTGCTGCTACCATCAGCCCACCCCCCCCACCACCACCAACACACACACACACACAAGTGCCCCACCAACCACCTCCTACCTCCCGCTGAACGGCACTGTCCAGGGAGACAAGATGAGAGTGTTCCCTTGACTCATCACGATCAATGGAAACAGAGAGAGAGAAAGACAACGATAGAGAGAGATAGAGAGAGAGGGTGAAGGACACCAATGGGCTCCGATGGCTGTCTGCCAGGCCACTTTGATGTGCTGCAGCGTTCTCTTTCAACAACTTTTAGGGGAAGAGGGAAAACTTTTTACAGCAGCAGTTTCATTCTTCGCACCATGTTTGTGTGTGTGTGTCTGACGGGTTCCTTACCTTCCCCTCCATCTCTTCTTCTCATCCCTCCCTCTCTCATTCACTCCTCTATCTCCCACAAATGTGCTTCACCTCTGAAACCCATTCAACCTTGTTATTTTGTAAATTTTTGTCTTTCTGTCTACCCTTCTTTTCCACCTCAAGGCACTGGAAACAACTTTTTAAAGAAAAAATCTATTTATTTATTTTTTATTTTTTTTCCAGTGGATGGAATCCTGAGCTGGGTACTTAAAATATTTAGCTGTCTAGAGTGAATGTTAATGTAAATATGGAAGTGTCTGCTGCTGGCGTTATGGGAAAGCTGTGCAATGATTCTAATTTTCTGAGCTGGTGCACATTTTCTGGTAATGCCTGAGAGACAGAGAGAGAGGTAGGGTTGGGTGTGAAGGGAGAGAGGAGAATGAAAAATAAAGAAAGATTGCCAAAAAAGAGAGAGACAGGGGATTGCAAAGAGTGCTGACAGTCTCAAGAAGAGGAGAGAATGGGGGGATTTGAAGTGAGACAGAGGGCTAGGTGAAGGTGGAGAATGGGTGAAAGAAAGAAAGAAAAAAAGCAAGAAGGAAAGGGGGATGAGGAGTGCAAAGATAAATGGGGAGATAGAGGGACATAGAAAATGTTTCTGTGGTAATGCCATCCTGTTGTAGCCGTTGGCTGTTGCTGTGGCAGTGGCAGACAGATGGATCATGAATACTGTCTAGACACACTGCAGCCTGACGCCCTGCATCTCACTCCCTGCACCCCCTCTCCCCTCCCTTCCTCTCCTCTCCTCTCCTCTCAAGTTCTGCACAGCCACCACTTGGAGAATAGCACAGGGGCGAGAAATTGAAAACAAACCTTAAGAGACTTCAGATGATTATTCTTTTTTATTTTGAGAAATGCATTTAATTAAAATTTGTATTGAACAGCATGTAATGCTCATCTGATATGACATGTGATGCCAGTGGTATTGTTGCAGGTTCCACTGTGTTTCCTCTTTCAACTGTGGTGGACATTTTGACTTATCATAGCATAAAGACACAAGTGTAACCAGTAACATTAACAGTAGCTCCATTCCCAGTGTCCCAGTGAACCACTCCAGTCTACCAGTATGCACAATACAAGCAACTTGTAACTGGTTTTCTTAAATGCAGTCATTATTAATGTTGTTATTATTACTGTATATTGAGTCCAATGGGAAAACAATTAGCATCATCCCAGACATTATTTGTCCACTAAAGCTTGTTTTACTGTGCAACATGCTCAATTCAATACACTTAAGAGTTTTGCTGCTACAGCCTTAATTGGTCTGGTATGACCAGTAGCTTATATGGTGATTAATGCAAGGTAATAAAAAAACAAACTTAAAGTATTGTAAATACTAGATTGTATCTTTCCTGTAGAAAATGTGCTCTGGATAGAGTATGTCTCAAGTTTTGTGAATCCTGGATGAAGACAGTGAAGTGACAAATATGTTAAGATAACAAATTAAGGTGACAGAAACTCATCTTGTCACTGCACACACAATCCACAGACGAATCTCAAAACATCAACTGGCCACATAGTGGTGTTATTGTGACAATATTGGACTTTGTGAAACATTGCAGTTTCAATTCTGTAGCCATTTTTTGAGATAGTGATTTTTTTGCACTCCACATTTAAACATTAATAACTAATTAATTGTAAGAGATATCAAAAAAGTTGTCCTTGTCATGCCTGACATTTTAAAAGTGGAACAATATTTCTAGCAATTATGATCTGGGAGTTGTAGTGATTTTTGCTGGATCAGTTTGGAATCAAAGAAGTTTGGAGGCCAGGTCAGCACCCTGGGCTCTTTGTCGTGTTCCTCTGGATATTTCAGAGTAATTTTTGTGGTGTGGTGGAAGCATTGTCCTGCTCGGGGAGGCCCCTGCCATTGGGGTGTGCTTTTGCAATGGGAGGGGGTGTGTGTGCTTGGTCTACAACGTTTAGATGGGTGGTACATGTCAAAGTAATATCCAGATGAAGTTTCCCAGCAGAGCATTGTATTGTAACGAGATGATGAATGTTATTCACGTCATCTGTCAGTGGTTTTAATGTTGTGGCTGATTGGTGTATGTGTACTGTTAAGTACTGAAAAACAGTGGCGAAATGAAAATGTTCAAATTGTTCTGGACCTTTATTAATTTACATCTTTTTGCGTGCTCTCTGGAGCTCATTAGATGTTAACTGTAGTGAGGAAGGAGTTAATATCTGTTGAATTAGATTCCTTGTTTGGGGTGTATAATTCACTGTAAAATTCTCAGAATGCATTATTCATTTCTTTGGAAGACTACATGGACTTCCACTTGCAAATTGACGTCATTGCTAAACACACAGATCAGATGTGTTTGTCTGCTGCCATTTTCTGTCTCTTCAGTAGAGCACAAGCTATAGCAGAGCTACAGCATCTGGGTCACAATGTCATGATTCAAGTCATGTTAAGTCTTGATTCCATTGCAACTGTTGCATTTTGCTTTTCTTAATACACCAACTTTTCCACCCCAGCCAGATTAGAGGTTGATGAAAACACCCACACTTACTCTTGCTCTTTTCAAACTTTGCTAAGACCATAGGTTTTTTTCAGATGCAGTATAATAATAATTCATCACAATCACTGCATCAACATGTGGAAAATGTTTAGCAAATAAATCCTTTAGCTGCAGACTTGAAGATGGTTCATCAGAAGGAATCTTCCACCTGCTTCTATCCACTATTACTTGTAGACATTTTTGCCAACAAGTATGTTGGATGTTGACTGTCAAGCTTTTTGAAGCAGGATTGCTACACTAATATCAGGGAAGATCTGTGAAAGTGATCTTTGAAAGACTATTAGCTGTCTAAAGCACCATTTGGCCTACAAATAACCTTTGAGGAAGAATGTATACTTTTAAGATTGTGTTCTATTACAGATAAAGGGGTGAAGGCTACCTTTTCACTTCAGTCATGCCTGTCTTGGCTTTCTTACCTTATTAGACTCCACTGATGCGTGAGGTGGGGACAGGGAGGGAGACTTGAGGATGGTTTAGATCAGTGCTCAACTCTAGCCTAGCTATTGATCCCAGTCTAGTCTGAATAGCACTTCAGTAGCATCTAGCAAGCCTTCAAACTCACTGATTGATTCTAGTTGTGTTGGAAATTCATAACTATGTGAAGGCTCCTTCTCCATTCCATACTAAGTGCCTTAGATGGAGTTGTTGTGTACCACTGATGGCTTCAACACTTCTTTCTGATGCTAAATCTTGAGACACCATTTTAAAGAAAGAATCTAAGAAAAAATTGAAGGACACTTTTGTGTTGGCAGTAAAGTGCCTAACTTTATGGTAAGAGAGAATGTTGTCCCTGCTTCTTTTTCCCCCTCTGGGCTTTAGTTAAGATTCAGTCTTATGATTTTTTTCCTTCTATCCATCAGCATATGAATCCAGTCTGTCAGCATGCACTTGTTTCTGGAGTAATGATACTAAAATGTGTGACTGTCAGATTTTGTTTACATTTTCACATCAGTTTTAAAAAGACTGAAAAGGATTTTCAAAACAGCTAAAGTAAAAACTGAATACACTAAAAAGTTCTGTATAAAACTGATCCCACTTCTGACACATACCTTTTCAACATAACACAGACTGCGCAATATAAACTTTCCTCACTCTGTGCACTTTAATATTTAATATTTAAAAACCTGTGCAATACATTCACACTCACACCTATACCTCATTGCATATAGTTGCACTGTTTTTGTATATCTTTTCTATATATATATATATATATATATATATATATATATATATATATATATATATATATATATAAAGGAGAAGCTCTCCAATCTCGTTGTACTTTTAGTATAATGACAATAAAGGGCATTCTATTCTGATTTATTATTACTATTATGACTAGCTTCTTTTCTTAGGTCATGGGTCCTAAAGGTAATAAATCTTTGTGGGTTCATCACATGGGTGACCCCTTACACACTGTTATATGGCCCATTGTTAATATAGGAATATTGATTAATGTAGCTTTACAGCAACTGACCAAAGACAAACTTGAGAAGTGAAAGGAAACCCTGAATGCCATAGTCCTGTAAGTGCTGGCTGTGGCCACTGGTCACTGGCTGTTTGGTAAAGTTATATACATACAGACATACCAAATCATCAAATGAATGTTTCAGGCAAATGAGCTGCTAATAGCAATTAATATCCATAAGAGCACAGTATTTTCTACCAGATTATACACCTTTTTTTTCCTTTTTATGTATTGTTATTGGAGTTTTTGTTAAGTTTTATTGTCTGGCATTGTGATACAGTGACTGGATTGGATCATTTTGTTTTTTGATTTTCAAAAGCTGGAGTAAAGTTATCCTTTATATAGCTGTTATGTCCAGACACCCACTTTAAGGTTTAGCCATATGCTGTGATTGAGGCTAACACTATTTATTAAACCTATTACTAAATATATTATCTTGATTTCTGCTCTCACCTAGCACGTGATGACAAACATCTGAAAAGCATTTTTCCTCTGTCCTCTATGCTTTTTCCTTACCCGAGGCTCTGCAGCTTTCTCTGTCTCCATTTCCTCCCTGCTTTCATCACTTAGCCTAATCTCATGGTTGAACAATTCTCTGGTCAGCTGTCTTCTCTCTTGCTTTCTCTTCCCTTTTTTAAATCTCTTTTTTCCATCCTCCCTTCTTTTTCCCTCATCTGTTTCTTATTCTCTCATCCACTGCACCTCCCTCTCTTGCCTTTTTATCTTTCTTTTCATCCAGTCTGGACCCCAAAGCCCATGTTGAGTGACTTGCTGTGTAATTAGGGTGTCAGCATGGTGGAGTCTCACTCTGTGCAGCTGTTGTCATTGCCTGGACTATCTCCACTGCAACTCAGAGGTCAGTTAGGCAGCAAATGAATGTAGCTGCTGGATGCTGCTAATTGAATGTGCAGTTGGGCTTTGGGCATTGATGGCAGAGGGATGGATGATAAATAGATTATCACTGTGGTTAGACAGTGGTGACCTCCAGACCACAGACATGCCTGGGAAATGTTTGTCTGTGTGTATTTTTACAGCAACTATATGTGTTGTCTGAGCTTCTGTGGGAGTTCATCAGAATATTTCACCTATTTCACCTTCAACAGGGCGGTGATATCAGTTGTCTCCATTTCCTGGGATGGAAACAATAGTGGAAAATTCTAAGTACTTTTACTTAAAAGACATTTTAATTAAGTAGTAGTAATAAAATTACTTGTGTAAAAATGTACTCAGATAAAAGTACAAAGTGAGTCAGTTACTCTGAATAAATACTTCAAGGGAAGGAGAGGGGTAAAACATGTTAAATGATGATAATAATGATGATGTATGATTACATTAAAGAACATCTTTAAGCTACCAGGCATACAGGTACGCAGGAGTAGGCATTGATATTTCAATGCATATACAGCATTCCCAGGCAATAATGCACCAAAAGTAAACCAATAAATTCCAGTTAGGCTGGCAGGTTATTAGGTACATCTAGCTAAAACTAATGCAATCTAATACAAAAGTGTGATTCAAGGTGTTGATTTAACCGTATGATAATCCTGGATGATGTAGTGTGTGGTGCCTAACCTACCTTTATCGATATAGATGGGGTGGACAAAATAATAGAAATACCACAGTGGGTGTCCATAGACTTTATTTAGCAATATTAAGATACATAAATGCCACCTCTCATCAAATTAACAGTAGAATAAAGCACCAAAAAGGTGGAGGTGTCTAAACAACATAAATACCACAGTGGCAGCAGCTGACCATCAACTACTACTGTATTGCTTAGCAACATATCGTTTTGTCAGTGTTGATCTCGTACAGTGAGTTACAACAGTCAGTCACTCATTGCACACACCTGTCTGAATGTCACTCTGAGTCACTCGTCCACAATTTGCTCTAAATCCAACTTCTCTGCTTATTCATTCTCAATGCAAAACACACTATAACCAGTCTACTCAGCCTCTCTAGTCTCACTCCAAGCTTAATGAGCTCTGCAGTCACAACAGGGATTATCAAAAACAGCAGAAAGGCAGTGCACACCTCACTGATGCTAGAAGTGAATGTAGAAGTCATAGCTAAAGGTATTTTAGCATTGTTAACATTGCTAACATCATTCAACAGTCACGCAAAAAGACAGGTGTTTGAGGCATTAGTGATCAGTGATTAATTAAGGTAGATGTAACCTTTTTTTAAAAAGAATCTATGCAGAGGTAAGGCTAATCTTAACCACAGACGTATAATGACACTATCATTAATGTTATTGCATAGTTAGACTTTGTCCAGGTGCAAATGCACACCTGGCACGCCCTGACTCTTGATCAGTGAATGTAAACATTAGGAACATGCATGTAGATCTTGACCTCTGTCTCCAGCGGTGCCACAGACCATGATGCTGCAGGCTCACCAGCAGCTTCTTCTCTGCTGCAGCTGCTGATTTCTCACATGGTTGATCATTACTTCATCTTGTGATTTTTGTTTTTACTGTGTACCAATTTTACTTTAAATATAAGTAAAAATGCTTGCGTAAAAAAAAAAAAAAAACACTTGAGTGAAATTACTGATTTTTAAGAACACTCAAAAAAGTAGATGTACACAGAAAACTGCTTTGTTACAGTAACAAGGATAAATGTAACTCATTAGTTCCACCTCTGCCATTTTCATTTTATTCCAGCCCATCAATTACTTATCTAACTTTACTGGAAGTTTTGCTGTCCAGACTTCTAGCTACAAAGCATTTCTGCTGTAAACCAGTTACCGGTTCTAATATTATGACTGAATGGTGTATATTTGGGAGGTTATTGATAAGGTAGAAAGAGAGGTTAAATTAGCTTTTGTAGTATTTCTGTCTCAGGTATGTGAGAATTGCAAGTCAGTGCTGTGGATCACTTTCTCACACATTATATATACATTACCATAGAAGTACACAAAATGATAACAAAATCAGTATTTCAGCAAACATAGATTCAGATCTCTTTAATCTCTTACATACATATAACTTGTACAACTAATTTCTAAATCAATCAGATTTTTTTTTTAAATGGCTCCAAGTCAAGTTTATTTTCTTTTAAAGTGCCTAAATTTAAGACTTTTATTGTGAAACATCTGCAGTTATCAATGCATTTGGTTAAATATACCAACATTTGGGTGGATAAGAATGCTGTATTCGTGTTAAAGGATTATTTTAACTATCATCAGGCTGTGCAGTCATAAATCTACTGAGGCTTCTGACAAGTGATATCATTCTCCCTCCGTAACTTACCTTTCAAATGCCTTTGAGTTCTCTCCTCATTGTACTCTATATGATGTGTGTGAGAGTGCGGGCAAGTCCACGTCATCTCAATAACTAGTGTTTGTTTGAGTTGGAACCATGACACTAAGAAGGCTCAACAGTGTGACCCAGCCCTTAGAGCCAGTCCTTATCCCGAAGTTACCGATCTGATTTGCCGACTTCCCTTACCCCCCTTGTTCCAACATGCCAGAGGCTGTTCACCTTGGAGATCTGCTGCAGATATGGGTACTCCCTGGCACGAGATTTACAACTAAGAAGGAAGGGGAACATCCTAACGCTCGGAAGGGAAGAAGGGAAAATCTCCTCTTCTCCCCTGTGCTCTCGCCAGAAACTAAGTGCAAGCACAAGGGGGAAGCACCCAGAACCAGCCTAATCTTTACCTGTACCTTAGTAAGTAGGTCTACATGCCACAAGTATGAATACACTGTAGGACTGAACATTTTATCTTCATTTTGTGAGGTTCTAATTTCATGAGGAGGACAGAGAGAGAGAGAGAGAGAGAGAGAGAGAGAGAGGAGGCAGGAATCAATGAGATGATGAGTGAAGTTGTCCAGTTGTTGTCTTTAGGCTGTCTGTTGAACAGCCTGGTTTCCATTTGGTTGAAAGACTCTGAGCTGTCACAACATGAGACACATTGGGTAAAGGACTGATGAACACATTCATCAGGACCTCCCTTTCACTTTCACTTCCCATAGTTGCTTTCTCCTCTCTTTCAGTCTCTCTCTTTGTCTCCCACCCTCTCTTCCTAAACCCAACCACAGTCTTTGAAGCCTGTCTAATGCTTTGTGACGGCAGTACTCAGGTCAGAGATAAGCTGCACCTGGCTATGAGACTTGGCCAGTTAAAGCTGACAGCAGCCATAGATGCTTAAGACCATGACTGTTGTCACCCTTGTCACACCACTGCTTAACAGCAACAACTTGAACTCCTGTCCTTCCATATGGTCAACTCCAAAGGCAAACTGCCTGAGTCAGAAGAGGTGATCTGGCAGAGGTGGCTTAAGTGATTGTTGAATCCTTTTTGGATATTCATGAGGGTTTAACATAGGAGATGTGCTTGATTTATTTTACTTTGTGAGAGACTGGTCAATGTTGGAGGGTGGTGGAGTGTCTAGTGGATTGAGTGCACTCCAAAAAATCCTCCAAAATGATGCACAGTTCCAAAATGCCAACCAAGAAAAATAGGCTTATATTGCTTGAATGTCACTCATTGTTGTTTGAGAGCATTTCATAAGCTTTTCATAAGTTCATAAGAGAATTTTTCTCAATAGGTGACCATGTATTCTGTAAGCTAAGGGCCAAATGTAGAAAACCAGAGAGTGGGTATTTAGAACAGCATTAAAGGGGCACTCCACCAAAACAGTGAAAAAAGTTGTGTACTTTTCTCTGTTACTCTGAAAGGAGCTTTCTGAAGTTTGACAAATAAACCATGGTGATGTCAATAGGATTGTCTGAGCTTGAGTCTTGAAATTTTAACAGAAACTCAAAATGAAGTCATTTACCCTTCAAAGATGCTACTGATTTTCATTATATGAACTGTAGGAACTGGTGTTTTTGGAGCTTGACCATTCTAGGGACCAAACATCCTTATAGCTTGACCTCTCCTGCATGTTAAAAATCATCAAATAAATGTAACCAAACACCACAAGCCTAAGCTTTACAATTTACATCAAAACATACTTTTTTCTTGTGCTTCACTTATTCATTATCAGGTTCTGAGTAATGTATTGTCCATTATAATGTCATACGACAATAAGTAAGATAAGACAAACATGAATAATAGCCAGCAAACTGTGTGTGATTCTCCATGTCACGCCACCCCAGAAATCTTCAATAGGTTGGTGCTGGGTGGTTGTGGTGGGTAATTTTTAAATTCTCCTACACATGAAGCATGTGAAGCATGTGAAGCATGTGAAGCATCATGAATATGTTGCATCTTTTATTTAAATGCGGCTGTATAGGTACCAAGAAAGGTGAACCTTAAAATTAGAAAGAAAACATCTGAGTCACAGATGAGGCTGAAATTGTTACTCAGTGGCACAAACACATCTCATTTGTAGGTCTACCTCAGTGAGAATATGCTTTGTTTCAGTGTTTTCCTCTCAGCATAGTTTACATTCCAGTGTAGATGTAGGATGGAGGAGTTCATCACCAGATACCACAACAGTCAGAAAACAAAATGTGCTGCGATGTTACTGTCCTGCCGGCCCCCACTGAGTCGTTAGTATGCATAACAAGCACACTCCGGTGAACAGGTCGAGGTTGGAGGTCAAGGGTGAGTGGAGCTAATGCTTTCATGCTCTTGATTCAGCTCCTCTTGGGTGTAATACCCGCCTGTCAATTTGTTTGAGCTGCGGATTTACATAATGAATTTATATTAGCCAGTGTTCTCCACACACTCTCTCCTTCACTCCCCTCTCTTTAATTCGTCTCTCTCTCTCTCTCTTAGTGTTGCAATTACTCCCCTTGCTCTCTCCCTCTCTCTCTCTCTCTCTACTCCCTCTCATTCTCTCCACCTCCCCACTCCACTCCCCTCATCCTCCTCTCATCAAGTTTACCAAGTGCTCAGAGATCAGAGCGTTTAAATGCAAACGAGCTTCATTTCCAAACTGACGCCACAGCTCAAGTATGCCTCACATACAACAGACTGAGCCCTGCTGAGAGGCTTCGACAACAGATGGATGGATGGAGATGATGGAGAGAGAGAGAGAGAGAGAGAGAGAGAGAGATGGAAATTGAGAGAGGAGTGGGGATTCTTGGAAGTAATGTGTGAGCATAAAATAGGATGCAGAGCAGCGGGGCAGTGGAGCTTGTAGGTGTCGGGTGCTATTGGCATTCCTGCCAGAGAGGAGGTGATGAACAAGCCACTGTCTTGTTGGTCATAACATTCCATTCTCCACACAATGATGAATTTTAATTAATACATGAGCATGACTATTGTCAAGTTCACCATCAGTGTATTATTTTCTTTTTTTTTTCTTTCTTTTTTTGGACTTTCAGTAATATTATTCACAAAAGCAGGGCAACTTTTTAGTTTGTATTTCTTTGTATTTTGTGTAGATTTGAATGATACTGTGTATTAGACTCATTTGTATGTTTGTTTGAATTGTAAATGTAAAAAGGTGTTTCAAAGTAATTGTACAGTCTCAAGTAATAGCATGGATGTGGCCAAAAAAATAACAACTGGTCCCTGGTAAAGCTTGGGTAAAAAACATTTAGTGGGATGGAATTACAATGAAGTAACAGTGATAGACAACAGTGATAAACAACACTTCCAGCAAGTGTTTCAGACACTTTAAGAGACTTTGGACCCTATCTACCCATCGCGAATGCCAGTGAACCCAACTATGCAGCAGGGGTGAGGACAAACTAGCAAAACATGAAAAACTTGCCTGGGAAACATTCAGTTAGTCAGTCAGATACACACAAATGCTGACGAAGAGGAACAGGAGACAAGATGACATGACACAGCAATACTTTGAGCTAAATGTGAACCTAAGCATATGAACAAGCCAACATGCTGATGTTCAGCAGGTGCTATGCGTATTAATGTTTGATGTGTTTACTGCCTATGTTTAGCATGTTAACAAATAATAATTTACTAATTAGCACTAAACACAATGTATAGCTTAGACCCAAGGGAATGACATTAGTTCTTTCTGCAGATATTTGGTCATTGTCACCAAAGTATTGCACAAATTAAAATTTTGATCTGATTATAATGCTAGATTAAATGTTTAGAGATCATAAAAGTTATTACAATTAGTCAAGTCAATTTTTTATATAGTGCTAAATCAGTTATCTTGGGGCACTTTTCAAGCAGCACATGTCTAGATCATACTCTTCATAATATTATTTACAGAGACCCAAAAATTCTCAGGTAGAAGTGGCAAGGGAAAACTTCTTTCTAATAATCAGAAACCTCAAGCAGATCCAGGCTCAGGGTCTGCCTCAACCGATTGGGTTGAGAGAGAGAGAGAGAGACAGAGATGAAAGATGAAAGGGAACATAGTGCAATGCAAATTCCACATAGAGATGTAAGATAATAATAATAATAATAATAATAATAATAGACTAGTAGCAGCATGTGTTGAGCAAGATTGTGGGGGCTGCAGATCCAGACTCTACAGCTCCAGAGGCAGAAATATCTGCAGACAGCAACAGAAAAAGAGAGAGACGAGAGGAGAGGAGATAAAACTACGAGATAGAGAAGATGTCGAGTTAGTAACATGCATGTATGGGATATGACAACATACAAATGGAGAAGGAGAGGGGGAGAGAGGAGCTAAGTGCATCATTGGAAGTCCCCTGGCAGTCTAGGCCTATAGCAGCATAACTAGGGGATGGCTTAAGCAAGCCTGAGCCAGCCCTAACTTTAAGCTTTGTCAAAACGTTTTAAGTCTTAAATATATAGATGTACAGAGGGTGTCTGCATCCTGCATGGGTCCAATGTGGAAGAACAGAAGAGGAGCCTCATAGGCTCATAGCAGCCACATATTTTACACCATGAGTATGAACTTCTACCATTAGGTAGATGTTACAGAACTAGCAGGTGCAAAAGCAACAGACAACAACCAACATCCATCTCAGTCCTTGATGCTTGCGGTGCCATGCGGTCTAGAACACTGAAATTCTATGTTTGTCTTAATTAATCAATTATTGTTCTTTATTACTATGTATTCTCAAACTGTTGATGTAAGTCTTTACCCCTCAATATTAGGAATGTGCTATTTCCCCATTCCACGGTGCAATCTAACATCGTAAGAGGTGCGATTTCCTTACTGTTCTATTTCTAGGGTAAGTGCAGTCATTTTATTACAAAGGAGATGCATTTCCTTCAGGACAATAAAGTGTTCCTGATTTTTGTAATATTACGCAGGTTGACAAAGTCAGCCATTGAAGTTTCCTAAATGTTGGAGTTAAAGGACAGATTCTTTACAGTGGAGCTGGAGGACAGTGTTACTATATTATTAGAAAATGTATTCCTGAGGTGTCTGGGGCCAAGTATAGTAACTTCAGTTTTGTCTGAGTTTAATATCAGAAAATTGCAGGTAATCCATGTCTTTATGTCCTCATGACATGCTTAAAATTTAGCTGACTGATTGGTTTCATCAAGTGTCACTGACAAGAATAGTTGAGTGTCATCTGCATAACAATCGAAGTTCATGGTGTGTTTCCTGATAATATTGCCTAAAGAAAGAATATATGAGGTAAATATAATTTGTCCAAGCATGGAACTTTCTCTAACTTTTGTGTACACAGATGATTTGTCATTAACATGTACAAAATGAAGTAACTCTGATAAATAGGATTTAAACTGGCGCAGTTTATGTAATGCTAATTAAATGTTCCAGTATCTGTAATATGATGTGATGATCAAATTGACAATTATTCTGTAGAAAGTCACACAACTGATTGATGGCTGCTTTCTCAAGGATCTTAGAGGGAAAAGGAAGGTTAGATATGGGTCTGTAGTTGGCTAATACACCTGGATCCAGAGATGGCTTTTTAAGAAGAGGTTTAGTTACAGCTACTTTAAAGAACTGTGCTACAAGGCCAGGCTGACCATATCATATCTGCTAACTTAGGGTCTCTATGTATCTTGTGTGAGATAAATCAGTGCTGGTTGAGGGCAGGAGGTGGTGATTTTTTTCTCTAATAGTTAGAATTTTATTATTAAAGAAGCATAAAGTTGTTACTACTGAGAGCTATAGGAATACATGGATCAATAGAGCTGTGACAGTGCTGAGAAAAAGCTTTAGATGGTTTTTATTTTCCTCTATTAATGATGAGTAATAGGCATTTCTGGCATTACACAGGGCCTTCCTATATGTTGTTTACTTTAACAAGGGTTTGGGAGTTAAACCATGGATTTTTTAAAGTGTTTTATTTAGCAGAGAAGTAACATAAAGTGTCATTCATATTGAGCCTGCAGTGCTGTCTGCAGGATCATCAGATTGGGAGGGACTGAAGTTAACATAGGAATCTATTGAAACATGGTATTGAATTAAGTGCTGATGGAATCACTTCATTTTTCACATTTTTGCCTAATAGCATGTATTCCAGTAAAAGTAGTAAAACAGTAAAACTTCAAAAGTAATTAAATAGTGGTCTGATAAAAGAAGACT
This sequence comes from Lates calcarifer, assembly GCF_001640805.2. Taxonomy (NCBI): domain Eukaryota; kingdom Metazoa; phylum Chordata; class Actinopteri; family Centropomidae; genus Lates; species Lates calcarifer. The sequence goes on from NC_066847.1 coordinate 15,437,719, forward strand.
CTGTGGTAAAACTATTAAATGTTCAATATCAATGCCATGAGCCAGAGCAAAGTTAAGGGTATGATTAAAACAGTGAGTGAGTTTATTTTACACTTTGAGAGAAGCCAGTTGAGTCCAATAATGGGATAAATGCAGAGTTAAGGTTATCTACATTAATACTAAGATCACCAGCTATAATTACTTTATCTGAGGACTAAACTTTATTTTTAAAAAAGTCTGAGAATTCAGGCAAAAATCAGAGTATGGAACAGGAGTACAGTACACTATGACAAATAAAATCAACGTGAATTATAAATTCATTGTATTTGCGTCTATCCTTAGCCAGCAGTTTTAAGTAAGATTTTAGTTGTCCGCTACGGCCCCAGGCATACATTTAACTGTGGCCGCTGGTGTCTCTAAATGCCACTGAGTGGGGAATCTGTTTGAAATGTGAGCTGGCTGGTGGGATTCTGCTCACGGCTACGCTTCTCATTTCAAACAGTCACCCAGCCACCTTGGCTTCCTAGCTGCTCTCAGGTTGCTGGAGGAAGGCTTACTGGAGATGCACTTGGTCGCCCCTCACCTACTACTGGGGGCTGGCTAACTGTAGCGGTTAATGAATAGGATTCAAAGGTGCAGAGCTGCTCCTCTAATTTGTTAAGCTTCGCCTACAGCACAGCAAATGACCTACATTTATTACATGTACCATTACTGCTAAATGAAGTAGAGGAATAACTAATGAAATGACACACAGAGCAGGAGAGAGCAGGAGAGGGAGATGGAGAGAGAGAAGCCTTTGCTAACTGCAAGGCTACAGTTACAGAACTGAATAACGAGTGAACAACTGTTGTCAAGGAAAGTGGCTAAAGACGGCGTGAGCTATGGGTGTTTTAACAACTTATGTCAGTTTAGATGTACAGTTTAGATGGGTGGTTAGCTGTTGTAATGGCAGATAAAGTCAAATTATCTGGGCTGAGATAAACTCCAAAATAAGCTACCACTAACACAGAAAGCTGGCAACTGTAAATGAGACAATGCTCTTACTGCAGCACATCAGCACGTATGGCTGCTCCTGACGGAATGGAAATGTCAACCTCATGCTATCGCTATAGAGGAAAAGTCAGGGGAATCTCAAAAGTTAGGATTCATTGCTTCCCTCTGTGGAACATGAATGCCTGTACCACATTTCTCAGCAGTCTATCTAGTAGGTGATGAGCTATTTCACTCTGGACCAAATTGGTGGACCAGTTGACCTCCTAACAGACTGACATTGCTGTGCCTAGAAAGATGCTGCTTGCATAACAATAAAATACACTTCTAAAAACAGTTAAAAGCAGAAATGATCTTTTTTCCCGTCACATTAACTATTTGAGAATTTATGTTGTGTGTGAGTCACCATGCAACCTCAGTGTCTGTCCCACACACGTGCCTTGTAGTTCGCTGCTTGTCTGTCTCCTCCTACTCCTATTCCTCCTTCTCTTTCAGTTCTGCCTACTGCAGAATATATGCAAGGTAATGATGAGTGCGCCCCTCTCCCCTCCTCATACTTAGTTCGATAGACTTGTCTATCCTCCTCCCTCTCCCTCAGTCTATTTGTGCCCACTGTGTGTGCTAGGTAATGATGCAGCTGGGCCATTAAAAGCAGGGGGCTATTTGACAGCAACCACCACCCCCTCCATGACACACACACACAGACACACACACACACACACACACAGCCTGAAAGGACCCAAATGAACCCCCACAGGAGTAAATGGAGCCATCACCCTAACCCTGAGTATTTCTCTCTAGATGAGGATTGTGCATTTGTTTTGAAAAAAGGAGAGGGAGGGAAGGGGGGTGTGAAGAGAGAGAGAGAGCTGATGTTGGGTCTCTCTCCCTCTCCCTCTTGGTAAGCCACCAACTGTCTTTCTCTTCTCTCACAGCTGCCCTCCCTCTCAGTGTTTCAGAGGTTGCGTATGCATGTGTTTGAAGTTTGTCCATTTGTCTTAGGGGATTGTGCAGAGCTTGTATTGACTATTGAGTATGTGAGTGTGTGTTGGTGGAGAGGGAACTAAAGGTGTTAAAGGCTTTATGTGAATGGTCTTCATACATCAGTTGTGGAGGTTGGCAGGGCAATACTGAAAGTCCTGGGTGGTCCAGCATTTTCATTTAAAACACGTGCCATTCATACACACATCTGTCTACTGTAAGAGACTGGTGGGCAGTCGGGTGTGTACATGCACATACACACACAGCTGTATGTGTATGGCTAAGATTTAACTCTACATTCAAGATTACATGTAAGGAGACAGGATAAATATATATATGTAAATATATACTCTACCTACAACCAGCAGTTATATTAGATCAGACTACATAAAATGTTTCCCCTGAAGAAATTGGGTTATTGCAATTATCCAATCAGCCAATCATGTTGTAGCAGTGCTACGCATATATATGGTTACTATAATGGTTACAACAGCAAAAAGTCCTCAGAGTTTAGTCAAAATGGTGTGAAAAACAAAAACAACCAGTGAGTAGCACTCAAATGCCTCACAGAAGACCACCAATCCTGTCAGTCAAAAACAGCAATCTGAGGCTGACTTGAACTTGAGGACTTGAACACAGATGGAAGGGTCAGAATTGGGCATCTATCACATGAATTCACGGACCCAACCTGCTTTGTATAAACAGTCCTGAATTCAAAAGAACACCACTAGTCTCCAGAAATGATGTGATGCAAACATGTCATGGTGGACTAGACTTGAGGATTGTTTACAACATCTTGTTGAATCCACTCCACAAAGAATTGAGGCTGTTTGGAAAGCAAAGGGAGGGCCTACCCAGTATTAGTATGGTGTTCCTAATAAAATGCTCAGTGTGTAATACACGTAATATAGATAAGAATAAGACAAATATTTGGCATATGACGCAATTGAATAGGTGAAGACTGAATGAGTAGGTAAAGATTGCATCTTTGTTTTCCTACTTCTGGATAGGAGATGCAAGCAACACTGGCTATTGACATTATTTACTATACAGCATCATATACAGTATACACTGTACAGGGTTGAGGATTAAGTAAGGGAAAAGGGCTAAGGTTATGCTTTAAAGTTATATTAAAGGATAGAAAATTTTGGATTTTTTTCAAGTCTATCTCAATATAGTACTCACATGCCATATGTGTGCTGGTGGTGACATTTATTCCTATGTAGTGTGATCACTGTGAAAATGGGAACAGAAATCTACAGTCCTCATAATCTGTAAAAATGCATGGGAAAGTTCAGCTGAAGCTAATATGAGGCATTAGCAGTCTGAGTTACATGGTTAATGGTTTAATTGGCACAAACTTATTTTTCTGGTGATGGTGGCATCTCCTATCCACTGATGATAAAAGTGCTCATTATAATTCCAGATCTCGCCTCATAATCTCAAAATGCAGGTTTTTTCTTCAGTAACCACCAATTAATCAGGTAATTATTGTCTGCACATCAGTGGATACAGTGTGAAGAGGAACTGCCTGTAGCTAATGCAGCATGACATTTTATGGTGTGTATTCAACACAATGTAAACAATGCAAGCTACAAACAGGGCACAGGTGTAGCCTGCAGTTAACTGACTCACTCAGTTGCAATGGTACAGTTTCTGTTTGCAGCATCCAAATCATGTTGATGATGATGATGAACTTTAGCACTAGAGCATAGTAATCCAAACAGAAATAAGAAAAGACAAATACTGTATCTATTTATAGCACAGTTCAAATGTTTTAGGCATGTTTTGATTCTTATTCATTGTACAATACCTTCAGTGAGGCACCTGATCGGTCACAAATTAATTTTATAGCATGACAACAACCTCAAGTATACAGCCAGACATATTAAAGGGCCATCTTCAGTGGCTCCACAGAGCCCTGATCTCACCATCATTGAATTATGTATATATATATATGAACAAGTACACAGTACTGTATGATTCAGTACAGTGTTGTTGTTGTTATTTAACTCCAACTCATATGACATAAAACAGGGCTTCATTGTTTCCCGGGGGGGGGGGGGTCGTGCCTGAAATCCCACACTTAGGTCAAGTGATGACAACTGATGGGGATGTACCACTCATACTATATAACTGCATTTCGAAGCCTCAGCCCAGCTTTTCCTTAAAATAATCAGATAAGGCATGCTTAGCTAAAGCAAGAATGTAAATTAAGGGAGTGAAAGCAGTCTACAGTTCAAATGGTTTTAATGAATACAGTTGAGTTCTTTCAGATTAGCAGCTGTATGTATGTGTATGTGCGTGAATCAGCATGCTTGCAGATGTAGTGTTTAGCTGCCATTAGCATGCAGTTAGGTAATTTATGTTGATAATTATCTTAGCACACCTCAATCCATAGTTTGATACTAAACACCTTGACTAACAAGTCTCTCTGGAGGCTAATCTAGTCATTACACAATTATGTTCAAATGAAGAGTGACTCCTTACAGCGGATTACTTTATCCATGCATTTACATACATTACATTTGTTTGTATTGTCTGCTACATGAAGGGAAAGTGCTGTATGCTCACAGAGAGGATCCTGCTGGAGACATAATTGTCTCTTTTTCCATCTCGTGCAGTTGGTCTGCTGGTGGCTGTGGTGCTGGTAGGGTCACTGTAGGCATCATTGTACAGGAGCTTTTTTTTTTAATTGCACACTTTCAAACTTTGCCTCCCAACATGCTGTTGTTTTTTCACTTTAAAGCCTTTTCACCTGACAAAACCCACCAGTTTAGAGAAGGAGCTATAGCATCTGTGACTATAGAAATATCACTAATGTATGCATACTGTATTCACTCAGGTAATCAAATACAGGCAGGGGGAAAACAACTTGTGGAGCCTGCAATAAGAGTATAATTTATAAATATTTTACACTTATAAAATGAAGGAAATTAGAAATAAAGGCCTGCCACGAGCCTGCTTCAAATAAAGGTAAATACAGACCCTGGCCACCAATGAAGAAATGCAGTAATTTAGCTTCCTTCATTCAACATATAGCTGAAGAATGCAGTTTTTTGATGCTTTGATGCTCAGATGCACACTTACCATTATCATTTGTTCTTTAAGTATGTACTGTGGAGTTTAAAACTGATGAGGCTTTTCACCACGTAATTTAATAATTCGTTAAATGAATGGTCTTGTTTAGTTTACTGATTTTAAGTAAAATACTGAGACTGACATTCGTTCGCCACTACATGATGCAATGGAGAATAAAGACTTGATGGTTATTCACAATGACTATGTTTAATTTTCTTCTGGTTCTGCAGCCTTGACAGAGATTTTTATGGATAGAGTGAAAAAGAAACAGAAAAACTAAACGACTCATACAGTACTAGAACATTATGTATGAATTATTTATGGCCCAAAAATGTGATGACAGAAATTGAAAATTAGGAAAGCTGGAAACTGACATCCTTTTACACCAACGAGGGAATATAAGCCCTACAGGGTGCTTTTCTTCTCTTTTACTTCAACTGGTTCACAGGCCTAGATTTTAACTGGATGCCATTCAACCCTGGAACTGTGTGTTGGTGTGTGTGTGTGAGTGTGTGTGGAAGCAGAGTGATAATTATAACTGTCTGACACCTCTGGGTTCCCAGACTGGGAGGCCTCACAGAACAGCAGTCAGCCAGCCGTGTGTGTAGTGTGTATGTGTGCGGTTTCGTGTCTGTGGCATGTTTCCATCTGCATCCTTCTGTGTCACAGTGCCACAGAGAGACAGAGACAGAGAGTCTCCATGGACTCCACTCAGCCACTGCCACCCCCCCACCCCCCCACTGCCCTCCTCCCTGTCTCTGCTCACCACCTTAAAAATGTGTATGTGGTATGCAAACCAAAAGCTACTGTCACTGGACTCCAGGGGGTCTGCTTTGACTTTGTGTGTGTGTTCTTTCCTCGAGAATTTATCAGCTCAAAACATGTCAGTTTGATGTTTGATTGGCTTCTGTGTCTGTGAAGTGTCACGTCTATGTAGAAAGGAACAGTTTTCCATCTCAATCACAACCAGCTGCATTACTGCTGCAGACAGTTATTTTCTGACACTGTAAAAACTTTATTGATCCAGGGTTGACTGAGCATCATTTCCTGCTTCACATTTACCTTCTGCTGACTTCAAATGAAAGTTTTCTTGCGCAGTGCAGAGCTGAAAGATAACTCATGTTTATTACAAGTTGGGTCTTATTTATTTATTTTTTTTTGTAGTCTTGGTTATCAATTTACAGTGACCCTTAAGGATAAAGCCCAACAGAAAGTACAAACTGCTCCAAAACTGAGAAATGCTACACATACAAAAGCTAATGTTTGTGCCTTCACTCCTCTTTATGTTTTTGCTATTTTATAGCATTTCTGGATTTGGAGTGTTACCTTAAATGTTTGTGCTTTCTCTGTTGTGTATGTGCATAGTCCTTACAGGCTGCTGTATCATTTCAGTTGGTTATGATAACACCAGAATGAAACTAGCAAGGCAGGTCACCTACATGTTATATGGGAATATGCCTGAGACTGGGTCAAAGCTAAAATCCCACATCTCTATCCTCTGTATTCTCCAGCTCACCATTGTCTTTGGCATCCAGCTGCATCACACTCCAGCTCTGTTGCAGGTGCTGAAGACAATCCGCTGCCATTCTAACAAGTGCGTGCGTGTGTCCACCTGGTCCGTGGGCCATGCGTGACCCTGGCTGTCTTTCCCACCCTATCTTTACCTGTGTCATATTTTTGCTGGGACAGCTTGTGTCTTTGAAGTGTGAAATTCCCCTGTGTATGTATGTATAAATTATAAGCAGTTGATGTAGTTTGAGTTAATTTTTAATTATGCACATAATTTGTCATTGACTTTAACACATATACAGCAAAACTAGTTTTCACGATATAGTCTACATTTACTTTTTTCTGTTGTCAGACATCAGAAGCGGTGTGAATTTTGATCACAGATCATAAATACAACCTTGACCAGCAGTCATTACTAAGCTGTTGCGTTGCAGATAAAACCATTATCTTATTGTAACCCACTCCTTGGAGAAGTACACTTCACTCTATTTTTGCACGGAGCCACATATTTAGCACATCTGACATATGATAATCAGATAATATCATCAAAAAACATCAAACTCTCCACACTGGTATCATAACCACACATCACTGTATGATACACTTTACACAGAGTTCAACTTAAACCTATATAAAAGGCCCAATCACCCAGGGACAGGGCCAGTAAAAAAGTATATCAGGCAGGTTGATTGGCCAGTCACTGGCCTGTTGTGTTTGCAGATCACAGTCAAAAGTCAGTTCACCTCTGATCAGTCTTTCTCAGAAATTGATTTATTTTTGGCAGCAGGCAGTTCAGAGGTAGACGCACAGGTGAACTACTTAATTGTATTGATTAAGTGTTTTTTTTTTTAGTTTTAAATTGTTGGAGCTTTTTAACATTTGAAACTGTAAGTGTCACAACCATATCAGGGTCTTCTTCACTTTATGCTGAAGAGCACTGGGTATGCACGGGTGGGTTGCTTTACACTTATCTTGTGCACAGTAATTGATCAAAATGTAGGAACAAATGAAGAAAAATGTGGGAAAGAATTGTGTCTTGTAAAAATTATTTTTCTCTTCATGACCACTCTGGGGCTCTGTAATGTTCTATGATTTTGTTAAAGGAAGAATGATGGATAGTGTTTTTGACTCACTTTCTACTGAACTAGGATAAAAAGTTGAGTTTTCAAACACACTCAGCAGTAGTGGAGCTGGAGTCCAACATTATGTGCAGAACAGAAGGACTAATCTGCTGAAAACATAATGATGTATGACATTATAAATAAATCATTAACTTTTCCAGCCAACTCTTTTCCAGCAGACATGTATTTGAGCATTTGTACTTCAGTTTTTGACATGGTATTTCTTCTGTGCTAAAGACTGTGGAAGATTTTAAGTATTGAAATGTTCTGATTATTAACCAGTGTAGTTCTACAGTCTGTTCAATCTGTAAATTACAGAGACACTGAGTAGTTTGTAATAGATGAAATAAGAAAAAACACTCTTGACGTTGGACTGCAGCAGTTAGCACAAAATGCAACTAAAAATATGTCAATTGTATCACAGTCCCAATGTATCTTAACTGGTTTACAAAGCATAAACATAAACAATATTGATTGCAGAGCTGAATGTCCATTTAATAGCCTTGTTTTCACAAAACATTTGCTCAGCATCTTTGAGCACAATGTTTGAGTTACCAGTGTTAGCTAGCTAGACTATCCTTCATGCTCAGTCTAGCCATGTTTCACCCTTAGCTCCCCAGAGCCTTTTAGCATATTACATCTCATTGCTTTGGTTTTACATTTTATATTTGGCTCAGTCTTTGTTCATTTTGGTTCAGCATTCAGCTGTTTTTGCTGCCTGCCCAGCACCAAACAGCAGATGGAACATTAGCAACTTAGAAATTAATGACTAATATCTGGTGAATCAAGAGAAACATTTTGCATCTTAACAGTCAGATACATCCCTCAGAAACTGGTGGAAACCCGAACAGAACTAAAAGAAATTGAGGATTGGACTAGGAGGCTAATATTACCCTTTTTATTAACCAGCAACTGTGTTGAATTTTTAGAAAATAAACCAATAAATGTACATTTTTGTCATTTGGGACTTTGGATGCTGTTAGGTTCTCTGGATGTGGCTGAGACACAGAAAACTGCATAAACAGAAAGAGAGGAGAGAAGGATAAGAAAGTAAAGAGAAGGGTCCATGGAGAATTTAGGGGATAAAGAGGAAACATTGCGTGGATAGCGAGATATAAACTGGTGTAGTTAGGTTCCAATCATAGAGTGTAGATATTGCTTTAAGTGCAGGCATTTTATTATCAAGTGTTGCTGCTGGGCAGGGCTCAACCACACAACATCACTATAACACATATGCCTAATGCTTGTTTTTAATGTGATATAGAGAAATTAAGGTTATAACGTAAAATATGAAATATGAGAGGTTCAAAATAAAAACTCACCACTGTCAAACATTCTGCTCTAGTCTTCGTTGCAAAGGTGGTTCTTCCAGGCTCTAAGTGGCTTGAATGGCTACAGCAGAACTGACACCATTGCTACTGACGCTACAGTGTGTCTGCAGGGTAAAAGGATTTTTAAAATCTTACACGATTTAGAAAATGTGAGAGACCACACACATGACAACAAATAATGTCAGATGTCACAGTTTTGTTCTTATAGTGTGTGGTGTGACAATGTCTTCTGTTTGTTGTGCTTCCGTCTTCAGTGAACTTGCTTCCTGATTGGCTATTGTCCCGTTCCACGCGACAATCCAGAGTGCGTGCTTGGCTCTCCTCGGTGTACTCTCCACACAACAGGATTTTTGATCGTAAATATTGAACATGTTTAATATTTATCAGGGCGACACAAGTTAAAGTTGTTGACCAATCACAGCAGAGTGGACTGGTTGCACAATCAGAGCAAACAGAGCGTTTCAGACAGGGTGAAAAGAGGAGCTGCAACAGTGTACACTATGAGAAAAATAATGTGTTTTTAAACATTAAACCATATAAACCCAAAATAAAATTATGAACCTATAAATGAGAATTATATGGACACTTTAATCTCATCAAAGGTGTGTCTGATCCTCTCACACAAATGCACACACACTTACAGACAAATACCACTCGTGATGTCCAAGCAGGACATGAGACACTCTCCTCTGATTTCATTGTGGAGAGAGAGTTCCACCAAACAAACCCATAACACTGTCACTTCCCTCTGTGTGTGTCTCTCTTTTCAACACACACAGACACACACAAACATCTATCTCTCTCGCTCCAGTCCTCTTTCACAGTCTGAGTGACTCTCTTTCCCTTTCTCTCTGAGTTGTTCTTGTTGGACAGAGTTGCACTGCCCTTTTCAAAGTTATTTTGAACGCCTAGGGCTCTCATTAGTATTCAGCTTAACACTGGTTCTCTTTGTTTCAAGGAGAAATTGCCAACTCTTAGGCTAAATTTTGCAATAAGACACTGGCAAATGGTCCACAGCCCAGACAAAACCAATATGATTCACCTGGGTACATCTCTCTTTTCTTTCATTCTTTCTTTCATTTTTTTTTTCAAACCTTTACCCTTCCTCACCACCCCTCCCTCCTCAGATGATGCTGTTATAAATTGGTTATTGTCATCATGGACTGAATTTGAAATTTGATTTTGGTCTGCCATTGTTTTTCACATGCAAGCAAATTGAAACCTGCAGTTAGGCTGATATAAATATAAGCTCAGAGGCTCTTCCTATTATGAACGGACAGAGCATCTCACGATAATGTGCATGCAGCAGGTGTGAGCGGTAACTTTTGTGGATCGGTATTCCATGTGTAACCACTTGACTCCACATCCGCTCACAGTTTTTTGGCTGTATCAACACAATTGTCACTCCCCACCCACCTGCAGAATTTGACTTGCTGTAAGTTCTTCCTCCCTCCCAATATGAAATTCAAGCATAAGGGTCCACATTTTGACACAGTGGAGGAGATCAAGCGCTGGTCGCACATGGTACTCTTGATGCTTCCAGACTGGAACTCCCAGGAGTTGTTCTAAGCACGGCCAGAGCACTGGGAGTAGTGTATTGCTGCACAAGGTTTTGACTTTCAAAGTGGACAGGGCCAAATTTAAATCAGCTTGTTATAGATGTAGTGTCTGCACTTTTTGATCGCACTTTTATAAATATTTATAGGAAATCCTATTCTACTTGTATAATAATTGCATTACCTAATTCCCACCTCTAAATGAATAATACATTTCAACAAGTCCACCAGCCTAAATGATCATATAGGTCATATGTCCCTACCTTTGAATTTGATTCATTGGAGTGCACCAGCGGTATTTGAGCTTGTCATCATGGTAACAATGATAAAAACATTGTTACCATGTGAAATGGTAACCATTCCCTTAGGTTTAGGCACAAAACTACTTGGTTAGGTTTAGTGAAACCTGTGGAAAAGACTGTGGTTTGGATGTGTTAGGTTAGTTATTTTAGTACCTCCTCAAGTTTAGAGGACATTTGCTGTCATGGTAACAATGATAAACATATGATTAGGGTTGGAGAACAACACTAAACATCAATTTAAACACCTAAAGTCCTGTGTTATGTTGACCTATCCCCAACCTCCTCTTAATGTGAACATTTTTACTCTATGTACTATGTCACACATCTTCCTCCATTGCCCATCATTTACTTTACTTATTATTATTATATTACTATAACCGCTAAAGGAATCTGGCTCAGTTGGTGTGTGGCTGCGTTATGGAACAACCCATGTAACGTTGTGCCTTTTGACCTACTGTAAGTCCTGTGTGTTCTTCTTTTGAGGGTTTATTTATGTACCATGTATATAGAATATATATACTGTTTTGGTATGGAATTGTGTAAATACAGTAATTATCATGCCACAAGTTAGTTTCCCTCTTTGTTGTCTTGGTTCATCCATCCATCCATTATCTATCTATCCCAGCTGTCATTGGGTGAGAGGTGGGGTACACCCTGTACGGATCGCCAGTCCATCGCAGGTCCAACACATATAGACAAACAACAACAAACCTAATCCTCTTTGGACTGTGGGAGGAAGTCAGAGAGAACCCACACAAGCACAGGGAGAACATGCAAACTCGAGGCGACAGTGCTAACCACTGTACTACCGTGCCACCTTGTCTTGGTTCATGTAAAATGATACATTACATAGTACATACATAGTACATGTTCGGGTTTTGTCACTGTTTACTGTTTTAGGATGGTTAAAGTGTTCAATTACGTATCTAGCTCCCATTCAGTCCAATACTGTTTGGTTAGTTGTGTTAAATAAAAATCTAATAAGTGCCATGTCACTGGCAATGAGCTGCCATGTGTGGTTGAAGCCACAAGGTGTCACTATTGGTTTCTTAGGTTAATTCACCCTGTTATCAGCTGTTTGGTGAGTTTTTTACTTTGAGAGAACATTTTAGAACTTTTTTTCCCCTTTAGTTCAAATACCTATTTAAATGTTTACTTTATATTTACTCCCCTTTGGTTATACTAATGCCAATAACTGCTAATTGCTGATGTATTTGTTAATATTATTTGGGTACGTTGCCATCTGTCAGTGAGTTGAATTTCATATTATTTTCCCTTTTTATTTATTTTGTTGCACACACATACACTCAAATATCCACCTATTGTCCTCACCAGCCAAGACATCAATAAAGAGGCCAGAACAATTATCAGAGTCTCAAGTCTTGAGTTCTGCCTCACACTTAGTGGCGAGTGTCAAATATCGACCAGTTTCCAAAAGAACTTTGATCTTTCAACTACATCATCTGCACACACACTCACTCACTTAGGAATGAGTAGGATTGTGTCTGTGTTTGTGTGTGAGAAAAAAAGACAGGTAGATGGACAGATCTAGCTAACGCTTATTCATGGGGGCCTTCTCATCATCCTCCCTTACGCCCATCCATCATAGAACGCATACACACATGCACACTGCTGTCTATAGCAGACAGTCTACAAGAAATCTTCTGTCTTCAAAGACAGCAGGGAATTCAGCACATGCTCCCTATCTATCTCTCTCTCTCTTTTACACACACACACACACACACACACACACACAAAATCCCTCTGTCTTACATGAATGTGAACTTGAGAATCAATGTGAGGGCAGGTCCAGCCTGTGATGCTCTCAGATATTGACTGAGATGTGTGGGTGCCTGAGGTGGTATCTGTATCTGAAAATGTGATGGATTTGCAGCATCCTGTAACTGCTGTTCCAGTTTTTTAAGCACACAGACGAGGCAACAGAGACAGACACACACAGACAGTTCAGTAGTAATGATGACTGAGCTCTGTCTGCAGGGGGTTTAAATGGTGGCTTGGCATGTCCTCACAAATGTTATGAAACGTAAGTATTAGTGTCTTTGATACCTGTATTGTATGTCTCACTTTTCAGCATGCAGTGACTGATTGAATTGGTGTGAAATTCAGGGAGCATTAATCACCCTTGAAGTAATTTGATTTGGCTCTGGAATTTGCAGATTTGAAAGTCAATTTGACCTTAGTTTTATGTTTTTGAATTATGTCATATTTTAGAATATTAAGTAGAATTTTTTCAGAAGGAAAATTGTTATAGTTAATTACAGTCTATTAAGGTCTATCAGCTTTTTCATGCTCTAAGATATATCAATCTTTGAAGCTGACAGTTGTCATCTTTTGTAGGTAATGTTTTCCAGAAACAGTATATATTAATGTGCTTTTAACTTTATGTTAACCAGTGATAATTATCCTGCTAATTGTTATTCAGCCAACTTGGTTCATCAAACATAGTCTGAGGTTTGATTTGTTGTTTGTTCCTGTAGTTTAAATTTAAGTTTAAGACTTTTAAAGACCGGTAAAGAACATTGTGGCTGCAATTTAAGACCTGTTTACCACTGGTTTTAATGTTGGTACCGATACCATATGGATCCACAACTTAGGAGCTACGTTGTAGCTCCTTTGCATTGAATGGAGTCAGTTGAGGTGATTTACAGATCTCATCAGGATGCCTCCTTGGCACCTCCATCAATAGCAGGAGCTCAGAAACATTGCTGGTGAGAGGGACATCTGGACTAATCTGCTGCTACTGTGATTCGGCCCCAGATCAGCAGCAGAAAAAGGATGGATGGATGCATGGGTGCATGGATGGATGGATGGATGGATGGACGGATGGATGGATGGATGGACAGATGGATGGATGGATGGACAGATGGATGGATAGAGGGATGGATGAGCCAATTTTTTCTGGTCTTGTTAGTCTAAAAACAATCATAAACTTAGAGCATCCCAAATTAAATTGTCTCTTCTCTATTAATACTGATTTCATGTTATTGCCCATTTTCTATTGGTTCCCATAAGAAAGAGAGTCGTTTTCATTCAGTGACCACTTAAATAGATACTGCACAATCCAATGCAATATATCAACCCTGCCACAACACTTGCATTATTGTTGATATTGTCAGAAATGTGTAAATGAAATGATATGTTCATTACTGAGAGACATTTCTATTTTTTCTAGTATGTCATCTGTATGACCACAATGCTAAAACACATAATATAATTAACATCTCTATGAAACTCCTAACAAAAGCTGAACATTATATGCATATACAAGTAGACCTCATAGCAGAACAGTTGTATTGGATTGCAATTAGATTGTACATGTGTACATAATAAAGTGAACACGAAGTATGTCCAAATATGACTTGATTTATTGGATTCAACTAGAACAATCTTGGTCATGATCCAACTAATGACCCTTTTGCAAGTTTAGGCCTTAGAACCTCTTGCCTTACTAACAACATGAGATAAACTTTAGGCCAGTATTAAAGAACTGAAAATTACGTCAAATTATCAGCGATCAAAGCAGGCTAATGTAGTTATCTATAGTGTGTACAAAGTACAGGCTCTGAGTCTGTCTATGACAAACAGAATAGATATGTTTCACACCATCTTTATATTTTCACATATCAACAGTATCAACCCAGTAATATGAGACTTTATTCACAGAGTTTTTCTAAGTTTGCCTGATTTAACTCAGTGGACAACTCCACTATGTTTGCTTTTCAACAGCATTTTTTGCTTAGTATGAGATGCTACAACAGAAATTAACTAAATTAAATACACAAAGTAATCATCAAAAACAACTAGATAAACTTAATTTCTTTGTTCTTACACATCTCTGTACAAAATCCTTATTTAATGTGTTATTAAGATCACCATACAGATGGAGTGCTGCTAATTGACTGAAACAAAATGAACACAGTGTTATATTATTCCTTTTCTACTTAATTTACTTAACATTAATAACCTGAGACCAATGCCAACGAAGTAAAAGTCCTCACGTAGAAAATTGTGTGTTGTTTGTTTATTGATATGCTGCATTCCTCTGTCTCCCTGAGTATCACACCTTGGTGGCAGCAGTGTGGGCGGCAACCCTGTGCAGTTTCCAGGGTGACAAACTGATCATTATGGGCTGTGGGACGCCATCATCTCCTCTTTACGGTCCAGATGTTCATCACAGAGACTGACTGAAACGGGAGGACATAAGGATGTGTGTGTGTGTGTCTGTCTGTCTAAGGGAACGTCCTTGCTTGTTTGACTTTGTGTTTAATGTCTGTGTGACTGCTTATGTGTGCACCTTCCTTTTTCTGTGTGTGAGTGTGTGTGTGTGTGTGTGTGTGTGTGTGTGTGTATACCCCCTCCTGTGTGTGTGTGGCAGCAGCTGCATAGGAGACACCAAAAAGAGTGCTGATGAGCAGGCAAAGAGTTGCTGACTGAGAGACAGAGCTGAGCTTCGTGGTTGGAGGACAAAACACAGTGTGATATAAACACATGCACATAGACAGTTTGGTAAATAGATAAATAGATTTTACATGTATTATGACATGAGTAATACAAGTACAAACACACACACACACTATTTTTGGCACACAGGAATATCTCTATAAATGTACTCACTCGGTTTACCTGGAACTCAGGCAGAAACATGGTCCTTTAATCAGAGGTTCAATCCCATGCTGATGTGCCCTTGAGCAATCCCTGTACAGCTACAGTAGGTGTTCTGAGTTGACAGTGGACTTTGACCTCCCTGTGGAGGTGAACAGGGAAAAAAGAACCAAATTTTCCCCACATTTTTTGTTTTCCAAAATTAAGAAAGCATTTCCATTTCATCTAATTGCCCTCCAAGGGTGTAATTTCCACTGGTGTTGCAGTAGTTCACAAAAAGTAAAATCTGAAACTACTCTGAGTTCCCACAGGATGTCCTGTCTCTAAGACTGAGCCCAGACACCCTGTGGAGGAAATGAATTTTGGCCACTTGGATCCACAATCTTGTTCTTTTGGTCACTACCCAAAGCTCATGACCATGGGTGAAGGTTGGAACATAGATTGACTGGTAAATGAAAAACTTTGCCTTCCGACTCAACTCCCTTCCCACCCCATGGTCCACTGCGATGTCCGCATTACTGCACCAACTGCCTGTCAGTCTCCTGCTCCATCCTGTATCATCTTACTGATAAATTAATAATTTTTCACCATAAAATCATCAACTAGTGTCCTGCTGCAACACACAGTGAGCTACAGTTACTGCTATACCTACATAGAACATAGTGTTTTTTGTTTTTTCACAACCTTTCTGATTAATAAGTAACCAAAACTTTTTAATTAAAAATTATTTTTCTTTTGATTAACTGATTGATTAATCAACTATTTATTTCAGCTCTGGCTGAAACTAAAGTGAAACTGAGTGTTAAATGCAGCAAAACTATTTCTTTGTTTGCCACAACGCAGTCTTTCTTGGTGTCATAAATCATCCATCAGCAAATGAATCAAACACAGAACATTTTTATTTTTACTTACCTGCCTTCCTTATTTTTTTCCTCTGTATTTTTCTGTAATGCATGAAAAAGAGAATCCATGTGAGATCATGCTTACTGCTGTTTCCTTGCTTGACTTTGAGCAGAAGAGCTCAGACAGGGAAAATGCATTTATCAGAACAATGCATTTATCAGAACATGCTCACTGCTGTAATGAGCATAAATGTCACCCCTCAACTATCATTCATATTCCAATTGAGTTATACCGCAAACAAATCTCCTGTGATTACAGTACATTGAATTATCAGAGATGCATCTCTGTCATACATGGAGGGTTTGTGCTGTATGTTGGTTAAGAGAGTAAGCATGGCACAACATATAGTAGACAGTATGTTCATAGTTTTTTTTTTCTTTTTTTTTAAGGGTAGAATCAGAGCGTTAACCAGCTGATTGCTTGTCTTCGACTGTAAGTGCCTATTATTCAGCCCAACAAATGCATATCAGGAAAATTGTAGCCTGACCAGCTTATTTGCCTCAAGTGCCGCTGCTGAGATACTCTAAGAGCAAAATGGAAGAAAATGGCCTATGCTCATGATTTGAAATAATACAGAAAAAGGAGAGAAAAAAAGTCTTGCACTCTCTCTATCAAAATGCAGGCCTGTTTTATTGTGAATTAAATTGAAGTGGAACACAAGAGGAGGAAGAGTTTGAAATGCAGAGAGCAGAAGAAGGGCAGGGAGAGGGGAGAAAAAGGGTTGAGAGGCTTAGAGACAGGAAGAGGGCAGAATGAGTAGGAAGCATAGAGGCAGGGAAAGTAATGGGGGGATTCTGAATCAGAGAGGAAAAGAGAGATGCTGCGATAAGTAATGCAGAGAGGAAGTGGGGCTGTCAAGATAAAGACAAACTGACAGAGGGAGAAGGAGATTAGAGGCAGGCTTTGACATTTTGAAGAATGATGAAGGAGAGAAGGAGAGCAAATAGAAAGACAAAAAAAGAGCAACGGAAAGAAGGAAAAACAGACAGAGAGAAAGAGAATGAGACCAAAGAAGTGTCTTCAGGGTGCCAGCCAGGAGGAAGTGCCAGTGGCCGTAACCACGGTAGTGGCACTGGTCACTATGGGAACCAACACGGCCGCAAAAACAGAGTCCGGTCAACAAGGCCAAACTGACTCTATCCTTCCTTTTCTCAGTGAGGGAAACACAAGGGGAAATTATCTAAAGCAGTATTTCACTATTTGTAACCTTTTGGTATTTTACCCAGAGTCACATGATCTGTTTTTTCACTTTGAATCCTAGTTGTGAGAGAAATGAATTAGTGGAGAAAAAATAGTATGTAGGACATACAACCTGCAGCACATGTCCACACTTATGGGATGATTGCTGTGACATTTTAAGGACAGATAGTGGAAGCTGCTGCAGTAGCTGTAGGTCAACGACTAGAGAGTTAGAGGGTTAGCTCACTCCACTACTTACAAAACTGTAATGTTTAGGGCTGCAGTGGGATCCATTGTAAAAATCCTCCCAGCCTGTGTGTATGCTGCAACACTGCTGCTTACCTTGGGAGTGGAGCAGCTGAGGTAGTTCCTGTTAGAAGGTGCTATATAATGATTAAATGGTGCTCTGTATCAGCATAAATGTTATTTTTTCATAACAAAGAAATAATTATGGCAGTTATGTTGCATAAAGACAACTGTCCAATCCCAAACTCAGCACCTCAGTACTCCAGTCACAACTAAGAAGGAACTAAGACAACTTTCTTGGGGTTAAAAGATGAGTTTAATCTACATTTAGAGTCTAATAGTCAAATACTGAACCCTAATTATTGTTAACAGAAATTTGAATCTGCAGTAGAACTCAATGCAAGATCATTATAATAATTATTATAAAAATATAGATATATAAAAATATAAAAATCAAACCTTATTTAGTGGATTCAATTGGATAAAGTGACAGCTTTCAGAGGTACCAGAATGCTTAAATCAAGAAGCACATGTTATATTTAATAACTTGCAGGTGACAGCTTAAAGTCTTAAGCTCCCAGACTTTTTTTCTTTTTTTTTTTTTTTTACCACACACACAACTATAGCCACAAGCAGTGTTGCTCATACACAACCTCCCCCCATAGGAAACCACAGAGACAACACAGCTGTACTAACTAGTTGTTCTGGATGGACTGCCGGGTGACAGACTATGCTCTAAACACTAGTTGTGAAAAGTGATCAGTGATCAGCTGATCAGTGATTTGCATAGGCATGGACCATAAGGAGAGGAGTTTGTGGTTCTGGCTTAGGTGGTGAACCCGGACACAGTCCAGCACTGCAAAGGGAGGTGGCTTCACTCTCTGTCTCTTTTCAAACAGCTGTTTCATTCAATGCTGACAGTCTGTGACCAACAGCTGCAGGAGGTGCAGCGACTACATGAGGCTGTAGCCGACTCAGGAGAAGCTGGGGAGCTACCAGTAGTACCTATAGCTACCGGATGGCCTCTAGGTGGTAGTAAGCTGTAAGGATATGGTTAATTCCCTGGTCTTCCACAAAATAAGCTCTCCACAGACATGTTTCCAAGGTGTGGGTGGCCACTGCAGAGGCTGTTTTGGGTCGGTCGTTCCACTGGCAAGGCAGGCCATGCAGTCTTTTACTGTAATATCTATTGTCTCTGTCAATACCCAGCCATCACACCAAGCCCCTGTACCTTTGCTTCACCTTCACAATGCCCAGGTGGCCCTTTTGTGCCATAGACAGGTCACACACTCTCAGGGCACTGAGGACAACTGTGTGGAGTCCCTGGGCCACACAGATGTTGTTCCAGCAGGACAGATCATCCCTGACTGCCAGCTCCTCTGCAACTTTCAAATTACCATTATTATGTTTAACTACTTGCAGGCTGCATCCAACAGCTCCTTGACTTTTTACCACGCTCACTTTATGGCTGACTGTAAAAACTGTCGTGCTTAACTGCAGCAACTACGGCCACAAACAGTGTGGCTCATACACAGCAGGACATACTATACCTTTGGTGAACAGGGCAGAGATTTGATTTTTTTGTCTGGAAATCTTGAAATCTCCAATAAATGGTCTCCATAACTTGATTTAAGCCATCGATATGAGGAAGACAAAACATCTTTCTACCAATCACCTTTCAGCTCCCTCCTCAGCACTTCTTCCCATTGATGTAGAGTAGAATAAGTAACTTTTTTTTTTTTTTCAAACTGATCAATTTGTAGGTACCTGAGAAAGTCATTGCGGGACAGACTGAAGCACAAAGATTGGAAAAACTATTAAGTATACTGCCCTCATAGAGCTCTTTAAAGCACTTGTCCAATATTGTACCATTGGCTAAATGTTGAGTCCAGGGTTGAAGGTGTAAATAAGTAGTTGTTCTTAGTGGGAGCCTGAGTGGATCATAAAAATAATTTAAGGCGATGTCAAAACTGAATCCAAGATCTCCTTCAGTCCTTTTGCTTCTGATAAATGGTTTGCTGAAATTTTATCATTCCAAATAAAACCTGATATAAGAAAATCTTTTTTTGGTAGCAAGGATGACAGCCATTTTTACACAGTGCATTCCCACCAATGATAAGGGCATGTTATTCCAACACTGAAAATCAACAACACTTCATATTTTTTTATTAATGGAACAAAATTGGTTTCATAGAGAGAGGATAATTTCTGAGCAATGTTAATGTCCAATTATTTGATACTAGAGTGAGATAAATGAAAAGAACTACCTTTTTCTGAATCTGTTTAGCTGGGATATTGCATTGTGTGCCAATAATAGATCTTCTATACAGAGCAAGAGGTCGTCAGTATATAGGGAAGCCCTGTACTCTATACCATGCTGAGTAATCTCAGGTGATGCTGTAGACACTGATGGAGTCATAGTTCGTGTTTAACGATGTTAGTACCATCTCATCATCTTGTTGTACTCATGAAAAAAAAGTAATTGAACATATTTCATCATAGTTTCCGGTGACATCAACACTATACCAAACTATTTCTTGGCTGGGAGAGGTAACTTCTCCATTGGTTTTATGGTGAGTGGTTCTGGTCTGGAGGAAGTGTGGCAAATAACCCCTAAAACTGTTATATAGTGTATGTTTTACACTTTGGTTTTGTATGGATTAAACAAACAAGATATAACAAATCTACAAAGATTTAAAAGTGATGGTGGCTTTAGCCATTTTTTGGAGAGAGCCAGGCCAGCTGTTTCCCCAGCTGCTGATGGTAGCTTCATATGTAGTGCACAGACATGACCGTGGTGTCAATCTTTGCATCTAACGTAAGCTTTTTTTCCCACAACACTGCCATATGGATTATAGAAAGCAGTCTCATGGGTAACAGTTTACATGAGTACATTCAGGGGATGTCAACACTGAATAGTCTCCATGAATTACCCTTTGTTTACAACAGTGATATTGACACAAATTAATATGGCAGCACACATGCTGCTCCGAGAGCTGTGGCCACAGCAGAAACATGTGTTGCTCATGAATGTCAGTTGATCTGAAAATGAATATGATTATTATCATACGATATGACTACCAAACACACTTCCTGTCTGCAGGGCCAATGGGTCAGTTAGCCACTGTTAGCTTGTACAGTATGTGTACATGTGTTTGTTTCCGTATATGTGGTTGTGTTAGAAAGACAGAGAGGTGGAGGAGAATGGGAAGCCTGAATGCTGTGACTTGTTCTGTTCCGATTCAGACAGCAGTCAGGGATCCTGTAGCCTCAGTGCAGCTGCTGGGAGGCTATACACACATAGACACACACTTGTCCCATCCAGTTCACTGGGACAAATGAAAGGAAGAGAGAACAAGAAAGAGAGAAAAGTATAGAACAGACAAGCTAAATCAGAAGCAGAAAGATGACAGAATGAAGAAAACAAAAACGCAGATAAAGAGATAATCAGGAAGAGACGCACACACACGCACGACTCAGCCAGATTTGATAGAGGCAGTACATTGCGTGATCTGTTCCCCAGTGCACTCGTGGTGCCAGTGGAGTTGCTGAGTGTTTTTTGGAAACTAGGTCATTGTTCCTCCCACTCAGCCTGTCTGATCCAGCACATAGCCCGGCTTTTTTTCCCCCAACTAAGCACCCCCCCTTGTCTCATCTTTTTCGGGTGCGGGGGAAGCAGAGAAGCAGGATTGTGAAAAGTCAAGCACTTTTTTACACATGTATATACAAACACGTACACATGTGTGTCTGAAACACCGCAACAAATACTGTCACATCGACTGAGGACACACACACACTCATATACACAGATGGTCAAAGAGACTAACTGCATCAGGAGCAGAGTCCAATATGTCCAGCAGTGCTCTCCTCTCCTGCTCCTCTGCTAATGGCTCCACACTGACAGATGAGCTTTGAGGCTTTTATATATTCAGCCTATGCATATTGACAGGGCTCAGACTATATTATACAGTCATTTATTCATCACCCATTTCACACAAGATGTGAAGGTGCAACGCACTGTTCTTGTAACAATCTGTGTGACATGCATATAAACACACATGGCCACTCACCCTTACACATGCACATATACTGCGGGTAGGGCAAGGGCACTGAGGCTGAGGTTCTTCTATCCAGGATGAGTAATCATTGCTAACAGTGCCAGCAGAGAAGTGCGAGTAGTGAGATGGGAGGATGGGTGAAAAGGAGCGGAGTGGAAGAGGGAAAAAGAGCAAGAGAGGATGCCACAAGCAGCAGGAGACAAAAAGATGCATAAAAAGGAGTGGGGGAAATGAGAGAGAGGGAACGGGTGGCAGCTCAACAGGAATGGAATGAGTTAAACGAGGAGAAAAAGTTGTGTGACTCAGTGCTAGTAACATTATAGGGTCACTCAGGCTGGTGGGGGATCCAGTCTGTAGACTACCCAGGCAACATCAGTCTGTACTCTGCATTAAAAGGCTGAGTCAACTCATGTGGAGGCGAACAGCTAAGAGGGCTGAGCTGTTTGCTTCAGATGCCTCTCAACAGCTTTTACCCACACCAACAACATTCTGGTGGTAAAAGACCAGTTAGCCAGTTCAGGCATCACATCAGATACCCAGAGACATCAGAGAAGACCATCACTGTCCTGTTACAGCATGGATCACATGTCCTCCCTTGAATGGCTCAGTTGTCAATGTTCAGACAGATAAAGTAGATTCACTCTGTGCAGTGCTTTCACATTGAGTTGAACTTTGGTGGACTTGAACACATGCATGCTGTTGACCATAAGCAAAATATTTTGACACAGCTGACCTTTGAGGGAACTGTGACCATCAAACATGAAGCAAGCAACCGCATTTAGTGTGCTGACAGTCCAGTTTGTAGAACTGTGCTTTACTTTCCCTCATCGTACCAATGCTCCGTGAACAAAATTACCCACAACCAACAGAAGCCACTGTGTTAGCAAGCTAGCCTTTTCAACAAACCAGTTCTCTGTTACTCAGTGTCATCAACAACACACTTCTCAGCCCCTCTATTGTTGTTGTACACTCACTTTCCAGAGGTTTAACACATTGATTGTAAGCTACCTCAGTTCCTTGTAGCATTTGAAGTACACACAAGTTAAAAGTGTTCATCCAGCTTTTCCACCCAACAAGAGGCTCACTGGGTAGAAAAATGCAGGGGGTCTCTGTGTATCATTTCTTAGAGTAAAGTACTAGATTATTATTTGATTTTTTTTTAAACTAATATCATATTGATGAACTGCTTTTTTGTAGAGAGAAAACATCATTTCTTTGAAAAGATCAGTGTAAAGCAGAGAGATCAAAGAATCCTGGAGTAAGCAAATGGTTATCACATCTATCTTTGTTGGAAGTTTTTTGGCATTTCTTTGTTATTTATTAATTGCCTAGCATTGGCTGGTTTACAATTCTATTATCAGCCAGTGTTCATAGCCAATAGGGATGTACCCAAATTTGAATAGGTTATTCAGCAAAGCACAAATAATGTAATGGAAACAAATACTTTTTCTTCCTGAATATTCTCATTAATATTCAGGAAGGTAAGGCCTGTCTTTTCATCTTACATTATCTCTTACTTTTAGCACAGGAACATATGGCAAATCTGACTCCAAACTCAGTCATTTTCACCAAAGACAGAAGTTCAATATTGAAGTAAATTTGACAATTTAACCAAATGAAAGTTTAGTGAAAGTTTAGTTTCTATAGTTTCTATAGTATAATAGTTGTGTATTGATAATGCTTCATGATTTCCCTTGCTTATCATAGTTCAGTCATATGACTGAATCTATATAAAACATGGAATTAATAATGAGATCAGATTTGGGAGGTATAATTTATTTTAGAATGTTAATTCAGATCACAGGACTTTGGAAAGGCCTTGAGGCCTGAAAAAAAAATTAATCAAATGTTTTTACTCTCATTTGGATATAGTAATCAGTGTAGAACATATGATTAATTTAATATTTGGGCTTGCTTGCCAAAATGTTTTTTGTTGAATTTTTATATATATACACATATATATGGTTTTAACTTTTAATTGGGGACTGGGCTGGACTAATAAGCATATCTTATATACTTATATAGTATATAAGCCAATCAACTCTTTGATCCAGCCCTCATCACACTGCAGTCTGCTGTGTGTGCAAGCCAAACAGGAAAGACAGAAAACGGTGCAAGAGAGTGATAGAATAGCGACGAAAGGAGAAAGGGGTGAAGGTAAGGAACAGAGAGATTAGAGGAGAGAAAAATGCAAACAGGGAGGACTAACAGAAAGTGGAAACTAAAGATATGTTTTCATCAAATGTCAAGCTAAATATCATGGTAATCCCACAAAAATGTAAATTAGGTTCATATCCATTAGTTAGTTTGAAGTGGATCAATAGTAGTCCTTAATTTGAGACTTAAGACATTCACCAGAAAAAAGGAAAGAGTCTTTCTGTGATTGATTATTTAGTATGGATCCCCCACCCCACCCACTCCCAGGGTCAGCTGAGAAAAAAAAGAGCCATGTGTAAATCTGTTCTCTCAGTTAACAAATCCATGCTCATGGTGTATAAACATGCTCTTGGATCTCATGCGCAAGGATTACACCCACGGTTTTGCAATCCATGCCCACGGTTTAGCAATCTGTGCCCACAGATATGTAAACTGTTCACATGGATTAGTAAAAAATACATTTTGGCCCACCTGAGTGAAATGGAAGCCATTAAACACCCTATGTAGACAGCTGGACTGGTTAAAGTAGGAGCATATCTCTGCTAGACGGACAACTGAAAAATGCAGCTGAAATGTTGCTCTAATGATTGTAACCATTGTAACTATGGGTCATGCTTAAGGCCAATTCATGGCATCCACGTGGTCACATGCGTGTCCATGGGGACCCTTGTGCAGACATACATATATGCCGCCCAAAATTTGAGACCATACAAACTGTCTGTCTTCAAGTATGCAGAATGCACATGTCCCTGGAAAGTAAACTAGATGCTTGTGTTGTGCACTGTATGTGAGAGGTGTACTCCACATCCTCAGTCCCATTCATGTTTAATGGTCATACACATGTTAAATGGTTTTCTTTTTTTGACCTTTTCAGTTTGTTCAACTAAAATACCAGAAACAAAGGGTCTCTTCTTCTTGGTATCTGGAGGTTGCCATTGTGGCCTTTAGTACACATGTAGGGTTGGGGTTCAGTAGCATTTTACTGAATCTGAATCCAGTTCCAAATACATTTATCAAATCCAAATCAATAATGGGGATGAAGATATTTGTTAGCTGTTTGTTCTGCTTTTATTTCACTCAGCACAGTAACAAAACAAATTGTTTTGTGTAAAAAAAGATTAGAACCTGATATTTAAGAATCTAGCTAAGGCAGGGCATTTTATAGATGAAACAGCTTATCAGTTTTGACTATAATAATTAATAATGACATTAAATAAAAGGATGTCATTTACATTAAATATGTAAATGACATCACACTATGCTATGCTATGTAAGGTGCAGTTAACTTTAACCTTTCCATGGAAAAACAGAGAGGTCCTTTCTGGCGCGTTGCTTTGTTTAAGTCCAGCGAGCTGCAGGCTTATGCAGCTTCCTGGTGGGGTACATGCTGGTCTGGCTGTGTAGCTTCTGTGTCTCTGAAGAGATCACTGGTCACTCCTTTGTTCTCCTTACAGAGTTAACCACTTGACGCTAACTGTACTTTGTGGCTCCTGTTGCTTGCAAAATCATCTGGCAGACTTTGTGTTGCAGCCGCTGACGCTAAATTAAACTTGTTCACTCTTGATTAATGTTAGGCGGGCTCTCACATCACTGAAGTTAAGGGTGCAGTGCAGCAGTGTGCTGTGAGCAGGCCTGCAGAGAGGGAGAGCCAGGCCATGATGGCTGCCTGAGAAAGAGAGAGAAAGAGAACAAGTGTGGCAGCTGGGCTTAGTTGACCTGGTGAAATCATATGGTTACTGGCTCCATGGGTGGAGTTCATGTATAGGTATGAGACCTAAGGAATTCTAGGAGGTTGAGTTCAGTTTAAATTACACAATGAATGAATGAATGAATCCATGGTCCCAGGGGGCCTTACACTACCTTCTATCCTTACAAGACAGAAGTTTATTCAAGTGTGCTATTAGTATAAAGATACTTAATAGATACTTAATCTTTGCAATATACTTAATAAAAGTATAATTAAGTATTCTTGCATTACACAGAATGTTTAAGTATACTTGACTTGTAGTTGTGCTTTTGTTTCTTTTGATAAAGTAGACCATTGAATACTTATTTGGCCTCTACTGGCATCTTTGAGGTAATACTCCAGTGTACCTTTTACATACTATCTTGTAAACTGACATATTCTAGTTTATAGTAATAAGTCAGTTTTGTGGAATAGCTTAGGTGGAACTGAACCTAACCATTTATGTTCACAGTGTTATTAATCCACAAAGAACAGTTTTATTGCCTGTTTTCCCCTACTGAGTTTGGATAGACTTCAAATCGTCTATTATATAATCATCATTATGGCAAAAGCCTCGCAGTATACTTGGAAGTATACTTAAAGTATGATACAAAAGTATGAAGTATATAGTTAACAAAATATGTATTTAAAAGTTCACTTGTAGTATACTTTACAGTATAGTAAAAAAAAAACAAAAAGTGGACCAACTTAGGCCCAAGAAATATTGAAATAGTACACTTTAAAAGTATACTACCATTACATTTATATAGAAGTATACCTATATACTTGAACTTTACTTAAGTTTACTTGATAAAATAAATTTAAAGTATACTTCTTTTTTGAAAGGGTAGTTTACTGACACTCATACATACAGTACATAATACATAATACAGTAACATGACTGATCATTTTAATTGTGATTTAGGGACCAATTACCAGACAAGCATGACACTTACACTAATAGGAACTATGGTAATTAACTATCAATCATAAAGTATGGACATTCTGCTGTGCTGACAGAGTGTAGGACTGTCACCACATATTTTGTCACTGCTCTACCATATTCATTAACCTTGTCCTGACTCATTTTTCTTTTTGCTGTTAGGGAAAGCAGTGTTTGCTCCTCACAGGGAGGCTGTGCTGCAGCTGCAGAAGCCATAGAAGCTAAAGTGAAAACAAAACAGTGAAAATAATATCATTAGGTGAATATCAATTAAATAAATTTCTTATGTTTTGCACACACAATGCACTTAACAATACAGATCACAGAAGATGAGATAAAACCTACAATAGGTTGAGGCTACACACTCGTCCTTCTCAGGTTGCCACAAATTCTTACCATAACATTTTGACAGGACTTACCCCCTTAATCACAACCCTCTCACAACTATCACATTATACAGAATCCCGAATCTCAGTCCAGCAGAGGTGGCAACTGCAAGTTGGGACACAATCAAATGAAAAAGACCCAGGTTGAAAATACTGAAATTTTCCTTTTTCTTACACTAATATGAACTATGATCATCATTTGCAACAATCATTTGCAACAGTTTTAGATAAACTTTAGGTTAGTTTTGATCAAGAGAAAAAATAAGGCTTGTGTCAAAGTATCAATATTCAAATCAAGCTAACTCTGCTGTCCACATATGAAGAACAGAGTGCACAGAATTATTAAAACCATCTGTTGCATTAGCGGTGAAATCTTACCAAGCTTTGTGTTTCCATCAAGATTCAATGGTTCACTACATCGACACTGAAAAAAATGGATGGATGCCAAGCCAGTGAGAGTGGCAGAATGAGAGAGTGACAGAGATGAGAGACATCGACAAAGAGTGTAATAAATAGAGACAAATTAAGATAAAGCTGGACACAGTACGTCCCCATGTACTCGATGGATTACTGGAAGAGGAAAAAAGAGAAAATGGAGAAAACTGTGCTCCATAGAGAGCACACCTACACAATCACACACACTCACTAATCTGTCAAGGCAACAAAGGGAGGCAAAGCAGGGCCACATTAGCATGACAAACTGGCCCTGCTAGGTTAACTGAAGAGAAAACAATTTCAGGAGACAGGCTGACTGTGTGGTATGGTGCCTGCCACCTCTGGGTGGGCCTCAGGAACCATTATCGGAGTATGTGTGTGTGTGTATTTGTGTTTTCACTCAGACAAGGTTTTAGAGTGATGATAGGATTAGATTAGGCTGACAGTAGCAACAAGGCCAGCGTATGTCTGAACTCTCAGCTCTGACAATCTGAGGATTAAGGTAGAACAGAGATTCACACACACACACACACACACACACACACACACTTTTTTTAAAAACTCAATTACGCAAACAAAACACACAGCATAGTAGACTATGTATATTTTTGTCTCTCACAACCACACACACACTTTCTCATACCTGGACATTACACATGGCCCTTTGTTTCAAAAGGAACACACACAA
Source organism: Lates calcarifer (assembly GCF_001640805.2). Classification (NCBI taxonomy): domain Eukaryota; kingdom Metazoa; phylum Chordata; class Actinopteri; family Centropomidae; genus Lates; species Lates calcarifer. The sequence continues at coordinate 15,465,913 of NC_066847.1, forward strand.
ATACTCTTTTACACACACTCAGACATACACAGACATACGCACACCCACTCATGCACTCTTTGTCTCTCTCTCTTGCTTTCGCGTTTACATGCAGTAGCCACTGGTACGCTCACCCACAGACACATTACATACTCTCACATACTCACTCCTCTGTTCTACTACTCACACACCGGCTCAGATGAAAAAGCCACACAGATGCCTGTCATGGTTTGCAGTAGCTCTCTGTACACATAGGGCATCTGTCACATTTGCTGTACAATGTGTAAGGGCTTAGAGTGTTTGTGTCACCCACAGTGTTTGTGATGTCAGTTCTTACCCAACACGCAGACATTTAAGACTGAAACGCCTTACAAACCCAAAGTCAAACCATCAAGTGTCACTGACTCCCATTTCAGATTCCAAGGCTTCTGCTTAGGGCTGAAAAAGTGTATTTTTTAGCATTGTTTAGCATTCTAGTCTTGATCTTTTTTATCTTTTTTTTAAAAAGCTTTTATGCCTTTATTGACAGGACAGTGAAAGAGAAGACAGGAAGTGGGGAGAGAGAGTAGGGGAATGACACACAGTGAAGGTCCGGCCAGATCGAGAGTCAAGCCAGGGACAAGCTGCCCAGGCCCATGTGGTACACATCCTAACCATTCGGCTATCGAGTCACCCCCAGTCTTGGTCTTTAAGAGTCTAAAATACCGGATGTGGAAATCACGTGGAAAATCTATTCAAACCCAATGGATTTTCAAGAGAGACTCAATCCAACAGGGACCCAAGGACAAATAATCCCAGCGAGTATTACAATTTGCTGTGCTGCACTGGTATCTTAGAAGAATGAATTAGTTTGAAGCACACTGAGGCCTTATTCTTGAGATGGACATGGTTTATTTCTCATAAATTTATTCCTCTGAGTTTCAACTCGAAATCCAGCCTTCTTTTGTTGTTTTGCCATTAAAAGGCAAACCGTAGGTTATCTCAGCCAGAAAACATGTGCAACATGTTACTGTTTCTGCCTTTTCTGGAAATACATATAGAGCTAACGTAGTGTAAAAGTTAGTTAGTTTCAGTCTTAATATCCCTCAGTTCTTATTATTTTCTTGTGTATTTTCTTGGCTTGAGATCCAATGGTAGCACCAGAATAGATGAGACTGTCCTCCTGGTCAAGCAACTTATTATGACCCATAATCATGTTTTATTGTCAGGCAGTCTCTAGTGGCCATAGTAATTATGACAGAAACAAAGAAGGAGGTCAGGTGACGGAGTATATAGAGCAACAAACTCTGCATTAGAAGGAGTTTGGGTGCATGGATGAGTCAGCAAAATACAGGGTTTTCACACAAAGCACGATCATTTCCTAAAAATAACCAAGTAGTTCCATGATCATTCCACAATCTTAACCACATGGGTTTTTTTTATTTTTATTATTGTTACCAAAACAAAGGTCCAGTACACCTGGTGCTGGTATGCTCCTACAGGTTATTGTTACCACGGTGACGAAGATGAAGAAAAATTAATATCTTTTTTGCGACCAAATTTTGAAACACATCTCACTAAATATAGCTTCAGAGCCAAAAAACTGCCTCCACGATGTTTTGACTGTATATGTTCCCAAGAAGGATTATTTTAATTTTCTTGAAACTTAAAGTGGAAAGCAGAGAAAGTTGAGAAGGGCAGTAGACCAGGACCAGTTGCGTGGTTTGCCTGCAGGCTTGAATGATTTTGTGCTGTCCTTTGTAGTTTGTCTTCTTCTTGCTTACAGTTGTTGAACACATTCTTGTTTGTTTTGCTATTGCAGCACCACAGGTCTCTCCTCCTGTGGGCACAGAGGAGGAACACCTAAAATAGTTACCTGGAATGTGAAGGGTAAGAAGAATAATGCAGGACAGGGGGAATGGACGGGAAGGTTAATGCTTCAGAGGATGAAATGACAACAAACCCAAACTTTGATCCCAGCGATGCCAGAGGAAGGACGGAAGATTGTAACAGATAACATAGGAATAATGTGATAAACCTGGTATTTTAGAACCAGGGCCTTCTTTTGACATCTTTTTGGATGTAAATTATTGATAGGGACAAAAATCTTTGGAATATGTGCAGTATTGCGCAATAATGTTGTACCTGGCAACTGCAAACAGCTGCTGTAATGGAAGTTGAAGGAGGAATAGGCAACACACTCCAATACCAGCCAAGCTGCTGACAAGAGAACTGGAGCCGGACTCTGCCGTACTACTGACTGGAGATTAGGAGCAGGGGTCAGCCAAACTGCCAACAGTAGATCTGGAACTGGTGTCGGCCAAACTGCTGAGAGAAGAGAAGGAGTTATAGGAGGCTTATATAGACACTGGGACTAGTTACTAATGAAATACAGGTGAGACTGAAAACGAGCAGGAAAAGAACAAAGATAGGAAGTAAAAGCACTGGAGACACACAAGGGAACTTACTATAAAATAAAACAGGAAGTAACAAAAACCAATAGTAACCAATAGGAATAGTAATTTCCAAAGAAAACCCAAGAAACAAGAATCACTCAGGACGGGTCATGACACTAAAATCATTCTACTGCTGTTTGAATTACAATCATTTGTTTAGCATTTAGCATAGAACAGGAAAGCCAGACTTTTAGTTCATACCCTTTATCTGGAGTTATCCCAAGGTGAGTGCAATAAAAGAATACTGGCAGACTTTCTTTTACGAGATCACTTAAATGCATAAACAAGCATCACTGGGAAAAACTGCCCTTATATCACCATTTTAAGAACAGAGTACTGGATAAAGAATACAGTCTTGTTGTTGGTTGAAAATTATTTCCAGCGTGTAATAAAAGGCCTTAAATAGCCTTCAGTGTGAATGGGTGAAACTGCATGACTGAGGATTAGGGACTGAGGTTTTCTGACACTGTGGCATCACACCAGCTTCCAGTTTATCTGCAAGTGGCAAAGCCCTTGTGACCTGACTTCCACTCCATCTGTGTGTGAGTGTTGTGCTTGTGTGTCTCATTAGCTCTAGGTTAAGGCAGGGAGTCCTGGCGGTGACAGGTTTATTAAATATCTCAGGGCCCACAGTAGCCATGGCAGGGAGGGAAACCCCCACTGCTCATGTAATTAATGTGGCCACTCAGTGCTCATGTTTGGAGCCTCAGAGTGTGAGAGAGAGTGTGTATGTGTGTAAGCCTGTATGCTTTTTTACTTTACCAGCATGAGCATATTTGTTATTATGTGTGTGAGCCTGAATGGTGGAGGGACAAGGGGCTTTTCTGGGACTGGGGTGAACTTCCCTGGTGGGAGAGAGAAAGAGGGAGATAAATGAGAGATGAAGAAGATGACAGAGAGAGAGGAGGAGGATCTGAGAAAAAAAAATACTTGGAACATTCAAAAACACTTCTGTTATGATTGATTACTGGGGGCAGGCATCTCAAAGAATTTTGCATCTGGTCACACTGGCATGTATTAATGCCACCTCTCATTCACGCTTCCCACATATTTCATATTTCCTCCAAATAAATCAAGATGGCCCCCTACCATTTCTTAGTTAACTTGGTTCTTTGCAACAATTGACAGATGCTATACTTAACATGAGGTCAGAATGAACTGTCATTCAGCACAGGGCGGCTGGGTGCCAGAGGTCATCACAGCAGTGCCAGAGTCAGTCACTTTAACACTCCCCCTTGTTATTGCTTAATTAAAAGAGGATTTATGCTTTTACACCAGCTACATGACCAGATATTCACAATCTTTAATAGTACACTATGCAAAAATATTCACTGTATGTCCAGCACTAACATGTGTACCTGTGATCCATTGTACCTCAAGAACATTTATTAGCTTAGAGTTTCATTTTAATGCATAACTGCCTTTGTAAAACCTGAAAAAAAAGTTTAGGACACATGGATCTCAGTGAAAAAAATCTGAAATGTGAAACATGGAGGTGACAAAGAGGAAAGCTTCATTAGCTGCTTAGAAAATAGTGAATGACAGAGATTGGAAGATAGTGAAAGCAGACAGAAAATGAAATGATGACATGGGCAGCTCTCCCACCTGCACAGACAGACTGTCTGGCCAGCAAACCAATCACTCTCTGAGGAGGCAGCCTCTCACTGTGTGTCACTGGGCAGACAACAAGCACACACACACACACACACACACACACACACACACACACATACACACACTCAGTCAGAGAACTTTGAGTAAATCAGTGCTCAAAACATTTTCCAGACCATTGCCAAATATTAACATACATTTTCTATGTATTATGTCTGCAGAAACACGTCAGTTACACATGATTTCTGCTTGAAAGAAACATGTGCCATTAGCTGGAACAGGAACTGAAATGTATCTCTACAGAAAACCAAAGGAAAAACACTAACAAGTCCATCCATTGTAGCTCCTTGGGTTGTTCCATCGCAGTGGTATTCCTGAACACCTACAAAGCAGAGGAAGTAGTGTAAGAATGCAACAACAATGGGTGTGTAGTACCAAAGATGGAGATACATAGAGGTTGCTCATTTTTCTTTCATGCTCAATCACAAGTAAAGGGTTTAGACAAAAAGGTCTATTTGCATTAGAACATATTTCTGCTGTGAATCAGACGTCACAGATTTTTCAGGTTATGGCCCAGAATGGAAGCATCTGTCAGTATTCCTCACATATGGAGATACCTATCAAAAAAACACAATTTCTGCTGCTAATTCCACCCTGTCAGACATGTTATCCACCATAACCATTGCTGACTGGATGCAGTGTTAATGTTGTTATGTAGCTTTGCCTTTGGTTTTAGCACCTCAGCAGTGAACGCTGTGGTTACAAGCTGTTGTGGGGTGATCTGTTGACTCCCTATAGTGCTGCTTGCTACTACTGTAAAGGGAAGCTGGGAGGGCTCCACTCCACTGCAAGCTGTGAGGGAGGACAGTGGCAGGTCTGATACAAACTGTTAACTCCCTGGTCCTGCCACAGAGCTATAGGATGGCAGCAAGAAAAACTGTAGGGCCTGGTACAGTCTCTCACAGGCCATCATGTTTACAAGCTGTATGGCATTAACCAGGGAGCTAACAAAGGTATGTGGTAATATGTGCGTGTGTAACATCCAACTAGTGCAGGCAGGGGTCAACTAGAAGCAGCTGTGTTAGTGTAGGCAGCATTAGCTCACTGGTCATGCTAACCCGCATGTCGTAAAGTTCTGCCAGGGTGGTAGCGGGTCTGGGGTGCTGCAACATGTTCCCACTACCATCCATCTGTCAGCCTTTGATCCAAGCACAGCACCTCTCACCTAATGTAATGTTTTCATTATATTCCTCAATATGAGAGCTATAGCATTTTGTGTGGCATGGCCAGGCAAGCAGAGAGGAAGAGTGCTTGGATCTCTGCAGCTTGTTCATATGAACATCCATCTGTTCCGAACCTGCTGCCCTCACAGTCAGTAGTGTATGTTGTGACATTGTCAGATGTGTATAAGAGATTATATATGAAACTAACACCTCTGCTGAGACAGGCTCTCAAGTTGGTGATCAGGTTTCTTGACATGGAAATTAAAAACAAACTACCTGGGCATGGATTACACTGGATATTTATCTCGAAAATGATAAATTCATCTACCAGTAGAGGAAGAATTTATCAATCTATCCCACTTAACAAAAAATGAAAAACAAAGCAGAAATTGGACCAATGTTGATCCTAATTAGTTCTTACAATTAAAGTTAAATTAGTCTCCATAAAACATCCACATCATTTTGGATCATGCAGTGTTTCAACAAATTGAATGGCATGAAATGTAATGGCAGCTGATTACTTTGTTTTCAGGTGTCACTGAAGCAAATAAACTCCAGTGTATAACCCACCAAGTGTGTGTTTTGAAAAGATGAAAATCCATCCATTATCTATACCGCTTATCCGTTAAGAGTCACAGGGCTGGAGCCGATCCCAGCTGTCATTGGGTGAGAGGCGGGGTACGTCGCAGGGCCAAAACATACAGACAAACAACCATTCACACTCACATTCACACCTACAGACAATTTTAGAGTCACCAATTAACCTAACCTGCATGTCTTTGGACTGTGGGAGGAAGCCGGAATACCTGGAGAGAACCCACGCAGGCACAGGGAGAACATGCAGACTCTACACAGGAAAGATGGAAATGATTGTCTGTTTTAAATTACAGTAGAGGGGGTTAACAATAATTGTGAAAATGGACATCATAACTATACACAGAGCGCATGTAAGTCATGGGTAAACGAGGGATGGGATGGGCCGGCTAAAGAGAAGAGGATCACAGACAGTGACTGATAAACATGTGACTGATGATAAATATGTAGACAGACAACAAAATATTACTGTGACTGATGGCTGTGTAAGAAAAAAGAGGATGACGTTCAGGTAACACTGTACATTTCAGCTCCTTTCCTTTTGATCAATCTCTGTTTTTAAAGCAATTAGTAAGATTCAAGATGGTGAACTGGTAGAAGGTCATCTGGGTCACAGTGTTGAATTTTGACTGGGGTTTTCAAAAAGTTCCATGGCTAAATACCAGATAATCATTATCTTGCAAACAATTAAAAAAAATTAAAGAATAAGTCAAATTCACACATTGGCTCTGATTTTTATTGTTTTTGCATTCATACCTATATTAACATTAACACTGAAAACAGGCAGGAAAAAAGAGTGGTTATGTTCATCTAAATTTTGATCTATGAAAAGTTTGCCAGATTAAGGTGATAAAATAAGATAATCCTTTATTAGTCCCACAATGGGGAAATTTACAGAATGGCAAAATGATCAGCTTGACTGGCTGTCGTAAATATCCATCACACCAAGTCAAGTAAGAGATCAGCCTCTGGGCATCATAAATGTCTGTACAAAATTTAGCAGTGTAGTAATTGTAATTCATGTATTAATTTCAGGTACAAAGTGGTATCATTTCACCTTAATTTCAGATGCGGCTACTTTGTTTTACCTCAGAGTAAAGTCTTTTAAGTAATCTGACTACACTGTAGGCTTGTTTATAATCTGTGATCATGTGACTGCTCGTGTTTCTTGCCCTTTGTTTTAGCAGTGTTCCCAGATCTCAGCAACTACTTTGATCAGAACAGTGTTCCATCCATTATCTACATTGCTTATGCTTAATGGTTGTGAGGGGCTGGAGCCAATTCCATCTGACACTGGGCAAGAGGCAGGATGAACAGGATGCCAGTGTATTGCAGAGATACTGAGACAAACAACCACTCACACTCACATCTATAGTCAATTTAGAGTCACCAGTTAACCTAACCTGCATGTCTCTAGGAGGAAGCTAGAGTACCTGAAGGGAACCCATGTAGACACAGGGAGACTCCATACAGTCACACAGCTCTGTGAAGCTGATCTTAGGTAAAGCAGTGCTTTAAGATAAATGCATGCTAACATGCACACAATGTCATTGATAACAGGCTGATTTTAAGCAGGTACTGTATAATATTCAGCATGTTGACAATAGTTTATTGTTCTAGCATGCTAACATTTGCTGGTTGGCAGCTGATAGGAATGTCACTTTGACCTATTTTTAAATCTAACACCATGAAGGTCAGGGAATCACTAAAGTTCATAATTCATCAACAATTTGATGGCAACCATCCGATTGCTGTTGACAATTTCCCCTTAAAACCACAAATGTGAACCTCACTGTGGAAACAGACGAAAAGTCAGGGATCAGCTTCTTGGCACTATAAATGTCTATACAAAATTTCATAGCAATCCATGTAATAAACTGGACTATGCTTCATGTAAATCGCTGTTTAGTCTGTCACTATATCTAACTCTACTTTTTTCTTCCTTTGTGTTTTATGTGTTTCTTTTGATTGAATTCAGCACAGTTGTGTAGTGGGGATGGTTTACACAAAGCATAAAGATCACTGTCTGAGCAGAAAACCTGGGGATAAGAGAGCTATATATGCACAGTACAGTGGTTGCTGTGAAATGCCTGCAGTGAGAACAATATATTGAGTGATAGGGTTGAGGTCAAGGCTCTGTACTGTAATATCAACAATAATGTCTGTCCATTTTAAAGCAAAAAGAAAGTCAGTTGTGCGAGAAACAGAGGGAAGGTGACTGAATATTTACATTTTGAGCAAGTTGACTGTCTTTACATTTTACATGGAAGAATGTCACATTAACTTGTCTTTTCGCTTGGTCTTAAACAATGTTTTGGTGTCAAGTAACATCCAGATGATTATTCACTTCATTTGTCAGTGGTTATAATGTTGTGGCTGATCAGTGTGCACTGTATATATACCTAATTTCAAAATTGTGTACTATACTGTGCACATGCTTGTACTGTATGTATGGACTCTTACCAGCAGGAGGCTGTGACCCGCACCATCCACACTCTGTAATCACTGCTATTTATGACGGCATAAAACAACACACACACTCTATCTCTCCTTCCCTCAATTTTACACGTGCACACACATTTATAGCTGCTGTCTGTCCACTGGCTGTGTGATTATTGCCGTCTGGGTTGTGGCTCTTATCAGTGTTGTGACGGAAGTGGCTGATGGAGACACATGCACAAACACACCTTTGCTCTCCCCGACTCTCTCCTTCTTTTTTCTTTATCTTTTCCTCATCTTTCTTTTCTCTCTCTCAGCTGTCTTTCCTCTGGTAGAGTGGCAGTGTTCTTGTCATCTTTCAGCTGTGCTCTGTCCTTCCTCTGGTAGAGTGGCAGCATTGCAGTGCTGCGTCTGCGCTCACCCTGCCGAGCGGTGTGCCAGTTCAGGAGATTGGCGTTAAAGCCAGACATGAGCTCATCGGCCCAGCTGGGCAGACAGCCCATTACAATGCTCAGCAGGGCCCTACCGCAGGGGTGAAAAGAGCTCAATACCTGCTGATTATCTACTCTTTCTCTCTGTCTGTGTTTCTGTGTGCCTCTCAACCTCACCCACTGGCTCTTACTTTCACTGTATGTCTTTTCCTCTTCTCTTTTCTCTTCTCTTCTTTTCTCTTCTCTCCTATTTTCTTTTTCTCTCATCTTGTCTTCTTTTCTTCTTCTCTTCATTTATTTATTCACTCAGTCAGGTATCTTCCACCACAGGTTCTGTCTATCTCTTTCTCAGTCTTTCTTTAATTCCAAACTGATACACATGGTCTGTCTCTCTTTCTATCATCCTCTTTTGTCTTTTTCTTTTTATTTGTCTCCAACACTTACACAACATTCCAGTAAGCACTGTGATGTCTTGCATCGGTGTCTGCAGCAGTAAGAGAAGTGGGGAGGGTTGGTTTTTGATATGACTGGAGTGGAACTGAAGTATGAATGTGTGTGTGTGTGTGTGTGTGTGTGTGTGTGTGTGTGTGGAATGACAGTTGTGGGAAACAAGACAGCTGGTGCACCTGTGTGGACAGGATATGACATGGCACTGCAGCCAAACAAGGACCGGAAGCAGCAAATATGGGCCAGGCATTTTTGTTGAGTGAAACTCCCTATTCTACAATCTCACTGTCTGGATTGGCCTTTCTGTTACTTAGCTCTTCTCTGAAGATGGCGAGCTACAGTCGATGCTGAATGAAAGGCACTCTTTCACTTGCTCTCTCTCTATCTCTCTCTCTTCCTCCCTCTCTCACTCCCCAGCTTTGTCAGCTGGTGAGATGCATTGCGGTTAATTTATGAATCTCATTCAGCCTTGGTATTAAGACTGAGTCATATCCATCTTTTGTTCTGACATTTGGAATGGCATTCAGCAATACTGACTTCAAACAGGGGTCACAGGGCATTTCAAGTTACTGGTTTAACTGAAAATCTTATGATAGAGTCAAAATGGATCATCTTCATGTGCAAGTCTTATGATAGAGGCTGTACCCACAGGAGAAATTGTTTGGATAAAAAGGCATTAGTGATGCAGGATAGAAAACGTTTTGCTGAAGTTTATGCACTGGCTGGAAGTGCACTGTGTACATGTACGGTACAGTGCAAGTTATTTCACGTGCTGTAATCTGTCAGTTTGACCAGTTCGTCTCATTTCCTGGTACTTTACATGGAATATATGTGGATACAGTATTTCATTCCACTAGGGGTATTGTCATGTTAAAGGATCACTCCGTTGATATTATATGGCTGCAAAACTGGAAACACACTCTTGTCTAAAATTTCATTCTATGCTGTAGCATGAAGGTTTTTCTGAGCTGTAACTGAAAGGCCAGGCACAAAAGTATGAGAGTAGAGGTGTCCACATTTAGGCAGTTTAGTGTAAATGTTGTTCCTCTTTATACCAGAAAACTGCTATATTTAAGATTTTTTTGTGTGTCCTTTCGTTTTGCACGCTGTGATTCACAGCAAATTTGAATACCCTCTATAATATGATCTGTAGGATGAATCTTTTTCATTTTCCCTGCATCCTCTTCCATGTTCCCTTGTGGTTTCTGATGAAGATGATTCAAAGCTTAAACCTGTGCTCAGGAGATTACTTTGGTTTCAGAAGTAATGAAGCGACAGAGAAGAAACCAGAGAAGAACAGCTTTTTCCAGTCCATGTTTGGGATGGGGCATGAAACAGACATTTTCCTAACTGAGCCACAAGATGGCGCTATGAAGTAGTCTGTTATTCAGCACCACATAGGTTCAGATGGAGAAGTTGCTCTGGATGTCATTGCTTTTTTGTTGTTGTTGTTGTTGTTTTTTTAGGAGGGAAGTTGTATTCCACTGAAGCCTGTACTGTGCTGTTTCAGTCTGATCACATCACTGTTGCATTCATGGTCTCACCACAAAAATCTCAACAGAATTTCAAGCATATGTGGCCAATAAGAAAGTACTTCTGTTTGTTTTTTTAATCTACTCTGTATCTATAAGCATCTGAACCAACATAATTTTTATCAAGCCTAATTGACCACTATATTTTGTCTTACTGTGAATGCCTACGACACAGCCTCTCACCCCTCAATTCATCATCATCCCAGAACTGAGAAGCCAGATGATTGAGAGGAATCGTCCAGTCACTTTGGATATGTGGACAGATGTTTACCGAAGAATCCGTTAGCTCTGTGTCAGTTTGCATTACACTGACAAGTAGGAGCTAACTGAGCGAGTGCCTTACACTTTAACAGGAACACCATGCCTATGGCAGATAACCTCAGACCAGCCATCATGTAAAATACATTTTGCTTAAGGTTTCAATGGAATGACTGTGTGTTAATGAACACAAGGGGTTCAGGTCAGGTTGTGGGACTTACATTAACTAGTTGGGTCTGGATTTGTTTTAGAAATAATTGCGGGTAAGGAGTTGGTCCCGGTACTGAGTTTTGCAGGTGCAGATTTGCAAAATTGGATTCTGGTGCAGTGTCTGTGTGCGTGTAAGCAGACTGCACAGGGGGGATGGTAGGGGAGCTGGTAGAGTAGAGTGCATTTGGTATTCAGCCGTGCCCAGTAGGCCTATTTATCTGTCTGTTGGCTGTCTAGTCTGGTCTGGCCTGTTAGTGGTGTCACCCTGCTTGCTCCCCAGGGGACTAAATTGATGGTCCAGACAGGCTGTGTGTGTGTGTCTGTGTGTGTGTTTGGTGGTGGTGGTGGTGATGGGGAATTTGTGAGTGGATAGGTTTGTCGCAAGTGTAAGAATCAATGTGTGTCTGAGGCCACGTACGAGAGCTTGTCTGGAGTGCGCCTGGGTGTCTAGACGTGTTTTTAAGTGTGTGTGTGTGTGTGTGTGGACATGACAGTGACCTCACATCAAGACAGAAACAAACTCCCATCAGTGTCTGGTTTGATATTGCTGCATTAGGCGACAAGACATCAGTGCCTCAGTTTGTTGCTTTGCACACTGCGTCAGGGTCACGCGTCTATTTTTCTTTTTATCCTTTTCCATAAGTGCCGGCTCATTTATGGAGTGTGGAATTTATTGGAAGCCGTCAAGAAAAATATTTTTGCATGATTGGATATAGAACTTGGCTAGTGATGCGGCATAAAATGAACAACATCTGTTGGAGGTCTTGCTTTTCCCATTTACTTATTCTCCTTCACAGAGGTCCATTTCATTTTATATGTTCACAATGAATATGATTTTCTCCCTGTCTAATGCACAGATAAAATAGGACCACCTGGACACTCTTCAATGACCTCTGAATGTCCCTAGACTATAGTTTGGCAACCTGCTGATCTAGAGTGGCATTCAGAGCATCTGATCATTTGAACAGACAAGTGTATTTATAGACTGCAGACGGTGAGTGTGCGTGTGTCTGTGTGTATGATTGGGTGGGGGTCTCCTTCCTGCACGTGTCATAGGACTGGCGTGGGGTGTTACTTCAAGGTTAGTCAAATGAAGAGCCATATATTGGGTGCATTACCATACTTGAAGTGACACCCCCACCCCACACGCTCTTCCTCATTGTCAGCTAGGGCCCCTCAGTGAGGTCAGCCCCCCCATCCAACCCACCCATGTGCAACCCTGTTTCCCGTCCCCTCTCCGTTGCTACCTTCAAGTCTACTTCGTAAAGCTCTGCTTCCTATTTGTGAATGATAAATATGATAATGTAATAGCCCTCTCACTTATCTGTAAGAGACAGGGAACAAATTGTTAAATTTTCAAATGGCTTTATCTAAACTGGTTTAAAATCCAGTAGTTTATACAGTCATCATTTTACACACGCCAGCACAGTAGGTGGCTGCATGCACCTTTAATTCCACACCAGTACAACCAAATAAGAAGAAGTAATAGGTAACCTTAGCATATTTGGACTGGCTATCAGGACTATTGGGAGAAATCCTGATCAGCCCCTGCATCAGTGGGCCAGTGACAAGAACCATGTGATGAAGTAGACAGGTGATCAGGACCACATAGTTAAAATGCCTTGGCAGCTTTTGTCAAGTTTTGCCCACACTCATTGCAGTGAGCTCCACAGTGATTAAATATAACTAAGCAGTGTACTGATATACTGTGTGGATTCTCCTCAGCCTCCTCTTACAATTATTGTATATCATACATTATATTTAAGGTGTGATTGTTCATCCTAAACCATTATTATCATACACTACAATAGACCACCCATCTAATCAGGTTGCCTGACACTGTGTAAGTGAAAGGGGTTGAATATTTTTTTGCAAACAGTATATTTCATTTTCTTATAAAATATTTTGTGATGTAAATTTCACTTAATGGTAATTTATTAAAAGTAAATATCCTATATAGAAAAATGAGGGATTTATAAGGTAGGTTGAATGTCACATTCTCATTAGGGACTAAGGTCTGAACCTAGAATCCTAGAATCACTCCTGCAGCCAGCACAATAGCCAATTAATGCATTCTGCAGCTAATACATGCAAGAGGCTTCATGAATATTAACTACTGACACCAGGCAGCACCACACCAAGCTTGATTGAAAAAGAGTCTTGCATAAAAAATAGCAGCTACTCATTCAGAGACCTTTAAAATGTTACCTGGTTTTGTCACTTTAGACACTAGCAAGAAAAACATTAATAAAACAAACAAAATTCACCCATAACATAAAACAAATGATCGAACATGTCTGTTTATATGATCTATGCTTATCTATCTGATGCACCAAAATAGTATGTATCACAAGCTGAAATATTTGAAGTCATGGATTTCAAGTTTGCACTATACAACCTATTTTTCATGTTGCCGACACAAAATGTAGCTTAGTCGGATTATTTCCTTTTCAGAACGCTTAAACACATCTGACTCGTGTCATTGTAAAGCCAGACTTTCCCCGTTTGTACTTTACAGGTTAGTGTTTAGGCGTTTTGTTATGTTTTCGGCTGGTTGAAGTGAGAATTGTGACATTTCTGTCTTCTCCTGAAGGCAGCATCTCTTTTCCCCCTTTCTGGCCCTCCATGGGAGCCCCCTTATTGGCTAGACTTGCCGTCTGTCACCGTATGGGCGGAGCTTGAGCCCGCTGTGTCGGCTCTGCTCTAGTAAAGGAAGGACAGCTGCTCTCAGCGGCGGAGGAAGGAACAGAAAAACAAATACAATGCGTTAGACACGGTCAATGGCTTGTCCCCAGATTTCTTGCTAATGCACTGGCCCTGCCACCCCGTGAGGAATATGGCGTGAGAAAAACCGTGGAAATAGTGCGAAACTGTCGGGAGTTACTCGTGGTGGCGGACCCTGCTGCCACTGCCTGGAAGTTTTTTGTGTTTTTCCCCGTTGGGGGGCCCAGACGGTGGCGGCAGCTCTCTCACCGGAGCGGTGTCCCGGTCTGCCCAGCCCCATGCAAAACCTAACGGCCCCAGGCGGCCCCGGCAACTCCAATGTCACCTGCTCCTGTAACTGCACCGCTTCCCAGCCACAGGGAATGGAGATATGTGAGTAACATTACTTGCGTTTCTCCTGACCTTACAAACCTACTGAGAGACTTTAGTGCCTAATCCGTTTTATGTGCACTCTCCTGTGTAGCGTCAGAGAGACAACAAATCAGACTTGGTATTCATAAAAGACGGTAAACTAATTCTGCTATTAATTCGCTATCAGCCATTTCCTTCAGCAAGGATATTGTTTTTAGCATTACTATGATTCATCTGTAGGGATTTAGATTTTGTTTGCGTTTTCTAAGACAAACTTTATGGTGACCTTAGTGTACTTAGTAGGATTTTGTTGACTTTATTTGAGTGTGTCAGTGGCGTACAGTAGTCATTAATATTACATGGATACTGTAGATGACATGGATAATAGCTAGAGTGAAAAATCAGTCATATAGCATTAGCATTGTTCAGACTAATTGTTTAGCTTCTGCTGTGTTTTACATATTTACAGGAGTTCTTTTTAACAACAACTCTTCTACTGAGAAATTATATCTTTTTACTCTGAGTTTCCTACTTTTTCTAGACGTTTTCAGCTTTAGAGGTTGGTTTTACATTAATATTTGGAGATTTAGCCCAATAGGCCTGACTGGGCTGTGCACATGCTCTGAGGGATCACCACAGAGGGTTAAATACTTTGCTTGTCAGCTTAGACAGGAAACGCTGGAATGGTATGTTATGTCTGTCTGCCTTCTGAGCAGCCCATAGAGAAACTATCATTATCAGCTCTGCCCTAATACTGCTGCCTGCTATATCCACTGCAGACGTTTCCACTTTATGACTGAAGCAGTGCATTCAGAAGAGCAAACAGACGAACACATGCAGGCAGGTAGTGAAGCAGAGGACCGCCAGACAGTGTATGTATCCAGTCTGGCAGATCTGCAGACATACCGATGAAGACAAATAAACAGGAAACAGGCACATAGCAGACATTCAGACAGACGGGTACATTCACAACCAGACAGCCAGAGAAGTACAGACAGAGATACGAACAGTGGTGTGGACAGACACATTCAAAACCAGACAGACAGACATATTGACAGACATGCAGACACACAGACACGCTACAGACATACAGACAGAGTTACAGTGATGTGTAATTTCCATTGGGGCCTAGGCCAGGCTTGGGCAATGTGAGGTGAACGCAGGATATTAGATTTAGATTTGGCAGCAGAGTGTGGTTGCACTGACGCCACATTGTAACCAAGAAGTGTGTGTATTTGTGTGTGTTTGTCTGGCAGATGCACTGGTGTTCCACCATTTGTTTTCTGTGGCATCATCGTATTCCTAGCCAGGAAAAACACACACAATCAGGCATGAACTGGTGCATCTACAGACCCAGTGATACAGCAGAAAGAGCCTAATTGGATAAGATAGCAGACCTGCCTCAGACTTCTAAAATGAGCTGACAAGCAGTGCTGCAAAAAGTCAAATAATTGTGTTGATTGATACTTGCAGAATATGAAACTGCAAAATCAACTCAGTTTTGTTTTTAAGAATATACAAGAATCTCTGTTTGGAACTTTGGCCTTGTATTTTCAATGCATTTTTCATCATCAGAACATCTCATTAGTTGGTGGGAGTTCCATTCACAAGTGGTTTGAAATAACTGTGTCCTATTGTATTGACCGTATGGTTTCAAAAGACCTCTTGTTTGTCTGCTGTGTTGTCATGCAGACTCGGCAAGGCTGAATAATGTAGCTCATGCTTTGATGATTTCTCTGGCTGAAGAAAAGAGCTACAGTCTGCCTTTTTTCCTTTCTTTTTTTTTTTTTTAAAGCAGAGTGGGAAGTCTCACTGGTGTGTTTTCTCATTATTCAGACAAGGAGGAAAATTGAAAGGGACTACGAACATAGAGAGAACACAGCGCAAACAGTGTGTCACGGCCAGGAACCAAACCGCAGTCCACACACGGGGATTCACATGTAGGATGTGAAAGGCCTTTAACACCTTTAACAAGTGTTAGTCTCTAGATGTTGCTGTGTTTGGATTCATTGTACAGTGCATTTATCTTATATTGTACATCCTGAGATTATATTGTCCTGACATCAGACACCACAGCTTCATACAGATGTGTTGTGGGTGTGTATTCTTTAGCTTTATTTTACAGTTAGCAAACACAAAAACTACTCAACCCTGTTAAGGTATGGTCCCCTCAGGAACTTTTTAGTCCACTGCAATTATTTTCCATTTTGTAGTTAAAAAAAAAAAGGTGAACTGACAATCAGGAAAATTATGTGGAAAAAATATGATTAAGGATTGAAAACTGCAGTAAATTATTCAGGAACTTTTTAAATGTAGGGTAGTAGCTCAAAAATGCATTTTTTTTGTCCAAAACAAGTTCAGTGCATGGCAGTATAACTCATTCAGGTTTTAAACAAACACAAGCAATGGAAGAAAAAAATTTTTTTTTATATTGTGAGGCAAGTCCCTTCTTCACTTGTGGTGTTTTTGCCTGATCTAAATCTATCTAAACCTGCTGGCTATTGAGTTTCTTATTTCTGGTGTACTATAATGTGTCCATAACACCAACTATGGAGAGCTGTCAAGTGCCAGAAACTGCAGTTGATGGCCTGGTTGAATTTAATACTATATGCTTGTTCAAATAGTGTCTAATTTTAAATGATAATGTTGTGCCAATTGTTGTCTTTTTTGATTCAGTAAAGTTCTGAAATGGACACGTGTTAGAGCGAGATATTCAGTTTACTATGACATAGAAAAGCATCTGATCCTCACATTGCAGAAGCTAACGTCAGAAAATGACAGTTTTTACTGTTATTGTCAAATGTTATCAAAGTAGTTGCTTGTTAATTTTCTGTGGATTGATTAATTGATTGTAATCAGCTGATTGTTGCAGCTCAACATGTTTACATTGCTCAAACCAAGGTAGTTGATATTGTCACCAAAATTCAAGTATTTTATTAGTAGTAGTATCAAAAAACTTCCCTATGAAAAAAGTTTTTAAATGTGTCTCTCCCCAGGGAAAGCACCAGAAAACCCTTGTATGGAGCATTCCTAGAACATGTTTGTTATCCTCCTTTTCCTTTGGATGCACATAGTTGAAAAGCAGCATATATGCTCTTGCCTCTTGGGAATGGGTCCATATGCCAGAGACTTGAGTGGCTATCTGTGTCTATGTGTATGTAACAGTTAGCCTGCAGCAGGGGCCAGCCAGCCAGACGGATGTAAACAGCCTGATCTGTAATCCTGTGTATGAGTGGTGTTAGTGTGTAGGTGGCAGCGGGGTCATCTGTCAACTACCTCAGGCCAAACACGCACAAGGCTACTTGTTGACTTCCAGACACATACACAAAGATGTGCACACACACATTTACACCTAGATATATGCACGCACACACACACAAACTCATACACACAAGCACTCTTAGGCTCAGCCAATATTTACCCTGCAGTCTCCAGCCAGACAGGCAATCCAATCTCTCACTAAGCTCTTTGTTGTTTGTTTGTTTGTTTTTTCTTTTTTTGCCTCTTTTTTTTGTATGATTTGTTTGTGGAGGTGTTGTTGATTTGGAATTAGTTTGGTTTTTATTTAGTTTTATTATTAATGAATTCTAATAATGGGCCTTGTAAAAAAGACTTTTAACTCAGAGTCTGAATAGATGTTCTGGGAGCTTGGGGAGGGGTGTGGCAAAGACAACCAAACAACAGCATAGACATGGAGATTTTGCAATCAGTGCTCCTGTAATTAATTTCACAGGGAATTACTACACCTGGTTAGGCCCTGTTCATACCTAGCATTAACATGTGTCTTGGGTGATACGATGACAAGTGGACAACTCTAAGTACAGGTGTGAATGCACCCATTGAGGATGCATTAATGATGCATTGAGATCCAATTGCAGGCCACATTTGGAGCTGGTCTGGGCTACATATGGCCACATTCTTGTAGCAGTGTGTATGCAAATGTGTTCTGGGCCATATTGAAGGACCACCTACTCAACTGACATTGTTTGTGTAAGCAGACGTACTTTTTCATTTGGTTCTCAAATTGCATAAACTGGTTTTGTCCGCAATGTTTTAAAATTTTTAAAAGCCCATAGCGACATACACCAATCAGCCATAACATTATGACCACTGGTAAATGAAGTGAATAACATCGATCACCTCATTATAACATCATGTTCTGCTGAGGAAGCTTTGGTCCTGATATTCATTTGGACATTACTTTGTGACGTACCACCCACCCAAATATTGTCACAAACCAAGCACACACTCCAATGGCAACAACACTCCCCAATGTCAGGACAATGCTCCCACCACACCACAAAAACTGCTCAGAAATGTCTCGAGGAACAAGACAAAGAGCCCAAGGTGTTGACCAGGTCCAGACTCCCCAGATCCCAATCTGACCCAACATCTATGGGATGATCCAGAACAAGTCAGATCCATGGAGGCCCCATCCCGCAACCCACAGGATCCAAAGGATCTGCTGCCAATGTCCTGGTGCCAGACATTACAGGAAATCTCCAGAGATCCCATGTCCAAGTTCCAGCAGGTCAGAGCTGTTTTGCCAGTATGAGGGGGACCTATGCAATATTAGGCAGGTTTCACAGGCACTGGTACAGGTACATCAGATTGGGATCTGGGGAGTCTGGAGACCAGGTCAACAGCTTTGGCTCTTTGTTGTGTTCCTGGAGACATTTCAGTTTTTGTGGTGTGGTGGGAAGATTATCCTGCTGGGGGAGGCCCCTGACATTGGGGAGTGTTGTTGCCATTGGAGGCGTGTATGCTTGGTTTGTGACAATATTTAGGTGGGGGGTACGTGACAAAATAATGTCCAAATGAATGTCAGGACCAAAGCTTCCTCAACAGAACATTGTGTTATGACGAGATAATTGATGTTATTCACTTCATTCACCAGTGGTCATAATGTTATGGCTGATCGGTGTATTAAGAATGTGACAAACATGTTGGGTGATTTGGATTGCCTGGAACACACCGACGAATAGACCCAGTCTGTACTGCTTTGATTTTTCTCTTCTTATAATTTCTGGTAGACTAGTCAGGAGAGGTGCTGCCTCCCGCTGGTTAAAACAAAAATGCATTTGGTCTCTGCAAACAAAAACAGCTTCTTTATTTGTATATAGAACAGGGAACTGAGATCTGATTAGAGGTGGTCACTGAAGATGCATGTAGAGATGCATTCTAATGCCAGGTGTGAACTGACGCTCTTGTAGCAGTTCACTTGACTAAGACTTGTCTTAGGAGGTGATTCTGGTATAGGGAACACTGCAAAAGTATCCATATTGTAAGTAATTGGGAGAAAATATAGGTTCTGCTAATTACTATAGCATCATTATAGAAGACGTTAGCCCCTCTGTGTGGTTCAGTGTAAATGAACAAAGGTGGTTTAATCAAGGGTTCCCTTAATGACAATATAACACAAACCCAGGAGATGACACTGTAAAACATGTAGTCCTAGAATTCAGCCTGACATGTTTGGAAATTTTGGGATCACCATTAGGCTTCAAAATCAAGTTCTATGGGTTTGAAAAAAGTTTGGCTAAACACAATAAGTTTGTACTAACTTAACCACTGGTATACAAGAAAACTCCACAGGACACATTTGAGTAGGGTATTTGCTGTAGCTGTTTGGTTAATGTGTGATTTCCCATGATTGTTTGAGCTATATATTACAGCATATGTCGTGTTGTGCTTGTATACTTCTTGGAGTTTCTTGTTAAATTTGCCTCTTGTCGACATTTTTTTTTGCCTTAAATCATCTTGAGCATTGTTCATTAACCTCCCCAGTGTTCTTATATTGTAACCATACAACCCAGTGTTTTTGGAATCAAACTGACAACCGCTGAAGCTACAGACACTTTGGAAAATGCAGCCTGGAGCAGCTCTGCTCACTTCATTCGAGTAGGTCAAGTTGAGGCAGCAATTTTTTAAGTCCATAGCAGTGAAAAGGTCGATCTGTGCGTCCTTCCACTTGTCCCAGCAGCACCTTCATTGCTTACTGCTCCAACCAGCAGCATTCACAACCTCATCACTGGCTGCTGGGACTCTCTTTGTGTCTAGATTCTGCATCCCCAACCCCATGCACACACCCACACAGACACACTCACACACACACACACACATACACACACACTCACGGCATAGACGTCCTCCATTAGTTCCCAAAATACCCTTGGGACCAGGCAGATTTGTAGTCCTAGTGTGTTTGAAGACAGGCCATCCGTCAAATGTGTGTGACGATGGAGTTGGGGGGTGGTTGGTAGTCTGTTGTCTCGGTCAGCATCTATTTACGCACAGTTCAACTGTCTGAGATGCTAAAGAGCTCCGGTGAATGAATCAGTCCTGCTGTCTGCTGCATGTCTCATGACTCCAGGTCTGTAGACGTGGACAGGACATATTAGAGTACATCAGGGTGCTGTGCTCCAGACACACGTTGGCAGACAGTACACAAGCCCACTATGCCTGTTTTTGCCTTGGAGCAGTTTTTTTTTTTAATCCCAGTATTCAGACAAATTAAATGGTTGGCATGTTTATTACCCCTTTTGAACCCCATCTCATGGCATGTCTCACCCCCCCCGAAACAAGGCAGAAACCATTGCTTTGAAATTACAAATGCTGTTTTTTATCGAATGAAACAAACCAAAAGACAGCCAAAAAAAAAAAAAAAAGTGAGAAGAAAAGCAGAAATGCTGCAGCACCTGCTGTTTGTCAGATTTTGGGTAATCCGTTTGTTTGTGTGTGCAGGAACACCCAGACAGTGGAATAATGACATGTCTCTTCCAGTAGTTTGTAGGGTTTTCCTTGGATTTTGACTTTGATGATTTTACATGGTAAAGTCTACCAAAGGGTGGCCTGGTAATGGGGTGGTTTAGAGGGCTCTACAAGATCACCTCAGTAGGGAGACCTCACCCCTCTGTAGCATTTACAAGCCGTAATGCAAGACAAATACACACGATCAACCATTTTCTTGTATATGGCAAGAAAATGGGCATTTTTTTTGCACTTTTCCTTGGCATTCACTTTGTCTCTCGCACAAGCTGAAGAAAAGAGGCTATGTAATATTCAACTTGTAGTTACAAGAGTAGCATTAGTAGTAATGATTTTGTTTCAGTATATTATTGAAGTTGTTATTTAACCTATCACCTGAGATAAATGCACTTGAAGGAAATGCACAAGACAAGACAATCAAAATATAGTTTGTCTCCAGGCCACATTCATATACATTCCAAACATCAGACAGGTCATACCTCTCAAAATGGTACATTTAACATCCATGGCAGCGTGTGATTTGGTTAGGGGAAGATACATCAGATTTCCTTGTTTGTACTTGTGTATCTTGGTTTTAAAGTAATGTTGCTAAATCATAACTAGACACAGTCTTATTAGTGAGAAACTGATAATTCCAGGTGGCCAACAGAAGTATGCATAGTCTGATTTTAGGTTACCTTGTTTGAGAGATGTACATGTGACAATATATATAACTTTGGTTTTTCTTTCAGATTTCTTTAAAAGCAGCAGATCATTTTAAACCAATTTCTCCAACTGCATTATGTTCTCATATACCCTGTGGTTTCCTGCTGCAAGAAGACACTGATCATGTGTGAATGAGTGAACAACTTTCTCCTGTGACCATAAGTAGTTCTTGTTGTTGTTTTTAATTGCCTGAATATAAAGGCTGTTCTGTGTAGTGACTGACAAGTGATTGTGTGTTGCCTAGCACCACCATGATGCCACTCAGTACAAAAAAACACCTCAGTTTGACTGCAATCTTAGCTGCAGGAAATAATCCATTGTTATCTTATTTTTAAATGCCATATATTGTTTATGGTAGTTAGTAGAAACAATGCTATCACTGCAGAATTCTGTATCATGTATGTTAACTGCCTGTTAACTGCCTATGCTGGTTGGTGTATGATATCATTTGGACTAAAGTAGCCAGTAATTTTAAATTCTTCTCTATTTAATGTGGGTTTTATGTTGATGCATACTAACATACATAGTCCCCACAACTATTTTTGTGGATTTGCGTGTTATCTAAACTGAGTGTAAATTATTTATAAACTTTTTTTTTGTATGTAAGCATGTCATTGTATAGCCTATGCTACCATCTTTCATGTCACTGTCGCATCGCCTTCTCACCACTGTACTACCCTGTTGAAGGGGGTAAATCCACAACCCATGCCAGCTTGGCTCCTGGCTGCACCCTAATGGGCCCTTGCTCTGGATGTGACCCCATCACATGATATTATAAGGATTGCACCAGAGGCAGAGAAGGCACGAAGGGAGGAAGAGAGATAGAAAATAGGAAGGAGAAATGTATTTCTATGTCAAATCAACAGAGGTTTCCCCATCTTGGATTTGCTTCATACTTCTATAAATAATGTAATTTTACTCAGCAACTAATGTGCAAAATCTTTGGCTTGTATCCTCTGTAATAATTATATTCACTGGAAATCTATGTGCGTTTTAAAAATTTTTATTGCCTCATAAATCAGAATTTTTGATTTCTTTGAGACATGCTCCTGCTTGCTACTATAACATGAGTTTTAGATATAAAAACTTGAAAGATTTGATGTGATACCATGTGAAGATACAGTAGACTCCAAAACATGAAAGAATTTCTTATTACAGTTGGAAATATGCAACGGTATGCTTACAATTTTAGAAGTTAAACCCATCTAGTAGTGTAGAATAATCCCTGGAAATTTCAAGCACGTAGCATGAATTGTTGAATTGTTTTTTTTTTTTTTTTTAGCAACATTTGTTTGTCAGAACCAAGACCTTTTTTAAAGCCTCCGTATCTCACTAAAAAGATACAAGCCAAAACTTTTGCACACTAGTTGTTTGGTACCATGACATTTTTTACATGAAGTAAGAAGCAAATCCATGACTGTTAGTTGGGAGCGTTTTCTAACTTATGTTAATTTGATATTGAATTACCCAGAAATATCCATACACATACACCAATAGGATTAAATCTGGCATTTCCACTGTTCATGTTGGGTGCAGGTAATGGATGTAACCAAGATGGTAGTTGATACACCCATAGGAAAGACAGCACTGCCATACCACACACAGCTGTAGAATGCTGTAAGTGAACATTCTGTTGTGAGCAAGTGTTATCTGTAGGGTGTTTTATTATCATTTTTAACATTTTAACCCAGTTTAACCTCTCAGCCTGAAGTCAAGCAATGCAGGATGTGTGTGGGAGTCATAAGAAAAAGCCTCTGATTGCCCAGATCCTTCTCCTTGTCCTCCTCTCTACCCTCACTGCTCCTCGCTCTTCATTAGTGATTCAGAGGCCGGTCTGATTTCTGGTCCATCTCTCTGCCCATCCAGACACACAAGACAGACAGCAGTGTCTGATACCTACCACCCCCACTTCTCCCCCTCGTTCTCCTCCTCCTCCTCTCCCCTCAGCAGCCACCAGCTGACCCCAATCAGGCACAGAGCCTGCTCTATTGTTTGGCTGGGGAGACGTGCACACACACACACACACACAGCCTCAGACAAGGGGTAAGAGGAAGATCGAGGCTGTCTGGTCTGGCTTGCCTCTTTGACTCCCAACCCCCCGTCTCCTCTCCTTTTACTTGCTTCTTTTTTTACTGCCCTGTCTTCATGGAGACTCATTGAAGGTCCCAGATGTAACTGAGGCTTGCTATACAAAGTTGTGTTTTGGATTTTGTTTTTGTCAAGGGGAGTCCACCTTTCAGCTCTCTTGTTGGATTTTCTGAGAGTAATGACAGCATGGAGGCAGTTAAAGAAAGAGTCTGAGTAGTCTTAACCTTTTCAGTAACAAAATGTGGTCCGTGTTCACCATGATTGCCACTCAGCATGAATGAATGAATGCAAACACAGCAATTGCATGGTAGTCTCCTACTTAGTAACATGACATAAGCTCACGGGGAGGCTGTTGCTTAGGAGTTAGAGCAGGAAGGTCAGTGGTTCAATCCCTGGCTCCTCCAGTCTGTATGCTGAAGTGTCCTTGGGAAAGATACTGAACCCCGGATTGACCTTGATGTAGCATGTGTAGAGCAACTGCTATATCAATGTGTGTGTGAATAGGTGAATGTGACCTGTAGTGTGCAGCGCTTGGAGTGGTCGATATGACTAGAAAAGCACTATATAAGTGCAGTCCTTTTTTTATTTTTCACACATGTACTGCAGTTGTAGACATTACCCGACAGAGCGAGTGACGGAGTGAGCCAGCAGGTAATTATCTCAGGCATGCCTAAACCAAATGGAACATTTCCAGTAGGTGAGAATGCATCTCACATGGATGGCTGCATGTGTGAAAGGGCAACACCAGAGAATGTCAGGAACTCAGGGTTCATCTGTAAAAATGGCTGTTGTGAAATAATGTTATGAGCTATCCAGATGAATCTCCAGTTCTATAAATCTATGTATTTAACGAATGTAAGCACAGTCAGTGTGGGGAATACACACCGGTTGGCCACAACATTATGACCACTGACAATGAATAACATTAATCATCTCTTTACAATGCTTTGTTCTGCTGGAAATCCTTGGGTCCTGGCATTTATCTGGATATTATTTTGACACATACCACCCAACTCAATGCTGCTAAAGACCAAGCATACCCTCCCATGGCAAACACACTCCCTGACAGCAGGACAGTGTGCCCTGTTATACAAAAACTGCTCAGAAATGGCTCAAGGAACATAACAAAGAGCCCAAGGCATTGACCTGGCTTCAGACTGCCCACATCCCAATGCACCACAACAAACCAGATGTTGGAGGCTCCATCGTGCAACTCTCAAGGCCCAAAAGATCAACCACCAATATGCCAGTTTTAACAGCAAAAGGGAGACCTACACAATATTATGCTGGTGATTTTTAATGTACTGGCTGCTCAGTTTAAATGCATCTAGCATTGCACAGGTGATAACACCACCAGTGGCAGGACTCCCATTTACCTCTTACACTGATGTATAAATCCACCTTAAGTGTGACATCATTCTATATTTTTCTTACTGTCTGACATGTCTTATTTCTCTGTGCTATAGAACGCCATTGTCCAAAAAAACATGAAAAACACATAAGTGAACACTGTTGCACTGGGTAACATGTTCCTTGATTACTGTGAACACACATTGTAGTTTATTTTGACTCAGTCCCAGTGTGGATCAATCCACAGCTGAAAATGGTCCCTAACCTTATTATATGAGTTTTTTTTTAAGGAGGTCTTTTTCATTTTAATTTGGACTTATAGAAAGTAGAGAAGAAGATGCCATACTTTCTAGCTCTGCCTCTGATCTTCATGCATGGCTTTCTGCTGGAAGCTAACATGGCACCTGGCTAGAGTTGCTAATGATGATTAGGGCTCCTGCAGAATGGAGTTCCTGATTGTGAATTATTAATATAGGTCATAGTCACAGAAACCGGCTTGGCCCAGCCCAGTGCTGTCCTAGCACTGTGGCAATATACGACCCCTACCTACCTACCCCTGCTTACCCACAGTCTGCCCCATCTGTTGGCCAGATTAACCCAGGAGATCGCCCACACCAAGGTCTGAACCGGGTGAGGCTTCATCTTAAAGGGTCCCACCAAGAATCGTCTACATCCATGCCATCATGTGACGGATGTTTATATAGTCCAAATCCCAAAATGTTACACCCTATAATGTCTTTAAAAAAACTTTAGACCTTTTGTGACTGTAATAATTATTCTTTCCATGAACAGTTATGCAGCACCATGGGCTGCTCATTTACAGCAATTATATTTTCATGAGACAGGAATCTTTATGGGAAGAGTTTATGGGTCCTCATAAGAAACTTGCTTCTCATGATGGATCACATCTATATACACTGATCATCAGTGTAGGTGGGGTGTTCGGAAGTCCCATTCCAAGAGCCAAATTGCTTTCCCTCAGTTAATATGTGACTGTTGCTGCAGTGAATCTACCAGTGTGGCTGAATGTCTAGGAGTCAGAGCACAGACCGTGTGCGTGTGTGTGCATGTGTGTCAGTGCGTGTAAGCCCTAAACAGAAAACAGACAGACATGCCCTCTCAGCTGTTTTTTGTCTGCAGGAGCACGCAGAGAGAGACAGACTGCAGCTCCATGCAGCGTTGAATGGCTGTGAATCAGCCTCAGTCCAACATTGTCTAATTCTTACATTTTTTACCCAGAGTAAACTCCAAACTGTAACAACCTTAAAACATTTAAAAACATTTCTTCAAAGCTGTCCAATGAATTGGGCTAAGTGGAAACTCACCATGATCTTGACCTGACTTTTGCCATCTGACAAGAAAGAGAAACCACCATGAGCACAAGCAGTACTGAAAAGATTAGTAAAAAGATATAAAAGTGTGTGTCTGTACGTGGGTGTTGCTAAGTTGTTGATATCGCTGGTTACACTCTGTCTTTGTGTCGTCCAAAAGAGTTTTACCTCATTGAGTCAGGAGCTTCTTTTCATTCTGCAATATTCGCCTTGAGCTGAACTCCCCAAGTGGTACTTCTACAGAGAGACAGAGAGAGGAGAGAAAGAAGGAAGTGGGTGGTGTGGGCGGGAAGAAGGAGTGCAAGAGAGAAGGCAAGAAAGATACAGGAGGGAAGAAAAAGAGACGAAG
The DNA here is from genome assembly GCF_001640805.2 of Lates calcarifer. Taxonomy (NCBI): domain Eukaryota; kingdom Metazoa; phylum Chordata; class Actinopteri; family Centropomidae; genus Lates; species Lates calcarifer. The sequence goes on from NC_066847.1 coordinate 15,492,738, forward strand.
TGGAAGAGAGGGAAGGAGATGTCAAGTCTGTGTTGTTCCTCTGTTCTCAGTATTGACTCTAGAAAATACATTTTCAACAAGATTTCATAAAATACACAAGAGAAACGCTTCATTTAATATTATCCACCTGACCTCAGCTGGATCAGCCCATTTTCTCAACAGCATAGCCACACATTAAAGAAAATCACATTCACAAGAACAACAGTTTTATTTGAACAGCTTGATTTAAAAACAAAACAAAACAAAACAAAAAAACAGAAAGTATCCTAGCACATTAAAGGGTCAGCTCACCCAAAGGACTAAAAAATACAAGACTTTTTTGCATCCCTTTAGAGCCATGCCGATGACTTTGGTTTTCCTTAGGTCTTGTTGAAGTTCAGTAACATTTAATTGAAACCAAATCCAGTGTCAAATATGCTTTTCAAAACTTTTTAAATGCCTCATCAAATCTTGTTCAGTTTGGTCTTCAAAACCTGCCAGTAATTACACTTATAAATGACTAAAATTCAATGAACTGTAATCACCTTTTGTTGGGTTGAGGAGGCAGAAACAGTTTCAAGTGGCACGTGGAAGGCTTATGTTCACAACTTGTAGCTACAACATGAGATGGGATGTATAGCATTAGGGATTACATTTTGATAAATATTTAAAAATCAAAGGAGTCAATACAATTAGAGATTAGTTGATGGATCCATTGGCAGCAAATAAAACGGCTACCACTCTGATACAAGATTAATCATATTATGGTATTTTTCACTCCTAGTTTCAGCCTCTCCAATATGATGATTTATTCCCTTTTTTCTGTCTTACAGGATAACAAACTGGCTACCTAAAATTGTGATCAGCATTTTTCACTGTATTTGGACATTTTATAAGCCAAACAGTTAGTTAATTAGTGAGACAATATAGTATACAATTTAGTTAATAATGAAATAATCTTCACTTAAATTAATGTGTATATGACACACTGAAATAACAGCATGAAATAACACTTTATTTTTAATGAACTACCTGATCCAAAAACTGGAGGTTTTGCTTTAGAACTGTTGATAGAAATTGAGAAGCTTAAAATATACACAGATCAGCCACAAAAATAAAACCTGCCTCGTGTAGTATTGTCTAGGTCCCCCTTGTAACACAGAAACAGCTCTGACCATGCCCTGCAAGTTTCCAGCAGCTTAGACACGGGTTTAATGTCACTGATGTCAAGTTGCATGGACCGGGGACCTCTGGGCTTGTCCTGTGGTGTCTCGCACTGGGACATTCTCCTGAAATTAACATGCAATTCGCTGATTATTTCTCTAGGACAGAGTCACCACTCTGTTGGTTTTGTTGAAGTATAAAAACATGTTTTCCATTTGTAGTCATAGGTCTATTAGTAGAAAGCTCAGTAACTGACAGTAGTGAAAGTTGTTGTAGCATTGACATTTATTACCCACAGATTTGTCATTTTGACGGCACAAGCAGTGGTCAGTTGATATCAGAAGCTGCTCTCAGAAAGTTTTACATGTTGCTCTTTACATATAAAACAGAGTTCGGACATAAAGGTTTCCACAAGAGCATTGTTAGCATCAGAGAATACCAAATCTGGATATTTTGCCAACTAGGAACTGTGAAACACAAACTGTATGATCCAACAAATGTATTTCATTGAGGTAGTCAGCATGTCTGAACTCCTTGTGGGATGTCTGCTATGACATAATACAGTCGTGTTAAATGCTAATATGTGGAGTCAACCAACACTCAGCTCCATGCCACACATATGTAGTATGAGTATGATTATGACAAATAGTCATATGATTATTTGGTCATATGACTAAATATGACCAAACAGTCAGTGTAATTGTAATCTCATTGTTGTAACAGTGGAACCGAAACCAAGTATTTGCATAATATAAAGTTTATATTTCGTTCCCCTGGCAACATATTAAATAGGTCACACAATAGATTACACATTAGATTATTTTAAAGCTATTACTGAATTAATTTATTTGGCATGACAACTATAATACAGCACATGATACCGGCCAAAAGCCAACATATGGTTCAACATTGTCCGACTCATCAGATTTGTATGCCTTCAATCTTACCTGTTCCTTTTATCATTGCCGACATGTTTGTTTTGGAGGAGTCATGGCAGAGAGGAAAAAGTGGTCTAAATCGGGACAGGATTTCTCATAAGTAGCCTCTATTTGTGTGGCTTGCTCAGGTAAAGACCCGCCAAGGTAGAGAAAATCACTCACTTTGAACTTCGGTAAATCTCTCTTTTCAAACTACATACATCTCTCTGAGTGCTGCAGTAACTGAGTGGGGACTAGGGGTTTCTCTATGCACAGCTCCCTAGCTACTGATGAGCCTGCATGTGAGGTGTTCAGGGATCATTGGTAAATTGTAGCATTGATAGTCTGAATGTGAAGCTTTTAGGAGACATCTGTAAATTGTAGCTACAGAAAATAACCTGGGCTTTTCTCCCCCTATAAACTGCATGAGCTTCAGCATGCACAACGGTCATACATTGCGCCACCCATCACAACAAGTAAATCCTCAACCTGTGGGAAACACTGTGTGGATTCATTTCATGAAGAAAGAGGACGACAGAGATGCAGCAGAGTTTTCTGTGAGCAGTGCATGTGTTTAAAACATCAGTATCATAGACAATCAGGTTCATTTAATTGTGCAAAGCCAAAATTGTGTTCGGGATCAATATTCCATTAATTGTGCAGCCCAGGTCATAATAATATAAGCACCATGCAGGCAGGCTCAGCAGATTTTGTCTTTGAATAAGAAAACCTAAATGAAAATGAATGCTGTGAGAATATTCTCCTGGAGATTCAAAGATGATAAAACAGTTGTGTTGATGCTGAAAACCTGTGAAGGACTACTTTTCCTCCCACACAGAAAACTGATGAGGAATTGTGAAGGGAATCGATAAAGAATTGGGCTGATGAGCAGAATCGATAATGGCAATGGTATAAATAAAATCAATTTCCATCGCTAATTACTGGTACAACATCAGTTGAGGAAAGCTGTCAGCTGCAGTGGTTTGGATGAACTGTAGTACTGCAGCATCTGGGATGCTTTTATGCCTCCAGGACTTTAGTTTTATTTCTTTTTGGAAAGACACAAGTGTCTCTCCTCACTTAACTATCCTCCCCTCTGTTTGAACCCCTTCAGTCCCCTCTCCACCCCTGCAGTCCCAGGTCTATTTATACCTCTGTCCCTCCCTCAGTGAGCCTAAAAACATGCTGGCCATCTCCAAAACACCACCACCATTACTTAGAGAGTAGTTATTCCCTGCGTCCCCCCCTCCTGCGCCTGCCTGCTTCTTCTTCTTCTTCTTCAACCGAAGCTTCTTTTCTTTTTTAGTAGTTTCCTCTCTTGTCGGCAGCTGTTGCTCAGCACTGCATCGAAGTTCAGCCTGCGGTCACGGCCAAGTGTTTGGGCGAGGAAAGAAAAGTTTTTTGATAGGACTTTTTTTTTCTCTTTTATCCCTCACAGTTATCTTTCATTTTTCTCCTTGTATACATGCACAACTTTGTTCTTTACCTTCTCTCTCACTGACATTGCTTCCTTCTCAGTCTCTTGCCTCTCTTTATCCCTGTCTTCCTTTCACTGTCTTTATCTTTCCCTTTGGTCTCTCTTCCTCTCCTTCCCTTTCTCTCTTTTCTGTCTCTTACTCCTGCCTAATCCTGCCTGCTAGGCATTGCTTCATGGTTGTTAAGCATCTCAACCTGGAGGAGGGTGGGGGGGACAGAAGGTGGGAAAGAGGCGCTAGTCATCGGTGAAGCCTATTGAGCAACTTAAGCGTGGTTGTTTTGCTCTATTGGCTTGGCACAATAAGACTGCATGTGGAAGACACGTTTACACCCCTTCATCTGAGAGTCAGAGGGAGTGGGAGAGGAGGAAAAGTGGGAGGGAAGGTAGGCCACAGAAAGGAGCTGGAAAAAGAGAGAGAGGCAGAAATGATGACAAACGTATATATAGTGAAGTGAAAGAGAAGAGGTGGGATAAAGAGAGTAGGCTGAAAGAGACAGAGGAGGAGAGCAATAAATGATGAAAGAAAAAGGATGGATGGATTAAAAATGAGACAAACAGATGAATGGATAAATACAGACAGAAGGACAGTAAAAGTGGTGTGACAAAAAGTTAAAAAGGAGAAAGAGGAGAAAGACAGATTCAAACAGAGAGACAGAGACAGTCCATCGTGGTGGAGACAGTGAGTATGACAGTGAGTCATAGCAGAATAAAACACCACGCAAGCATATGCTTCTGTTGAGGAGCCATCTTTTCCAAAATGGAAACCATGATTTGTGGGCAGAGATGAAAAAACAGAGCAGAGCAGATTAAACTGAGTTATTACAAACAGACGGGGTGTAATTACACATTGGAGGAGGAGGCCATTTGTCTTTTGTTGTGAAGTGTGAAGTTTTTTAGTTTACCTCAGAGTCAGTGGTTCAGTCTTTAAGATGTAAAAAACATTCCTGGCATGGTTTCCAAGAGCTTAAGGTGATGCATTCACATTGTTTGCTGTGTCTGAATCACACTTTATAAACCCTAAAGCTTTTAATTTATAGTCTCATAAAACAGAGAAAAGAAGCAGATCCTCATATTGAAGAAACTGGGATTACAGAATACCTGGTAAATTGATAATAGTTTATCAAAATCTTTTGTCATATTTTTTGTTGATTGATTGACTAATTGATAAGCAATTATAGTGGAAATCCTCTGAAATATTAAACTGTGAAACATTTAACTGTTAAAGCTCAAATAATATCAGTGATTGAACATAGTGTCTACATACTCTATGTGGACATCAAGGGGAATGATATGAAAAGCTGATAAGCTCTACAGTAGTGTGCTTTAAATTAGAGCTGCAACTAACTATTATTTTCCTTATCGATTAATCTGCTGATTAGTTTCTTAAATTAATAATTTAGTCTATACATAGAAAAGATGGCATATATTTGAGAAGCTAGAGAATATCTGGCTTTTTTGCTTGAAAAATGACTGAAATTATTTGCAATTTATCAAGATTGTTGCTAATTAATTTTCTTTTGACTGACTTATCACTGCAGCTTAACTTTAAAGCAGAGGCAATTACTTGATTAATGAATTATTTATTGTAGAGATCAAATGTAATTAATTAATCATGAAAAGAACGGGCAGGTTCACTGATAATGAGAATGCATGTTAGTTGAAGCCGTAATGTTTTGTTTATATTTGTCCCTCACCTGTTTCAACAAGACTGTTCCCCAAAACTAGCTCCATAGAGGAATGTTTTTCCAGGAAGAACTTGACTGACAAGCCTGACATCCACCCCATTCTGTCTTTGGACTGAACCACTGACCAGACGTTAAACACCTCACTGTTAGACCTTAAAAATGCCAATTAATGAATGGGAGCAAAATTCCTGCAGCCACATTTAGAAATCTGGGGAAAAGTCTGAAACCAAAAGAGTGACTGTGAAAGAAGGAGTGACAGTCACATAGAAGTGTATTAATATGTAAAAGCAAAAAGTTTCCCAGAGTCAAACCATCAAAAAGTGCCTATAAACGCACCGTCATAGTGGAGGTGGCCTTAGCATATCCAGTATGAGCCCAGTATGTCTGATGATAACTCTGCTCCAGTCTGGTGTCCCATGTTTACCTCATCTTGTTGTGTCCAGCCCCATCCCCCAGTGTCTTTATTTGGCTCATCACAACAGGCACAGAGAGGTTCCAGTACATATGCAACATGCACCCTATGTCTGGGAGGTGTCTGCTACGCCTGCTGATGTTGAAAACCCACTTTAGGGTTGCATGGTAAACCCACCTCTCCTGGGAGCGTGAGGTGTGTGGTGGTTAGAGGGAAGCAGGGATTGCCTGTTTTATTAAATGAACATGTGCCAGGAAGCACGCAGACACAGACAGACAGACAGACCAAAAAAAGCCCTCTCATTTCTTCCTCCTCTTCCCTTCTCTCATCTCTCCTGTTTTGTTTGCACTGCTCCACTGTTTTGTTCACTCTCAGAAATGAGACACAAGATGCCATGCTATGTTGTTTGCCTGCCTTTTAACATCTGTCTGCCTCTCCCACTTTCTCCCTGCACCACTGTCTCTTCCTCTGCTTCTTTCCCTGCATCTGGCCTTTCCCGCTCTGATCTTTTTCATGCCACATCTCTGTGTCCATAATCTGAGTTTCTTCAACCTGAGCTATATTTTCTTTATCCCTCTGTCTTTCTCTCTGACTCTCTCCCTCTTTGTCACTCTGGCAGCTATCTGTTCCTTTTTTTTCTTTTTCTTTTCTCACTTGTTCTGCTTGGCCAGAGCTCAGGATGATTGTACCAATACTTCAGTGCCAAGTTGATGCCAAAATTCAGAAAATATGACAGTAATTGTTTTTCTTGACTACTTCAGGTACCGTAAATGTTGTAGTTGCTGGAAATGTGATTATTCCAGTATTAACAAGTGCATCATTGTAAATTTACAAGTGCTGCAGTCTGATGTCAAATACAAAGAGAAGAAGAAGAAGGAGGGCAGACATAATACATGTAAGTGGATAAGGAAGCAGCTCAATTGGCCAAAATTAAAGTTGCAAGCAGCAACAAGCAGGTTTCAGGGTAGACAAAGCTGCTTCAGCTAGTTTAATTCTATTAAAAGGAGTGAGACCAGTCACACACTTGTTTTATCACCAACAAGCCTGCAGCATTTTCAATAACTGCACACTCAACATTCTGCCATTTGTTCCCCCTTCATTGGATTTGAACAAAGCTCTGTGTATGTTCAAGGGATAGCACAGGATGTGTTCAGTGAGTTAGATCAGGATTGCTCAAAGGAATCTTGTGTTATAAGCAAATGTATGATAGAGTATGCATACGAATTGTGGTGAAATTCTGCCCACTGGGTTTTGAGGCATACACGCTTTTGGTATTCGTGGGTCAGACTCAAAATGCTTTGGTAGGCCTGTTCCCAGCCAAGGACGGAAAACATCTACCAAAATTTATGATAAATTGTTAATAAGTTATGGCCAATTTCCTGCTAACCCCCTTCCCTTGTGAAGTTTATTGGTCAATATCTTGAAAACTACGTAAAATATTAACAAGCTTTATGAAATTGTTTATATGCCTGAGTATGATCTCCAGAAAATTTGCTATTGAGTGGACATACGGTTTAGGAGGAGATCAGAAATGTGTTGTTTGTTTGGTTGTTGGTTGGTTGGTTTAAGAAAAAAATCAAAATAGAGGAAAATCAATCAGAGCTGACTTTTATGGTCCAGGGGACTTTTTCTTTAGAGAACATTGAGCTGGGCTTGTGTGTCAAAATCTGAAATGTTACCATTATTGTTCACAAATTGTGACAGCTGACATCCAGTCAGTGTAGCAGTGCTCCACACACAACACTCACAAAGGCTAATGTTGTCTTGTTTAGGCTAATGAAGCAGTATCTCATAAAGCAATTTGGGCACTCAACATTAGCAGGTCACCGTAATTATTGTTGGCCTGTCAAAATATAACAATGACATTTATATGCTCACACTATTGGTCTGTTACTGTTAGCTAGTTTAAACCACTGCTTGCACACTGGCTGTATGGAGGGATGTGTATATGTGCCACGTTATCAAATTTGGTAATGAGAATTGTTGAATTTTAATGGGAATGGTGCCAACTACAAGATTTCTTGTAATTTTCATATCCAGCCTCGTAAGCTGACAAAGATCTATGTTTATGGCAGGCTGAGTTGCCTTTGGCTGATAGGAGTCAGTGAGGTGAGGTGGTGTTTGTATGTCTGTGTGTCTCCATTAATGGCTGGCTGGTTGGCTTTTTATTGTGCCTTTGGGATTTGTTTACCATTTTTCCAATTTTGGAATTCACAGTGTTTTTCTAAAGCACAGTGTAAGTTCTTCAGTGCTAGTGATGGGTCATGATTTTCACATTTTCGATTACTCATTAAATGTTAGAGCGTTCAATTGTTTAAGTGACTGTTGAATAGTTCCCAGTGATTATATAGTATATTTGCTTGAAATACCCATCCCTATTCAATACAAACAAACATATTACATACATTAAGGATAACATTGGTGATACTCTATATACTTCAATAAATCCAGTTAAAATGCCAAAAACAACATGTGCTAGTCCATCTCTTAACACTTTAAGGCTTTCCTATGCTTGTCTGTGGCTCCAAGTCCACTGGTTCCTCACAAATAAATATTATTTTTTAAATTCTTTTTTTATTAAATTAATTAAATTAATTTTTTTAAAAATCAGCTGGACACTGTAGTTCATAACAAATTTTTCTCAAGCAGGAAGAAACAGTGCATTTGTTCAGAACTATTTTCAGCAGCGAATTAACACACAATTGGTGCTGTAGTGACTATTTGTGGCAGCAGGACCTTATTGGTTTGCAAATGTGATGATTTTGTGTACATGAATAGTACATAATGTCAATATCCGTTGCATCCATCTGTCTGCATGTTGGTCTTAATTTGCCAGTTTGGCCTTGGGTTGTGTATGTGCTTGTCTGTGTCCTATTGGCTGATATCCTCTCCTTAGAACTGTCACAACAGCCCACTGCCATGTGTCTGTCTCCTGTGACTGTTGTTGATGAGGAAGAAGAAGATGATGATGATGATGATGATGATGATGATGATGCACTTGTAGGGCCTTCATTTTATATTTTTCAGTCATTCACCAACCAGCATGCTCAGAAATAATGAAATGGACCGTTTTCTGCATTAGTGATAGAGGATTCAGTATTTCTCTTAACTATAGTCATTGCTCTGGAAGAGAAATCCACCCAACTATCACAAACATATACACACATAAGTTTGCACAGCTATCCTTGTTAGGATGTTGCATTGAATTCTACACTAACCCAAACCCTGTCCCCAAATCTAAATCCTAACCAATTCATGCAGTGCCTCAGAAATTATGCTTTACCTCATAAGGACTGGGTTTTGGGCTCTATCATGAGGTCTATTGGTTGGTACACATATACACACACACACACACACACACACACACACACAGACATTTCTAACCCTGTTGAAGCTGTATATGATCAGAGTTCAGCCTACCCTTGCTTGTTGCTCAAAGTGCACCACAACGCCCCCACACATGCATTTGCACATTGACCCCAGCTGACCTGAGAAACACCCCCCCCCTCCCACACACACACACACACACACACACACACACACACACACACACACACACACACACACACACACACTTAAAGCATGACATTAGTCTGACCCTCCAGTCTGGTTAAGTCACTCAGAGAGAGAGGGAGAGCAGTCAGTCTGGCGTTATGGCAGGGTGCTGAAGAGGGTGGGGGTGAGGGGGTTGTCTAGACACTATCCTGTCTGTCTGGCTCTGATAATGTACACACACACACCTGAGACAATGCGGTGTGTGTTTGTGCGTGTGAAGTGACATGTCGAGCCAGCCGCGCATCAGCCATCTCTCTGACTGGATGAATACTTAAACACTGCATCCCTCTCTGCTTTACTGCTGTTCATGAATATTACAGCGGTGGAATATGGATAATATTAGACTATATTGTAATATTCATGGTATGTTATCACGTAGCCCTGCGTTTTTCATATCTTTGCTCATGTTATATTCATGGAGATGGTGATGATATGTCTAAGTCAGTCCTTTTGAGGGGCTGAAGTGGGGATTTATTGCTGGCTCAGCATTGGGTCTCACCATTAAGGCCTACCTCAGCAATAATCAAAATCGGGCTATGTTCAGAGAAAATGCGAAAAAGACAATAGCAGTGACACAAATGTATGTTAAGTTGAAGGGACAACTGCCTGTGATAAATGCACAATAAGAATGAAAAGCAAAAGCGTGTGAGCAACAAGCAGAACTATGACCTAGTATACAGACCCCTTTCTGTCTCTCATGAATTTGTGTTATCTTGACAGGTGTTCTTCATATTTAGTACCTTATTGATATAAATGAGGTGGGTGGGTGAATGTAAATAAGTGGAACAGTCTGGCGCTAGACTATGTCCATGCACCACTAAATATTTCCTTTTTACCTTGTATCAGCATTTTCTTTGTTCGGTATGATGGTAGGATGGAACTTAGTGGGGCTGCACTCAAATCAGAATTTCCATCACAGTTAGTCTAGTAGGTTTGTACTCGTATAGGTTTGACTAGGTCTATGTTCAGTGATGCTTCGAATACTCTGGGAAGGCCAGGGGAATATCATGGATTTTTTCATAACATTTCTCTGCAGAAATGTAACATTCAGTTGTTTCACAATATTGTGTTTAATCATCCACCATATCTCACACACCCATGGTCTAATTGTGGTGATTTTGGCCATCAGTCCTATCAGTAGGACAGCCAGACAGTCAGCCAGATATTAAACAAACTGTTTAAAATTTACAACTTATTTACATGTTGCTTTTATCGAAAGGAACTTACAAGCGAGCCAGCTTGGGGTATAGTGTCTTGCCCAAGGACACTTTGGCAAGCAGACAGGAGGAGCCAGGGTTCAAACTGTCAACCCACTCTACCACCTGAGCCACAGCTGCCCCCATGAGAACGAGAAAATGAATGTGGATGATAAAACTTAAACACACAGACTTTGTGGTTCAGCTTTGACCTATTGTACTTGCTATAGCTGTTCACAGTTGTCCTATGCATTAAAACAGTAAACAGGAAATTTCAGGTGAGCTCACTTTCATATTGAACTTTCAGATTGGTGAGTCCACTTGTGACCACTTCTCAGGAAGTGGTTTCAAAAAGCTGGCTGTTTACAACCTGTCTAGTTGCCTGAGTTTTCATGTTTCTTGCTGTGTTGGAATTTGTTATGGCAGTGTCCCAGATCTCACCAACTACTTTGATGAGGAGCCTACAGTATTATTATAACCATTAGAAATGTTCATCAAAACAATGAAGAATAAGATCCAAGTCACTGATGGACAGACAGATCTGTAAAAACTGAAATTTGACTGAGCCGATGTAATTCAGTGTAATTCTCAAGGTTATCAGTGAAGTGTTTGAATCTACACTGCAGGCTGGAGTCTCTGCTAACCAAGAGAAGCAGAGTGACATGTGCCTCATGAATGGAACCAACACTGGTCGAACATGGATTGAGCAGATCCATGTCTTATGCAGGTTTGCTGTCTGAAAGTGGTATTCGTCTCTGTGGTGAAGCATAGACAGATCCATTGTGGTGTCTGATTCGCCTGTGCTGTGTGAGTGATAAAAGAAGGGATAGATAGATAGATAGACAGAGAGAGAGAAAGAGAAAGGAGAAGGAATAAAAGAGACAGAGCTGTAATTGTTTGCTCTCTTGGTGAGTCCCCATAGCTGATACCTACTGCATGTTGTGTCACACACAGCTCACACTGTGGTTGACACTGTTGCCACCAGACTGATACGTCTAGACGTAACAATGCACGTCTCTCAAGGGAGGTAGAGGAGTGTGTGAGCCTGTGCATGTGTGTTTGTGTGTGTGTGTGTACCTCATCTCTCTCTCCCTACATTTCTCCTAGCTCATTCTGTCCCTTCATTACTGAACTTTCTCTCCTTCTCACTAACTGTGCCAGTCTTTCCAAGTGTCTGTGTGTGTGTGTGTGCACGCAAAAACTGTTCACTTCCTCTCCCTTTCTTGTCTCCTATCTTGCTCTGTTCCATCGTGTGTGTGTGTGCGCGCGCGCGTGCGTGTGCGTGCCAGTCAGGTCGCGGCCTTGGTGCCCCAGCAGCTCTGGGCCTTGTTGATCACGACACCGTGCCCGAGAGTTACCATGGCAACGACAGTGGCAGCAGACAGGGCTGTGTGTGTCTATGTGTGTCAAAGGAGGACTGTGTGTGTGTGGGCCCAGTGTGGTGGGCAGCGGGCTGTGAACTCAGAAGGCCTCTAGCTGGGCTGAAGCTCTCTGGGCAGCATGAGAAGGACGAACAAGTTGGAGCAAAGAAAGCGTGGTTTATTTTAGTCTGTCTCATTTTACTCAGCACAAATATTATAATTAAGGTTTTTTAACTTATGGATGTACAACTAGACATGAAAACTCACAGGCTGAGTGCTTGGGAATTGGAAACAGTGACACAGTGACTTGGAACACTTCCTTTGTCAGTCAGAGAGGAAGTGCTGCATTTCACTGTAAAGTGCGGTTTTAATTACCAGATGTGACCATGAGAATGGTTGGGGATTTTTTTCATGACTGAGATGTAGCTCTTGAGTGCAGCAGGAAAGTAGAAATGACTGCAGAGGAAATAAGCCAGCTGGAGGGTTTATTGAGCTCAACTTGGCTAGGTAAAATAAAAAACACCTCACTAGCAGTCTGCACATTATGCCAAGCTCTTAGTTTTTAGGGGAACATGTAAATCCTACTAAGTACAGTAAAAAATTCTGCTGTCATCTACTGTTTTCTGCTGTCCTGTCATCTCCCAGAGCTGCGCCTGGTCAGGCAGCATTTTTGCTGTTGACTGTTGACTATTGCAGTGATCCCATAAATTGCTGCTTTAGCTCTGAAGCTGTGTGCTGCTTGGCTGCAAGATAGGATTCATAACAGCTGAAGCTTGGTCTCTTTAGTGTAAGAGAAAAGGCATTTCCTTTGCTGATGAGAAGAATTTGCACTCTCAGGTAGGAATGCACGATTGTGGCGAAAATAATAATTCAGATTATTTTGATCAGTATTGAGATCACAGTTACTTTTTGTAGTTATTCATTTATTTTAGGGACAAAATATTTTTATTGCTCTGTTACATTAAAGACAGAGTAAGGCATCGCCATGGAAACTGACAACTGGCTGAGGAGGAAATGGCTGAATTGAGTGTATCCGCTTTTTCATAGCAGAAGCAAAACAAACGTAATATAAAATGTCATCAAAGGAATGACATGGCAACATAAAGGAGTAAAAACCAGCAAGTGTTAGTGGTTTAGATTGTTCTTACAGAACTACAGTGACTGAAGACAGGCCTGTAGGTTTGTAGTATAGCATCTTAAATTATGCATCAATCCCAATGTGCTTGCAAAGTTTGAACCAGTTTCAGGTCTTAAGCCTTCCTAAATTTTGTAAGGGCTAATATCACAATATAGAGTAAGTGACGGAGCACTTAGGTTATGTGTTACATTAGCTGCAGCAAAGCTAACATGCATCCTTAATCCTTTCATCCTACTGTAGTTTGTGGTGTTTTTTCAGGTGGTTGAACAACTTAGTTGTGTTGCTTTGCAGCACAGACACAAGTCTCATGCACTCCTTGCATATGATTTGCTCTTGCTTAGCATTACTTGCCCTAAACCCAGAACACTTCCAAACATTGTTTGATGATCAGTTCTGCCCTTCACCTTCTGCTTTAAACATTTGATTTTTGTTTTGCCTGTCTGCTCTCTGCTTCTACTCTGTACAGCTGCTGCAGGGTGCACGTGCAGTTGTAGTGGCTGGCTGTTTAGGGAGCACTTGATTTCATATGCAGTCTAGCATACATTTAAAATGTCAATATTGCAAATGATCAGGTTAATTATGGGAAGCCAGAATCATGATGGGAATAGATATTCATTCATTGTCCAGCCCAACACTCAAGCTCTTCTGTCAGCACACATCTACTGTCATACCCCAATCATGGAATATGTTCTAGTGGACTTGGACAAACGATGTTCCTTAGTGCAAACTAAACAAGCCAGGCTTTGCTGCTCTCTGAAGCATCTAAGGTCATCTGAGCTCAAATGTTAACTTTATTGAGCAATGACAATGTTAGAAGCTCTAGCTGAGTATGTGCAGTCTCTATAGATAGCCATTAATTTTATTTTCATTTCAGGGCTAGACAGGGTAAACCTGTAAGTCCTCATTAGTCACAGACAGTGAGTTTTCATTTCATTTTTCATTAATGGTTTGTTGTTGCTAGTAGGAATGAATTAGTGATATAAATATATATATAGTATGAGTCCATTTTATAGAGAACCATGCAATGACCAAGACTAAGCCAGAATACTATGTAGAGGCAGACAACCCTGTTCATGTCTGAGTGGAGTTCACTTGTAGTTACTCCATCACTCTTTCAGCAAATCAAACTGATCAAGTCTGTGTTCTCTGTTGTTATTATTTTTTAAGTGGATACAATATATTGTGTGTGTCTGTGTATGTCTAGGACTCCAGGCAAAGACCAAAAGAAAAGACGAAAAAAAGAATGAATGTTTGGTTCAGTTTTGATTCCATTGTATGTACTCATATTACACCAAAACACATTTTCTCACCTTCCTTAAGTGGTATCTATCCACACAGACAGTATTGGCTTTATTGTGGAAAACAAGACATTTAGATTGACAAAATCCTGGTCCTGGTTACTCAGTATTCAGTGGGACTATTTCTTGGTGAACTGACACTTTAAGGTCAGCCATGATTCCTCATTTAAAAGTGCATGCATTTTGCATGTCTGAATGTGTCCTCAGTCCTGACTGTGTTCCAGTAGCCACTGCTATTAAGGGATGAGAATAGATAAAATTTCATTGATATCTGTGCCATTATCAATTCTGTTTATCAGTCAGATTCATTAGCAATTCCTGTCATGATTCCTGATCAATTTTTTGTGTGGGTTTTTTTCAGTCAACACAGCATATTATCTCTGAGTCTCTGAGAAAGTATTTGTACAGCATTTGTTGTTGTTTAGATTTTCCTTGTCAAAGAAAAAAAATTCTACCTGTATATAACATAGGATATTTATCCTCAGTAACAGACATGCTGCTTAGTTGGGAAGCAGTGGCAAATACATGGCATTCCTGGAATTTAAACCCATGTTGCGTGGACAGATGCTTCAGCATATTGCTGGTGTTTCTACCCTTACTTCACACTACCATTTTACAGACATTACAACTAGCACTGTCATCTTCATGAAATAAAATCTCTCTTGTCTCCACTCAGTTACTGCAGTGCACACAGCACATACAGGTGTGTGGCACCTTAGACCCTTTCCTCTCTGCTATGACTCCTTCTTGTTGCAAGTTGCCAGCAGTGTAGACACATGAGTTTTTATGTTGTTGTTTTTCAGAGCCAGCATCACTAACAAGAATTGATAAGTTTTAAGTTTAACATATGATTCCAGTGGTTCAGACATTTTGGAACCAGTTTTTAACTGTAACCGCTTCTCAATTCCCATCCCTACTGCTGTCATGTGTCTGTTTGTCTGCTGTGTGTCTGACAGCTTGTTTTCACCAGCAGGTCAGCTGAAGTATCTGACCTCCCTTTGGTCCCTCTCTCTCTCTCACTCCCACACACACACACACACACACACACACACACGCACAAAGGTCAAAGGGTGATCATTGGGTCCCCGTGTCTGTGCACTGTTCTCTATGCTGTTTACTTTCTTTGTGTTTTGCCTTTTTGAATTTGACCAAGCTACTGATGCTGCAGCTGTTATTGCTGCTTGTGTCTGATAGGACCAGGTATTGGTATTAAACCTCATTATCCCTCAGTACTGACCAATATGTATCTGTAGCACAGAGTATAGAAACCTGTGAAGCACTGAAAGCTGGTATCCTAGGGTTCAAGTCCAGCTGCAGACCTTTGTACATCATCTCTCCTGTCTCTTGTGTAATAAGAATAAGAATAATAAAGACACATTAACTAAATATTTTAATTGCTAACTATTATGATAATTACAGGGGCACTATTATAAGGCTGAGGTGCAGGTGCAGCCCCTAAGCCATTTTAGGGCACCACCTAAGCTGAATTAATGTACAGTCATTGTTGAGAACATCCAAACTAAATGATTTTTCTCTGATTAAATGGTTATTGTTAGCTCTAGTTTTTCCAAATTTTTGAACACAGATACATAAATAGTCCAAAATTATGGGATATTGCACAATATTAATTGAAAAACATTACATTTTCTTGAGGGAGGACCCTGAGACTCCACACCACAAAAATGCACATACATCTTCCACAAGCTTTGGGAAAACCCTAAATTGATTCAGTCATTTACCAAGCAAAAATAATATAAAAAGGCTAGGATTTGCTGTCATATATTATAGTAAACAGAATACCTTTGTAACTTGGTCAGGTTAACTACTGTAGTCATCAAAATGCCTTTACATAGTCAATTAGGATTTAGAGGAGAGGAGGGGTCAGTTCATTGAAATATAGCGTTTTGAGGGAAACCACCCACAACAAGTCCTCTGGCTGCTGTCTCCAAATGTATGAGAAATTTCCTTCAAAGTAAAATTTTCAGACAACCTGGCATTATAATTGATAAATATTCTTTAGGTTAAACAACTTTCATGTTTTGTTTTTTTTAAATCTGTAAGCTATTTTTTGGTAATATAGGTGATTGTTGCCTCATTGTAACATGTTTGAAAGAGTTGTGGTGTAACCTCTCAACAGTCACTTTAAATAAACTCGATGGCCTCTCTCCTCACCACACCAGAAAAACTGATGGAATGACTGGCTTGCAATGCAAATTATTCAGCCTGCTGAGGGAATAAGAGTGCTGCAGATGCAGGACTGATATTGTTTTGACAAGTGGATTACGGTTGTAATAACATCAGACTGGTGCTGGTAATGCAGACTGCCAGCACACACTGTTCTCTAGCCTGTGCAAGAGTCTGTGCTGTACACTGTGTTCTAGAACCTCTGATCTTAGATGAATTCTATGTTTCAGGCCTCCCCTCTTCTCTGCCTCTTTTCTCTCTTATTTAATCTCTCCTCCTCCCCACACTTCCTTCCTCCCTTCTCAACTCCTCCTCTGGCTTCCTTCCTCCCTGAAGTTCAGAGGAGAGGCCATTGACTGCAGCCACAGTGCTTTTATTTTGTTGTTAAAACATCCCTGCCTGTGCTTCAGAAGACAGCTTCGAGTCAGGCATCTGGTTTGTGTGACTTCTACAAAAGCAGAAGGGCAGAGTATGTGATATTTATCCAGCAGGCTTACCAAAGGGCCCGGGTGACTTGGTTTCCCAGAATGCTGTTCTCTAAATGCCTCTCTCAGTCCCCTCCCTGTGGCTGCTGTGGTAAGCACACAGGCAGTAAACTGTCCAAGGTGGGAAAAATCGTTTAGGTCAGCTAAAACTGAAAAATGTCAGAAAATGAAGTCTTTTTCAGGGATTGAGAAATCGTTCATTTACAACTTTCATGCAGCATTGGAAGTAAATGACACCTCAAAATGTTATGCAGAATGAGTCAAAACATTTTGAGAAAATTTAGGATGTAAGATTTTGTAATTTTTTTTTGTTTGTTTGAAACTCTATTATTTGTTTGATTTATGCCTTTTCTCTATGCAAAACATTGAAACTTTCAACTGGTAGTGTATTTATGTTGTTGAGTCAATGCATCCATTGAGTCGACTCACAAAATGTCAGTGAATTCATTACCTTTTTTTGTTGTTGTTTTTTGCTGCCTCACAGCACACAGAGCAATACAGGGGAAACAGTGTGGCAGGCTGTAAACTTTACAACCAGGTCTTGTCTTAAAATGACCATACCACAAAACTAACTGTCATGGAAGTAGAGGCGGTAATGGGAACAAAGGGCAGAGTGACACCAGACAGTGCAAGGCAAGTTGTTTCTATTGGCTGCTCTGCTACTCTCAGCTCTGGTGTCTGCCTGAAGGTGTCAGCAGCCTGCAGGAGACACTTCATGATGCAGTGGGATTTCATAACTGAACTATGACCAAGATGCCAACTTACATATATGTATATGTGAGTGACAGATTAAAGGAAAAACCTGAATTCATGAGTGGAGAAGCACAACAAATGCAGATGCTTCAATACAGATGTGCTGCATGGTTTAACAAAGCAATTAACATGCATAAGAATACTGTGTAGGCCCAGCTGATTCAAAATTTGTATCAAGATGCTTAGAGAAAAAGATCTAAATGACTTTGTAAGAGGGTTCATTGTCAGGGCGCAGATTGCAGGCGCTCCAGTCCCTGCTCAACTTGCTGGTGTTTCAGTAGGAACAGAGTTAGAAGTAGAGTTAGAAGTTGGCAATCTTCTCATTCTTATCCTACCTCTCCTCTGTGGCTGCTGGGTTGGAACAGAGGTAGGTTTGGGTCAGTTTACATTTCAACTCCAACTTGACAGTAACCCATTCTGATACAGACACATAAGCTGGGAAGACTGGGTTAGGTTGGCTTTAACAGGACTGGGATGGTCTCTCCTTCAGCGTTTTGTGTGTTTCCTGCATGTTGTCATATTTCTCTTAAGAGGAAAGATTTTGTGATTGAAACAATTAGTTGAATTTTTTTCGCAGTGCTAATCAAACTTCTAAGTCTGACCGTCTCTTCTTCTTGTTGGATTTTCACATACTGCTCTCTTGTCTTTCACTGATTCCATCTCTGTGTCAGGAAGTGTACAGGTGGCTTGTGGGTAATACACTCCAAAAGAGAGAGAGAGTTTTGTGGAGAAAGTGTCCACCAGCAGGCATGGTGGCTCAAATAGCTCAGTGTATGCTGTGTATTGTTCTTGCCGAGCTGTAGGTACACACAAGGACACAGACTGTACAAACACAGACACAGAAACTACACACACAAGTGAGTGAGTGTCCAGCCGTGAGTAAGAGTGTGAGTCAGAGGTCAGACTGGGTGCCAAGACCAGACAAGGTCAGGACTTCTGTCCAGAGCAAACTAACAGCACATGACAAAAGAGTCTCAGACAGCAGGGAGGGGGGCAGGGAGGGAGTGGAGCAGAGGGAGGAAGGAGGGATAGATGGATAAAGACAGTGGGAGACTGATGAATAAGAAAAGCAGGGAAAGAATATGGTGGGTGAGGGAGGAATGCAAGAAGAAAGACTGATAAAGATGGAATGTTGTAAGACTGCAAGAAGAGATTTGGGGGAGAGGAAGGATGGAGGGAGCGGGTTAGAGGAAAAATTGGTCAGAAAAATGGCGGGCAAGTGATGATACAGGAAGAGTTCACAGAGATGGAGTGAGAGGAAAGAAAAAGAAAGACAAAAGGATGAAATGATGAACAAGAGACAAGAGGACTGGGAGAGAGGTTATCCCAGATCAGCTGATGCTGGTGTGCGCATACACAGTATGTACACGTATTGTTGTTGTTGTTTGTTGAGGACAGAAACACTGCAGTTACTCAGCATTGCCACAAAGAAACCACTGTCTCAACACTCCTCTTTCCTGTGATTTGAAGCTTCTCTCTGTAGAATCCCCAGGCACACAGTGACACATATATAAACCATACATACACTCCGTGTGAGACAGACTGACTTGGAAGTTTGAGGTGTGCTACCCCCTGCTGGTGAATACGTGTTAGAACATTCACAGTAGTGCTCAATCAAGGACTCAGTGGCTCCTTTAAACATTTTCTGTTAAACCCCTAAAACATTATTTCCCACTTGAGAGAACAATCTCATTTGAAGTCCCATTTAGGAGCTGCTCTGGAGCTTTTGATTTTATCGCATGGTTTCATCAGTAGATGGAGCACAGTTGTTTAGTTGTCATAGAATTGTGGAATTCTTTTGTAAATAGGCCGTTGTCATAGGAGACATTATGACTTGTCATGATAGGAAAAGCAGCAAGTATTACTGATGACTTTGACATTGACTCTGTTGTATTCAAGTGTCCCAGTGAGCCATGACTGAGGAGGTAACAGTGCACAATATTTAATTCCATGAAAATAACGAAGATGATAAACAGTGACAGTGTGAATACCACATTTAATCCCTGAAACCAAAGCAGCCAAATGGAATTCAGCCATCACTCATTTTATGAATTACACCTGTGCTTTCCCAACTGTAGCATGTCAAAATGTCCTTTGTTATGAATATTTATTGTATTATAAATATTATTATATATGGGTTTTGTTATTATAGATTGGTCTGGTCTGGAGTCAAGAATGAAGGGAAAAACAGTTATGCTGATTTTTTTTTTCTCTTGTCTCTCACAAAATGCTAAAAGTATTTTTACTTCTGCTCTAAAAAATATTCAAATTAGATACTTGGAGAAGGTAAAGATTTGTTAACAGATTTGAAGTTGATTTTGTTTTGTTCAACTAGATTTTTTTGAACAACTATATACAAACAATACAAAAAAACAAAGTAGCAAATGATTGTCCGTGCATGCAGAGATAGGCCGTATCTTCAGCGTCCGTAGCTGCCATGACAGACATGTTCAAACAGGCTGGAATTCTCTGTACAATGTCACAGTCTGGGGATGTCAACTGAGTGTGATGTAAAAGGTGGTTCATATAAACTGTACGTTAATCCACACTCGAGCTCAAGCACATAAATCAACATACAGTACACTATGTAAACTTGCAGCTAGTAGCATGTTTATTTTTTCACCATGCTAATGACTGGACAATGCAAGTAATTTGAATGGGGAGGAAGAAGTAACAGGGAGCCAAATCCAGCGAGTAGATTGTATAGTGGCAATTGTGTTGGTGCAGCTGGAAAAGTCACATTTAAGATCACACCATGTGCGATTGCATTGTCACAATGGAACACCCAGTTGCTATTGTACCACAGTTCAGGTCGTTTGCACCAAATGCCCTCTGACGCCTCAGACAGTGCAGTAGAACTCAGCGTGGACAATCTTACCTTGTGGAACGATTTCATGGTGGCCAGCCCTGGGACTGAAAAGATTGAGCATGCTCTTGATGGTGCTCCTGACCTGATGTGCTCTCTTTGGCCTTGGTAGACTGCATGCTCTTCCACTGCAAAAACTGCAGTTAGGTGTCTGAGCCGTAGCCATTAATCAAACTCTTTCTCAACAGGAACAGTCTCTGAACTCTTTGATCATACCTCGCACAGATTAATCCATAATCATTAGTTGCAGCACTTCCTTCAAACTTCCTCTTATTCTAAATATTTCTACTATACAACTAGCCTATAATTATTTTGGACACACACCTCTTGTAAATGTTCAAGTCTAACCCCCCTCTCTCCTTTTGTGTCTGTTTGTGCAGCTGAACTGGAGTTTGTTCAGATCGTCATCATTATCGTGGTGATGACAGTGATGGTGGTTGTGATCATCTGCCTGCTCAACCACTACAAGCTCTCCACCTGGTCTTTCATTACAAGGCAGAGCCAGGCCCGCAGGCATGACCATGCCCTGCAGCAGGTTAGTATGACTTTATGTGTGTGTGTGTGTGTGTGTGGGTGGGTGAAAGTGAATGAGACAAAAAGAAACTGTTTGTGCTGGGTTGCACTCTGGCAGTGCTGCTCTCTCAGCATCTATGCCAATAATATTTTGATCTGAACTAATAGTGCGTGAGAAACTGCTTGTATGTCTGTCAATTCATCTGTTCTCACTGACTATCCCTACGAAGTCATTGTGACAGTACAGTCTTTATTTCTGAAGCAGGACCAACATAGCTTACCAGTTTGTTCCCAGTGAAGCTACGCTGAGCTAAATGAATCCTTTTATCCCAGACGGAGTCTCTGTCCCGGTTTCATTGGGGTAACAGCTTTGCTCCAGTCTGTTAGGTGAACTTGCTGAATTGGTTTCTTCCGAGCCAGACTCTGTCAGACCTTGATGTTTAATTCACTACAGTGCTGTCTAGACAGCAGTGGCACTGCCCCCATACTGACACGGTGACACTCTGGGACAAACACACACTCACTTGGATACATGCACACTTGCAAGATTACACCCACTGAAATAGGTTCAGGTACAGAATATGATGCAGGATGCAAAATTATTGGTCTATTTGTGTATTCAGCTGCTAGACCAGCATCTGAACAAAAAATAAATAAATAAATATATATATATATCAGCTTGGTTGTCCTATTACTAGCAGCTGTGTTTAATGACTGGTAAAGCAAGTAATTCTGTGTATTATAAACCAATGACTGATGATTGAAATATATATATGAAATATTACATTTGTAGTATTGAATTATTAATTATGCAAGGAACGGATTAGAGTGAAACATTACCATAGGTTACTCCATCTGCTCTGATGGCTGGTATCACATCTTGTTGTAATCTTTCTGACTTTCAGATTAAAGCTATTAAATTGATGAAATTTATGAATAATGAAAATAATGCATGTGCTAAGAAATGGACTGTATACTGTTAGTAATTATGAAAATGAAATGCAGTGTCATTCAGGCATGTGTAGTTAGTAGAGTACTTACCAGAGCACCGATCACACCGATCAGCCATAACATTAAAACCACCTGCCTAATATTGTAGGTTCCTCTTGTGCCACCAAAACAGCTCTGAACCATCAAGACAAAGACTTCCCAAGACCTCTAAAGGTGTTCTGTGATACCCAGGCTCCACAGCGTTAGCAGCTGATCCTTCAAATCCTGTACGTTGCGAGGTGGAGCCTCCATGGATCAGACTTGCTTTTCCAGCACATCCCACAGATGTTTGTTCAGAGCGAGATCTAGGGAGCTTAAAGACTAAGGCAACACCTCGAACTCTTTGTCATGTTCCTCAAACCATTCTTGAATCAGTTTCGCCATGTGGCAGGGCACATTATCCTGCTAAAAGGGGCCACTGCTATCATGGAATATTGGTGCCACTAAGGACTGTACTTGGTCTGCAACAATTTTTGGGTTGGTGGTACATGTCAAAGTAACATCCACATGAATCCCAGGACCCAAGGTTTCCCAGCACACTGCCTCTGCTGGCTTGCCTACTTCCCATAGTGCATCCCGTACCATCTCTCCTCCAGGTAAATGACGGACATGCACCTGGCCATCCACATGATGTATAAGAAAAACAGGATTCATCTGACCAGGCCACCTTCTTCCATTGTTCCATGGTCTAGTTCTGAAGACACTCACATGCCCATTGTAGTTGCTAAATGGGGTCAGCATGGACACTCTGACCAGTCTGCTACAGCACCCATATGCAACAAGCTGTGATACACCGTGTGTTCTAAGGTTTTCAGCAGTGTGTGCTACAGTAGGTTCTGTGTGGAGATGGGAGAAACTTCCAGTTCTAAGCATCATGACTGGTTTCCCCCAGACATGATGCTTAGACTTGAGGCAGTTCAATCTTGGTTTCATTAGACCAGAGAATCTTGTTTCTCACAGTCTGAGAGGCCTTTAGGTGCTTTTTTGCAAACTCCAAGTGTGCTTTCACGTGTCTGTCAGTGAGGAGAAGCTTTGTCTGGCAATTCTGCAATTACTGATGGAGTCTTGCTGTGATGGTTGTCAAGTAATCAGTCATCTACGCGGCCCGTAAACTGCCAAAATTTTTTATGACATTTACATTCTTTTTTTATTAATGTATTTTAGATAGCCTGCACCAATATGATCATTATAACACTCATCATCATTATGACTGGACATTGCTGTGTCACCAGTCTGTGCTGCAAACATGTTTCTAATTCTACTTTATGTATATAAAATATCCTGTTATATGGCTGCTAATAATATTTCCTAAATCATCCCAAAACACTGATCCAGTTGGTGAAATAACACTGGGTTCTATACCCATGGCAACTTCAGAAAGCTCCAAGCTAACAAGTGCAAATTTTTAGAGCAGCTGATAGCCTTTGCCCCTAACAGACACACAGATAACCAGGATTTATTCATGTTTGTCTTCCTTTTCAGATTTCTTTTTCTTTGAATATTGTTGACTGTGTCATCTGAGAAAAGATCCTCAAGTTAAATGTAAATGAAGGGACACTGAAATTATTTGATGTTTGTGTTTCTTTGCTGTTGCTTTTATTTTTCCTATTTTTAAGATGGGACCTGTCTGCCAGGCTTGGGTGTAAGGACACCCAAGCTGGGCAGCATTTGGGGTTTGAAGCCATCAGGCATCCCTGAGCATTGCTGTTTCATCTTTTGTGTTGTTGATATATTTTGGGTGTTTTTCTTGCTCCTTCCCTTTTTGTTCAGGAAGAAAGTTTGAGACCAGCTCAATGGTCTCACATCAAAAACCGCCCCAGATGTAACAAACAACAAATCTGTGATGATTGTTGATTTAAAGCTTTATCAGTAGCACTGAATCTAACATGTATTAAACATTCTGAATGTTCAAAAAGGTCATTTTGTCAACATTAGAAAATAAAGATGCACTTACTTTACATATTTTTTCTGTCTCGATGTTTAGGATGGGTGTCTGTGGCCTTCAGACAGTGGCTCTCGACAAGGTGCCTCGGAGGTAAGACCACCATTACCCTGACCCCTGTTAAACCCATTGCCAAACCATAATCACAGTGAGAGTGACAGTCCAAGCAGGGCTAAATCTGTGCTTGATATTTACAGCCACGGTGACTCTGAGCACCCAGAATTGTTCTCAACTATTTATTTGGATAGAATCAGGTATTTACAACAGCATGACAGCTGTATGTAGAACAATGTCTAAAGAAGGTTCTTTGCAATTACAACATTTTAGCATGTTCACAAAACCTCATGAATACATAACTGCACACTCACTTTGACTGGTGATGTTTGCTTAATGGCGTCTATTCCAGATAGAAGAGCCTACAAGTCATGGTGAGAAGAGATGCACTCGGAAAACAGAGCTCAAAGAACACTTTAAAAAGCCAACTTTAAAATCACACTATAAGTTGAAGACAATAGTATATTGGGGCTCTATGAGAGGTTTGGCTGACCAGGCTGGGCACGCTTTGGGAATCAAAGCCAATTGTAGCACTTTGTGTAGGCATAAGGGCATGTTTGCACCAAAACAAACACACCAAATTTTCTTTCATTTGGAGTATCCTGCCAGCTAAAACCATTATGTGTAAACAAAACTAAAGGAGATGTAAGGGGCAGAGAGAGAGAAAAGCACAGAGGGCAGGTAAAATGAGTCAGAAAGGAAGAGGAGCAGGAAGATGAAAACAACAAAAAAACGGTGTCAATGTTAAAGCACCCAGAGGGACCTGGAAAAAAAGGAAAAGGCCATGGATAGACACAGAGGGAGATGCAGCCAGTGAGTGTGGGTGGCTGATAGACGCAGTGATGGGGGCTCTGTGTGTGTGTGTGTGTGCGTGCGAGTGTGTGTGGTGGGGGGGGGGGTGGACGGATTTTGGTGCATCATTAATCAGCAACACCTCCCCTGACACTGTCTAGACAGCCGTCTGAGAGCTGCCCTGCTCTGCTGCACTCTGTTCCCTCTATCAGTTGTACACCTTTCTCTCCCCCTCCCTCTGTCTGTTTGTCTGGGTCTATACATTTTCTTTTTTTTTTCTCTCTGTTCTGTTTCTCTCTGTCTTTATTTCTCTAGCTCTCCTCTACCCTCCTTCCTCTCTTTCTTCTCCTCTTTCTGTGCTCCGTCTTTCCCTCTGTCTGTCATTTTAATCCTTTCAGTTCCACTCCTTCTCTGTCTTTCTTTCAGTTTCAGTTGCCCTGATCCCCGCAGGTTTTTATTCTGTGTAATGGTCTCTCCATCCCAATTGCCTTGTCAGTGGGGGTAGACTGTTGGAGCCACGGTCACTAATTGAAATGGATTCCCTCTGATAAGGAATTGGACAAATTGTGTTGAACTGGACAAAAATGAGAGAAATTTATGAAACTGATCATGTAGTCCCTGTGTGAAGAGTGTGTGTGTGTGTACCACTGTGGTGACACATTGGTGGTATCATCATCAACAGCATCATCTTTCATTGAACGTAAAAATGAGGTATACTCAGTGTACTCCACTGTAAGAAATGCCACGAGGCCTGATTTTGAGATACAAATTGTACTAATGGGTCCCAGTCTGGGGCTCAGGACCATGGTTGTATTAAGATAATCAAGCCCTGTTCCAAGATGTTGCCCCATTCATCTGAGTGATAATTGTTTAATGGGCACCAGGGTTGCAACGGTATGAGATTCTCACAGCTTGATAATCGTCTCAGAAAATATGTACAGTAGGGCTGTGCATCTTTATTGATCTCATGATTCAATCCTATTACAATTATCCTGTCAATGATTCAATTCATGAACATCATGCAGTTCACGAAGCATCATGATGTGTTTTTCCTATATTACTGCATAAGGCTACTTTCTCATCAATGAATAAAATCAGTCAGATTAATATGAACTCCCTTTTTATTATTTAGAAGTCAGTTTCAACATAAATGTCTCATTATAAACCAAAATAAATACATTGTATAGGTCTAGCCTTCCTATATTTTTGTGTGAAATTGTTCCAGCCTCTAAAACAAAACTAGCACTTATGCAGTCTAGTGTCAGCTTCTAGGAGCTGTCTCCTGCTCTAAGAAAGGACACTTCCTGAACATAGAAAACAGCATAAACATGCAACTGCATGACATAATTGAGCCTGTAGCTCCACCAGATGAGCACCTGTGTGAGACCGTCTGCCAGTCGTCACTAATGTAATGAAATGTTATTGTTATGTAAGACTCCACTGTGACCAAAGTCCAGGAATCACACGTTATGACTAACATGTCACAGCAGGGTCACATCAGTTCTTAGCTGGACTGGGTCTTCTATTTCCTTTAGAGTGGCAGGCATTAGCTTCTCAGGGTGAAAATGGCTAACGTGGCTATGTCTCATGAAGTAATTTTGAACTTTAGAACTTTATTGTCGAGCCAAGGCTGGGAAATCAATAAGCAATATGGGGAGGCTATAATTAATAATGTTGTGTCACTGCATCGATGCAGCATCGTCACTTTACCTCTTCAGGACTAATACATTAACAAATAAACACTGTTCACATGAAATGATCTGAGAAGTCAACATCACTGGTTACAGATTGCATGTAAAGGCTTACAGCCCAATACGTTGGGATTGATATATTGACTTGCAATATAAATATATTACCAACACAAATAAAATACAGCATAGGGTAAGCACAAGTCAGCTGAAAGACAAGGCAATACTCTGAGTAGAAATATTATACTGATTTGTCACTGCTATTGTTATGATTATGTCAGGTGTAACATATTCTTTGGTTGATATTAAATATTAAATGGGGATTGTATTTAAAAACTAACAAACCAAGCTGCTGTTTTACACATCTCAAAGGTTTTGTCTATTGTAATACATTACAATAGAATAGTAGTACAGTAATTCTTTGCATTGCATCAGATTTATACTGTTTGATGTATAATTTTGAACATACTTGCCATATTGTGACATGTTAATATCAGAAAAATTCTGATATTAACATGTCTGTGATTTTCTTTTCAACCATATTGCTTGTTGATGTTCTATCCCTTTATCTTGTCTTTACTCCTTTTTTACTTCCTCCCTCTCCTCTTTCCTTCTTCATTCTCTCCTCCTCTTCCTTCCTTCACTCTCCTCTTTCCTCTTCTTTTCTGCCTCCTTAATTTTGTCATCCTTTTCTCATTCATCCACACCCTTCCTTACTCCATCCCTCTGTCCCTCTCTTCCCCACCTTACTTCTTTTAACCCTTGTTCCTCCCCCTTTCTCCATCCTTCTCTTGTTTTTCTCTCAGGTGTTATACGCTCCCCAGGCCAGGGATCGCTTCACTGCTCCCTCCTTCATGCAGCGCGACCGCTTCAGCCGCTTTCAGCCTACCTTTCCCTACCTGCAGCACCAGATTGACCTACCGCCCACCATATCGCTGTCGGATGGTGAGGAGCCCCCGCCATATCAGGGGCCTTGCACCCTGCAACTCCGTGACCCTGAGCAGCAAATGGAGCTCAACCGCGAGTCGGTTAGGGCACCTCCCAACCGGACCATCTATGACAGTGACTTGATCGACATGGGAGGAGGCGTCAGTCTGGGAGGAGTTGGGGGAGGAGGGGGAGTCATGGGGGGCGGAGGTCCGAGGCCACCAAGCAGTAACTCGGGCATCAGCGCAGCCAACTCCAGCAACCATGGGCGCATGGAGGGCCCCCCACCGGCATACAGTGAGGTGATGGGCCACTACCCTGGCTCTGCATTCTTTCTACACCAGCACAGCAATAACCAGAGGGTGGTGGGTTCGGGGAGCAGGACAATCCAGCAGCAGAGCCAATCAGAAAGCACAATAGTACCTGTGAAGGCCAAGGAAGGCCAGCCAGAGGACCTGGTGTGAAGAAAAGGCCAGCAAGGCAGGTGGGGCCATCCACCCCAGACTGAAAACTGTCTCTCCACTTTACCCCTGATCACCTGTCAGTGGTCTTGCTCACTCTCTCTCTGTCTCTCTGATGTCCTTTTTCCACACTCTCATGCACAAATAGATATCAATCTTAGCTACAACAAAACAAGGGAAGAAAGGAACCAAGAGTTAATTTCATTTCAGTTTCTTTCCAGCGTTTAGTAACACAAATGGCTAGCACTGCTGCAGCAGGATGTATGCACTGTGTGGAGACTTTTTCTCTCTGCTCCATATGAGAAACTACTGCTACTGCTAACACAGATTGAAACAATTTGCTTTTTTCCCCTTGGGTGATGGCTCTATCTGTGGAAACTGTGGACAATGTTTTTTTTTTTTCTTTTTCTTTTTCTTTCTTTTTTTTTTTTTTCCAGACCGGGATCTGTGCACAAAGCAAGAACTGAGCTGAGAATCAAGGAGTTACAGAGAACACAACAAAATAAGAGAGTCACAAACCCAAATCTTAGTGCCAAGGTTCACGAAGAAGCAAAACAAAGGGGGAAAATGACTCATTCTGACATTGAAAACACAAAAAAGAAAAGTTGCACTATCTTTTTGCTGTAAAAGAGAAGAGGGAAACAAGGCTATGTGATGATAATAATGATAATGTTTTTTGTTTGTTTTATTTTCCATTTCTTTGTTTTATTTTTTGTTTGTCCTTTTCATGAATGGACTGATTGACTGAACTTTGGCTCCAAAGTTGTTTAAACAGTTGGGAGCAAAAAAAAAAAAAAAGACAAAACAAAAAAACAACAAGTATTATAAGCTTATGTCCTTCCTTTTTTGAAAACCACAAGAAATACTTGTACCCAGCCTATGACATCTCTGTCTGCTTACACCACAGGCACAGTGAGACTTAGTAAGAGAATAACCTTGTACTGCTTCACGTCTGAGTACATTTCAGCCTTGTGGGGATGAAATCTGCCGTGTGACCAGCCGCTGGGTGGACGAAACATTTCTTACTTCCTCTTGTAGTTTGTTACGAGATTTAGAGATGGGTTTCCCAAACCAGAGTAAACTCTCAGAAAGGTGAGAGCTGCTTGGCAAGACTCAGCATGCTCCATACAACAATTCTGGGAAAACTGATCAGCTGGTTGGATAACAAGTTAACCAAAAATAGCATAACTCAATAACAAAATTAAAAAAAAACATATCTAAATGTCCATCTAGCAGCCTGGTCACAGCAGATTCTTCTTTTCTCAACCCTGTCCCGACCTCTGAGCACTTGACACTTCCTCTTTCCTGTCTCCTGTGTTGATAACTTCCCCCACCCCCACTCCACCTCCTCTTACTGCTCATCTCAACATGCACAGTGCATTCTGCCAATAGCCACACTGAACTCGAACCCCGCCGCCATAACAACAAAAACACAAAACAACAACAACAAAAAAGAAAGCTTGTCTCTCTGTCTTCGTGTCTCTAAAGCCACAAAAAAAAATCCAAGACGTCACAAAGTGAAGATTCCTGTCTGCATCAGTCAGCACAGTAATCAGGTTTTAAATGAAAATTGTCTGTGGTCAAAGTCAAAGGGCTATGGGAGGGTCCTTTTTGTAAAAGAAAAACCTTTTTGAAAATCTAGCCTTTTTCTCTGCTCATCGTTGCCTTCTCCTCTGCTCTTGTGCTTTCTTTGTCTCTCTATCTTGTTTGCGGTTAAGCCCCCCCCCAAACACCCCCCCACCCCCCACCCCCACCCCAAAAACCATCCCAGCTTTCTTGTCTCTGGTAAGCACTGTTCATAGTCCCTCCTTACATCCGTGTGCAGAAAAAGTGTGTGCAAATGATGCAGAGTCCGCCGAGCCCTTTAAGGTGGAGACTGGAGTGGACACGTCATTTGGCAGTGTGTTCGTGCTGTCTTCTCCTTCCTTTGTGTGTGTGTGTGTGTATGTGTGTGTGTTTATTGGTCAGACATTTCAACAACACAGAGAAGCACTTAATGCTCCTGCAGGAGCATTGTGTACGTGTGTGTGGGTATATGTGTGTACAACTGAGTGGTTTATTAGTCAACTTTGTCTGACTTTAGAAATTCAAGGACATACAGTATTACTTCTTTGGCACTGTCCATATTAACACATCATTAATTAAGTTTTCATTGGAATTCAGTGGAGTGTCTCTTAAAAAGCCAGAGATGCATGATGGTTATTATTGTGGTGTAGAAGTGACCTCACTATATAAGCTCAAAGAAAGTGCACCTCCCAGTCCACAAGCTCCATTATAGCTGTACAAGGATAAAACCACCTTTCTTGACCATACTGTAGACTGAGTCCCAGTTTCGTACTACAGGTATGTGAGTATGTGATGCGTTCGCACTGAAAACTTTTTGTTTAATGTGTGGTGTTGGTTAACAATACTGTCCTGCAGTGCAACACTAAAAAGCAATGAGGCCTCTCACAGCTTCAAAATATGAAAAACTAATTTTGGATGATAGTGAGACAGCTCAAGGAAGACCTTGGAAAATAAAATGTCCAGCACTAAATTAAGTACCTAGTCTTAATCCTCTAAGTTTTTACCACCTTTATCCTCTACTCCTCTCCAAGAGAAGAGTGTAGAAAAAGTGTGTGCTCCTCTTCTCGATAAAGGTGGTGTTTTTATCTCATATCACAATATACTTGTTCACTT
This sequence comes from Lates calcarifer, assembly GCF_001640805.2. NCBI lineage: Eukaryota > Metazoa > Chordata > Actinopteri > Centropomidae > Lates > Lates calcarifer. The sequence continues at coordinate 15,523,254 of NC_066847.1, forward strand.
TTCAATATTTTCTGGCCTTTTTACTCTCAGCCCACTGTAGCTGTAAATCTTTTAAGAGGACCTCATAATTACAAAGTGCTGCAGTGATGATGTATTTTGTAGGCCAGCTGGAAGTTAGCATCACCCTTGTTCCCTCAACAAAGAGCCAATGGGATTTTTTCACAGGGTTTTGGATGATTGCAGAAAATTAGCTCTGTGACAAACAAAAGTTTATGATACTTAAATGTTTCGTTCAGTAAGATAATGAACACCACTTACAGTCTCTTGCAGTAAAAAGCTAATGTTAGGCTATAAATGAACAACACCATGGTCACATGACTTCAACATCACCACCACTAAGCTTCCAACTTGTAATTTGATTTAGCACGTTTACATCTTTTACAAAAGTCTTTCCTCTTAGAAAGTTCGTAATAGTTTGCAAGAGCACAAGTATAAACACAACAAAGCTGTAAAGGCAGACTAGTAAATAGATCGGTTTTCATGTTCAGAGTTACAACGTCAACAACCTCCTTTTTTAAGACGTAAAAAAGGGAGGGAAGACATGTAAAAGCTTAAAATATCACAAGTGGGGTATTTATGGATGTATGTCATAGAATATAATGTGAAAATGACTTGAGCTTGTGTTGTTGTCTAACCAAAAACCTATTCAAAAAAACCCATTGACTTTGGGATGAGCGAGCTGGAAGTGCTAAAATGCTAACTTCTATCCAGGTTTTAGGACTCATTCATGCAGCAACTCATGGTTCACTTTTTTCTAAAGGGTTAGAATCTTTACCCCACACATACAACCACATTGTATGTTGTCACATGGCCTGGGCCACATCATAAGAACTGAGCTAAACTGCTGGACAACAGAGCGAACTTCATCTGTTGAGGAAAGACTGTGATAGGTGGTGGAAACTTCCAGGATAAGGGAGCTGAACTGAAACATCAAACTGCTCACCTGGAAATCTTCTTGTCAGTATTAACCCTCTTGTGCACTGACAGCACTGATTTTACGCTCTGCAGATGTCATGATGATGGGAGAAAAAAAGGTTTTGGTCAGTTTTAATGGAAACCTTCTGATTTTGTTACCATCAGTGTGTTTGAATGTATGCATGTGCGTTTTCTGGTCAGTGTGTCCATCTGGCTCTACAGTTGTGTGTGTGTGTGTGTGTGTGCGCGTTACTACATCACTGCTGCTATTGCTGTTGCTGCTACTGCTACTATTGTTGCTACTGCTGCTTTTCATGTCCCCTTCCCAGTCCCTCTGTCCTTCTGTCCGTCCTGTCCCTTCAATTCATCGATATCTAGCAGGAGAGAAATCTGACCCTCTGCAGTCAAAAGCACAGGCATTGAGACAAATGTGGTCTTGTTCCCTGCGGGACCTATACTGAAACATTTTTCATTTTGTCTGGGTGAAGAGAATGTCCCAACACTTTGGCCTTTGACTGTATGGACCTGCTTAAAACCTGTGTTTCTTTCCTCTTTTTCTCCCTTCTTTCTATTGTTTTCTAAGCTTGTTCTGTCGGCGCAGTCATGGCTTGTAAATGGAGGCTATACAGATGAATTTTATGTTTTCTACAAGGAGGTTTGCATGTTACTATTATGTGAGTAAATAAGGTGCCTAATGTTCATGTTTGAGCAGACCACACCTTGGTTAAACTGCTGCTTGAAATCCTTACAGGTGCTTTATCTCCAGGTTGACCACCTGTCTGGCAGAATGGAAAAGAAATTTGTGAGGGAGGGCTGTTAGGATTGCCAAAAATTATCATTTCTGTCCTTTTACAAGTATAGTGCTAACATGATTTGGGGAGCCTAGAGTGGTTGTTCAATATTTCTCATTCAGGTCTTGAACTCCTTGATTATAGACTGATCCTTTTGAAAAATGGACAAAAAAACAATTTTGATTGAAGGTCTACATGAAACTATAAATATAGTGGCCAGAGGACCAGCAGTGTGTGTTTCCATGTCAACAAAAGAACTCCAACCTGCAGCTCAGCCTTGAAAAGTTTTAGCTCTGAATTACGACCAGTTCACCGGCAGTGTTTACAAGCATGCTCACCAGCCTGCTTGCTTCCATTGTGCCAGACAGGAGCGGTCGCTCCCAGCAAAGCAGCTGAAGCTTTTTCAACCAGTAATTTGGCCCACGTGTGGAGCAGACATAGGAACCCACTTGCACTCAAAAAGCTCCCACCTTCGTTGTGCCTCACTTCCAACGGTGCTTTTTTCAGTAGTCTGTCTTTCTTTGTTTGTTTGTAAGGTGCTGTATATAACTTGAATATATTATGCACATATCCTACCCAATGGGTAGACACCACAAAAAATGTTGTGAATAATGTAATATAATGTATAGACAATATAAGAATTTTAAGAAGGCAGCATCAAATTTGTAAATGCCTACAGTTAAAAACGTACTTTGTCTTTTTTTATGAGAAAACATGGTTTGCGAATTATGCTTAGAATATGGTTGCAACACAAATACAAACGTATAATATTTTGCTATAAATAATAGTCTGTTATGATAAGGATGAAATAACCTCTGGATTAAGGAAGTTGTTGAGAAAAGATATTATTCACTTTTTTTTTTTTTTTTTTTTTATTTAATTCCTCTTCTATGAACAAGCCTTTACAGTGCTTGCCATCATTTGGGTACTGGCCGGTGGTTTTATTTTCACCACTATAAACTAACAAATGTATAGTTGTATTACGCAGATCTTTTAAGAAAACATGTATCACACACAGATCAGTTGGTGTTTATGCCACGACTTCAGCTGGTTCGCTGTTGAATTTTAACTGGTTTCGTCGATTGTTGAACAAAAAGCAGAAGCTCTCTAGTTTGGGAGACGTGTGTCACATGACCGACATGAGAGCCATCAGCACTTCCTAAAACAGAGGAACATCTGTCTGTATTCATCGATCCTAACAATATTTTAGTTCATTTCAGCTCTAGTTTTGTATATCTGCCAAAATATAACACTGTTGAGCACACTCAGAACTGCTATAGATCTGGCTGGGTATTAGGATCTGCTTCTAGCATTTCAGCTCTGTTACAGGAGGATCATCAACTTTTGATCACATGATTGCTGAACAGAAAAGAAAAATGGTTATTCTCTTTTTATGGTCAAGATTGGAAAGTTGCACCAGCGTGAAACGTGTGAAAAATGCCGTTAAAACTGTAATTTAACTTTTCTCTCTTTTTTTCTACATTACAATGTTATGTTTGGCACAGTATATTGAAATAAAAGTCATGTTTAATCTGCAGTCATTTATTTACAGTATGTACTGAAAGTAACTCCACTGTACAATAACCGCAGAGCATGTTCATTCTTATCTATAGACAATGTACATAGCAACGCGCCATTTTCTCTTCAAAGCACCAAATAAGAGGCAACTGTGTAGTTTTAATTTGGAAAAAGTCTTTATTGTAACTTTGGTTAGAGCTCAGCTGCTCTTCTTAATAGACATGTTTTTTTTGTTTGTTTCCTGCACTAGCTTGAAGAACTAGCTTGGGCTCAGACAGATTTTTATTTGATTTCTCCTCCCGCAGTGTGCTCCCTCTTTCCACTTATAAGAAGTCTGTACTCAAATGCTGACAACAAGTAGCTGTTTTTATTGTTCCAGATTTTAATAATAATGATGATAATAATAACAATGATAGCGTCTCAACAGTTTGGTATTCTCTCTGTCTTGACAGTTACCATAGGACTGCTTCCATCATGGGTTTTGTAACATCGGTTTGCTTTATTTACAAAATGAATTCTTCTTGTTTTCCCCTCCCCTCCTCTGTGCTGAAATACGCACACACACGCACACATGTGTAGTGTGCGTGTGTGTGTGTGTGAATGTAAACACAGAGATAAAAATGTTGTGTATTTTTGCCTCTTTTTATTTAAGCAATTGTGATGTAATAGGTTTTAGGCCTAAGGTCTGTTATTGCAATACTTTTACAGAAAAGAAGAAAAAAATCAAAAAATGTTGCTCTAAGTGCTGTTGTAGTCAAAGATTTTATGCTTGTACTTATGCTGTAGTCAAACTGCAGCGTAATGAATAAAACTTTAAAAGTGATTACTCTGCTGCTCTCCCTGTATTTTTCCCATAGTCCTATATAGATAATACATTTTATTTATATAGCATCTATCAGTAAGTAAATCTAATGTGGTTTACAGTTGAGCTGTACTCAGTGTAAAGGACAATGACAAAAAAGTATTTTACATTTAAAAAAAACATGTATAAAGCTTGGCTATGTTTACTATTTGTTATTAAGACTCCTGAGGGTTAAATTACACACAACACAACAGAGTTACATGTGCACAATGATATACAACAGAGTATAACTGCAACAAATGAAGAGAAAAAAAATCGAAACAAACTACCTTTGAAAGACACTGACGGCCCCCATATCCTTCTCACTGGAACACACAGAATAATTAATCACAAGCTTTGAAAAAAAAAAAAAAAACCTAAAAAGCTGCAATAGATCTCAGTTCATCAGGTCACTGCCAGAGAACAGAACCACAGAAGACAAGCTAACAAGACTAGTAGTTTGCAGCCATACAGGCAGCTCTATGAAGCTGTTCTTAGGCACAATGGATCTCTGAGCTAAATGCTATGATGCTATGCTATGATGTTTACCATGTTTATCTAAGTTTAGCATGTTATGAAGTAAGGAAGTACAGCTGAGGCTGATGGGAATTCTTGAACCTGTTCTTTTTATTATTTCCCTTGAATCTCTTGTGTCATCCACTGTAATTATTGTGCGAAGGGCATTCATGGTGAATTTATGAGGGATGTGGCAAAAGGTGCATGACACATCTTTGAAGAAGCACAGAAATATATGTGTCTTTGTATAAGTTTAAGAGTAACAGAGAAACAAAAAGGCAAAATAGGATTATGGCTGTGATGCAAATACAAATTCATCTCTTATGATCATGCAGTTTCACACTGGCTGAGTTAGTTCTCGATTGCCCATTTCCAGCCTGATATTTTGTCTAGTCGTTAGCTGTTGATTTAAGTCACTTTACTTTAAGTCACTTTATGGACTTTGTAACTACGATAGTTAAGGTTACATCTACATGAAGCCACACTGTGGCTAAATATTTAAATAGATTAGCTCATATAAATTGAAGTAATGTAAGTGACAAGTCCAATTCAAATTCACTGCTGACTGTGCTACTTTTGTTCATTTCTTGTGTAGCAAGGTAGACCTAAGACCTGTGCTATGAAGAGGGATTTGGGGTTAACCCAGTTGTTCATCACCACGTTAAGTTATGTTGCACAGAGGATCAGAGTGACCAATCAAATCACTGGAAAAACAATGGAATCATTCCTACAGGATCCTGACAGGGACAAAAGAGTTTACAATTAAGAGGCAAATAATAAAAACCAATAAGTATTTATAGATCAGTCAAATTCTTTTGCTGTTTTAGTGTCCACTCTGGTTTTAAAATAGAGCTTCTAACAAACTGAGGGAGACTTTAGTTCATTACGCCAAATAAATACAATAAACTATAATGGCCTCACTTTAACTGAACAAAGATTCTTTGTAGTAGTAGTAGCAGTAGTAGTATGATAGCAGAATGTAGCAATACCACAGTGTAGAAAACACTCTGTTACAAATAAAATTTTATTTGAGTAAAGCGCCTTGAGATGATGTATGTTATAATTTGGCACTATATAAATGAAACTGGATTGAAAAGTATTACCTGCAAAATATACTCTATACTCTATATCCCTGGTGACATCATCAGAGGCTAACCTACTGGAGACATTATACAAATGTTTTCAAGAACACTGATTTTTATGTGTGAGTGTCATTTGAAGAGTTCACTGGCAGCTGTGAAGGAAAAAAAAAACAGGTCCTGACATTTCTCTCAGAGGACCAGAAAGAAAGGAACTGGTCACTTCTGCTGCAGCGTTCATCCGGCAGCTGTGTCTCTGCCTCAGCCAACAGTGCTGGAAAAGCTGACCATAAAAAGACAGGACTGCAAAATTACTTCAATACTTCCCTTCTTTCATGTGTTGGAGGAAGTACAGTCTCTGATGAGCTTCATCCAAATCTGCTGAATCTTTCCCTTTGTTAGAGCAGTGCAGTAAAGGTCAGATCCCGGTTACATTAAAAATCTCCTTCTTCATCCGTCAGTGTTTTTTTTTTTTTTTTTTTTTTTTGTTAATGAGTCCTTGGCAACCAGGAGCAACTGACTCATTCAGCCCCTTAAAGTAATGAAATGCATAAAACATAAGTTTCTTTATATTTCAGCAGCAAGACCTGTTTATTTATAGACAGATCCCATCTGGTAACTTGTCATGCTATTCACAGGAGTGAAACAAAGCTAATGTTCAAAGCACTTAGCCTCGCTTACAAGTGCAGGGGGAGGGTGTGCCCCCACCTCCTGTCCTTTCCATGAACCTCCTGCTGCTGAACCCTGCAAGAGGCACAACGGTTCCAAAACTGTTCACATTTCCTCCAGACTACACTCACACCCATCTTGAGAGCTGGCAGACTGGTGAGGCCGTGCAGAGGAAGTCATGCATACATCAGTTGCAGGTTGTTCAGAAATGAGACAAGATGCAGCTTGAGAGTCTGAACCTCTCCCTGGCTTTTAGAACCAGACAGGAAATAGAGGAAGAGGGGGAGACAACTGCTCTCTAGTTTTTCCCTTCTATATTTCATCAGGAAGCAGTGCCTACATGTTCTGTCATGTTTAGAAACAGGTAGGGGAAAAACTGCTAATGCCAAGATATTTTAAGCACACCTATACCAGTCTGCCACAGGACCAGTTTGTCATGGGGAGTACCACTCAGCTGAGACGTATAATGTCTTATGTGGCTGGATTAACTTTGTCAAATGTGAGAAAATAACCCTGATGATGCCATCACTGTAATCTCAATTTGGGTTTGGATTAAAGTATTTGTATTTGTAAAAACTGGAGACAACAGCCACAGGAACGATGTGGGTGTTCTAGCGAGCAGCAAGCACACACAGCCAAATGAACCGCAATCTATGGAAAATGCTATTGAGTTCCATCATATGAAGTAGAGTGTGTTGGAGTCTTGACTTGCACTAATGACTAAAAACTGGAATATCTTGACCTCTGCTGCTAACTAATGGAAGTGCAATACTTAATTGCTAAATTCAATGTGGTTAGTGGTGCATACAGCTTTAAAAAAGCTTTTAAAAGGAAGTAAGCGGTAAGGGGGTCACACTGCCTTGGTTGCTGTAACATCTAGTTTTCAGGTCACAAGGAGTCAGCACCACAAACCATCCAAACGCCTCAAGATCTCTGGTGGTTCATCCTCCCCATCTAGGAGGAGGAGGGCCAGAGTGGTGAATGACATGTCATGATATCACATGACAGCAAGGACCTTGGCCAAGAGAATGAAAGAGGTGCAAGTGAAGCACAGTCTATGAGCAGTGGACCAAAACCATTCACAGCAACCACTGACTCCTAAACACTCAGACTCAACTTCAACTTTCCAAAGCACACACAGTCTGTCAGCTTAATCAGAGACAATTCCACTGACCTTTTGCAAGAAAAGATGTAAAGCAGAGAAAACCACTGAGTTTGGACAGTCGGGACAGTTTTTCCTCCTCCTGACCTGTGTTTCACCTCAGGCTTCACTAAGACATCTTGACATTTGAATCGTGTTCAGCCGTTGACTCACACCTGAGGAACACAGATTGTCTTTTCACTAAAATGATTTTGGGAGTACCACTCCAGTACAGTACCACTCTGCCCTCTGTGTCACACTCATAGCCAGAGAACAGACAGGTGTTTGCGTGTGGGGCCGTGGACTGCATAAATCGTTATTCATTAGTTTGGACAGCAGAGGTCATTGATTCATAATGAAGGAGGCAGGCTGGTAAAGGTGTGGCAGCATGATGCTTACATCTGCTTTGCATTTCTGAACACTGACAGCTAAGGGAACTAACTGACCAACTGATTTTTCAGTACATGCAGCAATCTACTGTCTAGTGACAGCATGTGGAGGGTTTTTCGTGTGTTTATTTTTTAAAACTACAAATGAAAGTAAAGTATTTCATAAAGTTGACCTCTAAGTAATACATTTGAATGGAAGCATAGGACGTTGAAACTGAGTTAATTTAGTACTGTCCTTAAAGCTGCATTAAAATTCAACAGTGGATCAAATCATTGTAAGATAAAAGCTGGTTCCCCTAGTGATGAAGCTGCAGAATATTATCACCCAACTCTGCAGTTTCTTTTGGCTCTGTAACGTCTTTCAGCTCATTGTTTTGGTTTTATGTCCCTCTGACTGACATCATCAGCTTCATTTTCAGCCACAGCCAGCAGATATTTCATTAATGCTCTGTTAAATTCATTGTAATATGGCCGTCAGATGAAGTTAGTGACTAGCTGCTAAGTACTCCATTAAATTCACCAAGAGCTGATATTTTTCTAAAAATATAATGTTATGAATTACACCAACAGTGGAATGCTGCCCTCATTAATACATCATCAACACCAGTAATGTGTCACACTGGTCCATTTTGGCTGACTGAGTACTTATACCTGGGGGCAAAACTCAACAACACGTGTAGCTAAAATTACACAGCTAAAAATAACTCAATATGGCTAGCAGGAAAACCGTTGCATATCTACACATACAGCAGAGCAACTTTAGTTTTTTCATATCTCCTCCCTGTTTGGCTGCTAAATTCTCCACTGTGTTCACCAGCTAGTTGCTAGCTATGTCTGTCTGCTGTGTGTGTGTGTGTGTGTGTGTGTGCTGGGTGGGTACTGTATATTGGGTTTAATAAAAAGAACTTTTTCGCTGAAGACAGATGCCCTACTGATGTTGGAAACAACACTGATGAGATTGGTTAAGAGTTAACCAAACAATACAAGTAGCTTTGCAGAGCTCAGAGCTACTAATTGTAGAGTTGTGTAATACTTCTCTGTGGGGTCGTTACTGTAGGTGAGGCTGACGAGGGCAGTGAGAGTGAATCAAAACAGTCAAGTTGTTGACCAGAAAACCAAAACGCTAAGCTGAAAGACGTTCAGACATTGATGCTGATACTGAAGGGCACTGCAGAGTCAGATGATAACTTTCCATGACCCAGTTCATGTTACATGTTGTCATTTAACACAATGTTCATATAAAAATATTACCTGCAACTTTTAGTATAATAATTAAGTACTTTTAGAAGAATATGATTTAACGCAGGAATGGAAGGACATCTATGTTTGTTGACACATTTACTTAAAGGATCTGAATATTTCCTCCACAACTGTATAAGACATTTGTTACAGCTGAGTACAATTTCAGGAGACCTGGTTTCAGTCAGGTCGGGTCACTTACAGTCATCAGTGATTCACAGTGATGGCTTTGAGAGTTAATGTTGGTTACGCATCAATTAGCTTGAATTTAAAAGTATTTGCTAAAATTAGCTAAATAATGTCTAATCATAGCAGACCTTGTTAACCTCTACCTGAGTTGTGTAAGAATGACTTTCAGAAGCGACACAGATTCATGTTAAGCACAACCACGAGCAGTCTTAATTTTGCTAGTTGTAAAGTGTCATGCAGCCTATAAATGAAGCACACAAACTTGAAGGATTTCACTCTCTTCATTTGTGGTTTGAAGTTTGAATTTCTGACAAAACCATTTGTCCATTTACCAAAGCACCCGTGACATTTTAGCTAACAAAGTGGTAGACTATCAACATTTTATTATGTCCATGTATTACACAGTTTTCATTCATACATACGACTGTATGTACTATACTGTACCCACTGGATGTTTACATGTATGACAACTCATCATACATACACTGACATGCACTGTGACCATTTCTGCCCCAAGTGCAAACAATCACCTGACTTTATCATGTCATACACAACTGTCAGTTACTACATTAAGTGGTGCAGGCATCACTATAATGTAATATATTAGTTTTGGCTATCAGATAAAAATTCATTAGAAAAACTTAATTTCTCTCTCATTACATTAGAAAAGATTTTTACACAGGCAAGTGAAGCCTTTACCTCTATTTCCCCCCATGTATACGTATGTGAAGAGAAATGAGAACCTGCCTCCTCTTTAAACAGCCAACTTTAAGCCAACCAAGAGTTAAAATCCAGATCACTTGAGCCTGTGGAAATCCAGTCAGAGATGAGTGAGCCAGAATGAAGCATTACCAGGAGTCTGCTAAGCTGCTGTCTAGTCTACACTTGCAGTGCATCGTGGCAGGGCTTGGACAATGAGGGACACTGTGACACTTTAATGGACAACAGGTGATAAGTAGGATGTATGAGGTGACATGTCAGGACAGCAACAGTGCAATATTTCTCTTCTTTCCAAACACTTTCAGAAGCGCTGTCTGTTACTTGCTCTCGATTCACTGATGACTGGTCAAGATCAAAACACAATTATTTATTCAGAGGCACCACCTGTAAATATGATTCGTTAATCATTTTTCTTTCTAAAAAATGCTTTTCCCTCAGAGACTCTGTCTTTGGTTTCCTGCAGTTTCTCAGAGAGCTTGTCCTTAGTCTCTTCCATTTTCTCAGAGATGCGCTCTTTGGTTTCCTCCATTTTCTCTGAAAATTTTTCCTTTGTCTCCTCCATCTTTTCTGTAAATTTCTCCTTTGTCTCTTCCATTTTGTCCTGGATGTATTCTTTAACTGGAGGTGGCGTGGATAAGTAGCCGTGCTTGCGGAGGTACTGAACAGATAGTGACGTGCCACCCAGAGTTACCGTATATCTAGCAGGGGTGGCAATCTGTAAGAAAACAGAAGGAGACACTCAGCAGAGCAAAATACCTGAATCAATCTCTCATGAATCATTCATTAGATATACTGTATCTGCTTTTTCAAATGTACACTGTCTAAGAAAGTGAGAAACAAGCAAATCGAAGTTGGGTAAGTTCAAAAATAACAAAAAGATAATAATCAGTGAACAAATAAAATAAAAAAATGTTAAAAAAAAAACTATAAAAACCCTGTGGATCTTGGGTTAAATTACCTTGTACATGGCGTATGCTGTCAGAGCATAGCCACTTGAAGAGTCTCTCAAAAGGCCAACTAATGACTCTGGTAGACCAACCATCTCCAGGAATGGCACTACATTCACACCTCTAAAGGGGAAAACACAAAGAGAAGATTTAAAGTAGCTGCCCACACCCACCCACCTACACACACACACACACACACACACACACACACACACACACACACACACAGAAGGCAGAGGTCCACGCCCAAATTCAGAACAGGGACACTGTGGTTCATGGTGAGCCACCTAAACCACCCTAGGCCACCACGGTGCCCCAGAATTTCTGGTTTTTGATTAGTAGAAGTTAATCTAAACATTGTACAGATTAAATACAGTCTGTCACTCTTCAAAACTACAAATCATTTCAAACTAATCTGAGTGTCAATCTACATTTGTAAGCAATAATGGATCTTATGGGGGGTCAAGGGTGTGCAACCAGGGCACATACTCATAAAGCAGCCCATTGGATCACACCTTACTTTCCTTTTTTAACCACGTATTTGACTTTTTTTTTTATTTAAATGATATATTACTCCTACAATGCTGACTGTCTGGTACTTCTTGACCTTAGCTTTGGTTTGCTGTTTTGGTGGCCTTGTCTGTTAGATACAGTCTGAACAACTGAGTGAAGAAGATTGTTCAAAAATGTTATATTTTGATTTAATTTTTCAGTTATTTAAGTTGCAGAATACATCTGACATAGGTCTCTGTCACCTTTTACAGTGCAGTCAGAAAGTATTCAGACCCCTTCACTTTATTCACATTTTGTTATGTTGCAGCCTTATGCTAAAATAAAAACTACTCTCAACACCCAATAATGACAAAGCAAAAAATGCAATTTTGGAAAATTTCCTCCCATTCCTCTTCATCATCCTTGAGATGTTTCTACACCTCAGTGGGAGTACACCTGTCGTAAATTCAATTTAGTGGACATGATTTGGAAAGGCACACACCCGTCTAATGTCTCACAGCTGACAATGCCTATCAGCAAAAACCAAGACATGAGGTCAAAGGAACTGTCTGCAGAGATGAGACAGGATTGTGTTGAGGCACAGATCTGTGGAAGGCTACAAAAATCTTCCTGCTGAATTGAGGTATACCACAAGCATGGTGGGCTACATCATTTTTACACAGAGCAGATGTATAACAACTAGGACTCTTGAGTTTCTCTGGGTTTGTGGGAGCGACAGGGCGACTAGTTTAATATACTGAATTCAGTGGCTTACGTTCATTTTAGTGTGAGGGATAAGTCAGCAATAACAATAATAATAGTCAAACTTATTTGTTGTTGCTGGTTTAATGGTTGTTGCTATAGGAAAATCCTGTTTATCAATAAATTCAGATTTATGACATATGCTCTCCTTGGTACTGATGTGATGTTGCCTGTTCCTGGCAGTTTTGGCCATTTGGCAGTTTACTGTGGGGATTACTGGTCCCTCGGGGTGGTGATCTGGGTGTGGGTGTTATGAATCAGATTTAGCTGCTGCAGGTTACAGTAGCACCTGTTACTGACAGGTCCTGAGAGACTCTGGATTCCCTATTCAGTACATAATATTGTACAGATATGAGAAAAATATCAAACTCACTGTTGAGTAGCTACAAAAGAATGTCCATTATTATATACCATAAATGAACACTACAATAAAAGAAACTGAACAAAATCTGAAGTTACTACATGAATGTCTGTAAGTCATATTGGAAATGACACGCTTGTGATATTTTAGTAGCACAGTATTTTCAGCTCCTTGTGAGTTATTAAACTGTATCACGTATTCTAAATCTCACCAGTGATATTAGTGTTTGGTGAAGAGGGAAAGTCAAATGTAAAGCGATAAACTAAGAACACAAGTAGACTCACTTCATAGCAGCGTAATAGAAGGTCCCAAACCAGACAGAGGACGTCACTAGATGTACAGGGATCATCACCTTCCCATATTGTTTGAAGGTCCTCTTAAATCTCTGGAACAGGCCGATGGACTTATCCTGCAGAGGGTCCAACTCTGCAGGAGTTGGACCAGCTTCATTTTTCTGGATCTCCTGGGTTTGAGGTGTGAAACTGGACTGTGGTTCCTCCTGTGGTGGCTGGTGTTTTGGCTGATGTGCTGCCCTGCTGGAGGCTGAGGTCGAAAGCCAGCGCCGGCCTGTAGGTGGCGCTGGCAGTGGTGTCAGACGGAGGGCACAGCAACACAATGCTACTGCTGGCTCGGGGACAGTGATGCCCGCCAGCAATGGACGCACTGCCGCCATCCGCCACAGCGTCCCATGAGTCAAGAGGAGCTGCATTATCATCCTCCTCTTCTCCCCCTCCCCCTTTCTGCTGCTGTGACGTTCAACCACAGACTGTGAGATCAGACAAAAAAAAAAAAAAAACACTTTGTATAAACTCAAAATACAGACAGTGACTTATTCTTTTTTTAATAACTTGTATTCTTATTTAGTAATACTGATCTGCCAATTATATTCTTGATTAATCAATCAATGTTTTCTAATAATCACAATATAAAATATAATGTACTGTGATAATTTAACAAAATATTAAACGTCCATCAAAGTAATATCTTCAGGTATTTGTCCAACAAATACAACAAATATTTTGTTTATTATCATGGAGGATGAAAGCAGGGTTTGGAACAACTAAGAAAATCTTCAAATGTTCATATTTGACAACTTAAACCTGCCAGAAACCCACTTTACCAAGACCATGACTTAAACAAGTACCCAAGTATTTAAGTATTTAATTATTACATTTGTCAATCTTCAAAACCTGATTAACTGCCTTAATGTTTCAACTCTTTATTCACTCTTTAATTCTTTCTGACTGATAAAGGTCTAAGGAATAGGACCAAACGGGTGGAAAGTCAGCTCATGCAATGAATAGACATCATACACATGACTCAGGAAAAAGAAAGAGGATTTTTTTTTTTTTTAAGTGTAAAGCTAATGAAATTCAGGACTTAATATTATCAGTGTTCAAACAAAGCATTGTCTATCCTCAATGTTGACATACACAGGTTGTTTAAACTAATTCTCTAATATTATAAATTATGGCATTACTACTGATTATTTAGAAGCCTGCATGCAGTTCTGAATCTTTGGTTAGTGGTCTTCTGGTTACTCCTAAATCTGGACTGCCTACCTAAGGAAGTTGGATCTTCAACATACACAACATACACCCAGTTAGCAGTTTATTGGGTACATCTAGCTAAAACTGATACAACAGTCCTGCAGTAAATCCAATCCTCATGAAAAGTATAATGATCAATATCTAGACTGCTTTAGAGAGGTGTTGATTCAGTGGTATGATCATTTTTGAGGATTACGTTTGTCCTGCTGTTGAACTGTATTGCATGTTACTGTTATTTAGTCTGCCCTGCAAAAGTGCAAATGTTTGAGCCTTTATCTTTATATACAGTCCAAGGTTTTAGCGAGGTGTGCCTGACAAACTGCCAACACAATATTTAACAGTACTTCCTGTGATTTCTTATCTCTTATCCCCATTTATATATTTGATCAGTTGCTTCATTCTTTTGTCCTGGTTACAGTAGTTCAAATATTTATTTTTTAAAATATTTTATGAGCTTCAGATAAATACGAGCTACATACAGGTGTTGCCATTATAAAATGAAGTTATCCTCTGTGTTAACTATAATAAATCGTACTAAAACCACCAAACCACCTCTAACAGTGAACAAAACAGCCTTGACCTAAATTCCCTCTTGCATTAGCTGTCATGTTATCGCTTTTTCATTGAGTGATCATAAGCGTTATACAAAGTTGTAACCATGCCTGGAGCTCTGAGTGCACACGCCTCCAGCAACATAAAAGGGTGTGTGTCATTGAGCTCAATAATGTTCGTAAGTTTTACTCAAATGACGTTTTAAAAGTTGCTGAACACCCTCTGTTGATAAAAACAGGACACAGTTTACTGTTACAGTACAAAACGTATGGCAAACCTACTAGCAACTAGCCAAAATACTACTAGAGCTGTGTAAAGGCGCCACAATAACACGAGAAGCAATAACATTTCCCTTCAGAATAAAAGTATCCGGATAGACTGTAGGAAAAGTAGACAGTAGAAATTTGCTCTGGTTTGTTTTAGAAGTTCCAACCGGAAGTCCGAAGCTTAATTCATGCAGATTTTATATAGGTATCTATTTAGAGCTAGTTGACATTGGCCAGTTTTGTCTGAAGGACATAAGGGAGGCGGTTTTTAATTCCCAGTTATCTAGGGCATGTTCTGGCGTGGGGCTAAGTGAGCTTTCATCTCAATAAAGCAGACAGTGTTCTTTCTTTAGACACTGGCAAACGGATTTGCTAAGGCCAGACTCTGAACTGCTGCCAACTTTGGCTTCTGACGCCCGACGTTAGCTAGCTGTTAGCTGGCTGCACTGCTAACCCACAGACAGGCAGGAAAACAAATCGTCTTTGTGCAAGTAAAACATACTAAAGGAGAGTACAGAAAGCAGACCATACTTACGGTAGAAGTTACAATTTGAGCTCAAGAAAAATCGTACTCATGCCCGAGGACCATGCGAAGGTGTCCGGGCAATGAGTCGTTCAAGGACCACATTTATCGCAGCAGCAGGACTGGGCTGCGTGGAAAGCAGCATGTAACCTCAACGGCGCAGGGAGTCACGGGAAATGTAGTTTGCGCGAGTCCGGCTGCGACACGCTCTAAAATGAGAAAGAAATACATGTCCCAGCGAGCCCAGGGTAATGTCATCTCCTGTTGGGAGGACGTTTTTCTTCACTTACACATTAACTCAGAGTATCAATGAATCAAACGCTATCTTTTCATTGGACCTAGGATTATTCATCTGTCAGTGAGTCACAAACACGCACTTTTCTATTTCACATGGTGAAATACGCAATGGTAAAATATCCCTGGCCTGATTCTCATGTACAACTAAAACTAATCTACCACAGCGAAGGCTGATAGCTGTTTACGGTTAGGGTACCTGAAAGCAAACAGGTCTTCCGGCGCATTACCGCCACTCACATCACACCCATGCTCACAGATACCATGCGCTCTAACATCTGCATTACATGAGTTCCACCAGCAGAGGGTGGTCTGCTTACACTCTTGAAGCTTTACTCCTTTCTGTATGTGGCTATGTGTAACAGAAAAACACTCAGTGTTTCAAAAATTGCTCACCACTGAAGTATGTCTAGTCTCTGAATAATTTTTCCAGTGAGGTCAGTGTTGCAGTTTATTCTAAAAATCTATCTTTAATTAAAAGTATGATAAGTTTTGGCTCTGCAGTAAATGTCCACCTGAGGTTGACTAAAGAAGGTTAACATTAAGTCCACCGGTTGGGGAAAGAGCCTCCCACCGCTAAGCCACCCTGACACAGTGCAGCCATTTTCTGTCTATCTCAGTGCACACATTTGAATTAGTTATTTGTATTTACCTGTGAATCAACTCTAAGCACACCTGGGACACTGGCACACATCATCACCTCCTCAGCTCACTATCAATCAAGGCTATCAATAGGCTAATCCAACCAGAGGACATATCAGCTCAGCTGTGTGTTGTGTGTCCACCTGCCTGCAACACCAGTCCCTGCTGGGACAGTGTGGTCCCTGAACTTCATGTAAAATACCTAAAATATATATTTTTTACTTGTATGTTATGAAAATCACACACATTTAAAATTGCCCCAATAAATACTTTAATATTAACCATGGATCAAATGACTATGAGTAATGGTAAAGATGGTGCTCATAATGATTAACCCACAATGAATAATCACTTGACTGCAAATCCTCTCCATATTGGAGTTTTTGAGCATAGAGCCCTTAAATTTACTGTTATGGTTCAGTGTCACTATTCTCATTAGAGTTGTTTACAGCCACAGCTGGCAGCTGTAGTGACTAGCTGGTGAACATAATGGAGAATTTAGCAACTAAAGAGTCATAAGCAGTCATAATTAGAATGAATATTGAACTAAAATTCATCAGGTGAGCAGAATCACAACTTCAAATAAATGCTTAACATACCTATATGTCCACTGGATGTGTTGTACGGCACCTTCTTGCCAGCATATTCACCACATCAACTTTATAAGATAATTATGCCAAAAGTGTGTTTACAGATTGCTTTTAACTGAGCAAGTCACTGACTTTACAACCACTGGAGAAGCTGGAGGGGAATGGGACATGGAACAAATCATGTATTTAGCACACTTCAGTCTATTCCATAGACTCAAGAGGACAATCATGGAGATACAGGTCAGGAAATTCTGTTAATGTACACAACACACATTAGGACTGAGGAAAAATGTGATCTATGTGACTTTGACTGTGGCATAATGCCAGATTGACTGGTTTAAGTATTTCTGAAACTGCTGATCTCCTGGGAGTTTTAAACAAAACAATATCTAGAGATCACCCGTAATAACAAAAAAAATTCAGTTCCTTAGATGGAAGCACCATGTTGATGAGGGAAGCCACGGGGGATTGGCCAGACTGGTTTGAGCTGACAGAGCAGCTATGGTAACTCACTCTTAACAATTGTGGTGAGCAGAAAAGCATTTCAGAATGCACATATCAAAGCCTGTATCAGACAGGCTACAACAGCAGAGGGCAATGTCAAGTTCCACTCCTGTAGGCCAAGAACAGAAATCTGAGGCTGCAGTGGACACAGGCTCACCAAAACTGCAGAGACTTTGTAAACATAGTCTGGTCTCAAGAATCTTGATTTCTGATGATAGCATTGGACTTTGGCATCAGCAGCATGGATCCATGGATCCAACTTACCTTGAGACGGCTGTCCAGACTAGTATTGGTGGTATAATGGTGTGGGAAATGTTTTCTGGCACTGGGCATCTTAATACCAATCAGTCATGGTTTGAATGCCACAGCCTGAGTATTGTTGCTGACTGTGTGCAACCCTTTATGGCCACAATTGACCTATTTTCCAACAGCTACTTCTAGCATGATGGTTTCATAAACATAATTGTGAGTTCAATATACTTCAGTGGCCTCCTGGGTCCCCCATATCTGAATCCAGTAGAACACCTTTGGGATGTGGTAGAACAGGAGATTGACAGCATGAATGTGCAACTGACAAATCAGCAGAAATGATGTGATGCAGTCATGTCACCATGGAGCAGAATCTTGAGGGAATGTTTCCAACATCTTGCAGAATCCATGCCATGAAGAATTTGGGTTTTTTTTGAGAGTAAAACATAGCCTTACCCTGTATTAGTGTGCTGTTCCTGATTAAATGCTCAGTGAGTACATATTGTCATGAGGTGTACAAGTCCTGAATTGTGCATTAGTCTGCAAGAATAAAGTACAACATTGTGCATATGGATGACTGCCTTTTTGTGTTTTATAGATTGCACACACATATTAAAAGCATCTCATGTATGTTAACATTTCATGCAATCTTTAAATGGACCATTTGTTATCTTATCTAATCGCAAGCAGAGAAAAATCTGGTCATGCTGTATTCCTGAATCTCAGTCACACAGAATAACATGAGCTAAAGGTAAAAGAAATGAGTTTGTGACTGGAGGGATTCCTTTGTGAATCCTTTAGAGCAACTGGGGTGAAAGCGATGTATGAGATAAGGTAGGATTGTGGCACGGAGCTGGCAGTATTAGTAGGAATCTGATATTGTGATGCTGGTCAGCCACCAACTGTACATGTACAGTGTGTTGTAGTATGCAGATATCTGGAATAACAGAAAATTAGAGTTCTGTTGATCTTTATGAAGTATTAAGAGCATTACAGAGGTATTTGTTGAAGAATACACTTTTTTGATTTAGTTTTAGTATTATAGGTGTTTGTATAGTTGTTAAATCCAGGAGGGCCTCATTCTAAGAGAGTTTTGTACTTACAGAGAATATTATATATAATAATACTATACTTTTCCTTCTGCTATAAAACAGAAAATGTCCCCATCTGCAGGGCACAAGGGATCATCAGATAAACTCAACTGAGCACCTGGGATATTGTCGACCAAGCAATAAAACAGCCAATTTAAACAGCAAATGAGGAAATGGTGTTCATCCCTGTAGTAGTGTTCCAGAGACTTGGAAAAGCTACAGTTAGAAACAGTGTATCACAATAAGTGAGTCAATGAGAAAACTGATAGCAACAATGTAAAGATGAAATATTTAATACTTTGGCCACAGCATTCATGGTCCTAAATAATGTCATGTTGAATTAAACTCAACAGATTTCCAATAAATGGACAAAGAGAAAATTTCTCCAAAGCCTAGCATCTTTTAGAGAATATGGGATAATTTATCTGCAAGACAATGACAATGTAAAAGTGTATGAAGGTGAAATGGATCGCACACAGTGATGAACTTAAAGAGAATTATCGAGTGAATCTGCGGCTCCCCTTGGTTTTGTGGAGCTTCTGTGTTCTGCCTGTAATTTTACTGTTTTACTTCTCTCACAGTTTTAGTTTTGGCTGCAGCAGGAAACTGTTTTCAGAGTTTACAACTTCCTGGTTAACATATTGAAGCATTTATTAAGCAGGTAAAGAGACAGGTATTTCCCATAGAAGTTGGTAGAGACCAAAACAGAGCTAAAAGAGAGGGAACACTGGACTAACATTCATGAGGTGACCAGAAACATGACTTCAAATAAACAATAATGTTGCTCTATGAATAACTGTGTGCTAACACCACCATATAAATAACTGATTTTGGGACACTTGGGGCAGTGCAAAAAGCTGTAAACACAACTGTAATTATCATCACCATATATATAATGGGGATGGTAAATTTGTTAGCTGTTGCCTTTTTACATATCCAGTAAATACAAATCAAAATTAGCATTTGGGGTCATGTGGGCACATGATAAATCTAGTCCAGTACTCAGTGTCTGTTTCACTGCACCTGCCACAGAGGAAAATATCTGGCTCTTTAGCTTCTAAATGTTTCACTGTGTGCACCAGTTAGTCACTAACTTTGTCTGTCTTCTGTTGATGAGGAAGGGTACCGTGGGTTTATCCACATGTTTCACTGAAAACAGTTGCCAGTTGTTTGATACATAGACAGACATGAGAGCTGTGAGAGTGTAGCACCTGTTTACAACCATAACAACCTGTTGTGTTGGACTGAAGTTTTGGAGCAGTAGAATTCAGACACAGATTTAAATTTTATAAAGTGTTTGTTCATTATTATGATTACTACTACTACTATTATTTTTGGGGGTTTGATTCTGGATTTTGGGCTACATTGGCTGGAGAGCAGGACAGGCAGCAGTCCAGGAATGACATGATTCTAGGTAGACTGAGTTCAGGATCTTGAGCTGGCATTCATAGATGAACTGGTGAGCTGAGTGAGGCAGGATTCAGGACTGGCCAACAGGACCTGAGGCACAGAGAAACAGGAATGAATGAGGTTCAAAAAGCAGGGCGGATGTTGGTTATCCATCTGGCAACGAGCAGAATGAAAAGCCAGTCTTTATATACTGTAGAGTCTTGGTAAGTTGTTGAGGTGATCAGGAACAGATGTGCAGGTGGAAAGATGGAAGGCAGCCAGAATGTGACACCCAGGTTTCACACACAGATGTACACAATAAAAACACAGAAAGAAATAGAAGTGAAAAAAAGAAACACAAGAGAAGAGGAGCACAGAGCAGAAATGCAACCAAAAAAGGGAAGAGGAAAAGCAGGCACCCTGTAACACAACCAGTTAAAAAGGAAGCTAGTGCAGGGAAAATGTCAGTGATGTGAGTGAGGGCTGAAGAGCTTGCAGGGTGATCTTCAATCTAAAAAGCGAAACACTCTCAGCCTACTTCACAGAATTTGAGGTGGTGTTTTATATGCAAATGTAATACTGTTGTCAATCAGCAGCCAGCAGACAGTGGTGCTCAATAGGATAAAAATCAGTCCATCACCTCGTCTAAAACACACTCCAAGCAGGCTGCCTCCTAGCTTTTATTCAGCAGTTGAGACTGAATATATAATGATACAAACCATTAAAGTGTATTCACTGTATTTTCTTTTGAACCAAATGCTCCGTGAATAAACTTTTTGTTCGTTTGGTTTACTTTCCTTGTGCACCAGGCTCCTGCCATCAGGCTGTTATTATAAACCACAATGTCATACCAACAAGATCTTCTTTGCTGCAGTGAGACACAAGCTGCCGCTGTGGTAATCATACTGTTAGTGACTGAGCCATAATCTTTTTCAGATATGTTTGGTAGCGAGTACAAGACTGTGATGTAAATGTTTTTCATCCAAAAATGGCTGCATGCTGCTGGAATCAGATTGGTTATAGCAGTGAGTGTAAAATAAACCCTAAACCTACGATCTGTAAAACCAAAACAATCAGGAGAAAGAGATTAAAACACTCCATAGAGTGATGATAATTCTCTGTGGGTTTGTCTCTACTAGTGACCCTTTTCATATTACTCTTAATATAAGTCTTAGTATTCAGTAAAACATAAAAAAAAAAGTCAGACAGACAACTTCAAGAATTTTTAAGGCTTATACTGATATTAAGCTTTGTTTTAAGATATATACATAACCTAATCATTTTTAACAAGGATTCCATATATTTCCTCATCAGAGAAATGTGGTTGAGATACATCCTGAGTGCAACAGTTTACAGTTGAAAACTTGTCCATATTTCTGGTGGACAAACGGACACTAAGACACAGAGACACTGTTTCCCAATGACATTAAACATATGTCTGCCAATTCTGTACTGAATAGCGTGTTACTTTTTGGCCACCATATGATAAGCTACAATCAGCCACAACTGGCCTGGTAGGTAGGACTCTATTTAGCAGGTCCTTTCTGGAGCAACTCAGCAAAAGTAGTAAGCATGATTGAAAGTCGAAAGCCTTGTGAAATGAGGATGATTGCTGCTTTTTCTACGCATTGAAATGCATTCGGCATTATGGGAGCATAGTTTTCATTTCATGTTTATTAGCTTCTCATGTCAGCTGAGGACAGATAAGGTATTTCACTGTGTAACATAATGTCCTGTGAATACAAGGCTCAATACTTCCTTGTTTTAGCTCCAGCTTCTATTTAGTTTCACAAGAGATGCATGATATCCATTTAGTGAATAAACATGTTTTTCTGTGGTTCTGATGCAAGTTATAAAACTGACTAAACTCCTCTCTTGTGCTGTAATTTCAAGACATCATCATCTATTTGACTGTACTGTTGTTGTGGAGTTTTATGGCAACCCATTTATGCCAGTAGGAGCAAAGACGAAAACTCATCCTTGCTCACTATAATACAAAGAGAATGGTGTGCTACCACTTCTTTAAAAATTAAAAAAAAATTCAGTCTTGCTTTAATATAATACTCAAAAATCAAACTCTCTTAATTCACTGTAGGCTTTGAAGTTAAAAGTAAAAAGTTTCACTTCTTCACAGAGAACAGGATATGGGGAGCTTGAATTAATTTCCATCATCATGGAAATTTCCAGGAAGAAAACCTTGATTAAAAACTCCATAAAACAAACACACATTACTGTTTATGAGCTCACGAAGAAGCTAAAGCTGTTAAGACTTTTAATTAATATATAACCATTATGTTTTCTTTCTTATTATTTTGCTTTCTACAAAAATATATCTAGTCCTTAAAATGTCTATGATACTCAGTGAGAGGCAAAGATATGTAGGCGTTCATTGTTTTTCCCACTGAGAGCCTCTTGGCCAGGGATGTGACTTGCAAAAATTGTCATGGTTCAGTCTCTAATGTCACACATGACTGCAATGGAACCTTTTCAGAAGCAGCATAGGACACCCACCAATGCATTTGTCAAGTCAGGATGAGTGAGTAGATGGTCACTGATGCTGCACATATTTTTACTGGTTTCTGCAGATGATACATTCAGTGATGTGGTATGTACCTAGCTGGATTGTTGTCAGTTTCATCCTCAAGGACCTTCTCTGCATCACCAGGTGAAATGATGTCATCCATAAAGTCTGCATTGCATGTCTTGTTGTTGGGTAATTTTGGTCTTTCATCTTTGAATGCTAATGGCATTTCATAATGACCATTGTCCATTTGTGTGATAACTTCAAGCTTGAAGTCTTCCTGAGACATATGATCATCTTCTCCAAATTTTTCTTAGAAGTTTTGAGATTGACAGAAGGCTCCATACCTGGTGTCACTTGTCTCACCACCATGGGATGGCTAATTCCAATAGCATTACCATAGTCTAGACATGGGTTTCCATGGCCAACAGTACTCTGTGCGTCTGTACACTGTGCGTAAGGTTGATCATCTTTGCTTGACACAAGCCCTGTGAGCAGTTGTACTCAATGAACAGACCTACTTTGCAGTCCTATAGATGTGTGATTTCTTCTTGGAGGTACTTTAGATGGGAGTTTGTCTAGTCGTTGGTGTTTTATCTGTTGGTACATAACTTCTGTTGGTTGGAGTAAACTTGTGCATATAGACTGCCAGTAGGAAGATCTTTGTTCGTGCTTCTCTTGACTTGTACTTGTCTTTATTTGATTTGAATTTTGTTTGGCTTGTGGTGGACTTTGTTCTTCTTTGGTTCACTCCTCGTGCAGACAGGCAGGATGCTGCTTGTGGCACATGTCACAGACACTCCTACTGTTGCAGATCTTTGAGTGGTGACCAGACTTGAGACATCCAAAGCATAGCCTTTCAGTTTAAATACATTTTATTTGGTCTGGAACTGCATTTTCCATGAACTTCCTGCATTTGTGCAAAGTATGCCCAGTCTTCTCACAGAACAAGCATGATGTGACAATCTTTTCATGGGAACTTGTGGTCAGTATCTTTGCTGTTTCTTTGTTGTCTTTGGCCTTTTGGTTTTTCAACCTCACTTTGTTTCAGTCACAGTGATGTGACAGGTTGCAAGCAATTTTTGATTCCCCTGTCAGAAATTTGACAAATTGGCTGAAGGAAAAGAATTGGTTACTTTCTTCTTGTACTTCAATAACCTTCTGCTTCCATGTTGCTGTTAACTAGTCTGGTAACTTTGAAAGGATTTTTCTGTTTTCTGCTTCTGTTTTTGTGACTTGATGTAAATCATGAAAGCCTTGAAACTACAGATAAAATTGTCAAACTCTCTGAGTTCAAAGCTGTCCTTAGATACCACCTTGGGCCACACTTGGAGCTTGTCATTGTATGTTTGTTTGCAGTTGCAAATGGGTTTCCATATCTCTCCTCCAAGCTCTCCCATGTAGCAACACAGGCAAATTCAGTTCTGAGTAGGAAATAGCCTTCAAGTACTTTCTTAGCTTGTTCATTTACGTATTTGTAGTATATCTCGTCTTGAATGTTCTTCTGATCAATCAGAGTTTCAACAGAGCTTTTCCAGTTATTGTATTTCAGTGAATCCCCACTGAATACAAAAAGTTCAGGGACTGGAATTCTGTCGGCACTTAAAGCACCAGCCAGCACCTCAAAGAATTATGCTGTACTTTAATTTTAGGTGGTCATAGCTTTGGGGAGACATATGGGACAGCAGAGTTGTAGGAGCACACACTTGGTTATCTGCTATTGTCTTATGTTCTAGCATGTCTTTAAACTCTTCTTCTGTGGCCTTCACATGACTGTACACCTGCATCCTCACATCCTTGCAAGATCTCCAAATACTTAACTTTGTCCATTTTTCCTCCAGAGTCTTTTGTAAAGCTGCATGTTCTTCTTCTAGATGAACTTTAATTATAGTGTCTTCTCCCTCTCTTTGTTATTTGTTATTCTTCGTTTCACTTCTTCTGCCTCTCATTCTAAACAGTGCTTTGCAGCTGCTGCCTCTTGATCAGCCTCTTTTTAACTTCCTCTTCTAGGTATTATATTTCCAATTGTACCTTTTCTTGTTTTTCCAGAACAGCAGTTTGCAGCAGCATCAGCAGTAGCTTCTTGCTGTTTTACAGAAAACTTGCTTGAATGCTCTGAGGCACTTTTCAAGATAGACGTGACAGAACCTGAGACTCTGATCACAGTGAACCTAGAAATCTCTACACACAGATCCATTCCTCAGGGCACGCCCTGGTCTGGAGTTGAAATTTTGCATACTTGATCATACAGTACAAAGTGGACATCTGCAGAAAGACTTGAGACATCACCAGTGATATCATTAAGCAGATCCTCAGATCAAGGCTCTTTTGATTGTGATAATGGCTGCTTAGCAGATTTAGCAGATTGATGCACTGTAGATATGTCATGACAGGCCTTCTAGTCCTTTGAAGTTTCCTTGCCATCAATTAATGCTGACTCACTTTGATGAACAGACCAATGTTAATTACTCACAGTAAATTACAAAATGTTGTAATTGTTCAAGTAAAAAAAAAAAAAAAAAAAGCAAAACAAGACAAAACAAAACAAAGATAAAATAATAAAGATAAAATAATAAAACACTGAAAAGCGATGTATTGAAATGAAAAAAATATCAAATGGGATATCAAAAGGAAAACAGAGATAAAGATGAGACAACAAAGATAAAATAATGTAATGCTAAAAGATATATTTAAGTAAGATCAGAAATAATAATTGGGGTACTGCAGACACACACACACACACACACACACACACACACAATAACTTTAAAACATATATTTACAATTTAATGGTCATATTTCCCTGTACACAATGCAAATGACTTTTGATTAATATAGATGAAAGAATATGCATAATAAACATAATCCCTCCAACCACAGGTGTTGCCAGTGTGATTGACATAAAAAGGGCATTGATTGGCCCTGGGCCATCAGGAGACATGGGAATGTCAAGTTGTGTGTCATCAACATAACTGTGGAAATTGATGCCGTGCCTCCTGATGACATTTCCAAGTTGCAGAATGGAAAGGTTAAAAAAGTATGACCTAAAATTGAACTTTGAGGTGCACCATAAATAATTTTACAGCTTTCTGATGAACATTCATTGACTGTGAAGTCTGCCTAAAAGAATAAAAAAATACTGTCTAAGTTCATAAAATGATTTCAAATCTCAATTTGATTAAAATTTCTTGTTTCATCCATGGGAGATTCTGTTTTGTAATTCCAAAACAAATCTAATCCCTAATAAAAGCCTCTTTTGCTGCATGTATGAGATGAAACAAAATAAGCAGCCTTTATGGTGAATGTGTAGGATAAAAAAGCCAAACACAACCAAGCCAGCTGCCTCTGAAACAACTTGATTTCATTCATAGTGCAAAACACTGGAAAAATCTATTATATATAACTTCTCTTTAATTTTTGTGCTGATTGTATTAGCAGAAAGTATTCAGATATATTTATTCTGCAGGGGAATCAAGCTATTAAATGGTAAAGTCCATAATTTAAAAATACAACAACATACAACTTCATAAATAAGTAATGGAATTTGAAAAAAAATGTAGTTATACATGTAAAACACAATGACAATGCAGAAACACATATGAGATTTATAGCTATAAATCTGTTGTACCATGGAATGCTGGGAGGTACGATATAAACTCATACAAACTGATAATTTCATAATTAAAAATGTGAGACTGCTGGTGATAAGATAAATATTTAATGAGCATAAGCACAGTACAAATGTCTTTTAACTAAAAGCCTTTACTCTCTTCTAAATCTGTCTCTGACACCCGTGCAATTGCTGCTTGCTTTGTCTTTCATTTTCTATACACTGCAGGCTGGAGTTCTGCATCAAGTCACATATAAGAGCTAAATTCTTCTAAGATGGCGTCCCTCACAGACAGAGTCTTTTCAACACAGAGAAAGCTCTGTGCTTTTGATTGCTGCTTCTTTCAACCTACTGTGAAGAGGATGGCTAAACATTGCTGGCAGTAGCTGCATGTCGTGTCCATGCTGTTCCCCCCCCTCCCCCTCCCTCCCTCCCTCTCTCTCTCTCTCTCTCTCTCTCTCTATCTCTCATTCCGTCTCTCGCTCTCTCTCTCCCTCTCTCACTCTCTCTGTCTGTCTCTTTCACAGCTCAGCATCTCCACACTCACAATGCGTAAATCCACAGGTCTGGTGTTCCACAGAGGTATCATACTGTCCATCTGAGCCACTTGTGGGAAGGATGTGTCATAGCTCCTGAAAGAGGTGAGTCATTTTTTAGCTCTGTCTCTCCAGAAGACATCTTTGCATTTTTACATTATTTTTTAACAAAACTGTCACATACAGTTCGTAGCTGGTCATAGCTGATTACATAGGCTGATAGGGACCTCAGGTGTGTCTGTGATTTTATTGTGACATTGTCATACTTGATTATTATTTTTATCCTCTGTGGTTTTATATGCTGGAAACTTCATGTTTGTGATTTGCAGTTTTTGTACTGAATTTACAGGATTTTCAGGATCATACGACTGAACATGTAGCAACTGCATGATATTGTTTTGTGACATTAGGATGGTATTTCTACTTTTTGTAGTGGAAGTCTTGGTGACAACAATAGTATAAAAAGATCAACAACTAAATCCACATATCATGTAAAAAATTTCATACATTTTATTAAAAACTCATAAATCCCCATTAAATCCTACAAGGGATAAAAAGGAAAGTACCTTTATTTGTGTTTTTGAAACTCTGCATCATAACAAACACTGTCCACACACTGTCCATGAAAGGATAGTTCACCATAGAAATTAAACAGTTTTTATAGCTATTGTCTTAAATGGATTCAAAGCTGTGCAGCATGTGTATTCAAAATGAAATACTGCCAAAAAAATGTATCTCAAAGCGCTCTCCAAGCTCCTCCTGTCAAACAGTACAGTCCTCATGTCTGTTGAGAAATTAGGTCACCATGATCATATGCATTAATTCTATTTGCTGAGGCTATGATTTACTGTGACTTATATATGATTGATTTCACAGCTATACCTCCCTTTTAGATCTTCTGCTCCTTCCTGTGGAAACGCAAACACAGAGAGGTTGCTCAGTCTAATGGCATCTTGCCAGATGTACATTTTCTTTAGCTTAAGTTACTACAGCCCTGTAAGCAGAGTGTCTCCCTTTGTGGTACAAAAACTAAGAAGATGAACACAGTAAAAGCTTAGAGACCACTGATTCATTAGCAAAGGGAAAAATTAATAAATGCCACCCCCACTGTGCAGGAGATGCTGTGCTTTTTCAGTGTGTTGTGTGTTGCTGATGCTATAATAACTGTCTGGAGAATTTTTTTTTTTCCCTACAAAGAATAGTCCCCACTGTGGCAAAGCAGCAGCAGTGAGCATCACTCAGTGTGATGAGAAGCTGTCTTTTCACTGAGTGACCCAAATCAGGGCTCCTGATAAAATCATCTCCTGCTGGAGGCACAAAAACCACCATACACAAGCTTAATTCAGTTATATAGTATTATTTGGATTACATTATGACATTCATCTTTTCTGTATGTTTCTCCTCATATCCACATTATGCTCTTCTAGTTCACATATATATATATATTTGTGTGTGTGTGTTCTAAGTATCTCAGTACAAAGTCATAATAGGTGATTCAGGTGGTGGTTGCTATCAGCAGAATCAATTAGCACTGACTGACCGAGGGTACAAGTCAGTAAATTCTTGATCATGATTTGAATGATGATAATGCTGTTACATTTGGGAGAAAAAGAAAATGTCATTTAACACTATGTTAGTGTAACCATGGCAACCTTAGAAAAAGTCCTCATGACTGTCACATTTTGCTGTTGTCCGTGTCATTATCATTGGAGTCAGTACATCATGGGATCAGCTGCAGATTGGAATGTCAGTGTTCTAAGTTAGGGGTGCTGGATCGGCTTTCACTTGTCCTGTCCATGCAGATCAGAGTGAGAAGATGCTCACCAGGACTAGCTCTCTGCTTCACTGTGAGCCTTTAAATGCTGACAGATGACAAGCATTCAGCATGACTGTCCTTTTTAATTTGTGCATGTTAAGGAATAAATTTCACAATTAAAAAAACCAGAAATCACACAGGTTTATGTTGCATATGCAGCCCCAAAAGGCACAAAAAGTAATAAAGGGTTATCAGACAAGTCAAAAATACAACTGAAATATATCAGTAAATTATACTGTAATTATATTACATAATATTATTGTATTAATAAGTGAAACCAGATACAAACTGTGTATACATCCTTTCAAATGAACTACATTGACTGTATGTTTGTGTGTTCTCCCAGTGCCTGTGTGGGTTCTCTCTGGGTTCTCCTTCCTCCCACAGTCCAAAGACATGCAGGTTAATTGTTGACTCTAAATTGCCTGTAGGTGTGAATGTGAGTGTGGATGATTGTTTGTCTAAACAGACGATGCGCAGAAAGTTTTCTTCCTCAGTTGTGTGCCTCGACACAATCCTGTCTCTGAGCTCTGCAGGCAGTTCCTTCAACCTCATGGCTTAATTTTCACTCTGATATGTATTGTCAGTTGTGAGACTTTATATAGACAGGTGTATGCCTTTCCAGCTCATGTCCAATCAATTGAATTTTAGGTGGACTCCAACCAAGATGACGAAACATCTCAAAGATGATGCAGTGAATTGGGAGGAAGCTGAGCTAAATTGTCATAGTAAAGGGTCTGAATACTTATGTCAATGTGATATTTCAATTTTTCCCTTTTTCATTAATTTGCAAAAAGTTCTAAGATTCTGTTTTTTCTTTGTTATTATGGGGTATTGAGTGTAGATTGATGAGGAGAAAAAATATTTTTGCACAAGGCTGCAAAATTGAAGGGGTCTGAATACTTTCTGAATGCACTGTACTATCCAAATTTTTCTTTACACACCTTTCAGAATATACTCAGGGCTCCAGAATGCATCCATTTAGTTGTAGTTAGTTACAGTGGGACTAAATATTATAACTAGGAGCTCCAGTACTAATATGCTTCCTGTTTGCAGCTGGGCTCTTGGGTTTGGGTGTTTTTTTTTTTTTAACCAAAGCATTTATCAGTGATATAGTTAAGACAGAAAAAATATGAATTTGTTGCATTGCATGTCAGTGGAAGTGATGCTCCCATGTTTTGTGCTGTAAGGAGCACCAGTGCTACTAGTGGAAAAAGTTAATCTGGAGCAATGATACTTAAGGCCTACACCATGAGAAAGGATGTCGGTGTGAATCTTTTGTAGCAGGATGTTCTAGACAGGATTGAGACTCATTAACCTCAGCATTACGAAAATACCAAACTAACAGCAGCACTACAGGGGGTGGGAGGGTTCACAGTGTTCACCTACTAAATATCACCCTAACAGATGCACAACAACTGCTTGCTTCTTCCTTCACTGCTACTCTTATATAACTGAAACTGACACTAAATGCCATTTTTATATATTTTGCAGCTCAGCAGGTCACTTGCTCTCAGAGCCAGGCCTGCAGTGTTGTAATGGGGCATAGTGGGGAGATTTTGACAGGGTTGTTCTGGAAGCAGACATCTGGATTTATAGCTGATAGGCTAGCTATATGAAAATGCCTAGATTTGCCTGCCTTGATGACACAACACATTTTTTTCAAATTAGCTGAACTATTCCACTATCCATGTGTTCCCAGCTGCAGCAATATCCACTGGGCCAATTCTAGGTACTATACAAAATATCACAAGAAACCCAAGAACTTTTTGACTCTTGAATTATAGGTTGTATCTCTAAAAGCAGAGCCACGCAGCTGTCATATGTACTTAAATTGCTTAACTAATTTTAATTTAGACTCACTGTATTTTAAGCAGGCATTGTGCAACTGTATAGTGTGGGGAAAATATATTGTAAAAATTAATATAAGATCACGCTCATTTTGTACTCTGTATGAAAGGACTGAGACCAGAATCAGCACCAAAAAAGAAGTGATCAGGATGTCCTGACATGTTAGTGAGTCTCTGCAAAAACAGACTCTTACTATGGGGAACTCCTTAGCACCCTGAAGCACTTTACCATTCTATAATCTATGACTATAAAGTGCCTCTAATGCACCAAATTCTCTGCTGTGCTGTGTGTTATTCATCACTCAGTCTCAAGACGACAAGCCAAGAGAATCTTAAAAAGTCTGAAAAGTGAAATAATGGGAGGATAGACTGATTACAGTATTTCTAGTTTCATAGGACAAAACAGGACAAGACTGCTAGGACCTCTTTGAACAAACACACTTTCAATACTAAAAGCAATTTGGGTTGTTCCCTGAGCCCATGCAGAACCATTTGGTCCACTTTTAAAATTAATTAAAATAAACTTTTCATTAAAAGTTAAGTCTTTTTTATTTATTGAATTGTATGCAATTTTTTTTAGATAAAAGTATGAAATAATTTTAGTTTATGTTTGTTGCTGCTTGAAATGTGAGATCGACCTTATATATCATTTAATCAGTGTGTGTGGGTTGGACAGATGTCAATAACGTCGGCTCCTGCCATCGTGAAGGATCATATATGGGAAACATCAACAAGTAGGATACTAAATATAGGTGTATTAGCAGTCATTATAACAGGTTAGAGAGATCAGTAACAGTTTCTGTATATTTGGGAAGAATATTATGTGATACTGATATAAACCCATTTGAGAAAATGTAAACTTTTAATGGCATCGAAGTAGACTTGGCATCTAATGAAACTGTAAATAGTGCCAACATGACTTTTACTTTTTAGGTCAAGAAATTGCTTCCCATCTGTGCACAGCTTAAGATAACTGCTGTGTCACTATGTACTGGAAAAAATCAGTTGCAAATGCAATTGCACTAATGCACTAATATTATTCGTATTCCTGCAATTATTGTGTTCAGCAAAATGTAGTAAAATGTCTTAACTACTCAAACAGCTTTCTGATTTAACCCTGCAGCAAAGGTTAATAATTACTGTGCTGCTAAGCTCATTGTGTCACTCTGTAATAGGATTTAGATGAAGACATTCTGATGAAATGTGCTGACTGCAGTCCAAACATGGATTATGGTGGGAATAATGTAGAAGCAAACAAATTAAGTTTATCACTCTGACTTTGCATGAATGGTTTTATTTTGTCATCTGTGTGTTTGCTTCGTTCTCTCTTTTTTGATTCCACTTTGTTCCACTTTTGGCAGATCTCGTCTCTGGGGAATGCCTCATGTACCATATGACTGTATAAGCTATATATAAGCAACTGAAACTGAGTCATTTGACACCACTGGGGAGTCCATTATTCCGATCATGAGTTGAGTTAAGAAACAGGGAGGCACATGCCTGCAGGGAGGAGTTAAAGCTACTCTTTCAGATCTCATCTCATCACCTCATCAGCTGCAGGCATGGTCTTAACAATGAGGCTCCTCTGTGGCCTGCTCATTTGCTGTAGGAGCGACACACCAGGGCCTCTTATCTCTTTTCTTTCATAACCAAACTGTAATGTTCAAAACAAACTTAAGTTCCATTATGTTTGGTCAGCTGAGACTAAATTTATCTCAAGACATGTAAATTTGAATGCCATCCTTTGATGACGGTGATAGTTTTACGTCATTTTATAAAGTGAATTCCCCAGAAACTTCTTATCTTTCCAGGCGTCACGAAAGCAGTGGTTACAAAACTCATCCAATGTCAACCAGTACAATAAGCTGCCAGTCCATTATGTATCACAAGAGATGTCCACTGTAAAGGAGCTGCTGAGAGTTAAATGAAAAGTACAGTAAATTTGAGGCAGCTGGTTAGCTTAGCTTAGCTTAGCACAAAGAAGACTGGAAACAGGGAGGGAGCCACTATGGTAACAAGGTGATAAAATCCACCAACCAGAATCTCCAAAGTTAGCTAATTAGCAAATTATGTGAGGGTACCAGGCAACCAGCAGAGACACTACAAAGAGATACCAGAAAGTCACTGCACTCTGTGGAGGTTTCTGCTTCTTAAAAGGAGGTTTTTCCTCGCCTTGTGGGATCTGTTGGGTCTCTCTCTAGAAATATAATAATCTAAAGAGTACGCTCTAGACCTGCTCTACATGAACGGTGCCTTGAGATAACTTCTGTTGTGATTCAGCGCTATATGAAAATTTAACTGAACTGAATTGAATTGTCAAGAAATTGTCCAGCACAAAACTCCCTGTACCCCACAGTCTGTTGATTACGTTCTATTGTTGTATGGATTAAACAAATGACATATGACATATAACCTAGAGAGCTTTAGAGGTGCTGGTAGGTTAATTGTTCCCTCATTACCAGTCCTCATGCTGAGTTACGCATACAGGCTGTAGGTTGATATTTACCACAGTGAGAGTGGTATTGATTTTCTTAGCTAATTCTCAGGAAGAAAATAATTACAGTAAAATAAAGAACACAGAGCATTTCCCAAAAGCAGCCATTTACATCTATCCCTTTATGGCAGACTTTGCCCTTAGAGATGTTATTAAAGTGTTGCTTGTTTACTTAATGTTTCACCAAATAACCTTAAATATTACATTACAGCTTGATAAAGTTGTGACACTAAATCAGCTAACTGATATTTTTATAATCACAATGTATCAAATGACAATACAAAACTTAACAAGAATTATCAGGTGAGTCTGCAGTTCCCCTCAGCTGTGTAGAGATTTATGGTGGGTTTCTCAGCAGAACATAACGCAGTTGAAGTTGAAGAATAGACTTAAAGTTGTGGAGGGACATCAGTTTTTGTCAGCACACAAAATATTATATCTGAGCTACAGAGTCAAGATTCACATTCTACATTCTACATGGATAACATAATGTGAAATTTCATTTGCAGCCTGCTTGAGAAATGCCATTAACAATAGAGCAGCAGTGATGTGGACCAGAGTGAGAGCAGGGATGAATGCGTCTGATGAGTCCCCCTTCCACGAGGAGGTGCTGATGGATAACTCCACCTGGGCTTACCCCTACTATCACCAAAACTACACCCTGCCCCCACAGCTGCTACCAGACAAGACCAGCACCTCCAAACCTGCAGCATGCGAGCAGCTCCACATTGCTGTAGAGGTCTGTATTTCTGTGTACATAGTGAGTAAAAGAGAATCACACCAAAGTGCAAATGTTTTTGTTTTTGCTTTCAGCCCTTTAAGCCAATTAACACTTCCTTGGGCCTACACCTTGCATGTGTCATGTGTCTACGAGCTGCAAGCAGTTTAAACACAGAGTGATTTTCCCATCACCCACTGATTCATTTTAATGGTTTTTGTTCACGTGAAGTGAAACACTCTTTTTTGGATAGTAGTATTTTTTTTTATTCCTCTTTCCTTGTCAATTATCTTGGGACCTCTCATATTTATCTTGTGACCTCTTGGGGGATCCCAACTCTGAGGTTGGAAACCGCAAGTGTGCTACCACTCCTCTGCTCTGTTCATGTCTACTCCTCTCATTGTTACATTGTGTTTTTCTCTCCTCAGATCTTTCTGATCCTGGGTATCGTCTCCCTGCTGGAGAACATCCTGGTCATCACGGCCATAGTAAAGAACAAGAACCTCCATTCACCCATGTACTTCTTTGTTTGCAGGTGATTTGCTGCTGAACATGTACATACACACACACACACACACACACACACACAGACACACACACACATTTATATATGCTCCCACCCATGGGGCACAAGGGGTCACTGAGCGATTTCATGAGTTGCTTATGGAGATTTTGGACTCACAGGTTGGTGCTCTCTATCACCATCATCAAAACATATATCTTTTGGAAGAATGGTGACATCATTGCAGTGTTGACCGTCTGCAAATATGGAGAAGTCTATTGGCAGCTGAAAACCATCATTAAGGCACAAGTAGATTACTTGTGTGTATAATTAGTTTTCCATTAATGTGTTGCTTAGAAGTATTCCAGGAAGTGTCTATGACTTTTAGCCTATTCCTTACAGCCACAACCCCGGAGATGTCAAACAGACTTCAGCAGCTTCAGAAATACTCAAACCAGCCCACTGACACCAACATCATACTACAGTCAAAGTCACAGAGATCACATTTTCCACATTTCATTTGTTGACATGATGAACATAACTGATGATTTATGATCAGAATTCTCTCATTCGTGTCATTTTTTGATGAAAATGGACCTAAATAGGTTGTTAAGAAAGAAAGAGAGCAGGGTGACAGAGCTCCTCTGGTGTTTGGTGTCATACAAAGCATGCTCTCTGCTCATTATCAGATAAGCTGATTTCTCAGCACAAGACAGCTGTGAAGGCCACCCTTAATTGTTTAACAATTATGGGTGGCCATAGTCTGTGCCAGAGAGTTGTGCTTCAGGAGATAATTGGTTTCAATTTTCCAAGCACCTGCTTTATGAGCATTTTGAACTACACAAGACCTGAATGAAAACAGCAAACATTTACACAATGATGTTTTTACACTTAGTAGGCTTTTTTACAGAAGCGATAATAATTTGCACATCTTGAACCTGACAGCAATAGATCAAAGAAATTATGATGTAGGATGTGTAAGCTTATTCTTTTCCCCCTACAAAAATATCACACAGAATATGATGTCAGAGGAAATAAATTACCTCATCACTTCAATTCTACTTAGAATACTTAGATAATCGTAGTTGATAAAAACACATTTTAATATACCTGTTTTTTTTCCACGTAAGATTGCAATCACTACAGACATGTAGACTTCAGGGTCTAGTCACAACTTTGATAAATCAAAAAATTACCTGCAACACAATTTTGAAATTAACAGCAACTACCTGTCAGTGACTGTAAATGTGCAATGTGAAGATTGACATTTTTGCGTCAGAGTGAAATACTGTATCCCAGCAACTACTGATTGCCATGATATATGGTGGAGCCTTTAATGGTCTTTGGAGGATTAATACATATTATATCCTGATAACTAATTGACTTTTCATCTGGTGCCATTGTCAAAATTTCAATTTAGACTTTGGATATAATATAATATAATATAATATAATATAATATAATATAAACATAGCATGGCGTGGAGGTTGCAGTTATGTGTGGATGGCTTGTGCAGGTTTTCTTCAGGTCACAGGTCACCTGGTCTGGAGACATGCCTGTAGAGGAGTTGGTGGTCATTGTACTTTGTAGGGTCCCTCAATTCTGTGTCCTTGGCCTTGAGGATTACAAATACTAACAAAAAGTGCTGCTTGACACAACATCACATTTGTTGAAGTGCAGGTTGCTTATGTATGTTTGCTCATAAACAAGCTACCCACCAGTTTGGAAATGAAATGGCTAACATGACGAGCAAGAAGTGGTGGAGGAAACATTGTGTGATATGTTCACCTATGGTGGTCTTCTTCATTGGCTTTCTAAATTACATGATTGCTATTGAAAGCTTGCGACTGTTGATGTGCCCACGGCGATGACTGAGAAGTGGGGAAATGTTGCACAGTTCTTTGAATGCAGTGGCTTTTCACCATAAGCTAACACACTAACCTAAGATTGTGTACATGGTAAACATTACCATTAGCGTTAGCGTTGCTTATTATCATTGTGTACATGATAATGTCGGCATTTGGTGCTGAACATAGCCTAAAAATGTTATAGTATATAGTGTATAATGTAGTATGTGTAGTACTCTTGATATTTTTAGTAGATATTGATAAAAGCAATCCTGATTTATGTGAATTTGATATACCACTAACTATTTCTCTGTTGTTGTTCTAGCTTCTACATTTTGACATTTACAGTGGATGTCCTAATGTTTAGGACTAGCATCTTGATTGCCATGACAATGCCTTGGCCTCAATTCTGTCTGCTGGTTGCCAGTAGAAAATGTTACATAAATTGTGTAATATTCCTTCAATCATCAAATCATTTAACTGGTTTGCCCACTGGGACATGGATATGTGTCATTACACAGGTCTGCATTCATAGGGAGGAAACACATGCACAGATTTATACATATCCACCTCTGTGAAAGTTTGACTTAACTTGTCTGCTTGTTGCAGCCTAGCAGTAGCAGACATGCTTGTGAGTGTGTCCAACGCCTGGGAGACCATCATCATTTACCTTCTTAACAACAGACAGCTGGTGGTGGAGGACCACTTCATCCGGCAGATGGACAATGTATTTGACTCCATGATCTGCATCTCTGTCGTTGCGTCGATGTGCAGTCTTCTGGCCATTGCTGTGGACAGGTAATGATGGAGGGACGTGTGTATGGATAGATACAAGCACTATTATCTCCAGCTTAACATTCTTGTATGACCTTCAGTCACTGAAGTACACATATACACACTTGTGTACTTGTTTCTTATTATATCTGCAGAAGCTCTTTCAAGGCTTTTGAATGAAATTCAATTTTTAACTAATATATTCTCACAAGAGTGCACACTGTACATAATTGCATTTTGTCCTAAAACACAGCACAAGGTTGCCGTTTTATTTTAGTTAATGTTACATGAAAACAATTACTTAAATAAGTTTGTCTAACAAAAGAGCCTGTGCACTGTAAGTGAACAGCAAACAGCAGTTAGATGCTGGTGCTCAGAATAACTGGGTTTTCAGGTCCCACAGTTCTCTAATAATTTCTTAGAACAGAACTGACAATGTAATAATATGTTTTTAGGAGGGGTCGTAGAGAGGACTCTGTAATTTTGTGCTAATTACCAGGAGGCAGTGTGTACTGTGGCATAATGTTCTTTAATCAAGTCTCTCCTTGTTGTCAGTGCACAGACCTTCAGCTGAACATACTAAAATGTAAAATGTATCTCTCTGCATAACTGCCAGCCAGGCAGGCATACTATTAAACAAGTACAAAAAAAAAAAATTATACCTGATTAAAATGGATCTCTCTCTATATATATATATATATGTGTGTGTGTGTGTGTGTGTGTGTGTGTGTATATATATATATATATATATATATATATATATGTGTGTGTGTGTGTGTGTGTGTGTGTGTTTTTTTTTTAAAGGGCACTTTACCGATTTAATACATTCAGTTCATGAGAGGCAGCAGTCAGCTTGTGAAAACAATGCCATCATTTTTTCTATGTCTCTGGAGGAGCCTTTCTCAAATATGAGAAAATTACCCTGATGATGTCATCAGACTTATATTTAGCTTGCACTTGTGACTTGGGGTATGGACTTTCAAAAGACATGAGTGTTTACCATGCAGGGGTGGTCTAATGAAACTTAATATGGAGTCGCATTATAGGAAATGTAGGATCTGGTGTTTTTTGGAGCTCGTCCTATACTACAGACTAACACTCAGCATATCTCGTGCTGCTGTGACAGTCACAGTTTAGTAATATGGTTCTACTGTAACGCCAAATAGTTACATAAGGTGGTGCCTGAGAGCGGTGTGGTGACTTACTGTGGTGCTGCTCTGATTGGCATCCACCAGACTGAACTCGGCTCTGTAACAAGTTGGTGCAGTTTATGATTACTATATTCTACTGTATGTATGTAATGTATAACTGGTGAATGGCCTGGCATTGAATGACTGATGTTTAGTGTTGTAGAATAAAGCAGCTGTGTGGAAATCCCCATTCTGTTGTCATCTAACAGCACTCTAAGTTAGCTAGCTATCCTGAGACTACTGCTAAACACATACAGCTTAGTCTCTCTATACCTGCACCAGCCATGTAATACTGCTCTGAGTTCAACTAGAGATATCTTGAGATGATCCTAAGGATTGGTACTGGTGTCAATCCATGCATATTTTAATGGAACGGTCTCAGGTAAAATAAGCCCAATCAAAACACAATCCTTTCTTGTCCTCTGTGCTCTGATACGTTACCTCAGCTGCTAGTGTTGCAGCACTGCTGGCACTGCATAAAGTGACCATCAGAATGTGTGAAAATCAAGAATCATGTGGGTGCACCAGTGCGACTGCCTCCAAGTTCTGACATCCCAACTGAAACTAGATAGAAAAAAACTTCTCTCCAATCTCATGCTTATTAGTAATGATAAGCGTACAAAATATTCAGGTAGCAGCTTCATTCTGTGACTGACTTGATGGCAGAGCAAAATAAAAAACGTGTCTTTTAACAAGTATGTGCTCACCCAAAGACAGTTAGTATGTGAGGGAAGAAACTCCACTGTGTAACACTATTGTGCAGCCACTAGCAGACTGAATGTTTTAACGTTGCATCAGTTTGGGAGGCTCATTCTTTCAGGTAATGCTATATGGTTTGGTCATTGATTGCTGAGAACTACTTGTATTTGACTTATTTGAGTTCCATGATATCACTCAGTAAAATTAGAGTGAAAACACTAAAAGAAAGATATGATGCTACCTTTTGTATTCATTGCAGATATCCAATTAGTAAACAGTACCACCTCAAATGGACTCATTAAACTAATTGTTTTGTGTTGCTGTGTCTTTCACAAGTCATACATACATAAATATATACTACATGCAATGCATCAGAACACTGTTTCTGTAAAACCGTACAGAAACAAAGTGACACAATAACCATTTGTCTGCAGTGACTAGATAGGCTTGATTGCTAAAAATCACAGGGTTATTTCAGATATTAATATATGTTAATATCCACAGGTACGTCACTATCTTCTATGCTTTGAGATACCACAACATTATGACAGTGAGGAGAGCTGGCTGCATCATTGGGGGAATCTGGACCTTCTGCACGGGCTGCGGTATCGTCTTCATCATCTACTCAGACACCACCCCTGTCATTATCTGCCTTGTCTCCATGTTTTTTGCCATGCTGCTCATCATGGCCTCCCTCTATAGCCATATGTTTATGCTGGCTCGTTCACACGTCAAGCGCATCGCCGCCCTGCCTGGCTACAACTCCATCCACCAGCGTACCAGCATGAAGGGGGCCATCACGCTGACCATCCTGCTGGGGATCTTCATCGTCTGCTGGGCTCCCTTCTTCCTCCACCTGATCCTAATGATCTCCTGTCCGCGGAACCTCTACTGCGTGTGCTTCATGTCCCACTTCAACATGTATCTCATCCTCATCATGTGCAATTCTGTAATTGACCCGCTCATCTATGCCTTCAGGAGTCAGGAGATGAGGAAGACGTTTAAGGAAATCATCTGCTGTTGCAGCTTGAGAAATGCCTGTACGAACATCTGTGCTCTGACTGGTAAGTACTGAGAGAGACAGACTGAGAGGACCAATGACAGGATGGATATAATGGATTGACTGAAACTGACACTGGAGTATAACTATGGGAGATTCTATCAAAATATACTGAGAATTGGTTCATTACACCTTTCAGCTAGTACAGTGTTAAATCAAGCACATTTTGTCTTCTGACCAATATGGACTGGACAGGGGACGTAGGAACATTATGTTGGAAGACTATTATCTCCTATTCTGTATGCCTTGTTATACAAAGTACAAAAACAAATGCTACTTTATTACATACATTATTTTCTGGTCTGCCTTTCATTCTAACTGATATTTCTTTTACTCCTCTGCTTTAGCCTTCCTTTTTAAATCAGTGAACAGTTATTACTTTCTTTTGACAGAATTTCTATATCACTAATTTTCACTACCATTACTTACTTTACTTATTAGTAAACCTTCAACATGGTTGTGTATATACTTTCTTTTAATTATGCATTGGCATACACATAATGACTGCCCACTGCTGCTCTGGAGAATTGGTTGAGCATGAATGATGGAGGCAGTGAAGTCAACAATTGGGTAGAAAACCAAATAGATCTAGTTCACAATTACTCATATTCATATGGTGTCTCTTGCTGTGGCCACCTTTTATTAAAGGGCAACCAGATTTTCCACATTAAAGTCTGTTTACAGGTGTTGAGGAACTACAAGCTTAAAAATGAAAAAAAAAAAAAAAAAAAAAAAACTCTGGGGATGTGGAGTTAGAAAGAAGGCAGTTTACCAGACCTCTGTAGCCTGCTCTTCATTTCTGCTTGAGGCTAGAGCCTTGAGGCTACATTAGCTGCTACCAGCATAACACACCCAACCCTTTTTTAAAGAAAATCCATCCAAGTCCAAAACTGTTACTGCCAGTTTGTGGTTTCTGCATCCTGCAAGGGTCCATGTGGAACACTTCCACTTGACTGTAGTATGTATAGAAAGACAGTCTGCAGCTGACTATCCTGGAGTATGGTTAGGGCTTTATAGGAGTGCAGTGCTTAATTGGTTGAGTATTCTGTTACAATATACATTTAAATTAAAGTCACCTACTTGGCTACACATTTAGTGACTGGTTATTGTGCCAAATCTGAAGCTTTGGACAAAGATATTTTGGTGCCACTCGAAGATGATTCAGTCCCAATCTGCTCCATCGTGGATGTGCCTCATCTCCAAGTACACACAAAGTGTTTATGCATATATGTAAATCAAAACATTATTCAACTCAGATTGACGACATCCCTGTGTGAGTAAGTTTATTTGAAGTAGGCCACAGCATTGATGCAGACTGACTGAGTCTTTGGTGGATTATTTTTTTAACCTTCAACAAGTCACACATTATTTGTCTATGGCCTCAGACATATGTCATCTTGGTTGTTATTTGTAAGTATGGAAAAGTTGTGCTGCTTCTGAACCTTTGGATAGCTTTACCTGTCAACAGCCAATTTTCTGTTATTGCTATATGCCCTGCCTCAGCCTGCTGCAGCATTAGTGATAAAAATTAATGATCCGCTTCTTCAAATATGCCAGTAGCACAGGAGTTTCTGCTGTGATTTGACTGCAAAGTCACTGTGTCTGTCTCCTGTCTCTTTCTTCTACCTTCATATTAATTATAGCTGCTGTGTTCTGCCAATGTGCCCTCTGATCTCCTCATACTGCCTTTCTCCCCTCCACTCTATATTAGACTCAAGTAACGATTCAAGTTTACAAAAAATGTAAAAAATGAATGTACAATAGCTTCACAATGCTCTGAGTGTATTCCTACCTCCCAGCTAAGCAGCTTGACAGAACTTCATCACAAAAATCAACCATCTTCTGAATCTGCTTTTCATACCAATGTTACGCTGCATTGTAGATGCTAAACATTTGTTTTG
This sequence comes from Lates calcarifer, assembly GCF_001640805.2. Taxonomy (NCBI): domain Eukaryota; kingdom Metazoa; phylum Chordata; class Actinopteri; family Centropomidae; genus Lates; species Lates calcarifer. Next base: position 15,564,991 of record NC_066847.1, read on the forward strand.
CAGTTATGCTTATAGAAAACAAGATAAAGAATGTTTTTGGAAGAAATATGAGGAAAAAAGTATTAAAAAGATGTTTTTTTTCAGTTTTGTGTTACAATTTTCAAACTGTAGCTTTCATTAATGTTTATTGTATCTTTTATCAATATCTATAATATCTTTACCTTGTTACTGTTGTGAAGTACTCAGTTCTTGTTCCCACAGAAACAGCAGCAAAGCCACTGACATGATGATGTGACATGATGTGACACTGGACAGAGCAGACATGTTGATTATAAATTGCATGCTCAGTCCTATGTTTCTGTACATTGAGACAGTAAAACAGCTGCAGTGGAAATATAAATGTGAGCTACAGTTGAAATGATTGTTGTAGTTGTTGGCAATGTTGTATGATGAATAATTTTATTGTCTGTATTGTATGTCTGAATAAAGGTGAAAGGTAGAATGAAGAGCTGTTTTCATATTAATGTTCCTCTCTGTGTCTGAGGTACACTCAGCTCCTCTGAGTAATGTTGAAATGAATGTCATGACTGACACTTGGGGTGAAATGAGATCACATCCAAGTCTTTAGAGAAAAGGAGATGGAGCAGGGATGGATGGTTAGACAGCCAGCGAGGCAGGGAAGTGAAGAAAACACTCACACTCACTAAAACATTCATGTTTGGAGAGGTGTATTCAGACATACACATGAACACACAAATGTTCACGCTAAGGAACCAAACGTACAGGTGACAGCAGCCTTGATTCAGCGTTAAAAAACAGACAGGGAGAAGTGAAGGAAGAAAGTTGCTGCAGGATGCCTTTGAGCACCCACAGCTGCTCAGCAGCAGTACGATCTATATACTGTTGACTCCCAGGTGTAAATATATACAACCCAGTGAATGTAAAGCGCAAAGAGCAGTGGTTTTGTGGATGTATGTCAAATATTTCTCTACGAGCATTGCTACAAATTTTAACAAAGCAGCATCTTCCTGAAGGTTTGTCTGAGCTCTGCACTGCGGAAGGCGTAGATGGCTGGGTCAATAAGAGCATGACACATCAGTAGCACCGTGTGCAGCTGGAACAGTGACCGGTAACACTCGCAGTATGGGTTTATGGGGCACACCATGATGATGATGAGGTGAAGGAAAAACGGTGCCCAACACACCACGAATGTCCCAAACAGGATGGTGAGAGTCAGCGCTCCTCTCATGCTGCTACCCCACCTCCGCTGGCACCGACATTTCCTCCCACCACTGGTAGGCAGAGCTGCGATCCTCCTGGCATGTATGCGTGCCAGCATGAACATGTAGACATAGAGGAAGCAGATAGTCGCCAGGGAGATGAGGAAGAAGACGACAAAGCAGATCATGATGAACTTAGAAGCAAAGAACTTCACCATGAGTACAGCCGACACCCCACATGTCATCCAGATGACACCCAAGATGGCCCTGGTGCGCTGCATTGTCATGATGTTGTGATATCTCAGTGCATGGAAGATGGTGATGTACCTGAAAATGAAAACAAATCATTTTGTTCTCTGCTCAAATCATAATTGGTACAGTGAGTTTCATTTGGATGTTTAAACTTGCAATAACTGATTTTTTTTACCACTTGGCGCATTGGAAACAAACTGTTGACACAGCACTGACATATTTTCACATTATAAGTTAATATGTTGAATTAGTTTGGCAAAAGTTTGCCTTTTTACATATCCAGCTGACAGGCAACCATTTTGGCATTAATTTGGAGTCATGTTCTGGCCACCTGATGACTATAAGATATTCACTTTCATTTTAACTTTATTTTGGTCTCTACCAGCACCTGAGGGAAAGCGTTTAGCAGCTCTTTAGTTGCTAAATCTTCTGCATATTCACCAGGTAGCAGTAACTTTGTCTGTCTGCTGTTTGGTGCTGGGCAGGTATGTGTACAAAGGATTTTTTAGAGTTTTTTTACTCAAAGGAGCTGTCTACTGTTGCTGGAGATGAAGCTTAGAGGGGCTCAGAGTGAATCAAAACACTCAGCTGACAGATGTTCCTGAGCTTCACAGAGCTGAGGGGAACTGCAGAGTCAAGTGATAATCATCTTATTTGGGTTTGTTACTATGAGCGACCCTTTTCACATAAAAGTAGTCATGTGACAGTCTGAAAATAATTGATTATGGCCCATTTAAAGCTGCGCTTATCAGTATTTTTGTATTAATAACTAAGTAAATGACTAGATATAATGTGACAAATCCACAAAATATTATCACCCAACTTTGCGGCTCCCCCTAACCCTATAGAGTTGTTAAATAAAGTTTAGTTGTTTTGTTTACTGCCTACAAACTCTGTTTTCCTTTTTTCATTCATTGCTAAACATTAGCTCATCAGGCTAATGACACACTTTAGCTACACTCAGTCTCCTTCATTCTCCCACTGGGTATTGCATAAATACTTGCAACACATGACAGTATGAACACATGTGATTGGCACAGTCAAAGTGAGAAGTGAGATATTTTAAATAAATTACATCTTACATTCATCAGGCTGACACAAAAACAACTCCACATAAATGCTAACATTCGGCCATGGCTGCTGGCTGTGGAAATTGGCAGTTGTTTTCAGTGTTTTCTGTTCCCCACAAGTGGCCAATAATCAATACATACAGCTTTAAAGTGAACAAATACTTTGTGAGAGTACAGTTGTGAAAATATGTGAAAGGCTGCATCTATAGCCAGTGAATTTCATTGCTGCAGATCATTTTCCAAAGCAGGCTTAGGGTTATCAATAACAACAAGCAGCTACTTGACTTACACCACATAAGTTACATTATTTTTGAATGGTGACGCAATTGTGATTGGGCATTATATAAAGTCTTCACAGTTGATGCATTCAGGTACTTTATGATACAAACCACCTCTTTGTGGATGCAGTACTTTTATGCAACCCGCTCTCTGATCTTAGATGTCAAAGCTTACTGTAAGCATTTGAACATTGGTAAGAGTCTGCATTGCATAATACTGTCCTGTCTATGAGTTACAGCCTAGCAAAGTTACCATCAGAGGCCTAGTTCATGGGACCTTATGTTTTGAATTTAAATATTAACACAAGGATACTTGATCATAGGGCCCAAAATCCATAGAGATTTACAATAATAAAAAAAAAACACTTTAACCATTATGATGCCATTGTAATAACAAATATATGGTGTAAAAATATTGTAAACAGTCATCGAAAATATTTCTGTGTGCAAATCCAAGCCCTACATACATACCGGTCCACAGCAATAGCCAGGAAACTGAAAATGGAGCCAATGAATGACATACACAGCAGGGAGTCAATCACATCGTCGGCTTTGGTCTCAGAAGAACCTTTCTTCTCCAGCTGTCCCACATCAGCAAACACAATCATCACGTTCTCCCAGGTTTTGGTGAGGCTGGCGATAGTGTTGAAGGCTGCCAGGCTGCAGATGAAGCAGTACATGGGTGAGTGAAGGTTCCGATTCCGTATGATGGCCACTACAACCAGGAAATTTTCAGCTAGGCTCACTAATCCGATGGTGAAGAAGAGAGGGACAGGAACTTTCACGTCAGGGCAGTCCGACTGGTTCACTGAGGCAGTATTCATAGTTAGACAAGATGGCGTTCTGTTAAGATTAAAAGGCTGGTTAAGTGCTGCAGGTGGTGAGAACCGCTCGAGGGAAAGGTTCATATGGAAGTTTGTAGCCTCATCTTCTTTGATAAACATCACTTATGCATTTGCTGAGTTCATGCTAAAGGTTGTGTCAAGATCTGGCCTCTGCAATATAATTGGAATATCCCAATTTCAAATAGTAATGTTATCTAACGTTACCAGTTCTTGGAAGAAACTGGATAGACTAAATTGAATGAATCGGCTGGTAGCTGTGGTAAGGCTAAGCAGCAGGAATGACAGATTGAGCATGTCTATTCAAATAGACAGTTTGGATTGAATTTACTGAAGTGTGTTAGCCTGCCATACACTGGTGACTACTTCTTCCTCTGCAATCTCGTGAGCGACGGTCTAATTTCAGGAAGACATGCAGGAATGGTGGAAACAGGCTGCTCTCTGCAGAAGGTCGTGTTCACATACCTATTTTCAGCTGTGGGGTTGGAGGTGGTAGTTTTGGCACAGTTTAGTCATAATCTCCAGCCATTTGACTAAACTGTATATTGTTTTACACACAGTGAGTGTTTGTCCAGGGATTACCAACAGTCAGTCCTTGCAAAAAATGGTTTACATGGGATTGCAGTACAGTGATTTACATTGCTGGTCTGGTCTGTGTCGATCCAATCTTGTCTGCTTCAGGAGAGAATGTTTGCTTGATGCTTCCTGTGGAAACACAATAATATTTGTGTTGCTGAAATCCAGAGACATTGTCCTTCTGCTTTTGTGGAATACATTCAATATCCAATGTTTCACATGGTGAAACACCACATATGCAGGTAATCATTTCCATTAAACATGCTTCTTCTCTCTGATGAGTAGTGTGACCTTTTGCCCAAGGCCTAAGAACAGAACTCATCTGATCTCATCTGAGTATTCTGCCCTTCTACTTCAAAATGTTAGTTTCATCCTTGTAATTCTTTGTAATGTCATTCCAGCAGTTATGAAACACATTTTTAGAGGAATATTTTCTAATCATCATAATTATAGATTTGATTTAAAATGAACTAAATACTTTGTACTTTGGGATATGAGTCAGAATTCCTGCCGAGCTGCAGACTGAAGATGGTTATAATAATTATACCTCGCTTTTATTCAAAATATTCTGATCCCTCTTTGCCTCATCTCAAAGTGGCCTCATGGTTTTCAGAATAATCAAATGTTCTTATTAAAACCAATAAAATAAACTTTTAAACTGCTATGTAACAATACAAACTTCATCACCAACTATGACATGGGCATTAAGTAATTTGCCATTGTTGTAGAAAGGACAGCACAAAAGCAGAAATGTAAAAGTAAAACTGTAATCCACTGCGTTTGCTATTTAAGAGACATTTGAATTCCAGCAGCAGTCCAAACAATATTGTCAAAGGATTTACTGACAACATAATGACAGAAAGTGGACTTATTTCCAGTGGTGGTGCAAAGAGTTCAGGAAATCATTTCACTATGCTTTGTGTGCCTGTGTGTGTGTTAATACATCCCCCTGGCACATTTGCAGGGACCTACCACAGTATTGATTATATGAAAACATTGATTCACCACTCTGAAGACCATCCCTGCAATTTTTTCTGTCTTTGACATCTTTCCTGTTGTTGGAGCTTAAATGCATCCTCATGATGTAATTTCTGTGATTTCAGACTCTGGCAAACATCAGCACAGATTTCAGCTTGTTATGCATCCCTGCATATTCAACTCTAATCTATGTATTATGCTCTTTACGGACTGATCACATTTCCAGTCTGTGTATATCCTCTGATGGCTAAAAACCCTGCAGCTGGCCCAATGACACCATCGGGGGTGAGTCATGCAGAAATGCCCAGCAGGTAGACTCACCTTGGCTCACATCTAGTTTATCTGACTCACCAGTGACTACTGTGAACAGACCATCTGGCATCCAGGAAAGATTTGAGGGCTACCAGGGAAGACTGGCAGGAGAGACTTCCTAAACCAATTACATGCAGAAAAAGAAGAAAACTGCCTGGACAACTAGATACCACCTTGCACTGCAGCAGAACTGAAGAACTGACAGTCAGGTTGAGCACCACAATGCTACTGATCCTACCATTAGAGCTGATTAGAGAAGGAAGACTGGTCCTCCAAGCAGGATTTTCATCTACAACAGCCCAAACCATTAGCACCACAATGAAACACCTACAGCCTATCCCTTTCCCAATGCCAAAACACATACACATTTTATCTACCTTAGTCTTCCCTTATGAGACATTGGTACATTTTTTGACTATTGGTTGTCCCTCATGATCACATGATCTATCCTCCCACACTGCACATTAAGGAAGACAAAGACCTGTGGCTGTGGTACGCATAGCAATGGCACTTATTATCTTTTGGGCTCAGGAGAAGGTTTGAATGGATCACTAAATATCATTAGCCATAAGGAGGTAAGAATGTGTGTAGGAATATGGTATAACGTGCAGCAGGTGTCCAGTGGAGCTACAAATGTGTTGTGAAATGTGTAGCTGATGGGTGGGTTTTTTTTCTGACAGAAATATAATTCTAAACACTGTATAGTTCTCAGCACTAGGCTGGAGTATAAGAGTGTGTCTATGTTGTTCCTGTTTCTTTGAAATATATCACGGTTCCTATTAGAACAGATGCTTAATTGAGCCATGATGATAGAACCATGGCTAAACAGTGAGCGCCCACTGAAAGATGGCAGGAGAACATAATTGGCATTCTTTGGGCTCAGCAGCAGGTCTGATTAAATCACTAAATGTTATTAGCCAACAAAAGGTTAGACAGCATGTGGGATTATGGCATAACACATACAGCTGGAGTCTGGTGAGACTACAAATCCTGTAGATCACTGATAAATAGGGTCTTTTTGGCAGAAATTCTAAACATAGTATAGTTTTCAGTACTAGGTTAAAGCATAAAAGAGTGTCTATTTTGTTCTTGTTTCCTTGAAATTTGTCACGATTCGTATTAGAGCGGATGCTTACGTCAGCGTGACAGTGGAAGAGTCCCTCAACTGTAAACTCCCATCAATAGATGATTAAAGCCATATGAATCAGCCAGAACTGCACAAAGGTCCAGCAGGAATGGTAATGGACAGAGCTTTAGTTATATGTCGACAGAATGTCAGCCCTGTTGACCTCTGTTTCCTGCTTTTTCATAACACAGTAGCTCCAGATCTTAGCTGTTATTTTCTGCTGGTACTTTAAAGTAAAAGGTTTCCCTGCATTACACTCTCCTAATGTAACTGTGATTGTTTTGTTCTCTTCTCCCAGGTTAGCTATGACATTATGTAGCGTTATTAGGCTTCAAAAAATCCGAACATTGGGAACATTTCAGTAATGCATTCCAATGTAATGTATTCATAGACAAAACATTTTGTTCTTCCGCTCAATCCTTGATTATACATTGTAAATGTAAAAGCTTGAATTAAATGAAGAATAATGTAAAAGCCTTACTTGTTTCTCCCTCAGCTGCCAGCTGCTGAAACAACCGTCTTGATGAAGTTCTTTTAGAAGATGATTTGTCCTTTTTTCATCATTATGTTTGCTGATTATCTAAACAACAGGCACTGATGTAAGAGCTGAAGTGAACCTATCTTTCAAGAGGGTTTTAGGCAGTGGATGGGGGAGACAGGGAACACTGTTGTTGTAGCCCTGAAAGGCTGCTTCATCAAGGCTTTGCTACATGTTGTTTACTCCATTTCAGTGTTATTCTTGTCCATCAGTATGTCCATTAATGTTATCTGCACAAGGACAGTCAGTACACTGACCTTCTCCTCGCCTCTCTCTCCCTTTTCTCTCTGTCTGAACAAATGTTCCATCTTGTTAGAGTTTATCATTTAGGATAAATCATACCTGATTCAAGTTTATTGGTCCAAGTATGGAAAATAAGGTCCACCATCTGGATTGGAAAGTGTTGTAATCCATGGATAATGGATAGTGGTCATTAAAACTGTTATGCATGCATACAGCGTGTCAACAGCAAAGGCCAAGAAATGTATGCATTATAATCTACTCCCTGGAAACTTACTGAAATAAATGGTACATCTCCTAACCATGTGTCTGATCTTTGTCAACTGACAGCTCTCTAAGTGATTATATCTGATGGGTATATCAGGCTCTGGGTTTCTCTATATGCCAAAACAGTGTGATGTTTAGAGCACCATTTTTTTTTAATAAATATTTTTTTAAATACATTTTTATTTCTCTTTAGTATGTCTGGCTACCTAGTTTACTACATCCAGTAACCAAGTCTTACCTCTAACTAATAACTAACTGGATCTAACAATTGCTTAATTACCTACAAGCAATAGCTGAAACCCTTACAAAAAGAAATGTATTTAATTGTGCTGTTAGTATAATTCTTTTAAACTGAAAATGAGTAAGTATGCTTCTGGTTTACTTTTTAATGTCCTTATCATAGACATACTAAACAAATTAAGATTAATCTTGAGTACATATATAGTAAAGTCTAAGTATATTTGGTCTATACTTGTACTTGTTCTTAAGTATACTTGGTTTGTACTGACAAGTATAAAGACAAATCTAGGTATATTTGGCTTATACATGTACTTAATCTTTTGACAGATATACTTAAGACAAGTATAATTAAGTATCCTTACCTTATACAGAATATTTACTTAGCTTGTAGTTGTGCTTTGTCTTTTGATGAAGTAGATTATTAAATACTTATTTCACACATACTGGCCTCTTTGAGTTAGTACTCCAGTGTATCTTCTACTTTTCTTATAAACTTAAAACCATATTCAAGTTTATAGTAAAAAGTTGTGGAATAGTTTAGAGTAAATGGGTGGAACTGAACCTGATCCTTTATGTTCAGTGTTAACAACTCACTCAGAAACTGTTTTATTACCTGTTTTATATGATTTATTTCTTGATCTATATGTTTATTATTTCTTTATGTATTATTTTATCTACTGAACTAAGTTTGTGTAGACTGTAAATCATCTGAAACCCCCCAGTTTTTTAATGAGAGAAATGAACAAACAGCTAAAAACTAAAGGTTCTAAGCTTCATTTTGATGGACAGGTTGCATGGATGCTTCCATATTTTTTCCAAACCAGTTTAAATGAAACCACGTCCACTTCCGTTTGGTGAAAGCTAAGGAAAGGCTGCATTCTCATGGAGACCGCACACACACACAAACCCGGTGAAATATGACGATGATGATGTAAATTCATCAAATCCAGTGATCAGCGTTTTCCAAGCTACAGTAGCTGTCATACTGTGAAAAATGACTGACAATCAACTGCACAAATCACAGAGGACTGTAGAAAACATTCATTATTTCAGGAGGGAAACTCACCTGTTTGAGAGAGCAGAATTAGTCGTTAGCTCCAGTGATCTTGGTTTTGGTTTTGCTTAGAATTTTCCAGAGAAAACATTTAACAGGTGTGCAGAGTCTCTTTTCATGATTCTGTGCAGCTGATTGGTAAGACTGATTAAATCCTGTGCTGACACAGTTTGTCAGAAGTGAAGTTTTTGGATTCATGTAGCACATCTGACATCAGTGTCTGACTTTTTCTTACATGACGTGTGCAGCAGGCAAGTAACTTGACAACATCAGTTTCTTTATGCTAATGTTGACATTATGAGGGTTCTTTTCTTTAACTACGTTATTGGACACACTCTATTTGTGGAGCTAACTTTGTGCTGCTGGTTCTGACTGTGGTATCAGACACCAGTGTTGTCTATAAAATGTGGCCAGTGATTAAAAAAAGAAAAGAAAGAAAAAGGCATGCAATGCAGAGACAGAGTCATACAGACTGTCTCCAGCTTTTATTTTATTTCAAATTAGTGGAATATAAAATATCATAACATTGTGAAAAGATGTTTTCTACCTCAGTGCTACCCACACGTTCTCATAGACTGAGACTGTGTATATAGTGGATTCATTAGCAGTCTCAGATAAAATAACAGATGCTGGGCACTATGTGAGACCCTATAAACCACACCTCTTAGAAAAAAGAAAAAAAAACACCACATACAACAGGAGCAGCAGGAGTCCAGGTGGACACCTGTGGAGGATCTGGTCTGAGCTGATCTCAGCGTCCTTATCTAACCTGCTGCACTACTGATTGGACTCAGCGAGAGAATGAGAACACAGTATCTGTCAACACTGTTACTGCTTCAGTGTTATTTATCACTGTATCTTACCCAGCCACCAACAGTTGTTGTTTAATTGATGATCTGAGAGACATCTCAAATTCTGTGTGATTCACTACAACCACTGTAGCTACTGTATAGATCACAACATGATTACATTTACTGTCTCTTTCATATCCCATTATCTTACTGTAAATAAATCATATCTCAGACATATTCCCACACCCAAGAAACAAATATAAATCATCAATCAGAGACCATGTTGTCACTGGATCACACCAGCTCCTATGTCAACATATGAATGTTCTGACCCATGAGTACATTATTGACAGATGTTATCTAATGTCTTAGAGTGTACAGGAATAACCGAAAACTGAGATACAGTGACCACATTTTGCCACGATGACACACACACACACACACACACAGACACACAAGGTGAAAACAACACAATGGTGAATTGACTCAGCTTCTCAGAAAAGTAATAAAAGTTCTCATTAAGCACACAGCACTCTGTTATCAGTTTCTCCATAGTTCAAACAAAAATAACATTTTCAGGGGAATACCAGGCCTTTCCCATCATGCTTTGCAGTTAATGGAGAACAGCTGAAAAACTAAAATGGCATTGTCTGATGAGGTTATAACTGTGATACCTCAGGAATCTGTCCTGTTTTAAAACCAGCAGAGAAACCAGAGAAACGTATCATGGGAAAATGAAGATGGAAAAAACAAATTAAAAGAAAATAAGAGTAAAAAAAAACCATGAAGTATAATTAGGATGGGCTCTGTGCTAAAAGTGAGCTTTAAAAGAGATTTCAAAGAAGTCACTGACGCAGCCAGCCTGAGCCAACACTCTTTCCCCTCTAGTCTTCAAGTGTTTCTTTGGAACAGAGACTTGGGTGTACTCATGATTCATGTGTGACCTACAGCGTTTTTGAAACATGTGCAGTATTAATGAAGCTTCTGAAGCCTTGGGGATGTAAAGTTGGTTCAGTGAGGACGTTAGGAACATAATGTTAGAATGTATTTCCCCCGTATCCATCTTTGATCTCAGCTGGAAATGAGTGTACTCTGACATGAAGTGATGCAACTACAGCTCTGCTCTCAGACTCTACAGTCCGAGCCTCTGACGTCACATTTGAATAGTATAAGATCTTTTGTATATTTCAGTGTGGAGCTGTGCACAATGCAAACACAAGTACACAAGTGAATCTAAATTGATACAGTTTTCTAAAGTGTATTTTTTGCCTGTATCATATGACATTATGATACCGTGTAGCTGTTTGGTCTGTGTCTTCTGTACTTCCTGTGTTTAGTTCTCTCAGCTGTGTGGATATTCGTCGTCTGTGCTTTTTGGCTGCTCTCAGCGCCCGTACCTTAATTTCAGGAATAGATGCGCATCAAAATCTGAACATCCACCGAAGAGACGGTAGAAACTCTACCAGTTAACGCGAACTTATATGATACGCGACGAACGATGTGATGGGAAACTGATACTGATACTTAAGGAACTCCAGCCTCGCGGATTGTGGGCCTCAACCAATTTCCGGGTCACGTGGTGGACGCACAACGAGCGAAGTGGATACCGCTTACCGGCCGTAGTTTTTACAGTAGTTGCGCACCGACATCTAACCGGGGCTGGCCTTGGTTTGGAAACGGCGGCTCACATGACCGCAGCGGTGCAGCCTTCCAGCGCTGAACAGCCGTGCTGGTGCCGACTCCCAGCGGCACACCGAGCCCAGCGGCTCAGCGAGGTGAATAACGGCTGAGCGGAGCCGGTGGGAGGTTTGGTGTGACTGGTTGTTTGAGGGTGTGTTAGACGGTGTGACTGGGTCTGTGTGCCGTTCCCGCAGGTTGACGATGTTCTCATGATGTAGGCCGGTAATCCTGCTGGAGGTGGGTGATGGATTATTGTTGTTTGATATGTGCTGGGTGTGAGGGCTGGTGTGGTGAAAGCTGAGGTGGAGGTGCTGTCCAGTCCTTCCTCATCGTGGGCACAGAGACATGGAGGCTGCCGTCCACAGCCGTCGTCACATCGTGTACTGGCACAGACAACCGAGTTAAATGTGGATGAGCGGCTCTGACTGCTCTGCTTGTAGGCCACTGATCCTACTGCAGGTGGATGGAGATTCATTGTTTTTCATCAGCTTTGTTTAACATGACTGGACTTAAATGTCTGCTGTTAGACTTCCTGACAGATGCACAGTGCAGGCTGCAGATCTATTATATACATTAACCTACACAAGCTCCTAATGCAGTTCACTGTACCAGGGCTCCATGACATAGAACATAACGTGCTCAGACCTTTATTAAATTCTACCTGCAGTACTGTGGAGCTGGGCTGCAGCTGTAATGCCTTTGATTATTCCTTACATCTTATCATCACAGTTTCTAGACATGAGAAGCCAGATGCAGTCTGCCGATCCACACCATCAGCTTCCATCTTGGTGCCCTTGAGCAAGACTGGTTGTGCAGGGCTGTTCCCACGGTGGAGGTGGAGAAGCTTATGAATGTGTAGCAGGCTGGGGTTGGACAGGAGCATGGAGTCCATGCCTCATTACAGAGAAACACAGCGAAATGCAGTTAACTTAATTTCCCTGAGGGAGTCATCCCAAGGGATCAATAAAGTCTAGTCTAAGTCTAAGTCTTATACACTGTATTAAAGTCAAACTCAGTGAGCTCTGTGTGGATCAGGACATTGAGTTATTCTTTGGAGATATTCTTTGAACAGCAGTTTATATTTCCCCTTGTAAATCAGTTTGGTTCTGCAACAATACCTCTGTTTGTTGACCATGAAAATGTTTTTCTGTAGAAGTCCTTTTTTGATTTAACACAATATACCCAGTTTTTCCAAACGTATCAGTGATTGCAGGTTTGAATGCAACAGCTCTGACTAAATGAAATTTGTAATAAAACAGAAAAATAAATCATGAAACATGCAGGCAGCTGGTTCAGGTTGGCTTAAGTCAGGCAATAGCTCAATAAGTTATGTTATCAACAGCAAACGTCAGTTAAATCATCTGCTTACTAGCTTCTTCATTTACTGTCAGTGTTTACAGTCAGACATGTCCACAAAACCTGTGAATACCAACTGAAGTACGGTTCAGGTTTCGTTCTTTTACTGGCCTGAATATCCTGAATAACACTTTCTATACAGTACAGCTCTGTCCTTGTGTGTATACTGACCGTTGTGTATATTTTATATTAGAAACCAGGTCAACATAACATAACCATATTATATTTCCTGACTCCTCTTTTCCAGGACAGAGAGGTGGAGTTTCTACACCTGTAGAGAAAACACAGCAGTCACAGTCACAGGCCAAAGAAAGAGGCTTCTGTAATTCATGTGCCCCTTGGTCTCTGCTGGGCAAGATGAGTACAGGCCGACCCAAACGGAATATCATCAAGAAAAAATATGTAAGTGGAATTCCTTTCCTCTCTGTGGTAGATACTCTGGCTTTATTTACAACATAGAACCTCATTGGATGTACTTAGGATTTTTTAACTCTGAACAAAAGAAAAAAATATGTTTATGTTAAAAGTTGAATTCATTAGAAGCATAAATCACAAAGTTCACTGCTTTCAGGTCAGATTTTAGAGGATGTACCTTTAACAGCAGTTTGAGACTGCAGTGTTTCTTCACCCTTCTTTGCAGAACTGTTGAAGTTGCACAGACATAGCGTGATAACATAAAACACCTGGGGCCAGATGTGTTAATGGTGCATTTCTTACACATAAACTGGTATTTCTCAAAGGAGACGGAGTGGCAGACCACTGTACATATTTGTCTAGAGAGATCAGTTTGATGGAAGAAGGTGGAGATGAAAATGACAGTGAGAGATGGAGAGTACACTTCACACAGTCATTTCGTATGAAACATTTTAGCATCCTTTTTATTAACACTGAAAGCATCATTTTATTTGACATGTTCCTGTTCACTTTGTCCTTTATTGTGAAACACTGTGTCATTTCTGTGTTTCATAATTGTTGAGTGAGAGTTCACAGACAATGATGATTTACAGGTGCCTGTGAGACCAGTAAATAGCCACAGTAGTGTTAATGGTTGAGCATGATGACAGCTGCTCTGACATTATTGGAGAACATTCAGATGAGGAACAGTTTGACTGACAGGTCTAATGATCGGTGGAGCTGGCAAAAGCACTGAGATGTTAACAGCTGATTAGTCGGTGTAGAACTGAGTATAATGTGCGCCCAGTTCCATAATGATTAATAATGATGATAATACAAAACCACACACATTCACATTATATTATAATTCTGATCAAAAGGCCCATGTATGTTTTTGTGCCTACACAGTGTTGGTCCTGAATAGACGTGAGTCTGCTCTGTGAGGATTCTCAGTCATCCAGGTCAGGGTTTTCCTAGAAGGGCTGGACCTGGTGGTCGAAATTTGAAGATGTTTCATCTCTCACCTAAGAGGCTTCTTCACTTCTGATGAGAACTGAAGAACCTACCATCAGAACTGAAGAAGCCTCTTGGATGAGAGGTGAAACATCTTCAAATATCTACAGCCAGTCCAGTTGCCCTTGACTCAGCCCCTCTTGATTATCTGGGCTCTAGTTTAGTGTTTTCTATCTGAAGTCTCAAGTGGCTGAGTGTAAGTGGGGTGTTTGCCTCCAGATAGAACCGGACAGATGCTAAATATTTAAAGCTCACGCCTTTATGGGTACTTGAGTTTTCCAAAAAAAAAAAAAAAAAAATCCAGTAATACTTCAACAACTTCAAAACTTCAAATATATAATAATCATCATGCTCACAACTAATACAATTAATATGTTGTTGTTTGGACAAATTTTGACCTGATGATGAAAAGTCAGGAAATCACCAAAGTCATTTCAGCTCAAGGCCTCAGTGTGCTGTAGATGAACCAGGCTGTGGTTCAACCACATTTAAAGTCTAAAAGTGTATCTGTTGTGAAAGGCTACACTTGAAGGCAAAGAGAAAAACCTGCTGCCACAGCCTCCTCCTGGCTGCATCCCACACTGATCCCTCAGTGTCGTCGTCTGTCTTTATAGACTCAGTGGAATAAATCATATAAATAGACAACCTCTCATCACACTGAGGCTACGGGTTTATTATCAGTGAGGTTGGTGTATACCTGCAGGGAATGACAAGTTTGAGACACCGTAGCAAATACCAAACTAAATATTGTACTCCTTTTTTTCTTTTCATATTGTTTGAATGTGTGTGACGTTGTGCTGTAGTCTGATCATCTCTAGAGTTTGATGAATTCATGTCATGTGAGGAGAAGTGCTCCTGGTGGTGTGAGCAAAGCTGATGGTGTTTGTGTCTGTGACTCTGCAGGACATCAGTGATGGGATGCCGTGGTGTGAAGAACGTCTGGTTCGCAAAGTTCTTTTCCTCTCCCTCAGGGAATTCAGAGACACACACCGCACCACACACAAACATTCACACATACACACGCGCGCGCACAAACGCACATCAAAAAACGCACTCTTACACGCTCCGCGAAAGGCACAGACGCTGCCTAACACGCACAGCCAGAAAAACACACGTACGAGACAGAGTGTCCACGCGTCACAGCAAAGAGTCACACACAGACCACTAAGCACACACACGCCGAAAAAAACACACAGTTCACAAAATATGCACATTTCAAAACACATACACCGTCATGAACATGGTAACAAAGGGCAAAAAACGAACTTGTCTCAGGACTCACACACACCAAAAACTAAATCTACCTACACACTCCAGAACATGCAGACACAGTCCAAAATATGTACAGGGAAAGTTACACACAACGCGCAGCATACAGACATGCAAGGAAACACACACACGTTCCAGAGGAATTCTGCATCAACCAGGACACTACGCTCACACAAAACACAAAATAGTCCGTCGCTGATGAACTCCAAATACGCAGAAAGTGAAAAACAGCAGCACAAGCACTCAGTGAAAGACACACAGACACTGCTGAGCCCTCCAGTCCAGGCCAGGACTCTGAGATCACACACTCCCACAAGCCTCAGTGGTCAGTACCATCAGTACTCCTCTTCTCTTCTGTCTTAGTCACAGCTGTAATTCAGTAGCACTGTCACAACTGATAATTCCAGTTTACTGGCCTGTCTTATTTTCACAGTTTGGTTAGTCAGTAATAATATAATTGTTCCCACTTAGTTTCCAAAACAAGAGCAGTTGGACGATCAGACAGGATGTAAACGAGCCAACATTTTATCCAGAGAGGTTAAAGTAAAAGTGAGTATACATGGAGCGTCGCTAAGAATCCCTCACTGCACAGGAAAACTGTGTGTATGCAACTACAGTAAGTAGAGAACATCAAAACTGAAACAGGAAGTGAGTCTGTCAGCTGTGATGGAGGTTTATGACGCACAGATGTAACTTTTACCATTCACCTTCATCTTCTCTTCCAAATAAGTTTGTTTCCAACCTGTCCACTTGTCTGACTGCTCATGTGTAATAAACATCCACTGCTGCAGGTCTGGGGCTCCATTTTTGTTAATTTGACATTCTCTTTTTGTTACAGTTTGTTCATATTGCTTTAAGTAGATCAATAACTTATATCTGTTCTGTTCAGGCTCCCTGGTAAATGGCATCAGCCGGTGTCAGTCCCTCCTGTCAGCTAGTCCGAGCTGGAGCTGGCCCTTACAGACACGCCCTCAACAGCGCCGCCCTGCCAGCATTCATCGTGACAAGGACGACCCTGCCAGCAAGAGGTCAGCTGCCCTAGTGTGCGTTTTTTTTTGTGTTTGCATATTCATGCCTGTGTGCATGACTAATATATAAAAATTGGATAGAAGGTGTACTGTGTTCCACAACTCTGCACTGTGTGCTGGTGTTCAGTGAGGAGCATGTGTGAGCATGATATCCTGCTTTTGAGAACCAGAACATGCTCCATGGAGTACTGTCTTTATGTAGACAGGTGCTTGCTCAGTTTGAGTTGCAAGCTGTTGATATTCAGTAAAAGGATAAATATGTTGATGGAAGGAACTTTACACATTCATATGCCAAAAAATGTGTAAGTCTGACTGTGGTAATGATGAGGATTCATTTTATTGATCAGATGTCAAAGGCATAATAAGCAGAGCGGTAAATGCTCTGGGCTCACCCTCACCTGCTGAAGTAACTCGGTCAGAACAGGAATGCAAAAAATAACTGTGTGTGTGTGTGTGTGTGCGAATGCATGTGCAGACCAAGACTGCAGGCACAGAGGAAGTTTGCCCAGTCGCCTCCCAACTCTCCAGGACCGTCAGTGTTGGTGACATCAGCCCGGAATAACCACAGCCACAACCTAGCTGTGGTCACCTGTCTGACCAGACGTCGACCCAAGACTGAGGACTTCCTGTCTTTTCTCTGTTTGAGGGGTAAGTCACAAGCTCAGAAGCTACCTATACACAGTATGTCATAGTGTTGATTTTGTCAGTTATCTTCAGTCTTTTATTCAAATTAAAGCAAAACTGCTTTCACAGTGACAGGTTGTATGATTGAGAATGCAGCTTTGCAGACATGGTGTTTGGTCTGATGTCATTCATTTTAACAATACAACCAGACATGAAAGAGGATAAAACATTGAAGTCTGGAAAGATGCAACAACATGAGCAAATCTTGCAATATGAGTCAGTCAGGTTTTCTTCCCAGTGCTTTTGTAGCCACAGGGCTTCTCTCTCCACAGTACTACAAATCCACTTTTTCTCTCATGGGTGCACTGCAGGAAGATGATCTGGGTATGCAGAAGAGAAGTGTGCAGCACAGACATTCATAGAGGGACATTTGGATTATGTCTCTTATCACTAATAAAAAATATAGAGAGATGTAATTTCAGGTTTATTTTAAACTCTATTTTCATCATCTCTTTTTTGTCAGAGGTATCATATGATGATCTGTCAAATGAGATTGAGCCTCAGTTATTGCTTAACGACGCCAGTGTTGTTTTTGAAAAAGGTTGTTGACAAATACATTTCAGGTCTGAACTGAGCTTGTCAAAGAGCCAAGAGCTCCGCTCCATACCATTATATAATGTACTACTGCTCAGTGAAGGCTGAGGAAAGACCAATACACAGGGTCTGCTACAAACTGGGTTTTATGAAAAAGAGTGAGAGTGAGTACTATTGCCTTTTACTGTCTCAAGGCAACACCACTGAATGAAGGAAAAAAAACAACAGCCCACTGAGCTGCTGTTGTTGCAGTCCCACAATTCTTTGTAGTAGACATACTGTTTTTCCTCCTGCTTTCCCAGACATAGATTCAAAAAGAGCAGAGGGGACTGTTGGTGAGAGGTGACAGTTGTAAATGGAAAAATGGTCTTCTCCTGTGCCGTGTGGATCATATGTACGACTCTGGGGGAGCTGGGTACTGGACTAATCAGACTGGCTGGATGGGGAATGACTCAGAGAGGTTCACTGCAGTCTGTAGTGAGGAAGGCGTCTGACAGAGCTGAACCTGAGCAGAAGCTACTTTTAGTTAGATTACTCTGGGTTAGGGCCTGCTTCACAGCGGTGAGCTGAATAAGCTCCACTTTGTCATAGTAGTCTACATATACTGCTGAGCAGAGTGACACACTGTAGACCCTGGAGTCCACTCACAACCTGTCAAGGCCAGGTTTGGACTTGATTGGATGGATGAGGCTCCCTCTTTATTCACCTGCTGCCTGGAGACAGCACATGTAGTTTAATAGGGATCAAATCATTTCAAATCTCTGAGTGCAGCAGAAAGCAGTGAGGTGTCATCCCTCTCTAATGAATAGCAATGACGTGGGGAGTTGCCTGTGGAATGTCTAGGGGCCATATGTACTGTATAGCACATACCTACATACAGTAATGGAATTTTCTTTTTCACTTCAGGTTCAGCAGCGTTGCCTAGCAACATGGCCTTCTTAGGAAGTGGACGAGAGAAGGAGCCAGCTGACACTCAGCAACTTACTTCCTGTCTTTCCACCAATCACAGGACTGCAGCTGACAGGAGGAACATGAGCATATTCAGTAGAACAGCAGGTATGCATCTGTCTGTGTATCTGCCTGTGAGGAGCTGAATCTTGGGCCTCAGGTTTTTCTCTTTGCTTAAATAAATACTCATCTGTCTGTCTTTGTACCCCTGTTTCTCTTTTGGTGTCTTACAGGGCAACGGGACTCTAGGTCTCTGAGAGGGAGGTCTGGTGGATCTGCAGCTGTAAGCTCCTTCTGCCCTATAACTGCCCGAGCACAGAGCAGGAGGGAGAGGGAGGGGAGAGAGCAGGAGCAGCAGAGGAGGAGGAAACAGAGGATGGAGGAGGACGGGAGAGAGGGAGCTGAGAGACACCTCCTGAGACCTCGCCAGCTCTCCCTACAGGTCAGGAGGACTAACAAGGTCTGATCATCGTTTCTAGATTCTTCACTGTCTGAAAGCTGTATGGTTGTATCCTCAGTATTATGAAAACTGAACTGAAAAAAACTACAAAATGTAACATCGATACATATACATACAGTTGATGCAAGGCAGTACTCTCAATCATGTCGATTACAAATTTAAGATTGCAGAGGCAGAGAAAAGTTAAAAAGGACACAGTGGTGGAGAAAAATGCCTCTTCTATGATATATACAATTAGAGGGTTCAGACAGTGCAGGCACACCTGGGCCCAGGAGCTTTAACAGTTTGTGATGAGTACAGTACATGGATAGCAATGCAAAAGATGGAAGATGACAGCATTATGGGCTATGGTTAAGGTTAGCTTTATTATACTTCACATAGGCTAAAAAAAGCTGCATCTACCTTGAGTAATTAATCGCCGATTTAATGCAGCATCCACTGAGTGACCCCTGAGCACACCAAGAGTATCAGGCAGCCAACAGGTGCAAACTATAACAGGCTTGGCTAAAAAGCCTGCTATAGTGGCCTGTGGCCTAAAAAGCTTGGTGGCCTGTGCAGCGCACACACAGCACATACAACACACACAACACACACAAAATTCTCTCACTCACACACAGATGGGGAAATAATGTGTTTGGGGTGACATGACATCATTTTAAAGTGTGGATAAGATACACATTTTCAGACAGTCTCCTCTTTAAGATAGGAGTTGCCATGGGGTGGTCAAATGAAAGTTATGCCAGCCTTTTAGCAATTAAATGAAACCTCTATGAAACTATCTCATAATGAAACTATCTCATAATTATTCCTCACCATATTCCCTTTTACTCAGAAATGAATGGCATTACAGATTATGCTTTAACCGTTGTGTCACTGGGTCTGTAAAGAACAATAGGTCAGAATTGTGTTCATAAATGTTTTCTGCTAATATGATTATTCCTGGGCTTTAATATGAGCTGTCATGACGTCTTTCTGTTGCAGGTTGCCATGGTGACTGGACTCACTCAACAAAGAACCTCCTGTATCAGGTCAGTCCCTCCCGTAAAGCCTAGTGCAGGGGTTGGCAGCAGACGATCCCCCAGGCCCTGCACAAGGCCTAGCAATACCTGTAAACCAAGAGGCCATTCTCAAAGCAGACCCCAGGAAACCAACAACAAACACCTCTCCCGGCATAGCAACCACCAGCTGCCTCGCAAACAGCCCCTTCCCCTCCATCAACGAACAGTCTCTAATTACTATAGCAACCCCAAGACCTTCAGTAGTCTCCAGAACTCAGGAAGAAATTCAAGCAGGACTTCAGCTCAGATACCATTGACTAATGGCTCAGTCATCAGACAGCTAAATGAGAGCCCTGGGGTCCTGAGGTTGTCCAGAAGGAGGAGAGGCCTCCCACCAGACACCAGCCCTGCCCCTCCCAATCAGGTTCCTTTGGACAGCAACTCATCAAAGAGGTGCAGAGCACTGCAATACAACAGTGGTGATGTCTCACTGGAGAATCACTGCCATATTGGTGAAATGCCACAGGAGAAGGGCAACGGTGATAAAGATGTTAGAGAGGAGTATGTGAGCCATTTGGGTAAAACCACTGGTAGCCACAATGAAGAACTTAGACAAGAGGGATGTGGCCATGTTGGAGAGATGAGACTTGAGGGGGGCAGTTGTATTAGTGAAGACCTACAGGTCAAGGTAAATGTTGGAGAGTTGAATTTGGCAGGTGTCACTGCTCTGGAGTCCTCTCAGGAAAGGGTCAACTTAACCAACGTCATCACGAACTATGACCTCAGCCCTGTCAGTGAGGTCATATGCAGACATGCGAGAGAAAAAAGACTCCAGAGAAATCAGCCTTCATCTGCAATCCCTAAGCCAATTACCAGGACTACTGATTCTAGGACTGCTGCCAGAGCTGCTACTGCTAGGACTACTGTAACTAAAGCTGCTATCAACTCAGTGACATCTGCATACGTACAGAGTGACCCATCAGGCAGTTATTCTGCCAAGCACACTGCTAAGGGAACTAACAAAGGTACTAGCAAGGACATTACCAAGTGTACTTCACCAGCCAGCAGTTACTCTATCCATAGTTCCAAAGGTACTGCAAAAGACTCTTCCAATGGTACCACAGAGGACTTGTCTAAGGACAGTGCACCTGTCAGTAGCTATTCTAGCACTTCCAAGGGCTCTACAAAGGGCCTTACCCAGACCAAGTCTACTACCTCAGCAATTAAGACCAGGACCAGCCCCAGAATCCTATTGAAGCGCTAATTAACACCTGAGCTACATCTGAAAACATTCACAGATTCACTGTTCACTATACTGAGAATTAATGCTGAAGACAGTTAGAAGAATATTTAAAACAACACTGGATGCTATTACAGGTGATGCATGATGATGGTTGTTGGCTGGTTGGATAGTGACATAGTGACTATGGCCTGTTCTCTATATCTGTCAGTGACTGTGTGATCATTTTAAGTAAAATAAATAAAGTTGAATAAATAATTGGAGGACAGTGTAATGGCAGACATGTTGTGTAGTGGATTGTGTAGTGAAAGGGCACTGATTTCTGATGCTTCCCTGCTGTATCTGAAGTAGTAGCTTGATATTTTTGTATTATTCACAAGGAAAAGGCCCTGGTTTTATCGAAGCACATACATCAAGCTGAGTCAGTCTGCAGAACAGTTTTCAGTAGCTTATTTTAGAGACAGCTGTTTTGCATACGGCTATACGCCTTTGCTCTGGCACTTTTTGGCAGGTCTCTGGCAGACAGGTTACAATACAGTCATTACAGTCTAACCTACCTACTGCCATTTCATTTAAACTAGAATAATATGTTCAAGGTTGTCTAGATTAATAACATGAAAGTCTTAAGGGTTTCTCACCTAAAATTCTCACCAGAATTCAAGGAGAGGTTTAGATTTTTTTTCATGTTGGTCTTAGAACAACAAGTGCTTATATGAGCAATCAAGCAGTTCTTAGTTGTAGTAATCAGATCCTGTTGAGATTGTCCATTAAAAGATTCTTTCCTAAAGTGATTTCAGTTTAATTGCTGGGAGAGAAAATCCACAGTTCTGTGTAAAATAGCTGTGCTTAACTGTTCATATGGCTTTCACTGAATTCAGATGGAGTTTTTTTAATAGTCAGTTTGAACAGGAGGAATAATTACAGCAAGCAAACATTGCTTTGAGACTAACATAAGAAAATGTGAACCTGTCCTTAAAGAAGTCAGCAGCACATAAGTACAATGGAAACATCCATCCATTCTATCACTCTGACCTTCATTACAGCCACTAGAACCGGTTGTGTAAAACCAGCTGCACAGTCACCAGCCCAACGGTCTTCACCAGCGTATGTGATATAAGAAGGACCTCCCACTCTACTGGTCTGTTTAATGGACAAATTTCATTTTCAAGTAGGTTACATGTGAAGTATACGAGAACAAAACTGAATGAAGTTTTTATTTACTGATTCTTTTTTTCTCCCTGCCACTGAAGTGTTTTATGTCTGTACTGTACGTACTGTTGCCAATGGTGCTGTACATTACTGTTCTGTTAATGCTTTGTACAAATAGTTGTGCAAGAGAAAAACAACAGACTTGCTGTGTCAAAAGAGGGGAGGCCATGTATTGACAAGTGGTATGTTTATTTCTGAGTCTGTGTGAACTGATACATCTGTAGATATGGAAGGACGTGTGTTGTGAGGTGACTGAATGACAGACTTTGACCTTCACTGTTAACATGGCCATCATATGATAAATGACTGTATAATTGCCTCAGACACAGTGAAATGTCAGTGGGTTTTAGGATTACATCAGGTGCTATCAGGTGCTATTAGCTTTCTCCTAAGCTTATTTTTGGGGAGCTGAGTAGAGGAGTGGTAAAACTGTCAGGCTGTATTAAATAAAATGAGTCTGCACATTAATTAACGTTGCATTTTCTAACAGTAAAGACCCTATGTGTAGAATTTTAAAAATGACTGACTTTGGTAACTCCTAAAGTCACAATGGGAGACAACAGTGGACACTTTAAAAAAAAAAACAAAAAAAACCTGCCACCAGAATCATTTTTACCTTGCTGTAATAACATATTTCTACACATAGGTTCTTTAAATACCTAATTAACAATTGCATTTGTAAATGAGTTATTTATACTCTGTCCATAGGATATATTTTATTATCAGTCTGAATCATCAGTGTTTTAATTTATGGCTAACACATGTTTAACTAAGTTATGAATAAAGGCATGAATGAATTCTATATTATGACCCGTCTCAGCTGTAGAACTTTAGTAAAACATATATTGAGATTTGTTAATATTATTATTAGTATATGGTTCATAGAAGAAGCACTCATGACAACTTTAAATTTAGATATTTGTGCTTCATTAATAAATTTCACCTTCAAGTGAAGTGAAAGCTCTTCCACTTGTGTTCATGTCAAGTGTTGTTTAATGGCTCCACAACATAGGCCCATCAAGGTGGTCTTCCACAAAGAATAAAACTAAGTGTTTAACACAGTTTTTATGAGATGAAATTGTGCTTCTTCTTTCCCACATGAAGTATCAGTGGTTTCCTATAGATTGGTATTTTGAAAAAGTCTCTTAATGAGCTATCAGGCTGTGTAGTGCTGCAGACAGTTGGACAGTCTGGCTTCCTGATGCAGGCTGCATGCTGTGTAAGACATGTGATCACCAGTTTAGTGAGCAACACTCACACATATCAACAAGTATTATTTAATATAGAATCCTTTCATCTTCATTTAGCTGTCCTGAAAATTCTGAGGAGCAAAAATGTACAATATATTTGTGTTTCCTGCAGACACTTCATTTGGACAAAATGTCCAGTTTTTCATCTGTTGTCTCGACAGCTGTGGGTCTCTAAAAGAAATGGGTCTTCACATAACAAATGAATTCATGCCTTTATTCCTGATTTTTTGAATGTATGTGTTATCTCATGCTAGTTAGTACAACTTTCAAGTGTTGCTGAAGTTACTGTTAATCAGTTGTTTTGTTATATCTCTGTCTGTCATTATGTATCCATGGTTTTTTGCTCAGATCAACAACCTCTTTCAGCCCCAAGGTAATATGATAACATTTAAAACAGTGATATCTAAGGTAACTGTAAAAAGTCTGTATAAATGTGAATGATTTGAATGAGAATTTGCAATAAAATCCCTTTGTATATTTATCTGCCGGGTGCATTTACCTCATTTAAACCAAGTTCCACACATTGCACCAGGTGCTGAGTAAAGAAAATACAACTTTACCCTTAACATACAGTTATCCTCTGTTTGTGTCTCTATCAGTAACCTGGCAGTCACATCCCACTCCCATTCTCCAAACAAACAAACAAGGACAGAATGTTTTGACCAAATGTAGACAGTTCGTCTGAGCACAGGTCATTGTATAGACTCTGATCCTGTGAGGCACAGACAGAGCCAGTAGAGGGCGGTAGTGCGCAGTACACCAAACAGTTCTGCCAACCTACCACAGTAGAACAGGGACACTTTAGTTGTTTTTACCCTGAGTTCATCATCTCAGGCAGACTCTCCTTTTATCCTCCAGCAGACATCACTCCATCCTCTGTCATCTGTAACTATCACATAAAGTATTAGAGGCTGTTGTGAAGGAGTCATCAGACTCTACATACTCGGAGGAGTGGAGGGGCTGCCTGGCAGTCCAGGCTCAGGACAAAAGTAGCTCCACGACCTGCAGCACAAACCAGTACGGTGTATGGTAGTCTTCAGGCCACAACAGGGTAAAGCTCCTCAGTGTTGATAGTCTCCTACAGCTGGTGTTGTGGATGAGACAGATCGGATCAGAGAAGAAACAAGAACCATGTTTGAAAACTTCAGAGAGAGACTTCACATGGTCCAGCAGGATTTCACCACCGGGTTGGTCCTCTCTCTGACATGCTGTTACCTGCTGCTTTAGCTAACAAGAAGTAGCTGCGACACAGCTGCCACTTCTCCTATATACCTGTATGGTTAGCTGTGGTTAGCTTAGCTGTTTGTGTGTTAAACCTCGTCATGTAGCCTGATGGACGGACTTCATGATGAAACCGTGCTGGGATCAGATCAGCAGCCACGGTGGCTACAGCTAACTGTGGTCCTGTCTGACAGCCCTGACCTTTATTTATCGAATACAGTGCCTGAACAGGAACCAGTGTTTGGTGTGCTTTATCGTTAAAGTGATGTTTAACTGAACTGAGCAGAGATTCGGTTTGTTTCAGTCCGATCGGCCTCGGTCCTGTTCCTGTGCTTCCTACTTATTACTCTCAGCTGACGATCATGTGATGAAGTGTTTTAGCAACAGGCTTTAAATGGAGGGCAGTGAATACACGGACCTGCCATGTCCATATCCATTCTGTCAGTCACTACAAAGGAAGAACTGAAGTACTGTCAGTGGAGTCCAGTGCATTTAACCAGTGCCGTAATGCAACTGTACATTTATTCTACCTTCTTGCTGAACTTACAGCTTCTCTCTCTCCCTCCCACCAGCTTAAAGACTCTTGGAGACAAATCAAGAGACACCAAAATCAAGAGGAGACCCAGGTCAGAAAACTGCTGTGTGTGTGTGTGTGTGTGTGTATGTGGATTGTAATGTAAGGATATAAAGGTATCACTAGAGAGGTCAAACATTCTTCCACAGCGCCCTGTTCTGAGCCAACACTCACATTAAGTATATGGTAAACATCTTTCTGGAAGTGGCTCTTTCCTTGCTACCACAGATTTTGCAGGAAATAAGTGTCCAGGGGGTAAAAATAGCAGCACTAACACCTGTTTGTCTCCACTGCATGGGTTACAGTAAAAGATGTGCACCTCCTCCTGAACTGTATCGATGCTCACATTATTCAGAAGTGACAGTGCTAATCATTGATACTGATTCTCCTGTTTGTTGTGCAGGTTTGAAGAAAGCCTTCCTCATTTCAGTGCTGGACTGGAAATCCTCAGCAGGTCTCTGCTCACACAAACACTCAGGCAGTGTCTAAACAGCTTTGGTGTATATGAATATAATGATCTATATAAAATGTGTTTCTGTAGGTATGAGGAGAATTGGTTTCTGCTCCACAAAAGAACTAAAGACTGTGCTCAGGCTGCAGAGGTAGGATCAGTTCTCTGTTCTGATAGATCAGATACCATCAATGATATCAGTAATGATTAACAGTATACACTGTTCTGTGGTGGGTGGTGTGCTTGTGTTAATGGATGCCTGAATATCTGATGTGGATAATTTCAGCAAACAAACAAGTGAAGTGATGCTGAAGATTGGATTTCTACTCAGAACTTAGTATTTTAGAGAAACACACATCTGCACAAACCTGAGCTGAAATGATTGATGAGTTGGCCAAACTACAGAAGTTTAATTGGCAACTATTTTAATTATCAGTTACCTATTTAAGTAATGTAAGTATCTGCTGCTCTCCTCTGTATTATATCACTGTAAAGTTTATATCTTTACTGTAAAGTTTATATCTTTACAGTGACAAGACATATGAAGATGTCACTGTTGACTGCATGAAAACTGCAAAGAGCAACCTTCACTATTTACCTCCATGTTTTAGACCAAATGCATAATGTAAAGCAGCAGATAGTGAGAGTAACCGTTAGTTTTAACCCTAAGAGCAGCAAAATATTTCAGTTGTCACCCACATTGCCATGTTGAAATCAATAATAGCCGAGTCTGTGCGAGCTGTTTCTATCCAACTCAAACAACGTGTTAGAGGTGTCAGGTTTTTTGTTAGGGAGAAGATATTTGGCCAAACTTTGTGAGATAGTGAATGAAAGAATGGTGAGTCTGGTGCTGGGTGTTGCTGCAGCTTATGTTTGTAGCAGCCGTTGTCTGTGCTCTGTCTTACCCCCACTCCTCTGTGCGTTTGTTAGGCAGTAGATGGGGACATAGTGATGCTCTCAGCACACTGGGAGAGAAGAAGAGCAGCTCTGACTCAACTACAGGAACAACTGCAAAGTTTACCAGCCTTTATCAGTGAACTTGATGCTATCACTGCTAACATAGGTATGGAGCCTGCTTCATTTCTTCTAATAAAGCCAGTAGCCCAACACATGTAGCACACACATACTACACAGATCTTGGCAGAGTTGTCATCATTCTGTACCTTTCTGTCACACTACAGTGCGCTTTTAAATATAGGTTTAACACAAGCAGCTGTCTAACCTCCACCGGTAAACACAGAACACAGCTCTGGGTATGGCTGGCAAGGGAGACAGACGAGAGAGGTGCACATCAACGCAGCACATTGATTACTGTTACTGTTATTTGCTGACATGAAACTTGGGCCCTATGCATCTAGTATAGTGAGCATATAGGGCTGCCCGGCTCTGCGTACGACAACTTCTACTCATTTGACATAAATCACAGTGGAATTTGCTTGTTTCCTTGCCTCTGTTACTTCTTAGAAAAAAAAAAAAACCTGTTGAAGTAATTATCTAACGTACAAGTACAGTTTTCACACAGATCCATCCATGTGTATAATAACGTGTGCAGTATCATAACTGAGTGGTGGAGTCATGGACAGGTGCACATTCTCTCCCCTCTGATTCACAAGCCCCAGCCTTTGTCAATGGGACATGACCATGTACATGAAAATGACAAAACAACTGGTGGTCTACTACGACCACAAGAGGGCAGTAATCTACAAGATGCCTCCAAACAGGCAACATCAAATCCTCTGTGGGACAGAGCACTGTTCTCAGATGTCTCAAGCCCCCCTGTGGTATAGATAATGAATGAGTGAATGAAACTTTCTCCCATCTTCTCACATGGACTCTGGAGCTCCGCCAGAGTGACCATCAGGTTCTTGGTCACCTCTCTTAACTAGGCCCGTCTTCCCAGATAGCACAGTTTTGGCTGGGCAGCCAGCTCTAGAAAGAGTTCTGGCTGTTTCATACTTCTTCCATGTAAGAATTACAGAGGCCACTGTGCTCTTGGGAATCTTCAATGCAGCAGAATTAGCTGCATAACCTTCTTCAGATCTGTGCCTCAACACAATCCTGTCTCTGAGCTCTGCAGACCTAATGTCTGATATGCACTGTCAGCACTGTCCAATCAGTTGAATTTAGCACAGGAGGACTTGAATCAAGGTGTAGAAACATCTCAAAGAACATTCACTGTGAGAGAACTCTGGCTCCTCTCTCACCTCCACAATACTGACCAATTACTGTGGGTGTGGATTTCAGGTCATTGGTATTGGAAATCACATCAACCTAAATACATGTCTATAAATAATTATGCATTGCACATATTTTTGGGTGATAGCTAAACTTAGTGTGTGTTTGTGTGTGTGTGTGTGTGTTCGTGTCTCCAGCTCATTTGGAAGGTGACTTTGAAGAGATGGAGAGCAGACTGGTTTACCTGGAGACTCTGTGTTGTGAGTGTGAACAACAGACGTTCAAACAACATCATATCAACCAGCTTGAAGTTTATAAGAAAAAGAAGAGGTATGAGATGCACTTATCAGTCACTGCTGCTCTTCTGCTCTACTTCTGGTTGATTGTTTGTTTTTTTTTTTTCAAATGACAATTTTTGAATGTGAGCTGTTTCAGCAGATGCTTGAGTAGATTATAGATAGTACCAACTGAACTGTGTCTTTACCCACAGTGCCGAAAACTGTCTGGTACTTAGAGTTGGAATGCATTTCTTAGTCAGACTTTTGTGCCTGCATGTCGGTGACACGTGTTTCCAGGTTTTCTGTCTGTGATGCACAGAACTAACACATACAGTCATGACCATTTTTTCTTTTTCTCCTCTTTGCCATTATCAGGTAATTTGTATGTCTTAACTGATAACTGATATTTTTCATTTATGACCTATGCTGGTTGACAGGAGAACACGATACTCTGTTTAGTCAGAGAGATAGAGTGACATAATGCTAATTTGTGTGAGTATGTTTGTGTTTTAATTGGAACTTGTTTGTTTGTCTCATAACAGGAGGGAGCTGGAGGCACTGGAAGGTGAGCTGCTGTTTGGTCATCTGTGCAACACACCGTTGTGATTACTGCACATCACTGACTACGTTACCAACTTATTACAGTGCTGTGAAAAAAACTTTTCCACTTTTGTAATTTCTCTGTCATTGAATATTTGTCATAATAAATGGTATTGGATGTAGAGTCAAAATGTAACAGACAAATAGACATTTGTTTTCCAACAGTTTTTCCTTTAGTCATCATTAATACACTGAAGTTAGGTGGTTGGGGACATATGTCAGTGTAAATCCATTCATTATGTCTGGTGCCTGTGACACGATGGCGATGAGCGACTGGGATACTGATTGGCATCTTAATATTCTGAATGATAGTATGACATAAAGAAGGCAGCAGCAGACACACTGATTGATACTGCTGTTAATTGTATGATATGAATCACTGTAGAGATTAGAGGGTATACGAAAACCTTTCTTCTTTGTTGTAGCGGAGCTGAATTCTGAGCATGCTCAGAAAGTGGCAGAGCTGGAGCAGGCCATGCAGCAAAAACTGAGAGAACGACAGAAAGTCTATGAAGAAGCCTTTCACCAAGATATGGAGCAGTACCTGTCCACTGGATACCTACAGCACAGAGGTAAGTCACTGTAAGTTATAGCATGTATGTTTTACTTGCTCTAATTATTAGCCAATAAAATCATCAGTGGAAATAGAGATTTCTCAGGTGAGTTAAAATGGCAGAGATTTTCTAACTAAAGATGCATCCCCTTTCCCTGTTGGCATTCATTCACACTAAGCTGCTGCTTTTCAAAACAAATCCCCAGGTGTGAGAACAACAGTCCTGTGATGGGCAAAATTGTACTCAAGTAAAATGACTGTTACTTTGTGAGAACAAAATATATGTGTGTATAAAATCAGCAAATCAGATAAACATGCATCATGTCTATTATGTTAAAAGGTCCATATAAAGATTTCTTGTGTTTTTAACTACTGATAGATCCAGTACACATGTCACATACCTCCAGTAAGTCCCAGTTCCCATCACAGACACCCACACATCAGGTGTGAGCCCAGCACATCCAGGTCTCTTCAAACAAATGAAATGAGCACAGTAAGATTACAGATAATTAGGCCACTCCTGTAGTCTTACAGTTGAAGAGTGATTAGGAGTGTGTCTCCATCTGTTCATGGCTGTACGGCTGGTGCACGCTTGGCCAATTCCAGAGTGACTGAGATTTATAAAACAGAACCGTGCACACACATACTTTATGAACTGATATGTCTGCCTCTGTGGGTGGACACACAGTTTTAGTCCTTAGTCACCAAAGCCTTTGTAGTGTCACTGACGTATTGTTCTGCTTCTGTTGATCATGACCGCACCGCTATTTAATTGTTTTTTTTTAATTGAACCATGTATAAATATGACTTTCACTAATATACATTTCCGTAGTCCTGTGTTGTAAAGTCTTATTCAAAGCATCTGTTTCTGAAAATCCTTGATAAATGTACATATGATATGGTAACATATATGTTGGCAATGTCAGATAGCAGTCTTATTCTAAACTAGCAAACCCTGAATGAGTTTGACCTTGAAATGAAACAGTTGTCATCAACACTCAGAGTTCAGTTTCACATTTCTTCACCTTTAGGAAATCAATAGTCTTATTTGTCACTGTATTCATTGAAGCTGTTAAAGAGTCATCAGAAGTCCTGTGTTTTATACTCCTCTCTATTGATATTGTGAGGAACGAATCTAACGTCTGAACATTTGATCAGAGTCATGACGAATTCAACATGTCCGATGTGTTTTTGATTATAGGTCATAAAATTAGCTTGCAGGCTCTTTGCTGCTGACAGCTGGAGTGGTGTTGTGCAGAAGACCATGATGATAATTCAGTGCAGTATGAAGATAAATAGGCATGTGGTGCAGTGTGGGTATTGGGACAGGCCCAGAGTGAAGGAGGCAGCCATGTTTGCCATCTGCTTTCTGCGGCTACAGCTGAAGAAAACTAAACAAAACAATCACTCACCTAAAGAAAGGTTAATTGTATATAATGCTTAAGAGTGTGTGTGTGTGTGTGTGTGTGTGTGTGTGTGTGTGTGTAGAGCCAACAGGAGCTGATGTGAGTGTTCTAGATCAGATGACAGTAACTAACATATCAGACCAGGAGGCTCTGGATGACTTCCTGAACTCCACCGGTGATGACATCAGTACTGGCTCATCACTGACCTCAGGTAACCCCAACTCGCTTATTCATCCTGAAGACCCAGACACATACAGTAGCTGCTAAGATACTGAATGTTGCATTTTGCTGGCTTATAAAGTATATGGCTAATTTGTTGCTGTGCTACTGGCCACCTGATGAATGTAAGTGTAAGCGTGTAGCTCTGCTTCTGTCACAGGGTCTTTAGCTACTAGATCACCAGCCAGTCAGTAACTTTGTCAGCTGAACATTCAGATCCTCTCTCTGGACAGGACATAAATTCTGGGAGGATTGATTAGTGTGACAGGTTGAACTAAATGATATTAGGTCCCCAGGTGACATTAGGGCAGAGTGAAGCATCTATTGTCTTCTCTAACAGGTCCAGACCTTGAGTCCTGCTCTTCTGGATCTTCAAGAGGCCAAATGAACCAAGCCCCTCCCACAAACAACCAACCATCCAACCAGAGCGCAGTATGGGAGCGAGAGGAGGAGGTGGCCAGTGAGGAGAGTGATGAACCTCTGGTGCAGTCAGATGAAGAGGATGTTCAACTAGATATGTCACTGGTTGGCCTGCAGGATGTTAGCACAGTAAAGGGCTCTGATGACAGTGACTCGACAGGGGACCTGCCCTCTGGGTAACTTAGCAACCAGGATCTTGACACTCCTCCTTGAGTACTGGAATACTAACTACTGTTAACCCTCAGACATACCCCTCTGGTGTCCTCTGCTTTGACTTGACACAGCTCTCATTTCCAGCCAATATGATCTACCACTTTACTGCTTCTTTCCTCTGAAGACTGAGGTCAAAAACTGCTGTTTTCAGATGTGTGAAAATGCCCTCAACACAAATGCTGAATTTCTCTATGGTTGGGACTTGACGTTAGAAAATGTGGTCAGAGTTAGTAAAGCTGACTAACTGAGTTGTTATTGATTCACAGTTAACCCAAATAAAATGAATTAGTTTGTGATCACTGACAGAAAACCTTCTTCATGAATAGAGCCAAGTCAGTGCAACAGAGTGAATGCTTGACATTCATCCTTTGATATAAGACTTCCTCATCTAGTCAGGGACATGAGATTATATTAATTGTCTAAGGCCTAAATTTGGCCATATAGCACCTTGGCAGTCACAAGCTACAACAACTTCAAATCGTTTTAGGTTGGGGCAAATCTCCCTCTAATAAATCTTATATGTGGCAAGTCAGCATATTTCATTTCTGACTGTTTAAGCCCTCAATACTCAGATTTATTGTACCTTGTATTTACCTTTGTACTCGCAAATAAGCAAAGAGCAGCTAATTACTGCAATAATACTGTCTGAGGAAGCAGCTGCAGTGAATGAGACCATACTGTAGCCGGTGCCTCTGTCCATCATCTGTAACAGAAGAGTCTGGATGTACTGGTCAGCTTTTGAACAGGAAACACGCTGAACTGTCCTGCTTCAAGTCTAGACAAGAAATATGGAACGACATATTTCTCCACCAGATCTCCAAACTGGCAGTCAACAGTTCCTGAAGGATAAGGCTGGTGATATTCTGTATTTTTCTTATTGTAAACAAATGCCATGAAAACCAACAGTGAGGTGATCCCAATCACAAGTTTTGTGAGGCACCAAAACACAGTGAAGCTGTTGATAATACCATGAGACAGGATTTTACAACAGTGCAAGTTATCATGTTGATTGTTAAGTTCCTCTCTATTGTGACGATTGCCAGGTAAACAGTAGAATACCCTCTTCACTTCATAATTTACCACAGACAGGGAAGGCAAATCAGGAAGCACTGAGAGATAAATACAAAATAAAGACAAATACATTGTTGCTTTTAGTCTTTTCATTGAATTTGTTGACAGTAAGAAAAATGTTGAATAACACCGGACTTATCCTCTAACATTTCTAAATTGTTGTTTATGATTATGATTTGTTTAATCATGACTATGAGTAATGTTTATCTGACAATTAGATGAACAAGTCTGTCTTTGTAACCTGACCTGAATAAAAACTGTGTTATTTATCTGTTGTCTCATCAGGTTTATTGTAGAATGCTTTTAACAACCTGGCCTTGTGTATGAGAGAGAGAGCTGACGTGCACACATCTCAAATCTCAACAGTGTGTCTGCAGATGTCCAACACGGAGACCAAAACAAACCTAAACGTACAGGTATAAAAGACACTGTCCCACAAACATATCTGAGTGAGACCCTTTCCATGCTCACCTATATGCAGTCTGAACAAGGAGAAATATGGGAATAGAAATAGAGCAGTGGAGGTTGTCATGGCAACACATTAATGTGCATTGTGTAAAAATCACTTACTGAATTATCACATACAGATAATGTTTGGGATATAGTGTGAGAGAATATACTCTATTTATGTAGTTACACTGGTGAGTATCTCAGTATATAGGCATATATGTCAATCACAGACACAACACACAGTTACGCTGCTGAAGCACTTTTAATGATCATTAGAAACGTGATTAGCAAAGACTGACATGCACTGCACAGGTTAGTGCTTGTGGAAGGGATAGGAAAAATGAAGACAATTACGAAAGGTTATTATGATCCTCCACAGCTACAAGAGAGTTGTAAATAGTAGTCCTCATCCCATACAAACTATAAGAGCTTTTATTTTGTAAGATACTAAGCCACACTCCATTGATAGTATATTGTGTACTCCTACTTTAAACTGCAGTGTAATACACACAGACCTGCAGTAAATCCTCCTCTGTGAAGGTTGTGTTCAGTTTAAACGTGAGTGATCATTCTGGAGGAGGTTGTCTGTGCTGCTGTTGAACTGCAGTGTATTATACCGAGAGCAGTTCATGTTATTTAGCCTCCCCTCACTGATATGAAGGGGGTGGTCAGTACAGTGTACCTAATAAACTGGCAACTCAGAGTGTATGGAATTAAGTTGTTTTAGTTCTGACAGTCATAACAGTAACAGAGTATTCAGAGTACATTATGTAACCTGGAGTAAACTGCAAGGTGCAAGATAATTATTTAATTACTTTTCGATTTCTAATTTGAGATTTCTGTAGCTTCCAGTACCTGGATATATTTGGACTGTTACCACAGAGGAAGCTGTTATTATAATTCATTGCTTACAATAGACAATCACAACATGGCTGGATATATTCTCCCTAAAGATAGATCAAATTAGGAGAAGGTGGATGTGTTTGTCCTGGTTCTATCCTTTTATCAACTTATGGTTTTTGTTGTAGCAGCCCCTCACTCCCTTCCATACTCCACATGTTTGCTGCCCTTTGCAGGGCCTCTTTTTACAGGTGACCGTCCCTCGGTGACACACACACAGGCTCTGGCAGTCAGCGTCGGCGTAGAATTTCTCATCAGAAGGAATGTACTGGCCATCAAAGCGGCAGCCGCACTCAGCCAGTGGCACACAGCGTTCCTGGAAGGTCAGAGTCAGCGGTCAGGACAACCTCACATTAGTGCAGTGCCAGCAGTCACATCATTACAATGCTCACTGCAGCCTTTACATGTGCAGTGAATAAAATGTTGGGAGTAAGAGTCCTGTTTAGTTTTTCAAGTAAATAATCAGAGACTATAACTCTAATGCTGCCTGTGCATCCCAGAATCCAGCTTTCCATGTCAGGCTAACAGGACAGAAGGGGACAACCTGCACTTTGGAGTAGAGGATGTGATCCTTGGTTATTAGAATGTGTGTGCAACATTCTACCACTGCCCTGATTTTCATAATAAAACACATACTTATGCTATTTGTTCATTCAAGTTAAATTCCATACATTTGTGAGAAGGCTTTGAAACATTTACTCAGAGAAATGAAGAGTGTGAATGTGAAGAGACTGACTTTTGTGGGGGGATGAAGGAATGTGGACTTATAACCTCTGTATTTTTTATACATTGCTGGTTGCCCTGGTTCCCTTGAGCAACATACACATACTCAGAAAAATGAATCACCTTATAATAACAAATATATCAGGTGGATGAACAGAGTAGGTATCAGAAAATGAGGAGTGGAAATATTAGAAAAAATAGTAGTAGAAAAAATAGTAATAGTTACAGCCTGTTAACTCTAGCACACCTTATTTTTCACAACCATCCTAATCCAAATACTCCAGGTCCAGGTTCAAAACTATTAAGCTGATGATCTTAAATGATTAATATGATATGACTGAAAGTCCAGCTGGGAGAACACCTCTCCTGAAACTGACTTGATGTGATCATCTAGAGAGAAGAGATCTCTCTGTTGGAACTACAGAAACACTCTGATTGTACAATGGTGATACAGAGTGGAGCGTCTTCCCTCACAAATCTCACAGATCTTTGGCAGAGTACAGACAGCAAAGTACATTAACCACACAATAGACCAGTTCAGTTTTGGCATGTCATCAAGTTATGCATAGAGTTAATGTTGATTGTTGACAGTTGATATGATCTCCTGCTGGTGACCATACACAGCTCTTTGCTAATGATAATTAACCTCAGTGTCTGAGTCAGTCATGGGTGTGCCCAAAACATTTTTCACAGTTCTGCAGCACTGTCCACAGTGGACAAGACACAGTTCAGTTCAGTAAAGAAAGGATGGAATTTGATTGTTATTCATTATTTTCCCTCCATTAAAATGTGTCTCTGGAGAAACTGATTATTTAAAAGAGAAGATAAAGTAACAGCAAGGTTAAAGTTGCATGTAAGTCAAAGAGGGCAGGACTGTGTGGAGGATTACCTCACTCAGCACGTAACCAGGGTTACACACACAGCCCTCACTGGGTGGGATTTTACAGTTGTTCCGTGAAGACAGAGAGGTGCAGCTGACTGGACAGCCAGGAGCGATGACACTGTACATACTGTGGGCTGGACACCTCATCCCTGAGAATGAGAAAAAGAGTGCAAAATTACTTCCAGGAGAGACATGGAAAATGTGTGTCATTAAACAAATATTTAACCATTTACTGCTTCTCCACTCACTATTACTGTGGCTTTTCACCTCATCTTTATTTGTGGCTGTTTATAACAGCTGACACTTTTACCGTCTCATGTGGTCAACACTTCGTACCCTTCACTCCTCTCTTGTCTGACTTGGACCTTAGTAACAGCAGGAGTGTCAGCACTCTGTATTGGTTTGTAGCTGCACTGAAATTTTACTCTGTCATTTGAATTCCAAGGTTTACATGGGTTGTTTGATATGATCACTGGAAATGTTAACATTCTACACACAATGTTTTTTTTTGTTTGTTTGTTTTTCTGAATTGTGTATAATAAAATGATAATACTAATTAATCTAAATATGTCCATAGACAGTTGCTTGTGTTCCTTCAGATGAGGCGACAATAGGCAATAGGTTCCTCATTTACAAACAATCCAGGATGCATGGAACTCAGTGTCAGTGTCATGATAGCTTCATTTTCAGTTTCAGTATTTAGAAAATGAGCAACTTGCTGAAAACCAGTCAAAATCCTCTTCAAGGTCAATTTGTACACAGCACCTTTCCTCACATTTCCAAATATTTCTACCACATGCCTGTATTAGCCTGTCAACTGTGGTTAGCTAACAAGTAAACATCATTGTCTCCATGGTACAATGTATGGTTGATGATCTGAGTATGTTCTTCTAAACAAATAAATAAAGGTTTTTTTTTCCAAGACTGGGCCTGACTGATTATTGTCATGGACAGGGGTTAACATCCTCCATCATCTTTGACCACCTGTTCCATCTCCATGACAACTGAGCAAACTCCATCTACAGAGAAAGGCCATGAGATGTTGCTGGAAGCTTTGTAAACACAAAGTAGGACTTAGTGTGTTTGTCAAGCTGCTGTTTCTAAGATCAAGAGTGAACTTTCACAGCTAAGTGTGTAATTAGTATTCATCACTCTGTGTTGGTCCAATCAAAGAACAATCGTATCATCTGTAAGGGAGGGCTGGGGAAACACACACACATTACACAACACTTACAGCAGAACTGCCTTGTCCTCCATGACTTCACACAGCCGCCCTGTCTCTGACACTCTTCCACATAGTCACTGATGATGTCACAGGCCGCTTGCTGTTTCCCTTCAAAGAGGACCATGTCGTAGATGCAGTCGGCGCGGTACTGCTTGGAATCTAGTAGGTTTACACAGCCAGCCAGGGGCCCGTCCTCCGCTGTTATGATATCACAGACTGATGTGTAACTGGGTGGCTTGAAGTCAGGGGGGAAGGGCTGAGCACAGTCATCACCTGGCAGCAGAAAACCAACAACCACATTATCAAAAGCATTATACATCACATGCACATTTGATTCTTACAGTGAGACTCAGATATAAAACATGGATGTCTTCAAACACCCAATAACAAACCACTGTTAGAGAACAACTGACATGTACAAATTAACTGTGTATAAATTTATATTCTGTACATCTAATAATATGCAGCAGGTCATTCACTGACACCTCCTGTCCTTGTAGTGAGACAAGACCATTCAACACAGCCACTGGCCACAGATTCAGTTCAGTAGAATTTTAATCTGAATTCTTTCCGAACCCTCTTTGTTTTCAGCATTTTTACAGCTGATATAATCGGCCATTGGTGTTATTTCAGTCAATGGAAGTAACAGTGACAGCCTCCTGAGATAAGGAACCTGCTGCTGTTTACATCAATCTTTGCTAATAATAAAAGGACAAAAGGAGAAGCAAACCTGTGACCATTTGTGTAGATAGCAACTTTTTTACATGAGGCCTTGAATACTGAACTAGTTTCTGACACTGTGAGTCCTCAGTGCTTTAGAAAGCTTCACCTTACCATCACTATGTATGAGCAACAATTACAGCAAACCAAAACTTTGTTGTCTCAGACAAGAGTGGAAATTCTTTTGTATGGATTGATATGATGTGAGAAGAATATCCTGAGTAACCTAAAATTGTCTTAAGTGTTACACAAATGTTATAAGGTCCAACCACCAAAGACCGCCATTGTGACTTTTACATAAAAGTGCAGCATAGTAATGAAGATAAAAAAAAAAACACTGCATCAGCTGCTTACACTTCCGAGAGCAGCCCTCCACGTCGGCCACCCACTGGCTCACTCCAAACTCGTTGGCGTTGGAGGCCAGTTTCCCGTTGGGCAGCATGAGGTCGTCAGCAGGGTCATCGTTGAGGTTTCCACAAAGACCACAAACTGCACCGTGGTAACTAGTAGCCAGCTCCACCCTCACTGTACTCACAAAGTCAAATGAGACCTTTAACAAGGTGGAATGAAAAGGAAAAGTTATAGAAATATGTATTTGGTTTGAGATGTACCTGGTGTTTCAGGTCATTATGTGAACACATTTAAGATGAGGCAATGTGGCTGAAACAACAGTTAGCATTAGAACTTTTTACTGATCAACATCAGCTTTTGTACAGAAGAGGAACAGTGTTTCAGTATAGAGGGGGTATGTATGGCATACATTGAAAACATTTTTCAAAAATGTCAAGAAAATAAAAAAGCTGAGATAAAAATCAGGTCAAGGTTAAGACCCTAACCTGTGTTGTGTGTGTTTATACCTTTAGAAAGTTTGTCTCAATGATGGCCAGTCTGTGTCTCTGATAAACTTGGACCAGTGTGTCATTGTATGAGAATGGTAGGAAGTTTTCAAGCCCGTCCACCTGTGGAACACACACACACGCACAAACACACACTGTCAGTACATGCACTGATGTATGTGTGTTTGGTAGTGGGCTGACTGACAATATGTGAGTGTGTGTGCATATTTCTCACCAGTACTCTGCCTGCGTAGTCGGCTGAAAGTGTATATGTGACACCATAGACTATAACAGTCACCACTTTAGCATATGAAACTCTTTTGTTGCCACGGTTGTTATTCTCCAGGTTGATCTTCAGTTCAGCAAAAGGAGAGAGGAGAAGACAGACAGAAGGAAGGAGAGGAGATATGAGGAAAGGAGACACATAAAAATGATAATTTAATTAGGATCCATTAAATTTCTTTGTTCTGTTCTTTTTCCCACTTTGGGTCAATGTGTGCTTCAACATGTGCAGCAGCAATGGAAGAGAATAAGTAGAGCTTTACTTAAATTAAAAATACTCTATTATAAGTATATGGTCTACATTTCAAAATTTTCCAAAGTAACTGCACAAATGTACTATCAGCCACACCCCTTCACACTGGGTTTCATGTTGCAGTAGTCTACTGATACTTGACAGGAAACAGGAAAACATTACAGAGCTCCAAATTCTGATTACTGACAGTTCACCGACTATCACTGATTTCAATTCCAGTTTCAATTTTGGTCATGAACTGATTAAAGTTATTATTATTTGATCTCATCAAAAACAAACTCATGTGTCATACGTGTTTTCAGTGGAGTACGGATACACAGTTCATGTCATTAATCTGAAATGGCTGTACAGTGTGGTTTCTGGCTGGAGAACTGAACAGCCTGCTCCTTTACTGTTTAGTGTTGTTCTCCCCTCAGCTTACCTCAAAGTGCTTCAGACCTTTAGTATCTCCACACGAACTGGCCAGTTTGTAGACACAGTTTCCTTGGAAGTCAAACTTGCGTCCATCGAAGGTGGTAAAGTGCGGATCTCCGCGGGCAGTGCAGGTTTTAAAGCTGATAGGGTAACAATCTTGGACTCCGTCCACAACATCGCATTTCTCCCCAGGGCGACACCCAACCTGCTCACATTTCACATTTTGTGTTGCTCCATCACACACACACTTCTTCTCACACTGTGAGTCGGCCCAGAACTCCTCACCCGGCAGGTAATATCGGCCCTCATAGTTACAGCCACAGCCCTCCTCCTTGATAACACACCTGACAAAAAACAACAAAATAATCAAAATAATACAGCCTATCTCAGCCAGTAGATATGTAACAGTTGCTATCGAGTTCGAGTATGTTTAATGACTTCTCTGATGCCTGATGAAAATGTTGTACTAACTCTTTTCCACTGAGAACATATCCAGGGTCACAGAAACAGCCCTCCACACAGATCTTAGGACATCCTACTGGCTGAGGACTGCAGGTCTCTGGACAGGCTGTGCCACACACCTTGTACTGGCTGTGGGCAGGACATAGAACAGCTGGAGACACAACGGGGGGGGGGTGTTAGAACAGACAGAGAGGAGGGGATGAGGCGTTGTATTGACAGTCTGGAGGAAGTGTCTCCCCCTCTGTGTGGGTTCTTAAAGGAACCAAAACTGGATGAAAATAGCTTCAGATGCAGGTGTGGTCCTGGTCCTCTTAGAACAGGACAACATCCAGATGAGGTGGTGTTACACTGCTTACTGACTGATTGTCCTTAGATTGAGAAAGACTGTATCAGCGTCTCCTCTATCAGTAACCAGAAGGTTTTATGACATTTGGCAGCCTTTTCTGTCTTATTTCTAAATCTGGATAAATCTCTATTAATGTGGATAATATTACAGGTATCTTCCCTTCTCTGGCATTTTCTTTTCTTTTTATTGCCCTTGGTATTCAAAAGTATTTATGTATGGGACAGAAACAGGGAGAAATAGATTAATGCTCAGGGAAAGGATCGGGATTAAACCCTTCACTTTGTCAGAGCTATGAGGTTATCTGAAAATACTGCACACAATGGCAAATGATGATAAGTGACTGACTCAATGTCTGTCTGTAGTATATCAGTCTATATAGATCTACTGTATGTAACTCACAGCAGTTGGCCAGTTCTCTCCATGGCGACACAAGCGCTCCAGCTTCCTGGCACTCTGCCAGGTAGCCGCTCAGGGCATCACACAAGACCTCATGCCGTCCCTCATTGATGCAGACATCATACAGACAGTCTGACACAAACTCTGCTACTGGCACACTACCATGACAGCCAGAGAAAGGTCCCTTCTTATCACTCAGGATGCCGCAGTACTCTGGACCAGTGAACCTGAGGAGCAACAAAGAAGAAAAGATGGAAATATCTGAGGTTTATTGTCAGTTCACTCACATGAGAACACAGTCCTCACTAAGACTAAGAAAGTACGGTAGATTGTATCAGTCCAGTTCTCAGATCTTTACCCTGGTTTCCTGTCTGTCAGAGAACTGATTTCAATGTTGGTTCATAAAGCTCTGAATGGTTTAGGGCAAAAATATATTTCTGATCTGCTGCTACGTCATGAACCATCCCAACTCCTCAGGTCATCTGGAACTGGTCTACCCTCTGCCCCCAGAGTCAGAACTAAACCTTGAAAAACAGCGTTCAGTTTTTATTGTCCTCCCATCAGAGAACTGCAGGTCTGCTGCAAGAAGAGGTTGGTTTCTTATTGAGACAGGACAGATGGACTGAAGTTGTCAAGGGAAATGCAAAAGGGGTTTAAATGACTAATAGACTTTGTTAATACACTACAATAGACTCTGGTGTCCCAGCTTTACTGAATACTCTTCTGCAGTCAGATTGGTAGGTTAGCGTTTGATATTGTTTGAAATGTGTGCTTTGTGTTTTGTAGAGCCTCTTAGTGTCCCAAACTGTAGCTGTGAGATTCATCAGGTCAAAATTTCAGTTTGTTCAAAACACCCATCATTCTCACCTGTGCTCTGTTTTTCATGCTAATTGTCATATTATGATTGAATGCTAGCACACTAAAGTAGACTCTTTAAAGTAGTATATATCTTGCATACCCCTGAATTTAATCTAAAAAACACACCCCCTCATCCCCTAAATTCTGTCCACATCTTAAAAATATAACAATGACATCTATAAAGGTGCTGGTTATTACCTGAGTCACTACCAAACTCAGCATTACATATCATTACCTTATTCGGTTCTCCTCAGAGCACTGAGGACACACCCCGTCACAGAAATGGTAGCAGAATGGGTCGCCATCAGGGATGCTCCACGTCTCTGCCCAGTCTGTCACATTAGCAGCTGTGCTGCCTCCAGAGGTTGTCAGCTCATCCTCCTTGTTGCCATTGTAGTTTCCACAAAGCCCACCAACATTACCATAGTAACTGCTGCTGATGGACACCATGGCAAGTGTGGACCAGTCAAAAGTGACTTCAATGCCAATGTCACTCTGCAGTATTCCTTTTATTCCAGATGCTATTATGGAGATGCTACCGTCTTCAAGAATGACAGGAAGTTTTGTCTTAATGCCATTGATCTAAAGAGAGAGGGGAGAGAGTGTGTGTCTGTTGGATATATTGATTACAATAACATCAACTAGAAATTTTGAGTTGGTTGTGAAAGAGAAGACAAATTCAAATACAATTCTACACCATAACCAGGTCTGTT
Organism: Lates calcarifer; assembly: GCF_001640805.2. NCBI lineage: Eukaryota > Metazoa > Chordata > Actinopteri > Centropomidae > Lates > Lates calcarifer. Next base: position 15,607,420 of record NC_066847.1, read on the forward strand.
CAAACACGATGCCCTAATTCAGAGGTAGCTGAAAATATTTAAGGCAAACAAAGCAGTACAGGTGAATGTACCATACACCACCTGTTGGTGCCTCTGTACATTACAGATGAAAAACAGGTGATTCTCACTCGCTTCAATACCACTTGGGAAACAGAGAGAAAGGAGTCCGCTCAGTGACTAGGTTAAGCTAAGTACCTTCTTACACCTTCCATTAGTGCCAGTCATTTCCCAAAGCATGGAGCCATATTTTGACTTTCCAAAATGCTGCTGAATTGTTCAACCAAAACACACATCTGCATTTATGTCAGTGGTGGAAATATACATTCTTTTTGTTTGTTTGTTTCTGACTAAGACATTCAGGCTCAGTGTGCTGAAACACACTGAGGGTAAACCTCTCACATCACAGGACAAAAAGCTAAATTGCTTTTTTGGCTGCGAAATATCTCCATGTCTGACACAACCAATGAGACAACATGAGTCTCCTTTATTCTATGTTGTGTAAATGCACTGTCTGAAGTATTGTTGTCTCATGATTTTTCTATTGTTTTTATTTCAGCTTTCCTGTGAAAATCTAATACTCAGTAATATGTCATTGACTTTGGCAATAATATAACATCAGTATAAATATCAAGATTAATATTAAAAACTAAAACTGTACGTGTACTAGAGATGACCCAAACTGATCCTAAAGACCAGTATTAGCTCTAAAATTGACCCAGACATATTTTTCCATTTATTACTGAGCCTTTAGGTTTTCACCATGGATGCATTAGTTTTCAATCCAAATAACACCCTGTCCATGCTCAGGATAAATTGGTTTATAAAAGGATAATTGGATATTTTCCATGTGTTGCTAATTTGTTTTTAGTTTCCTGTCTGATTGTCCAACCAATTGGCAGTGTTGACACAGTCTGTGTTGTTAAGTAAGACCCACCAATACGCTGCCTCTGTAATTAGGGGACGATGGGACGGATATATGGTGGCCCATCATCTCCACAGTGACTGAACGCACAAAGGAGCCTTCAGAGTTCCCACGGAGCTCATTCTTGGTGGTCACAGTTACCTCTGGCAGGGACGGATCGAGACCTGACCAAGTCAGAATAATTCAAGTTAATGTTGGTGTATCAGCTTTCTGACAACTGCATGATATGTGTATGTGCAGTGTTTTATTTAACAAGCTGTGACTGTGTGGATGGGATGGTGACTCAGGCAAAGGCTGACTGTGGAATAATGAACACTTCCCACCCTCAACAGTCACCATCTTGGCTACACAGTGGAAGCTGAGGGACCACCACTTTGCCTACAAATAGACATCTCGCTGTTAGGTTATTGCAAACCTGTGGTGTTGACGAGGATGTAGGTGCAGGTTCCCTGGAATGAGTAGCTCAAGCCGTCAAATGAGGTGTAGTGTGGGTCACCGAATGCCCAGCATAAGGCTTTAGAATCAGGCACACACTCTCCTTGGTCTTCTACTACCTCACAGTGCTCCTTCACCCTGCACATAACCTCAGCACAAGGGTCTAGAAGACACACACACACACACACACACACACACATACACATATGTTGTGTTATTCAATCATTGTTTAAGTTTACAAATGAAATACACAGATGTATTGCATCTGTGGCCAAACCCAAAAGTGATGTCACAAAGTAGGTATATGACCTGTGGAGTAGCAGCCAATCACTCCATCCTTGTTGCGACACTCCTCCCCCTCCTTGCAGCTTGTAGAGCTGCAGCTGTATTGTCCAGACTGGCAGGTACAGCTCTCTGTACAGTCCTCCTGTAATACTGATGTCCCCGACTGAAAAGAGTCACTGGGTATTAGAATACGCATAGAGCTGTTTCGTTATTTACCGCCATTTTGCACACGACATCAATTCACCCCATTTCTGATATGATCTTTCATTCTTTAAAAAATATATTTTTTTGTGTCTTAATTCAGCAGTACACAGGGGAAACACATTAATATAGAGAGATGTAAATTGCATGACGTGTATGTACCTTTAAAATGAACATGGGATTTAGCAATTGTTTAATTTTGGAAAGAAGTTACAGTTTTCAATAACAGATGTAAACCACAAGCAATTTGTTTTGAATTGAATTCAGGAGCACTACAACAACTAACAACCACACTAGATACTGATGTACTTAATAAGCATTTTGACAATGATGGTATATCTATATGTATAGGCATATGATGATTACCTTATAATACTGTCCATCCACCACACAGCCACATTTCTCCACAGGAACACATTGGACTCCATCGGACATGAGGCCTTCGTCACACTCGCAGCCCTCCTGGCACACAGGGCAGGCCCCTGCCTGCTCCAGAGAGAAGCAGGTGGAGGTGCAGGTGGAGGTACACAGCTCATAGTGACTTCCTGCTGGGCATGTCACAGCTGCAAGGACAAACAAGGCCAAGAGGCTCAGTGCTGAGAAGGTTTGTTGGGATTTCTGTGGCCTAAAAACCACAGTATTTGTTGCAAATTTTCTGATTTCTGTCTTAGCTCAAAAGCTGCTGGTTTTAATTTAAAATATAATACTGTGCATCATAATATTTCATAATATCCAGATGGCTCTTCTCTTAACCATTGAAAACTTTATTTCAGATCTCTCTTATTGAACATAAGCTAGTTTTAAATGTTAATAAAACAAAATGTATGCTGTATGCTTCACGTATTTAGGTTTCTGGCAAGACAGACTCAGTTTTTAAACCCTTGTGGAACACCAGACTGACAAATTGAAAATCAAAATGGAATTTCTGTTCATCAAATCAAGTTTTTCATTGTGACCACTCTGTAGAAAGCAGACTTGGTGGCCTGGTACTGCTGATACCTGTCAAACTGAATTTACTGTTATTATTACTTAATAATAATAATAGGTATGTAGCTATCCTGAAACAGAGGAATGAACAGCATTAACAAATTAGAAATTTAAAAAAATATGCCAAAATAAAGTATAGTATCCAGCACGTCATTGTCATAGGGTTTATATATTAGACACTTGGAGAAACAATGTGATTTGGGCTTAGAGAGATCTGCGGAGACCAAACATCCCCTCTACAAATAAGTGGTGAGGAGGTGGACAGCGGCTACATCATCAAATCCATACAACAAAAGCTCTCTCATGGTCCCTAAACACCTGCCACCAGGTGAAGACAGCTTAACAGAAGCTTCTCTTCCCATGAAAACTCAAACAGATCAAACTTTCCTCTCAGCTGCTGTAGTTCACTTTTACAGAAGCACCATAGAGAGGATCCTCAGCCACAGTTTGTGGGAGCTGTGTTCCTGAACCTGAACAGAGTGTATGCTAAGTGTTTACACAAGAAGGATAGCAACATCAGTAACCATCCCCTTCCCATAGCTGCTATTATATGGTATTAATATTACCAAGTTAGCTGCTCTTATGTCTTGTTCTTTGGATGTGGATTTGCCTAAGCCCCTGGAGGCATGGCTCAAACCCAATTTTTGCAAGATTCAAATTTCATGGAAGACTGCAGGGCCCCACTGAATCCTCTCACAGTTCTCTGTTAGTTAAGGGCTGTACCTCTGCTAACACAGATAGCATGATCAGAGATTTCTTCCCCAGACTGAGCAACATCTGGCACTAGTTAACATCAATGAGTCAGGTCAGACTTACGACAGAAGTCGTCTTTTCTCCATTCGCGTATCTTGGCGCCAGCTAGTTGACAGGCAGTGACGTAGTTCTGGATGTGACGACACAGGATGTGCTTATCTCCTTGGCCAGAGGACATCTCTCTGTAAACAAACCAGAGACAGTCTTAACACAGAAAGAAAGGAATGTTCCATTTTACTACAGTTTGGATCTTAACTTTGCAGTTTTGTCAGTAATAATAATAACATGACCCTGGCCAGCCCAAATTAATTGCTGTGATACCCTGGTGGGTCAAAGGGAAAACCAGTCAGATGATCAGACAGCAAGACTGTGTGTGAACAACCACAGTAAATACAGCAGGTCAAAGGTTGAAGCAGGAAGTCATGGTACCCCAAAGTGTTCAATATGAAATCACTAAAAACTACACTATGTGATGAATAGTCATATGAATAAACTGTGTTTTAAGAGTTAGACTGTGTATTTTTATTTCATATTTGAGGTCAGTATATTTGAAATTTTAAATCAAACTTGAGTTCCAAATAGTTTGACTAAGCTGTAGTGTATGTAACCTGTCTCATGTCTTTTGTCCTATCAGACTTGATTGCTTTGATCTTAGCATGTAACTTGGTGCATACAGTGTTATTATTACTGATGGACAAAAATGCAAAAATAACTCTTTGATACTGCAGGTATGTACAGATATTTCCTTGCCTGACACAAGCTTTGTAATCAATCGTTGGGTTCACTGTTGAGTGACACCCTGCAAATGGACCGCTCTGGTCTTTGATGATGTCGCAGTCCTTTTTGGCTTTGTCTTCCTTCTGTCCATCTGGCTTAGGGCAGGAACTAGAGCCGCAGCCTGTCTCACAGGTAGTGTTGTTCTGCTTCACTACCCAAGCTGCTGCTATGTCTTCTGGCTTCTCATCGGCTGAGGGCTCTTTACCATTATAGTTGCCACAGAGACCACGTGGTAAGCTGTTATAGGTGGATGGGATTTGCAAGAACACGCCTGACACAGTGTCATAGGTCAGCGTCAGATCAAAGTCAGTTTCAATGATGATGTTGATGCCATTTTGATGTGCTCGCACTTTCCCGTCAGCCAGTGACACAGGAAGGAAGACTCTGATGTCATCAACCTGAGACGCAGAGGAGAGCAGGCACACAGACACAAAGTATGTTCAGATGAGTTGGTACCATATTAGCTCTGCCCCTTTTCAGGAGCTGCTGTGCCCAAGGCTAGCGCACTATTATTTTTTAATAAGGACAGATCATCATGTTCACAAAGTTGCCAACTGAAGTAGAGAGTTATAAATAGACAGCTGTTGACCTTTGATAGATCATATTGGCCCCATCTTTTTTTATTTTGTCCTGTTGAAAACAGTGATCCTCCTTTATGGGAATACACCCTACACGTGTCCAGTACAGAAATATCATACCTTGACTTCCCAAACAACCCCAGTCTCCATTTCGATTTCCACGTCGTAAACCTGGAGCTCCACGTTGCGATAGACATTCCCTTCCTTATCACTTTGCTGCTGCACCAACACAGAGAAGGGTGTCATCCCTCCTTCTGTCTCCTCCACCTCTGACAGCGTGAACACACAGTCTCCCAACAGAGGATACACCTGGAGGATGGGAGGGAGGAGGAGAGGTGGAGAGATTAGAAGACATTTAATGATACAGCAGGACTTCCACTTTGATTGTCCTACAGAAAACATGATGAATCAAGATTCCTCCATGTCGAGATTTAGGTTTGAATGTGATATACCATGTAGTATAAGTGAAGTAAAACATCTAGAAGCTGAAAATCATCAGCACGGTGGACACATTCATTCAACACTACACGCCTTCAACCCAACAACAAGCCAAATAAATATTATAATATACAATATAATATTTGTTTGTGGCAACTCGGTGCCCATGATGGAAATAGTGAGAAATTTTTGAGGAGAAGCAAGAATACCTCAGTGACTAACTGGTGCCTTTAATGGAAACAGGCTACGGTTGCTGGGTATATAGCACCAGTAATGATTCTGGAAACAAAATGACACGACACCAGAATGGCTGAATAAGTAACTGGTAACCTGGTGCTGGTAACAGAGACAGCAGGAGACAACAGACCTGAGATCTGCTGATTTTCCAAGTGGAAACCCAGTCTCACTACTGAAAACAGTCTGATGAATGAGTGGAGTAAGTGGCAGCCTGGTAGCAGTAATGTTTAAGGCCAGGGTGGATGAAATTAGGAAATTAGCTGGATGCATAACTGACAACCTGATGTCTTCAAACAGAAACAGCAGGTTTCCAGAAGTCAGGAGAGAAAAGCTAAGTAAGAGTAACTGCCAACCTAGTTCTGGTGATGGAAACACCATGAGGATGCTGAGATGAGGAGACGTTTACTAAATGGGTTAACTGGAACCTGGTGCTGAATGAAGGGAGAATGGCTGAGTTATTAAGTGGTAACTCAGTGCAGGTGATGGAAAAGGCAGAGGAAAATGTAATGAGTGGCTGGCAGCCCCATGCCTTGACTGGAAATGAGATGCTGTACAGCATGAAATGAGTCTGGATAAAAACGTGAGCATGTGGCACTGACTCAGTCCTTTACAGACTTTTTCTCCTTTTATAATCATATTGCCGGAGAATAGAATAGGAATTGGCAACCTAGTGTGTAGAGTGTGTGATGGATAGACATGTGGAGTTTAGTTACCATTTCACATTATGTTATTCTTGTTTATTTCTATTTCATTTAACTCATTTCTTTAATTCATTTTTGCACTCTATAATTCTTATTGCAAGTAGAGTTATTAATGTTTCTATCGTTACTATTTTTGTTACCTCTTCTTCTACTACACTTAATCTCAGTAATTTTGGGAAACTTGCAAAGTATACTGTCAATATTGAGATACACTGTACACTATCCCACTTTTTATTGGATAAAAAAGAATTATATTAAAAAAAAGAATGAAAAAGAAAATGAATTGGACATTCTGAGGTTGCATGCACAGAAAACAAGAACAAATGAGCACGCAGGTCAAGAAGGCATTTTAACCAAATGTCCTGAATGTGTTTCACACTGAATGTGTTTTAATGTGAGTTGTCTTTCTTGTAAAACAGCAAGTGTTGACAGCAAAAGTGGGACTCGTTGTGTTTTTTTTTTTAACAGGCTCATATTTAAAATAGATTGTCACACATTATCCTGGATAATATTTTGCATTAGTGAGAAAAAAAAACAAAAACTTTACCATTCCATCAAAGGACCTGACCGTCCTGACTCCACTCACAGAACAGGAACCAACACCTTTGGGAATACATGTGGCAACGCCGTCTTTCACATCACACTTCTCATTGGCCGAGCAACGGAATTTAGTATCACACTGTACGCTACCATCTGAACAGACACAGCGAGTGTTACAGGACTTTTCTGGATAGAACACCTGAGAAAGGAGAAAAGAGCAGAGAAGAAATCATCAGTAGCAGTAAGTAAAGTCAGAAGGCAGCAGTGTCAGAAACACAAGCTGTAGCAACATTCATTTGCGCTGGTAGACGTGGAATTTGATACATTACTGCTGCTGTAGTACCTGTTCATTTTGATAATACTGTCCTTCGTACTGACAGCCACACTCCGATATAGGCACGCACTTGTCATGACTCAGCACAAATCCATCATCACACACACAGCCTTCTGTGCAGGGGGCACTTTCATCACAGCCCTCAGGGGCGGCCAGACCACTGCAAGTCACCTGGCAAGGGGGGGCGCACACCTCATAGTGACTGTTCTCACCACATGATGCAGCTGGCACGGAGACAAACACAGAAATCAATCTACATGAAATACTGAGTTATAGTGTTCCTTGCAAACTTCAGAAACAGGCCTGTGACTTTCTCTGGACTTTTAAGCTTTCATGATGCAAACATGACATAAAGTTCATTATCAAGACAAACAGTGAAACAACAGAAGGATAAACACTCAACAGGAGTGTTTTCAGCACACTCAGTTGTTATGTTTGACATCAGATTTCCCTCCATACATCCAGTCCAGAGATAAGTCTGGGCCTAGCTCAGCACAAAGACTGGAAATGGGTTGTGTGTGTGCGCATGTCTTACGACAAAACTGTTCGGTTCTCCAGCTCTCCACTGTAGCTCCCGCCTCCTGACAAGAAGTGCTGAAAGCTGACAGGCTGTTGCATAGGGCGGAGACATGGCCTTTGTACATACACAAATCAAAAACACAGTCGCTGAGGAAGGGTTTGTGGTCTAGTTTACTGTGGCACTGTCTGTGTGGACAGAGAGAGAAACAGAGCAGTCACAGTGAGCTCCCAGTCTGTAGACACCACTTAATACACAGAGAAATAAACTTGCTAAATTCCCACTGACTGACAGGGAATGAGTTTTTTTTTTTTTTTTCAGTACTATGAACACTTGGTGCTGCAAAAGCTGATCTTTTAATTTCTAAACTTCCATTTGATCATTTAAACTGTCTATTGAAAAATGTTTGCTAATTATTTCAACTTTCAAACTTAAGGTTTGCTAATATGAATAACCTTTAGCAACTATTTCACCTGTTTATCCATTCATTTAAGGTGATTTTTTTTTCAACTGCTTATTTATTTTTTTTTGCTAATTATGTGAAGTGTTTAGCCACTGACAACTATTGAAAACTTAATCTCTGCTAGCCTGCTAGCTAATTTTCATGCACTCTGAATGGCAACATGTGGCTTCAAAGCACTGTAAGTTAAGCAAGCAACATACTATTGTCTGGTAATTGATTTACTAAAGATCAGTATCACACCAATCTGTAGTGCTATTTGTATGGTTAATTTCATCCTAAATACAAATATGAATGTGAATATATCATTTCTATTTCTTTAATTGGTTGAACTACTCCTCTATCTGTCCCCGTAGCTCCTGGCAGCTGCTGAAGTACTTACTTAAAGGGCCCACTCTTGTCAGCTATGATACCACAGTAGCGATCCTCTTGGTAACGCACTAACAGAGCAGGCTCACACTCAGGACATTTACCACCAGGACAGTTACTGGTGCAGCCAGGGTCTCCTCCTGTCTGGGTTCAATAACATTTATATGCAAAACTGTGAACATATAGAGAGGTTTAGTTTGAAGGATGGATAAAATAATAATGTGATGATAACCATGCTGACTGACATTAAAGGACAGGTTGATATTTTTCAAGTGTGCCTTAACACATTGGAAGAATCCACAGTAGGATGATCCACAGATGGTTGTAACTGAAAAAACTATTTTTTCAATAAATGATCATGATAATTTCATAAATTACAGAAATATTTGTTTTGTGTTTGTTATTGTTAACAATACCTTGTGAAAAGTTTACAAACAAATGATTTGATTATGGTTTAATCAGACTTATGTAAGTCCCAGGTTATCAATGACCCCAGGTATAAAGGAGAATTAACAGGGTACAATAAATGATTTAGCCTACAAGAATATTTTAACTGTGAGGGCTCAGTGCTCTGTGGCTTCAGCTCTGGACTGACCATCAGAAAAAAATGAAAAGTGTAATTTGAAGATTAAACAACATGGGGCAGCAACAGTCAGCTGTCTGTCATTAGATACCACACACATACACATCAACAGAGCATGGCTGTGGAGCTGCCTGCAGGGAAGTGCTACTACATCATGCCGAATTAAATGTATGTACATCATGTTAAACTAAAAACTAAAACACACACACTCAGCTTGTCATAATATGACAACTACACCTCCTGAGTTTTCTCTACATTGTGACATCAGCACTCAATCATGCTCTGTAGAAGGAAAGCAGATGAGATGTGTATACACTGAAATAATACAGGAAATGAAGAGCTGTATATTGCCTTCTGTCAGGTGGAAGGACCTTCAGTTACCCTTATTTAGAAATGAATCTCTTTGTGGCCAAAATAGACAGGAGGAGCAATAACAGCAAACAACTTTGAGTGCACATATGGACATGTCAGTGTTGTTTTAAAATAGACTTGGACCTATCCCTGAATGTCTGTAACTGAATTTGTGCTTTTACAGTGAACTTTGCTGGAGGTCAGGAGTTGTTTCTGTATGACTTTATTCTCCTACCCACCAGTTCACCAGGTCTACAGACAACACTCTCTCAGCTGCACTGAGCTGGAGAAGGAGCCATAGACTTTATATGTAAAACAGTGGCTTGGGCTCGTTTTGTAATTCTGCAGTATGTACTGTATGAATTTTTCACTTGTGTGTTTTTCATGTCAGTTTCAGGTTTGTGTGAGATTCTCACGGGTCCTTTTGGTCAGACTCATGACCTAATACATACCTTCCAGCTGTGTCCAAAGGCATTAACGTGTTCAGCCTGGGTGCCATCAGGTTTCAGTAAGTCATCATTATGTTTGCCATTGTAATTTCCACACAAGCCTGATAAAGAGAAACAGGCAACAACCACACCAGTCACACATTAGATAAACAATTCAGTTGCATTCCTGCAACTTTTTGGAAGCATGAACATAATTTGAATCTGGGACAGATGGTGATTCTGATGCACTGTGCACTGTGGCTTCAAAAAGTATTCAGACATTTTCTGCACTTTGTTGTAGATTACTTGTAGATTATTATTTAAATTGACAAAATTAGTATTTTTGCTCATCAGTCTACTTTCAATAATCCACGATGACAAAGTGAAAACATGTTTTTAAACATGTTTTATAAATGTATTAAAATCAAAATCTGTCTTAAACACTGTAGAACATCTGTGGAGGGACCTGAAGACTCTTCCCATCCAATCTGACGGAGCCAGAATCTGAGAGGAAGAAGTCCGCAACACAATAAAGTGTGCAAAAAGTAAAGGCATCTCAATACTTTACTGTAGTGGAAATAAAAATAATTGCCCTCTTACCAAGAGTTAGGAGGGAGGACTGACATTAATCTCATGTCTGTGAGTTCAGTGCAGAGCTGCAGTGAGGACATGTTAGCCTAACTTAATATAAAAAAATGCAGGGGAAGAGGAAAGGGAGGTGGACATCAGCCTTTTGGTGACATGCTGTCCCCCTGTTTGTTTGGAGTATGAATTTGACAGCTGGCCACGCAGCACAGGTTACCATGGTGATTCACCTTAATCTACATCAGTTAAAAGTGAACCAGCTTTGTGATACTAGAAAGCCAGAGCTTAGTCCAAAGATTCCTAGATTACCTGTGTCGTATGCTCTGCATGTTTGTTTACTTTATGACCACAGTGCAGCTGTCACATGTTCACCACTTGCACCCAACTCACCAGTGGTTACATCAGAATATGAACTGGGCAAAGTCAAGCTGACGTGGCTGTTCCAGTTGAATTTCAGTGTCAAACCGAAAGATGTTGTCACAACGCCGAAGTAGCCTTTCCGGAACAAGGAGAGCTTGCCATCTTCCACAGAGTAAGGCAGGTTCACTGACTGACTGTTTACCTAGGTGGTGGTGGTGGTGGGGTTAGTCATGATGGGAAAGGAGTTTCAGTATTACAACTTTATCACCAGTGGCCCTCTATACAGACAGAATCATTTTGTGCCTGCTTGAGTCATCACTTATCTCTGCACTTTGCCCCTGTAACACCACATTTAGTCATCCCACAGTGGTACCAACAATATATAAGATTAAGAGTGTGAGCAACAAATGTGAGCAACTTTGACCCAGTTAACATGTAATGTCACAAAATGTTGTCCCATTGCCAGGTAGTTTCATTTTCTACAACATTGCTGTTATCCTGTATTTCTTATTATTGTCAACAAATCCAAAGCCCGTAATGAGTTAGTCTGACTCACAATACCTCTCAGCCCCCAGCCCACTGCCTCTGTAATACTGAGGAAGTAAATCTAAACACAAAGCATATAAACTGTCTTAATGAAGAACACAAAAAATCCCATGATTTTTTTTTTTGTTGGGTTCTTAAGTTGTTTGTAACAACTTGCACAAAACACACAACCTTAGGCAGGCTTCATATTACCACTCCAGAGTGGCTGTTAGCTCAGCGTTGAAGTGTGATACATACTCATACATACACACACATTAAAGAGGAGAAATGAAGAGAACTACACAATAGAGTGATACAAAGAGGAGTGGTGAGGAGGACTACAGAGGTAAATACTGAAAACTGATCTTACCAGTACTTTCCCTGGGTTGGCGCGACTCATGCTGATAGTGATATCAAATACAGTGAGTGAGACGGACTTGGTGTAGGCCACAGCCTTGTTTCGGCCTCTGTTCTCATTTTGGACCAGCACCTGGAATGGGACCAGGTCGTGGCCTGATCCCTTGGTGTGCTGAGACAGAACATAGGTACAAGTACCCTGGAAGTCAAACCAGCGATTGTCAAAGCTTCGGTAGTGGGGGTCTCCTGTGCCCTGGCATGTTGAATAGGATGTTGGGTAGCAGTCTCTAATGCCATTCTTCAAGGCACAGTGCTCATTCTTCTTACAGGCAAATTCTGTGCACTTCACCAGAACATAATAGAACAGAATATTAGATCACAATGAAGAAGATGAAAAAAAAAAAAAACTTTCAATTAGCACTTACTAATGGCAGCATGTGTCTAAACTGCTTTTTATATTTAATTTTATTTACAGTTTATCATACAAACACAAACAAATACAAAGAAACAGAAAATTTACACATCAAATACAAAACAAATAAAAAAGGAGAAATCCAGTGTAGAAATTTTTTGAAGGGTATGTGTCTCAAAATATATATTCACACATTCACATGTTGTAATAGTATGCTGAAATATGGGATACATAGGCACACACACACACACACACACACACACACACACACACCAACCTTGGCTTTCCCATTATGACATTGACATCTGGTGGTGCAGGTGTTATCACCCCAAAAAGTGGTGGATGATGGGTAATATCCGCCCTTATACTGACATCCACAGCTAGCCTTAGAAACACATCTGAAACACACACACACACACACACACAGAATATTTGTGTACTATACTTCATACACATGAAACAGAGAGCCAAGACCATGTTGTTTTGTGTGCTTTAGCTGTGTATTACTGTGTGTGTGTACAGACACTAGTCTTTAGTCATTAGTCAATGTTTTTGTTTGTTTGTTTGTTTGTTTTTCTGAAGAACTTTTGTGTTCGTTTACAATGATTTAGCTCTGATCCATATACAGAGGGCTGAACTCTGACAGTAACTACAGCCACTGCCTGTGATTATGGCAGCTGGCAAAATTTTGTTTTTCACACATAAGAGTCACCAAATATTTAATTTCTAACAACCAAACTATTATAAAGCTCCTGTTCCTGTAAGAGCCAGTTTAGTATTGTCATATTAGTAGTTTTTAGTAGTAGCATCATTGCTGTGTTACCTGTCTCCACTAAGCACCAGTCCTTTATCACACTGGCATCCCTCCACACATTGATCTTTACATTTGGCTTCACTCTCCAGGTCCGCACAGGAGGCGGGGCAGGCCGAACCACATGCCTCATAGTGGCTACCTGCTGGACAGGGGAGGGCTGGGGACGGGAGAGTGGAGAATTGTTTTGCTCAGAACACTAGATTTATTCAACAGATCCATTTTAAATCACATTTATGTTCCCATCCTGTAGTTTTTATTTCCATAGGCAACAGATGAAAAAGTGACTGTAAACTCGGTCAATGTTCACAGTGTGAGCTACATATAAGATGCCTGTACACCACACAGACAACAGCATGGCTAGAGGTGGTTGGAAAAAAATATTTCAATGTGGTTGTTTTCAGGTCACATCAGAGGACATCTGCATAAACCTTGAACGTTTCCACACTTCTCCAGGTCATGCTGCATGTAATCCTCAGCAGAACTGTGGCAACTGCTTAAAACAACCTACCTGCCAGGTACCTGAAAAACTGGTACTGTTTTAAAGGCAAAGGATGAAATGATCATATGTATATATTATTAAGTTAATTGATGAATAAAAAGTACTCAGGGCATTATTTTAGTTTTGGTGCCTCACTTTACTTTTGTGCTTTTGTACAGTGCTATATATCCAATTTACAACAGAAATTACCACTATACTTTCTTTTCATAACTGGTAAAAGAAAAAGTATTCTTAATGGACCAAACACATAGTGTCAAATCAACTACAGACTACAGTGAAAATCAGATCATCCTCCAGATCTGTGCAGAGTGTGCAGAGGATACAATGACCAAAAACTCTGACACACTCACAGAAGAAGAAATTAACTTTCATTTTGTTTTATGATCTGATGACTGATGAATGATGCTTACTACTAAACAAGTGCATGACTCAAACACAGGTCAAGACTCAGACATCTACCTACATCTACAGAAAGTGCAATGTCAAAACTCCTGTGTTCTTTGTGCAGTACGTGTATAGAGGAGTAACCCCTCATTTGTACAAACATATAGACTCGTACAACAGCGAGCGACTGGCTGCCAAATCATTGGAAATGGAATCTCCAAACTATCCAGTCAGAGCTGCGTGTAACTCAACACACCCACAACACAGCCTGCTACTTGGAATCTGTATGTGTGAACAGCCTATAAAGAAGAGGTGGTCTGCAATACCACTTATCTGCCTTTTACAATGCTGTCCTGATATGTCTTCACATGCAGTTTAAGACACATTGACCTAGGTGACTCAAGCAAACAACCCTATAGAGATAAAATGTCTGTGATTGTCCACCAGTCTGTCAGAACTGAAAAGAGTCAGCTGTTACATTCAGATGATGGGATGTGTGTGTCTTGACAGATTTCTGTCAACAGCTTGAGGTAAACATTAGTTTGTCTGGAAGCTGATGGATCTGAGTGGCAAACTGATTTTTGCTTAGTGACTTACGACACTTGGAAACTGTTCTCCACTCAGGGCTGATCTTCGCTCCTTCTGACAAACAGTCATCAGCATAACTTTTCAGAGCATCACAGAGAACCCATTTTGCACCTGGACAAACACACAGAAATATGAACACATTATTGTTTACAGGAACTGCAAAGATTACAACACAAATCCAGACATCCTGACACAAGAAGAAAAAAAAATATTGCAACAAGCCTGGACCCACTGTGGATCCTCTAACATGCTCAGGAACTGCAGCAGGTGAGGCCAGACCACCTCAACATACAAAGTGCTGCCAAGTCTTCTCCATGTTTCACAATTTTCTCAAATGAGTGAAACAGTATCACCTCTGGGTTGTGGCTGGGGAATGAAGCTGTTATTTTAAGGTAAAATAGTGAAATAATGTTGCTTTAAGTCTAGAAGGGTTTTTCTACCTCAGGCAACAGTCATAGTGAGCACCAAGGAATGCACAGAAGAATTCAATTTATATATCATATTAGTGTGACATTAGTGGACATGAGATGTCTCACAACTACAGCACCTGAATTTCTACATATTAGAATCACCACCTCGTGGTTTCAGTGAAGTTGCAGGATATATGGTCACAACCTCCCCTTCTGTTCCTGAGATACGCTGTTGAATAATGGCCAGAAAAGTGATTTTGATGAACATTATGATGTCACAGTGAGGTGGAATGTCATATCCTCATGATTTTATCCTATTGTTATCCATTTGTGTGAAATTTTGTCATAATTAGTGCCTGAATTCTTGTTTTGGCCAGAAATGTGTTCTGTGAGGGCACAGTGACCTCTGACCTTTGACTACCAAAATCTAATCAGTTCATCCTTGAGTCCAGCAGAAGTGCCAAATTTGAAGAACTTCTGTCACCAGCGCAGAGGCACACACAGCTGTTGACTGTTGCAGTGTGAAATTATGAGGCAAATTACATGTAATGAAACAATGCCCCAAATTGTGAACGTCCTCAGTTATTGGTTTACCTTTGTTGATGCAGATATCATAGACACAATTGTCCACATACATAGTGGGGTCAACGGTTTTGTAGCAGGCTGAAAATGGTCCATCTGCCTTTGTCAGAAGCCCACAGCGTGTGGGGTGTCGATAGTGGTCCTGCTGCTCCAGTGAACACTGGGGACAGTGACCCCCACAGTTATCATGACAGAACAGATCAGGATCTTTCACCTTCCACTGCTGGATCATCTTCAGCACAGTTGAGATATGGGAGCCTGTAAGAGACAAAAAGTATACTGCTGTTTAAATTGAAAACTTTAAATGATTCAGAGGCATGTTTTATTTTATTTTATGTTACTTTTTTTTTTTTGCATTTTCAAGCTAATCACTTCCAAAGCTGTTTGAGATATTAACTTGAAATTGGGAATCATGATGTCCAACATGAATGGAAAAGGCCAGACTACAGCTAGTGTGTCAATGACCTGAAAGTAATGGGGATTTTATGCACAATCAACATGCTCAGAGTATTGTTTTTAATTGAAATCACAATTGTTCTTGAGAACAAAATGGCAGCTGTTAAACTGAAATAAAGACATCAAGTCAGAAACTTTACTTATCTCACATGCAGAGAGGATAAGGAAACTCATTGTGGTAACCTTCTTTTTGTTTTCTAAACTTTCATACTGAGTCAAAGTCTGTGTAAAAGCAGTGAGTTTATTGTGAAATATCCACCACTGTGCACTGTATCAAGATTCAGACTGGATCTTAAGTATGGGTGTTAATGCCTCCAAATCATAGGGGTTGTCTGATGCATGTCTGACATAGATCTGTTATTGAGGATGGGTTAGACTTCACACAAAACATTTTGTAGATCATCATTGCCTACTGGAATCTTCCTCACTGTACAAATGTGTCTTCCCTATATGCTGCCCTGAAGAAAGGATGCTGGGGTACTGAATGTCCACTTAATGCCTTTCTGCATCATGGTGTTCTGTATCTTTGTCTGAGTCAAGTTTTGATTAGCCTTGTGAGCCAGTGTCCAGACTGTGGGATATTTCAGTACTAACAGTACTTATTCCATGTTTTGCCTTTTTCACCTATAGCTGTGTTTCTTTTAGTCTGAGAACCCAAGTGATGACTTTTTTTTAAAATCTTAGACTCTGTGTAGTGAGCAATAAGCTTGTTAACTGGGTCAACAATTTCTTCAGTGGTGTGAGGCTTCTCCCAGCCATTCATGCATCATTTTTGCATTTCCATTTTCTATTTCTTTGTCCTAACAATACCTCTATTTGTACAGGTAGAGGAGCCCTCCATTACTGCAACTTTTTCAACATAATTTTGATTTTGTAGTTTTTATGGAAGTCTGGATCAGCATGCTGCTCAGTGATGCAGAAACTATTTGGCATTCTCAACAGTAAACCTATCAACCAATTTTTCTGAAATTGTAGCCAAATACATACACTGCCGATCCTCTCGACACATTTGTTCCTCTATCATCACAAAGATGAGACTGGTAAGACCATCTCCTTTTCCAGAGGACAACTTCCTCATCCTAGAGAAGTCTTGACCTGCAATCTTCTCTATTTACCACTTGCCATGGCTCAGTAGCTTTGGGATTGTTGGCACCTGTGAGCTCTGAGTACTGAACTAGGCTGACCAGAGATGGTCAGACACAGGACCAAACGTCACACTGGTATTACTTGTTACATACTGACGTGCATTGGGCTGGATGAACAGCATAGTGACGACAAGTCTTTGAGTTGAAATGAACAAAATGGTTCAAGTGACCTCTACTGGATATTGGAAATTACATTTTAGCCACACTGAACAATTTGTTCTACCCAACCATTTCTTCTCCTATTATCCTTTTAGGTCCCCTCCTCACCTCCAGGGACGTCATCTTTGCTGTCTCCATTGTAGTTTCCACAGAGGCCACCTAGGTGTTCGTAGTAGGAGGATGGCACAGTGATGTACAGCCTCATGTTCCAGTCATATTTTACAGTCAGGCCAAAGTCAGTTCTGAGAACAGCATAGATTCCGCTCCTCTTTACAGACACTTTGCCGTCCAACAAGCTGACAGGCAAGTGCTGAAGTTCTCCATTCACCTATAGGTAACAGAAGAACAATACCTAGAACCAACTGTACATCTGAAACAGTACATATGAACGATGATGAAGATATGCCGACCTCATACCCCACCCCCCCAGAACCCCTGGAACTGTGAAATCACACACATACGTACATACAGACTGTAAGCAGTGTGTGACTGCTCATTTACACTACTCACTCTACTCACTCTATACACTGTTCTTTTACATTTTGTACATATGCTGCTCATTGCGCACTTTGTGTGTGTGTGAGCATATATATATATATATATATATATATATATATATATATATATATATATATATATATATATATATATATATATATATAGTTAGAGCAGCCTGGTAACTCTATCGTATATAGAGCAGAAGTAAACCTGGGTATTCCCCTTCTTTCCTTCTGTTCGAGCTGAATGAAAATCTCATTAAGAAATCCACTGATATGATTTTTTTTAAATACACAATTTTAATATAAATCACTAGCCTTTATATAGTTTGTCATTTTGCATTGATTATTTCATTCACTGTTGGTTACAGTAGATAGAGTAGACAGCAGATGAGGGAGTATGTTACCTGCACTCGTCCTGTGTGGCTGCCGATGATAATCGTCTGTTGGTGAACACTGATAGTTACAGTCCTCACATATGAAACTCGACGGCTACCTCTGTGATTATTCTTGGTCGTCACAGTGAAAGACACAAGGTCAGATGCCTCCTTTGCAACAGTTGCCATAATGTATGTACAGGAACCCTGGAAGACATAAATACATAAAGATTTTTGGTTCATCATATCATACAGCCAGCAGGAACACTGAGCTGTAATTATGGTACTAGGCCACAGCTAATCCATCAGACAAGCAAAGTAACAAGGGTCTCTCTCTCTCCCCACTCCCAGGATGATTATTTTGGAAACAAAACCTGATGTGGTGCTGATTAAAGACAATATACACATATTCTAGGTGGGTCACAAACTTGGTCAGACTGTATGATCTAAATTTTTAGCCATGTCAGAATGGGCAATGCATGTGTCAGTCTTTAACTTGTCACAACATCAGAATTTTGAAGCAGTCAGTTTTGGTTTTTGATGACAAATGTGGACACTGGTGAGTTTGAATTGATAAGCATTTCACCATGCTTTAATTGGGCTGTCCAGGACAGTGGGCCTTTAGACACAAGTCAGTTTTAAGACACATACAGGGATGACACTGAGGCAAGGCTGCCAAAAATGTGTGTATCATTTTACACCCCAATCTTCTTTCTCCTTTCTTGTTGTTGATAATAAAATCATAACACTCCACTGTATTTACCTTGCAGTCAGAAGTAAGTGCTCACAAAGACTGCTTCCCTAGTTAATCTTCTGTGGTCACCAGCTTTTCTCTTTATTACCTAAAACCTACAGGACCAATTATTTCTGTTTAGCACTGAACATTTGTTTTTACAGTATGTGATCAGCTGATCAGGATAAGCAGCCTAATACCAACATCATAACTGAGGTAACCAACAGAGCTTTTCAACACCACCAAATGATATGCTATTCCAGTGATTATGAGCATGACAACTATCTTCTTATCCTCTGACACTGTTTGAGTGTAAGCCTTGCAAAAGGGGTCTGTTGGTGATAACCAGCACCCACCAGGTCTGGCTGAGCAAGTGTACACACACACACACACACACACACACACACACACACACACACACACACACACACACACAGAAACATATTCAATGAAATGGCTGGTGATGACTGGTCAAGCTGTCCAAACCCTACCTGGAAGTCATAGCGCTGGCCATCAAATGTCTGGTAGTGGGGGTCACCCAGCGCACTGCAGGTTGCTGTGGAAGTATGCACGCATACTCCGTTCACGCAATGTTCCTTTACTCGACATTTCACGTCTTCGCAGGGATTCGGGCTTGGTGTAGGTGGAGGGGCACCTGCAGGAAACACAAGCACACCCTGCACATATGTATACATGTAGTACCATGGCAGATACATTTTATTGTGCCATCATTACTACAAGCATTATATCCCATCAGTTGACTCTCATCCCTTTTAGTTATGCTATAAAGTTTTATCTCTTCAGACATTAATATAAAAATATTCTATATTGTTGGGTAGATATTAAGTTAAACTGTATCTGAATGAATACTCCCACTTTAAGGTGTATGTGTAAGGGAATCTACATGTGAATGTGTGTATGTGTATGTGTGTGTGTGTGTGTGTGTGTGTGCACCTTCAGAACAAACTCCAGCAGTTCCATATGCATGACGATATTTCCCACCATAGACATAGACTGCCGTCCGGGCATCACCTTCCACTGTCAGATGATTCTGCTCATTTCCCACATTTACATTAGACCACACCCAGTTGTTATTTGACAGGATATTTCTCCACTTAGGTGAGATGCACTTTCCCTTCCAGCACAGCTTCACACTGCCTGCCCCCTCCCTCTCTGCCATGATAGCAACAGTACTTGGAATCCCGTCGACTGTCTCCACCGTCCAGTCAGTGGCAAGCTTGCACGTAGGGATCAGCGTTATTAGAAAAGGGTCGTTTGGTTTGTTGTTGCTGATAAACATCACCATTACTTTCTTGTCGCTTTTGACAATCATTGGCTGTTTGAAGAGCACTTTCTGCATGGTATAACCCCCAGCTTTTAGCTTCCTGTTGGATTAAAAGTAGAACAAATTTACCTGGTTAGATACATGTAGTTCAAGTTTAGATGAACTGAGGAAAATATATTTTGATAGTTTCATTTACAGTAAATGCCCTATTGCCAGCTTGTGCATCAATTTTTAGGGTCACCCTGGAAACTTCTTTTATGTTGTAAGCTAGTTCTGCAGTGTTTATACATTTGCTTTGTTTTCAATATTTCCAGGACATTTCTTTATGCCCATCTGTTATCATATTTGTGAGTATGTTTCTTCATTTGCTTGTTGTATTTATTTGCAGCAGTTTCTTCTTTAAAGGTCCAGTGTGTAACATTTATGGGGATCTACTGTCAGAAATGAAATATGATATACAAATATGTGTTTTCATTAGTGTATAACTAATCATCATTGTGTTTTCATTCACTTACAATGAGCAGTTTATATTTACATAGAGAGGGTCCTCTTCTATGGAGTCTGCCATTTTTTCTACAGTAGCCCTGAACAGACAAACTGAACCAAACAATGGCTCTATACAGGGGCTGTTTGCATTTTTACTGAATACAAATATCTAAATATACAGTGCTTCCCATACAGTGACTGTTAGGGCATGGTTGTATAATGATTGATAATAATAAACAAACTTGTAGGAGATGAGGGAGAGTTCAAGAGAAAGGTAATTAGCATTCTCACCACGAGATGCTGCTAAATCCTACACACTGCTCCTTTAAATTCTGCCTGGTTTTTATTAAAGCAAAAAAGATGCCTTCTTGAGCTACCAGTGCGTTGAGCGTTTGCCTGTTAATAAACTAATGTCTTCTACCATGTGCTGTAGATATAGAGTCAACTCAACTGTTTGTGTGCGTGTTTTCCCTTGTGCAGTGTCACCACTGTGTTGTCTTCAGCAGCTACTATCACTGCCCAGTTTGAGGTCCTGCACGAACCGGTCATGGGTACCAGGTAATGTTTACCCAGCCTTGCCACAGGAGGGAGCTGTTCATACACATGTTCACACTTGAAACCCATTGAGAGACACTGGTGGCCTGCTAAGACAGCTACAGGATGCTGGGACTGGATCTGTGTGCCTGTTAAAGTCGCATGACTTCGCACAAGGTAGGATGCGTAGGGTGCCAGGGTAATGGTCACAGCCTTCCCACGTTTCCACACAACACTACCTCTCAGCTTCACAGTAGCACTAGGTATGATGGTGATCTTGTTGTAGCTATTGTCATTAACGATAGCAAATAGCTTGTCCATGCATCCAGGACCTCCTGAGGGTGTGTACACAAAGTAGTTGGTACCCAGCAGTTCTTTTGGGGAAACAACTGCGCCATCTCCTGTGGCGAAGCGACGGTTGAAAGAGACCACAGAGATTTCAGTACTGGATGAGATTCGAACAGCTGAGTTCTCAGTAACAAACAGCTTGTGCAGCTCAGATCCACATGGTAGAGAAACCCAGCGGCTTTGGCCTGCAGAGAGGGTCAGCTGCCTGGAGTAACTCACTGACGCCACCTGCAGATATGTCAATAGGTACAGAGTTGTTCAACATTCATAAGCTACACAAACAAACAGGATGTTGTCCTTCTTGGAAATGCAAAAAGACAGTAATGCTAATGTCATGACACAGCTCAGTCAGGCTTTACTGACAAAGTTTTGCTAGAAATATTCAGTGTTTGACAATAGTACAATGTGACAAATTTTGACAATAGTAATGTATGACCAGACACTTCTTGATTCTTTAACACACACAAAGTTAAACAAATTGAGTGGAGTGTTGTCATATTTCTGATTCATCAGTAGATTCTGGGATTGAGCACCTTGACTCATTATCTGATCATTTAACATGCCAGAAGGAAGACAAACAAAAGTTAAAATGGTGACCATATAGGTTGAGCATGTACAATACACTATTAATAAGAGGTATACAGAATCAGCAGATCGAGTCATGAGGAGTTTCAGTAATGAATTATATAACCTCATTTCATCCTTTTTAAAATCAGTAACAGGTGACAAGCAATGTTTCAATGTATTATTTAAGTGACTAATATTTATGTGTGTGTTTGTGGTCTTTCTGTGTGAATGATGTTGTCAAGTTTGCCTGTCCTGCCAAACAGAATTTTAACAGTTCTCAACAACACTGCTTTCGCTTGCTACTCTATTATACTGTCAATGCTTGTTTAGTCTTTATTGTAAACACTTCTCAGACCTAGTGGGTTAATGTTTATACTTGTGGTAGAAGTTAGTTAACCTGTTGATTAAATTCTCACCAGTACCTCATAGATTAATACTACAGATAGGACTACAAAGAAAAAATTATGGGTATTCTAACATGCATTTTTTTTATTTATTAAGCTCTCATATGATCTTTGATCTTTGTGTTCAGAAATGTGTATGTTAGCAGTGCTACATGTATATGTGTGTGTGTGTGTGTGTGTGTGTGTGGACACAGACTGCAGCCTGAAGAAATTTGAATAATTTCAAAAATGTCCTCTGTCCCTGTTTGATAGGCTGATGACTGGCTGTTGCTTTATATTTGGACAGAATAGAGCCTGACTGACATTGCAGCCCTTCCCTCTAGTATAAGTCCATGATGTACAACTGCAAGCAGGGACACTTAATGAAAGCCTGCACACAACACAACCACAAACACACACTTAAAAGTGTAACTAATGTGACTGTGCAATGGTAACTCTATACAACATGTTAGAACACTGAGCATTTACTTTGAAAATCCTGGGAGGTGGTCCCAGTTCTGTTGTTACTTTATACTTAGTTTAATATCCAAAAGTTGTAAAAGAAAAAGCACTTTGTTGTTCTGCAAAATCCATTGTTCTCAGCATTGCTCTCCTCATTTCCTTACAAATATGATTCTCACCTGTATGTGAACATTGGCAGCAGAGCCCTGAGCAGTCAGAACCACATGGAGTCTATGGTTTGCTTCAGAGGTATGGTGGTAGTTAGGAAGAAATGTTGTGATAAATTCCTTTCCTGTAGAACAACCATGACACACTGGAGAAGAAAAAAGAAAAGAAGAGTTTTTACAAAATAAAATAATCCATGACAAAGGATTTAATCCTCACTATACTATTTATTGTAAACATTGCTGGCCTTCTACAGTAATACCTGCCAAGAGTGCAGCAGCCAAACACACCAAGAGACCCTTTATCTCCATGGCTGATAGAGAGAGAGAGACATACATAATGGTAAAAAAAATCATTTTAAACAAATATACATGTGCAATGATTTTAAAAACATGCATGCTCTGTCCAAATTTGTAACACTGTATGTGTTGCCTGTTTTCACACAAACTGACATGTTTCATTGGGCAGCTGTTACTGTTTCACTGATACAGAACCTGCCTGAGCAGTTATGTATACTTCATATAAAAGGCACATCAAGAGGGCTGGATTTCTGGTTTGATACCCCACAGAATACTTCACTGATCATATTTACAATTCATTTCATTACATTTTCATTTGCTCATGCTAGAATTACACATTATACAAATTACACATCACATTGTGAAAGTGTTCTTAAAAGCACTGAAATATGAGAAGAGAAGAAAAGTTAAAGAAAACAGGCACAGACTGAGAAACAGAAAACAGAATAATATCTGAGCAACCAGGAGGTCACTCTCTCTGTTTTGTGTGAATTGTATTATGTTTTACAGATGGGTATTTCTAATGTTTAGTGTGCAGTGTGTATATATATATATATATGTGTGTGTGTGTGTGTGTGTGTGTGTGTGTGCATATATATATATATATATATATACATATATATATATATATATATATATATATATATATACATATATATATATATATATACATACATACATTTGCATGGTTTGTGGCTAATCCACAATTGCTGTTAACACCACCTTTATCAGCTTTATTTATAAAGCACTTTAAAAACAACAGAGTTGACCAAAGTGCTGTACACAAACATAAAACAAAGCAAATAAAAACGATAAAAGCCAATATGATAAAACAAGAAAAGCCAACATCTCAAACTGTGTTAAAAGCCAAAGAGAAAAAAGGAGAGGATTTAAAAACAGGAAGTGAGTTGGAGGATCATGCCTCGTCAGGCTTTTTATGTAGAAGACAGGAACAATTGCAGGATGGAACAGATGAGTCAGAAAAAATGTGCAAAGTGTTGGGACATCACCAACAGATGCAAAGCAGGAGGAAGAAAAAACTGTAAGGTCTAACTTACACCTGTATCTATGCTCTATATTTCTGAAGCCACAATCAAAGAGAGGGGCTGCCACACTTGCTAATTTATATATGTGACAGATCCTCAGGTTTGACAGGTTCTTTTAATACAGGGACAAAAAGTAAAAAACAACGATATTTACATGGTTTTTCTTACAGGTTAGGATTAAGTAAGTGACATCAGTAACCGTAAGAGTAAAATGTATTATTATGAAACAAAAATGTTGATTTTTCATCTACAAAACAAACTGTTGACTTGAACTGGCTTTAAGTTGAAATGAACAAATTCTCCATCAGTCTGTTTTGTGGTTCTGTTATATAACACATCGCAAAAAGTCCAAAGGTAAAGAAAAACAATTGAAATAACACATATTTACATATACACACTTAAAATTAAAGATTGCCATTAAATGAGCTAAGATCCAACGTCATAATGTACCATTCATATTATCCCAACCAACACAACTATCACCAGAGGATCTGCACTGTACCTGTAGCTGTCCATGTAGGGTGTATCAGAGGAAGGCAGGATGGAGGGGTACTTATATCAGTCAGTGTTTGGGAGAGACAGAGACACGTAGAGTGAAAAAAACAACATACTAGCATTTCAGTTCTGGCTGAATGAAAAGCATATAGAATATTGGTGTGTGTGTTTGTTGTGCGGTTATCTTAAGAGTATGAGTGAGCAGGGGAAAGGAGGAGGCCTGATGTGGCTATGTTTGACAATACAATCACTCAGAACAAACATCTTGCCTTGCTCTGCCCTTTTCATCTCACCTTGACACTATATTGTCGAGCCATATGAATCCTTCCCCCTGCTATTTCTTCTCTTCTGTCTGCACTTGTCATGTAATTCCACCTAGCTGAGATGACTGTTGTTGAAATCTTTTGCTGAAGTGATTTTTGCTCTGCTGGTTAAGCAGGTATTAGTCTGTGCATTTAATACAGGGTCCCAGAACGAGCCAGAACGTCGTGAAATTCATAATCTCCACAGGAAATCCATTGTTCTCTCAGCACCTCATATTTCCACCCTCTCACATGGTCATTAGAGAATGCATGTAAAGGTCCTCATGAACTTTGTTTTTATGTTGCTACATGGCTGCATGAGCACCAAGGTAAAAAATCTGCTTCAAGGCATAACTCCCTCACCCACTGTTTTATTTAACACATACACACTCATTTCCTGGTTCCTTTTAAAACTCTTAGTTGTGAGTGTGCCTTGCTTCACAATCACTTGCCTAAATGCAACCCCAGAAAAAGAGTTATCCATATGGATATGTGTGAGTAAATGAGTGTGCAGCTGCAGCTCAGCTCATGTTTCTGCCTAAACATGTTATTTTATTAGTTCATAAGGTGGTTGTTGTACTAGATCTCACCATGTCTGTTATTGTACATTAGACTGAAGTCCTCTGTCTGTTGGCCAGGCAACTCTGTTTCAGGGAGTGTGTTGTCACGGTCATGTCATTTTTATTTATTCTGTGCCTAATCATAACAGAAGTTATTCCAGGACACTTTTCATGTAAAACAGGTCTACACTGTATTCATTAGAATATTTACAGATACCCAACAATTCCCGCCATGAGCAGTGCGTGGCAACAGTGGCAAAGAAAAACTTTCAAGAGGCAGACACTTCCAGTAGAACCAGACTCAGAATGCTTTGGATTCCTGCAAGAGTCAGTGTTCTAACCTCCCTGTCAGTCACAGACCTCATAACTATAATTACCACAACATCTCTGCTTTTACTGTACATCAGTTACCTGCATTCCCTCTTTCACTTACCCTGTTTTAAAAAGTGATATTTGTTCATTCAGTGTGGCATGAGATGACTGCCTATAAAACTAACATGTGCTAAAGGTGGAGATGGGTAAGCCCACTGCTTGTGTATTCAAGGACATACATAATAATCCCCTGGCTGCCATGTCTGTATCACATGAACGCATGGATAATTTCTCTGTCATTGTAATTGGACAAATCTGTTTACAGTCACGGTACAGGCGTCTCCTGTTATGATAAAAGGAATTTCTTTTGAACTTAATTTTGTTGACGTGTTGCAGGGTGAGAGCAAATATACAATTGATGACTTGTCAAATAAATTTTGTCAGTTGAGTCTTTCTATAACCCAAGTATCAGAGGGTAACATTTGCATGAGATTCAGTAGTTTTGCTCAGGTTCAATCATGAAATGAAGCTTTGGCTAAAATCCAGTAAGAAATATCTTTTCACACATTTTCTCAGCCTTTTCTACTTTCAGGTTTTATCAATACACAGTCAAATGTGCCAAGTTGGGAAAGCATTCCTGTGGAAGCCAAATATTCATTTTAAATGATGTTTTAAATGATGTTTTGACCCGTTACTTAGCCCTGCAGTGCTGATCAGGCTTTTTCATCATAAACCTACTGGGCCCTCTGCAGAAAACATTTTTCAGCAGACTTCAGGGATAAATTGATTTGAATGAGTCAGTTGAACAATTTGATTTAAATGTTGTGAGAGCTGCTTCACCTGCTCAATGATCCTTATTCACAAGATGTATTCGGAGTGATTTTCTCGCTATACCAATTTCTACTGTCTGTATTCTCGTTACAACAATTGCTGCTTTACCACACTGCTTTAAAAACCCAACCAGGGCAACCTCTTGCTCTCTTTCCCTGCAATTCCTGTCTCTCTCTACTGTCTCTATTATTAAAAGCATAAAAGCTCCATTAATTATTATTCATACAGAAAAAGACATGGAGCTTTTTAAGAAAGCACAATGATATCTGGTGGCTTGCATAACTAAGCCCTTCAATACTGGGGCTGAATCTCTATCATAGCTCACTGATAGATACACTGTCTGCTTCTATGAGTGCAGCAAAATTTTCCACTACAGGTATTACATAATTATTCCACATTCTGTACTGTTAACTCTGGCAAGGATCATGATGTAACTCATGACCCTTGTCTCAACAGGAGAATGAGTCATCAGTGAGGACAATTAAACGCAGCCTGTTATGAAACAATCAGCTTATGAGCACACAAAATGTGTATAGGGGTAATGGGCTTCATAAGATTCACTTTGTTTTGAACAAATAATTTTTTGAAAG
Organism: Lates calcarifer; assembly: GCF_001640805.2. NCBI lineage: Eukaryota > Metazoa > Chordata > Actinopteri > Centropomidae > Lates > Lates calcarifer. The sequence goes on from NC_066847.1 coordinate 15,634,864, forward strand.
CAGCTGTGAAAAAGCCATTAAATGACATAATGTTGTTGTGTATACTATAGTGTTGTATATGTAGCCTATACTGACCTGGTTGCATTTGGTTTCTCTTTAATGTTGCCACCATACTGACAGTGTAGAAGGTGAAACTAGGTAAAGGCCACCCTGTACGATAACTGGACATCGCTCCAGTTAAACTTTGTGGAAATTTCCTCTCTGAGCTCACTGAGTTCATACCAATCTGATTGTTAATGTGGAAATTAACGGTAGAGCAGCATTTTGCTGTGTCATCAGGGGGATCTGAGGTATATAAACACACACACACTTGCTGTACAGTGATAGGAAAAATACAGCAGTATCAGCAGTATGGGGATACATTTGAAAGGTAAGCTTTGAGAGGAAACTGGTAATAGCATCTGTTTTATCACAGGACGAAAATATTTAATTGAATTTAATAATAGAATAAATAAATGTTTTAGATGATATTCAAATGAAAATTAAAAAGCTATTGCTGAATATGTTGTAGAGGCTGTCTGTGAACTCAGAGTTAATATTGTCATTTTGTTTCATGAAGTAACCTACTGCTTTAACAAGCTTGTGTTCTATAACTACTGTTAATGGAAATTTACTGATGAAAGAAGAGGATGACCCAAATGCATGAGGTGTGAAACTGGGGCTGGTAATGACACATTTTTGATACAGTTTTGGGCGGGAAATTACACAATGTAGATTACAGATTTGGGCAAAGAGCAACTTTTTTGCAGTATGGCAACTTTATCAGGGGAGAAGAAAATGGCTGCAAATCAAATACAGAGTGAGGAATATGTTGTTATTTAATGCAAAGTCATGGATGAACTGGGTAAGTGTGAAACAATTATTAGCTTCAGAGAGTTTACATTGATGCATAATGCATGTTGTTTTAATCAAACAGTACAATTAAGCTAGTGGGTACGCCACACCAGTTTTTCATAGAATGGGGATCTGAAAAAGGAAGTATGACTCAACTGACACCACATGTACTCTTTGTTAACTTTGCCCAGAAGTCCTCAGAAAACAAGCTGTTGCTACTCTACCAGCCAGTGGCACAATATTACATTCTATCTTTATTATAGCTAACAGACAGCTGAATCATGTTGGTATGATTCTATATATGATCTGCCTAAATACAGCTTAGGAAGAAATATTTTTTAAAGCCACCGGTGTTACAACTTAATAAATTTTTATTTTTCCTAATTCAGACGGTAATCCCAGTGAAAGCCAGAGCCCTGCTGCAGATCCAGAGGATCCACAGAAATGTCCTCCAGTTGTCACAGACATTGGTGCCTTGAATTGCTCCTCTCTGAATGTTGAGAGCTTTATTGAGCAATCTATTGCTATCATTATGGAAGACGTGGTGAAAAAGGCCACTGATGTCACAGAAAAGGTAATAGTCTAATTATTTACTCTGCTCTGGTGTCTGTAGTCTATAAACAAAACATCGGTAAATTCTCCAACTGCTGACCTTAACAGTGAGATGTTTGTCCATGCTGACCAGGTTTGTGAGTGGCGATCCCCCGAGCAGCTGAAGGAGCTGTTGGACCTTGAGTTGACAGATGGAGGAGAGTCAGAGTCCAAGATCCTGCAGCACTGCAGAGATGCCATCAGATACAGCATCAAGACCAGTAAGTCTTCAAACTTAAATGAATTAAGAACTGATTCAATTTGGGGAGTGAAACTCAAGAAATGTTTCCTTTGCAAAAGTGACCAAACAGTGTGGCTGTGTCCTGGTAGGGATTGTCAGTGAAGCCTGTCTCCCTCATTTACATCTCCACAGACGGTGATTTGCACTTCTCTAAATTATGGACAGATTATGAGACAATGGGCCCCTGTATCAAGTCAAATCAGGTTTATTTATTTAGCACCGGTTCTCAGGACACTTTCCATATAGAGCAGGTCTGGACCGTACTCTATATTATTACATTTACAGAGAGAGACCCAACAAATCCCACCATGAGCAGCACTAGGTGACAGTGGAGAGGAAGAACTTCCTTTTAAGAGTCAGAAACCTCGAGCAGAACCGGACTCAGGGTAATAATAATAATAATAATAATAATAATGATATTAATAATAATGAGAAGAAGAAGAATGGCAGTGTGTGTTGAGCAGGGTCATGGGGGGAGTAGGTGGTTTGTGATCAAAGATCAGACTCTGTAGTTCCAGAGGCAGAAATACCTGCAGAAAGAGACAGGAGAAGAGGGGAGAGACAAGAGCATGAAACTATGTGAGAGTGAAGATGTGAAGTCAGTAACATGCATATATGGGATATGAATACATACAAATAGAGTAAGCGAGAGGAGCTCGATGCATCATGGGAAATATCCCAGCAGCCTAGGCCTACAGCAGCATAACAGAGGGTGTTTCTGCCTCCTGGACCCATTTTACTGCTGGAAGGAACTACCAGTAAACCAGCATTCTGGGAGAACAGGGTTCTAGTGGGATTGTAGGGAATTATAAACTCTTTAAGATACAATGGAGCCTGACCATTAAGGGCTTTGTAGGTGAGGAGGAGGATTTAAAATTCTATTTTGGATTTAACAGGCAGTCAGTGTAGAGAAGCTAATACAGCCTGGAAGTAACAAATGCATGGACTAGTTTTTCTGCATCAAGACAGGATGTCCCTAATTTGAGTTACAGGACAAATCCTGGTCAAAGATAACTCTGAGAATTTGTACAATGGAGCTGGAAGTCAGGGCAATGCCATCTAGTACACTGCAGCTGTCTTTGACAAATCAATTAAAGGGAGACTATGAACTTAGTTCAAATACATTGTGCTGCTATGCTTTACTCAATCTGGAATGACCAGTAAATTATGGTTCATATTGCTATGTCACTGATATTACTGAACCAGTTCACTGACATTATGACTCTACTTTATTTATGCTACCATTACACTACCTTTTGGCATGACAGAGATGAATGTTTTTGTAGGTTTATCACAATAGAACAAGAAGTAAACACGCCAATTAATGTAATGTAAAGTAGTAAAAACATTAACCTGCTCTGGATCTGCTCTGTTTTATTTCTGCAGCCCATCCTCGTTTCTTCAACCAGCTGTATGCTGGGATGGAGCCCTATTCCATGGTGGCAAGCTTCATCACAGAGGCCCTCAAACCCAGTCTGTGAGTCACACTACTTACTGTAATAAGTTATTTATAAATGTTTGAGCAGAGAACCAGAGGGATTATATTACATATACAGTGCTGAACCAAACTGTGAAATCATGTTACCATGATAATATTGTATGTGTGGTTTCCATCAGGTACACATATGAGGTGGCTCCAGTCTTTACCCTGATAGAGGACGCTGTGCTGAGAAAGATGATGGAGATGATCGGCTGGGAGGAAGGAGGAGATGGAATCTTCAATGCAGGTACAGTCACTGGCACATACTAATATTTACACTTCTGTTGATGCCAGCTTCTGTTTTATTGTGTGCTAATCATTTTATCCAGCGTAGAATACAATATGTGCAGGGTTTTAGCATCAATGCACCTTGGTCTTAACACATAGCACCTACTTTCCTTCCAGGTGGCTCAATGTCCAACATGTATGCTGTGAACTTAGCCAGGTACCATCACTATCCACACATTAAAGAGCTTGGCCTCTCTGCTGCTCCACGACTGGTCATCTTCACTTCACGTGAGGTAGGTTTTATAAGGAATCATTAAACTTAAGAGAGAATAGATTTTGCAGTGCACCTCGGTGACTCAGGGGTATAAGGTGCTGACCATGAGCTGCAACGTCCCAGGTTTGAGTCAGACTGGGTACCTTTGCTGCATGTCATTCCCTATCTCTCCCTTTTCTTTTTTCCAGTTAATCCTCTCCTGTGTCTCTCTGATGAAGACATTTAATGCCACCTAAAAAATACCAATAACCTTTTATGTTTTCGTTGATAGACTCTTGTTGAATCTCTTTCAGTGTCATTACTCGATTTCCAAAGCAGCAGCTTTACTGGGTGTTGGCACCAAGAATGTTTATGTAGTGCCATCTGACAACAGGTAAAACTGCTTTTCCCACACACTTGATAATCCTACCTAAAGTACTAACTCACTTTACCCAGGCACTGAATGCATTTGATATATTCAATCATTTGTTCTTCTGTCACGAAATGAATCATGATTTGTTGTTTGTGTTTGTCAGAGGGAAGATGATTTCCTCAGCTCTGGAGGAGCAAATAAAGACCGCTAAAAGTGAGGTGAGGAAGCCACATTACCTGCACTGGGCTTTAACTGAAACACAATACAACATCATTAGGAAAAATTCTTAGGCTGTGTGTGTGCATGTGTGTCCGTGTGTGTTCAGGGTGCAGTTCCCTTCATGGTAAATGCCACAGCAGGGACCACAGTGCTCGGAGCTTTTGATCCCATCGAGGAGATCGCAGACATCTGTGAGAAGTACAACCTGTGGCTACATGTGGATGTGAGTTAATTTATTTATTCACCATCCAGTATTCAATAGCAAATAATCTGACTTCACCATCATTATAAATGCTTCGTTTCTCTTTTGTTTTCCTCAGGCATGCTGGGGAGGAGCAGCTCTGATGTCTCAGAAACATAAACACTTGTTAAAAGGCATCCACAGGTAAACATGTCAAAGCAACGTCTCTGTTATGGAACATTTCATAGTAATGTGGTTCAGCCTGTAATGTGGTTCAGCCTGTAATGATGGAGAAGCATGTTTGTCAGTTTGTAAGGAGCTGCTATCTGTGTGAATGTTGAGATGCCTTCAGTGAAAACACACTGACTGTAAACCCTCTCTGCTGTCTGATCAGAGCCAACTCTGTGGCCTGGAACCCTCACAAGATGTTGATGGCATGCCTGCAGTGCTCTGCTTTCCTGGTCAGAGACAAAACAGTAAGACAAGCTCACTTATCATTTGAGAACTCAGTTTGATAACCTCCACATAAAACAACACCTACAACCCAGTGATTCTTAACATGCATAGCCCTAAAAATGTGTTGAACACACACATCTACTGTGCATACTCTGCTCCCTCTGGACAGTTGTTCTCTGATGTTTCCACCTGCACCAGACACACCAGATGTTGTTTAATGTTATGCTATGTGGAATTTGTCGATTGCTGTTTGTAATTCAAAGTTGGCCCCTCCTCCCTGGCTCACAAAAATAAGGAGGAAATAAGAAAACACAGGCAGAGGGCAGGGTCTCTGCAGATAAATACACCACCACACACTTCTAAAGGGTCAAATGTGATGATTGAGAGGGCTGATGTTAGCATGCTCCAAATGACAATGCTAACATGTTGATGTTTAGCAGGTATAATGAGTGCCATGTTCACCATTTTAGTGTGTTATTTATCACTAAACATAAAGTACAGCTGAGGCTGATGGGACTGACTGTAGTTCTGCAGGTATTTGTTTAGAAAGCACACAATCGCACAAGTTTAAAACTTGACCTAATAACAGCACTGATGAAAAGTCGAAGAATCATCAGAGTTAGAATAGTAAATCATCTGTGTGCCTTGGACATCTCCACTAAATTTCATGGTAAACCATCAGTTATGATGATCTGGACAATACAAACCGCAAAAAGCTTAGCTTAGCACGCAGAATGGAAATAGGGAAACTGCTAGCCTGACTGTTCATTAATTAACATGTTATATCTCGTCTGAGACAGAGCCAGACTGGCTCTTTCTTGCTTGCCTCCACTCTTTGTGTTAATTAAGCTAAGCTAAGCTGAACTTATTCTGGCAGTGGTTATATATTTAATGAACACTTTAGTCTTCTCATTTAACTTTTGGAAAGAAAGCATGTGTTTTTCCCAAAATGCTGAACTATTGCTGAACAAAAACTTATCTATATGAACAGTGACACAGACTTGATGCATTTAGATGGTCAATCACATTCATTTTGTTGTTGCTATGTAAACTTGTGGTACCATGGAGGATTTTTTTGGGGGGGTGGATTGGGGGCTGTCCTGCTTCATGTATGCACACTGCTTTGGATATAAATGTTCTTCAATATTGAAATACACAAAAAATGTAATTAGAATCAGTGAGATGAATGTACTGTATGCTGCATAAACCTCATCACTGTGCTTCATCAGCATCTCCTCCAGCGCTGCCACTCTGCCCAGGCCTCCTACCTCTTCCAGCAGGATAAGTTCTATGATGTCAGCTACGACACGGGAGACAAGTCTGTCCAGTGCAGCAGGAAGCCCGATGCATTCAAGTTCTGGCTCATGTGGAAGGCTTTGGGAACCAGAGAGCTGGAACAGAGGGTGGACAGAGCCCTTGCCATGGCCAGGTTTGTCTGAGGAAATACACATAATGCAGGGCTGCAGCTAACACTCAGTGACAAGAGGGCCCACTTTGGTTAAATCAGATCAACACCAGCCATGAACATGTGACCTTTAACTGCTGAAGGGTACAAACATATTGACAGTTTAAGTGAATAATTCAGAGCCCATAAGTAAGAAAAAATGAATGCACAGCAGTCCTCTACAGTACATTTTTATAGTGTTCCTCATGCTGACTGAGGAGGCGGCTGCAGTGAATTATATGTGCTCTAATTTCACATTAACAGTGTGAAATAATGAGTTATTACTGGACATCAAATCACTTCTTGGGTCAGCCGACACTACTGAGAACACTGATGATAACAGTCGGCACTAGTACCCGCCAAAGCTCACTAACATGTAAGCCTATAAGGAATATGTGCTATACCCAGATGGTATTCTGAAGCTAAATTTGCTCTCTCTGCAGATATCTGGCACAAGAGGTCGAGAAAAGAGAGGGTTTCCGTCTGTTGATGGATGTAAGTTTTTGACAGTCTCTTATTTTACCAACTTCACTGTTACTCAGGTAAAATATTGTGAATTCATTACACCGCATGTTTCCGACGAATTTAGATCAAATCTATCTGGGGTAGATTCACCTGTTTTGAACTCTGCATTTCTCTCTACAGCCTGAATATGCAAATGTTTGCTTCTGGTACATTCCACCAAGTCTGAGGAACCTTTCAGATGGGCCTGAGTTCTGGAAAAAGCTTCACACTGTAAGTAACTGATTTTGTGGGGATATTTAACATGTGGACATGATTCTAAAATCAACTCTTTGTCAGTACGTTGTCAGTGCTGTCAGTCATTGCAGTGTCTCCTCCCTCCTCCTGTAGGTGGCCCCCGTTATAAAGGAGCGCATGATGAAGAAGGGCAGTATGATGGTGGGCTACCAGCCGCATGGAGACAAGGCCAACTTTTTCAGGATGATTATCATCAGTCCTCAGGTCAGCAAACAAGACATGGACTTTGTTCTGGATGAGATACACAACCTGGGAAAGGATTTGTGATGAACTGTCAGTGTCAGTGAAGATCCTCTGTCCCCCACTTCATTCGTCTGTCATGGAATGGACTTGTGGATAAGCAGGATATTCTCTCCACGTTCAGGAAAAATTCATGTATTTTACTTTTCACGACGTTGGAGCTCTGCTCGATGTCAAAGCACAAAAGTGGCGTTACAGCATGTTCTCTCTTCTCCTCTCACTTTTCTCAAATTAAAAGTAAAAATCACCAATCAATTGAAATATCCAAATCTAATTTATGATTTCATGAAGCTTGCTCTTCCACATGTATTTGTTGAATAGGAGATGTTACAATAATAATACATCTTTTTTATTATGGATAATAACTGGGGAATATTTTTTAAGTGGTCACAGTACTGTTTATAACTGCTGAAATAAGAGTCATTTGTGTTTTGCATATTTCAAATATAGTTATTTCCACATTATACTCACCAAGCATGAATAAAGTACAGTTGTTAAAAAAAATACAAACTTGGACTGTGGAACTGTAAATAACTTTATAATCTCAAATAAAGAAAAAAGATCTACTGACTGTGTTCTCAGTTAAGTGTTGATATATTTTAATCAAACTCAGACAAATGAAGAGCACAATCTCAGGAATCTAGATCTGTAGAGAGTTTTGTCACAAGGAACAGCTGGATACAAACATAAGATTACACTGGACTGAGGAAATTGACAGACATTCTCAACAGAGTAACAAATAATGAAACATATCTGAGATCTAACATATGTCAAAACGTTGAGCATACCCACATGAAAACAGAATTTGAGTAATTAAAGACAGGTAAAGACATGTCAGTGTTCCTCACATATCTGGTTTTTAATCATCAGCTGGTGCAGAAGTAGAGGGAATGTGTGCTGACAGAGAGAGCAGATGTACAACTAGAAAAAGCATTTCCCGAAGAAAATACAGTGCGACTGCTGATAGCTGAGGAATCACTGAAGCAATGCTGACAAACAGCGTTAAAAACAGCTACATGCAGAGACTAAATGTGGAAGCTGAAAGCTAAGAGCAACTGCTGAAGCATTCATTTGAATTGCAAAGTTTTTTTCAGAAGTAGTTGAATATTTTAAAAAGAATACACAGACAAAACATAAACATAAATGGTTTCTGAAGCAGAGAGCATGCAGGAGTGGTTAGTTACAACCAAAAAACGAGCAGAAGTAAAATGAAACAGCTAAACACAAAATCCTTGGATTAATCATATTCTTTTCTCCACTCCCTGGGCGTCTGTGACTGTGACTCATTCTCAGCCATTTAAACAGCACACCCTCAACATGATTCGCTGCCATGTAGCTGTAGTGGGCAGATTACTCAACAGGCCAGGACTGAAATTCCTAATAACTGACTGAACACTTCAGTCAAGACTTGGATTCAACATAATGCCAATGCTTTCCAGATAGTGCTGTTTCTTCCTGTTAGTTTGTGCTCCTCTTTCATGGAACATTTCATAGTAATGTGGTTCAGCCTGTAATGTGGTTCAGCCTGTAATGATGGAGAAGCATGTTTGTCAGTTTGTAAGGAGCTGCTATCTGTGTGAATGTTGAGATGCCTTCAGTGAAAACACACTGACTGTAAACCCTCTCTGCTGTCTGATCAGAGCCAACTCTGTGGCCTGGAACCCTCACAAGATGTTGATGGCATCTGAACATATTCCACCTGCATGCACATGACTTTCAGCTTTTGTACAAGCTGAGAGCTCAGAGGTTGAAGCCTTGTTTTTTCCTTTTCCCATAGAAATTAACTGTACAGCTACTTCTCAGCTGTGTGTGACCCTCCAGAGGTTAAAAGCAGGGCTAGTCCAGGACTTGAACCCAGGACCTCTCACACCCTAAGAAGGAATCATACCCCTAGTCCAACAAGCCAGCCCACACAGCTGTATTTCTTTCCTGCTGAGACCTGTAATTGAGCTCCTCAGACTGGTAATGTGACGACTCAGGACTCCACGTGATTTTGTCTAATCCAACAGCGCCCTCTGGTGGTCTCATTTATATGTGTCTTACTCTGCATGACAGGCATGTCCCACAGATCGGTACATCATCTACTTGGTCAGGACTGTTTATACCACATCTACTGCACACTGCTATTATCACATTCTTACTAACACTGTAATTCAAATATCAAATTATACAGTAACATAATAAACATTCAATTCAATTCAATTTTATTTCTATAGCGCCATATCACAACAACAGTCATCTCAAGGCACTTTTCATATACAGCAGGTCTAGACCATACTCTTTAAAATAGATATTTACAGAGAGAGACCCAACAAATCCCACAATGAGCAGCACTAGGCGACAGTGGAGAGGAAAACCTCCTTTTAAGAGGCAGAAACCTCGAGCAGAACCGAGAATAAGCAGAATAAGACTCCATTTACATATTCAAGATTCAATCTAATCATCAATATGCATCATAAGATTGTAAAATGAAATTACACATCTTTTGTCTGAATGCTATTCACAAAAAACATAAATGTTTTTTTTTTTTAAGTTATAGAAATGAATGATTAAATTAGTCGTATAGTGTGGAGGGTAAATTTAGTAGTCTCAAAGCCTGAAGAAAGAAACTGCTTTCAAGTCTTTTGGTAGAGCTGTGGATACCTGTGTGTTGGCTGTCAGACAGCAGCAGGGTGAACAGGCTGTGGATGGGCTGGGTTTATCACCTCACTAATCACTGATGCTCAGTAGATGGTTATTGATGATGTCCTGTTTCCAGTTAGGATGCTTTCTGTTGCTCCTCTGTGATGTTGATTCCCAGTACCCTAACCCTGTTCACCTGCTCACCACTGCTGTAGACAGTGGTGTGTACCTATCATATTATATTTAATAGGCCTGGATCATATTAGTTTCAGCTGTATTTTATCACACAAGTTTCCTGCTTACTTCTCTGGACACTAGATCATGTGTCACTACATTAGATCAGACTAGGGAAGATTAAATGTATACCTATTGCATTTGTTTAAATTGTATTATATTGGATAATAAACACTACAAATACTTTCCATGTTTATCATTTTGCCTCTCCTCACACAAAACACACTGCAATTATTTTGCATGCTTCTCATTCCTTTTTAAAAAAAATGTATCTTGCCACCACCACCCCTCATAGGAGGACAAATAACTTTATTCTAAATTATTATTATTATATATTGTTATTTTTATATATATATATTGTTTTTTTTTTCTAATTTGTTCTGGTTTTGTTTTTGTCTTACTTGTTTTTTCTCTCTCCTCTCTTTTGTTTTCTGTTCTTTTATTGTAAATCCTCCTTTGAAATGATTTCTCAGCCAGTTAAACCTAAAGAATTACACTAAGTGATTTGTTTGTCTTCAGTTAGATTATATTACATTATCTTCAGCTTTTAATTTAAATATTAAGTAAATGTTAAATAGCAAGTAATAAAGACAGTATTGATTAAATTGCTATTGGCTGGTAACTACTAATAATATTAATAATAATGCACTGGATTCAATTTGAGATTCAATCAAATAACACTGGTTGGTTAAGTTGAATTATATTAAATTGCAATGTCTAACATTACTGTTATCATCTATCCTTGTTTTTGTGCTGACCTATGTACACTTCATTCATCATCTTATTTTTCTCATTTCTGTTAAAATTTGCACTTTAAAGAACAGCCATGTTCAGGTCACCATACCCCTCAAAGAGACCAGCTTTCTTCTCATCGTCTTTGGCTGCCTCCTCTTGATCTTCCCTCTCCCTCCGCTTCTCCCTCTTGCACTTTATCTTTTCCTCCATCTTGTGTTTCTTCAGCAGCTTCCTCCTCTTGCCCTGTTGCCTCCATGTCTGGATCTCCTTCATCTCAGGAGTGTCGTCTGAAATAAACAGAAAATCACTGTCAATATTGGAAACTTGCAAATCTGACATCTTAATAAAAACACTCAAAGTGACCACTGGACTATATAAAGAAACACACAACAGTATATCACCTGACTTTGTTAATACTGGCATCAATGGTCTCCTCCTTCTTGTGGGTCTTCAAGATGGCCTTGATGATTTGGTCCCTCTGGTGCTCAAGGTACCGGATCTTCAGGTTTGAAACAAGGCCCCTCTTTGGATGAGCTGCAGCTGCTGTCTCCTCCTTCTGTTTGTCTTCTTCAGTCTCCTCCCATCTCTCCTCTCTCCTGCCTATCTCTCTCCTCCCTCTCTCTTTCCTCCCTCCTCCTCCTCTCCTGTCTCTCCCTTTCCTGCCTCTCTCTCCCTCTCCTCCCTCTTTCTTTCTTTCCTCCCTCCTCCTCTTCTCCATCAGCTTAAGGACATGGATGCCCTAAGCTCTTTTTTTTTTTTAACCTTGAGAGATCAGTGGCAGAGAGAAAGTCAATGACATGCTTAAGGCTACCAGGGGGAAGTATTACCACTGACCCAGTTGTGATGAGGAAGCATGTCATGGACTTTTATGCAGGCCTGTTTGGATCAGAACCTTTTAACCAGGAGTGTTGTGAAGAGCTTCTGAAGGCTCTTCCTCAGCTCAGTGCAGAGGAAAAGGCTGATCTGGACAAAGAACTGACTCTGGAGGAGCTAACATCTGCTGTCAATCAGATGGAATCTGGACGAGCACCAGGGATCGACGGCCTGCCCAGACTTCTTTAAAACTTTTTGGAATATCATCAGCCATGATTTGAATTTTCTTGAAGTGCTATAAAACTGGATCTCTCCCAGTGTCCTGTCAGAGGGCAATATTCTCCCTGCTGCCCAAAAAGGGGGATTTGGCACTTTTAAAGAACTGGAGGCCAGTTGCTTTGTTCTGTTCAGACTATAAAATACTGCCTAGAGCTCTGTCTAACAGACTGAAAGAAGCACTAGGAAATATTATTCATAGGGATCAGAGCTATTGTGTATTGGACCGGAATATTATGGACAATATTTTTCTTATCACAGTTGCCATTGATGTGTGCAGTTGTTACAATGTTAATATCGGTATTGTCTCTTTGGATCAGGAAAAGGTGTTTGATAGGGTGAATCACTCTTACTTGTTCTCCACACTTAGGGCTTTTGGCTTTGGTGATGGGTTTGTGTCTTGGTTAAATTTACTTTATTGTAATGCACAGTGTTTGGTGAAAATGGGGGCAGGGCTGAGCCGGCTAATCTCTGTACAGCAGGGCATAAGGCAAGGTTGTCCCAATGGGTCGAGGCAGATGGCCGCCCACCCTGAGTCCGGTTCTGCTCGAGGTTTCTGCCTCTTAAAAGCCACTGCCACTTGCCACTGTCGCCTAGTGCTGCTCATGGTGGGATCTGTTGGATCTCTCTCTGTAATTATCTATTTTAAAGAGTATGGTCTAGACCTGCTCTACATGAAAAGTGGCTTGAGATGACTTTTGTTGTGATTTGGCGCTATATAAATGACATTGAATTGAATTGAATTATCCCATCTCCGGTCACTTGTATAGTCTGGCAATTGAGCCTCTGCTGTGCAGGTTGAGGGATCAGCTCAGTGGGTTTTCTTTGCCCAGGTCCTGCGGGTTTGAGCGTTCCTTAACATTGTCTGCTTAAACAGACTGTCTCTGTCTCTCTATGAGAAGGCAACATCAGCACGGGTGAACAGGGCAAAAAGTGATACACTCTTAGGTCAATGGAGGGATCAGGCAGTGCCCTTTCTGCCTGGAGGTCTTAGTTGGGAGAAGGAGGGGCTGAAGGTGTTGGGAGTTTTTCTGGGCACTGAGGGGTACAAATTAAGGAACTGGGAGGGAATCAGGGGCAAAGTGTGCGCTTGGTTGCCTAAATGGAAATGGTTACTACCCCCAGCTGTCATTAAGGGGTACAGTTCTGGTTGCTAATAACTTGGTTGCCTCAACTCTCTGGCACAAACTTATCCCTTTGACACTACTGAGGGGCTTCATAGAGGATATCCAAAGGACAATCCTGAACTGTTTCTGGGCTGGTAAACACTGGATCCGGGCAGCATCCTTGTGCCTACCTGTAGCCGAAGGTGGGCAAGGACTTATTGACATTCAGCCCAAAACTGCTGCTTTCAGACTGCGAGAATGTATCCTCTACAACAGTCGTCCAAGCTGGCTAGACACAGCTCAGCTGCTCTTGAGAAGAGCTGGGCAACTTTTCCTGGTACAGAGTGTGGATCTTGATCTGTCTGGACTTACGCCATTCTACAGTTCTGTACTGCAAGTTCCAACGTGCAAGCAATCAGACTCCAGGTATGTGGGTTTTTGAAGAGCCAATGTTTTGCAATATGCTTTTTATAAAACATTGGACAAGTTACAGGACTTCATACATGTGTCGGCTATGAGGGGGTCTTGTGTTCTGTGGAAGGAGATGGGGAGCTAACTATGAAGTTATGATTTAAGGGTTGTTTGTATGTGTTGGTTGAGATCCTTTGCATACCCTGAAAATAGTCTTGTTTTTTCTCTCTGGTATTTCTAACTTTGCCAGTGATGTTTAGCAAACTGGTTTAATAAAGGGACTAGTTGAAGTTCAAAGAGGCTGAAGTTTTAGAGGATTTGAATATTCTCTCTGTTTATTTGAATGGGAAAAAATGCACACAAAGCTGAATATTTAAAAAAATATAAATAGTAGAAATAAGCATTTCCAGCATATTTTCACTTACATAATCCCCAAATGCATTCTGTCTACTGTTGGTGTAATTTCTGTGTTATGTACTCTGCTACATTTGTGGTTTCCCTTTGGCTCTTTATCCTCATGATATTAATCTCATTAATCCTTCCCTCTGTAGATGAGTCAGTCGTTTGACACTGGCTGTCTGGGTTTTGATGCATTAAAACCAAAAGCTTAGAGTTTGACAAAGTAAATGGATGATGTTTTAGACCAAACTGGATAGAAAGTGTCCTGAATATGTTTAGACTGACTGCAAGGTTGTCCATTAGTCCCCGTAACACTGGAGTTAAGAGAGGAGGGCAGCATAGGATGAAGAGACGGATCATCAGGGAGGCTTTTGTTCACTCTAGCTTTGAGTTCCTCTTTCATTCAACTTCATAATTCTGCAGCTATAATAACATATTTGACTGCCTATATTGCCAGATACTGCAAATCTTTTTTTTTTCTTCAAATAAATTCTCTAAACGAGACATCAGCTGGATTTGGGATATTTGGAGACATCGTTTTGAATAGATTTGTATACCACAACATCAGTCTAAGGTGAGTTAAAATACTTTAACAGTACACCACATCAGTGAACATCTTGTGAATATTAAGGCTTGAGACTAAACTATTGCATATTATGTTTTAAACCAATGTTACAGTTACATGAATTGTTTTTGTTTTCACTCATCAAGAACTTTGTGGACTTTCAAATAGAAAAAATCTACCAGCATCACTCTCTCTCAGTTATATATTTTTGGCCAGATGGGGGCAGTGAAGCAAGCTGAAAACACATCTGATACATTACATCCTTAAAAAGTTGTTATGGCTAATGTGGTGTAAAATAATTTCAGCAGACAAAGAGCAACATTAGCATTGGAGCAAATGGAGTCATGTTTGTGTCCACCTGATGAATGTTATAATTCATTCTTATATGAGGCTTTGTTGTTGGTCTCTAGCAACTCCTGAAAAATATACTGGAAATTAGGTTATTCAAAATCAAAGCACACAATACATTCACTCTCTTTCACATTACAAATATGTATTTGGTCCATTGTTTATATAAAAAATGTTGATTAGTATATTTAAGTTATAAATGATCATCATTTGCATCAATGTGCACAATTGTGAAAAAATTTTAATTATATTTCATAACAGGTTTTCTTTCAAATCTCCCACAGGACTCATCACTGTAGCTACAGTGCATTCCTGCTGTCAGATATCCACCTACCACCATGGGAGTTATTGGTGCTGGCTTAGATGACCAGTCCTTCAGTAGTGAAGACAGTTGCATCCATGTCTTCACAGGCACAGAGACCCCCACAGTCAAAGGCTTGTACTTCCAGCGTGCTCAGCAGCTCCGTGGACAAGAGGCCTCACATTGGTACCTCAACCCTTCACAACAGACCCTCATCAACGTGGGGGGCATCAGGTACACCTTCCCCTGGAGCACCCTGGAGGATTTCCCAGAGAGCCGTCTGAGTCATCTTTACCTCTGCACCACCCTGAGGGAGATAGCAGAGTTTTGTGATGACTATGATGAGATGCGACATGAATTCTTCTTTGACCGTGACCCTTTAGCCTTTCAAGCCATCTTCACCTTCCTGGCAAAAGGGAAACTGCGTGTGCTGCATGAGGTCTGCAATGTGGCCCTGCATGATGAGCTGCTGTACTGGGGCATTGATATAGGACAAATGGAGCCCTGCTGCCTCCACCGCATGATGTCGTCTGTGGAGAAGGTGGCTGAGCACCAGTGCAAGGAAGACAAGAGGCGGGAGAGGAGGAGGGCACTTAGGGCTCCTGTGACAGAGGGCAGCATTTTCCACATGCTGGGGGAAGCAATGGAGAATCCTCACTCAGGTTTAGCAGGGAAAGTGTTTGCCTACCTGTCTGTAATTATGGTAGTGGTCACTGTAGTGAGCCTGTGCATCAGTACCATGTCAGACCACCAACAAGGAGATGCCACGGTATGCACAAAGCAGAGCAATACTGAGGACAATATTGTAGTCAAAATACAGAAGTCTAACCAACCAGTCTTAACTTTGTGAACAAAAGTCAGTCCTCAAAATTCTTTAAATTTTCAAGCAGGATCTCTTGAGGTACTGGCATTTTACCACCACCTGTTGAAATGAATACAATACTAAATGCATACATTAGTGAATACAAAACTAAGGCTGTGGTCAAATAGTCAAAAAAGTCTCCTTTTCTAACCACTTTTCCTTGACCTCGATGGAAAATGTCATGAGGCCAAGGAAAGATATAGAGAACAGATAAGGAATAAGGAAAAGAGGACCACCGTATTTAGAGAATCCAACTGCACTGACACTGGGCATTTTTTTTAAGGCAACTTTATTTATAACACAAGGAAGATGTACAGTGACAAACTCAGTCCTGTAGGCTACAATTCAAAAAGGTTTCATGTCCAACACTAATATAATAACATGAAACAAATATACAAGTTGAGAATGATTACTACCACCACTACCTGGAATATTCCTTTCCACTGTGATATCTGTGGAACAAAATGGTTAAACTTCAGTTGCTGGTGGGAAGAAATAGACTTTTCACTGTCTCCGGCATTAATTTGATCCACTCTGGAAGTACTCATAGACCACACACCAACCCAACTAAACACCATTGAATCATCAGGCAGACAAAGGATGAGTCTTGACAAAGGGTTTCCCCAAGATAACGAGTTTATTCAATACTGTTAACAGAGGCTAAAAATGGATAGCAATAAGAGCTATAACTAGATACAAAGGATCATGTAACTGTACTGGAAGCTGCGGAGAGCGGCTGCTTCTGGGAGAAGGGATAATTTCTAGAGGGGGTGAACAAACAAGGTTTTTTAGGAAGGGCACTGGTGAGGCCCAACTGTAGGCAGCAGGCCAGTGCGGTATCTAAAGGGAGAAACAACAATGTATCTGACTGCCAACAGTCTGACTGCCACAAAAATAAATAACCAGCACCATAGAGGGAGAGCTGCAATTATCGCGTCTGCACGGCCTAACTTGTTGTAGCGAGTTCCGCAAACTGGAAGGCGGCTTGGAAGCTTGGAAACATGGCGTACAGGATTGGTATAAGATGAGGGCAAAGCACTAAGCAACCAGTAGTCATAGCTGTATTGTTTGCATGTGCCATATGGTTCAAGTAATTGCCAAGACACCAACTGAGAGTGTGCATTAGTATCCAGGAAGTGGGAGGGGCTTCAGGCTGACTAACCCTGCAGTGGCTCAGAAAGACTCCCACTGTTAGTCAAATGATGAAGGAATAGTTATGTACTTCTGACAAATTAACTTTTTGACAAAGATTTTCACATAACCTGAACCACTGGCACACCTTATGTTATATAACAGACAAAGCACCATAGCATCATGATGAGCCTAACCTTGTGTCTGAGTCTTGGGAATAGACTGAAACTATATCTTTAACATGATATCAAGAACAAATATTTAGCATTTACCACATTCTACTGAAACATGCAAAACCACTATCAGGGTACCTTAGCATTTATATAAAACTTACAGGCCTGCTCAGTTGTTTTGTCTTTTGTTGTCTCCACAGGGGGAATGCTCCCAAAAGTGCCGCAGCATCTTTGTGGTGGAATCAGTTTGTGTGGTTTGGTTTTCCATAGAGTTTCTGGTACGATTCTTATATGCACCAAGCAAGCTGGAGTTTGCTCGAGGTCCATTCAACATCATTGATGCAATTGCCATCTTGCCCTACTATGTCTCTCTGTTTCTGGAGCTCAGGGATGAGTCTGTGCAAGATATTGTGGCTGGAGCAGGAAAGAGCACCCTGGATAAACTGGGTCTAATCCTGCGTGTGATGAGGGCCCTGCGTATCTTGTATGTCATGAGGCTGGCACGTCACTCTCTGGGTCTGCAGACGCTGGGCCTGACCATCCAGCGCAGCATGACAGACTTCGGCCTGCTGTTGCTCTTCATGTGCGTTGCTGTGACTCTCTTCTCACCACTGGTTCATCTGGCCGAGAGTGAGCTGGCTCCAAATGCTGCCAGATCCCCGCATCTCAGCTTCAGCAGCATCCCAGCATCTTACTGGTGGTCCATCATCTCTGTGACGACGGTGGGATACGGCGACATGGTACCACGCAGCATCCCTGGTCAACTGGTAGCACTGATCAGCATCTTGTCAGGGATCCTCATTCTGTCTTTCCCCTCCACATCTATCTTCCATACCTTTTACCGTACCTACACTGAGCTCAAGGAGGAGCACAAGAGGTTGTGGAAGGAGGAGAGGGGCGCTGAGCTTGCTACTGAGGCTGAAGAATCCATGAAAGAAAGAGAAACCTGGCCTGATAATTGGCCAGAAAATGACTTTTTACCTGGTCTAGATGATCCTTCTTTCCTTTTCATGAAAGACATTACAGTGCTGGCTCAGAGCAAGAGTCATCATTCTCCTCTTTCTCCTGTAACGTGTTGAATTCACAAATGCATGTACATTATATTGTCTAAGGCACGTGCCCATATCCACCTCATTGCTTTCTCCTCAAATTGGAACAGCCAGGTGGCACTAACACATAGACTTTAGATTATTAGTTATTATTATGATTAGTCAACAAGATACTTAAATAACAGCCAGGGGGACCAGATGTCTGTAAAGATTCTCAGTCATCCAGGTCATGGTTATCCAAGAAAGGCTGAATCGAGGGCAACTGGACATGGTAATAGATACCTGAAGCTGTTTCAACTCTTATTCAAGATACAACCAAATCTGGTTGCCTTTGTTTCAACCCCTCTTGGATAATTAATTATATTAATATTAATATTCATAATTGCAACACAAGGAAATAAACTATCAATACACACAAAGTTTCCCCATGTGTCTTTACAAAAACATGTCAAGGAAAAAGGCTAATTTAAAACATTAGGTGTAAGAATGGGTAAAAATGTCTTTTTCTGTTCCCTCCACATTTCAGCATAATGACCACTTTTATATCATCAAAGTCTAACACAGTCCACTACATAGCTGCTCACTTATTTCTAGAAGTTCATAAATATACACCAGTTTTGGCCATCTGTAATATGAGATGGGAGCATAACTGTGTTATGATTCAATCTTGGAAGAGAATTATAAATTTGCATGAACAAGGACTCACTGGAGAATATCTTTATATCCCTGGATTGGTGAGGTAAAATTTCTATGTAGTAGGATTAATGTGTTTTTCAAAATAGTTTATAGTGCAAATTGTTCCTTTACTATACAAACCTAATACAAACACTCATAAGCAACAGATTTTCACCTGAAGTCAAAAACCTCTATGTGCAGAGTTAGATCCTGGTACATTACCATTAGCTTTAGAAACAGGTGGGTTTAATAGTGTTCCTTAAGAACAGAGACTTCATTTGTTAAATGACTGAGGTGAGACGGAAGACAAAGTCCCTTTTATTTTTAACAGTATTTTAGGTTCTTGACAGATGCTATTTCATTACAAACAGCATTCTGTGGGGTCCTTTAAGCCCATGTGGAGTGGTTACTCTTAGGGCTCAATAAATAACAAACAGCAGCATGTTAATACTGAGATGGATATTATATATAGAAAATTCTTTAAATGTATCACATTATCTAAACTGCTGTCTGGTAGTTAACCCTCTGAAATCTAGGCCACTTTTGTCAGTATACTTGTGCTTCGGACCTCATACTAAGGAAATCTACACCTACATGTATATGAACCCTTGATGTGTACAGTCATATATAGTAAATTATTCTGTATTCAGCTATCAGGCTGCAGGAGAATTTTGGAAGGCATTAAACAGTAACTAGTATTTAACATTAGCACTTACCCGTGTTTATGAATTATTGAGTCAAAAGCCTACATTACAAGCCATACATTTAATATGTCAAACCATAAGCAGCAGGTTCCTTTTGAACTGTATTTACTGGCTGAAACTCTGAGCCAGCACTTTTTATTGAAAATCAATGTGTGCTGTAAAGAATGACATTAGTCAAAGTCTGTATTTTGGCTGTGTATTTTTTTCCACCAGAGGGCAGAAATGCTCTGTCTCAACATCACTGCCATGAGGTATTGGAAAATTATTGGAGGTCATTTAAGAATAGAGAACATTTGTTTCCCTGCAGTAAAATAAAACCACTGCAGCAATTGTTTCAGTGATTACACCCTAAAGGAAGACATAAAATACAACTCCACATGGATGTAGTTCATAGTGTTACATTTGGTTAAACACAGGGTGGAGAAGTGAAGCTGTGATCCCATATCCGCTGCTTGAGCAAGTCAGGTGCATCACACCTGGAAGTAATCTGCAAAAACACTGACTGTAGGAGGCTACTGATCCAGTCTGGTGATTCCAACACACAGAACAGGCAGAGAGAGGCCCCCAAAGTACATACAACACACTTCACTACTGAGGCCTATAAAAGAATGAAAAAGAGGCCAGGAGTTAATTCTGGACGCGGGTTTGTTTGCCCCTGAGGAGAGTCAGTGATGCCAGGAATACACCAACAACTGCCATGAGGGGGAAAACAGGCTTTAAGATGGAAAGAACAAGAGAGAGCCAGAGAGAAGGAAGGCAGTGAGAGAGGGAGAGAGAGAGAGAGAGAGAGAGAGAGAGAGAGCACATGTGATGTGGTACCCTCTTTCCAATGTTCCCTTACCAGAGCCGCTCTGTGGACCCAGCAGGTCTGTCATTACATTTCTCTGGTACCAATTCTGGTCTGCAGAAGAATGTCTGTACCTCATGTACATGCACAAACACTGTGTGTCTGACTCTGACCCACAATTAAAAGGGTTAGTTTGCTCAGTTGATCTTGACCGCTGTAGTACTTCACTCCATGCAGGTAGCTGACTGTGGGCCTGTGTCTGCTTCGATTAAATGATTTGGGGTTTTCCTGGAGTACATGAGGTTAGTCGGGCTACAGTGAAATTCTTGCACACCATAAAGACTTACCAACAGGTGCAAACAATCAAATATCTCTTGACAATAAATAAGACATTTTAGGCTCACAAGGCAAAACACATACACATATGTACTAGGTATGGCTATTAAATAACCAGACTGCGCTTATGAGGATAAAACCACATGGTTCACAGTCACACTGAGTGTTATATATTAAAGGTTGGGTATTCACACACAACTGCTGTTACCAATAAGTAATGACTTTAGTTCATTGCTAGCTACTGATTGAAGTGCACATGTTTTTGCTAAGGCTTCGGAAAATGATTAGCTCAAAAGTTAAGCAATAACTTGAAATTTTTGGCAGCTGACTCTTGTCGTTCATTGTACGGGGAACACTGCATGTCATGTGCACGTGTTTGAATGACACAAAAGATTTAGTGAAGGCAGAGAGGATGAACGTTCTGGGCGTCCACGCACATAAAAAACTTCTGAAAACATTCAACAGATTAAGATTTTGCATGACAATTTGGAGATGACAAAAGTGTGTGCCAAAGTTGTCCCATAACCTCTGACTCCTAATCAAAAGGAAAAGCAGTTTCTGGCCCAAAAACAAATCCCAGTGCTTGATCACCCTCCCTGTTCACCTGATCCAGCACCATGTGACTTTCTCCTTTTTCCTAAGATCAAATCTGTGCTCAAAGGAACACGTTTTGAGTCTGTGTCAGAAGTTAAGAAAAGAACGACAGAGGTTCTGAGACAACTGTCCAAAGAAGACCTACTGCACTGCTTTGATCAGTGGAAGACCTGAGTGCAGTGATGCATTGTGCAGAATGTGAGTGAAAAGACATGAATAAAATGATAAGAGTTTTGAATGAGAGTCTACAGTATTGTGTATAATGTCTTGGATGGATTACAGAAGAGATTAAGAACGGAAGTTCAGTATACAGAAATATCTTTAATTCATATAAGATTTACAATATTTTACATATGACACATACTGTAGGTAAAGCAGGGTAAAAGATCTTTGGCACACTAACCCATTGCTATAGACAGAAAACATACAAAATGCTTTAAAAATACATCTCTATTAAGTCTTTTAATCTCTGCATAAGTAGTAGGATTATTTTCCCTTTTTGGCTGAGTTATCTCTTATGTACAGTTATTGTCACTATGTACATTGTGCTTGTATATTTTGCAAACAAGGTTTAAGTGTAGCTGGGTATCAACAACATGGTTACACATACACACATACACACAGCCACACACACAGACTAACACACACATTCCTGCTGGTGAGGATGGAGTCCACTACATTATTAGTGTTAAGGCAAAGTATCTGCTGACATTTTGGCTCAAAGTCAGACACACAAAGGCACTTTTATGTAAAAGCTTTTTGTAATTCCAACATGTCAGAATACATGAAGATATCTATATGAAACACATCTGTAATGCGTTAAGTATCAAATGGTAAAGTGCACATTAAATGTCTTTGGTTGAATAGTTATTGCCCTGTTCATTTCTCACTGGGAGAGTGACCTTTTTACAGACATGCCTGCCTGACTCTTAAAAATACTGTCTCCATGCACAGCACATCTTTGGAAGCTTCCAGTTAACTCTGGCTTTTTGGCTCTTTAGCTTTTTCAGCTGATTAAGGCGAGTTCTTACATTTTAGAAGTGGTGAGGTCCAAAAGCATCACCCAGAGTTTTTCTGTGCTGGGTTAGATTTAGATATGACTGTTGCTCAACTCAACCTGGCTCAAAGTCCTGCAAGAGCTCAGCTCCTGAATTTCACTTTTGAGAGTTCCCATTAAAGTAAAGTAGGTGCTCCTGTGTCCTTCTGCTCACTTCTCATCACTCACGGAGCAGTCCACAGCAATGATGTCCTGTATTTCTGTGATTTTCACCTCTTTCTCTGGTATCTCCACCTCTATTGGGATCTTCAGCTCCTCAGGGATCTTCTCTGCTGAGGAGCTGCGGCTGGATAATTTGTCCAGCTCGTCCTCCATCTCGGAGATGCGTTCGGCGACACAATGAGCGGTGAGTCGGGCCTCTGGGTCATGATCCCAGCATTCCTTTATGGTGGCACAGATCACAGCCACGCCCTGTAATGAGAGGAAGAGAGCAGTGATATGGGACTGATGCCACAGCATATAGGGCCAATTTTAACACAGAGTGAGAGTAAAGAAAACAGCAGCAGCGTCTATCTTCCATACAAACAATACCTAAACATAAACCTTTAATAATGCCTTTAAAAAGACATACTGTTGTAATGGAAACACTAAAATAACTTTGTGTGCATATTCATGATTTAATGCTGCTCTAATCAATATTTCAATTCTTTCAGTTGTTTATATTTGAATCAATACAAAGAACTTTATTGCCTCTTTTAGCTCTTTGTTTTGGTCATCAATCAGCAGTAGCTGTCAGCAAGAAAAGATCTGATAAACCAGCTCTACAGGTGGTGAACACAGTGAAACATTTAACAGCTAAAAAGCCAGATTTCATTTCCCAGGAGTCTGCAGAGATTAAAACAGAGCTAAAAAAAGAACAAATACTGACCCTAAAATTATTGGGTGGACAGAAACACTACTCTAAATGAATGTTAATATTTGTTTCTGTCTGCTGGATGTGTACGGGGCAACTGTTTGTAACTTATTTACTATACCAACTTTCTTAGGTCTTAAAATGCTAATACTGTGCTTGTTCTGCTGCCCCCATTCATAGCCTAAAGATCAATGCAGCTTAAATTAAGAAAGAAATACAAAATAAAAGCTTAAAACATTCCTCCAGGCATGTGATTTCACTTGTCAGAATACACACATTATCAGATTTGTTTTTCTTGTTTTTTGCCCAGGTATTCATACAGAATTATCACAATAATCACAGATATCCCTGATGCCTGTGCTGATGGGTGGACACACACACACACACACACACACACACACACACACTTGTCTATCTGACCTGATGCCTGAGCCAGGTGTCGGGGATCTCAGGTCTTCCTCTGTCTCTCAGCACGTTGTCCTTCATGCTCTCCACACAGGGGTGCTCTCGCACTTTAGAGCCGTACGCAGGCTCATAGTCCTTCACCTCTGCAAACACAAACACAACCAAATGCTAAACATCATCTGAGTCTCAAGTGAAGAAAAATATCCCCTCTGCTGTCATGTTATCTGTGGCGTCATGTTTCAGGCAACGCTCCCAGGCAAGTATGTGGAAACAACAAGATCTAGAAGAGTTGGCTCATGAGCACAGTTCGACATGAACACGACACCCACTCACACTCATGACAGACTGACGATTTTAAGGACAAAAAATGTGAACAAGGAAAGACAGAGTGAAACAGGTGGCCTCTGGACTTAATGTGATTAGAAAGTGTAGAAGCATCCCTGTATGAGGTCATCCCATCCCAAACCACTGAACTATTGTTTTCACCCAAGCAGTCAGCTTTGTGATCTGGCACCAACAATGCTGACAGTGGGAAATAAAATGTTTTTATGATGTCTCCATGGGAAGGAAAATGCTCATTTTGGCACTTGGTCATTTCTAAAAACAACAAATCAGTTTCAGCTAACAAGCAATTACTCACGACCTCAGACAGTACAGAACACCAAACTCACAATCTGTCTTTTTTTTTTTTTTTTACAATTTCATGTCGAGGAACTAGCAGAGAAAAAGAGAGAGCATAACATCGAAACCATGAAAAATGAAAAACAAAGTTCTGGGATTGGGCCCAGACCTCATGAAACCGAACTCACAACAGCTGCAGTCAGTCTGAAGCCCCAAAGAGAACGATCTCAGGATCTCACAGTTGCTGTGAAATGAGACACTAGTTGCGGCAAAGTCACCGCTGTTTACCCACTGGAGCCAGAAAATGATACACAAATATTCATCAAAAAATTAGATGCATCAAGTTCAATGTCCCTTATCTTGTTCTTGCATTTAACAATTTCTACACGCTATTTTACAACCTGTCAAACACTGTATTACTCACTATGTGTAGCCTAGATTTTTAGTTTTTTTAATAGTTTGCAGCATCTAAGCTTTTCTCTGGGCATGTTCACTGAAATGAAATGTTTAATATCACTGCAGCATTAGTAAAGCATTAATAAAACACAACAAATGTTCCAGTCATTGAAGCTGTTCTCTCATCCACATACAGTATATGACAGGACAGTTTTACTTACACATGAATTGATAAGAAGATCTGAATGTTTCTTGCTGTGTGAAATCAAGTGAAATCATCTGCTGTCATAGTAAACTGCATATGCGTTGTGTGAGTGAGTGAAGTAACAACAGCAGGGACTGGGGCTAAGAGAGCAGCTACAGTTACAGATGCTCAGATTTCTGAGAACTTTAAGGACGCCTGTGTCGAAAGTTCCAAATTAGCTACTAAATGGATCTTTTGGTCGGATTGTTTTCTCAGTCTTATCTGTCCATAATCTGCCTTTATGTTGCAAGTATCAGTTTAAATACTTTATGTTGTTCATATTAATTAGCAGGATGGTATAATGAAATCTAGGAAAAGCTTCAGCAGTTTCATATAAATCAGGTCCCTGTGGTCTCTGCTGCTGTGTCCTCAAACACAGGAAGTGGGAAGGTTTGAGTGGAACTCCCGGACAGGAAGTTGGAGGGCTGGGATTGAGACTGTGTGTAGAGAAGCTGACTCTACAGGCCCACACTTCCTGTTTTTGACATGTGGAACTTCCCCCCTTTTTAGTGTTTTAAAACAGGACCCAGCTGGGCCCGGCCCATTCCCCTGGAGCTTATTTATGCCAGGGCTGGTATTGTCCTTAGCGCTCTGCTGTTTAGATCTCCTGCAGTGGAGCTGGTATAAATACCACACATTTTCCTGGACTGGATACAGCTGAAACATATAACAGCAGAGAGCATGTGGGCCTAAAATGAGAAAGGTGAAAGCAGATATAAGAAGAGGTGAAGCCCTTTTTAAACATCAAGACATGACTGAGTGGAAAAGATCTCAATTAATGTTCGGATGTTGATTTTGCTCTTACATTCTTATCATTGGAATTATATCTGGGACATTAGAGACACATACAAAGACAAATACTATCACTGCAGTCTATACGAGAGGTGCGGCCGGCTTTCCTTCTCTGGACATTTGAAAGCTATGAGAAGAATTTCATCTGTGGTTTGAGAACAGATTTCACAAGAGACTGCAACCAGAGCCTCAGTCTCACTTTTCCCTCGCTGTCTGGGGCCCGTAGTTAAACCCTGGTATATCCAATCTGAGGGGCGGAAAGAGGTTTACAACAGTTTCCTTTTCAGATTATCTGTCTGAAACCTTTGTGGCCTGGAGGTTAGCAGCAACCTCTGTGGCTGGCTACACTGTCTGGGATCTACTATCTTAAGAGAAACACAGCTCAGTCTTTGGCACATAACAGGACACTGATCCCACATCACTGAAAAACAAACTACATCACAAGAAATGAACCTGCATAGCCTCTAATAAACCACTCTCTCATCAAAACAAAATCTCCATCCAAAGCACCCACCCATCTGCAGAGAAAGTTGTGGGCTGGATTCCTGCGGCAGGTTTGTGGCTAGCACATTAGGGTGCTGTGAAAGTTAAATGTCAGTACCACTGGTGGTGTTTTGACGGGGCCTTAAAAGGCTAAAATAAGAAAGGGAAACGCCTTTGCTGTAAGCAGGTTCATCTAGTTCTGGGCTTGTCTGGGCCTGAAAATAATTAAATACAGTAGCAACTGTATGTACAAACGTGAGCGACACCACACCACTTCCATGCTTCAAAGATAACCGATAAGCAATCAGTTATCAAGCAAAGCATCTGCATGCTTGTCTTGTCTCTTCTCATTTGCTTGGTTTCCTGTCCTGTCTGTCAGACTGTCCTCCTATGTGTTTTTTTTCCACATGACTGACTTGATTTTACCTCCTGTTGACTTCTGTTGTCATCTGCTAATAATTGTACACTGTCATACTTTAACTACTTGTACTGTCTAAATTTCTTATTAATTGCCGGAGCAGTGCACATTGCTTGACATATTCTATTTTTTTTTAGCTTTTCATCCTGTTTTGTTGCTTTACGTGTTAATGTATACTTCAGCTGTGGTCTCTCATTCAGATTTTAAGTGAGCCACTCAAACAAGCCAATTGCTTGCAGACATTTACAGTAATGCTAATCAATGTCCCTTTGTCCCTTTAAAGAAAAAAGTGCTACATTCTGATTGACTGATACCTCTCTAATGTCTAATTTACTGAGCTACAGCTAGGAGGTGGTTAGCGCAGCATAGTATGAAGACTGGGAGCGAGGGGCAGCACCTAGCCAAAGCTAAAAAATACTAGTTACTAGGCTTCTTGTTTGAAGACAATAGTTATTGTAATAATACTGTAATGCCTCCTGTTGTCAGTATTTTTTAGGACAGTGTGTTCTGAGTGACAAATTTTCTTTCTGGGAGAGGAGTGCTGTCAGCGATCTGGTCCCAGGGTTGATACTGAAATGTGGTCAAGTATTTTGGTGGCATTAATGCATTTTAGATGTGAGATTTACTGTCCTGTTGAGGTGCACATTGTAAAGACAACTGTGTGAAGAGAGAACAGAATAGAGAAATGTAGGTTGCCAATTGTAAAAACAAACCTAATGTGCACAGAGACAGAAATGTAAATGTAAAGAGTACAAGCTATAGTTTTAAATCAGCTAGCTGACTGTCACCATCACGGTGATGTCATCACCTTGGGAAGCCGCCGTGCCCAAGAAATAGCGTGTAACTGAAACCACAAATTGTTGTTTTTATGTTACCTGTTCGTGTGCAGATTAAACAAGTGGCATATGTGTTAACTGATATGTTTTAGAGATGATAGAGAAAAAAATGAAGTATTCTTTTTGCCCATGAAATGCCCTCTGTCCCTGAGCTTTTGGCCCAGCAGGCTATAACCATCAACCCCTCATCAGCTGTCTCCCTGCATGGACCACAAGGCCTTTGCTTGGCACAGTGCAAACCCTTCACCCTGCTCCATTACCCTGTATGACCCTCAGCTCAGCTAGAACATGCAGGACCTGCCACGCCCTGCAGTCTAATTCAGGATATGTAAATAAAATGCTTAGAGACACACAGAGTATGTACTATAACTGACCACAACAACAATACCAGTGCAGGGTTGTATTTCTATCTACTATTCTGTCCCTTGTTGTTGGAGTAGAGACAGAGGAAACACACATACACACACACACACACACACAAAAGACTGACACACAAGGCTCCATAAGTGCATCTGTCTAGTATCTCTGTCTCCCTCTGTCTCTATGTACCTCTCTGAAATAAACTCACACAAAGACAAACACACACATGTTGGAATGTGACTGTCTAGTTCTAAATGTCTCAGGTCATCTAGAGAAGCCCACTGGGGAAGGAGGTGGATCAGAGCGACTCCTTTCACCGCCTACCTGCTGCGTCTGTATAATAATTTGTTATGTTGTTATATCTTTATGTATTATAGCTCATCACTCAAGAGAAGCAGTGAAGAAAAAGCAGGTTAAATGAATATTGTCAAATGATTTTTCTGGGTGAAGTTTATCTACATGCTGAGGCAAAAAGCAGAAGAGCCAGGAGTGAAGCAGCTGCATCTAACAACTGTGTTCCACAAGTTGACATGTAATGTAACTCTGAGTAAAGCAAAAGAGCCAGGGTACATCAGTGAATTTGTCCTATTGCTCATAGGTATGAATGGGGACCAAAACCAACTGTGACCATGGTAACAAGAACAGGATACAAGCATTTTATCTGGATTAATTTGGACAAATGATGTGTAAGTAAGTTTGCAAACAATACAAAGATAGTGTTCACATCACAAAGTGATCTACCAGGAACGTGATGTGTTTGATCATGTTATATTGCATTGCAGCAACAGTTCAGACCCGTTCAGATTTTTTGCATTTTTTTAAGGTGGTCTGAACATGTGGGAATCATGATCATGGGGGTCAACACAACAGTAGAAAAAAAATGTGTGTTTGATCATGTGTGAGGAGGAGCATACACACAGAAAACTGGTCCTGACTCTGACAACAATGAAACATCGATGCAAACTTAAGAGCTGCTCTGATACAACCTGTACAGACACACACTCAGACAGACTTCAATCTGAGCATGAACACTCTCTCTCTCTCTCTCTCTCTCTTTCTCTCTCTCTCTCTCACACACACACACACACACACAGCTGAAACAGGTACAGTGTCCACTTCAGATCTCTCTCACAGATTTCCTGCCCAAAGAAGGGCAACAGCAGAGTCCAGATTGTCTCCCTCACATATCAGACATTCCTCAGATTCCTGCTGTAGACCTGGAGCTAAGTTCGAGGTGCAGTCTGACAGACAAGACCATCAGCCTCCCTTTTGACACACACACACACACACACACACACACACACACACACACACACACACACTCACTCACTGCATAACAAGAAACTGCAGCCTGAAGTCACTGTCTGCACTATGTAGGTCACAAACACATGCAGACTTTAGACACACACTGTTAGTACATGTAGGTAGTAGGTGTATATGGACAGTACACATAATGAAAATATAGACACATGGTGTCATACAGACATGATCTTGGTTAAGTAAAGTTGCGTAACTGATACTATGCATTCTTAAAATGTGCATTCAGAGCTGTCTGTGATGTATTTTTCTCTGGGCCAGATGTCTGTAATGATTCCTGCATTTGGTGTTTATCGTGTTTGTCCAAAACAACAGCATGTTTCCCCCTTAAGATTCATCTTGATTCTCTCTTTTCTTTTCTATTTTTTTCTTTCTTTTCTTCAGAAATATGTCGAATAGATTGATCATTTAGTATAAAAGAGTTCATTCTTATGCTCCAACACCTTCATCATCAGGTTTATCAAACCCTTATTTCACCTTACTGTTAATACCAGCAAAACTGAATGGAGAAGAAAATGCTGATTGATTGATCACTGCAAATCTGATGCAAAAGTATCATCCAGTCTGAGGTAAAAACTGAAGAACTGAAATTACTGCCTTGTGGCTGTATGCCAACCAGTCCAGTTGTAGTTAATCACTGTGGCTAAAAACATGTTTTGTGTGGTTGTAGTGACTTTGACCACCAAAATCTAATCATTCATAAATCACAACTTTGGCTCCTACATCATCCACGAGTCCACGTAAATGTTTACTCCAGACTTCTGAGATACTCAGTTATCATGCTCACGAGAATGGTACACATGGATGTACAGACAGTAAAATGACAATGTGAAAAGTGGTTAAAAACTAACAGAGAATTATCATCACCTCTGCTGTTCCCCTCAGCTCTACAAGTACTTTAGAACATTTCAGTTCATTGTTTTGATATTATGTCCTGTCACTTTAAGGTCGCACACTGTAATTTTATTCACTACATAGTTTTGCTGTGCACGGAGAAAGCGGGAGCAGTGCACAATTGCGCAGGCACGCAGCTTAGAGGGAACATTGATTGGCACCCTCAAGTGGTAGATCGTGAAAGCCCTGTATGCACTGCACCAGTTTACACAATGCTTGTCTAACTTTTTTCACAAACAAAAATTATGTCATTATATGATTAAAATAACAGAGCTCCCAACATCCAGAGAGATTGCTTTTCCTTGTATGCACAATATAAATATGTTATGGAACTCTGGGGGCTCTGTGGAGAACATCATCTTCATCAGATGTTACACACACTCTCACATGCTGCCTCCACTGCTACACGTGAGAACAAATGTGGAAGTGAAAACCAAACACATCCTTTTTGCGCCACAGAACTCTAACATGACATCGCTACTGACCATTTGGCTTACCTGCTGAGC
Organism: Lates calcarifer; assembly: GCF_001640805.2. Classification (NCBI taxonomy): domain Eukaryota; kingdom Metazoa; phylum Chordata; class Actinopteri; family Centropomidae; genus Lates; species Lates calcarifer. Next base: position 15,665,466 of record NC_066847.1, read on the forward strand.
TTGATACGATCACCTGAAACTCATGACATGCGTTGTCACTGTTGAGTCATCGTAGTGTTTGACACTTTTAGGACTCTCTTGACACTCCCCAGAGTCTAGAACAGGTAATTGCTAAATGTGTGTGTATATGTGTGGTGTATGTGAGTGTACTGACCTCCAATAGCTTCACACCTCGATGTCATCTCCCATAGCACCAGAGCCATGGAGTAAATATCAGTCTGTTTGAAGGACTCAATGTTCTCCAGATTGAGTCGGGCCTCCAGCACCTCCGGAGCCATGTAACGCGCTGTACCCACCTGCAGTCCAGAGACAGTAAGAGGGTTAATACACATGCGCACACACACATGCCCTGAACAGGTAAGGTAAAAAAATAATAATAATAATAGCATGTCACTGTAACTCTAGCACTCCACCACCACAATAAACACCATCAGTCTGCAGGAGTGTGATTCAACTTTCTCCCATCGTCTGTCTTGTGGTTGAAAGTGTTGTTTCAACAATCAACCAATGGGCTCAGTGACAATTCACCTGACTCACCTCCTGGCTTCAGTCATAAGCAGATGAGATACTGATACTACACTTGTGACATGTTTCCTTCTCTGGTTATTCTGTCTGATGTGCGTAATCACCTTACTGCTCCACTGAGTACATTCGTGCTTACTTTAAAAATGAAACTATGAACGTTTCCATCTTGTTGTGTTGCAGTGTATTTGTAAACTCTCGAGGGAGTAAAGGGAGTTTTGCACTACCACTTCCATCTTCTATAAAATAAGAATATTGTTTGAGGAATTTATTGGTATTGTGAAAGTGAAATAATAAGTCATTGGTGTTAAAGTCAGGTTGAATTAGTCTGTTTTAATGAAGTCATCAGACTCGTCTTGCTACCTCTGGATCTGTACAAGCAGGAAACAGTTGATGGTGTGGCACAGGTCTGGAGCTTTTAATAATGAATGTTTTTGCACAAATCAATATTCGTATTCCACTGCCATTTTCCAACAAGGAAAACTGACTGAATGATCCCTCACTTCAGAATAAAGACAGCAGGAAACCAAAACATTGGTTTTTCACTATTACATAACTTCAAGTCTATCAAAATACCTTACTGGTTAAACACACAAAGCTGAACAAGCTTGCTGGTGATGTTGGTAAAACATTGCTAACATAATATCTACTGTTGCACACGGAGCACATTTTTTTATGCACGGCAAAGACAATTTTGCAACTGTCCATGTTTCTACACAGATTTTTCTACGCTGGTCCACATGAACACACAGGCAGGAGTTATAATTACAACTAACCAGCTGGGAACTTACAGCTTTAATCTGTAAATGAAACACATTGACAGCTAGGGATCATAATTTGAATGGATAAAACAGTCCAGGAAGCAAGTATCTGACTCTGCATTTTGCTATTAACAAGGAAAAAGATAGCAGGTGAAAATTTGCAGGGGGATGTGTGTATTCCATATTGTGTTGTTGCATCGACTGTATGTGCATGTTGGTGAGTACCGGTGTGAGCCAAGGCGTCACAGGTTAGTCAGCTCTCACCTGCACCTGCTGCATTTCTAGCCAGTGAATCATAAATCATAAATAAGAAGGACAAAGTCCTACTGACAGACTAAGAATGAGCTGAGAGCTGCCTTAAGGAGCTTGCGTGTCACAACAAGACTTTTACACCTCTGTTTATCCCTTGATTGCCTGTCTGTCATCTAAGAGGTGTATGCCATCAAAACACACCAACACACAGAGGGACTCAGATAGAAAGAGGCAAAACAAAACAATCATATCTCACCAAAAACCAAAGCAAAGCTGTTGTAATGCAAGGCTGTGGTGATAAACACACAGAGCCTCCATAACAGCAGAAAATAAGCTTTCTCCTCAAAACCCACAACCTGTAGCAACATATTAAACAGCAGACAGTGGTACTTAGGTTTGTAACCACCGTTAGCCAAGACTGACAGGAAGCCGAACTTTACAAGTGCAACATTCATATTCAGTGATGGAAAGTAACTAAGTTGGTATTTGTACTTTACTTTAGTATTTTCATTTCATGTTACTTCATACATTTACTCCATTACATTCCAGAGGGAAGTATTGTGAAATATATTTTCACTGCTCTACATTTAGCTGACAATTTAAATTACAAGTAACTTTTCAGATTAAGATTTCATATTAAAACATTGTTGATGTCACTGTTGATTAATGTGCATAGTCTGACTGACCATTTTTTTCAGTATATTGTTGTATTGCTACTTTGTCTTAAGTAAAAGATCTGAGTACTACTTCTTCTATCATATTGGCATATTGGCATTGCGCCATTTGCTGCTATACCCCGTCTAGAAGACTGCAGGCAGCAGCTACCTGACTTGCTAAAATACAAAGTGTGTTCTTTCACCTCGGTCTATGGATACAATAATGTCTGATAAAAAAAAAAAAAAAATCAAGGCTAAGTCACATAATAAAGAAGGAAAACGATTAAAAGGGGTTTGTCATCTGACCTGTCCACTGTTGGCGAGGTCGTCCACAGACAGACTGCTGTCCAGACACAGTCCCAGGCCAAAGTCACACAGGCAGCATGTAAGGTCGTTCTTAACCAGGATGTTGGAGCTCTTCAGGTCTCGATGGACTATGGGCACCTGTAGGAGGAACAATAGTAGAAAGTACGGTTGTCATTTTCAAAATAAAAGCATTAAAGTAAACAATTAAATGATAAGCATGAAAAAATACACAAAATGGCACATGCAAACAAATAGTATATATAAAAGTCAGATTGTGAAAACAACTGTCACTTTCCATTTTGGACATTCCACAAGCTTTCCTTTTGCACCACCCTAAAACTAGATTGTTATTGTTATTGAGTTACTGAGAAATGATGGCTGTACTTTCCCATTAATTTTGCTGCAGATATTTATGGTCCCATGAGGGTCACTCCTACTCTTTTTGGTGTCTCACTTACCTCTCCCATAGCACCACCCTCAGGCCAAAATATCAATT